>NC_060125.1:132508123-133734281 GCF_021461395.2 Schistocerca americana
GCTGAAAAACCTTCTAGCCAGGTGAGCTGGTGACTGACTTCTGAGTTTGAAAACATGTTTACTAATCCATAGAGATTTCAAAAACACATGGAAGGTTTTCAACTGAAATAATAAAGTGGTAGTTTCAGATTCATGTCCAATAATGATGTAATTCACAGGTGCATAGTGTACAGCATCCCATGAAACTGTGCTTACAACAAAAAGTGTCTCTTTTGTGTGCTTTTTGCAACAGGTTGATGATGTTGATGAGAATGAGGGAGACTACAGCAACCCCTTTGTCTTCTGCTTTGACTGGTTTGTGATTCTGTAGAGTTAAATAACGTGTATACCTATTGTCTTCCTCAGGTGCTGCAAATATTGTTGTTATGCGTATTCACTGTCTGGACGTCAGTACACATAGTAATGCAGCTCACAGCACCTGATGAAGATAACTTGGTTGATTGTTGAAACACACTGCATAAAATGGAAATAGCAACTCAGCTGTGCACCCAAAATCACACTGTTAACCAAGAATAGTGAGGAAATCTGAAAGGCCAGAATCACTCACTCACTCACTTTTAACCATTCAGTCATAGTGGAATGATTCGGTGAAGCTTACAATTATAATGAAGCTGTCTTAGAAACAAAGAGTGTAAAGGATTTTTTATTTCACCTGTAAATGTTACTAGAGGTCATATGGTGTGGCATCTTTACAACTTATTTCAGTCTACTATGGAGACAACCTATGCTGCATGAATTCATCCTAAGACTTTTTTTTCTTATCATTTCATTTCCTCTGCCAAAAAGTATATGTTTCATGCTTCAGCTGGATGCGTCTTCGGTTGCTCGTGAATCCCAAGGGCAAAGTTCCTGTTAGAGTTGTAGCCAAAACTTTTGCATCTGGACAAACAGAGAAGCTGGTCTACAAAGGTCTATCTGAGCTGGGTCTGCCCCACAGAAAAGTAGGTTACCTTATTTGATAATGACATGTTTTAATGCATATTTTTCTATTCTTGAAGGTTATGTCTTTGCTTATGAATGAGCTCAGTAGAATAAACATTGTATTTGTAATTATACAACAATGGAAAATCCAGACTGGAATGTAACAATATTTGTAATTTTTTTTAATTTACAGCATGCTTCAATTGATGCGGCAGATTTCACATTCAACAAGTTTTATGCACTGTACCACAAGATCTGTCCAAGAACTGACATTGAAGAACTTTTCCAATCAATGTGAGTATGGTACATTGAATTAGTGCTTACAAATAACAGTATTCATACTAATGTCACACAGTTGTTGTCGCTAGTACATGTTACAGCAATCTTAAAGTTATCTGGCAGATGCTATTTAAAAAATCTGCAAGCAACAAATTATTTTAGATTTTCATTAATTAACCCTTGAAACAATACAGTTGAGAGACCCTCACAAATCTGCATACGTTGCTGTATTGTTGCCCTTCTCTCACACACATACAGCAACTCTATCAAATCTGTCAGTCACTGCCTGTCTCCATCCCCTCGCTGTCATGTCATGCAGACTTTTAAAACATTTTTTTTATATTCTTCTCCTCTACAATATACCTTTCTGCCTTGTCCTCATTGTCACTGTTTTTATTTATATTATTTACAAAGATTCTTCATAAAAATATGATGTTCTTAATGGTAAGCTTAATTAACATAAAAACATTAAACTTCCTCAGTGTCCAAACAAGTGAAACTTTTTTCAAGAAAAGTCATTCCTAGTGCTCCTCCCCCCCCCCTCCCCCCCCCTCCCCCCCACCCTCTCTCTCTCTCTCTCTCTCTCTCTCTCTCTCTCTCTCTCTCTCTCTCGCTCACTTACTCACTCACTCACTCACTCACTCACCTCTCCCCTCTCCCCTCTCAGCCCCCCCCCCTTGCCACCACCCTCTTTTTCCCTCAGCATTATTCAAAAACTGGTTCTCTTTTCCACTTTGAAAACACTTTGTTAATGAGTTTTAAGCAGGTTGACAACATTGATAGGTGCTGCTATAGAAGCATTATCTTAAATTATTCCTACTGAGTGTTGATATAAGCTAATGTCTCAAATCAAATAGTACTACACACACAAAAGAGCAATTTCTATTCCCTTATTTCTGGTCATGTATATCATATGTTTCTTATATTTCACTCATGTATATCAACATGTATATTGATAAATTCCTTATAATACTTCCTTTACATAACTTACTACATTGTATATTTACCACCAAGTTTTCCCCTGCCATGATTGATCACTGGCATCAGGCCTTGTAATGTTATATATATAGTATGGCTGAAGAGTATGGAGCTACACAGAAATCAGAACCTGGAAACAACACCGCTGCCGCTTGGAGCACCGTATCGCCAAATAAACCTTCCCAAATAATACCACACTAGTGAAACTCCTGATGTCTTGAATATAAGTAGACTGCACCACTTGTTTCAACTAGACTGCACACCCCATGTCACATTAGAGGAACCATACTTCATAGTCCTAAGTGTTTCCTGGGTTTTGGGTATGCTGACTGATATGCCTCATCAGCCATGTGTAACAAATTGTTAATGTTCCGATGTAATGACAAGTGCCGGCACAATGATGGTGAACGGAAGTTATTGAAAATCAGAATGTTCTTGAGTGCACATCACAGGTAATTGTCATTACACATTTTTAGATCCGAAAAACTTTTGCTTGGGTGCATGAGTTACCCAAACAGGTAATCCTGGAGGGTATTATGGAATGAAAGTAAGCAAAATATGGTAGCTTTTTTTATTTTTAATATCAAATATGTCTCACAACATTCACAGTGTAAAAAGAAATTGGTTTAGGTGCCTCAGGGGTTCTGTTATATGCTTCTGGTTGAACGAATTATCAAGCAGTAATTCCAACAATTTAATGCGTCAACTTCTTCTGTCTGGTTGTTTGGTATTGTAGCCATATATTGGTGTGAAACCTCTTAAAAATTATGAACTGTATAAAGTGTGTTTTTTCAAAGTTTAATGACAAAGAATTGTCTAGGAACCATTATGTCTAGGAATGATATCCATGAGAATTTCATTGGCCGATCTTTGTAAGGCTTTACGTGATTTGTTGTTTATTGCAATATTTGTATCATCTGCAAACAGAACAAACTAGACAGTGCCACTGATGAAAGGACACTGATATGAACAAGAAAAAGTGAAGGCCCTAATATGGAATATTTTAGAACATCAAATGTAAGTCATTCCCAGGTGTATGTTGGCTGATAGCTTAATACATGTCTCTTTCCTTTTTTAACACTCTTTGTTTCCTGTCAGGGTTATCGGGGTTGAACCATTTTGTTGCATTTCCTGCTACACAATAATATTATAATTTACTTGAAAGTATATTGTGATTTACTTGGTCAAATGTCTTTGATAGATCACTAAATATACAAGTGATCTGTAATTTATTGTGTAACAAATTAAGTAAATTCTCATTGTGTGTGCAGACAGGTTTCTCAATATCAGAACCCTTGAGCAATATGAATTGTGACTGTGACAATATATTATGCTACCAGATGATTAAAAAGCCAACTGTATACTACATGATTAATGGAAAATATCATATAAAGATGTGAAGCAAATACTAACAAAGAGATAGAGGGGCTGGCCAGTACTTACCTCAGCTCAGTACAGCCGATAGATACACATAAAACAGAACCGAAAATTCACGTTCCTAGCTTTTGGAACAAATGTTCCTTCATCGGGGAGGAGAGAGCGGAAAGACAGGGAAGAAGGGAATGGAGATTCAGTTACTCACAACCCAGGTTATGAAGCAACAGGGAAAGGAAAATAGGGAGGGTAGCAAGGATGGAGGCATGGTTGTCAGAGGGAAGCCAAAGATATTCTCTTTATATATATCTTTGGCTTCCCTCTGACAACCATGCTTCCATCCTATTTTCCTTTCCCTGTTGCTTCATAACCTGGGTTGTGAGTAACTGAATCTCCTTTCCCTTCTTCTCTGTCTTTCCCCTCTCTCCTCCCCGATGAAGGAACATTTGTTCCGAAAGCTAGGAACGTAAATTTTCAGTTCTGTTTCATGTGTATCTATCGGCTGTACTGAGCTGAGGTAAGTACTGGCCAGCCCCTCTATCTCTTTGTTAGAAACTATATACTGCCTATGGTCTGGGACTTAGTATGACATTCTAGCAAATCAGACTGGGGTTTTTTGTCATTTTTCAAAAAATCATAGTTCAGGAATGGTTACAGATAAATCATTGCAGTTTTTTTCTGTTTTACTGTTGTACTTTAAACTTTAAAATGAAATACCACATCATAGTTACCACTTTCACTTAAATTTGCTCTGATATCAAAAGTTTGTAGCTGAAATGAGGAAAATAAGAGTTTTATGGTAGGATTTATTGTAGGTAGAAAGAATATTGCACTTGTTTATGTTTTAGAAAAACAACTGAAAGGTATTTATTTAAAAAATCACAATACACAGCTAAATTACATTACTGTTTTTTTTATAAATTATTTCTACACATAATTGGCTTTCATGTGAAATAGTTAAAGCATTCTGGGATGCACAGCACAACATCACACATTGGATAATAGTCCGCCATAGAGAAAGGTTGAAAGTAATTACCATTCCAAAATTTGCGATCTATTGCACACGTTTCCTGTTGAGACGTCATTTCAATATCATTGTGAAGCTATTCCTTTGTACATAAATAAGTCATATGTACAACTGGATAAACTGTATTATCATTAGAAGTCAAAATATATTACATGAAATATACATAGCAAACATGTACAAGCAGCCAACTATTTTTTACATGTTTCAACGTACCACAAAGTTGAAATTCTAGTAAATATGTTATAATTATCGGCAATATCACTGTCATCTCCAGAATTGTCACAAAATGCTCCTTCAGACTGAATCATTGAATAGAACATCCAAAAATTCTTCATGTGTAAGCGATATCAGTATATGACATCTTGCCGGCACTGATTACACGTGGGTGTGTCAGAATCTAGAGACACAAACATTTCTCTTGTTGGTGCTGCTATCTAGTGGATTTTTGGCATAAATAAACCATCAGGCCACATAACAAAACACACAAATTGCGAGTATAACCCGTAGTTTTTTTTCTATGTATTTTTTTTACGTCACTGTGGGCATAGCATGTCGCTTGTCAGCAACGCTTAGTGCAGGGACTGCGAACATAGCTCGCAGCTAGACCGCAAAATGTTAACACATCTATAATGCAAGTAGTTTATTAATTTTAGTTATTAATCTCAAATACTTTGATGCATAAGGATAGCTAGGCTTTCACAGTGGCTGAGATAAAATTTGTGGAAATAAAATTTCTGCTGATTGCTGAAAATGCTGATGCAGCATGCCAGAATTATGCTGTTTAGTTTCTTTCTCAAACTGAAGTTTTGTTTCAACCCAGGTCTCTCTCAAAATCTTATTTACTTCTGTCCTCCATATCTTAAAAAAGTTCTGCTCTGTAACCTCTGGTACTGTGCTACTCATGACAGTTCCACCCGTCTTTAAGTTTTCTGCTGTTAGCCCAGCCAGTTTATCCTTCCATTTCCCGTTGAGGAGAAAGCCATGCCTAGTATAATCCCAGGAATCAACAAGAATCGCACCAATATGTGATCCTGTAGCCAACATTAGCAGCTTTCCAACACCAAATTAACTCTCCCAACAAAACAGTTCAAATGAGATTGGTCATGTCGTCTCAGAAAAGATACAAAGTCAACTGTAGCTTGTCTCAATGCTGATGAAATTTTTACAAGTGACATACTATATTGTAGCCAGTCTCTCTGTCAGTACTGTTATCCAGCCCACCCAGCATAACAACTGTGTCTTGCTTGATGAAGTCTTTACATAGTGATAATAAATCCTCTGTCACATAACCTCAGGCCAGTACTACTCCATCCACAGGCCCTGGCCTTATCAGCTTCTGCTGACGATGTCACTGAATGTCTGAATGTGGATGGAGGGTTGAGGGTTTAGCACATCACTCTCCTGGACACTGTCAGTTCTTGTGATCTGGAGTTGCTACTGTTATGACTTGCCGATCTTTCAAAGTGCCGCTGCGCAGTTACGCGCATCCTCTACGTGCGGCAGCAGCGCCACCTAAGCGGCCAGCCATCCAGCGGCCGCTAGACTTGGACTCAGTTATGATTTGACTGTTAAAGTGTACACACGTCTTACTCTGTTTACTTGATCTGTGACTTTCATGTATTGCGCCTTCCTCTAAATATGTTTGTTCAACTTGAAGTTATAACAATTGGCAATGAGGATGGGATTTTTCTTTTCCATCGTTGACCCACATGTTTTCATGGCTACTTTAGATTTCTATTGCAAGGTCTCATAGAACAGCAAATGCTTCTCACAAATGCGATTCGTGATTTCGTCGCAGCATCAAATGCGGGGCGTCTCTCGTCGTCATCTCTACCTGCTTTTCCTCCTTACAACGATATAGCGGAAGACTGGTATGATTACGAAAAACGTCTTCGACAGCACGTATTGGCATTTCATGTCGCGGACGAACAAACATGTAAGTCTCTGTTCCTTTCATGGATTCCACCTCAAATGTATCGGTTGTTGTCACAATTGGCTCCTTTGAAAGATCCTGCATCTTTGTCCTTTGCTGAAATGTGCTCACTTCTGTCCGTCTATTTTCAAAAGCAAATGCATGTGGTAGCCTCTCGTGTTGCCTTTGATTGTTGTCAAAAACAACTGATTCAATCCTACTGCCCTTGGACTGCTGACCATCACGGCCTCAGTAGAAAGTGTCACAAAGAATCCTACGCCGATTCCATGGTACGGGACATTTCTGGCGCTGCTGGAGCGCAAATAGAGGCATGGGGCGACGTTGGGGAAATACAACCTTTCGATGTTGACGAAGCGTGTAGCATGTCCCCACTGGCCGACAAATGCAAAAAAAAGGGTCATGTGTCATCCATTTGCAAATCCGACCACATACATGATGTTCATAAACATGATGCTGATTCTGTGTTGTCTGTCGATGACATTTTTGTCCCATTTTTCTCCTGGGTTACGCTGTGCAAACGACTTTGAAGCTCATATCATGCTCAAACCCATGGCTCAGCCTGTTTTTTTGAGCTCGGCCTATTCCTATGGCCCTTCGTGATCAGGTCAAACAGGAGCTGGATCGTCTCACTGCTTCAGGGGTCTTGCTTCCTGTCACTTCCAGTGAGTGGTCCTCTCCTGTCATTGTCGTTGCTAAGCCAAATGGTGATATTTGTCTCTGTGGCGATTTCAAAGCCACTGTAAATGCTCAATGCCTTATTGACGCTTACCCTATGCCTCGACCTGAAGAATTGTTCACTAAACTTGCTGGAGGCCAGTATATTTCTAAACTTGACCTGTCAGAAGCTTATCATCAACTTCCTCTCGACGCTGCTTCCCGGCAGTTTCTGGTCCTTAACACGCCTTTCGGCATCTATCAATGCCAACGATTGCCATTTGGGGTTGCCAGCGTCCCTGCTCTCTTTCAGTGATTCTGGGAAGAATTATCGCTCACTGTCCCTGGGTGTATAAATTACCAGGACGACATTGTTGTCACTGGCTGCACCACTGATGAACATCTTCAAAATCTCCACACACTTTTTCATGTCTTACAGACTGCCGGTCTTAAGTGTAATCTTCAGAAATCACAATTTTTTCAGGCATCTATCACGTACTTGGTGTTTCAACTCTCCCAGGATTGTATTCGTCCGCTTCAGCAAACTGTCGCTGCAATCGATGCCCTTCCTCACCTTCCATCTGTTAAGGAACTGCAGGCCTTGTTGGGGAAAATAGCATACTATCACAAGTTTTTACCGTCTGCTGCTTCGGTGGCTCAGCCATTGCATCGCCTGTTGCATAAAAACGTGCCTTTTCACTGGTCTGCGTCCTGCAATGCGGCTTTCCAGAAATTGAAGACTGTGCTGAAACAGGCTCCGTGCCTGGCTACTTATCAACCTGGCCAACATCTTGTTCTTGCCACGGACGCCTCTCAATATGGGGTCGGTGCAGTCCTTGCGCACCGTTTTTCCGATGGTTCTGAACAACCCATTGCTTATGTCTCCAAAACGCTCACGGATGCTGAACGAAAGTATTCTCAAATTGAAAAAGAAGCTTTGGCCATTATTTATGCTCTTCATAAGTTTGATGTTTTTCTCTATGGATTCAAATTTCATCTTGTTACGTATCACAAACCACTTGTGTCCTTGTTTTGTCCATCAACGTCACTTCCCGACAAGGCTGCACACCACCTCCAGTGTTGGGCTCTTTACTTGTCTCGTTTCAATTATGAGATTCATTTCCGGCCGGCGGCTCAACATGCGAATGCTGATGCCTTCCCATGGGTCCTGATCTGACATTCGATAGGGACGAACTTTTGTGTTTCCACCTGGATGTTGCCGAGCAGCGGGTTGTGGACAGGTTCCCCATCACCGGGGACTGGCTGGCAGCTGCTACGGGTTTTGACCCTACCCTCTCCTGGTTTTTACTCTGTATTCAGAAGGGTTGGCCAGATCGTCCATCCGCTAAGACTTCTGATCCGTTGTGGAACTACTATGCTTTGTGCTACCGCCTCACGGCTAGGGATGGTGTCATCCTCCTTTCCCCCGACAATGCTTCGCATGTTGTGGTACCTGTGTCTTTCACCAAGTGCACTGGGGTGTCTCTCGCACAAAATCTCTGGCGCGCAGTCATGTGTACTGGCCCGGCATCGACTCCGAAATCGCACACATGGTCACTGCCTGTGGCCCTTATGCGTCACAGGCCGATGCCCCGAAGACATCTTTGTCATCGTGGCCTTTGCCTGAGAAGCCCTGAGAGCGTATTCGTGCTGACTTCCCGGGATATTTTTTAGGTACTTATTGGCTTCTCGTTATTGACGCCTACTCTAACTTCCCTTTCATTGTCCATTGCACGTCACCTACCACCGTGGCAACCACCCATGCTATAGCTCGCATTTTCTCTTTGGAAGGCCTTCCCTCTACTCTTGTTACTGATAATGGTCCGCAATTTGCCTCTTCCAAATTTTGCGGTATTTGTGCCCGTCACGGCGTCATGCATGTCACAGCCCTTGCATTTCATCAACAGTCAAACGGTGAGGCTGAAAGGCTGGTCCGCACATTTAATGCTCAGATGAGGAAACTCCTGACTTCTTCTGCTGATGATGTGCTTCTACAATTTCTGGCTTCTTACCGTTTCACCCCCATGGGCGACCACAGCCCGGCTGAGCTCTTACATGGCTGACAGCCCCGCACGCTACTTCATCTTCTGCGGCCTTCCACCTCACGGCCGCAGGTGCCTTCGCTTCGCCGGTTCATCGCCGACGACCTTTTATGGGTATGGGGATATGGCAGGCAGCCAAAATGGAGTCCTGGCTGCATCTTATGACACCGTGGCCGATGCCTGTATGAAATCCAGACGGACAAGGGTGTTGCAGTGCATCATTTGGACCAGTTTCGGCCTCGTGTGCCAGCAACGCCTGTTCCAGATGCCGCTACACCACCTTCGGCTCTACCTGACGCTCAGGATACTGGAATCTCTCATTACTCACAACACAGTCCTCTCACCATCATATCAGTGCCAGCACAAGAAGTGACGCCACAAGGAGACGTGTCCATGCAGAAACCAGATTACCATCATCTGTCAGAGCAACTCTACTTGCCTCCTTCTCCTACGGACGCGGACACATCGCCCATGTCTCCTATTATAACAACCGGACTTGCTGCAATGGGCAGATTGGTGCATGGGGCCCCAGCTGATTCGACCCCCACGTCTCCTGTCATCTCAATCTGTTATCATCGGGACACTTTTTACGGGAAGCCTCCTCCTCGGGACTTTACAGCCAGTCAAACAACACCTATGGACATTAGCAATCTACAGGCCACCTCCATCAAGACTGTGCAAAAAATTCAAAGGGGGAAAAGTGTTGTGACTCACCGATATTTCAAAGTGCCACCACGCAATTACGCGCGTCCTCTAAATGTGGCGCTGTCTGCCAGCCATGCAGCAGCAGCGCCACCTATGAGGCCAGCCAGCCAGCGACCACTAGACTTGGGCTGAGTTATGATTTGTCTGTTAAAGTGTACACACGTCTCACTCTGTTTACTTGATCTGTGACTTTCATGTATTACGTCTTCCTTGAAATATATTTGTTCAACTTGAAGTTATAACAGCTACTACTCAGTCAAGTAGCTCCTCAGTTCACATCATGAGACTGAGTGCACAGCATTCCAGTCCTCTCCAGGAAAAATCCGTGGCAGTGCCAGGAATCAAACTTGGATCCTTCGCTTGGCAGTCAGCCATGCTGACCACTCAGCTATGGAGGCGGATCCAGACCAGCACTACATTTAAAAAAAATGGTGATGTGGTATTCTGTTCCTAGTTCATCCCCCAAAAGCTGGCCTAGCTCTCCAGCATGAGCACAACCAAACAACAAAACTTTCTTTCTCTTTACTGACTTCCTTATGATCATATTTCTCAATTTATAACTGAGAGTTTTTTGTGCCCTGTCTACACCTATATCTATGCGAGGCTCATCAGATTCTGACTAAAGCAGCTGGTCAGACATACTTTTCACATTCACCACAAAGCTGTCATAGTTCTAAGCTTGTCCCTTGTGTTACCATTTGTTGCTTCCCATGTCTCTTTAACCCTTCTTCCTTCTTAACCTCTCCCAATCTTACCTGGCCTTGTCTAATTCAGCTTGAAGGGCAGCAGTTCTCCTCTCCTATTTCATTCTCGTTCTATCTCTTCTGCAAATTCTATCTAATCACTGAAGTGCCTCGTTTACTTCCCCAGTTCCTATGCCATACAGTCAGCCAAGTGGAAATTTCTATGGCAAGACAGGCACTTTTTACTTATGATAAAAATAATATTTTACTAATAATAAATTAGTTAAATTATCAGTAAACAAGAAATCATGTTTACAAAAATTTGGTCTAGAGGATGCTGTATGTAAACAAACTACTTGTGAAAAGTTTCTTAATCAAACAACTTAAAATTTACTCTCCTTTCCAGAAACACAGACTTAATAATGAAGGGCTGTTCTCTACTTAATTTGGTGAAAATGGAAAAGAACGATTAAATGAGATTAGTAAAGCAAAGGAAACCGTTAAAAGTAACCTTAAGAAACACACTAATATCCATATTGAGTACTCTGCACTAAACTTGCTGTTATTGCAATCTGAATAATCTTCTTATTCATTTTGTACTAATACTTGAAACAGAGCTTCATTCTATAGCTGTCTTATCCCTAATTTCTGACCAGTTGTCATTGTTTTTTAATTTATAATTGGACACATAAGAAGGAGAACAAGTGAATACATCATATCATGGGATGTATGAACAAGTGAAAAGTATTGGGTTGGTGCTTAAGTTCATAGCATTTTTTCCAAAAGTTTAATAAACACAGTAGATGCAAATGAGAGAGATTTTCGTCATCAGTAATGTATTCTCCTTCACTTTTTACAACAATCTGCTAGTACTGGGGTAACTTTTTGGTTCAGTGGCTGTAGAAATCACGTGGTTTTGAGGCAAAGAACTCGTTGAGGCATGTATGAAGGATGTTTTGATCTGGAAAGGAAGTTCCTCAATTGTTGCTGGGTAAAGAGCAAGAAAGGTGCAAGTCTGAGGGTGGAAGATTAGACGCATAAGGTGGGTATGGAATGACTTCCCAACCCAACTCCTGTACGGTGTTTTTTGTCTCTCTAGCAGACTGCAGTTGGGGATTATCTTGGAGTAGCACACTTCACACAGTCTTTCTGATTGTTGTTGATGGATTGTGTCTGCAAGACATCTCAGTTGTTAACAGTAAATGTCAGGGGTGATGGCTACAACTCAGGGAAGCAGTTCATAGTGCACCATGTCGTCACTGTTCCACCAAATACATAACTTTATCTTTTGTGGATGCATGCAGGTCTTTACATGGGGATTTGCTGCTTTCTTTGGGCTCAACCATTCCTTTCTTTTCCTTACGGTACCATAAAGACAGCATTTTTCAACACCAGTAATAATACAGGATAGGAATGGTCAGCTTTGTTCACGAGACAATTGATTATGAGCAAGCAGAGGTGTACATAAGGCCACCTGCTAATTTTTGTGATTTTGGCTTAAAGCATGCAGTACCCATAGACCTGATTTTTGAACCTTCCCTGTTGCTTGCAACTGTCTACAGTGGTGGAATGTTCACAGCTCAACACATCTGCCAGTTCTGGAGTACACTGACATGGATTATTGTGAATTAATATGTTTAAACAGTCTTCGTGAAACACTGAAGTTCCTCCTGAATGCGGAGAGTCACTAATGTCAAAATAATCCTCCTTAAAATGATCAAAGCATTTTTTTGCCATGCTCTGCCCAATGGCATTATCCCCATACACGACACAAATGTTTCTGGCTGCCTCCACTGCTGTCACCCCTGTATTGATCTCAAACAGAGGACTATGTCAGAAATGTTCCAATTTCTCCACTTACTCCATTTTTAATGTCCACAGCTCCACTCACTACCTGAAATGACAATACATAACCTCAAAAAGCAACAGTGAACTGCAATTAAAAAATGAGAATTGATAAATAAACCCATAGCAACCAAATACTAACATGCAAAACAAAAACACTATGAACCTATGCACCAACCTAATAAAATAAAGAAGTATAAGTAATGTCACATTGCATCAATATACCGGTAGTCCATATAATAACAACCAGTCAAAAAAATCTAGTCATCCATAATTATCTGTTGTATATTGGGAACATATCGGCTGACCAAAGTTAGTGATGGGAACAATTGAATGAAAGCAATTGATTTATTCAGTTGTTGGAAAACAATCAGTTAATTCTCTTGTTGTTATACGTATCAGTTGAATTCATTCATTCTTTTGAGTCAAACTAGCCTGCGGGAGCAACCAAATGAAAACAATCGATTTAGCCAGTTGGACTACTCCTTCATTGTTTCGAATGAAACCAGTCTGTGGGAGCAATTGAATGAAAAGGTTTGACACCATTGCAGCTTTGCATATTTATTGAATTATTCATTCTTTCCTTTCAAGTGAAAACAATCAATAGTCTTCTGTTGGTTGAACCATTTACTTACTCTTTTAACTGAAACCACTCTTTAGTGTTTTAGCTGACTGAGCTATCCATTCATTCTTGTGAGTGAAACCAGCCTGCAATACTTTAATTAGCTGAACTAAAGCAGTGCTACATTATACTGACAGATGGTTGCCCTAAGTGAAGACATATCTCAGGGGTATGCCAAAGTTAACATGGGTAGTACACATGTTCATTTAGTGATGAACTGAATCCAGTAATTTTTCTTTTCATCATTTAAAATTGGTTCATATACCGTTGTGGATTCAACTGTTCCAGATGCCATTAACGCATAATTAATCAACCTGATGTATCATCGAGGCAGGCCTGGCATCACTTAAATTGCCGATGCCAGACAAAAACTTCAAAAACCCCGGATGTGTGTGTGTCAAATTGCATTATTTTCCCAGGCACAAAAAGTCTGTAGATGATAAGGTGGGCAAAGGCCATGATGTTCCATGGGGAGCAGGAACATGAGAGGGGGAATGTTTTCTTGCTGGCATTTCAGTGCTAACAATGCCAGTGGATGCATGCCTCCTACTGATCAGCAGATGTAAATTACACATGAGAGTAGTAAGGTTTTGTGAAAGTGCATTATAGAGACATTCATATTCAAATGTAATACTAATTTGCAACTCAATGAATAGAAGGCAAATGACATTTAAGGCATTCAGTTGTCCAGCGGGCAGGGTGGCATTGCGCTATTCACGATTGCCCATTGTCAGCAGCTTCCCATTGTCTCAGTAATGAAGAATGGAAAATACAGGTTATTCCAAAATTGTCTTTACTACTTTGATCACACATATTTAGGAAATGGGGCTAGTAGAAAAGCACAGTTTGTGCCACAATGTTCATATGCACCTAAGATTCTAGTAGCCAATTAGCAGAGTTCAGTGTATCAGGGTGACCACATTTCCTAGAGTCAAATTCGGGACACATTAAATAATTGTAATATTATAAAACAAGTCTGAATTGAACATAATAAAGGCAAACTGTCAGTTTAATTTGTTATAAAAAGTACATTAATTTATATATTATTAGTACCGTCTAAGACGAAGGAATGTAAGCAGGCATACAATATTTATCAGTCATATAAATTTTCTTCAGCGTGTCTGTATTCTCAAAAGCCTTATGAAAACATTCAAGTTTCATAATAATTCTTTCTAGTCACTAACATTGCTTTTGTAATTCCTACAACAGACTGTGTTTTGTCGCTGTTCCATACACTACTCATTTGGGAAAATACCCTTTCAGTAAGAGCATACCGATATAGGTGAAATGAACATACAGTTCAGGATAAATCATTTCATAATTGTTAAATCCAGGTGTCCCAAATTACTTTTGAAAAAATTCAGAACAGAGCTAGAAAAATCATGACCACAAAAAAACGGAGGGATGGATGAACACCTTAAATGCATGCCCTGTCTGTAGCACACAAGTTATCTAAGTGATATTCCAGTTCCATGTCCTCATTAAAGTATGGTATTGCTGCTCTGATGTGAGCTCACAGTTCATGCAAGTCCCAACCGGTAAAAAAATGTGATGGGGTTCTGCAGCACCTGGGTGTTAGATCTGGTCTGTACAAATCATTCCAAACAATATGCCAACTGCTGTAGGGTGGTCAGTCAATAACTAACGTGGGCAAATAAGAAAAAACAGCTTTACGTGTGTGTGAACATTATGCCGCAAACTGGTCCTTTCTGCCTATTTCCTTGGTACATGATCAAAGTTATAAAGACAATTTTGCAACATACAGTATGCGCACAGGAGAGCAGCTAAGTGTGCTGGCTGCTGTGTTTATAATAGACTGAAATGAAGAAACTACCCATAGTTAGGTACTCCTTTAATGAATTTTTAAGTAAGGTATATTACAATCTATTTCCAATCAATAAAAGTTCCATAGGCACAAAAATTTATTTTTCAGTAAGTAAACCATTAATACAGGATATGTCCATGTTTCGCCTTTATGATGGCTTGAACTCTGCTGTGGACACTTTCAGTGAGGTGTTCAAATGTGTGTATAGGAATGGCAGCCCATTCTTCCTCAAGAGTCAGAATCAGAATAGGTAGTGATGTTGCATGCTCTGGTCTGGAGTGAAGTTGACATTGCAATGCAGGTGCTGCATTTGGTTAATGTTGAGACTCTAGGCAAAGAATTCCACTTCAGCAATGTTATTGTCAACAAATCATTGCCTCATTTACTCAGTGCGGATCAGTAATAACTGTTCAGCGTGAATTTTGTACTAGGTGTGGTGTGGATCCTCCTACAGCACAGATCATTAGATGATGGCATGAACAATTCTGAGAAACAGTTTATTGTGTAAGGGAAAAATCACTGGGCCATCCCAAGAGTCTGACACAGACATGGAATGCATCCACTGTAGAAATCCTTTCGCCGTGTAGCTCAACAGCTCAACATGCCCCTAATGTCTCTCTGGTGTGTGTTGCATCGACGTTTACACATGAAACCATACAAAATTCAGCTACTCCAAGCTCTTCATGAAGGTGACAAAGAACAACTTGTGGAGTTCTTTAATTTCATTCTTGGCAAGATGGAGGATGGCAGTCTTCATCCACACTTTTTCCGTGAGGCAACATTCCATTTAAATGGAAAGGTGAACTTCCATAATGTGAGATTATGGGATACGGAACAACCACATGAAGTTGTACAACATCCAGGGACTCTCCAAAATTTAATGTGTTTTATGCACTTTCACTGGGGAAGGTGTATGGTCTGTTTTTCTTTGCCGAGAATGCTGTTACAGGAAGCACATATCTTTATATGCTTGAGAACTTTCTTTTCCCGCAGCTGGAGACTAATTCGAACGACTTCATTTACCAACAGACCACAACCACCACACTGGCATCTGTAATAGTGGGAATTTTTACTATACATACACAATGAATAATGGATCAGTTGTGCTGGACCAAATTATTCAGCCTTACATTACTGGCCTCCAAGGTCACCGGACCTGACTGTATGTGGGGGTTTATAAAAGACTCTGTTTTTGTGTCTCTGTTACCAACAACAATGAATGAACTGAGACATTTCATAACATCAGCTGTAGATGCCGTACATCTCAAGGGGGCCGTATTGAACACCTCTGAAATGGTATGGGGAGGGAGGGAAAAAAAAAAAAAAAAAAAAAAAAAAAAAAGCTTTTTCATTTTCCTTTTCATCAAAAAACATAATTCATTGTGTATGTATAGTGGTTCCAGAAATATAGATGTGCCAAATCAGATGATTCTTTTTGATACACCCTGTATACAGTAATGTTTAATAAAGAGAACACTCCCCACATTAAAAGACACCTACAGCCAATTATTTCATCTGATCCGTGTGTTTTCCTGATCAACAGCTTGGAGTAACTTTCCTTTCATTCTTTCAGCTTTCTGCTTGTTTGCATTTTCTATTTGGCATTTTCCCTTTTCTGTAGATGGAGGAATTACTTATAAGGCTCTGAAGGCTTGAAATTCAAGGTTCACTTTTCCACTTCTTTGTCTATCAGTTTTGCAGTTGTTATAGTTGATATGGTAATTAGTAATGGGGATTAGCAGAGAGAAAAAAAAAGCGTTTTGATTTTCCTTTTCATCAAAAAACAAAATTCATTGTGTATGTATAGTAGTTCCAGAAATATAGATGTGCCAAATCAGATGATTCTTTTTGATACACCCTGTATACAGTAATGTTTAATAAAGAGAACACTCCCCACATTAAAAGACACCTACAGCCAATTATTTCATCTGATCTGTGTGTTTTCCTGATCAACAGCTTAGAGTAACTTTCCCTTCATTCTTTCAGCTTTCTGCTTGTCTGCATTTTCTATTTGGCATTTTCCCTTTTCTGTAGATGGAGGAATTACATATAAAGCTCTAAGGCTTGAAATTCAAGGTTCACTTTTCCACTTCTTTGTCTGTCAGTTTTGCAGTTGTTATAGTTGATATGGTAATTAGTAATGGGGATTAGCAGATTATGAGCTATTTGGTTGTCTCAAGTACTTCAGTACATTGGAAAAATGAGGGTTTGTGCTCAAGTAGGGAAGCACTAAATACATTTTAATATAGCTCTAAATAATGTTTACTTATTATATTCTGTGTTCCTCAACATGAGCAAATAATTGTTAAGCCTTTTACTTCCTTGTTATTCTTGATGCTATAGCTGATAACTTATTATTTTCCAGCACTCAAGGCAAAAGCTGCAAGATCAGTGTTGAACAGTTGATTACATTTCTCAATGAGAAGCAACGTGATGAAAGACTGAATGAGATCCTGTATCCCCTATATGACAAAAGGCGTGTGGAGAAGATAATATCATCATATGAGCCAGATGAGTGGACAAGGCTGGAAAGTAAGTAATGCCTCCAGTTCTTAGGAATGTGCATACTAAAAGTAGCTTCAAGCTTCCTCCACATCTCCTCTCTTATAGGCCTTCAGAGGACCACATTTCAATGTTAGTTTCTCATATTCTATTGTTTTCTCTGCAGTTACCTTTAGTAGTATCCCTTCTTCCTTTCACTGTATTGCTTTTTCCTCTCCTCACTCTTATTTTCAACCTGCTTTCTTTCCCCCCTGCCTTGTAATACTTCCATCTGTAACACTTCTTTCTAAAACTGCCCCTAAGTGTTGCTCAAACAAACACAAACATACACACAAAATTCAAGATTTCGCAATCAACGGTTGCTTCATCAGGAAAGAGGGAAGGAGAGGGAAAGACGATAGGATGTGGGTTTTAAGGGAGAGGGTAAGGTGTCATTCAATCCCGGGAGCGGAAAGACTTACCTTAGGGGGAAAAAAGGACAGGTATACACTCGCACACACACCCATATCCAACCGCACATACACAGACACAAGCAGAAAATGTGTGCAAGCAGTGTTGTCTGAAAGCTGACGCAGTGCCTCAGCCACATACTCCCAACGATCAAGTACCACAATCGTGGAATCTTTGTCTCCCGGAAGAATGACGATGGATCGGTCAGCCTTCAGATCACGGATAGCCTGGGCTTCAGCAGTGGTGATGTTGGGAGTAGGATTAAGGTTTTTCAAGAAGGATTGAGAAGCAAGGCTGGAATTGAGAAATTCCTGGAAGGTTTGGAGAGGGTGATTTTGAGAAAGAGGAGGTGGCTCCGGCTGTGACGGAGGAAGGAACTGTTCCAGGCAGTGTTCAATTTGGGTAGTGTCTTTAAGTCTACTCCCAACATACCCACTGCTGAAGCGCAGGCTATCCGTGATCTGAAGGCTGACCGATCTATCATCATTCTTCCGACGGACAAGGGTTCCATGGCTGTGGTACTTGATCGTTGGGAGTATGTGGCTGAGGAACTGCGTCAGCTTACAGACAATACTACATACAAAGTTTGCCAAGGTAATCCCATTCCTGCCACCCTACCTAAAACCTCTTTCCTCATTACCTTAGCCAGCTTCATCCTGACTCATAACTTCTTCACTTTCGAAGGCCAGACATACCAACAATTAAAGGGAACAGCTACGGGTGCCAGGATGGCCACCTCATACGCCAACCTATTTATGGGTCGCTTAGATTTATTGATGACATCTTCATGATCTGGACTCACAGTGAAGAAGAACTCCAGAATTTCCTCTCCAACCTCACCTCCTTTGGTTCCATCAGATTCACCTGGTCCTACTCCAAATCCCACGCCACTTTCCTTGACATTGACCTCCATCTGTCCAATGGCCAGCTTCACACATCCGTCCACATCAAACCCACCAACAAGCAACAGTACCTGCATTATGACATCTGCCACCCATTCCACATCAAACGGCCCCTTCCCTACAGCCTAGGTCTTCGTGGCAAACGAATCTGCTCCAGTCCGGAATCCCTGAACCATTACACCAACAATCTGAAAACAGCTTTCGCATCCCGCAACCACCCTCCCGACCTGGTACAGAAGCAAATAACCAGAGCCACTTCCTCATCCCTTCAAACCCAGAACCTCCCACAGAAGAACCCCAAAAGTGCCCCACTTGTGACAGGGTACTTTCCGGGACTGGATCAGACTCTGAATGTGGCTCTCCAGCAGGGATACGACTTCCTCAAATCCTGCCCTGAAATGAGATCCATCCTTCATGAAATCCTCCCCACTCCACCAAGAGTGTCTTTCCGCCGTCCACCTAACCTTCGTAACCTCTTAGTTCATCCCTATGAAATCCCCAAACCACCTTTCCTACCCTCTGGCTCCTACCCTTGTAACCGCCCCCAGTGTAAAACCTGTCCCATGCACCCTCCCACCACCACCTACTCCAGTCCTGTAACCCGGAAGGTGTGCACGATCAAAGGCAGAGCCACGTGTGAAAGCACCCACATGATTTACCAACTGACCTGCCTACACTGTGAAGCATTCTATGTGGGAATGACCAGCAACAAACTGTCCATTCGCATGACTGGACACAGGCAGACAGTGTTTGTTGGCAATGAGGATCACCCTGTGGCTAAACATGCCTTGGTGCACGGCCAGCACATCTTGGCACAGTGTTACACTGTCCGGGTTATCTGGATACTTCCCACTAACACCAACCTGTCAGAACTCCGGAGATGGGAACTTGCCCTTCAGTATATCCTCTCTTCTCGTTATCCACCAGGCCTCAACCTCCGCTAATTTCAAGTTGCCGCCACTCGTACCTCACCTGTCTTTCAACAACATCTTTGCCTCTTTACTTCCACCTCGACTGACATCTCTGCCCAAACTCTTTGCCTTTACAAATGTCTGCTTGTGCCTGTGTATGTGCGGATGGATATGTGTGTGTGTGCAAGTGTATACCTGTCTTTTTTTCCCCCTAAGGTAAGTCCGCTCCCGGGATTGGAATGACTCCTTACCCTCTCCCTTAAAACCCACATCCTTTCATCTTTCCCTCTCCTTCCCTCTTTCCTGACGAAGCAACCAGGGGTTGCAAAAGCTCGAAATTTTGTGTGTGTTTGTGTGTTTCATTGTGCCTATCTACCAGTGCTTTCCCGTTTGGTAAGTCATGGAATCTTTGTTTTTAATATATATAATAGAGGGAAACATTCCACGTGGGAAAAATATATCTAAAAACAAAGATGATGTGACTTACCAAACGAAAGCGCTGGCAGGTCGATAGACACACTAACAAACACAAACATACACACAAAATTCAAGCTTTCGCAACAAACTGTTGCCTCATCAGGAAAGAGGGAAGGAGAGGGAAAGACGAAAGGATGTGGGTTTTAAGGGAGAGGGTAAGGAGTCATTCCAATCTGGAATGCTCGCCAAGACCGTAGGATCCTACGCAGTGCCGTAGGGGACCGCACCGCCACTTCCCAGCAAATTAGGGACACTGTTGCTCCTGGGGTATCGGCGAGGACCATTCGCAACCGTCTCCATGAAGCTGGACTACGGTCCTGCACACCGTTAGGCCGTCTTCCGCTCACGCCCCAACATCGTGCAGCCCGCCTCCAGTGGTGTCGCGACAGGTGTGAATGGAGGGACGAATGGAGACGTGTCGTCTTCAGCGATGAGAGTCGCTTCTGCCTTGGTGCCAATGATGGTCGTATGCATGTTTGGCGCCGTGCAGGTGAGCGCCACAATCAGGACTGCATACGACCGAGGCACACAGGACCAACACCCGGCATCATGGTGTGGGGAGCGATCTCCTACACTGGCCGTACACCACTGGTGATCGTCGAGGGGACAGTGAATAGTGCACGGTACATCCAAACCGTCATCGAACCCATCGTTCTACCATTCCTAGACCGGCAAGGGAACTTGCTGTTCCAACAGGACAATGCACGTCCGCATGTATCCCGTGCCACCCAACGTGCTCTAGAAGGTGTAAGTCAACTACCCTGGCCAGCAAGATCTCCTGATCTGTCCCCCATTGAGCATGTTTGGGACTGGATGAAGCGTCGTCTCACGCGGTCTGCACGTCCAGCACGAACGCTGGTCCAACTGAGGCGCCAGGTGGAAATGGCATGGCAAGCTGTTCCACAGGACTACATCCAGCATCTCTACGATCGTCTCCATGGGAGAATAGCAGCCTGCATTGCTGCGAAAGGTGGATATACACTGTACTAGTGCCGACATTGTGCATGCTCTGTTGCCTGTGTCTATGAGCCTGTGGTTCTGTCAGTGTGATCATGTGATGTATCTGACCCCAGGAATGTGTCAATAAAGTTTCCCCTTCCTGGGACAATGAATTCACGGTGTTCTTATTTCAATTTCCAGGAGTGTATATTACTGCCCATTACAGGAGGCATCTGGCCACATTCATTTTTCATGCTGAGAAGTTCCAGCCAATTGGGCGTGACACGTGAAAGTGGCAAAATTGCCATTGTTAGGATTGCCAGTGCTTGTTATAAACACCAGTTGTCACACACTGAGCAAGCTGTGTCACTAGGCTTAATGTCCTACAGTCTTATGTTCAAAATGTGCATTCTGTTATTCTGAAATGTTTTCCGTATTGAGACTGATACTGCACAACATCTGATGCAAAAGTGTGTGGGTGGCTTTGGTTTTTTGGCTTATTCACAATGATATGAAATATCAAATATGCTTTATACAGCACAGTGAATGTATTATTGTAACTGAGATAGTTAAAGCCAATGCATACCACAGTAGTACAAGTTTGTATATCATCTAGCACTGCAGATGGTGAAGAGTTTGAAACAACGTATAATGAGATAAAGGAAATTATTCAGATACTCAGCGGCAATGAAAATTTAATTGTAACTGGGGACTGTAATATGACTGTAGTAAAAGGTAGATAAGGAATAATAGTAGGACAACATGGACTGGGGAAAAGGAATGAAAGAGAAAGCTGACTGGTAAAATTTTGCACAGAGCATAATTGAATCATCACTAACACTTGCTTTAATTAAATATTTTATTTATCCATCCATAGACAGTACTCTTTGTTTAGTCTGCATATATACATTGCAGATAGTTGAGACTTGAAAAGGTGTGTGGAACCATGTAGTTTTGATTAAAGCATCTATGCCTGGATTTCAGGCAGGATCGCCCAGTTTGTTCAGTGCTAAGGTGGTATTTCAATACATTTGGAGAGCCCCTGAAATGCAGTTCAAGTTTAGGGCGAATACAAAGTGGGCTGAGGAATGAAGGGGAATTTGTATTGAGGAGGGAGGCATGCTAGGGTAGTCTGTGCAGTTGTGCAAAGCCACTGTGCCAGGCTAGCATTATGGTTACTGCATCTGCCTAGTGAGCCAGAGACTGGGCTCAAATCACAGCCATGGTACAAATTTTAATTCATCACTTCAGTGTCCTTATACAGAGGTTTGAGACTTGAAAAAGTCTGTGTAACCATATAGTTTCATTTGACAGTCAAACTGTTTTTGACCTCAACGACCATCATCAGAGGCTAAAAATAGCCTTCGGTGAACACCTGTTCATGCATTGTCAAACGTGTGTTCCCCAAATGCCACTTGTAGTATCTGAAGATGGCCATTGTGGCTGAAACTATTTATGACTATACCATAAAAAGTGATTGACTTATCACAAAGTTTTGTTAATTTCTTGACACAATCATTCTTAAACAAACTTCTGTTTCTTCCTGTTTCACTATCTTCGACACTCTGGGAAAAATACTTGATACGTGTCAAGACCAGTATTGCTTCTGGCACACTTTCTTATGGGACTCTAGTATTAATGTATTCTGGCTTTGAAAGGTGTTTCGTGGTATCATTGAAGAGTGTCTCAGAGATCTCCACCCATTGCACTCTGTTTTTGTTTTTCAGGTATAAATGAAATGACTTATGTGCTACCCATCGTAATCCTAGTGCATCCAGTTTATTTAACAGAATTTTATGATCTACGGTACTGAAGACTTTGGTAAAGTTAAGCGAGATTACTATGATCACCTTTATCTAGTTCCTCCAGAACATCATTTGTAAATTGAGCCATAGCTGTTCTTGTGCTTTTACTAAACGTGACACCAAACTGTTCTTTGCACATAACATTAAGTACCCTGATTCCTCATTTGGTTTCTATTACTTTTGAAAATGATGAGAGTAAAGAGATGAGCCTATAATTTTTTATATTTTATGGATTATCTTTCTTATGTAGAGGCAGGACTTTTACATACTTTATTGTCTCTGGGAAGCAATCTGGCTCATAGTGTCATTGAGTTTGGTTCATAGTTCAGAGTTTGTACAAGCTATGGTTTGTCATACTTGTGCTGTAGCTTGGTAGCTATGTTGTGAGGCATTGATTTGCAAAGTTTGCTAGCTTTTTAGGATCATTTATTGTGGTACCACTATGCTGAAATTTTATGTTCACTTGTTTTCTGCCATTTTTTATAAATCTGTTACTTCGAGACTTTTATGCTGTTAGTGAAGCTTTTCTATGCATCCTCTTTTATGTGTGGTAATAGTTTTGAAATACAGGATCATTTTGATTTTTTAAAATGCTGCTGAGGTGCTTAAGATTCACAGAGGATTTCCTTATCCCATTACTTGCCTAGTTATTTTTGTTTTATGCTTTAATTATTCTTAGTACAACTGGATACATTTCTTCAGATTGGAACCTCAGTATCAATAGAAACTTTGAAAACTTCCCATTCATGCTTGTCTCCTTGTACACATCTTCCAATATTCATTGTTCATCAGCATGACAAATTCAACTGCTTTAGGTGTAGAGATAGCTCTTCTATTTGTGATTATTTCAGTTTTTTGTTTTCTACACCTATGTTTAATTTTAAAATCTGAGTGGTATGGTCTGAATGGCTAATATTATCTACAACAATATCACAACTTTCTTTCTCTATGTCATTTAGTATATGATCAATGATTGACACTGAATGCTCAGTAACCCATTTGGAAGTGTTAATGAATATTGTTGTTGTTTAGCTGTACATTGTGTTCAATAATGTGTTGTAGAACCCATCTGGGTTCATCATGTTGATGTTCAAATCTTCACAAATCAGAATTTTGCTCTTAGATTTAGAAATGGAAGTATCCAAATCACCACAGGGAGGACAGCAAGATTAAAGTGTTGTTAGTCTTTGGAATATATATGGCTTTCCTATCCCTCTCCCTCTCTACATGTTATCCATCACTTAGTGAAATGATGTCATTTATCACTTTATACTAATCCCTTCCTGTACATACATGTATGAGCTACCATCTTTTATAGTGGTTTTACTTTGATGGCTAAGTTACATGAGTTTGGAATTACATGTGTTAGTTCAGATCCCCCACACCAGTGTTCTGTTATGCAAACAAATGAGCTATCAAAAATTTGCAGTTCCACTTCTAGCTGTTGCACTCTATTGCCTGCAGACTAGATTTTTTGATGGCGAACTGAGAAATACTGAGCACTGCTTATCTTGGAGACTTAATATTTTTCTTTCCTTCATCTAAAAATCATTTGCATGATGAAGAAGTATAGTTTTCTTGTCAATCACCTCTTATCCACTGTTGCTTCTGTTGACTCCTTGCCTTTTTGCAGTTTTTACTGGCATTGATGATGGCACTAACACTTCTATCTCTTTTAAAAGTGCTATTGGTGTTCCTGTTGGGGCTGATGGTGGAGTTGTGATGGTCATTTTGGTTTTGAAATTATTTTGGGTTTTCTTTAATTGCCTTGATTATCAAGTTTGCTAGATATTCTCTCCCCAAGCCATTTAGGCCTAGCCCAAGTTTCATGTGGAATACACATCCCATATTACTTATGTCAGAGGGTTTCACATTTTTAAAATTTCTGCAGATTTTGGCAAACTGATTATTTTTAGCAAGAGGCAACACTGCCTGCAGGAGAAACAGTGACTGTTAAATTCAAGTTTTTAGTACAGTTACATGTCTTAAGTGAAGTTAATATTCCAAGTTATGGCCTTTATGTATGAAGCTTTTCTGTGACTGTTAAGAATGCATCTAGCACTAACCATTTCTTTCATAAGGGCAAGAGAATCACTCAGTTATAGTACCCAAAGCATGGCACACAGAAACATGTAGCAAAAAGTACTATTTACACTAGATTTTAAACTCTTGCTCTTTCTCCAGTGAAAATACATACATTCAGACACACAGTCATGCAGACACCCAAACACACGTTCATGCAGTTGTGGTGAGACTGATTATTGATTATCTATCTTTACTACTGATTATTTGTTGCTGTGAGCAGTTGCCTGGTAGGGGTGGACATGGGGAGGGGGTAGGGAAGGATGCCCAAGGCAAGGAGGGAGATGTGGGGAAGTGTCAGGCAGGTCTTTCAACAGATGACTCTGTGGCTGCACAACGAGTGGAAAGGATTTCAGATGGTAGAACATATAAGAGAGAGAGAGAGAGAGAGGGTGAGACAGAGGGGGGAGGGGGAGAAAGAGAGATGAAGTGTAGATGATAGTGGAGACAGAGAGGGGAGAGAGAAAGGGAGAGGGGTTGGTAAAGAGGGGAGAAGAAAATAGAGAGAGAGAGAGAGAGAGAGAGAGAATGTGCTCCAGAGAATTTGTAATTTTTAGGATAGCAGAAGTAAAATACTAGCCATCCCTAAAAGAATGTCCCAGTTCCAATAGTGTATTATAACAGTTTAATTCAGTCTAATTACAAAGAGTAATACATCAAGTTGAAGGTAAATTAACGTAGTTTTCCTTACAAATGTTCAATATGTGCACTTGTACTTCTATGAGACACACGTAACCTAAAATGCAATTTCTTCTAAACGTTGCTTGACAAGTCAAAAGTAAGAGAAACAATAGACTCTTCAGTTTATGTCCCATCTCTGCAAACCATTAGATAGTGGCAGAACATATGTTCAATATTTTCTAAAGCTCCAAAGGAAAAAAAATCAGATGACGCAATGTCAGGTGAATGTGGAAGACAGCAGGATAAATTTAGAAAGAGAATTGAAGTTCAGGGAGGTAAAATAAAAAAAAACTTTGCAGATTTACCAGTGATATTTTCATTCTGTGAGAAGAGATCATAAGGTGAACATCAACAAAAGTAAATAAAGAAAGGTAATGGAAAGTAGTCTAATTAACTCAGGTGATGCTGGGGGATTTAGATTAATAAATGAAACACTAAAAATAGTCGGTGCGTTCTTCTATTTGGGCAGCAAAATAACTGATGGTGGCCAAAGTAAATGGGATATGAAATGCAGGCTGTCAATTATGAAGTCTTTTCTGAAATTATTCATCTGGAGTGTAGCCTTGTTTGTGTTCTATGTAGGAACACAAGGAAACACACAGCCGCAAAATAGTTAAAATTTATTCAGTCATGGAATGACAGAAACAAGAATACGGTGAAGTAATTTACGTATTTCAAACACATTTAACAACTGAGCTATGAAAAAAATGTGTAAGCACGATTTACAGTAATGCATTACAATACGGTCAATGTTGACAACAGTGCTGTCTACAAATACACATGCCATGTGATTTTCTGACAAGGATGAAGTACCTGAGAATGGACCATTTGCAAAATACAAAAATTTAAAATGCAGCCAAGTGGTACAATGTCCTTCAAATTTTTTGAGCCTGTTGTGTCCACCAAGTAGAAAATAAACATAAAAGTCAGTTGTCAAAGTCATATTTACTGCACAATAACTAAAGGAGGTCAGACTGATGACTTCTTACACCTTTTGGCAATATTTGTTAATAAGAAAAATGCCAAATTGCATTGTGGGGTAGAATCCACATAAAACTATAAGTCCCAATATATTTGGACGGGTAAGTCTGCTCAGAGGTCTGAGGAAGACATGGGTATACCCTTCAGGCTGATGCAGCTTTGCCTACACATAAAATGTAAATGTATATTTTTGCCATGGTCTGCATCAATAGTTTCTTTAACATTGAATAATAATGTTATAAACCCTTGGGAAGCATGGAAACTCTTATCCACCTAAATCTGTGCCCAATCATCTGCAGTATGTATGTTTTCATCATGATTGGTAAATTCTGAAATTATAATGTTACTCCTCAGTTTGTGTTCCTGATCAAATCAGTCAACCCACCTAATGGACACACCAATTGTCCAAGATCAGCTGTCAAAAGATGTTTCCTCTATGCCTAAGATATTGGTTACAAAGATAATTATGACAGTACTACATTTTGAAACCACATCATTTGAATATGCCACTTCGTGTTTTTTTAATGTTCAGGGGCACTAGTGTAGGCAGTGTTCTATGTTCGAGAGCCTTATATGCTGAGAATCATATTGTGTCTTTCATTTACTTTGCAGCTATCTGACTACTTTGATGTTTTGCAGTTGGGGAGAAGTTTCTTGAGGAACTCTGAGAAGTTTCTTCAGCTTATTTCCTTCCATCTCTACAACACAAAACCTTAGATAAAAATATTGTTTATCTACAATGTATGATTCACTTCTACATCTACACACATACTCTGCAAGCCACCATACAGTGCATGATGGAGGGTCCCCTATAATACTTCTAGTCATTTCCTTCCTTTCCTGTTCTGCTCACAAATGGAGTGAGGGAAAATCAACTATCGATATGCTTCTGTATGAGCTCAGATTTCTCTTACCCTGTCTTTGTCTCCTTAGGTGAGATGTATGTTGGTCGCAGTAGGATCGTTTTGCAGTCTGTCACAAATAGTGGTTCTCTATAAACTTTTTCAGTTGTGTTTTGAAAAGAATGTCTTCTTCCTACCAGGGATTTCTATTTGAATTCACAGAGCATTTATGCAACACAACAACAGCTGATTGAGCGGTACTCAAGAATGGGTCACACAAGTGTTGTGTATGCTGTCTCCCTTATAGATGAGCACACTTTCCTAGAATCCTTCCAACTCATCTTCCCTATAACTGACCTTGCATGCTGCCTTTTGTTTTGCAATGTTATGCCAAGATATTTAACTGATGTGATTGTGTCGAAGTGTTGATATCTGATTTGCTGATGTTGCCAAGCAAACTTCAAGCTATTTACATCAACAATGAACTTCATTCAGCTGATCCATGTTTATTCTTGAAAAATACAGTGAACTCACAAACTGGGTTCATTTTCTGAACTAAGATCAAAATTGACCAGCAGTCAGTGATATTTGTACCACCAGTCCTTACAGAAACTTTTGATCTACATGTGTAACATGCTGTGGAGCTGCACCAAGCAACAAAACAGTTTTGACTGTATCATCCCTCTGCTGTAGGACACATATCACGTGTCAAGAAACTGCACTGCAATAACATTGATCCATAATGCTCACATATTTTGAGCTTAGAGGAATTTACTTCCAAAGTAATGCTGTGCTCCAATCCTACATTATCAAAAAATTTCTTTCTCCTGCTAAGGCGTATGTTTCATATTAAAAGACATCTTTTGGAAAGGACTGTCCTCTTTGTCTGTGCTAGTCTGATTTATATCCTCCCTGTTTAATGCACTATGGTTTATTTTACATCCAAGATATGAAATTTGTTAACCTCGACTTTTATACAGTGCTCAATTTTAATTTTTAGTTTGTCAGTAATCTCATTTCTGCTGCAGCTCATTACTTTTGTCTTTCTTTGGGTTACTCTCAACTCACAATTTGTGATCAGTAAGTTGTCCATTCCATTTAGCAGGTCCTGTAATGTTTCCTCATTTCCAGAGAAGATAATAGTGTGGCATCAATGGATCTTACATTCCTACCCTTTCAGCTTTAAATTTAATCCCAATTTCCAATCATTCTTTTATTTCCTTCACTGTTCCTTAATACACAGGTTGAACAGTCTAGGAGAAATACAGCATCTCTCCTGTGTTTGGATGCTGTGGTGTTTTCTGCCATTCGTCTCTTCCATGGAGGCTTTACTCCAGTCACTTCTGCATCAACAGCAGGCACATATGGCTGTGTTGGAACAGTTGTCGACTAAGTTGACCCAGAATCTACCATCAGTTGTTCACTTGTTGCCTTTTCCCCCTCAACAGTGAATCCGCAGAAGACTGAGATGCCACTTCACTCACATTTCATTGTGTTCCAGATGGTCTACACAGAGGTTGGTAAGGCTCTTTTCTTATTGTGGATACCCCCTCATATATGTCACTTACTGTGCCAGTTAGCTCCTCTGCAAGAACCAGCATCACTTACTTTTTATGATTTGTGTAGTTTACTGTCCTCCTGTCACCAGATGCATATGCATGTAGCCACTGCATGTGTTGAGTTTTACCAATGTCGCAAACAACTGTAGCAGTCTTATTGAGCTTGGGCAGCTGAGTTTCTCGGCCTCAGTCATTAAGTGTTGATACATTGTGGATAAGCCTTAGGAGCCTTACATGGAAACCATGGTCTGAGATGCAACCCTTTGTTTAGCCCCAGATAAGCAGGTGCATCAATGTTTCCCTCAGTTTCGGTAACATACACTGGAAGTGGTTTTTAATACTACACGCAACTGTCTGAGGTCTCCCATACCTGTGCCACCAATTAGAGGCTTGGAGTGATGTCACAGTTGTTGACAGCATGCAGCCCCAGTGCATGGAGCCTACTGCACTAGGGGCAAGAGGAGGTAGCCGCAGTACAAACATGCTAACCAGGCTGACATCAACAAACATGTCATCAGATCGTGCAAAAAATTTCATGGCACACATCACCCTCAAACCCTCCTCCTGTCTTCGTTTTCTTCAGGAATGGCTGGTGCCATTAGCTTTATGCAACCTGGGCCATTTAACATCAGTGGAAGTGAAGAGATTGATTACCTCAGGTAAGTGGCCTACACCCTTAGTAATTGTAAAGAAGCCATCCAGTTAGCTTCAGCTCTGTGGCAACTTCAACATGACTGTCAATGCACAAACAGTCATCGACACTTTACCCCTGCCTTATCCAGAGGACAGGCTCACAAAGGTGGCTGGGGGCCAATTCTTTTCAAAAACTGACTTGACTGAAGCCTGCCTTCAGTTTTCACTGGATGAAGTATCAAAAGAGTTGCTTGTGGTTAATCACCTTTTGGGCTCTATTTGTATGAAAGGCTGATGTTTGGGGTCACTAGTGTGCCTCCCATCTTTCAACATTTTTTAGACTAGTTTATGATGGTTGCCCCTCATCACATTAACTATCTTTATGATATCACCTTGCTGGTGTTACCATGGAAGATCACTTTATTTACTGTTCTATAAGTCACAGTCCTCAAATGTAACCTCATTGAATCTTACTTTTACCAGCTTTCCAAAATTTTTTTGCTTCATGAAATTTCATGGCAAAACATGTGCCCCATGGAACAACATGTCACCACCATTATGGCTTTTCCCCGTCAATCTGACCTATGGGAACTTCAAGAATTCCTCAGCAAAGAGGCATACTGTCACATGTTTATTCCCAGAGCACTTATTATCACCCTCCTCTTACACCTGTTGCTTTTGCTCCTTTTGTTTGGTCTGCAGCTTGTGAGTATGCCTTTGTGCAGCTTTAAGAATAATCTTTGCTCCATGCCACATCTTGCAACATTTCAACCCTGCAAGTATCTGGTCCTGGCTATGGATGGATCCAAGTAAGGGGCGGGGTTGGTCCTGCTGCATAACCATTCAGATGGTTGGGAACAGCCTATTGCCTTTGCATCAAAAACAGTCAACTCATTTCAGAAACATTATTCTCAGGCAGAATGCCTTTAAAAAACGAAGCTGCTCATCAACATCAGCACTGGGTTCTGTTCTTATCCCATTACAATTATGAGATTCATTTTCATCCTGTGTCATGACATGTGAACTTGGATGTTCTGTTCCAGCTTCCCATGGGCCCTGCCCCTCACTTGAACAGGAGGAATTGCTTTGGGAATTGTTTTGTTTTCATCTGGATATGGAGGAATAGCACAGGATTTGATGGCTTGTCCATTATCACCAGTTCCGATATTGCTTCTGCATGATGGCAGGTGTGGTGCTCTGACAGATTCTACAATAATATAACATGGGTGGCCCAGGTGTCCTCCATTTTCTTGTCCACAAAAGAGTTTAACCCTGTGTCATGGTTCCAGCAGCTCTGTGATGGGAGGTCCGCCGCTTATTACATCAGGGCCACTGGGGATCTCTCACACAAAACTATTCGCATATTGCCATGTGTTTTGGCCTGGAATCAAATGGGAGGTGGAAAATGTTGTGGCCTGTTGCAGGCGCAAGTGCTCACGTCAGCAGGAGGTACGCGCATTATTTCTCGCCATGGCTGGCCCCTACACAGCAATGGGAGAGAGTCCACACTGATTTGGTGGTCCTTTTTTGGAGTTTCTGCTTATTTATTTATTTATTTATTTATTTAACCTGGTAAGATTAGGGCCATCAGGCCCTCTCTTACATCTAACCAGGCATTCTACTTATTTTACATTCATATGTTTTAGTAGGCATGTTAAATTATATCTAGTACAAAAAGTGAAATAAACAATTAGAAAGGTACACCTGGAAAAATACATACATATAGAGTTTCGGGGTATGAGGAAGACTCACGGTGAAGGGAGGAGAAGAATAGAGAGACATGATGAAACATAATTAAGGAAATATAAAGGAAAAGAAGATTGCGTGGCTAATAGAGATAGATGAAGAGGAAGGCATCTTAGGAGCAAGATAGGAGACGCTAGCTTTGCTATTTGACAGATGAGGGGATTGCCCTTGTACATTAATTTTGTGGAGAACTTTATGAGGATGATAGTAGGAAATGCTTCAACTTCTTCTTAAAAGCAGCAGGAGATTGAATTTTGCGCAAGGTAAGGGGCAGTTTGTTTCAGAGGCGGACAGCGGCAACTGAGAAGGAGTTTGTAAAAGTTTTTGTTTTGTGAGTGGGCACAGTTAGGATACCAAATAAGAGTGACCTCATGTTTCGATTATGATGGCATGACAGGTTTTTAATCTCTGAAGCAAGGTACTGGGGTGCTTGCGCGACGAGGAGTCGGTGGAGTAGACATAGAGTGTGGTAGTCACGCAATTTGTCCGGCCGCAGCCACCCTAGCTTGGAGTATGAAGCACTAACATGATCATATCGGTGAATGTTGCAGGTGTAACGCACACAGGCATTCATGGTTAGCTCTAGCCGTCTTTTGTTTTCACTACTCATGCCTTGTTGAATCACATCACAATAGTGGAGGTTCGGTAGAACGAGTGCTTGCACGAGCTGGCGTTTCAAGTCCTGTGGAAATATGTTCCGAAACTTTTTGAGAGCATAGAGACAAGCAGACATCTTTCGGCACACTGCAACTGTATTCTCCGCCCAGGTGAGATGCTCATCCAAAGTTACACCCAAGTTCTTCACTGTTTTCTGATATGGTATTGGAGTACCGTCAAGCAGAATAGGAGGTAGCCGTTCACGGAAATCTGAACTTATTAATTTCTGATGGGCTATTAAAATTACTTGCGTCTTTTTTGCATTTAGTTTAAGCTCCAGGTTTTTCGCCCATGTCACTACTGAAAACAGATCATCATTCATCTGAGCGATTGCAGTGTTTACATCTTCAGGTCTGACGCTTAGGTAGAGCTGGAGGTCGTCGGCATAGAAATGATATTTACAGGAGGACAGAACCGACGAAATATCGTTGACATATAAAGAAAACAAATGTGGTCCTAAGACTGATCCTTGTGGCACTCCCGAGGAAACATGTTTCCAGGAAGATTTTTCATTTACGCAGACAACACATTGCTGTCTGTCTTTTAAGTAGCTTTCAAACCATCAGAGAAATTAAGCTGTTGCATTTTTCTGAGCAATATGTCAAAGTTAACAGTGTGAAAAGCTTTGCTGAAGTCCAGTAGCGTCAATATTGTTGCCTTTCGATTGTCGATGGCATATTTCAGGTCATCAGTTACTTTAATTAGAGCAGTGTTTGTGCTGTGATGTTTACGGAAACCGGATTGAAATTTGTCATATAGGATGCATTCATGCAAGTGTTCAGTGATTTGGTCATGAACAATATATTCAAGTGCTTTGGAAACAGCAGGCAGTATGCTAATTGGTCGGTAATCACTAGGCAGTTGCGGGTTTTCGATCTTAGGGATGGGTCGAATTATGCTTCTTTTCCATGCAGTGGGGTATATTCCGTTCACGAGGGAAAAATTAAATTTGTCAGTTAAGACAGGTACTAAGATATCGGCAACATTCTTAATCATGGTTATACCGATACTGTCGTTGCCTATTGCATCAGAAGAGATTCTCATTATTGCTTTTCTTGCCGTATTTGTTGTTACATGTTTTAGATGGAAGGTATCGTTGTTAGTTATCCTGTTTGGGCATACTTGTGGATGCTAATTATCAGCTGTGCTGGTATTCAGAGGTGCAGAGAAGAATTCATTTAATTCGTTAGCTGACACATGAAAAGTGGTTTCCGATGTTGCCTTCCCGACCCCCAAGCTACAGAGATTCTTCCATAGAGTCATGGGTGTCAGAGCGCTGCATACAAGGGAGCGAGCGTGCCTGATTTTAGCATTGCGAATGCATTGTTTCACTCTGTTCCGTAGCTTTCTATATTCTTCTAAACGCTAGGGTTTCGGATCTGCCTTGAAACGCCTGTGGGCAGCATCCGTATTAGTCATCATTTGACGTAATTCAGCTGTCAGCCATGGAGCAGGAGATTTTCTTATATGGATTGTGTGCACAGGTGCATGTTTGTCATAGAGGGCAGTGAGTTTATCACCAAGTTCATTAATTTTGCCGTCGATTGTAGGTTTTCTGATTATTTGATGCCATGAGATTTCTGAGCAATCGGCTGTTAGATTGTCAAGGTCAATACGTTTCATGTTCCTACAAGTTATGTAACGCGATTTGATCCTTGGGGGCTGCACAGAGTAGGCCAGGAATATTACATCATGTGCTGAGAGGCTAGGGGCCGATGTTTGACCAACATCTCTTACTTTGTCAGCCTGTTTCGTTGCGATTACGTCTATAAGAGTATGACTGTGCGCCGTATGATGTGTAGGTTGTAATGGAAGAATGTTCATGCTATTGCAACTAAACAGTCTTCTTAGGTTTATTGCGGAGGGAGTGTCTCTTAGCAGGTCTATGTTCAAGTCACCCATTACGGTGACATGTTCGTATTGACACTGAAGTGAATGTAATTCCGACTGGAAGGAACTCATTGAGCTTATTTTTGGCGGCTTGTACACGACACCAGTCAAGAATTTCCAACTTTGTATATTTATTTCAATGAACATGAATTCAGCCTCTTTTTCTTCAGCAGGATTTGACGTACATAAGACTTTCGCTTTGAGATCTGTTCGTATATATGCGCCGACCCCGCCACCTCGCTTTTTTGATCTGTCTGCCCTAAGAAATGTGTACCCTGGGAGGTGAAAAGATGCAGAGGATATGTGCGATTTCAACCACGTTTTGGATAAGAGGATTACGTGGTAGTTTAGTTGGTTGAAGAGGAGGCTAAGTTCTTCATAATGTGCAGGTAAAGACTGGATGTTGCAGTGAGCTGCTAAAATCTCTGACGCGTTCCACTGAGCAGCCTGGAGTAGGGTAGCAGACTGGTTTGTCCCTTTGTTAGGCACTACCTGCCGCGATGGGCAGTGGCCGCTGCTTCCGCCAAGTGACATAACACAGGGGTGTCCGAGATTTTGCGCGCCCTGTTTGTGACACCGCGAGTGCCAAAAGAAAGGCGACTGCAAGAGATTTCCTGAGGTTGCGGGAGTATAGAAAATGGATTAGTGGTATTCGGTGCAAGGAGAATATGACCAAAACAGTGACGGCTGTGTGTCACTGTGTATCCTTTGTCGTAAGAGGAGAAATGTAATTAGCGTATTTGAAACAGCTTAGGGTGGAAATAAGGGAAAAGGGAGTGATTTAAGAGGCTGATGCTGCCGGCACAGAGAAGTAACCTTAATAATTAATAGATTATCATAGGAAGCTAGAATTAAATTGAAATTTACTAAAGTGATACTGGTAGTGATTATCGTAGGAAGCTACAATTAGATTGAAATTTGCTAAAGTGATACCGATAGTGATTTTTGTTATGAACAATTTAAACCGAAGAGATGGGTGATTAATGAACTAAAGGAGAGACTAATAATTGCAATAGAACTATTTCAGAACGGAAGAGAATAAATTGAGAAAATGAAAAAAGTATTAGCAGTAACTAAAATTAAGTAATGGTTAGAGCTACAGACACAAAAAAAATAGTGAAAAGTTAATACAGTTACAAAAACAATTAGTTGAAGGTACAAATATGGGTATAATTAAAAAATTAATACAATTGCAAGACTATATCCGAGTATAGGGCTGTTACAATTTGCAAATGGTGTTAAGTTTGCACTTTCGGCTCGAGTAGCTTCACTTAATACTATTCAGTTCTGTCATGTTTGTGACTGTCTTCTTTCCAGCTGCTGTCTTAATGATTACTCTGCCATCCTGAGTCCACACATTCTGAAGACCGAAATGGGATATGGCACTGTTTAAAATCTTTAGCCGTTCGTGTGTCAGATCTTCCCTTATTGTAAGCCCTGTCCTTGCTAACTTCTTCTTCTGGGTAAAGATCTCTGCCCTTTTTCGGTATGAGACAAATTTAATTATTATTGGACGAGGTTTGGTAGCACCTGGTAGTTTTCGTCCCACCCGATTGCTCCTGTCAATGTCTGCCTTGGTCACTTCAACGCCTAATTTTTCATGCGCAACCTGTATTAGCAGGTTGTCCGTGTCTTCTTCCTTATTTTCTACTACTCCAAACAGTCGTAGGCTATTTCGCCTTTGGTACTGTTCTAGCTCATCAGTTGCGGCAGCTAGTTTCACTTCCAACTCTTTTGCCTTTTTCTCGTATTCAGACACAGACTTTTTTAGTGCTGTAATTTCGGCAGTATTGGCCTCAACAGTTTCAGGCATTTTGGCCAATACTGCTGCCGTTACAGTATCTGATATAGTGCCTGCTATCAGATCGAGATTGTTTTTATCGTGAAGCGCAGCGTTTACCTCAGAGCGGACCAGCTCCGCTATACCGGGAGCCGCAGCCGCACCTTCCCCCAAGAGCGGGCCCGCCGCAACTGCTGCTTCCCCACTGCTGGACGCGCTGTTGTTGACTCTTCTGTTTACCATTTTCTCAAAGATATTGGCAGAGCACAGAAAAAAAAATAGCACTACTGCACAGAACACTGTTGTTTACACGATTTCCACTTGTACTAGACAACACCACCTGCGAGAACACCTTCGAATTCAACTAAATTTCGCGAGCCGAACTTAACACGTGTTACAATGCAGCCGCTTATTGCTTATTAGCAATATACACTTTTTCTTGTTTTCCTTATTACATTTGTTGTCTGTCTGTGACAGCAGATGTGATTGTCAAGGCCATGTCAGAGGTATTCTCCATAGAAGGCTTCCCTTGCACCCTGGTTTCAGGCAATGGTTCTCAGTACGTGGTACAATCTTTTAATGCCTTTTGTATGGACAATGGCATTTGCCACGTCACAGTGCCTCTCTTCCATCTGCAGTCAAATGGCAAGATGGAATGCCTTGACTGATTGTTTAAAATGCAGCTGTGCAAGTATGTAGAAGATTTACCTACTGAAGGGGCTCTCATTTTTTAAGCTCTTACAGAACGATGCCAGTTGAGGCCAAGAGCGCTGCCAAGCTCCTGCATGGCTGTCAGCCACAGACACTGCTCAGCCTCTTGCTGGTGGGCAAACATCACCCAGTGATGCCAGTTTTGTTGACGTTTGTCCCTGACACACCAGACTGGGCTACAGCATCTGGACAGTACCCTCACTGGATTCTGGCCATCATTCAAAGCCAGCATGGTCATTGTGTCTTCACGGTTCACACCAAAGATTGACTTATGGCATTCCACCAGAACCTGTTGCATCCTGGGGTTGAAGGCCGAACACCTCACCTCATTCTCCACACCCCTGGCTGATTCGAGGATCAAGCAGGCCTGGTCGTGTCCGCTTACCCTGACAGTTGGGGCTTCATCAGCATCAACAGGGGCTTTGCTCCCTACAACTGGTGCCGGCACCTCCCACTGCACTGAGAAGATGCTGCTGTCAGTGGGGACAGAAGATGCGTCTCCATCACCAGAGCTTCTCCTCTTCAGTTTGCCATTGTTGCTGCTTTTGCCATCGCTCATCATTGTGGATTACAACATCCAGATAGCTCCTACCCCCTTGCTGCCAGTCCTGTGCACCAGTCACTCAGTGTCCGAGAGTGGCAGGGATGCTCTTGCCCCACTCACTTTCATCTGTGTGTGCCAGTCCTGGTGGATTGAGGAACTTCTTATGCCTTTGGCTGCTGCCCTTGGCACTACCATGGACACCATGGATGTCTCTTCAGTCATAGCATCTCGGACACCAATGTGTTGTCTTACCCCACAAGGAAGGAAGTGACTTGTACCTTGCCAGTTACTAAACCTACTATCTACAGTTGGACCGCTATGGCAAACATTGTGCGCACTGACACTCACACTGCATGCCCACAGCTACCCGAGGTGGCCGCCAGGAGAGCACAGTCACCAGCCACCGCGACCCAGTCCACTGTGTGCATGCAGCACTACACCAGTGACACCCAACATGGATAGGGTCTTTATAGGGGTAGGCACAGGTCTTTGCCCGGAACTAGTAGTGCAGAATGAAGTAATTTAAAATACAGTTCAGTGGAATAATGTCAAACTTCTTCTTATTTACATGTTTTTACTACTTTTGCTCATCAGTGTGTGGCAGTTGTCATAGCAATGTAAGTGCATGTTCAGGAGTTAAAAATTTAATTTGAATTGTGTAGTCAGTGCTATGCAAAGTTTGACACATTTTTGTCAGTCTTGATCAGTCATTAACGGCTGCTGTCAAAGACTACAAACTGTTCACAGCAAATAATACCTGTGAAATTCCTTTAAACTTTTTCACACTGATTGTAATTGTGTGTGTGTGTGTGTGTGTGTGTGTGTGTGTGTGTGTGTGTGTGTGTGTGCGTGTGTGTGTGTGTTTTTCTATGGTTGACAGTAAATTTGTTTTCATAAAATTAAAGGATTTTGCTGGAGTATTTTTGGTTGCTAATTTTAGGTAAAGTAGCTAGAGTTTCAATAACATGCAGTTTTGACACACATTTAGGATTTCTGTGAGGTATGCAAAATGTAGCTATTTAATTGTTATGATAAAGCCAGTTTTATGAAGATTTGCAATTTCACCTGCTGCAAAAAATATTTAATTTTATTGTCTACAGTACAGCTACCTATATATTTTGGTGGTATTGTAATGTTGAGGTGTATGTGTTTCTTGTAGATATCATTTTTGAGCAAACTTCAGCAACAGGTGTAAAACTGACTGACACTTGCTTTTTTGAATTTCATGGTTTCAAGAGGCTACATTAATTTTAGTGACCACTTACAATAAATCTCTGACAAACTGGTAGTGAAAAAGCAGCAGGGGACAATCTCAGACTCTGTCAAAGAAATTACTTTGTCAAAGAAATGTATTTTGTGTACTTTTAGCGATTAGATAAGTCATTGGTGGCACATCGAGTGTGTTCAAGCTGTGAGAAAGGGCCCCTGCTTCCTATGCAAATTGGACAGACATGCAGAAGAAAGCAATGATCACAGAAAATAAGGATAATTACAATGTCAAAATTTGGAGGGGAAAACATACTATTTGATTCAAAGGTGGGCGTAAAAAAGCTTTTGCCTCTACTTCGCATAAAACATGGCATTTTGATATAATTTATTAAAGTCCTACCAGACTATGGTGACACTTTCAAGCGTGTGTCAAGTCAGTTACCATGGTTGTGGTAAGTTATGAAGAGAGAAAGAGGTTTTCATCAATCCTGATGTTTGGAAACCAACAAAAGACAAAACAGTTAAGACAAAATGAATGAAATATAAAGGTAATCTCGGTTATCCTTTACACAAATTGCCAAGAAGTTTCTTGGCAGCTTCAGAGACCTTGTTTATGAGAATTAGTTAGAAACATGCTAGATAATTCCAAAGTATTGGATGCTTCGATGAGCTTGAGGCTGCACTTTCTAGACTCCTGCATCAGTTTTTGTCTAGGAAATCTAGATGCTGTGACTAAAGAGTAGGACCCCCTGCAGGTCCAGGGGTTAGAATAGGCCCGAGGTAACCCTGCGTAACGTAAGAGGCAACTAAGTCTCTCACTTTTCAGCCCTATAAATTCAAGTCCCATTTTATGGTTTGACCTGCCACTTTCCAAAGTCTATAGAACTGTGGGCCATTTGGGGAAGGACACCTTACGTGACGCCTAAGTTATCCATAGTGCCCTTAGATTCAATCTCCTGAACCTCTTGTCACGGATTTGCACCTACACCTGCAATTCAGCTACTTAAGCGAGGACACTTTCCAGGGTATGTCATCTTCTTCTGTTGTCTCCTGTCCTCTTTCACCCCTACAACAATATTGGATTTCTCTGCACCCAATATCCAGCACAGTAGCCAGTCCGTTGTGGTGGGGCCATCGTGAAACCATTTGGTGGTAGCCCACTGAAAACACAGGGATTGCACTGCTGATGCCTGAGCTGTAAACTCCCCACATATGCCAAGGAGTAGATGCCTGTCTCCCTGAGGCATCAGGATTCCCTGCAACAGCCATCATGCCAGGTGGCCTTTGCTGTGACTAGGTGGCGCCCGTGGGGAGAGCTCCTGCTCAGAGTGAGTGGCATCAGGGTGGACGACCCGCAATGAAGAGGACTGTCATCTCTTGCTGGTGACCGTACGGCACCAGCAGTCTCTAAGGAGAGCAGGATTGGGTACAATGCTGACAGATATAACCCTAAATCATTTCCCTCTTTCTCTACACAATGGGAGGAACGAAAGGCTATAGAAAGAAGAGAGCCATATTCGCCTTGGTGTTTAGTCTGTAGTGGAATGGACAGGGTCCTTTTGACTTACAAAGCCTCAATTTTTTGTTGAACATCTTGAGGATAAGTCTGGGGAAGTGACAGCGCTGTCGAAGATGAGAAGTGGTGCAGTCTTGCTTGAGACAGCATCCACAGCCCAATCTCTGGCATTACTCGCTGGGTGATATTTCTGTTTCTGTCACTCCCCATAAAAGCCTCAACATGGTCCAGGGGATTATTTTCCATCGCGACCTCCTCTTGCAGTCTGATGACGAGCTCCACACCAATCTAGGACGGCGGGGTGTTCGTTTCTTCCGGCGCATTTACAGGGGATCCAAAGACAACAGGGTTGCTACTGATGCCTTCATCTTGGCCTTTGAAGGTGATTCATTGCCTGGAAAGATCAAGGTGATGGTTTATTGCTGTGACTTAATGTCATACACCCCTCCCCCTATGCAGTGCTTTAATTGCTGGAAATTCTGGCACGTCTTCCCGCTGCACTTCCAGTGCTGCGTGTCAAGACTGCGGACGTCCACTGCATCCAGATAGTCCATGTATACCTCGTCCCACTTGTATCAACTGTGGAGAGAACCACTCCCCTTGCTCGCCACACTGCACAGTACTCCAAAAGGAGCAGAAAATCGTGGAGTACAAGACCCTGGACTGGTTGACTTACCAAGAGGCTAAACGTAAATTTGAATGATAATACCCCATTCGGTTGTCGTCCACATGTGCTGCAGCTACATTACCATTGCCGTCACAAGTATCAGTCGTACCACACTCTGTTCCACGAACAGTGGGCCCTCTGGGCTTCCAGAGTACATCCGCTCCCTTGGTGGTAGGGGGCAAATCTCCTTCCGTTGTTCCCAAAGTACATACTTCGGGAGCAAGGCCCCCCCACCCCCCACCCCCAAATGGAGGGGACATCCGTCCCATCCCTCCAGCCAGAGAAGCAACAGCCTCCTCTGTTGTCTCCACTAATGCCACAGCAGACACTCTACAGTGGCTAAACAAGCCAAAAGCTAAAAGCTGCTGGATGAAGAACTTCACGGTCTTCTTCCATGCAAGAAGCTATGTCGGAGAAGTCCTCCTAGCAAGTTCCTAAATAGAAGCAAGAGGGCAAGCAAACAAAGAAGTCTGATAATAAATAGGATCCTCCCGTGGCCCCAACACCACCACTCTCTACCAATTCTGCAGCTGAGGATGAGGTGGAGATCTTAGCATCCCCTGAGGACCTAGATCTCACTGATGCCTCATCCACAATAGGAATGGATAAAAATACTCAATCGGTGGCAGCAGGTCACCCTGAGGTGTAACATGCCTTCTTGCTTGCTTCATGCCTTCCCAGCCTCATGATAACGTCATCCTCCTATGGAATTTCTGCAGTTTTTTCCACCACGTGACTGAGCTATGGCAACTGTTAAGCTTTACACCTGCTATCTGCATTGCCCTCCAGGAAACCTGGTTCCCAGGAATGTGGACCCCCTGCCTTCCGTGGCTATAGGGGATATTAAAAGAACCATAGAGACTGTAATAGAGTGTCAGGTGGAGTTTATGTCTATGTCCTGAACTCAGTGTGCAGTGAACCTGTGCCCCTTCAAACCCCTCTTGAAGCTGTGGTTGTCAGTATAAGGATGACACAGGAAATAACTGTTTGCAACATATATCTTTCTTCAGATGGTGCAGTATCCCTGAATGAATTTGGCTGCACTGATTGATGAACTCCGTAAATCTTTCCTACTTTTGGGAGATTTTAATACCCATAACCCCTTGTGGGGTGGCACCATGCTTACTCAGTGTGTATACAATCGGAAAATGCGGGAAAAACCCAGTAATTTTTTCATCCAGGAGAAAACCGGGAAAAATCGGGGAAGTTTTCAGAATTCCGGGAATTTTTCATTGTTTTAGCTTTCAGTTAAATTTTTCTGATTTTGACTGGTAAGAATTTATTCTCTAGCAAAGAATGTTACTGTATCCTGCTACTGGAGAATGATACTGCAGCAATAAAGTATAAACGAGAGGAACAAAAATTAAAATTTGAGTGGCAAAGGAAATGCACCATTTACAACAACAAAACACTGTGCGCGCACAAGCGTCTGCAAACAGCAAAAATATGTCAAAGGCCTTAGGGTGAAGACTATGTAAAACTTAGTAACAGTAAACTGTTTTCTATGAGCGTGATGTCACAACTGTTTACATTAGGTTCGTTTGACCAGTTGCCAGCGGGCTCATGTTCATGCGCAGTTGACTCGCATGTGAGCAGTACCTTCTCCTGCTTCCCGCTACTTGAAGTGTGGCTGTTAGTTGTATCGGCAGCAATCAGCCAGGTGTTAATGAGAAAAATTTTTCTCGCGCTGCCCTAGCTTCCAGTTTCGCACATGCAGTTCTCTGAGTTGTAGTGGGGAGGGGGCTGGTCTCCACCTGAACCCTGTTTGCATTAAGTGATTTCGTTGTTTCCAAATCGTTTACAGCACCCACGTAAAATGAAACAGATTTCTGCAGCCGGGAGCTATCAAGTGAATTATAATACTTCCACGTAATTATGGAGGGCAAAAATATATTATTAATTTCAGTTTTCTGATTTTATTTGATTTCCAAATTATTAGCAGTCAAGCATTAATCACCTTGCAGAACAATGAAGTTATTTTTTCAGTTTGCTAATGATGTTTGGCTTTATTAATCTTTGCACTGAGGCAATCAGTTTATTTGAAACGAAGTGTTTCATTCCACCGTATTGGCTAGTTCCAACTGTTCACTGAATTTCAAGTGCATGTTTTCATCTTCTGCCATGTATGGCATTATGCCATAATAAAGAACTGAAAATGAGATGGTACAGTACTTGTACTCCAAGAAAATTTACATCTCAAAAACCACACTGATAAGCTTAGTATCAGATGGGACCTACTTCATTGTGAATCTGAAAAAAACCAATGTGCACTTCACGCCGAATTATACATTTTAGTATGGCTTACGAAATTCCGGTGGTTTATGAGTATCCTCTGATGTCTTGTTTCTTTTATGGCGTAATATAAGCTATCTTAGTGCTTTATACATATGAACATGCAGGCTTCCTACACCACTGGAGCTGTACACGTGCAGTAATGCCTGTTTTCTGGCGCTCTCTAGCAAATGCAAAATCGAATCTATTTCTAACAGTCTTGGGATACTATTGCGAACAGTGGTTTGAAAAGCATTACTTTCAAAGTAAATTTCTTTTTATGCAAGATGAATTATGTTACATGTTAGAAAGTGGGATGAATTTCTTGAATCACAGAGCGTTTTAAACTGAACACTTTGAGGAACAGCCACTTACAAGAATTTCAAGCTCAGAAGACTAGATATTTATGTCACTAGTTTAAATTTACTGGCACATTTGTGTGACGTATCTTAAAATATAAGACACGCAAAATAGATCAATATTACATGTGAAAGCTTAGCTTCTCTTGTAGCATGTTAATCTTAGAGACCAATATTATATGTGAAAGCTTAGCTTTTCCTGTAGCTATACAGGGTGATTCAAAAAGAATACCACAACTTTAGGAATTTAAAACTCTGCAACGACAAAAGGCAGAGCTAAGCACTATCTGTCGGCGAATTAAGGGAGCTATAAAGTTTCATTTAGTTGTACATTTGTTCGCTTGAGGCGCTGTTGACTAGGCGTCAGCGTCAGTTGATGCTAAGATGGCGACCGCTCAACAGAAAGCTTTTTGTGTTATTGAGTACGGCAGAAGTGAATCGACGACAGTTGTCCAGCGTGCATTTCGAACGAAGTATGGTGTTAAACCTCCTGATAGGTGGTGTATTAAATGTTGGTATAAACAGTTTACAGAGAATGGGTGTTTGTGCAAAGGGAAAAGTTCTGGACGGCCGAGAACGAGTGATGAAATTGTAGCACGCATCAAGCAAGCATTTGTTCACAGCCCAGGAAAATCGACTCGCAGAGCTAGCAGAGAGCTGCAAATTCCACAATCAACTGTATGGAGAGTCCTACGAAAAAGGTTAGTTATGAAACCTTATCATCTGAAATTGGTTCAAGCACTGTCTGCAGCTGATAAGATTAAAAGAATCGATTTCTGTGATTTTATCCTTGCTCAAATGGAAACAGATGAATCTTTCATTTCAAAGATTGTGTTTAGTGATGAAGCAACTTTCCACACTAACGGGAAAGTCAACTGTCACAATGTCTGTATATGGGGCACTGAGAATCCGCGGGAAACAACTCAGTGTGAACGTGACTCGCCTAAGGTGAACGTTTTCTGTGCCATTTCAGCCAATAAAGTTTTTGGTCCCTTTTTCTTCGAAGGTGCTACTGTAACTGGACTACAGTATCTGGAGATGTTAGAGAATTGGCTGTTCCCTCAGCTCGAACAAGAAGCACAACAATTCATATTTCAGCAAGATGGAGCGCCACCACATTGGCACTTATCTGTCCGTAACTACCTGAACGTCAACTACCCAAGGCGATGGATCGGCCGCCAGGCAGCCCGTGACAGAGCACTTCATCACTGGCCTCCAAGAAGCCCTGATCTTACCCCCTGCCATTTTTTCTTGTGGGGGTATGTTAAGGATATGGTGTTTCGGACACACCTCCCAGCCACCATTGATGATTTGAAACGAGAAATAACAGCAGCTATCCAAACTGTTACGCCTGATATGCTACAGAGAGTGTGGAACGAGTTGGAGTATCGGGTTGATATTGCTCGTGTGTCTGGAGGGGGCCATATTGAACATCTCTGAACTTCTTTTTGAGTGAAAAAAAACCTTTTTAAATACTCTTTGTAATGATGTATAACAGAAGGTTATATTATGTTTCTTTCATTAAATACACATTTTTAAAGTTGTGGTATTCTTTTTGAATCACCCTGTACTATGTATATTAATGTAAACCATTAAGTTTTCCTCTTTGTGTGTTCGCGCTACATAACAGTGATCTTGCTATTGTCTGATTATAACACGCGTCCTATGCTCTGAATATTTGCTGTCATCAGCTGGCGAGATCACGTGGCATGAGATATGACTGGCTTACAAAAGGACATTCCAGTCTTGATTTCTACCCTCTGGAAAATAATGTGCTGTGTTTGGTGCAGTTTGAATTTATACTTTCGTGATACGAAAATATGCAGCGTGTATGTTGCTGCACATCAAAGGTTTTTCCAAAACTTCTCTCCTCTTTTTTTTTTTTATCAAAAGTCTTTCCAAAACTTGTCTGCCCCGTATATTCCTTTTCCAGACACCAACACCTAGTTACCGTCATTTTTGATTTACAAAAAGCCTACGACACGACCTGGCAACATCATATCCTTGCCATATGAGTCGGGTCTCCGTGGCCCGCTCCCGATTTTTATCCAAAATTTCCTATTGCTCCTTACTTTCTGTGTCCAAGTTGGTGTCTCCCATAGTTCCCCCCATATCCAGGAGAATGGGGTCCCGCAGGGCTCTGTATTGAGTGTATCTCTATTTTTAGTGGCCATTAACGGTCTAGCAGCAGTTGTCGGGCTGTCCATCTCACCTTCTGTGTATGTAGTTGACTAATGCATTTTGTACTACTCCTGCAGTACTGGTATTGCTGAGTGGTTCCTACAGGGAGCCATCCACAAGATACAGTCATGGGCTCTACCTCACGGCTTCCAGATGTCATCCGCGAAGTCGTGTGTCGTACACTTCTGTCTGCACCGTACCGTTCATCTAGAAACAGAACTTTAAAACAGAACTTTACCTTACTGATGATCGATTCCCCGTAGTGGAGACATCAATTCTTAGGACTGGTTTTCGATGCCCGATTGATGTGGCTCCCTCATTTTCATCGGCTGAAACGGAAGTGCTGGCAGGACCTCAATGCCCTCCGCTGTCTGAGCAACATCAACTGGGGTGCAGATCGCTCTACACTGCTGCAGCTCTACAGAGGCCTTGTTCAATCATACCCTGACTATGGGAGTCTGGTTTATAGTTCGGCAATGCCCTCAGCATTGCGTTTACTCGACCCAGTGCATCACTGCGGCATTTCCCTGGCAACAGGAGCTTTTAGGACGAGTCCCATGACCAACGTCCTGGTGGAGGCCGGAGTCCTTCCATTGAAGGTTAGCACATTCGTAGTTCTCCTGAGCATTTGAATTACCGTCTCCTTTTCCCACTCACATCACTTCATCTCCTGCATCTGAGGCCCAGGTCAGGGCTTACGATTGTAATTCACATCTGATCTCTTCTGTCTGAAGTGGAGTCCTTGCCTTTACCACCTATACTCGAGGTCCATTCACGTACATCTCCATGGTGTACACCTAGACCAAAGCTTCGCCTGGAACTTTCACATGGTCCTAAGGACTCAGTTAACCCCGTGGCTCTCCGCTGTCACTTCCTCTCGATTCTTGACATGTAACGGGTCCATGAAGTGGTTTACACCGACACCTCGATGGCTGATGCTCACGTTGGCTATGCATATGTTCATGGAGGACATGTTGAACAGACTCCTTGCCAGATGGCTGCAGTGTTTTCACTGCATAGCTGGTGCCCATTTCTCGTGCTCTTGAGCGCATCCGCTCATGCCCTGGGGAGTCATTTCTTCTCTGTACTGACTCCTTGAGCAGCCTACAAGCTATCTACCGGTGTTACCCCTGACATCCTTTGGTAGTGACCATCCAAGACTCCATCTAAGCCCTGGAATGGTCCAGTCATGCCATGGTGTTTGTGTGGACCCCAGACCAACTCGGAATCCCAGGAAATGAATTTGCCAGCGAAACAGGCTACACGGAAACCGCTTCTGGAGAGTACCATCCCCCTAACTGACCTACGATCACTATTATGCTGCAAGGTTTTTCAGCTTTGGGAGATGGAATGGCTTAATCTCAATACGCACAACAAACTGCATGCCATTAAGGAGATTATGAATGTGTGAAAATCCTCCATGCGGGCCTCTCAAAAGGACTCTGTTGTTCTCTGCTGGCTCTGCATTGGCCATGCGTGTCGAACCCATGGCAACCTCCTTCCTTGCAAGGACCCACTTCAGTGTCACTGTGCCTCACATTTGACTGTTGTCCACATCTTGCTGGACTGCCCACTTTTAGCCCCTCTGTGGTGGACTTTTAACCTTACCAGCACCCTACCTTCAGTGTTGGGTGACAATGCCTCAACAGTAGATTTAGTTTTACTTTTTATTTCTTGAGGTGGGTTTTTATCGTACCAGCTAAAGGTGGGCATTTAGCCTTCTCATCGAGGCCGCCACCCTCCCTCTATTTTAACTCTGTCACAATGTCTTTGCATTTGCTTGTCTTGGTGGTCATCTTTTCCCTACATGTGTTCATCTCACCTTGTCTTTATGGGGTGGACATTTTAATGTGTTGCAGAGTGGCTGGCTCATCCTCTTTTATTATTGTGACCAGACAGCCCAGACCATCTGCTCTATGGTTTTAATACCTTCTTCTACGTTTCCTTGTGGTGTATGTTTTCCCTGTTTTTTGTTCATCCCATTTGTTTTCTTTTTAGGTGTGGTTTCCCACTCCTTTCCCCCTTTTACTTTCTCAAATGTACTTTGGGTGTTTTGTACCTTGAGCCTTGCTTGTGTAAGTTAAAAGGGACTGATGACTCTGCAGTTTGGTCCCTTTATACCCCAAACCAACCAATCAAGGAACAGGGAGAATGGTTTGATAAAGGCATCAAACAAATCAAATGTAGGTACCAGGACTGATGGTATGCTAGCATGATAACTGGCTACGGCTGGATGCCGCACAGGGAATATCCTTGGTCAGTGCCCAGAAGAACTCGTAACAGAGGTTTAAGGGAGAAACAAGAGACATCAATATATATGCCTTAGTTTAGATTTGAGGAACACAGTACTCCGTTATGGTGTTAGAGTGCCTTATTTTATCACTTTTTTAGAAAGTTTTTTTTAAATGTATTTGTATTGTAAATTTCTGGATCTTCATCATTACTCTGTGGAAGAACCTTATGTTTTAGAGGAAATCCTTAGAATTCCGAAATTAGTATGTCAAAAAAACATTATAAATACCTAAAATGATTAAAAAATTGCAGAGTTTAAATTTCGAGCAATTTTATGTAATCTCCAAGAATTCTTACTTATTATCTGCACTCATTACTTACATTGCCGATAGTCTCCTTATTATTTTATGTATTTTTTAGTTTTTATTTTGTGACCTTCATTGGACCACTCAAATCAGTTACACAAACGTTTATACAAGTTATTGTTATTCAATAATATGAGACAGTTCAATAATAATCCAATAAGACAATTCAGTAGTTCAGCGAATATAATTTATTATTACATGAAGGATGTTTTCCTCTTCTGTGTGCCCAATTCTTCTTCTTTATTTCACATATTCTCTTTCTTACTCCACCTGAGATCACTCTTCCTGTAGCCCTTTTATTGACCTTGGTTTGTAGTCTGGTTTATGTGTCTTTCAGTATTCAGGTTTTTCTCTGTTTTGTTTTTTAGATCACCAACTGCAATTTGGAGTTCTTATATATCTTTCATAATCTCTGTGATCCATTTAATGTTGCTCTTACTATTCCTCAATTTTTCTACTATTTTCTTACTAATACTGTTTTCTGGTATTTTCATAAGATGTCAAAAGAGTGAGATATATTTCTTCCTGATTATACTCATTAGTGGTTCTATTTTCATATATAGTATTGTATTATATGTGAAGTTATTCTTCAGTGCTCATTTACTTGATAAGTTTGTTTATGCATATCCTAATTCTTCTTCTTTCTGTCTTCAGTATTTTGTCAATTTCTGCTGTAGTAGTTGTTCTGAATGTGTATTTAGCTGTGTAAGTTATTTCTGGCATTGTAACTGTTTTATAATGTTTTAATTTTGTATCTATGGATAGCCTTTTTTGTTGTATGTTTTTTTTCTAATGTAACTTGCTCTGTTCAATTTTCTTAATTCTATTTTGCCTTGACGGTTTCTCATTTTAATTGTAAGTTACAATTTCATCTAAATGTTTAAATATATCAACTATTGATTCTGGGCTGAGCTGCCAAAGCTGTATGTAAGTATCTTCTAATTATGCCTGCCTGTGACTTAATGTGCCTTTTTTGTGGTAGGTAGCACTCTAGCTTTTCCTATGTTGTTGATGTACCTACCTGAAGTTTCCATTGTTTAATTTTATCAACAATTTTTATTTCTTGTTCTCCTTGTACAGAGCAAACAAATTATTTTGAACTTCAGCTGTGAAGGAGTTAGCAAAAACTTCTTTATTTTTTATTTCTTTTCAGCTTGTGTTTGCATGAAATAAAATCCACTACTTTGTAGTGAACTGATGGCTGCAGTTGAACTTGACCTAGTCTGCAAAATTTTCCTAGTGATAACTGATCATAAGTAATGACTGTGGCCCACATTTTTAGGTTTTTATGAAATGTATTTCAACCTTTTATTTTCTTGGAATAGTCCTTTTTAGATTTAGACAAACTATTTTAGCTTTTTGTAGTCTGTTAATGAAAAATATAATGAAGCCAAATATTAATATAAAAATGTTTATTATAATTTTGACACATTTATTCTTGTTCTTTGTGGAGAATAAACATTAACTATTCTTATATTGGCGCAAGAGAAATGCATAAAAAATTGTGATATTTACCAGTGCCATAATTATTTTTTTAATAATATTTTAGTGATAGGTCTTCTACTAAAAAATTCTTTTCCTGCATCACTCACATTAAAATAAACACTTAAGATTTGCACCTATGTGGCCTAACATTACAGTTAACAATAAATTTTATGTTATATTTTGGTATTACATACACAATTAACCACATTTCTAAGTTTTATAAATTGAAACTTTTTCTCTTGTCTCTCAGAACATTTTTGTAGCCCTAGAAAGATCTCTCTACAACACAAGAGGTCAATGGTACATATTTCATTTAGGCAGTTGCTCGTGATATCAAACACAATCCACCTTTGAACATCATCCCTTGGATGATGGCAGACAACTTCTTCATATCTGGGATTCCTCATAACAATATTCCTTAATTTAGTGAAGCAAGGTGTACCCACTGAACCAGATATTTCCTCCAGATACACCTGCACTTCCAAGTCACATTTATAGCATCTTTCAGTGGTAGAGAAGCAGACTTTGAATTGCAACAGGCAGATGCTGGAAGTGAGCTCATAAAAATGCCAGTGATGCAAAATATTTGTTATTCCTTAGGCCCATATTGGCTTTTACAATGAAAGCTTATTCATTAGAGCCAAACAGGCCAATGGCCTTGCCTCAGTGGTAACACTGGCTCTTGTTATATCACCAGAGTTAAGCACTGTCAATCTTGGCTAGCACTTGGATGGGTAACTCTCCAGATCTACCGAGTGCTGTTGGCAAGTGGAGTGTTTTCAGACCTTGTGGCTCCAATTGAAGAGCTACTTGATTGAGAAGCAGTGGCACTGGTCACGAAAAATGACTACGACTGGAAGAGTGGTGTGCTGACTGCATGCACCCCAGGATCTGCATCTGGTGAGGTCGACATGGTGGCCGGTCAGTACCGTTGAACCTTCAGGGTCTGTTCGGATGGTGTCTGTTTTTGTTAGACTGAAATGTTTCTTCTACCTCTTGACCTTTTGATAGAGTTTGGCATAATATAAAGCTGCCAAGAGCCATGTGCACTATCGCGTAAGTATGGGTTCAGGTGCAGTAGGGGGAGGATGTTTGTAGATACCTCCTTAAAGGACTGAACATGGATAGGCTCTTCAAGAAATACTTTCTTCTTTCTTAACAAGCAAATGATACTATTAACCTCAGGAGAATTATTTCTGACTTTCTGTGCTAGATAGTGTAGGCCATGGGAAAGCAAGGTGCAGTTGATCATAGTGTCACAGAGTATTTTGACTGTTGTATTCATTTTTATCATATGAGCAGTACAGCCTGTCACAAACAGCAAAAATTTTTCATCTTTATCTTTTCCTGGTCATATGATGTGTAGGGCATCCCTGACATCTGGGCTACAGTACTGTGATTTGTCTTCTCCAACACTTTACACAGAGAGTTGTTTTCCTGGTGCCATTGACTCTTAATTTCCCAACCACAACATTGGCCACAATTCTACAGAACTGTCAGTCATCTCCTTGACTGAAAGCCAAATATTGTGGTCACCAATGTCTGTTTTAATATCAGCAATAAACTTCTCATACATGTATTTCAAATGATGTTTGCCCATTGTCAACTCGTATAATGTGGCCACTGATACTCTCCAAGAAGCCCTTAAAAGTGGGGTTCAGTAGCACATTCTGTGGCATATCAAGCAACACTAAATACGTGCAAAAATCTAGATTAAACCTGTCCATTGCACTACTTGTCATAGAGGAAATAAGCAGTTGATTCTGTCATTTGTTCTTTTTCTTAGTGTCACTCATAATGTGAGCTGCAGAATCTTTGTGGTAAAGGACAAGTGACTTTATATTGTGGATTATCCAAAATTAAAAAAAAACAACAAAAAAAGAATACTAAGAAGATGGCAGTACCGGTAACTAAACAATAAGAACGTGGTCATGTAATATGTCAGCTTCAATTAAATTGTATGCGCATGTCAGTAAACTAATCTTAAATTTCCATTTGAAAACCTGAGGGATAAAGACTAGGAAGAAGCCTGGGAGATAAAACAAAGGACAAAAGTAACCTGTGTTTATTTATGTGGTTTTTACAGCCATGGCAAAAAATTACTGAGCCAGCAGATGTGAAATTGGAGTCTTCCACAACTCACTTTCAGAAAGGATGAGATTTTGATGATTTCTTTTTAGGTGTGACAAAATTACCCTTAAAATGCATTACTCAGTGTGAGTCAACACATCACACAACGTTACTTAATAACTACAAAAATAAAAAGCCTTGTGTCTGCGATTTGTTCCTCTAATATACCTCCCTGTTGTTGAACAGCATTTAAGTAAAGGCTAGCTGGGTTTTCCCAACAAAGTGGTGTGTAGACATATTCTCTGAGTGACAATACTGTGACAATGTGTCATACACAGTGTTGATTTCAGTGTGGGCTATACTTCTTATACCCTCTGACTACAAAAATAGTAGAATTAAGTGTCACCAATGCCGCATGGTGCAGACACTTTATCAAGTTATAAAGATGAGTGACACTGTGTCATACACATTCATGATTTCAGTGGAGTGTATAAATTTATTTATTATGTGTTTGCTTGAAGTGATCAAATTTAACAGTATTGATTTTTCTTAGTATTAATTCAGAAAACCTATATAAAAATGTGTTTTTCTCAGGGAGAAAGAATTGTAAGGAAAACGTTCATATATGTAGTATCTGATGAACAAATAATTTATTTACTTTAGGTGCATTGCCCAGGAAATAACTCCATTTGACATCAAAGGAGTGAAAATATCCAAAACAAAGCAAGAGTCTTATCACTAGGTCAACACAAAGAGAGATGTTTCTAAGGTGAACAAACACTGAACTCAGCTTCTTGATTAGTTTGTCTGGGTTACCCAATTGGACCCCAAGGAATTTTACACGATCTGCTTCTCAGTGTATGATTGTTAACATCTAGTTTTGGTGTTAACAGGTCATTTTTGCTCATTTGATATTGCATAATATGAGTTTTTGTGAGTTTAAACATATGTAGTTAACTGTGAACCACTTTTAGACCATCTCAGCTATCATCTGAGCTGTGTCTGTTAAGTCTGAGTTTGGAGCTGGATTAATATTCTAATCTAATCCCTTTTAACAATGACAATGTTGGAATTAAAATAATGTTTAACAAACCTCACTTCTGCAGTAAACTGGTTCATGTGAAAGATTTTCAATATGTTGAGAAGCATGAAGTCAATCGGTTTCAGAATTTAAAAAAAAAATTAAGACTGAAATTGATCATGTGTATATTGCTTAACTTTTCATCATTGTCCATTACCAGTTTTTCATGTAATTGGCACTGTTAGTCTTGAGCTGTGATGTTACTTGCTTTTTGTAAGAGTGTTTTGTACAACTATAAATGAAAGTTACAGGAATTTAGTTTCAGTCTTCTATATGTTAATCAATATTTCTTCAATTCAATCATCACAATAAAACATATCTGGTGTCCACACACATCAGATTACAATTCTCCTCTCTGTACAACACGTTCCCACTAAAACAGCTTAAGATAAACAAAGATGCTATTTGACATTAACGTTAGTGGTTACAGATAAGAAATAACTTTGTTGTGAAATCAGTGATTTTCTGTTAATACTAATGAAAATAATAGTAATAAAATAATAATAGTATAATTAATGTTGATGTTTTTTCCAAAAAGAAGTGTTTTATAATTTTGGAATTACAATATTTGAATGAAAAAGAACTCATTCACATTGTTACACAAACAAGCAACATGCTGACACCCATATAAATGTAAAGTGAAAAATAATATTACACAAGAAATATTAGTGGATCAGGTAGTGAATTGAATGTTCTTATCATGTAGTGTGCTAGAAAATGAAAGCGTACCACAGTTCAATTTTGGAATATATGTGATGTTACATGTTGTAGGGCACGAGCATTTAATGTAGTTGTAATATGTGCCATCTGATAATGAGCTTTACCATTTGAAGGCAGTAATGCCACAACTGAAAGTAATTTAAAGGATCTGGCCACGGTGTGAATTATTATTAAAATTGCAGTTGCTCATACTGTGCCTTGTTGTGATGTGTCCCAAATTATTTGTTTCAATTTTCACTGTTGGTAAGCAGATTGCATTTTCACCTGCTTAAATATAGTTTGTAGTTACATTGAGGTTGATTGAATACACTATTGTTACTTCCATTTTATCACAGACAAATTATCAAAAGATGGCTTGATCCAGTACTTGATGTCAGATGAGAATGCACCTGTCTACTTGGACCGACTGGACTTGTACATGGACATGGACCAGCCATTGTCGCATTACTACATTAACAGCTCCCACAACACATACCTGACCGGCTTCCAGTTTTGTGGCAAATCCTCTGTGGAAATGTACCGCCAAGTGCTGCTTGCTGGTTGCAGGTAGGGTAATTTCACAGAGAACTGTTGCACAATTTGTTTCAGTCACAGTGTATAGTTTGATTTGAAAGCTTTAGTTAAATATATGGTTCAGCATCTATGTGTAACTTGTTTATGCTTTATTTCCACGACGGAACATTGTGTGAGCACATATTTTAAATTGCCTTGGGCAGTTTATAATTTTGTAAAAGTTTAGCTTTAGTACAAATGTTTCAGCTGTATTAGTGCAAACTGTGAAAAAGAATCCAAAGGAGCACATCAACCCAGTAATTATCACATTTGCAATTTGTGGCCTACACAACTGCATTTTAGCAGTAATTTAACTGATCAACATTCACAGAAGGAAGGGAGGAAGATTAAGGTTTTAATGTCTGTCAACAAAAAGGTCATTGTAGATGAAGCATGTGTGCAGATTGGGGGAACAGTGGTGAAAGTAATCAGTTGTACCCTTTTGAGGGAACTTGGTGGCCAAACAGGAATTTCAACTGCCTTCCTTGCAAATACGAGTCCAGTGTCTTACATCTGTCTCATATATTAATTCATCATGTAATAGAGACTGCAACTTTATGTAGAGATAATCACAGAGATTGCTCTCCTCAGTTCTTCTGCCTGTTGACTCAATCTTGCCAGTAATTCAGACTGTACCAGATGACCTCCCATCGTACTCTGTATGTGCTGAGTGGGGAGCCATTCTGGTGAATTGTGTTATTGTGCATTGAATTGTGAGTTGTGGATTGTGATTTATTATTTCATAACATACATAAGCTAAATCGTTTGATTCAGGTACATGAGACTGATCTAAATTGTGGTAAAATTTCACCATAAATGTAGAACAGCTGATGTTAACAAACAGCATAATAATAATATTAATTTTGTTATATATACATACAGTAAAAATATGTAGCTCTTAGTTACCCTGTGCTCAAATTATGTCATCCTCTATGAATTCTTATAATGAATAGCAGCATTTCTCCCACAGAATCTTCTGTAGCCTTGTTTCTAGAACCTCTGATTTTGTGTTAAATATGTTTTTGCCCATTAACTTGTTATGTGTTGTCATTCCCATGTATTGTGGAGTTGCTGCATATAATTTCACTTGGTGAGTGGGTAGTATAAAATTATTTTTGTTTCTCATGTTGTATGTGTGGTTAAAACAGTTCTCAAATAATTTTTTGTCTGCTTTGTTGGAAGATTTTAATTTCATAAACAGTTAAGATTCGAATTTCCCAAAATAATGAGTGATAAGATTCTCTTTGCTCTGCAGTAAAAGTTTATCTGATAATTTTCTTCTGCAGTTTGTGCTTTAGTAATAGCAAATGCAATTTATGGAACATGGTACGAGTCCTGTCTGGAAAGTAAGGTCTGATCGGTCAAAAAATGGAAACTGCTGTGAAAATCAGAAATGTTTTATTTGCTACAGTTAGCTGCACCTTCCAGGTACTTCTCTACATTGTTGCCACTCCGATTTAGACATTGTCATAGCATTGTACCAACTTTCCAATACCCTTGTCATAGAAGGAAGCCGCCTGTGCTTCCTGGCAATTCTCCACACTGGTCTACAGCTCACTGTCTGCGCCAGTACATTGTTTTCATAGCTAGCTTTTCATGTGAGCAGAGACAAAACTGAGGGAGAGTCAGTTACGGGTTCTGTTGGGGATGATCATACACATCGCATGGAAAATGCTGCAGGAGCATCTCCATTGCACCTTCAGAGTGCGGCCGAGAATTTTCATGCCAAGGGAAAGGTATGACAGTTATGTTGTGTGGGCTGCATAATCTCAGCGAAGTCTAATATTAGGGCTTCATACTTGCAGGAGACACCATTGTTCTAAGTATCTGTACATGCTCACTGTGCACTCAGAACCGAAAAGAGTGACGTGATGTGATCGATGGGCATACTAGAGACAGCCCAAAACATCTGTGAAAAAACTTCATTGGATTTTCTCTGTGGTTTCCATTTTGTACCCCATCGGACCTTACTTTCTGAATAGCCCTTGTACTTTATAAGAGAAACATGTGGGACACAATGAAGTCCATGTTGTGTATAGCATTGAACACATTGTCTGGGCAACAGTAATATGTTTCTTGCCAGCTGACCAGAGAACATAATGTGGCATGTGAATAGTATGGATGCACAATCTCTGAAATTGTATGCGTTGTGAGTGAAGATACATATCTACTCCCTTTCAGGGGTGATAAAATCACATACATACATAAAGACACTAGGCACAGAGAAATACATGGCACAGAAAAAGCAACCCGGCAGGCAGTAATGAGTAGGTGTGGAAGTGATGAGGGAGCGTCAGAGGCCATAGGGCAGGACCAGTGATGGCGTCTCCATAGCGACATCCTCCTCGAGGTCAGAGACTGTTGGAGATGACAGCTGTACAGGACCCAGAAATGGAGGCGGCAGCGAGTGCAGCATCAGGTGCATCAGGGTCTGCACTGGCGACAGCAGTCCAGGAGTTACGGTGGAGGCAGATACCACATACAGCAACCTGCCAAGCAGTGACACCTGTTACAATGCAAACCGCACTGTCAGCGACGCAGGAACAGGCATCTGTGACAATGGGGCGGGGTAGGTGATGGGCTGTTTGGAACAGACCGTGCTGTGCGAAGTGACAGGAGGTCTGCCTGTCAGGAGTGCAGATGACGCAGAGGTGCTGGCCCCTGTGACACTCAAACCACCAGCCTAGACAGGTGCACCTGGCTGGAATTGTCACAGAGCTAGCAGTGCCAGCAGACATGGCATCAGATGCTGCAGGTGATGGAGGGTTCATAGTTGGTGTCCATGTAGCAGTTCTGATGGGCTCTTGTCCCCCAAAGGAGTGAAATGGTAGGAAATCAAATGGACAGTCTACCACTAGCCTGAAAAAGATACAAATTCTCAAGAAACAAACTGTGGGCTAGTATCAGTAACCACAGTATACGCAAGTCCCTCAGTTGCAGAAATCTTAGACAGGGTCGAAATAGTGGCCACTGTGGGTATGAACGTACAATGTACCACATAGGGAAACTTGGAAGAGGTGTCCTCAGTGAGCCAATACTGATTTAGGAAGAGTGCAGCAAAATTTTCTTGTAGACACTCCCATGGGTGCTGTGGTGTTGGCCAGGGAGGAAAATATGCCTGTGGACCTGCCTGTTGCTTAACACAGTGAGTGCAAGTGGCGATAAGCTACACAATGTCCCCATGTATGCCCAGCCAATACACAAGTTGGCGGGGCAAAGCTTTGGTGTGAGAGGCCCCCAACGACCAAAATGCAGGAGCTGCAGTACATTACAGCACAAGGAAGTAGGGATCACAAGCCAGGAGCAGTGTCCTCAATAACTAACAAAAGACGCCTCATACACAGAAAGGTGGTGCTGGAGGGAGAAGTAATTACACAAGGAATCCAAGGTGTGGACCGGATGTTTCTCTGGTCAGTTGTGCTGTACAAAAGAGAGGTCCCAAGTAAGTACAGGATCCATGGTGACAGCTGACACTGCCATGGCACTAGTGATTGGAAAACCATTGATTGCATTCTGCTTCTCAATATCTGAATAGAAACGAAGCAACTCATCTTGATTGAATGCCAAGTCTGGACCAATCAGAAGGCAAGATAAGGCATCGGCGTTGGAGTGTTGCGCTGCTGGCTGGTAATGGATCTGATAATGATAATGGGAGAGGAAGAGAGCTCACCACTGCAAACGATGTGCTGCCATGTCTGGCACAGAAGCCAAAGAGTTGAAAAGAGCAACCAATGGCTTGCGGTCCGCGATTAAATGGAACTTCGAATCATATAAGGAGACGTGAAATTCTTAAGGGCAAACACAACTGCTGACTCCCCCTTTTCATTCTGAGAATACTGCAGGAGTTAACGAGTCTTGGAAGTGTAAGAAATGGGTCATTCAGATCTGTCTGTGTATTTGTGCACTAACTCTGCACCAAGAATGTGATGAGTGACATCTGTAGCCAACACAAGGTACTGATTTGGCTGGAAAGTGGCCAGGCATGGGGCAGATTGAAGCTTAGATTTAAGCAAAATGAACACGCAGTCACAAGAGGGGGACCAGAAAAAAGGCATATTTTTACACAACAGTGCATGCAGTGGCTGAGCAACAGTGAATGCATCCAGTAAAAACTTGTGGTAGTACAACTTTACCTAGAAATGCCTGCAATTCCTTAACAGAGGTCAGCAGCGGTCAAGCGGCAATTGCATCAACAGAGCTGACTCCTGTGTGAGAAACCTCAAAACCTAGGCACTCAATTGACAGCAGAAAAAATTGAGATTTGATAAGGTTGCACATGAGACCCATAGACTGCAAAACAGAAAACAACAATTGGGAGGTTGCTAAGGTGGTGGTCTGTGGAAGAATCCAAAACAACAATATCATCAAGGTAATTGATGCAGCTAGGTACAGAGGCTGTCAGCTGTTCTAAAAAACTCCATGGGCATGCTAGTGACATCAAAAGGCAAGCATTGATATTGGTATTGGCTGAAAGGTGTATTGACAATGAGAAGGTGCCTAGCGGCCTCATGCAAGGGGAGCTAGAGGCATGCTTCTGACCGATCAGTGTTGGAAAGTAGTGGGCACCTGACAATTTTTGTGTGCAACTCATCCCAATGGGGCAAAGGGTATGTATCTATAACTGACTGTACGTTAACAGTGACACTGAAGTTGCCGCAGGGGCAAAGTTTACCCATCAGCATCTTAACACCGGCCTGTGGCAAAGCCCATTCACTGGAAGAAGCAGGCCAAGTGACAGTTAGCAACATCAGACAGTCTAATTCGGCCTTGACAGAGTCATGCAGTGTGAAAGGCACCTGCCGTGCCCAGAAAAAATGAGGGCAGGTAGACTCTTTCATGGTAATGTGGGCCTGACATTCAGTACCACAACTGAGCCAAGGGGAAAACAGAGATGAAAACTCAGAGCAGAGGGATTCCAGTTGCTGACACAGAACTTGATCTGACACTAAATTTACCTCAGTGGCAATGAAGACACCAAAAGTGTTAAATGCATCTGATCCAAACAGGTTTGCAGTAAGGGAATGATCCACACCAAGGAAGGTGAGAGGGTGAACAACAGATTTGTAATAGACAGGAGTGGAGAACTGACATAGGATCACAATCTGCTGTTTATTGTACCTTACAAACTTTGATGAAACTTGTGTGAGGAGAGGGAGCCCAAGTCCACATACATTTGTGTGTTTACTAAAGTCAATGCAGATCATGTGTCCACTTGCATTTTAGTGGTTTATTAAACACATGCAAGTCAATAAACAATTTGTTCGGGTGAACAGTCATTATAGAGATACTGTATATATCCGTCAGTACTACTGTGTCCACCTCGTTCGAAGAGGAGCTACACACCAAGGCAATGTAGCCTTTCTTTCGATACGTGTTGCAAACTGCCCAATGCTTAGGGTACACAGCATGCTCATGTTGGATGAGGAAGTATGGGCAAGACGGAAAAGGGACACGCGGCCAATGCTGTGACACGGCCTGTTACTGCTGTGGCCATAACTGATGCTGCCCCATGCAGCGCTGGGTTGAAGGTTGTACTGCTGCAACGGCAGTCCCATCATCCTGAACACTTGTAGTGTGCCTAAGAGGGGTTGATTGAGCAACTTCCGATAACTCCCCCCCCTACCCCCCTCCCCCCCTCCCCCCATCCCCCCCTCCCCCCTCCCCCCCTCCCCCCCTCCCATTAAGAAATTTCATTGCCTGTGATCCATGACACTTCAAAGGACTGTGCTATATTGAGCACATCTGTAAGTGTCATATTCTTGCACTGTAAAGCTTTTTTTGTGGCCTTCCCTTTCCAGGGCCAGACAAATAACAAATCATGAACTATGTGATCAGCATATGATTTGTGATGAGTACTAGTGAAAAATTTATGACGGCAGCTTAACCATGTAATTTTAGAGCCCAGGCTTCATAAGATTGTTTTCTACATTTCTGACAATTGTAAAATTCTACATGCATTGCAATAAAATGTGTTCTGTCTCAGTAATAGGTTAGAGAAGCTTGCACAATTCATCAAATTATAAGCTGGCCGGCTCTTGCAGAAGTGCAAGTTTGCATGACAATTGATACTTATGCAGTGACAACGAAAAAAGATAGAAGGCCCTACATTAGTTTACATCATCCATGTGAAAAACCTGGAAATGTTGGTGTAACTGTGTCTTGTAGGAGTCCCAATCTTCAGCTGGTTCATCATCTGGTGGAAAGAGTGACAGTTGCACTGATGGGATAGTAACCTGGTGCGAACATGCGGATGCCACTTGGTTTAGAGTGGTGGCGACAGCCTGCTGTTGTTCTGAAAAAGCTTGCTGCTTGGCAATGAGATGTTGGGATATTTCTTCCATTAAGACATTCATCAGGTGATTTAACACTGACAGTAACACATGGAGAAAACATAACCCTTACTTATCGCCAAGTTTGCTATAGCAAGAACAAATGTGATTTATCTAATGTCTTACTTTATGGAGGAACACACAAGATACAATGAAGTACAGGGTGTGCGTAGCACTGAACACATTGAATGGACAACTGTAATACTGGTTATAAAACAGGCCAAGCACTCGTTTGTGATAACTTAAATAATACTGTTTCTTTGGCGACTCACCAGAGCACACCGGGGCACCAACCCAGGTGGACTTTATAAGCGGACCTGTGAACTGTATAGACGTGCGATCTCTGAGATCATGTGCACCGTGAGTGAAGGTACATCAGTTTCAATGTTCAAGATATGCTGGTCCAGAAATTTGTACTGTATGTAATGACAGATTCAAAATATCTATGGTATGCTATTTTTGTGTACTCATGTCAGTAGAATTTGCTAGTATTTGCATTGAAAATGCAAAGCTGCTTGGTTTCTTTGACAGGAATTCAGTATGTGTATTCCAACGGAGTTATGTATTCCAGCATAGTTGTAAACGCTCTGGAGACTGTACCAAACAATACAAGAAGTGTATGGATGAGTATTTGCTGCTGACAGAACAGATCTTCCTAATCTGTGAGTGATTTATGTCCTTGACAAATGCTGCACTGTTGAGTATTTCCACAACTAATGGAATAAGTCACTGTAAGCTGGTGCTCTGCACATCATGATGCTCAGATGTTGATTGGGTCCATATGTTCCTGCTCAGTGCCCTCCCATATGTGGTGATGGGTGATGTACTATGTTGGTGCGTAAACCAGAGTCCTGTTTATGTTTAAGATGTTGCAACAAAGTAAGCCACGGTACAATATGCTACACTGTGTTTTACTAGCTTCCTGATTCGCTACTACTCTATTTCATCTTCCGTCAAGCACACCAGAAATATGTACAGTGATTATAATAGAAGATTTCATAAATTTTTATCCCTTACTTTTCTTGTTAGGTTCCAGGATTGTTGAGAGTTCTAACAGTTTGTTATTGAATGCTGAAAAGTAAAACACTGCTACACAATCCTACTCTCTTATCATGAATATAGATTGTTTCTTGTAAGGAAGTGAGACTTAGGCTCAAAACATATAAACATATAAACATGCTGTACTTTACAATACACAATGCAGGCTTAAACAACTTAGGTTAACAAGTCAATTATTACAGGTCCTTCTCAAGACTAATGAACAGTTAACAAATCGGCTCAACTCAGACTAATACTAAGAGGCAGCACTTTTATAGGCAAACATTTACTTATGAGAAAAACTTTGAAAAAAGTCTTCGTAATGAAATATGTGAAAATTTCTCTCTTTTGTGTACTGCAATAAATTCAACTGCGACAAATGAATTATATCTTTGAGTATGTAGTCAGAGATAACCCTCAACTGCTTCAGAGTATTGGTAATTTAATTTGATGTTAATTTTTTTCTCCTAATATTGGTATGAGAGAAATTGATCTCTCTTTCTTTATAATATGATGTAACTAAGATCATATGGAAATATTTTCTTTTATTGTAAAAATATCTCTCCTTAATTCAGAATATCTGTGACTTCATTAGCTGGTCATAATATATTGCAATGATAATGAAGCCTCTGATTACCTGCAACTACAGAAAAGAATCACATAAACAAATGTTTGCATTCTAAACAAAACTCATTTCCCAATTAGCAGTGATTTTAATTCTTTTGCTTGCATTAATTATGTAACTATCTTTCTGTCCCCACTTCAACTATGTTAATAGCAAATTATGTGACCAACTTACATTTCACCAACCAAAGATATGAATACTCTCACTTTTTGTTATGTAATTCATGTTAATTACTTTCCCCTATGGATTTTCTCCACCTTTAATAAAATTAACTCATCAGTAATGATGACTCTAACTTTCCTTGGCAAAATAGTAGAATTAGGTTTAGTTGATATGCAGTATCAAAATATTTCGATAAGAAACCATAAGTGTTACTATCTACTGAAATGAACTATTAACACAAATTCTTTATTTTAATTTACTCTTCTGCAATGCTATTATTTGAACTCTAGATGCTTCAGTACAGTTAAACATAGTTTGTATGCAAGTGCCAGAAAACAGTAAGCGGGGGAATCCTACATGCCACGGCTTATTTGGTCCTTGGAGCAAAGCTCTGTTTCTTCAGGTGTTGGAGTTTTGCAACCCACTACAATCCCTGAAATGAAATTTGGCCACTTGTCTTTAATAGTCCTTTAATAGTTAATCAAGTCTCAGTTTTGTTACATGCTGTTCATTTGATAGTTCCTCTTTACTGGGTTTTACATTAAACATTGGTAAGAGCAGGATCAACTCAATTATGGAAAAAGTCAATATTAACAAGCAAAGTAATTCCAGTCATAAATGCGCTAGCACCTGTAAATCAAACAATATGCACTCGAGTCAGTACCTTGGTCGAGACAGCACAAGACCACCCAGTTCCCCACTAAACAAGAACAACAACCCAATAACCTATGGGAGCACTTTCAGCCAACTAGCAAGATGACATGGACAGAATTGAGATAACTTCTGATACAATTTGTGACACCAGTAACTACAACCATATGAATATTTGGCTACTACAGTTCCTTCCACACAGACAATTAATTGTTACTTTGGCCCACAAAATACTATTAGTCAATAAAGATCTCTCTTGTCAGTACTAAACAGTTCATCCTACAGTGGAATCTTATTTGGAAACCACTATCACCCAGTTTGGGTTTGCTGCTGTCATTATTTTGTATCAATGATGTCTACTAACCCAGTACAGTGTTCAAAGGATAGACCATTCTTGCAGCCAGTCAAATACATTTCTGTGTTTGGTACAAATAAAAGAAAGGGAAAGACAGAATGGAATAACAATATGAATAGATTATTACTCACCACGTATAGAGTGTGTTGAGCATCCAAACGGCACATTTAAAAATAGACTGTTAGGTTTGCTGTCAGACAAAGTGCATTGTCAGATGTTCGTAACACACATCTTCCATTGGAGTGTGCAGTGATGTGGAAGGACAGGATGATTGACTGTCCAGTGGCATTTTAGAAGGCTGTGCTGGAAGGGTGGATGAGGGAGAGGAGTGAAGCAGACATGGGGAAAGGAAAATTGAGGTGCGCTTTGGAGGAAGAAGGTATATCTGGGGCTGAATTGGGAATATGGAAGGGTATTTGAGGCATGTGGAGGACAGCGACTAGCAAAGGTTGAGATCAGTGGGCCGGGAGGCGGAGGGGGGGTTACGACGAGAATGAAGAATATGTTGCACCTGCACAGTGCAGAAGTGCTGGTATTGATGGGTAGAATCCAAATGGCATAGCACATGAAGCAGTTGTTGAAGTCAAGCACATCATTTTGCGTGGCATGCTGTGCAGCTGGGTGGTCCAGCTGTGTCTTGAACACATTTTCGCAGTTGCAGGCAGACAGCTTGTTAGTAGTGATGCCCATATAGAATGCTGTACAGCGGTTGCAGCTAAGTAGGTGAAGCACATTGCCGATTTCACAGATTGCCCTGTCTTTGATGCAGTAGAAAATGCTTGTGTTAGCAGCCATGCGATCTACCATCTTCTCTGTCTTTTGTCAGAATGGCAATATACTAATCACCATTATTAGGTATTAACCCTACTTACATAATACTAATTTTTTTATTTCTTCTTTAAACCGGTCTTCTTGCAAATTACTCTAATTATTCACAGGTGCATTGAATTAGACTGTTGGGATGGAACGAGGGATGATGAAGAACCAATAATAACACATGCCGGAGCAGCATGTACAGATATTTTGTTCAAGGTGATTCCAAACTTTTCAAAGATTTTGTTGTAACTAAGTTTGACATAGAAAAGATGAACAAGTTATGTGTTCTTATATTATTTTTTACCTAAGTACATTGTTTATAAATTGCTGTTTCGTATGTGTTGTAACAGTTGAGCTTGGCACATGTTTATCTATTTATTTGTTTATTTACTGTGCATATAACAGTCAGTTTTTGGGCATTGTCATAGCTTTAGTTTATATACATGATGAGATACAAGGTTGTACTATTTGTAATTCTCTTATGATATAAAAGTGGAATACATACCTTAATATCAAAAGTGAGGGTCAGAAGTTACGTTTTGTGTTTAAAAGACAAACTTGTTGCTAAGTACACTAACAGTTTTACAAGTGCACATTAAAATTTGACATCTTCTATTGAATGTAAGTGTTTCTCTGTTAAAAGGTGCTTCTTTATGGTTTTTAAATCAGTTATCTTAAAATAAGATAGTAGTCTATTGTAAAAAAAAGTCCCTTTTGTATGTCGATTGCATCTGCAACCTTTTTATTATGTGTGATTCTGTGAAAATTTTTGCTTTCCCGTATGTTGTAGTTATGCATGTTGCTGTTCATTACATTATGTACTGGATATAGTTTCACAAACACCATTGTCTGCTGGATATACATAGGTAGAGGGCCAGTATCTTATATTTTTTGAAAATTTCGTTACAAGGTTCTCTCTTGTTTACCTTAGCTACCATGCATACTGACTCTTTTATAATTTAAAAGGCTTGTCTACATAGACTGCTGATGCATATTTATCGGTCCAAAAATTTTACCTTAAGGGATCATGGTTCTGGAATGCTGAGACCTGTTTTAATATGTACATTCTTATACTGACTTTCTTACAAATATAACCTAATGTGCTCCTTCCAACTCCGGTGTTTATCCAGTATTGATCCCAAAAAATTGTGTTTGTTTATATGGCTGAATGCCAGCAGAAGTGTAAATTGAGCAACATTTATATTTAGAGCAAAATTTAAAAAGGAATTTTGTAGCCATTGTCTTTTCATCATTGACAAGTAGCTTATTTGCAGTAATAAAGAAGTATTAAATGGATAGCTTGCTACTTATCACATAGATGAGACACTAAATGACAGCCAGGCACATTGAAAGAAGACTTTTCGATATTGTGAGCTATTGGGCCAGTCTCACATATCTTCCCACTACCACCTACTTCACTCCCGTCATAAACATCTCCTATCCCATCAAAGTTAGGATTGCCTGTGAAATCAACTATGCGGCCTACCAACTAAGCAGCAACCACTGTGTGGTATTCTATATGGATATGACCACCAACCAGATGGCAGTTATAAGAGTCGAGGGGCATGAAAGGGAAGCAGTGGTTGGGAAAGGAGTGAGACAGGGTTGTAGCCTCTCCCCGATGTTATTCAATCTGTACATTGAGCAAGCAGTAAAGGAAACAAAAGAAAAATTCGGAGTAGGTATTAAAATTCATGGAGAAGAAGTAAAAACTTTGAGGTTCGCCGATGACATTGTAATTCTGTCAGAGGCAGCAAAGGACTTGGAAGAGCAGTTGAACGGAATGGACAGTGTCTTGAAAGGAGGATATAAGATGAACGTCAACAAAAGCAAAACAAGGATAATGGAATGTAGTCAAATTAAATCGGGTGATGATGAGGGGATTAGATTAGGAAATGAGACACTTAAAGTAGTAAAGGAGTTTTGCTATTTAGGGAGTAAAATAACTGATGATGGTCGAAGTAGAGAGGATATAAAATGTAGACTGGCAATGGCAAGGAAATCGTTCCTGACGAAGAGAAATTTATTAACATCGAGTATAGATTTAAGTGTCAGGGAGTCGTTTCTGAAAGTATTTGTATGGGGTGTAGCCATGTGTGGAAGTGAAACATGGACGGTGAATAGTTTGGACAAGAAGAGAATAGAGCTTTCGAAATGTGGTGCTACAGAAGAATGCCGAAGATTAGATAGGTAGATCACATAACTAATGAGGAGGTATTGAATAGAATTGGGGAGAAGAGGAGTTTGTGGCTCAACTTGACAAGAAGAAGGGACCGGTTGGTAGGACATGTTCTGAGGCATCAGGGGATCACAAATTTAGCATTGGAGGGCAGCGTGGAGGGTAAAAATCGTAGAGAGAGACCAAGAGATCAATACACTAAGCAGATTCAGAAGGATTTAGGTTGCAGTAGGTACTGGGAAATGAAGAAGCTTGCACAGGATAGAGTAGCATGGAGAGCTGCATCAAACCAGTCTCAGGACTGAAGACCACAACAACAACAACAACAACAACAACATGACTACCAACAAACTGTCTGTCTGCATTAATGGTCGTTGCCACCCAGCATGATGTGCTTGACATCAGTGACTGCTTCATGATCCATACCATCTTGATTATTCCCATCAACACCAACTTTGCACAGGTGGAAACTGTCCCTGCAATATATCTTCATTCCTGTACCCCATGGTCTCAGCCATTGCTAGTTCCTGTTCTCCATCTGTCCTTGTCCCTGTCCCTGTCCGTTTCCCTGATTCCACTCCAGTTTCTTACACACAAGTCCTATCTCCCCCCCCCCCCCCCCTCTGTACAACAGTGGACCTGCATAAAACTTCCCCTTCTCTGCTCCTCTACTGCCCTTTCTCCCCCACGTAGCAGCCAAACATCCTGGCCTCACCACATCCATGCTCACTTCCATAGGCAACACTACAGAATCTTCCCTACCCCCACTACCTTCTCCAGCCAAGTTCACTGCTCACCATAGTTGGGCCTCAGCCTCCAGATACAACAATGACCATGTATGAAAATGTGTGTGTTTTGTCTACATCGGATGAGGAACTTAGTGCAATAGCTAATAATATCGAGCAGTCTTCTTTCAGTATGTCTGTCTTCCACAGAACACCTCCTCTATGTGGTAAATAGCAATCTACCCATTTCCTGTTGTATTCCATCATGGATTTTCCATTGTTTTATTTGCAGTAATGTAAGTTCACTGACTACTGCAATTGATTTCACTACTGTTGACAGCAGCTTGCAAATCTCTGCCCCAGCTGATAATGGATGTGTCATCCGTACAACTTACATCTTTGCAATTTTGTTGTTAAGTTAAATCATTAACATACAGAAGGAATAGAAAATGCTCTAAATACCTTTCTGAGGCATGCCACATTGAAGCATCCTGTAGGTTGATTTGGTCATTACTGACTGTGCATTCTTTTAATGAATTAACTTAACACACTGTTTCCAGGCTTTTAAATAGAAGGCAAATAGTTTTAAGACTACTCCTTATATCTCATACTCTTATCATTTATGTGATAAACGGTATGATTCATAGTATTAGAAGTGGCAGAACTCACACATAAAAGACTGTTGTGATTGGCAAGTTTTCAGAGCCAGTGGTTCCTTCTTGAGGCAGAAGGGTTGAAGGGGAAGGAAGAAGAGTGAAGGAAAAGGACTGTAGAGGTCTAGGAAAAGGGGTTGATTTTGGGAAAGTCGCCCAGAACCACAGGCCAGGGGAGACACCGTATGGGATGAGAAGGAAAGACTGATTGTTGGGGACTGCATTGGATGACATTTGAAAACCTGAGAGCTTAAAGGTGGAAGACAGGGTAATGTGCAAGACAGATACTACTACTAAAACTTCATGCATGAGTTAATAAGAGTGAGAAGCTAAGTACATTATACATAATAGAGGTGGGAGGAGGCAGTGAAAAATAGATGGGAAAGACCATGAAAGGTATAGGAAACTAAAACAGAGTGAAGCAAAGAGTAGTTACAGTGAAGAAAAGTTGTCATAACTTTGGCACATGTTTCACCACACACTCCATGTGGAGTCTTCCACCAGACACCAGCTTCTCAGAACTCTGCAAGTGGGAACTAGGGCTAAAACATGTCCTTGGTTCTTGCCACCCACCTGGCCTTAATTTACATTTATTTCTTCCATCTCAGCTTTTCTTCACTGTAACTACTCTTTGTTTCACTTTGTTTCACTTTTCTACATATTTCATTGTCTTTCCCATCTATTTTTCACTGCCCCCTCCCACTTTTATTACGTACAGTGCACTTAGCTTATCACTCTTATTAACTCTTGCTTGATGTTTTAGAAGTAATCTCCGTCTTGCATATGACCCTGTCTTCCCTTCAAGCTCTCAGGTTTTGAAATCTTGCCCGATGCAGTCACCAGCAATAAGTCTTTCCTTCTCATCCCATTCAGTAAGTCTCCCCTGACCAACAGTTCTGGGAGACTTTTCCAAAATCTACCTCTTTTCCCAGACCTCTCCAGTCCTTTTCCTTCACCCTTCTTCCTTCTCCTTCAACCCTTCTGCCTGAAGAAGGAGCCACTAGCTCCAAAAGCTTGCCATTCACAACAGTCTTTTAACTACATTTTCTGCCGCCTCTTGGTGAGTAGATTTTTTTATCCATCCAATTAAATAATTTTATCATTAGTTGATTGTTTTCGTTGTTATACTATTAGAAGTGTTATTCATACCCAGGAAGTTGCCTTTTACATTGTTTCCATTACCCAGTCTGATTAATGTTCATGTGTAAAAGTTGCTATTAGCGTTACAGTAGACCTCTCTTTCCTAAGGCTGGGCTGTAAATTATAGAATAGATTATATTTGATGAAATGTGCCTCTGTTTGATTCAATATTACTTTTTGTAGCAGATGGCCAAGTTCTGTAGTTAACAACTATGACTGTAGGCATTGCACACATGTATGTTCAGCTCTTTCTGAAACATTCTGTGGAGCAAGGTGTTATCACATCAGATATAATTTCTAGGCTATTTGTGTGTCAAAGTTGCCATTTTATCATCAGATCATTTTATGTTCTGGAACATTAGCAGTCACTAGTTTCCTGCTGAATCTTTTTCACTTGCTTCGGAACATCGGGAGTCACATTTTACACATCCTCAAGTCTCATTTAAAGCTAGTTCTTGAAACTTTAATGCAGTTCTTATAACTGTCCTAATTATCAAATAAAATTGCTCCACATCTTTGTACAGAAAAATCAGAAAGTCACCTGTTATTGGATAGTTAATGGTGTAGTTTTTTGTGTCAGTCATTTTTTCCTTTTTATACACTGGTAGAATCTTAAACGATTTTCAAGAGGTCAGGAAATTTCCATTGTAGAGGAAGGTATTTATTTAGTGTGTCAGTGACTTAGTAACCCTCTTCTGCATTTCTTTAGCAGCTTATGTGAAATGTCACCCCAGCTACAAGACATATTAGCTCAAACTTTTTAGATGATTGCTAGGATATCTTTCTCAGTAATGCCTTGGATGAAAAACATTGTCTAGTGTATTCTAAAATGAGGGCCCAGTCATATAGTTCAGTTGTGCCAATTGTACTGTAGTTTTGTACAAACTTCTGTCATGCTTCTTCTGGGTCACTTATTATTTCAAGTGCTTTCTTTTCATGTTATGCTGTTTTGTTCACAATGTTTTGTTTTTTCCCACAGTCTTTGTAGATTATGTTCTGGGCTGTTTTACTAACACAACTGGAGTTGGTTATTTGAAAGGCATATTACCAAATTTTAAGTTTAGTAAAGGTGTGTCTGCAATTTTTCATAAGTCCATACTGTGTTAAAAGTATTGTAATTTAGTTCCTTTGAAGCATATGTAACAATATTTCATGGTCTTTTTCAGTTCAGTGATTTCAAGAGGGAACTTCTCAGCACTATCATTTAGAGCTTTATTTAGTTCTTTTATTGTAGGACATATTTAAAGTTTTATTGAATAGCTTATAAAACATCTCCCATTTCTCATTCAGAACAGTTGTTGTGTCTGCATTACATACACTAATCTCTATAGTAAGCGTTCTGTGCTCAGATATGTGGTTTTCTAAAGTTATCAGGTGTGCTGCCTCCTTTCATATATTTGTGGGAACATGATCAATGCATGTCTGCACATCTGTATAAATTCTTGTTGGTGCTGAGCTGTAATACTCTCATAACTCAACATAATACAAATACTTAATGCTATTATTTAATGATTCTATGTCAATGTCCCCAACAAACAACACAACACATGGTGTTCTTCTCATTTTGTAAGGAAAAAAACCTTATAGTCTCCAGTAAGTCCTCTAGACAAGTGTTTCTTGACTGCCATGTTGTGACACATTAGTATGTCGTTATTACATGTCAGGTGCATCACAAGATTTTTAATGTCTTAATATCTGACAAAATAATTTTTAAAGCCTTAATGTCATATAAAACATCTATAATAAAAAAAATTATCACCAAATCATTTCTTGGAGTAGCCCAATTTGCAAGAAATGCCTTACATTCCTATTCAAGAGTCTTATGAAAACCAAACATAGGGGTGTCACAAAAGTGTGAAATATACTTTTGTGTGCACCAAAGGAAAACAAGGTTGAGAGATGCGGCTCTAGACAGTTAAAAAATTCTTTAATGTTGCTTCCATGTGAGCTATACAGGGTTGATATAATCTGGCTGTTTTTCTGTAGTTTTAAATTTATTTCTGCCTCAGGTACCACTTTGGTACTCAGATCATCAACACATTTGATATTTTCACATGCTGTATCACTTCTGTTATAAATACCTAAACTACCACCTTTGTGTGTCTTCCTACAGAACAATCTATAGATTAGATTAGATTAGATTTACTTTCATTCCAATTGATCTGTAGTGAGGAGGTCCTCCAGGATGTGGAGCATGTCAGAAAAACAACAATATACAACAAATATTTACAACTAAAACAAGTAAGCTAATGTACCATTCCACAGGTCCCAAGTGGAATGATCGTCATTTTTTAATGAACACTTAGAGTCATTTTACAAATACTAATGCACTGAATTTAAAATAAAAAAGTTTTTCATTTATTTATAAGGTAATAAACATGTAATACAACTACTGTAATACTTATTTACAATGAACACATTACTACACTGAAATGGTGCAGAAGTTAGATTATACTTACACACACACACACACACAGACGCACACACAAATTTTCAGTGAACACATTACTGCACTGAAATTAAGCGGGAGTTATGTTGTACTTATATACAAATCAGTTGGTTTTACTAAGAAATTCATCAATGGAGTAGAAGGAGTTGGCCACCAATAAATCCTTTAGGCTTCTCTTAAACTGAATTTCATTGGTTGTTAAGCTTTTTATGGCTGCTGGCAAGTTATTGAAAATGTGTGTTCCTGAATAATGCACACCTTTTTGTACAAGACTAAGTGACTTTAAATCCTTGTGAAGATTGTTCTTATTTCTAGTATTGATTCCATGAATTGAGTTGTTGGTTTGAAAAAGTGATATATTTTTAATGACAAATTTCATTAAGGAATAAATATATTGGGAAGCAGTAGTTAGTATCCCTAGTTCCCTAAACAGGCTTCTGCAGGATGTTCTTGAGTTCACACCACATATAACTCTTACTGCACGTTTTTGTGCCCGGAAAACTTTAGCTTGGCTTGATGAATTACCCCAAAAAATAATCCCATATGACATTATGGAATGAAAGTAAGCATAGTATGCCAGCTTTTTCATTTTTATATCCCCTATGTCTGACAAAATTCGCATTGCAAACAGAGATTTGTTAAGACGCTTCAGCAGTTCTGTGGTGTGCTCCTCCCAGTTGAATTTTTTATCAAGCTGTAATCCCACGAATTTAACACTGTCCACTTCTTCTATCTTCTTGTCATCATATGTTAGACATATACTCTTGGGACACCCCTTACAAGTTCTGAACTGCATGTAGTGTGTTTTTTCAAAGTTTAGTGACAAGGAATTGGCTAGGAACCAGTGATCAATGTCCACAAATATTTTATTGGCTGATCTTTCTAAGACTACACTTGATTTGCTATTTATTGCAATGTTTGTATCATCAGCAAACAAAATAAAGTTGGCATCTGGTAATGTTACTGATGAAAGGTCATTGATATACACAAGAAAAAGTAAGGGCCCCACATGTAATTAGTTCCCAGTTGGATGATGCCTGATAGCTTGATACATGTCTCTTTCATAATAACACCCTTTGTTTCCTGCCAGAGATATAAGATTTGAACCATTTTGCAGCATTTCCCGTTACGCTATAATATTCTAGTTTACTTAAAAGGATATTGTGATTTGCACAGTCAAATGCCTTTCACAGATCACAAAATATACCAGTTGCCTGCAATTTTTTGTCTAATGAATCAAGCACATTTTCACCGTAAGTGTGGATAGCCTTCTCAATATCAGAACCTTTTAGAAATCCAAACTGTGACTTTGACAGTATGTTATTTGAGATAAGATGGTTATAAAGACGACTGTACATTACTTTTTCGAAAATTTTTGAGAAGCTGGCAACAGTGAAATTGGACGGAAATTTGATGCTATTTCTTTATCTCCCTTCTTAAACAGTGGCTTCACTTCAGCATATTTCAGCCACTCAGGAAATATTCCACTGATAAACGACTGGTTACACAGATAGCTTAATATGTTACTTAGCTTAGAATCACATTCTTTAATTAACTTTGTTGATATTTCATCATACCCACTAGATGTTTTTGATTTTAAAGATTTTATGATGGACATTATTTATGTTGGGGTAGTGAGGGTCAAATTCATATTAAGGAAGTTACTTGATATGTCTGGTCTAAGGTAATCCGTAGCAGCATCTACCGAACCTAACAACCCCATCTTTTCAGTAACAGTTATAAAATGTTTGTTAAAAAGTTCTGCAACACTATACACATCTGTCACCAATGTATCATTTACTCTCAATGCTATTTGTTCCTCTTCATGTCTGGTTCTACCGGTCTCCTCCTTCACTATATCCCATATTGTCTTTATTTTGTTATCTGATATGACTATCTATTCCTTGTAATATATTTGCTTTGACATCTGTATTACAGTCTTTAATATTTTGCAGTATTCCTTATAATGTGCTATAGCATCAACATTGGAAATGTTTCGGATTGACAGATACAGTTTTCTTTTTGTTTTACAAGATACCCCTATTCCTCGAGTAATCCATGGCTTCTTTGTAGACTTTGCTCTAACCTTGGTAAGTTTTGGGGGAAAGCAGTGTTCGAATAAGGTAAGCACTTTATTAGCACAAATGTTATATTTTTCATTCATGCCATGAGCACTGTAAACATCAGTCCAGTGAATGTCTCTGAGGGGTGTCCTAAAATAATCAATTTTTGGCTTACTGATTACCCTCTTGAGCTCAGATTTAACAGATTTTATATCCTGTTCATTATTAACATTTAACAGAAGGAACTGCATGTCATGGTCTGAGAGGCCATTGACTATGGGTTTTGTAATATAATTTTGTTCATTGGACTTTTCTATAAAGATATTATCAATGGCTGTTTGTGAGCAAGTGGCTATCCTAGCGGGGAACTTTACAGTGGGAATTAAGTTGAATGATTGTGTTACTAACTCAAATAAGTTCTTATTGGGAGAGTCTTTAAGGAAATATACATTGAAATCACCAGCAACCACTATTTCTTTGTTTTTGGTTGTTAAATGGGCCAGTACAGCTTCAAGGTGGTTTACAAACAGATTAAAGTTACCTGCAGGTGCTCGATATACACTTAATATTATGAAGGATTTTTTGTGAAATTCTAATTCTGTTGCACGTGCTTGTTTCCATATGCTGTTCTAGGCAAAATTTATGAATGTCTATGTTCTTAAATTTATGATAGTTCCTGATGAATGTGGCAACTCCTCCTTTCTCCATTTCTGATCTACAAAAGTGAGATGCTAACCTAAACACTGTAACACTTAAAAGTTCTATACTAGTGGTCACATGATGTTCAGAGAAGCAGATTATGTCAGCTAGGTTTGAAGACTCTAATTCATCTATGCAGATAGTTAATTCATTAATTTTATTTCTCAGTCCTCAAATATTTTGATGCAATAAAGATAGCTGACATTTCACATTGACTGATTTAAAATTGGGTGGAATTAAAATATCTGCTGACAGTTGAAAATTCTTAACCAATGGCTGTTTATGCTGATGTAATAAGCTGGAATTATGTTTTTTGATTTCTTTCTCAAACTGAAGGTTTGTCTCAGCTCTAACCTCTCTTAAAATTTGCTTTCTTTCTGTCCTCCCTACCCTAAAAAAGGGTCTTTTCTGAATCCTATAACCACTGGTATTTTACCACTCATGACAGTGCCTCCCCCCTTTAACTTTCCTGCTATTTCCCCAGCCAATTTACCCTTCCCCTTCCTGTTGAGGTGAAGGCCATGCCTAGTATAATCCCACCTACTGAGAGAATCAACATGAACCACACCAATGTGTGACCCCGCACCCGACATGAGCAGCCGTTCCAGCTCCAAATTAACTCTCTTGACAGAAGAGTTCAAATGAGGTCGGTCATGGCGCCCAAGAACAGATACAAACTCAACACTTGTATGCTTCGATGCTGATGCAATCTTCGCCAGCCAGGTCACACTCTATACTGTACCCAGGATCTCTGTCAATACTGTTACCTGCCCCACCCACTATAACCACGGTGTCTTCCTTAGTGAAATCTTTGCAAAGTGATCCTAAATCCTCTGTCACCTCCTCCAGACCAGCACTAGGTTTAAAAAAATTGGTGACCTGGTATTCTGATTCTAGTTCATCCTGCAAAAGTTGGCCAACACCTCTTCCATGGGAACTACCTAACAACAACACTTTCTTTCTCTTTACTGATTTCCTCACATTCTTACTTTTCAATTTGCTGCTGAAAGTTTGTTGTGACCTGTCTACACCTGCAACTGCTTGAGGCTCACCAGCTTCTAACTGAAGCAACAGGTCAAATCTATTTTCCACATTCACCATAAAGCTGTCAGACAAAGTTCTAGGCCTGTTCCTCCTGTTGCCTGTTGCCACTTCCCACCTCTCTTTACCCTTCTCCCTCCTTAACCTGTCAAGATCTCCCCTGGTCTTGTCGAACTCAGCCTGAAGGGCGGCAATTTTCCCCTCCTGTTCTAGTATCTTCCTATCTCTACTACAAATCCTACAAAACCACTGCTGAGTCTCATTTACTTCCCCTATTCCCACGCCACTACCGTCCCCCACATGGAAAAAACTACAGCACCCATCACACCAAAGCCCCGACCTAACAATTCTACGGCAAGTCAAGCACTTTTCACTCATGATAAACGTAATAGTTTATTAAGAATAAGTCAGTTAAATTACAGATAAACACGAAAATATGGTTACACAAATTTGGCCTATACGCAACTGTATGTAACAAAAACAAAAGTGCAAAGTTTCTGAAACAACAAATTAAACTTTACGCTACTTTCCGGAAATGCTAGTTAAATAATGAAGAGGTTTGCTAAGTTAAATTGCTGGAGAGAGCAAGGAACAACTAAACGAAATTCTATAGATTTGCTGCAGCAGAACGTAAACAGAAAATACGACTGTACGGTCTTTTCGCGTTTTCTGCTATATTGCGTAAAGAAAAATGAAACCTTTAATGGTACACTTAAATGGCACACTAATACACCTATTTACCACGTAATCAGTACTAATCTATATGTTTTATAATCTAAAATGACTTATCTTTAAGAGAACACCAAAACTCGTGCTAGTCGCCTGGCTGCAGGGCTGCCAACATTCCTGCAGGGCTGCCAACATCTAACTATATAGAAAAGTGGTTTAGTTTTAGAAACATTCCTAAATGCTCTTCTTTATTTGTTACATACTGGACTTTCAGTTAAGTTATTTTAACTTTGCATCCTAAGGTAGCAGAATCACCTCTAGGGATTAATTTTCTGTGCTTTACTCGAAAAAACTATACCCATTGCCTGTGTGATGGAGAATTTTGCTTAAGTCATATTTTACTGTGATAATTCCACTTTTCCTGTCACACAGAATACTTTTGCAATCATAATTTAGGTGCGTTCCGTGTTTGAGATGTAAGTGTCTGCCCAGTTTACCTATATCCACTATTCTACATGTTCCAGACGAAGTCACATCTATTTCATTTTCATGTTAATTTTTTATCTCTCCATATTGACCCAGGAATTGTATGTTAGGTCATACCAGTGAGGTACCATTGTATTTACTTTTAAGAATTTTTGCAGATTTGTTAACTAATTTTATGATGTGTGAACTGGAAGTCATTTTTCTGACAGGATGTCATACATGCAATATGGGACACTGCATTTGTGACATCGGAGTACCCCGTCATCCTGTCTCTTGGGAACTACTGCAGCAAGGCTCAACAGTACAAACTGGCCAGATACTGCAATGACATCCTGGGTGATCTGCTGCTCAAGGAACCACTCCCAGATTTTCCGGTGAGGCCTTCTCCAAGTATTATACTAGTAAAACTAGAAATAATTACCTTTGCTTATGAGAATACAGTCAGTTCCACTATAAAAACACATGTGAAGGACAGGCAGTGACATGGTCACAAAAATTTTTGAGTGTTTTTCTAAAAAGATGCCATCAAATAGACTGAACAGAATACTGCAATTTTGTATGAAGTAGTATTTATTTATTTATCTTTTTATCCAGGGACCATCTGACAACAATGTAGGATTTGTCATTGCAATCCAATGACAATAAATAGCTCCAAAATATGCATACATGTAGAATATAAAAGAATATTTTCATGAGGATAGGACACGTGGGCTTTATTGAAGGAACCATCCTGGAATTTGCCTGAAATGAATCGAGAAAATCATGGAAAACTTAAACCACAATTGCCTGACAGTAAAAAAGCTCCACCCTTCCAAGTATGAGGTCAGTGTCTTTGACAACTGCACATCCTAATTTCGTGGGTGGAATATAAAAAAGTAGGTTTGAACTGTATCTTTGTATCTCTCTTCACTGTCACTGCATTTGTGCTAGCTGAATACCTGATTAAATGTCATTTGAGAATCACTAAAGCTAGGCTAATGATACCTACTGGTGAATCCAAGACCACGGATATACTATTATGTCCCTTGTATTCCCTTTCATCTTATCAGAAAACTGACTCCAGGCTTCTAAACATGCTGCTATGCCCCATACTTGTCTCCATGTCCTCCCTTCAGTCCATCGGGAAGAGTGAGTCAGCATTGCTCTCACAATAAGTGACATGTTGAACTCAGAAGAATGATAAAACATTAGTATTAAGCACTATAGATTTTGACACATTGTAATGTGACAGGGTGTTGTAGTTGTTCTCTACTCTGAATCCCCAAAGTTATCTTTAATTTTGTAGTGTGAAGTGTGTTTAGTTGCTGATGTATTTTACTATAGTTTTTACATCTTTGGGAATTTATTATGTGATTTTATTCTTCCTTTCTTTTGTTTCCTTGGCACTTATCTCTTCTAGTACAGGGTTATTGTTACTTAACTTTGTGGTAGGATTCCATGCCATTTATGATACCACAGTCATCAAGGCAACCTAAGGGAGGGTAGTCTTGTGCAAATTCTGTCTGTTCATGCAAATTTTTGTTCTAAGTATTATCATATTTTAACTGCATGTGTATTCTCTGAAGTGTAATTTGGGCACCAGCCCAGCATTTATAAACACTGGTGTGTATGACTTCATACACAATGGTAAGGAGGTTTGTGTGGCAACTGTTGCCATAGGAGAGTTGGAGAGGAACAGAAATAATTAGTGAAAAAGTCAACACAACAAACAGAATATTTACTTAACTTGTATTTCTCCAAGTGAAAAAAAGACTCAATACAAATAATGCAGCAAGATACAGAATGTCCAGCTATCACAATGTCAACAGGCTCCTTGAAGTAAGCACAAACAAATGAAGTCAGAGCCGTGAATAGGTAGCGTCCACGTTGCGTCACACGGCGAAGTGACTCCTAGACAGGTGGGCTGAGTGGCTGCTGCTGGCCATCCTTTATCACAGCTGCAAAGGGTGCTTCTAGTCCAGAGTTACGAGAGGTGTGCCTCAGTGGGCGTGCACCATTGGGTTCACCACAGATCTTGCACGACCACTATCAGCATCTAAGGTAAACAGTGGTGGCGGCAGGCAGGAGCTGGATGCACCAAGTGCTGCTGCATCCAGGCATGCATGGAATATGAAGCCACGAAACCTGCAGCAGGATCACACAATTCACAAGGACAAGCTTGATTTTGGTGGTATCACAGCAATCCTCTGGCCATGCAGGAGAAACATAGAATGTGGAATACGCCGTACAATGGTGCCTCCTCCCAGCACCTCCGTCTGCCATACAATCTGTAAAAGACCGAATTGTTAGTGTCACTTTGCCTGCCTGGGCAGAGTGGGCATCACCCACCATGGTGGGTGCAGCAACTGAAGCAATGTGAGATGGTGCCAACCATGTAATAACTCCACCGGCGATGGTCTGTCGCATTCCTGGGAGCAGTAGGAAGACAAGAATTGCAACAAAGCTTGATCCTGTGTGTGGGAGGCATGAAGTTTGTGCATCTGTTGCTTAAATGTTTGTACAAAGTGTTCAGCTTTGTCATTGGATTGCATATGGAGTGGTGCACTCATGATGTGGTCAATGCTAGAGGACTGCAAACTGTTCAAACTCGGCAGCAACAAACTGAGGGCCGTTGTTAGTCACAATCACTTCAGGCAATCCCTCAAGGCAAAAAATTAATGAAAAGGTCTGGATGGTGGAACTAGCTGCAGTAGAGTGCATAGGAACAAAAAAAGGAAATTTGGCTGAAAGCTTCAACGAAGATGAGCCAATGAGTATCCCATCAAGGACCCACAAAATCCAAGTGCAAACATTGCCAAGGTGCTTGAGGCTTGGGCCACTCAAAGAACTGCTGAGATGGGGATAACAAATTGAGATGGGGATAACAAATTCAGCACAAGTTTGGCACTGAAAAGTTGACTCTTCAGTTTATGCATATAGACTGTGCGAAGTGCAGTGGCATTGCTCTAATTGCTTGGTGCAAACGACACCCCAGTGACTTTGGTGAAGCAAATGAAGCTTGTCAGGCTGGAAAATCTGAGTAACCACTACACATGACTGGTCATTATCGGTGTGAAGTGAAATGATACCTTGATGAAATACAAGGATGTGTTGATGGGCAAAATATTGGTAAACTTCAGAACTGGGAATCTGCCTGGTTGAACATGGTTAACCAGTGTGGATATGGTGCAACAGAATTTTCAAATCAGGATCCGCTGCCGGACCTGGGCAATTTTTCTATGAATAAGTGAAAAGCTATGCAAAATGTCTGTGTCTTGTGCATTAATTGTAGCAATGAGGAGCAGAGGTCTCGTCAGATGTGGAATCAGGGCCAGCAGGGAGGTGAGAAAGAGCATCTACTTTGGCATGCTTAGAAGCATGTCAGTACACAGTCTCATATTAGTAACTTAACAAAATAAGAGCCCACTGTTGCAGCTTATGTGCTGTGTGAGTTGAGACTGACTGAGAAGGGCTAAATGAAGATTGCAGAGGTTTATGATCAGTCACCAATTAAAATCTTGTGCCAAAAAAGATACTGAAGAAACTTAGTGACACAATAGGTGCTCATGAGATCCTCATTTTCAATTTGTGAATAATTGCATTGAGCTTTGTTCAATAACTTTGCAACAAAGGCAGTAAGCCTGTCAACAGAATCAAATTCATGCAACAAAACTGCACCAATGCTGTGAGAGGTAGCATCCACAACCAAGACAGCATGTTTGGCTTGATCAAAATGAACAAGTTATTGATTACTAATAAGCAAAGCATCTTTCAACTTCTAGAAAGTGACTGACACTCTTGCGACCACACGAAACAAACATTCTTTGTGCACAGGTGATGCAAGGGAGCCACGATTTGTGTGGTGTTAGGAATAAATCAGATGTAATAAATGAGCTTCCCTAACACAGACTGCAATTGCCACACATTGCGTGGGAGTAGAAGATGATGGATAGCAAGCAGATGTGATTGCAATGGGTGAGCGCCCTGGCTGTTAATGATGTGTCCTTAATAATCAAATTCTATCTGAAAAACACACATTTGTCTCTGTTACATTTGAGGCCAGTCGCAGATGATGACACATGAAATGTGAAGATTGCTCATGTGTTCTTCAGGAGTGTGACTCAAGATGACAGTGTCATCTAAATAATTCAAGCTAAAAGGAACTTTTGCAGCCAGCTGCATCAGAAAGTGCTGAAAAAATGGTAGGTGCAGATGCATTGTCAAATGCCAATCTCAAAAATTTGAAGAGACCAAGATGAATGTTAATGACAAAGACTTGTTCTGACTGCTCATCCAGAGGGATTTGCAAGTAAGCATCACATAAATCAGTTCTGGAAAAATAATGACTGGCCCCAATTTATCCATCAATTCTTCTGGGTTTGACAAGGGATAACTGTCAATGACTGTTTGAGGATTCACAGTTTTCTTACAATCAATCCACAATCGGAATCTGCCAGATGGCTTCTTTAGAATAACAAGAGCGGACACCCACTGACTGGCAATAACAGATTGTCTGAACGCACTTTCTAGTTAAGCAGTAAGTACCTGAGCCACCTATTCTCAAAGAGCTCTAATGAAACATTGCTGTGCATTGTCATTCATTGTGACATGGCCAGAAAATTATGGGCTTTGCCTAAACCCTTAGAAAACAAATCCTGAAATTCTGCACATAACTTAGCAACTCTGACCCAAGAATCAAAGGAAGAAACAGAAAATACAGTGACCTGATTGCTTAACCCAAACAAATCAGAAGAGTTCAGACCAATAATATTAGCACTGTCTAGGAAAGAAAACACTGTAAATGTTACTGTCTTCATCAAATTTTGGAAAGTTGGAGAAAGGCTACAAGTGTCTAAGACAAGAATGGCTTGGCTGTTATACACTGTCAGCATATGTCGCAATGCGTACAACTTAGGTTTGCCAAGCAATTCATTAGTGCCACGATTGAGAAATGTCACTGAAGCTCCAGTGTGAAGTTGCAAGTGGACTGATTGTGCAGCAGTAGTAAGAGAGATTAGTTTCATTATACAAGGGGCAAGGTCAGCGAGCATGTGCCATATTACAGTGAGGGTACAGCTTCACACCTTGTGCTGCCCGATGCGACACATGTTGACTTGAGCACTGTAGCTGCGGTCGGCCGGGTTGCTGTTCATGAGCTGGCTGCGAGACCTGTTTGTCATAGCTATCTACAGACAGACAGGCGCTACCTCAAAACTGCCTGCAGCACTTTCACAGGAATCTTGATAATTCAGAATGTGCACAACCTATTGCAAAGAAGGGTCTGGGCATTTATGAATCTGTTCTCAAATTTGAGAATCAGCTGCATTGTGTGTAATTGCACCCCAAATCATTGCATAACTGAAGTATTTGCCACAGTCACATTTGAATCTACACTGTCTAACAAGGCCTTGCAGTTTGGTCACACACTGCCAGTATGTCTGTCCTTGTTTACACAATCTAAAGAATATGCAACAGGCAACCACCACCTATACCCTGTCTTCATAATACATTGTAAGCCCATGCAATAGGTCATCAGATCATACCAGTTCAGAGCAGGACTTGGGAAATAACTGGGCACACAGCCTATAAATAGTCAGTCCCTCCATGGCTAATAAATAAGAATGTGCATCAGTACCTTGTATGTGATACGCTGCAATGTGTTCATTGAACTGTGCAAGGTATTCTGTCCTGTCTTTCTTCGCCTTGTCAAACTCACGGAATGGCAGCACATATACAGGCAGTTGAGGCGGTTGTGCTGGTGTCTTGTGTGAAGTCATCTGCATTGTCATGAAGAGATTCATCACTTCAAGCAGTTGTGCCACTTGTTGAATCTGAAACTGAATAAAGTGGCTGCAGACAGTGCAGCAGGCAATTGTGGCTTGGCAGCTGTAGTAACAACCAACTTGCGAAGGCAAACAGCAAAAAGTAAAAATAACACAGAGAGAGCAGAAGGGTATACAAAACGACAACCGTGAAACCTAGAACATACAGAATACAAGCAAGGGAAACGTTGGATACCCAAAACAAAGCAGTTGAAGGAGATGACAGAACAGGGAAAAGTCGACAGGATGATTGGCACACATAGGGACTGCCGCCATTCACCATGACTTGTTGTGTACGACTGTGTACACAGTGGCAATGAGAGGTGGGCTACAGAGTCATGTGGCAACTGTCTTAGGAAAGCTGGATGGGAGCAGAAATGATTAATAAACAAATTAATACAACAAACAGACGATTTACATGACGTTTATTTCCCCAAGTTTATGAAGACTAATTACAAATAATGCAGCAAGAAACAGAGTCCGGCTATCGCAATGTCAACAGTGGTGAGACTCCCTGTTGTAAGTACAAATGAATTGAGTTGGAGTCACGACTGGGTAGCGTCCGAGTAGTGTCAGGTGGAAAAGTGGCTCCAAGCAGACATCGGCTAAGCGGCTGCCACCAGCAGTCCTGTATCGTGGCAGAAGAGGGTGCTTGTAGTCCAGAGCCCTTGGAGTTGTGGCTCAGTGGGCATGCACTGGCTCAGCGGGCATGCACCGTTGGGTACCATATTTACTCGAATCTAAGCCACACTCGAATCTAAGCCGCACCTGAAAAATGAGACTCGAAATCAAGGAAAAAAAATTTTCCTGTATCCAAGCCGCACCTGAAATTTGAGACTCGAAATTCAAGAGGAGAGAAAAGTTTTTGGCCGCACCTCCAAATCGAAACAAAGTTGGTCCATTGTAATGTGAGACACAATTTAGGTCGAATGAATGAAGATAAAGCTATAGTAGTTTGGTTCGAGTCGTAAGCTTAGCAGTTAAGCTTTACCAGGTAGCCATTGCTATGCGCCAGGCACTCCATCCATATTTATACGGTACCCTTCCTTTTTCACGTGCTTCATCTGGTTTGAATTGATAGCATATTTTATTTTTTTTTGTTTCTTTTTTTTATCTGATGAGTGCCGTTCTCTTTGTTATAGTTGTTTACATCACTCTAAGCTGAAAATGCTGTACTGTACTGTGTCATGCATTTTTTGTTGCATCTTGCTTTTGTGCACACTACCGCCGCTTAATATTATATATCTATAAAAAAAAAAAAAAAAAAAAAAAAAAAAAAAAGGAGAGGAATCATCTAATTAGCGAAACAATGGCAAGAGACTGCTATTTGTTGTTACTTACACTGCTGCTTTCTTTGATAATGATCAACATGAACTAAATAATAGACTGCGTATGATAGAAGATGTTCTGAACAAGAGTCTAGCGAAAATTTTTCTCCGTTTGAAAATCTTTGCAGGTGCCTCTTTAGTACATTACATTCTGCACAGAAATTAGAGTCATCTTAGATTTAAAAATCTAGTCAATTCCTGTGCTTCATTTCTGACTGTATCACTATTAGGCATAAGAATAATACAAATATAAACATGACATGATATGTATATTCTTCCGCGTTTGCTGTTGTCCCACTTTAGTTTCGTAGTTTATTAGGCAGACAGGATTTAAATGAGATAGCAGCACACACGAAAGAATACATGGCAAAATGTTTATATTCGTATTATTCTTATGGTGAAGAGAATACTGCATGTGATTCACAATTCATAAAAGTTCCTATTACAAACCATCTCTTCTCACAGATAGGAAAAAATTCAGAACGTAGAGTTGGCCATATTGACAAACATCCCAAACAGTTTTGCCAGCCAGATTTTGTTAGTACATTGAAATGCTGCTACGTTCGAAGATGAACAGTACGGGATTTGTATTTACTTCGTTGCATAATGTATGAAAATGCTCGGGGCGGAACAAAAAAAGCTCGTCTTCCACCTTTTTCTTTAAATTTATTTACCGACGCAGAGGTTTTGACATCAGTATCTATCTTTGTGCCTGCAAAGCATGCCTGTGTAGCGCTACATATATTCGATGGCAGAAGTTAGTTGTGGCGGCACCTACCAACATTTTTCAGAACTTCCACTTACTTCACACTCGATTCTAAGCCACATGCGGTTTTTTGGATTACAAAAACCAGAAAAAAAGTGTGGCTTAGATTTGAGTAAATACGGTACTCCAGATCCCACATGACTGCTATCGGCATCTAACGGAAATGTGCAATTATGTTACCAGCTGTCGAACGTCTGTGGGGTGGTATCGCCATGTGGTACCACATAAATAAGTTTGGGAAACTGCCTTAAAACCACTCTCAGGCTTGCCATTGTATCAGATCACAATCATTAATCCACCACACAGCTTCAATCTATGTCTGGTTCACCTCCCCATTTGCAAGCTAGTGTGCTGCACATTGTGCTGTATGAGAAAGTAAATTTATTATATGATTAGTGAACTTGACAATGCTTCTCAATTGCTAAATATGTATGGGGATCATATATAAATCGTAAACTCCTCCACCCCCCCCCCCCCCCCCCCATTCTCTCGTCTTCCACCCCTCCTCTCTCTCTGTCCACCATTGTCTCCCCCTCTCTCTGTCCATCTCCTACACCTTTTCTATGTCCATTTGCTCTTACCCTCCCTCCTCTGTTTTCTTATGCCTCTCTTTGACCTTGAGCCTCATTTATTGTTATTGCAAATGAAACCTTGATTGTGAATTGAAGTCACTTAAAATGAGTAGGTAAATCAGTTGGGACCATTGGTACACAAGTTATGAGAGACACCTCTCCAATTGCTGGATCAGTGAGAACAGTAGCTTGAGTGACAGTATTTCATATACTTTTAGTTTGTGGATGGGTAGAAATATAAAGTTTTGGACAATTCAGATTGCATAGCATATTCTGATCAAAAGCTGATAAACCACTATGTAGTGCATGGCATAGGGTATGTCCCAGTTATTAAGGTTTCTTTCCATTCCATTCGTGTATGGAGCATGGGACGAATGATTGTTTTAATGTATTTGTGATGCAGCAATTATTCTAACATTTTCCTTGCAATCCCTATGTGAGTGATACATAGGGTGTTGTAATATATTCCTAGAGTTATCATTTAATGGTGATCCTTGAAACATTGCTAGACTTTGTCAAGGTAGTTTGTCTATCTTAAAAAGTATCCCAGTTCAAATTCTTCAGTGTCTCTGTGACACCCTCCCATGGATCAAACAAATTTGTGACCATTCATGCTGGCCTTCTCTTTATATATTTAATACCTCCTGTTAGTCCTATTTGGTGCAGGTCCCACACATTTGAACAATATTCTAGAATTGGTCACACGAGTGATTTGTAAGCAATCTCCTTTGTAGACTGATTGCTTTTCCCCAGTATTCTGTCAACAAACCAAAGTCTACCACCTGCTTTACCCATGACTGAGCCTATGTGATCATTCCGTTTCATATCTCTACAAAGTGTTACACCCAGGTATTTATATGAGTTGGCCAATTCCAAAAGAGACTCATTAATGTTATTGCATTTTCTCATTTTGTGAAGTGCACAATTTTACATTTCTGAACACTGACGACAAGTTGCCAATCTTTGCACCACTTACAAACCTTGTCAATATCTGACTGAATATTTACGCAACTTCTTTCAAACAGCACTTCATTACAGATAACTGCATCATCTGCAAAAATCTGAGGTTAGTGTTAACATTGCCTGCAAGGTCATTAATAAACGACATGAACAGCAAAGGTCCCAGCACACTTCTGTGGAGCACACCTGACGATGACTTTCCATCCAAGATAATATGCTTCATCCTCCCTATCAAAAAGTCCTCAGTCCAGTCACAAATTTCATTTAATATCATATATGATCATACTTTTGACAGTAAGTGTAGGTGTGGTCCTGAGTCAAATGCTTTTCGGAAATCAAGAAATATTGCACCTACCTGACTGCCTTCATCCAAAGCTTTCAGTATGTTGGGTTTCACATGATCAATTTTTCCAGAAACCATGCTGATTGGCACTGAGGAAGTCATTCTGTTCAAGATACCTCATTATGTTTGAGCTCAGAATATGTACTTAGATCCTACAACAAATCAACCTCAAGGATATTGAATCATAGCTTTGTGGATCACCTCTACTAACCTTCTTGTAGGTGTGTGTGACCTATGATTTTTTCCAAGAACTGGGCACGATTTTTTGTTGGAGGGCTCTACAATAGATCATAGTTAAAAGAGGGGCTAATTCAGTCACAAATTCAGTGTAAAATCTGACAGAGATTCCATCAGGCCAATTTAAATGATTTTAGCTGTTTTTCAATACCACTGACACTAAACTTATTTCATTCATCTTTTCAATAGTGCGTGGATTAAATTGGAGCAATACTCCTGGGTTTTCTTTTGTAAAGGAACATTTGAAAATGGAGTTAAGCATTTCAGCTTTTTCTTTGCTATCCTCAGTTTCAGTTCCTGCCTCATTCATTAGGGACTAGACACTAACTTTGTTGCCACTAACAGCTTTTAAATATGACCAGAATTCCTTTGGGTTTTATGAAATATCATTTGACAATATTCTACTTTCTTCTTCCTTACTTCTTTTGTGAACTCTGTAATATCCAGTATTGTACTTTATGCTTTTGGAAAACTAAATTGTGCTTTGTTAAGAAACTTGTACTTACTCTGGTGATGCATTAGTCTATTTTTCATGATTGACTAATTACTTTTGAGATTGCTGATGGTAGTGAACTGGGTCTGTTTTGTATTTTCTCCACAGCATTTTTCTTTAGTAAGGCCACAGCTTGAGCATGCTCTAGGCATTCTGGAAAAATACCCGAACTAAAGTACTTATTTATTATATTTGTTGATTACACTTGTTTGTTGTCCATGCATGCCTTCAGAACAGACTGGAACATCTTGTATGCCTGCTGACTTCTTATTTTTTAATTTCTGTGTTGTCTTTCTGCCTTCAAGGTATGCGGTGAACATCACCATTGTGCTTGCTGTGTTATTCATTGTGAGTGCTACATGTGTTATAGGAAGATTTTGTTTCAGCTTCTCTGTAGTACTTGAGAAATAGTCACTTACAAAATTAGTCAGTTCCTATGGATTTTTGATAACTCTTCCCATGGTTGCTATTACACTTATGTCTGCCATTTCCAGTTTCATGTTTAATGACATCCTGTGCTACTTTGCCTTTATTTTCTTCATTATATATTATTTCCTTATTGACATTTTTTTTACCGCAAGCAGTGGCTACTTTCCTAAATGTCTCCTCAAAAATTAATTTAAACAATGTACAGAATTTATAGAACTTAGCATCAGTATTGTAATCCATGTGCATTTCGTCCCAGGTTTGATTTACCAGTGCCCTAGAAGAAGCATGTATTTTATGTTCCAAAAAGATCCTTTCATAGGCAAACAATTTTTTGGGTTTCACAAGTTTCATGGTCAGTATCTGTATGTACATGATCTAAGAATGATGCTAAACTTTTTGATACCCTAGTAGCAGTGTTGACCATTTGTACCACGAGGAAAGCATTCAAAATCTGTAGGAAATTATTACTAATGTTATCCTCAATAACTGTATTTCGTTTTCATGTCACCCCATATAATTATGTTAGTTTTTTGGGCTGAGAGAATTTCAGTGAATTTATTGAGGAAAGTGTCCATATTATCACTCAGTGAGCAGTAAACACACAGAATGATGAACTTATTATGGAAGTCTAGCTTTGTTAATTCTAAGGTTGCTAATTCAAAATGGTTCTTACACTAATTGTGATTACATCTTCTCTAGTTTTAAGAAGTATAGCACTCCTATTATAAATACATGAACCTGCAACCATCAGTGACAACATACTATGAAGTGAATTTAGTAAGTAAAACAGACTCTTCAAAGTGTGTGATTGTGTAACTCAGCAGTAAAATTCCCAAGACACAAAATGTCTAGCCAGTGCTTAACTTCAGAAGATAAAGTTATAATAATGCCAGTAGATACATTTAAAAGTGAAAATACTAATCTTAGCTTCCCTCCCTCCTTCCGTCCCTCCCTCCTCACACCCCTCCCTCCCCCCTCCCTCCCACCCTCCCCCTCCCTCAGTCCCTCCTTACATCCCTCCCTCCCCCTCCCTCCCAACACCCTTCCCCAAATGATGACAGCATTGAGTGACCTACTACTCCTTTCTAACGGTCCCCAACCTATCCCTCTTCCCTCTATGAGGAAGGAATTAATGGTTCCTAAAGCTGGGATTAAATTTGTCCATCAGTAGACTTCTGCCTTTTGAGAATAAGTACTGGCCAGCCATTCTGTCTCTTCCTATTGTTACAGTTTACTCAGGCTCAAAAATATAAATTAGTACGTTCATTATTTTGTAACATCTACGACTTATTTCATTTACCATAAAATTGTGTGAGAAATAGAATTAAAAATAAATGTTTACTTATCTTACTGTTGACTGCATCAGAACACACTGTCATTGAAGGGTGTACTCCAGCATTTAACTATTTGCTGGATTGTTGGTCTACTACAAGTATTAAAATTGACTGGGATTTTTTGAAGTAAATAGGTTATTTAGTAATACCAATGTACCATGTGCCTTGTTTATATACAAGCTTAACTCCAACAGAACTGATGATTACATAAAGATTAAGGTGCAGATTTTGCCTGCCTGACTGCTCATTGGTTATGTTGGCCATTGGTTACCATTTATACATTATAATTTATGAAACTTTACATAATATCACTTTCACATGATAATCAACCTTTTCTTTCAACCACATTTTTAACATTGAAACTGAAACACACTCATTTATTTTTAAATGAAACTGCTTTGTTTAAGTCTGATGTAATAGATCACCTTTTCCTCCCACCACACAATTTTTGCTTAAATACTCAAAATACCACAATTTACAGTTTCATTTTACAGATTGCACCAGAAACTTGGAATCCATTTAGAAACATGTGAACTAACTCGCTCATAATTTATATAATTGTTTGTGAAACAATTTTGCAACAAAGCTCTCTTTTCTTTAACAGTATATAATTTAATGTCTGTAAATCACTCATTAAGGTTGATTCCCCACAGATTTTTCTAGCACATCATAAAATGTGTGTTGATGACAGCTGACAATGTGGTTTCTGTAGGGATGGGAGTGAATCATGGCATCAGCTTTTGAGGTGTTTCATAGTGTTCGGTTAATGAAATGTTGCCCCTCAGGAACACTGTCACCCAGAAGCACGTATGTTCACTTTACCTCATAAATAAATTCCAGTCACTGCTCTTGTAGTTAATCATGTTTGTGATCTAGCCATTCAGTGATACGGAACCATGTTGTTGGACTTATTCATCTTTTTGCAGTGTGAGGGTGCTGGAAGGGAGCTTCAATCCGTCAAAGCTACCAAATGATGTAAACAATGTAGATTCAACTCTTCTGGATTTTATGTACAATATTATCCTAACACAGATTCAGTTACAATAGTGGGTGAACAGATCTATCTAACTTCATAGCTCAGTGACAGATTACAACATATATGTGACTTGCTTTGATACCAACTATAGAGTCCATTCAATCAATCAATGGCATTTTTACTAACCAAGTTTCAACTGTTTTTAATCATTTACATTCTTGCACGTACTTGTTTGTTCCTTGGCCTCCAAGGCACTGTCAAGCTATGACGCCCAAAGAACAAGTGCTTCACCACAGCAGGTGAAGGGGATTACTCGCTGTCTGCATTGGTGATGTCCAGAGCTAACATGACTTACATTTCACCTGCGCATTTGTAAAACAAGAGTGTGCACAGTGGCATGTCCCACACTTAAAAACTATCTAATGCCACATTTTCAACCTGCACAAATATCTTTTGTCAGTCTCAGAGGATAAAAGTGTAACATGTTATCCCATGAACCCCAAGTTACAGTACAGATCCTGCCACTGAGACAAAAGATGTAGTGTAAACCAACTTATCCATTCAATTAAAAACATCTCAGAGCACTAACAAACCTATTCTTTGCATAACAATAGGTTTCTTTCCTTTATTTGTTATTATGTGTCCTTAAAGTCCCTTAATAGCTAGTTTATTTTCATTTCTATACACAGACAAACATTTGAATATGCAAGTGGTCAAAAATAAACTAAATCGTTATCTGACACATTAACTCTCTTTGCTGATGGGTACCCATAACACATTTACATTTTATTTTCTTATATTTCATTAGACTTATCATTTGCTTCTTACACTTATCTCTTTTCTCAGATTTTGCGATTGCTAAGCTCTCTCATGTGGATTAGCACTGAAGAAAAACATATTGATATGTTGTAGTTTAATAGGCTCAGCTAAAGGAGGAGGAGTTATATAGGACTCCTTATATATGTTGTTTCCCTCTTGTAAAGAAGAGTACAAGAAGTAGCATAACTATGCAATCAGGTTGCATCGAGGTTATTAAAATGTAACTGCCTCTCTTTTTCACTCTTAAATTGTTTATCCTGAGAACATCAGTCTCTCAAAATTATTGAGGTAGACAATGAATATATTCCTTTTTACCATAATGAGTAACATGCTGACATTTCAATCCACAGTACTTTCTACAATCCCAAATCTCACATTTGTGGTAAATCGAACATACGCGGAAACGTGAGTGCTATAAAGTGTCAGTGCCAAGCAAGTCTGTTGATTCTTAACTATTTTGGAGAGTACTCTGGCGGTATGACTGATCATTACTACACAGCTGCAGCTCTCTTTCTCTCTCTCTCTCTCTCTCTCTCTCTCTCTCTCTCTCTCTCTCTCTCTCTCTCATATATAATCAATAAACAGCTATATGGTTCAGGTTATTCCTCCTGTGTATTTGCCTGATATAAATGTAGGCCCTCCCTTCCAGCAGTCTGCTTAGCCTTTTACTCTCCAATACCTATAGAGAATTGAAGTGAGTACACCATATTTTTGAAACAATATGCAAAGCCTTGTTGACCCTTATCCTTACGCCATACATTGCAGAAGTTTCCCCACTACTGATCAACTTTACATGGTTACTTTAAGATACATTACCTGTCTCCATTTAGAACTTATAATTATACTTCTTGAAATATTATACAGTACTTTCCTGCAAGTGCTGTTTATTGATAACTGTCCACCTAGGACCTATTCAGTACTACTCAATTACTAAATTCAGCCTTCACAGTCGCATTCCAAGCATACTAAAAATAATTAGCAAGCATACAGAGGTTGCAGTTTAATGATACCGTCCTCTAATCCTTACACCTTGTGATGCATACCTGCATTATATTTTGGAAGCCTCTGCTTAAGTCCTACTGAGAATAACTTAGTTTTCTCTTATACTGTATTTACTCTTTTCCCTAATAATAAATATGATACATCTACTTAAAATCTCATCTGTCTTCCAATTTCAGATTAAAAGACTTGATGTATTTTAATCAGAGCCTTGTTATGGCGTCAGTTCCAATCATTTGTATACTAATGCCATCTTATCAGATATAACTTGTGTCTCTTTATTTTACCTCCACTGCTCATCTGTTAGTCAGTTCATTAGTGTTCTTGCTCCAGAGATAACTACAAGCTTCAATGGGGCCACCAGATAATTTTCTCTCCAGTGTGCTGCCTTATTTATCTTTATATGTTAGTCTGTCACCCCTACTTTCACTTAAGGAATGGTTTCTGTTTCCGTGCTTCCCCAATTTTGTGACATGGCTAACTTATGTAATACCTGTCAGAATATGTCTGTGACAGTTATCTGTATGAGTGTTGTGTTGTTGTATGTGTGTCACTGCGTCATGCTATCCTAATGTGCTAGGCTGTAAATACCCTGATGTCAATAGGAACGTATGATGTGGAAAGAGGGAAGCGAGAAAAGGTACTCCTGGTGGAGGAGAAGAAAAATGAAAAGTAAGAAGGAAAGTTTGCTAGGATTGAAGAAGGAATGAAGATAAGAACCCCAAAGACTGAATTTCGCATCCCTCCCCCCACCCTGATGAATCCCTATGCTGATGGGTTCTTCACTGAGATGCCAGAGGATGAAGTGTGGTTGGCATGCTCTACAGAACAAACTTGTCTTGGCTTCGCTTATATTGGCCCTGAAAATTGATCCTAACATACCCCTATTGTAAGCATGGAAAATGTAGTAAAAACCAAATTCATCATTGATCAGGCAGTCCTCATCACAAGTAAGTCAGTGCATTGTAATCATTCTTATAAGCTGTTATTGGCTTATGATATGTAACTTCCCATACAAAAAATCATACAAACCCAACCATACTATTTCACAGCATAGGAAGGTATAAAATTGCAGTTTTGTCTGACATACATAATACATCCTGTATTAGTTGACTTAGCATTGTCATATACCGTAACTGTAGTTGGTTTTGTTCATGTTTCTAAATTTATCAGAGAACTTTCTTAAATTTCTCTTTTAAATTATAGTGATCATTGCTCCATCATTATAATAGTTGAAGTTATAATTAAGTTAAAGGTCAAAGAATAGAAAGAGGAAAAGAAACTGTTTCTCCCACGTCAGCCTTTGTCGCATGATGGGTGCGTACGATACGACAGCCACTCCACATCAACTGTTGCCACTAAGGGGAGACACCACAGCTTAGAAACAGTGCATGATGGCTGCACGAGCACATCCCAGCACCACCTGCAACTCACTGTCTGTGTTTGTGATTGTTGCCTGGCTATCACTCTCATTCTGTTCTGAGTCTGCATGCTATCCTCTACTTTTATTGAACTGCCTTGTATTTGTCTGTCATGTGACATTCCTAACATTGTGTCTGTGGTTCATGTTGCACTGTGTTAATGTTAAATACACTTGTTCTTGAAGTGGCATCTTGAATTTTTATGCTGTAAGTTACAACATAAATGCGGACAACTGTGCTGACTTTTTCGTGTTCATTTCATAACCATGGACCCTACACCTCAGGGTACCTTACTGGATGCATTGATGGAGGTTGTGCTTCATCAATTCGTACAACAGTATTTAGAAGAATGGAAACATCAGGAAGTCCCTTTGTTGATGTTGTTCTCATGGCAGTCAGCTGCAAATCTGCCACTGCTCCCACTGTACAACGAGTCAGCAAAGGAGTGAGAAGCAAATGAGTAATACCTCCAGCAGCATTTTGCAACATTCCAGGTAACACACCCAATCACTGCCAGATCAATAGCTTTTCCTTCTGTGGATCTCGCCTGGCATGTACCAGTATTTGTGCTAACTAGTCCCTCTCATGGAAATGGTGTACCTGATCTTTGACACCAGTGTTTCTGCGTCCCAGTAGAGTTTTAAAACACATCTCCAGTTGGGATACCACCCTTTCAGTCCACAGCTCACTGCTTAGTGGCATATAACAAATAAAACATTCTGCTCATTGAACAAATCACAATCATGGTGAAGTGCAAAACTGTTGTGTGGCACCTCATCTTTCTTGTGGTTCAGAGCACAGATTCAAAGAATTGCTTTGAGCTTGATGCCTTTTCAGCTTTTGCGTTTGTCATCAGTGAGTCGGTGCACCTGGTTTTGAAGCAAATATTCTTTCAGGAATTGGAAACCCTTAGTAAGGAGTATTCTGAAATTTTCTCTGAGGGCTGGGTAAAGCAAATAACTTTACAATGCACATCATCTTAAAGGAATCGGTGCACCCTCACTTCTTCCATGAAGGGCTAGTGCCCCCACACTGTGGGATGCTGTCAAGACTGAATTAGACAGATTGGAAGCATTAGATCTCAATGAACCCATGTCTGCTAGTGAGCGAGTGATTCTCTTGGTTATTATAAAAAGGAAAGTCAAGGAACGTGCTCCTGTGTGGAGACTTTAAGGTTACAGTCAGTTCTGAGACTGAGTTTGACATGTATCCCATTCGGAATCCTGATGAGCTTTTCTCTGCAGCTGTGGGGGGCTGTCATTTTTTGCAGGCTTACTGACAACTACCCCTGGGTGAACAATCACAGAAGGTCTTGGTAATCAACATGCTGCATGGGTTATATAGATTCAGATGTGTAGTTTTTGGGGTGGCCAGTGTCCCAACCATTTTTCACAGATTTCTTGAGTAACTGCTACAGAATGTTCCATGCTGCATTAATTATCGGGATGGCATAGAAGTAACATGGGCCACAACAGCAGAGCACTTAGTCAACTTGCTGTGGCTTTTCCACACCCTCCAATCTGCGAGCTTCAAATGCAGCCTCAAGAAATCTCTTTTTTAGCCTTCGGCAGAACACCTGTGATGGTCCTAAGCCCGTGCAGAAACTTTTCATAGCCATCATCAAACTTCTCCATGCCCATGATTTTAAAGGAGCCCCAGTCTTTCATGGGGAGGTCACATATTACAGAAAATTCGTCCCAAGAATGACTTAGATTGCGTACTTACTCTACAGTCTTCAGAAGGGTGTGCCTTTTGTACGGTCAGAGGCATGTGACTGGGCATTTCAGACCATGAAGCAGGCCCTTTTGTTGACACCATGCCTCACCCCATTTCATCTTGTCAAACAGCTGGCGATGGTGGCAAACACCACTGAACATGACCTGTGGGCCTTCCTAGTGAACAGAGATGCGGATGGCTCTGAACACCTGATTGCATTTGGATCAAAAACACTCAATCCTGCACAGAAGAGATGTTTTCAATTTGAAGAAGCCCTTGTGATTATCTTTGTGCTGAAGGAATTCCATATTTTGCTATACACAACAATATTTCACCTAATTACAGATCACATCCTGTTGTTCTCTGTCTTCAATCTTATAGGAGGACTGTCACTCCTCCAATACTGGGCACTTTTCCTGAGCAGGTACAATTACGAAATTCACTTTTGCAGTACCTCTCAATATGCTAACGTGGATGCCCTGGCCCTTCTTTCAATGGGCTTTGTCCAGTACTTTGATCAAGATGAGATTTTGTGTTTCTAGTTGAATTTTATTTAGCGTATGGCTATACATGCAACATTAATACATCAAGTGTTAGACATTAAAATCTTAAAACAATCATAAATACAATTTATGTTTATATTGGTCAGTTAGAAGGTTATATCGAGGTTTGAGATCCATTCTAGCGCCGATGGGGATGCCTCCAGGAAGTCGGACCAGTTCCCTGCATATGCTCGCAAGGAGCATTCACCATGGATGTGTTGGATCGTCTGTCTAGGGGCACCGCAGTCGCATTCTGGTGACATTGCTCTTCCCCATTTGTGTAGTGGATCCGCACACCTGCCATGTCGAGTACGTATTTGATTTAATGCGGACCATGTTTTCCGTGTTAGTTCCATTCCAGAGATGTTGCAGTTATAGCTCTCAAACCAGGTCTGTAGTTGGTCATTTGTCTTTTGGTTCCAATCTAGTCTCCATTGTTTCATGTGGTCATAGCTATTATTTTGAAGCTGCTCAGCTGTGCGTATGGGTGGCTTTCTTGATTTCAATCGAGTGTGTCGCAGTTGTGAGAATTCTTCTTTAATTGGTAGTTCTGGTTTTGTCTCAATCTTTCTGAATTCATGCAGTAGGGCCGCTTTTCTACGCAGGTCCGGGGGCAGGATATTACATAGCACCAGTAACCAGTATGTGGGCGTTGATTTAACAGTTCCAGAAATCAACCTCATTGTGTTATTTAATTGCCTGTCAATAAGTTTGGTGTGACAGCTATTAATCCAGACTGGAGCGCAGTACTCAGCCACAGAGAACACTAAGGCGATAGATGAGGTGCGTAATGTTTTTGCGTTAGCTCCGCAAGTAGTACCGCTAAGTTTTTGGATGATGTTATTCCGTGTTCCAATTTTTGCAGTGGTGTTCTCCAGATGTTTTCGGTAAGAATGATAAGGCCCAACAGGCAGTCAAAACTGTGCCATGGTCAAGAACACCATCTTACAGCAGGCATGCCTAACATGACTGGCTGAGTTGGAACTCCAAAACATTGTGACATTACTTCACTACCACCACTGGCTGGTCCTGATGGATAGAGTTATCCTGCTCACTAGGGATCAGTGGTCTCCCTGGGTTGTCACACTGGAGCCTCTATGCCTGACAATCTTACGGTTCCTACACTGAGTTTATGAGGGTGTCTCTTCTTCTAAACTGTACACCGTGCACCATGTGTACTAGCCAGACATAGACAGGCAGGTCAGACATCCTGTCTGCAATTGCTAGCAGTGTGAATAATAGAAAGCAGCTCCCTGCCAGATGTTCCCTTCTTGGCTACCACCCTCACACCTGTGGGAGCAGGTTCATGTCTATTTTGTGGCCCCTTCTTGGATACCATCTGGCTGATACTCCAACTATGTGGTTAATGGCTGGTTCTGAAATGCATAGGCTCTGGTTATGTCACTGGAATCTTCACCGTTGGTGGACTCCTCTCACACGGTGTCAGACAATGGACCACAGTTTCGTTTCCAGACCTTTGGTGAGTTCTGCTGCTGAAAAGGCATTTGTCACATGCCCTTTGTACCTTTCCATCCTAAGTCGAATGGTGAGGCTGAGAAGTTTATGTGAACATTTAAAATGCAAGTGAGGAAGTACATGGCCAGTGCTCCTACAGATGAGGTGCTCACTTTTTTTTTTTTGGTTCCAACAAGTTGGTGCTGGTAGGGGATAAGAGTCAGGTAGAGCACCTACATGGTCATCAGCCCTGCACTCTCTCTACCTCATCCTGCCAGTGCCTGAGGGGTCATACACTGCATGGTCTCCATGTATCTGTCTGGGTACCCGCTGTGTGTGTGTGTGTGTGTGTGTGTGTGTGTGTGTGTGTGTGTGTGTGGAGGGGGTGGGGGTTTCGGTGGCCAAGATAAGTGGGTTCCAGTGGTCATCTGGAGATGTGTGAGGGACTGAACAGTGACAGGCCATCAAAATTGTCTCCTCTGCAGTAAGGCACCCAGCCACCTACACCGTGGCCACTGTGGCAGTTTCTCATTGTGATGGCCTTTTGTTTATTTTTTGACGAACCACCTGCTCCACCTTCTCCTGCTCCTGCTGCTGAGCTGTTCCTGCCCCCAGTTACTCAGCCCTGTTTGACAAACTCAGTCCTGCTCTCATCTCCCTCTGTTTTTATGATGCCTGAGGTGGACCAGACATCAGGTGGAGTTCCAGATGCAGTATCAGCCCCAACAGTATTACCTCCACCACTGCTGTCCCCTTCCTTGCAGGGAGCAGACATGGACATGGCGTGGTAACCAGTACCAGTGTCAGAGCCACCACGACTTTGGCCGCACCTTCAGGTGACGTCCTTCTGGCCATATACTCATGTTCGCAATTAGTAACTCGCTATGGCAGGAAGCTGTCCCACCGTTCTGACAGCATTGACTTGATTCGGGGAGCTGCAAGTGTGTCCAGCTTGTCACTTCCCCGTGGGAGAAGGGAAGTGGAAAACCACCAAGTTACCACCTAGATGCTGGGGACCCGACAGTGCCTCCAATCTTGCATGATAGGTGCTTAAGACATGTCAGCCACTCCTCATCCGCTATTGTGTAGCACAGTCACTTGAGGGAGAGACTGCAGCTTAGCAAAATCTGTGCAGGCACATCCGAGTGCTACCTGCAACTCACCATGTTTGCATGCGATTGTTGCCTGGCATTCGCTGTCATTCCGTTCTGACTATGTGTGCTATTCACTTTTTATGAACTGTCTTGCATTTGTCGGCCACATGGCATTTCTAATATTGTTTTTTTTTTGGTTCATGTTGTACTGTATGAATATTAAATACACTTATTCTGGAAATGGCATCTCATGTTTTTATGTTCTGAGTTACAATGACCATGTGTCTCTCCAGCCAGTAGCATCACATTTCTGCATCTCTCTTTAGCATGCACTTTGGGGAAAACCTAAAGCATTTAATGAAATGTTAGTTTAAAGTATGGTGAGGATATGTAGCACTCTAGTGTTTATTACTGGTGGAATGAAGGAAACACAACAAGTAATAAATTAAGAAGTGAAAGTGACAGTGACAGTTTTCCAGAGATATAAATTTATCTAAGTAGGGTCAGAAGCAGAATCAGTGGTACTTATCAAAATGTTGCCTATTACCAGGACATGGAGCACGTGGTGTGGGACACAGATAGAGAGCAGAGTGGCGATGCTGCAGGGTATTCTCCACCCCTCTCCATCCAGAATGCATCATGCACCCAGCTTCTTACCACTATGATAAGACTGAATCCATAGTTTGTAACCAAACCTGCCAGTTCCACATGTGATCAATTCGCCCTTGTATTTCAAATGTCCAAATCACATGTAATCGAACCACTATTAATGTTACGTAACAGGGAAAGGAATGCTTTTTAACTATGAATGTGACAATATTTAGTTGGATGACTCGCTAATATTGCTTAATATGAAACTAATAATGTGCAGAATAATTTCTGTATGATTCTTCACCACAGGCTGCACTACAGAAATGAATCTGTTTAGTGGTCAGAATTACAGTCCCCCTGCAGCTGTACTGTTACCTGCTGGGACTGCCTTACGAAAAAGAAAAATCTTCATCCCTCTCGCTCTGACTACATGTCACTCCTGAGAAAAATCCAGCTTTTAGTTTGCTCAGTAGAGCACTTTCATTAAAACTGCACAACATTACACTGTTATTATTAATACTAAAACAATCTCCATCACAGATGTTGACATATGTTCCCAAACAGAATACTATTTAATAATAACATAGATGAAAGACAGACAGTTGGCCACTATGTTGTCAGTATCCATGTTCCATGCTGAATTGTGCTACGAAAACGAGTTGATTGTTTTGGCAACGTGAGCGGGTGTTGTTGTTCTGCCAAAATGTGTGTGTCAGTGGCAAATGGTTTGTAAAAATTGTGAACTCCCTCGCTTTGAGTTGTTGACAGATTTTATCACCTCATTAATTGCGAGGAGTTACATATCATATGTGCTCCACTTCTGCTGAGAATTTCACAGTTTATGGAAGTATAAAGCCAAGGTTGCCACATATTGTTGTGTAATTGGTGGAGAACAGCCCTGATCACTGTTTGACTTGCGTCAACTACCAGTGCAAAGTGCAAGGGGTACTTCTAATTTAAGATGAACAAGGAGTGTTGCATCTGTTATGCTACACTTTGCTGCTTCAAGAACTGAAATCATGGCATCAGACCAGTGGACTGGCAAAGTAATTTGACATTCAGAGAAAATGCCATAACTCCTGAACAGTGGCAACACAGGGATCGCACTGCTGATACCTGAGCTGTAAACTCCCCACATATGTCAAGGAGTAGATGCATGTCTTCCTGGGGCATCAGGATTCCCAGCAATGGCCATCATGCCAGTTGGCCTTTGGTTTGGCTGGGTGTGCCCATGGAGAGAGCCCCTGATCAGAGTGGGTGGCATCAGGGCAGATGACCCACAATGAAGCAGACTAAGTCATCCCTTGCTGGTGACCGTACAGCACCAGCAGTCTCTAAGAAGGGCAAGATTGAATACAATGCCAACAGGTATGACCCTAAATCGTTTCTCTCCCTCGCTATACCATGGGAGGAACGTAGGACTACAGAACGGAGAGAGCTATATGCACCTCTGTATTTAGTCTGTAGCAGAACTGACAGGGACTCCTTTCTACCTATGAAGCCTTAATATTTCATTGAACACCTTTAGGATACGTTGTTTGGAGAAGTGACAGTGCTGTCAAAGATGGGAAACAGCGCAGTCTTGATTCAGACAGCATTCCCAGTCCAATCCTGAGATTTACTTGCCTATGACAAGCTGGGTGATATTCCTGTTTCAGTCACTCCCCATAAATGCCTCAACATGATCCAGGGGATCATTTTCCATTGCGATCTCCTCTTGCTGTCTGACGACGAGCTCCGCATCAATTTAGAATGCCAGGGTGTTCATTTCATCTGGCGCGTTTACAGGGGATCCAAAGACAACAGGGTTGCTACCAGTGCCTTCATCTTGGCCGTTGAGGGTGATTAATTGCCTGAAAAGATCAAGGTGGTGATTTACTGCTGTGACGTTAAACCATACATCCCTCCCCCTAGGCGGTGCTTTAAGTGCTGAATGTTCGGGCACATGTCTTCCCGCTGCACTTCCAGCGCCATATATTGAGACTGCGGACATCCACTGCACACAGATGCTCCATGTGCACCTCCTCCCACTTGCATCAACTGTGGAGAGCACCACTCCCCCTGCTCACCAGACTGCCCAGTAGTCCAAAAGGAGTGGAAGATCATGGAGTACAAGACCCTGGACTGGTTGATTTACACAGAGGCTTAACTTAAATTTGAAACATTACACCCCATTCAGTTGAGGCAGACATATGCTGCAGCTATGTCACCATCTCCATCCCGAGTGCCATTGGTTCCTCACTCTGTGCCATGAACATTGGGCCCTTCAGACCACCAGAATACATCTGCCTCCTTGGTGGTAGGGAGTAAATCTTCCTCCGATGCTCCCAAAAGACCTACTTTGGGGGCAAGACCTCCCCAAACGCAGGGGCATCAGTCCCCTCCCCCCCCTGCCAGAGAAGCAGCAGCCTCCTCTGGCTCCTCTCATGCGGAAGGGGTCCCTTGGGTTCCCTCTCTCCCAAGTTCTCCACTAATGCCACAGCAGACTCTTGCCAGTGACTCAAGGAGCCAAAAGCTGCTGGACAAAGAGCTTCACAGTCTTCCTCCATGCCTGAAGCTGCTTTGGAGAAATCTTTCCAGCAAGCCCCTAAAGAGAAGTGAGAAATCAAGCAAACTAAGAAGAAATCAGCCAAGATAAAGGACCCTCTGATGGCCCCAACACCACCACTCCCTATCAAGTCTGTCACTGAGGATGTGGTGGAGATCTTAATGTCCCCTGTGGACCTGTATCTTACGGATGCTTCATCAAACATAGAAATGGCTACAAAAACTCAATTGGTGGCAGCGGATGACCCTGAGGCGTAACTTGCCTTCTAGCACGTTTCATGTCTTCCCAGCCTCATAACGTCATCCTCCAGTGGAATTGCGGCAGTTTTTTCCACCACCTAGCTGAGCTACGGCAACTTTCAAGCTTTACACGCACTTTCTGCATTGCCCTCAGGAAACCTGCTTCCCGGAAATGTAGAGCCTTGCCCTCTGCGGCTATAGGGGATATTACAAGAACCGTAGTGACTACAATAGAGTTTCAGGTATTGCTTGTATCTATGTCCTGAACTCAGTATGCAATGAACCTGTGCCCCTTCAAACACCTCTTGAAGCTGTGGCTGTCAGGATAAGGACGACGCAGGAAATAACTGTCTGCAATGTATATTTTCCTCCAGATGGTGCAGTACCCCTGAACGCATTGGCTGCACTGATTGATCAACTCCGTAAACCTTTACTACTTTTGGGATATTTTAACTCTCATATCCTCTTGTGGGGTGGTACCGTTCTTAGTGGTCGAGGCAGAGATCTCGGAAATTTACTCTCACAGCTCAACCTCTACTTCTTAAATACAGGTGCCCCCATACATATCAGTGCGGCACATGGCCACTGATCTCTCGATTTGCAGTCCTGGCCTTCTCCCATCTAGCCACTGGAGAGCACTGGACGACCTGTGTGGTAGTGACCACTTGCCCATCTTCCTGTCACTGCCCCGGCATCAGGCCCATGGACACCTGCCCATATGGGCTTTAAACAAGGCAGACTGAGGCGGTTTCACCTCTGCTGTTAATGTTGAACCTCCCCCACAGGGTAAAATTGATGTGGTGGTTGAGCAGGTAACTACAATGATCGTTTGTGTGGCGGAAAGTGCGCTCCCTCTTTCTTTAGGGTGCCCCCGGTGAAAGACAGTCCCTTGTGACCGAAAGTCACTGAGGCAATTAAGGAGTGTCAGCGAGCTCTACAGTGGCATAAGCGGCATCCTTCCCTGGAACACCTCATAGCCTTTAAATGACTGTGCCCACGGTGCCAGCTTATCAAAAGATGGAAAAAGGAGTGTTGGGAGAGGTATATCTTGACCATTGGGAGCCATAAGTCACCTTCCCAAGCCTGGCGAAGATCAAATTAGTTTTTGGGTTCCACACGCCAACAGGTGTTCCTGGTGTTAACATTAATGGCCTGTTGTCAATTGACCCAAACACGATTGCTGAGCACTTTGCTGAGCACTGTGCTCATGTCTCTGCGTTGAATTACCCCCCAGCCTTTCACACTCTCAAGCGGCGGATGGAAGGGAAAGTCCTCTCATTCACTACACGCCTCATTGAACCCTATATCTCCCCATTTACAGAGTGGGAGCTCCTCAGTGCCCTTGCACATTGCCTTAATGCAGCTCCTGAGGCAGATTGCATCCACAGTCAGATGATTAAACATCTCTCATCTGACTACAAGCGACATCTCCTTGTCATCTTCAACCAGATTTGGTGCGACGGCATTTTTCCATTGCAGTGGTGGGAAACATCATCATACCAGTGCTCAAACCTGGCAAAAACCCGCTTGATGTGGTTAGCTATCAGCCCATCAGCCTCACCAATGTTCTTTGTAAACTGCTGGAACATATGGTGTGTCGGCGGTTGGGTTGGGTCCTGGAGTCACGTGGCCTACTGGCTCAGTGCCAGGGCAGTTTCTGCCTGGCTCGCTCTACCACTGATAGTCTTGTTTCCCTCAAGTCTACCATCCTAACAGCCTTTTCCAGCTGCCAACACCATGTTGCCATCTTTATTTATTTACGAAAAGCGTATGACACCACCTGGCTACATCATATCCTTGCCACATTATGTGAGTGGGGTCTCCAAGGTGTGCTCCCGATTTTTATCCAGAATTTCCTGTTGCTTTGTACTTTCTATGTCCAAGTTGGTGCCTCCTTAGTCTCCCCCCACCCCCCAAATCCCATATCCAGTAGAATGGTGTCCCGCAGGACTCTGTATTGAGTGTATCTCTATTTTTAGTGGGCAATAACGGTCTAGCAGCAGCTGTAGGGCTGTCCGTCTCACCCTCTCTGTATGCACACAACTTCTGCATTTCGTACTGCTCCATCAGTACTGATGTTGCTGAGCAGCATCTACAGGGAACCATCCACAAGGCGCAGTCATGGGCTCTAGCCAAAGGCTTCCAGTTTTCGGCCACAAAGTCGTGTGTTATACACTTCTGTTGGCATCGTACCGTTCATCCAGAACCAGAACTTCACCTTACTGACGTTCTGCTCACTGTAGTGGAGACATATCTATTTTTAGGACTGGTTTTCGATGCCCAATTGACTTGGCTTCCTCACCTTCGTCAGCTTAAGCGGAAGTGCTGGCAGCACCTCATTGCCCTCTGCTGCCTGAGCAACACCAACTGGGGTGCAGATCGCTCTACTCTCCTACAGCTCTACACAGCCCTTGTTCAATCCTGCCTTGACTGTGGGAGTCTGGTTCATGGTTCGGCAGTTCCCTCAGCATTGCATTTACTCGACCCACTGCACCACTGTGGCATTAAACTAGTGACGGTAGCTTTTAGGACGAATTCAGTGACCAGCATCCTAGCAGAGGCTGAAGCCCCTCCATTGCAGGTCAAGCATGCACTACTGCTTGGCAGTTATGTTGTACACATTCGTAGTTGTCCTGCGCATCTGGATTACCATCTCCTTTTCCCATCCGCAGCGGTTCATCTCCTGCATTGGCAGCCCAGGTCAGGGCTTACAATCACAGTTCGCGTCCGATCCCTTCTATCTGAACTGGAGTCCTTGCCTTTACCACCTTCACTCGAGGTCCATTCGCATACACCTCCATGGTGTATACCTAGGCCACAGCTTTGCCTGGACCTTTCATGTGGCCCAAAAGACTCAGTTAACCCCGCAGCTCTCCACTGTCATTTCCTAACAATTCTTGACATGTACTGAGGCCATGAAGAGATTTACACCAACAGCTCAATGGCTGATGGTCACGTCAGCTTTGCTTATGTCCACGGAGGACATATTGAACATCCTTGCCTGATGGATGGGATGTTTCCACTGCAGAGCTGGTGGCTATATCTCATGCTGTTGAGCACATCTTTTCGTGCCCTGGGGAGTCATTTATTCTGTGTACTGACTCCTTCAGCAGCCTACAAGCCTACTATCAAACAGTGATACCCTTGTCATCCTTTGGTAGTGATCATCCAGGAGTCCATCTATGCCCTGGAATGGTCCAGTCATTCAGTGGTGTTTGTGTGGACACCAGGACATGTTGAAATCCCCGGCAATGAACGCACTGACGAGCTCGCCAAACAGGTTACACGGAAAATGCTTGTGGAGATCGGCTTTCCAGTTACTGACCTGTGTTCGTTTTTATGCTGCCAGGTTTTTCAGCTTTGGGAGATGAAATGGCATAGTATCAGTATGCACAACAAACTCTCTGCCATTAAGGAGACTACGAATGTGTGGCGGTCCTCCATGTGGGCCTCTCGCAGGGACTCTGTGGTTCTCTGTTGGCTCTGCATTGGCCACGCTTGGCCGACCCACAGCTACCTCCTGCGCCGTGAAGACCTACCTCAGTGTTGATGCGGCACCCAGTTGACAGTGGCCCTTATTCTGGTGCACTGCCCTACTTTCAGTGCCCTGCGACGAAATTTTTGGTTACTAGACTCGTTGCCGTTAATTTTATCTGAAAACGCCTCATCGGCTGATTTAGTTTTATGTTTTATTTGTGAGGATGGGTTTTATCATTTGATCTAACAGGGTGTATATGACCCGGGACAATCAAGAGATCCGGGAAAAACTCGGGAATCTTTTTGCCCGGGAGAAAACCGGGAAAAAGCCGGGAATCTTTTTAGAATTCCAGGAATTTTTCATTGTTTTAGTTTTCAGTTAAATTTTTGTAATTTTGACTGGTAAGAACCGATACTCTAACAAAGAATATTACTGTATCCCGTTACTGTAGAATAATGCTGCAGCATTAAAACATGAACCAGAGAGAAAATGAAATAAAACTTTAATTGCACAGGAAATGTGCCATATAAAATAACACAGTGCTCGTACAAGTGTCTGCCAACAGCAAAATGTGTCAGAGGCTTTCGGAAGACTATCCAATGCTTCGTAACAACAAATTGCCTCTGATGAGCGTGACATCACAACTGTTTACATTAGACCCATTTAATCAGTTAGGAGCGGGCTCATGCACACGCGCAGTTGAGTCACATATGACTAGTACCTTCTCCCACATCTGGCTACAGAAATGTGGCTGTTGGCTGTGTAAGCAGCAGTAGCAGTAACCAGCCACATGGTATCCGGAAAAATTTTACTGGCGCGCCCAAGCTACCAGATTCATGCGTGCACAGCAGGCCCTGATCTAGTGGGGGGGCGGGGGCGAACCTGGGTATCTGAACCGGGCGGCAATTTTGGTGGCAGAGGGCAAATTCATATTCTTGAGGGAAAAAACCTTCTTTCACTAAGCAGCTACCATACAGTGCACGTCGGTCTATCGATTATTCATATGATTTTGAAACGCACCCTTGCTGATTTTTGGACACATTCTAAGTTGATTTCTGAATGAATTATGAGTTTATTTTTGAATGCATGCATAGTGTACATGATGTCTCTGCCGGGGAATCCTCGTCACATCTAGAAATAAACTTTTCTGTAGACAACATGGGATGGGGCTATGCGAGCTGAGTGGAATAAAGCCAAACCAGTGAATACCAACTGCTGCTTGTTGATGTGGTTGATTCAGTTTGCGAATGTTCAGCATTGTTATAATTACTAGCGAAATTCATAGATTCAGACTACCAGACTGCAAATAAATGACTAACAGAAATAACAGGTAAGACAGATTACATATTATCTTCTCGGTGTCTCCAAGAAAGTGAAATTTTGACAGAAAATATTTGGCCAGATTGCTACTCTAGACAGGGCCAGTTGTACCCCCGGCTAGCAGCCGCTTAAGTTCCATTCTGAGAGTAGCGCGGAAAACGCAGATTAGATTAGTACTTGTTTCATAGATCATGAATACGACACTTCGTAATGATGTGGAACGTGTCAGGTTAATAAAAGGTGTCTATACAAGATACTACATTACACAAAATATTTCATGACACTTAATTTCTGTTTGTGGGGGTTGGGGAAATTATCCACTTACTATATCCAAAAATTCATCCAATGAGTAGAAGGAGTTGCCATTAAGAAATTCTTTTAATTTCCTTTTAAATGCTATATGGCTATCTGTCAAACTTTTGATGCTATTAGGTAAGTGACCAAAGACTTTTGTGGCAGCATAATTTACACCCTTCTGAGCCACAGTTACGAACACGTAATATGCCTAACCAGAGAATAATCGCTGGATAACTAAACCAGTGATTGTGGCAGGGTTAATAAAGTTCAACAGCGCATGAGTTTTGACAGTGGTAGAAATAGTTACAGAATTAGTGATGACAAGACTTTGTTAGAACGAGGAAGAAGAAGAAATGGGGACATCACACAAATTATGGAAGAATGTGACGATTCCAAATTTATACAAAAATTCCGTCCTACTACTTTTCGGTCTCGTGCATGAGAAACTGGAGCATATGAATGAAATGTGAAACTACTTCCTAACGTAAAGCCTTTTGCTTGTAGTAGGCCAAATAGGTATTTCGTACTGGTACTAAGTGAATTATATTCTGTCGTATTATAAAAATGATCATTAATGCCAAAACAGTCTCACTTATTTGGTGTGTGTTGCAATTGATGCAATATTAGAAAGGCCTATTTTGTTGTATCCAGCACACAGTGACAAAACAGATGTAATCAGATCAAGGAACCGCACCAGTCTTGGGTACTATTTTTATTAACAGCTTTTTTGTTATTAGACAACGACATTTCTATTTTTCATGTAGCAAAACGTTTGACGAACTTTGATAAGGTGATAGTTGTTTTGCTGAAAGGAAAGCATGCCATGTAAAACTGTAGCTAGATTAGAGAGAAAAATCGCTAGGACCTAAGGATTGAAGAAATGTGTACTGTCTTGCCTGTCTCTTGTCTTTACTGGTTTTAGGTATCCTATATTTAATTTTATGTCACACAGAAGAGCAAGTTATTAGCTAATAGGCAATAAAGAGTCCAGATTTTCTGAAGAGTCCTTGTTCTCCTGGCTGCAAATAACCTACCCAGTACTAATTGCAAGGTTCCTTTTTTTTTTAAAAAAAAAAAAAAAAAAAAAAAAAAAAAAAAGAGGGGCAGGATGTCAAACCTGCTGACTGGGAGCAGCAGAGGCACTACAGGAAATTTTAATTTCCGCTGTCCTGAAATAGTTTGATGATGACATCCATTACAAAATATACACTTTTGAGTTCAACAGAGCGAAATACAGACGTATGGTATAAGAATGTTGTTTGAGGATGCATGGCACTGCACTGCACATTTAAGACAAAATAACGTGTCTTATATTTCCTTGAAGATATATGTTTTATGTATCATACTCTTCAGAAAGATGTGAGCTACAAAATGAACTTATTTTTGAAAAGTCTTTTCTTTTTTTAAAAAATTTTTTGATGTTCTGATGCACAGAGCAGTCTGAGTTATAGCGGTGAGAGGGGGGGGGGGGGGGGGGGGGGGTTGGTCTCCATGTGACCCATGTTTACATTTAGTGATTTTTCTGTTTCCTCTCCGTTTTGTGCTCTCACGTCAAATGAAAACAAGACAGATTTCTGAGGCTGGGAGCTATCACTGTGAATTAAAATACATTCACGTAATTACGGAAGGCTAAAATATGTTACTAGTTTTAGATTTTATTTTATTTCCACCTTTCTCTCTGTCAAGCATTAATCGCCTTGCAGAACAGTAAAGTTTTTTTGTCGGTTTGCTAAAGAAATTTGGCTTTTCATAAGCTTTCCTGCTGAGGCACTCAATTTCTGTGGAACGAAGTGTTTAATTCCACACTATTGGTTGGTTTCAACTATTCGCTGCATTTGAAGTGCACATTTTCATCTTCTAGCATGTATGGCATTATGCCATAATAAAGAACCAAACATGAGATAATACAGCACTGGTACTCCAAGAAAATTTACCTCCCGAAAACCACACTGAAAAGCTTCATATCAGGTAGAAGCCTACGTCATTGGGAATCTGGACATACGAATGTGCACTGTAAGGCAAACTATGCATTTTAGTATGGTTCACGAAATTTCGACACTCTTGGAATATCCTCTGATGTCTTGTTTCTTTTATGACATAATGTAAGGTCTTTTAATGTTTTATACATACAAACATACGGGCTTCCTATGTCACCGTAGCTGCGCGAGCGCGGTAACTCCTCTTATCTGGCGCTTTCTCGTAACTGCTGAAATGAAAGTATTTCTAACAGGTCACAGGAAAATATTGCGAATTGTTGATCGAAAAGCGTTATTTTCAAAGTAAATTTGCCTTTTATGCAAGATGAACTATGTGCGAGAATTTACGATGAATTTATTAAATCAAAGAGCGTTTGCTCTCTTTTAAAAACCAACTCCTTGATGATGAGCCATTTAGAAGAATTTCAAGCCCAGAAAATCAGAGATTTATGTCTGTATTAAAAATTTTACTGTTGTATTTGTGTGATGTATCTTAAAGTGTAATATGCGCTAAACAGATCAACATTATATGTGAAAGCTTAGCTTCTTTTGTAGCTTATTAATCTTCGACACAACTGTTATATGTGAAAGCTTTGCTTTTCTTATAGCAACACTATGTATATTAATTTAAACCATTAATGATATGAATATAATAGAGGGAAACATTCCACGTAGGAAAAATATATCTAAAAACAAAGATGATGAGACTTACCAAACAAAAGCGCTGGCAGGTCGATAGACACACAAACAAACACAAACATACACACAAAATTCTAGCTTTTGCAACCAACGGCTGCTTCGTCAGGAAAGAGGGAAGGACAGGGAAAGACGAAAGGATGTGGGTTTTAAGGGAGAGGGTAAGGAGTCATTCCAATCCCGGGAGTGGAAAGACTTACCTTAGGGGGAAAAAAAGACGGGTATACACTCGGGCACACACACATATCCATCCACACATATACAGACACAAGCAGACATATTAAAAGGCCAAACCATTAACTTTTCCTGTTAGTGGAATCCGAATTTGTACTTTCGTAATACGAAAATATGCAGTGTAGATATTGCTGCATATCAAAGGTCTTTCTAAAACATGTTTTTACCCTCTGAGTTTCATTTTCTAAAGTGCTGGGAAATTCTATGGTGCTGTATAAAACCATGTCCATTTAAAGGATAAGTTTTACAGTTCAGAGAGGAAGTATACTGTCACTTAATATGGAAAAAGTGTATTTTCAACTGGGAGATCTGGGAAAAATTCGGGATTTGTTTTTACTTGTCCATGTAAACACCCTGTGTAAGTATTAGCATATGGCCTTTGTCCCTCTGTGTCCTCCACCCTAGTGCTTTAAGGGTGGAGGTTTTAATGTGTTGCAGGGTGGCTGGCTTCTCTTTTTTATTCTCGTGGTCAGCCAGCCAGGTAATCTGTTTTGTTGTTTTAATCTCTTCTACCTGTTTCTTGCATTTCAGTGATTTTCTTCTCCCCTTTTGTCCATTTAAGTGTTTGTTGGCCTTCTGTCATTGTGGTTTTCACTTTCTCTCCGTTTTGTGTTGGAAGTCTTGCTTGTTTTATTCTCACCCTTCGGACATTGTTTTAATCGGAACAAGGGACTGATGACCTAGCAGTTTGGTCTCTTCCCCCCCTCTTTTAAACCAACCAACCAAGTTTGTGTGGCATTTTGAAACGTGAATGTCATATGCAAGCTCTCAAATAAACTAAATGGAATAATGATTGTGGTTTTTGGAATGCCTTCCTCTGCTGAGTATATGCTTTAACACAGTCCAGCAGACTAAAAGTTGCTGCACAATGTAATGCAGTGTTGTAATATCTTGCAGCTAGAGAAAGGGATGCCAATACGACACCATCCGGACGGACGCCATCCATATGGTATGGCCATGCACCGTATTTCTTTGACATGAGATGTAAAGGGGAGGGCCATGGACTACTGGATTGATGCATATTTTCCTCTTTCTGCATGATGTCAAATTCTGACTTAGCAACTGTTACCAATCTGGAGTCAAACATTGTGATCGATGGGAAACTTGTGGGCTATCCATGATTGTGGTTTTTGGAATGTCTTCCTCTGCTGAGTATATGCTTTAACACAGTCCAGCCGACTAAAAGTTGCCTCACCATGTTGTGCAGTGTTGTAATATCTTGCAGTAGGAGAAAGCATTTTAGGTAAAATTATTAAATCTTTAGTGTAAGTGACTGAAAGTAGCATGGAGGCTGCCACAGAATATTGCATGAACAGTGCTAGCCATGAGCCATGCTACGTCGGCAAGTACGGCACAATAACAGATGCAGAAATGAATTGTGAAGTGAGGATAGCTGAGCGCAGTGGTAAACTTCCCTGCAGAGTGAAGAATGGTGTAGTAAGCAATTCATTACCACCACGCTCGAGTGAGTTTCTTTGTTATGGGCGACGTGACTAGAGACCAGGTTTTAAAGAAACAAAGAGGCAGTAATGGAGTATAAATGAGGCTGAATTTGAGGACAGCATGCCATTCGAATAGGATTGCTGAGTAGCTGCGCCATGATGCCCGTGCACCAATGGACCATGAGACAACTGGACAGCAGCCTCTGGATTTAACACCAGACTGCATCTGCTGCCGCAGTCGGTCATTCAGGGATTGGTGCTACAATACTGCCAGCCTGATGTTCATGTGTGCTGCCACTGACACTGAGGCCCAGAGAGGGATTCAGGATTGCAATGCCAGCCACCGTCTGCCACCTATCCGAGGGGCACAGGTCAACTCTGCGCACAGCCACTTATGCTACTGTGGAGTGAGGATAAGAGGGGCCACCACCTGGGCTGTTACTTCATCAGGAAGTGCTGCTGTCACAACTAGCCATGACCTTGCCTTCACCACAGGGCAGGAGTCCTGACACAGCATCACCTGACATTGTCCTAGTAGCCAATGCCAGCTGCTCCATCCAGATCTCACAAGAAGAGGTGTGCCTGCCTCGTGTGGAATTGAACATATAATACAGTCATATTGTTAAATTGTCCACAGCATTTCCATTGGTTCCCCACCGCCTATGGCATCACCACACATGCACTGCCCCTTACAGTGTGGACCATACAGAATGGTGTAGGGAGGGCGAACATTGCAGCAATCAACAGCAGAGAGTGTTCTATCCTTTCAGTACGCTGATCCTCAGTCTGCAATCTCATTATTGGGGTGAGTTACGCTATTTTGTTCTCATGTGGTGGTAATAATTGGATTAAAGTTTATAGGGCATGATTTTACGAAAGTTATATTTAAGAAATGAGAGGAATCTGTGGATCTGTCACAGTTTAGGAGTAATGGTAAAGATGAATGGTTAGTACCTGTACATAGCACTCATTGTGATTTATCTGGGCATTCTGCACCTTGCACTGAATCAGTAGCCGTACTGCTTTACTTGTAACCATTTTGGTTAGGCAATGTAGAGAGTCCAGGTGGCTCATGATTGGAGAAAAGAAGTAACTTGGTAGAGCACTTCTGTGCATATGATTTTGTTGTACTGTAATTTTTATCATTCATAGTGGATGCAGAGACAAAATCAGAGAAGCAAGGTGTCATCAGTGAACAAACAGTGCAGTTGTTAGTGGATCACGTGAGTCAGTTGAGAGTAGGTAATGTGGTTATGTGTAATGAACTAGCAGGAAAGAATTGTGAGACAGAAGTGTTGAATACACAAACTCTAGTAGGGGATCTGACTGTCGTGAATATTGTTTCTTCTTTCTCTGGTAGAGCATCTGAGGGCGTTTTGGCATGTACAGAGGATCCTAAGTCATCAGTGGACAAGGGGGGTTGGTCGGATAAATGGTTGTTACAGATCGCAAGATTGCATTTGTCAGGAAATGGAGAATTATTTGTAAGCTGCATAGAAATATTGCGAAATGGAGAAACTTTTGGCCAGTTGAGACAGGTGATCGAACAATGTTACCCAAAAAATAATAATGCACAATTTTTTAGACGACTTCGTGGATAGAGTTATGAAAATGAACATTAACATGTAGGAGCTCTCATTAAAGGAGGCAGTAAATAAAGTGGCGCTGCAGGGGTCCGAGCAACGAGTGCTCGAGGTTTTTTTAGGGGATTTGACACCGGAAATGTCTTGGAGAGTGTGCACGGGGGCACCTAAGGATCTTCACCAATGGATTAGGTTAGCTTTGGAATATGAAGAAATCATTAGGATGAGAGGGGTAAGAGAGCACAAACAGGTATTTACATTGAATATAAGTGTTTTAATTGCATTTGAACAGGGCATGTAGGAAGACGATGTTACCAATCGCGAAACTCACAGCACAACTGGAGTAACAGGGGTTACCAAAAATTTCATGGAAATGGCAGTAGAGGAGGTTTTGGTCAATTGCAAGATTATTGGGATAATAGGAGAGGTAGTCCAGGAAACAAGAAGGGTCTGTGAAACTTGAAAGGTAGCCTCAGGGCCGCTGAAAGGAGTTTTGATAGGAATAAGTTCAGTAAGAATGATTGCAGAGGTGGAATGTGCCATAATGGGTGTTGTGGATGGAAGAGAGTATAAAGTATTGTTTGACACAGGAGAATATGTGCTAGTAGCCTTGAGAGAATTAGTGGATAAGAGCTGTGGAACCCACCATGATATGATTTAAGTGGGCTATGGGATAATGATAGATGACCATTGGGGTCAGTAGGGGTGAATCTTTTGGTTGGGACGACCAAGTTTAGGCAGTGTGTGGAAGCGCTGTCTTCTGTAAGCAAGGGATATGGCATGATCCTAGGGTTAGATTTTCAGTGTCAGCATCATGCTGTAATTCACCTTTGATGATGTATAGTGGACCTGAGTGAGTAGACATTCTGACAAAGGGAAATTGTTGTCAATGTTAATCTGCCACAAGGAGTGTCTAGTATATGCGGGGGTCCAGATAAACCACAAGCAACAACATTAAGGCTTGATTCAGAAGACTGTGTGTCGAGAGGCACTGAAAAACCACTACGGCAGAATGTGGGACCAAACTTACCAGTAGGTGTGACATGTAATAGAAACATTGGAGGGTAGTGAATCATTAGACACAGTGTGTTGTTAGGTGAAATATTATTATACATGTACAGGAGATGGGTGGTGGAAAAATGTTCCCCATAAGTGTGGATAATTTTGGCACTAAAGATACAAAGTAGTTGAAGGGAATGTTATTAGCTACACTAGCGATTCTGAATGGGGAAGAGTGCCACAAGGAGGCGTGAGTTATAAGGGGGCACAGGACATTGCTAAGGCTGCATTTCATGAGAAGTTGAAGCATTTGAAAGGGGCAGAAAGAGCACAGTTGGAGGGCTTGTTGCTAGTATTCCAGGATATGTTTTTTTCTGAGAGGGCCATTGCCTGCCACACCAGTAACACAACACAATATTCCAACAGAAAATGAAGCACCATTACACTGAAGACCATATAGAACACCATAGTCACTGAAACCAGTTTTACAAGAGTTCATAGTTCAACACTTAGCTGACAGATTAATAGAAAAAAGCAATAGTGCATGGGACACTGGAATTGTAATCGCACTTAAGACATGTCATGACGGTTCCCAGAAGTATTTGTTTTGTTGTGATTGATGAATGGTGGGCTCCATGTGGTTCCCAAGTCGTGCAGCAACTGTAAACCATAAAATTACCAAATATACAGCAACATGATTTTGCAACTGGTTGCTGCATGTATGGTAACTTGTTGTGATTATCGCTATTTGAATAGCAAGACTACAACAGTTGTATACCCTATTCTGAATATCACTGAAACCATTGATAATGTAGGTAAAAGCAAATATTTCAATATTTCTCGACATTTGGCGTAAAGAGCAGATACCACCATTTAGAAGTGGCTCCTAAAGATAGATGAAAAACAGCTTTTTTAGCAAATGGGGGACACTACCAATGTAGGAGGGTGACATGTCACAAGTAAGAATGGTGTTAATGACCGATCAGAGGTTTATGCAAGCAGTACAAGATTTTCCAGTACCCTAAACAACTAGGAAGTTACAATATTTCCTCAGTCTGATGAATTATTATAGGAGGTGCATTAAGGGATTTGTGGATGTTGCAAGACTGCTTACACAATTGTTGAAGAAAGGCATTAAGTTTTTGTGGTCAGAGGAATGTCAGGGAGCATCTGACAAGTTAAAGATGATGTTGACATCCAGTCCAGTTTTGGTGTTTCCAGACTTTCTGAAAGAATTTGTATTGTCATGTGATGTGACAGACTATGCCCTTGGCTGCATTTTTAGCCAGGAGGTTGATGGTTAAGAACATCCTGTTGCTTTTGCATTAAAACAACCGATCACAGCAGAAAGAAATTACTCTACAACAGAGAGAGAGATGCTTTGTCTGGTGTACAGAATAACATACTTTCGATGTTATTTGTATCGGAGGAAGTTTAAGGTGATAACAGACTATGCAGCTTTAAAATGGTTGCTAGTTTTGAAGGACCCATCTAATAAATTAATGAGATGGGCATTGAAACTCAGTGAATTTGAGTATTAAGTAATCCAGAAACCAGGAAGGAAACATGCAGATGGGCTAAGCAGGAAGATGGCTGTAATACAAGCACTGGATCACAATCTTGTGGAATGGTGAGCAGCACAGAACACAGACATGGAATGTAGGCAGTATAAGAAACAGCAGCAATTTGGTATGCATGACAGATTACTGTGCAGGGAGACAAAATTAGGACCACGAGTGGTGGTGCCAGCAAGCAGGTGGAGGGTGACAAATAGATGGGTGGCAGAAGAGACTGGTGGAAAAGAAGGAAGGATGATATGGATTGATATGTCAAGAATTTTGTGCATTGTGCATAGAAGGTCAATTTAAGTTGGAAGCAGGTACTGTTAGAAAGATTACCAGAAGCAACAGAACCTTTTAGTTTCATTGGGGTGGACACTTTAGGCCCGATCAGCCAAACACCAGCCAGTAATCATTTTGAGCTGGTGATAATAGATTATTTTTCTCATTAAGTTGAGATGGTGCTAATGCTGAACCAACAGGCAATCAAAGTCACACAGGTGATAGTTAATAGGCAGATACTGATGTTTGGAGTGCCATAGATAATGATAATGTACCAGGGTATGAACTCCCATGTCAGACCTAATGAACAAATTGACAGTTGTTGAAAGTGAAGAAATTGAGGACTAGCACACTGCATCCATAAGCTAATGGAAGGACAGAGAGAGTTCATAGAACAGTTGGGAAAATATATAGTTACTACATGTGTTCAAATCATTGAAACTAGGATGCATACCTAGCTTTTGCCTTAAATGCATATAACTGTATGGTACATACTTTCTCTGGGTTATCACTGTTCAAGGTAGTGTATGGCAAAAAGATGCCAACACCTTTTCACATGATTGACCAGAAGAGTAGCAGAAAGGGAGAAGCAGACCGCACTATTGCAAGAAAAGTAAAGGAGGTGTGGAACAGGGCACAAAGAGCAAATATGAAAGCTTTGGAAAAACAGGAAGAGGTAGTGAGGTGTGTGCAGATAAGATGGCCCAATTGATGATGGCCTCCATATAGCTGAAGGGAAGGACAAAGAAGTTTTTAACACGGTACTAGGGCCTGTACCAGGTAGTTGAAACTACATCACTAGTGAATGTGAAGCTGTAGTTGGCAACAAGGACAACGATTGTGCATGTGGGGCGTTTGTGACCATTCAGGGGTGCGCCAAGGACTATTCCACAGAAAGTGCTAGTAAAGGCAAGTAAGGGCATGAAGAGGAAAATGTGAAATGATGAGCAGTGGGAAAGGGAAGTATGGATACCTTAGACTCGTTATACATTAAGGTCAACAGAGTAGTTGTCTGTATCAGTTTTGTGCAGTTTATTTGTACATGTAGTGTAGGACATATTGTTGATAGTAGGAGGGATAAACCTATATATCTATTTGTGGTAGTCTTATCAGTAGAACAATGAGCTTTTCAGAAAAGCAGGCTTTTTAGGGGAGGGGAGGTGATATGGATCCTGTCCTCAGATTGTCAGGTGAAGAAGAAGAAGAATGCTAGTTTTGCCAGTACTATACCTCTTCTCTGGGGGGTGGAGTAACGGGACTGCAAGTGCATCACATGGATAATGAAGTGTTGTTTTCTGGACAGAGACATGTGTTATTTTCTAGCCATAAGTGGTATTCAAGTTTACTGTGTAATGTGTGGGAGCTATGAAATGAAATCAGGAGACTGGAAGAAGTATTTTCAGGGATGCAAGAATTGACCATTCATTGTGGGAAGCAGAGAGAGGTCTTAAAGGAACCCTTGAACTTGCTTGGGGCATACACACCATTAAACATTGGTTGGTTGATTTGGGGGAGGGGATCAAACAGCGAGGTCATTGGTCACATTGGATTAGGGAAGTATGGGGAAGGAAGTCGGCCATGCCCTTTCAAAGAAACCATCCCAGTATTTGCCTGAAGTGATTTAGGGGATTCACAGAAAACCTAAATCAGGATGGCCAGATGCGGGTTTGAGCCATTGTCCTCCCCGTGATTAAAGGAGCAGATGTAAGAGGTTATTGAAGTGGTTACACATGAGCTTAGTAGAGTCAAAAGGGGATGTATAGGTGCTGGAAGTAGATTATTGAAGACAATCTTTGGGACAGCAGACACAAGTGATGTAAGCAATTTGAATGAAATGGCAGAAGCTGCAACAGGGATAACAGATGTGCATAAAGTGACGGTAGACTGGCATTCAATGCAAATTATGAACTTGAAGAGCTGCTTGCTGAACAACATATGCATGCTCCGCCAGTTTACTAAGGAAGTCATGGATTAAGCCAAGACATCAGCTATTACCCGGAACCAGGATTTAGAGGCACTGCAAGCATGTATGCAGATATTAGATGCAAGGTTAGCCTCGACAAGGTTACTGCAGTCGCCAGGTGATAGCATCCAGGACACAAGGGTCAAGCTAACAAATTTGCTGGGAGCAGTCCAACAGGTGCTACATGGTCAGTAAGTTCCTGTCTTGCTGTCACTTGAGCAATTTCTGAAGGGATTGAGCGAGTTGCAAGAAGAGTTGCAATCAGAATTACACGTAGTAGTGTAGTCAGATCTTACTGCAGTGGGTGGTAACAGATAGCACTCAATTATACGTTTCAGTAAAAACACCAGTAGGTGTTACACACTGCACATTTACCCAGTGAAGCTCACAGCATTTGGGAAGTTAGTGCAAGTAAAGGAAGGAGGAGTGTTACTACTAGCAGAAGATGAGTATCAACAAATGGAGATGAGTGCGAGTGAGCTTCAGGAATGTTAGAATGGGCTGGTCACCATATGCTCAACTTGCGAGGTTATAATGAGGAGGGGCACATGCATCCTGCAACTATTTAAGGGAAAAATAGGAGAATATCTTTGCCCAAAGGAGGTTATTAAACCAAACCCTTATTTTCAGAGAGCAGCACTCCACTGAGTCTATTTAGAGTACAATGTACAATGACATGGTGGTGTTTGCTAGTTGTTGTGAGCAAGGGACTACTAATTAATGGCACTAGGTGTGATACAGTAAGACCTGTATTTCATTTACCAGCAACTATGATAGGAGTTACCCTATTTACAGTGATACAGCCACAGCTGTACTGACCGGATGAACCACTATAGATCTTATTAAATCAGAATCTTATCTTTCAGAATGATACTTGGGAGCCAGGTCTGGACCACTCCTTAAGCCAAATAATAGCAGACCAAGAAGATCAGATAACTACAGAACAAATGCTACAGCATCATCATCATCATTTTAGACTGATTATGCCTTTCAGTGTTCAGTCTGGAGCATAGTCCCCCTTATAAAATTCCTCCATGATCCACTTTTCAGTGCTAACATTGGTGCCTCTTCTGATGTTAAGCCTATTACTTCAAAATCATTCTTAACCGAATCCAGGTACCTTCTCCTTGGTCTACCCCGACTCCTCCTACCCTCTACTGCTGAACCCATGAGTCTCTTGGGTAACCTTGCTTCTCCCATGCGTGTAACATGACCCCACCATCTAAGCCTGTTCATCCTGACTGCTACATCTATAGAGTTCATTCCCAGTTTTTCTTTGATTTCCTCATTGTGAACACCCTCCTGCCATTGTTCCCATCTACTAGTACCTGCAATCATCCTAGCTACTTTCATATCCATAACCTCAACCTTATTGATAAGGTAACCTGAATCCACCCAGCTTTCACTCCCATACAACAAAGTTGGTCAAAAGGTTGAACGGTGCACAGATAACTTAGTCTTGGTACTGACTTCCTTCTTGCAGAAGAGAGTAGATCGTAGCTGAGCACTCACTGCATTAGCTTTGCTACACCTCGCTTCCAGTTCTTTCACTATGTTGCCATCCTGTGAGAATATGCAACCTAAGTACTTGAAACCGTCCACCTGTTCTAACTTTGTTCCTCCTATTTGGCACTCAATCCATTTATACCTCTTTCCCACTGACATTACTTTCGTTTTGGAGATGCTAATCTTCATACCATAGTTCTTACATTTCTGATCTAGTACTTTGCAAACTTTCAGTCAAATCTGCCATCACAACTAAGTCATCCGCATATGCGAGACTGCTTATTTTGTGTTCACATATCTTAATCTCACCCAACCAGTCTATTGTTTTCAACATATGATCCATAAATAATATGAACAACAGTGGAGACAGATTGCAGCGTTGTCTTACCCCTGAAACTACTATGAACCATGAACTCAATTTACCGTCAACTCTAACTGCTGCCTGACTATCTATGTAAAGACCTTTAACTGCTTGCAAAAGTTTGGCTCCTATTCCATAACCTCATAGAACAGACAATAGCTTCCTCCTAGGAACCTGGTCATATGCCTTTTCTAGATCTACAAAGCATAGATTCAATTCCCTGTTCCACTCGTAGCACTTCTCCATTATTTGCCGTAAGCTAAAGATCTGGTCCTGACAACCTCTAAGAGGCCTAAACCCATATTGATTTTCATCCAATTTGTCCTCGACTAATACTTGCACTTTCCTTTCAACAATACCTGAGAAGATTTTACCCACAATGCTGATTAAAGAGATACCTCTATAGTTGTTACAATCTTTTCTGTTTCCATGTTTAAAGATTTGTGTGGTTACTGCTTTCATCCAGTCTGATGGAACCTTTCCTGACTCCCACACCATTTCAGTTATCCTGTGTAGCCGCTTTATTGCACTGCAATCTATTGACCATTTTCTCCACTTCCTCAAATGTGATCCTATTTCCATCAACATTCCTATCCCATTGTACATTGCTACAGCATATGTTATTATAAATATTATGAATTGGGGGGGTGGGGGGGGGTGGAATAGAGAGAGTATTTACTGTTAACTATGGTACCTGATGTTTTAGAAGATGTCGTTTTTTAGCCTCGTACGAGTATGCCGGATTTCAACATAAGTGCACCTTGTTCCATGCAATGATGTGTTGGATTCTTGAAAGAAGCGATTAATAATTTTGGTACACTTTTCTGGAAACAAAAAAGGGGATTGTAATTAAATTTTCGCCAGATAGCTTCTGAGCCTGGATTTCAACAAGATTACCAAAGGGACCTACATTTGGAAATAAAAGTACAGCAAATTGCCATTCAGTGACAAATAGTGGTTTTCTGACCATGACAACTTCTTTCAAGTTCCTTCAGCCTGTGGAACCGTTGATGATTTCAGTGAACATTTGTACTAAAATGATAATTAAGCATTTATGAACATAGGACATGAGAAATTGACTGGTGATTACGATTTAAATAACAAGTCAAATAACGGCATTCAGTTTAGAATTAATTTTTAATAGGCTAAAGAGAAAATTATTTTAAACATTTTTTCACACATTATCGTGGCTGACACTGTTACGTAAACAAGCTTTTGTACTAAAATTTACAATTCGAAACAAATACTAACAAAGAGATAGAGGGGCTGGCCAGTACTTACCTCAGCTCAGTACAGCCGATAGATACACATAAAACAGAACTGAAAATTTACATTCCTAGCTTTCGGAACTTTGTTCCTTCATCAGGGAGGAGAGAGGGGAAAAAAGGGAAGAAGTGAAAGTGGATTCAGTTACTCACAACCCAGGTTATGAAGCAACAGGGAAAGGTAAACAGGGAGGGTAGCAAGGATGGAGGCATGGTTGTCAGAGGGAAGCCAAAGATATTCTACTGTAAGTACTGTGCCAGCTTCAAACCAAAGAGGATGCTTACGGAAGTAAAGAGGTATATAGTATAAAGATAAACACAACTATGTAGGATGAAAAGATGTGTGAATGGCTAAAGAGGAAAGGGAAAGAGGAGAAGACTGAAGAGTGAATGGGAGTGAGGTTGTTTAACGTAGGTTCAGTCCAGGGGGATGGCGGGATGAAAGGATGTGTTGGAGTGCAAGTTCCCATCTCCGCAGTTCAGAGGGACTGGTGTTGGGTGGGAGAAGCCAAATGGCACATACGGTGTAGCAGGTTCCTAGGTCCCTAGAATTATGCTGGAGGGCATGCTCCGCTACTGGGTATTGGGCATCTCCTAGGTGGACAGTTCGTCTGTGTCCGTTCATGCGCTCAGCCAGTTTGGTTGTTGTCATGCCGATGTAAAAGGCTGTGCAGTGCAGGCATGTCAGTTGATAAATGACATGTGTAGTTTCACACGTAGCCCTGCCTTGAACTGTGTATGTTTTACCAGTAGCGGGGCTGGAGTAGGTGGTTGTGGGGGGATGCATGGGGCAGGTTTTGCAGCGGGGTCGGTTACAGGGGTAGGAACCGCTGGGTAGAGAAGGTAATCTGGGAATATTGTAGGGTTTAACAAGGATGTTACAGAGGTTAGGGGGGCGACGAAAGGCAACTCTGGGTGGTGTGGGGAGATTTTTGTCAAGGGATGATCTCATTTCAGGGGTTGACTTGAGAAAGTCATATCCCTGGCGGAGTAATTTGTTGATGTTTTCGAGGCCAGGATAATATTGGGTGACAAGGGGAATGCTTCTGTGTGGTCTGGGGGTAGGAACATTGTTGTTGGACGGGGAGGAATGTATTGCTCGGGAAATCTGTTTGTGGACATGGTCTGCAGGATAGTTGCGGGAGAGGAAAGCACTGGTCAGGTTATTGGTGTAGTTGTTGAGGGATTCGTCACTGGAGCAGATACGTTTGCCACGAATACCTAGGCTGTAGGGAAGGGAGCGTTTGATGTGGAAAGGATGGCAGCTATCAAAGTGAAGGTACTGTTGTTTGTTTGTGGGTTTGATATGGACAGAGGTGTGGATGTGAGCTTCAACAAGATGAAGGTCAACATCCAGGAAGGTGGCTTGGGTTTTGGAGAAGGACCATGTGAAATTCAGATTCGAAAAGGAGTTGAGGTTATGGAGGAAATTAAGGAGGGTTTCTTCACCATGAGTCCAGACCACAAAGATGTCATCTATAAACCTATACCAGGGCAGGGGAAGCAGCTGTTGGGTCTTCAGGAAAGCCTCCTCCATGCGGCCCATGAAGAGGTTGGCGTAGGAGGGAGCCATCCTGGTTCCCATGGCCGTTCCCCTGATTTGTTTGTAGGTCTGGCCTTCAAAAGTGAAGTAATTATGGATGAGGATGAAGTTGGTAAGTGTGATAAGGAACGAGGTTTTTGGAAGATCTTCAGGTGGGCGTTGGGAGAGGTAGTGCTCAAGGGCAGAGAGACCATGGGTATGTGGGATGTTTGTGTAAAGGGATGTAGCATCTATGGTGACAAGAAAGGTTTCAGGTGGGAGAGGAGTGGGAATGGATTTGAGGCGTTCTAGGAAGTGGTTTGTGTCTTTGATGTAGGATGGAGTCTGCTGGTCTACCAGAGCTGAGATACGTTCGGTTGGGGATTTGAAGCCTGCTACAATGGGACGGCCAGGATGGTTCTCTTTGTGGATTTTGGGTAATAGGTAGAAGGTAGGGGTACGTGGCTCAGGTGGAGTGAGTAAGTCTATGGAAGCCGTTGTGAGGCCTTGTGAGGGACCTTGGATTTGTAGGATTTTTTGCAGCTCAGTCTGGATGGAGGGAATGGGATCCTGGGTAACAGCTTTGTAGGTTGAGGTGTCAGAGAGTTGACGTAGTCCTTCTGCCACATACTCCACACGGTCAAGTACGACAGTTGTGGAGCCTTTATCCACCGGGAGGATGACAATAGAGTGGTCTATTTTCAGCTCCTTAATGGCACGGGATTCAGCTGGGGTGATGTTGGGGGTTGTCGGGATGTTCTTCAAGAAGGACTGGGAGGCAACACTGGATGTGAGGAATTCCTGAAATGTCTGCAAGGGATGGTTTTGGGGGAGGGGAGGAGGATCCCTTTGAGAAGGCAGTCGGAACTGTTCTAGACTGGGTTCAACACTGGGTCTAGTACTTGGGGGCTGTGTTTGGGTAGTGAAGTGATATTTCCAGTTGAGGTTCCGGGTGAATGAGAGGAGATCTTTAACCAGGGCAGTGTGGTTGAATTTAGGTGTGGGGCTAAAGGTTAAGCCTTTTGATATAACAGATGTCTCTGGAGGAGAGAGGGATCTGGATGAGAGGTTTAGGACTGAATTGGGACTGGTGATATGTGGCATTTGACTGTGGTTATAGTTGAGATTTGGTCTGTGTGGGGTATGTGCTGGGATGGGGAGATTGAGTAGGGTGGCTAGGCTAGGTTTGTTGGCTATGAGGGGGGTTTGTTGAAGGTTCTGTTGTGGTTGGTGTTTGTGAGGGATAGGGAGAGGGACCCCACTTCTTAGGTGTTGCACTAGCACTGTGGATAGTTTTTTCAGGTGGTGTGTGGCATGGAACTGAAGTTTGCAGCTGGCTTCTAGGATGATGTTCCTCAGTGTGTTCTCCAAGCAAGGGTTTGAGAGGTGGAGGACTTTGAAGAGAGACAGGAGCTGTTGGGAGTGGTGGTTACATGAAGTAGTGTAGAGATTCAGGACAAGTTGGGTAAGGGCTAAGGATTGAAGGTTCTGGAAGTCCAGGAGAGACTGGTGGAAGGAGGAATTGCACCCGGAGATGGGAACTTTTAAGGTAAGCCCTTTAGGGGTAATTCCAAAGGTTAAGCAGGACTGGAGGAAAAGTATGTGGGATTACAGTTTGGCTACGGTGAATGCATGTTTCCGGAATGAATGTAAATAATGTGGTATAGGATTAGGGTACATAGTGGGTAACTGGTGGGTAGGGAAATTAAATAACTAAAGTTGAAATATTAATCATAAGAAGGAGTAAAACACGGAGGGAAGGACGAGAAGGAAAGAAATTGAGTTGGTAATGTTCAATACCAAAGGAAGACCACTAAATAAGAAAAATACGGAAAAAGTTGACCAGACCAAGCAAGTATGTCCAGATCAGGGGAAGAAGAACACACCCAGCCAACAATCACTGCCAACAATCTCTTCCACACCTACCAGTATCATCCATTTCCGTCGAATTCTTGTTGCTGGCGATATTTTTGTGCCATTGGCTATCTTTCTCTGCCACAAGAAAAATTTTTAGGGACATTTCTGCCCCACCCGCGATCTTTTTTGCGGCACCCGCGATCTTTTTTGTGGCACGTGTGATCGCTTTTGCGGCACGTGCGATCGCTTTTGCGGCACGCGCGATCGCTTTTGCGGCACGTGCAATCTTTTTTCGCCACTCGCTATCTCTGTTTTTGAGCTACGTGTGTTCTTTTTTCCCTGATCTGGACATTCTTGCTTGGTCTGGTCAACTTTTTCCGTATTTTTCTTATTTAGTGGTCTTCCTTTGGTATTGAACATTACCAACACAATTTCTTTCCTTCTCGTCCTTCCCTCCGTGGTTTACTCCTTCTTATGATTACTATTTCAACTTTAGTTATTTAATTTCCCTACCCACCAGTTACCCACTATGTACCCTAATCCTATACCACATTATTTACATTCATTCCGGAAACATGCATTCACCGTAGCCAAACTGCAATCCCACATACTTTTCCTCCAGTCCTGCTTAACCTTTGGAATTACCCCTAAAGGGCTTACCTTAAAAGTTCCCATCTCCGGGTGCAATTCCTCCTTCCACCAGTCTCTCCTGGACTTCCAGAACCTTCAATCCTTAGCCCTTACCCAACTTGTCCTGAATCTCTACACTACTTCATGTAACCACCACTCCCAACAGCTCCTGTCTCTCTTCAAAGTCCTCCACCTCTCAAACCCTTGCTTGGAGAACACACTGAGGAACATCATCCTAGAAGCCAGCTGCAAACTTCAGTTCCATGCCACACACCACCTGAAAAAACTATCCACAGTGCTAGTGCAACACCTAAGAAGTGGGGTCCCTCTCCCTATCCCTCACAAACACCAACCACAACAGAACCTTCAACAAACCCCCCTCATAGCCAACAGACCTAGCCTAGCCACCCTACTCAATCTCCCCATCCCAGCACATACCCCACACAGACCAAATCTCAACTATAACCACAGTCAAATGCCACATATCACCAGTCCCAATTCAGTCCTAAACCTCTCATCCAGATCCCTCTCTCCTCCAGAGACATCTGTTCTATCAAAAGGCTTAAGATTAAGCCCAACACCTAAATTCAACCACACTGCCCTGGTTAAAGATCTCCGCTCATTCACCCGGAACCTCAACTGGAAATATCACTTCACTACCCAAACACAGCCCCCAAGTACTAGACCCAGTGTTGAACCCAGTCTAGAACAGTTCCGACTGCCTTCTCAAAGGGATCCATCTCCCCTCCCCCAAAACCATCCCTTGCAGACATTTCAGGAATTCCTCACATCCAGTGTTGCCTCCCAATCCCTCTTGAAGAACATCCCGACAACCCCCAACATCACCCCAGCTGAATCCCGTGCCATTAAGGAGCTGAAAATAGACCACTCTATTGTCATCCTCCCGGTGGATAAAGGCTCCACAACTGTCGTACTTGACCGTGTGGAGTATGTGGCAGAAGGACTACGTCAACTCCCTGACACCTCAACCTACAAAGCTGTTACCCAGGATCCCATTCCCTCCATCCAGACTGAGCTGCAAAAAATCCTAAAAATCCAAGGTCCCTCACAAGGCCTCACAACGGCTTCCATAGACTTACTCACTCCACCTGAGCCACGTACCCCTACCTTCTATCTATTACGCAAAATCCACAAAGAAAACCATCCTGGCCGTCCCATTGTAGCAGGCTTCAAATCCCCAACCGAACGTATCTCAGCTCTGGTAGACCAGCACCTACAACCTATCACCCGCAGACTCCCATCCTACATCAAAGACACAAACCACTTCCTAGAACGCCTCAAATCCATTCCCACTCCTCTCCCACCTGAAACCTTTCTTGTCACCATAGATGCTACATCCCTTTACACAAACATCCCACATACCCATGGTCTCTCTGCCCTTGAGCACTACCTCTCCCAATGCCCACCCGAAGATCTTCCAAAAACCTCGTTCCTTATCACACTTACCAACTTCATCCTCATCCATAATTACTTCACTTTTGAAGGCCAGACCTACAAACAAATCAGGGGAACGGCCATGGGAACCAGGATGGCTCCCTCCTACGCCAACCTCTTCATGGGCCGCATGGAGGAGGCTTTCCTGAAGACCCAACAGCTGCTTCCCCTGCCCTGGTATAGGTTTATAGATGACATCTTTGTGGTCTGGACTCATGGTGAAGAAACCCTCCTTAATTTCCTCCATAACCTCAACTCCTTTTCGAATCTGAATTTCACCTGGTCCTTCTCCAAAACCCAAGCCACCTTCCTGGATGTTGACCTTCATCTTGTTGAAGCTCACATCCACACCTCTGTCCGTATCAAACCCACAAACAAACAACAGTACCTTCACTTTGATAGCTGCCATCCTTTCCACATCAAACGCTCCCTTCCCTACAGCCTAGGTATTCGTGGCAAACGTATCTGCTCCAGTGACGAATCCCTCAACAACTACACCAATAACCTGACCAGTGCTTTCCTCTCCCGCAACTATCCTGCAGACCATGTCCACAAACAGATTTCCCGAGCAATACATTCCTCCCCGTCCAACAACAATGTTCCTACCCCCAGACCACACAGAAGCATTCCCCTTGTCACCCAATATTATCCTGGCCTCGAAAACATCAACAAATTACTCCGCCAGGGATATAACTTTCTCAAGTCAACCCCTGAAATGAGATCATCCCTTGACAAAATTCTCCCCACACCACCCAGAGTTGCCTTTCGTCGCCCCCCTAACCTCTGTAACATCCTTGTTAAACCCTACAATATTCCCAGACTACCTTCTCTACCCAGCGGTTCCTACCCCTGTAACCGACCCCGCTGCAAAACCTGCCCCATGCATCCCCCCACAACCACCTACTCCAGCCCCGCTACTGGTAAAACATACACAGTTCAAGGCAGGGCTACGTGTGAAACTACACATGTCATTTATCAACTGACATGCCTGCACTGCACAGCCTTTTACATCGGCATGACAACAACCAAACTGGCTGAGCGCATGAACGGACACAGACGAACTGTCCGCCTAGGAGATGCCCAATACCCAGTAGCGGAGCATGCCCTCCAGCATAATTCTAGGGACCTAGGAACCTGCTACACCGTATGTGCCATTTGGCTTCTCCCACCCAACACCAGTCCCTCTGAACTGCGGAGATGGGAACTTGCAGTCCAACACATCCTTTCATCCCGCCATCCCCCTGGACTGAACCTATGTTAAACAACCTCACTCCCATTCACTCTTCAGTCTTCTCCTCTTTCCCTTTCCTCTTTAGCCATTCACGCATCTTTTCATCCTACATAGTTGTGTTTATCTTTATACTATATACCTCTTTACTTCTGTATGCATCCTCTTTGGTTTGGAGCTGGCACAGTACTTACAGTAGAATATCTTTGGCTTCCCTCTGACAACCATGCCTCCATCCTTGCTACCCTCCCTGTTTACCTTTCCCTGTTGCTTCATAACCTGGGTTGTGAGTAACTGAATCCACTTTCACTTCTTCCCTTTTTTCACCTCTCTCCTCCCTGATGAAGGAACAAAGTTCCGAAAGCTAGGAATGTAAATTTTCAGTTCTGTTTTATGTGTATCTATCGGCTGTACTGAGCTGAGGTAAGTACTGGCCAGCCCCTCTATCTCTTTGTTAGTATTTGTTTCACATCTTATATGAGATTTTCCATTAAAAATTTACAATTCCTCAGAAACTGACAAATATCTATTGCTTTTTATTTATATGTCATATTTCTTGATATATTGAGTCGTTTCACATCAAAACTATTCACATTACATGTTTTTAATTATAAATTATAATGAACAGTAATAATGTGCATCTACACATACAAACAGATAAAACATAAGTGGTATAGGATATAGTACACATTTTGTTTTCACATTGTATCTCATATTTTGTTTCACCACAGTCGGGCTTAAAAAGTGTCTTTGACTGCTTTTGAGTATATCAGATCGCTATAGTAATCTTTGGTGCTCTGCTCCAGAACAGGTCATATCATGTGACTTTTACAATTTCACTCAGTCTTTCATTCACTGGAAAACTTATTCAGTTAAATTTGGTCGATGGACACACATAATGTTACAAGCATGTGGAGCATCATCAGAATAGGAGACATCAAGTAACAGCGACTTTTTTTAAGTGTTGCAATCCTAGCACTATGGTGATTCTGGTTTTGCTCTGCTTAGTATTTTTGTATTTGAGTCAACATAGCATGAAGAAACCCAATCCAAGTGTAATACAAGATCCGGTAGATTGGATGCCCAGGGCCAGAAATAGTTAGCAGATCAACTTGTTGATATATTACTTATGTAATAGTTAGGAATAGACAAGTTGGGGTAACTGTACAGTTAAAGAGTATAGTCGTAATCAGATTCCAGTAATGTGTCAGAGTAAGACCCGGGGGAACAGGTCTTATCCATCGAGGGAGGAAGTGTAGTGGCACTACCAAGTATTTTAGGTAAAAGCATAAAATTTCTAGTGTAAGTGACTTAAAGTAGCATGTAGGCCGCCACCGAGTACTGTAGTAGCAGCACTGGCCATCAACCACGCTATGTTGTCATGTAGGGTACAATAACAGATGTGCAAGTGAGTTGGAAAGCAAGGATAGCTGACCACAGTGGTAAACTGCCCCGTACAGCAAGGAACGATGTAGTAAGCAGGTTGTTGCCACCAGACTCGAACAAGTCTCTTTGTTATGGGCGACGTGACAAGAGACCAGGTTTTAGAGAAACAAATGGGTAGTAATGGAGTATAAATGAGGCTGAATTTGAGGACAGGGTGTCATTTTGTTTGGGGTCTTTGTCATCACTGAGTAGTTGCACCACAGCGCCAGAGCACCACCGAACGCTGAGACGACTGGAGCAACGCAATCAGCAGCCTCCGGTTTGACATCAGGCTGTATCTGCTGTCTCACCGGGTCCTTCGTGGGGCTTGTTGCCACAGCTCCACCAGCCTGCTGTCCGAGCCTGTGGCCACCGACACTGAGGCAGTGCCTACTGTCCAGCTGCCACTGGCATTTGGCTACTCACATGGCAAAATCCACTCGTTTGCATGGCCTCAAATCTTCTGCAGTACCAGCAGACAATGTGCTGTCCTTGTCCAGATATCAATAGGGCAGTGGAAGAATGACTTCTTGATCTCCAGTAGTACTGCTTTCTGTTGCCACTGCTGTCTCTCTCGGACAGTAATGTGTCAATCCTCTGTGTAAGGTCCTGACTTTAGGCACTAGATTATTGTAATCAGTTTGTGCGACCATTGACGATACTAGACTGTGACGTCACAACCAGTATGCCAGTCGAGGTGGAGAACATCATTGAAGGAACTGAATTACTTGGCGTCGATTTCACATCATTGCGTACAGTAACTGACTCGCTAATTTGGGCAGGAACAACAGCATCTGCAATTCTCTTGGCCAGGTCAGCCAACTGGTCCGAAGGCATCTCCATCTATGGTGCTATAATGGGTGTCACTGGTGGCAGTAGACAACCACTTCACGACATGTGCAGCAGGTTATCCGGCACTATCCGAGATTGTCTACTTTACTGCACAAATGCCATAAATATTGGGAAGGTTTCTAGTCCCCTATATTTTCCTGGGTTAACAGTTGCCAGAGACATTGTTTCTGTGACATAGAAACCCATTGGATCCAGTTTGATTGTAGCAGTAATTACATTTTCCACTTCAGTGCTGTAACTGTGCTCCATCTGGCTAACGACCAATGAAAATTTAGTGGAGTTGGTTGTAATATCCGTGTAGAGGAAACTGGCTTTTACTTGTGTGAACAGTGGCTGGGCTGTGCTGCCAGAACAGAGGTAGATGTGCTGCTAGCCATGAAACAGATAGAATTCTTGCCTCTGATAGTTCCATTATATAAAATCTGGTTTAGTCACTCATCCTGTGGGTTCTCAGGCCAGATCATATTGGGATGACCACAGTGGGTCACTGAGCGAATTATCGTTGACTGATCTGTCATCTAGTCTGAGGTGTGTGAAATGTCTTTTTGTTATATTCCTAAAGAACAGGAATTCCTTGCCATGCACTATAGTAAAGAGCTTGGCGATACTCAGTTTACTCAAAAGACAAAATCTATCCTTCATCTTGAAAATATTTGGTGGTAGTTTGGAAAGAATACACCCATCTCCATATAAAAAATTCATGATGGCTCGGTGTAATTCGTTATCAATGACAGTGCCCCTGGCAGCTGGTATGGAAAGCCATTTGGCAGCTGCAGCCTAAAAGTAATTAACACACGCATGTACATAACACAATTGACACAGCACTACACTGCTCTGAGAGAGAAGTGCGGCTCAACCACTACAGACTAATTACTGGAAGCTTAGAGGAAATGCAACCAGAAGAAATCTTTATATGTGGTACCATGGTATGTGCCCTCTGCCATGTGCTTTCAAATAATTTTCAGGGCATAGAAAGAGAGATAAATCAGTTGTACACTGGAAGTTAGTTCTTTAGGCTTAAAAATATACACAATTTCTTTTGAAACTTCTGTCTATTAAAATATTTTAATAAATGAATGTTGGAGCTTAACAATGATTGTGATCTGATCAGGTGTGGCCAAAACAGGATGGTTTTCAATTGAAGCCAAATTGAGATTCTCTTCTGTTTGGTCATCAGAAAGGGAACAAATGAAAAGTGGAAATTGCATCAAGAAAATAATTCCTGTTTCAGGTGGTACAGTCACCAATCATTCTGGTGCAGTCATTGCAGCTGATAGCAAAGTCAACAAATCCGCATTTTTGAAGCCTGAGAGAAATTTCATTGTATTGCAAAAGAATCTGAAAGCGTGGCAAATTTTCAATAACTGATATATGTATCTTTATAAGTTATAAACATGAAAATGGAAAATACTAGGTGGAATACAAATAATTGAAGGAGTAGAGGTAACAAGCCACCGTATTACACAGTCTAGGCATTGAGCAGTCAATTCAAACTTACAAGGGGAGGTCGCCAATTGTGAAATTCAGATTCGATTCATACTGCGCATAATAGAAGCTCATGGCCAGAGGTGTAATGTGGCAAAGCACCAAGATGCACTTCTCAGCCGTTGTCGAGAAAATCGAGTTAAAAGAAACTGTTGTGGTGAAATACTCTCTACGATTATTAATTTTTTATAGCGTCGTGGCACAGCGGTAAGCGCTCGGGTTCATAATCTAAAGGTCGCCAGATCGAATCTCGCGCCATGCAACTTTTTTTTGTTATTTGTTTTTTTGTAATTCATATAATAGAGGGAAACATTCCACGTAGGAAAAATATATCTATAAACAAAGATGATGTGACTTACCAAATGAAAGTGCTGGCAGGTCGACAGACACACAAACGAACACAAACATACACACAAAATTCAAGCTTTCGCAACAAACTGTTGCCTCATCAGAAAAGAGGGAAGGAGAGGGAAAGACGAAAGGATGTGGGTTTTAAGGGGGAGGGTAAGGAGTCATTCCAATCCCGGGAGCGGAAAGACTTACCTTAGGGGGAAAAAAGGACGGGTATACACTCGCACACACACACATATCCATCCGCACATATACCATATATGTGTGGATGGATATGTGTGTGTGTGCGAGTGTATACCTGTCCTTTTTTCCCCCTAAGGTAAGTCTTTCCACTCCCGGGATTGGAATGACTCTTTACCCTCTCCCTTAAAACCCACATCCTTTCGTCTTTCCCTCTCCTTCCCTCTTTCCTGATGAGGCAACAGTTTGTTGCGAAAGCTTGAATTTTGTGTGTATGTTTCTGTTTGTTTGTGTGTCTGTCGACCTGCCAGCACTTTCATTTGGTAAGTCACATCATCTTTGTTATATATATCTGTGTGTGTGTGTGTGTGTGTGTGTGTGTGTGTGTGTACATTTGAATTACAAAAAACAAAATAAAAAAAATTTGCATGGCGCGAGATTCGATCCGGAGGCCTTCGAATTTCGAACCCGAGCGCTTACCGCTGCGCCTCGACGCTGCAGATAATTATTAATGGTAGAGAGTATTTCACCGCAACGGTTTCTTTTAACTGTCAATTTTCTCGACAACGGCTGAGAAGTGCATCTTGGTGCTTTGCCACATTACACCTCTGGCCATGAGCTTTTATTATGCACAGTATGAATCGAATCTGAATTTCACAATTGGCGGCCTTGCCTTGTTAAACAAGACTGAATGCTTCATCAAAACCAGCACTAGTTGTTAACAAGAACATTATTTAGCCCATGACTGGTTTCAGCCTTGGTATCAGGTCATTTTCAACTGGATCTGAAAGTTATGCTGTAGAGAAGGAATGCCAGATCACTTAATAAATTGAACATACAGTTGTGAAATCAGTGTTCTTCGAATATGGATAAACTCATAAAAACATTGCTAGTCTTTCTTATGACATATTTCTTCAATAATGCATGCACTGTGTTCCTGCTGCCTGTGTACATGCATGCGCACACACACACACACACACACACACACACACACACTCACTCACTCTACATTTTACCAGTGCTGCAGCTCAGCTCCTCAAGCTGGAGTACTGAGACAGTGCAGTTGTGTGTGTGTGTGTTTGTGTGTGTGTTATGTACTAGCTGAGGAAGAATGTTGTCCAAAAAATTAACAATGTTTTCAGTCTTATTTATGTTCCTATCTGCTGCACACTGCCTCATGTTGTGACTTGTTATCGTCCCCCTCTAATTATTTGTTTATAAAAAACTATAAATACAAGGGTATCTCTACAAATATGCTGTACATATCAGACCATCATCTGGAAGACACAGAATGGATGCACTTGGATGGATATAAGTTAATATCACATTAACGTAGATGTAATATGAGGAAAGGAGTAGAGGCCATATACACAAACACTGGAATGGAGTCCCAGGCCATAGACTTATCACATAGTTTTAACAAAGAAAAGAAAAGTAAAATTTTACAAAAGAGTAATTGCTGGCTCAGTTAAAGTATTCAGAGATAAATTATAGGATGAAAAATGGGAAGATGTTTATCAAGGACACATAGCAGATGAGAAATTTAATTATTTCCGAAAAATATTCTCACTGCGCTGTGAATCCAGTTTTCTTTTACAAGACATCTGGGGCGTTTTCATTAGAAGTCAAGAATGGTTAGCATCTGGGATCAAAATATCTTGTACTAGAGAGCAGTCCATCCACTTCATATCTTACATGAAAGAGCTTCATTTAATGCAAAGCAGTATCTCTGATCAAGGCTTAATTATGCACTACAAACAGTGCTGCAAAATTCCTCAGCAAATTATCAGAAAGACAAGGACAGTATATTATGCACAAAAACTTCAAAATTCTGAGAACAAATTAAGAACAGTTTGTAGCCTAAGACAAGATATGAATAAACTCAGCAAGGAAAATGAAAGTGCACTCCCAGATGACAATAGCAGTGAGACAGATAGTATGAAATGCGAATCATAGGCCACTAAATCCAACAAATTTTTCCTAACAGAATATGAAAACAGGGGGACAAACACTAGTCCATCAAAAGCAGAGCTAATAACATTAAATATACATGCAGTACATACTCCATCACCAGATACCAGTTTTGCCAATTCGTCTGTCACAGAGATCACAAATATCTTTATATCACAAAAATGTTTTGACTCTTATGGCTATGATGTGTTACTCAGACAAACTACTAAATCTTGTGGAGAGTTTAGAGTGCCATCCTTGAGTAACCTAAGTAACCAGCCAATGATTCTAATTATATTTTTTGCTGAGTGACTGAAGTGTGCAGTAGTACCACCAATATACAAAGGTGGAGGTAATCTGTAGCTATAGATTGATCTCACTCCTTCATGTGTTCTCAAAAGTAACTTACTACAGAATACTGAACCATCTTCTGAGAATAACCTTTTAACAACTCTATTTGGCACCCACAAAGTCGTGTTAAAAATAATGCAATAAATAATCTCATAAACTCAATTCCAGTAGAACCAAACAACAAAAATTACCCTGTTGGCAATTTCTGTGGTCCTTCCAGAGCCTTTAAAAAAGTACAAAATGCATCCATATCAGACACAGACAGGAGAATAATGGAACAGGGTTACAACTGGTTCACAGCCAACATGTGTTTAATCCCTAATCCTGTAAAAAATTATATTATGCAATTCCAAACAAAATAATGACCTACAGTTGCCATAAGTGGAGATCTAGAAATAGACAAGCCTCCATGTTTGAAGCACTTGGGCATCCTGATGAACAATAACTGAAGTAGGACCAGCATGTTGACTGGCTTGATGCAGCTCTCCATGCTACTCTATCCTGCGCAAGCTTCTTCATCTCCCAGTACTTACTGCAACCTACATCCTTCTGAGTCTGCTTAGTGTATTCATCTCTTAGTCTCCCTCTATGATTTACCCTCCACGCTGCCCTCCAATACTAAATTTGTGATCCCCTGATGCCTCAGAACATTTCCTACCAACCGGTCCCTTCTTCTTGTCAAGTTGAGCCACAAACTCCTCTTATCCCCAATTCTATTCAATACCTCCTCATTAGTTACGTGATCTACCCATCTAATCTTCAGCATTCTTCTGTAGCACCACATTTCGAAAGCTCTATTCTCTTCTTGTCCAAACTATTCACCTTCCATGTTTCACTTCCACACATGGCTACACTCCATACAAATACTTTCAGAAACGACTCCCTGACACTTAAATCTATACTCAATGTTAACAAATTTCTCTTCTTCAGAAACGCTTTCCTTGCCATTGCCAGTCTACATTTTATATCCTCTCTACTTCGACCATCATCAGTTATTTTGCTCCCCAAATAGCAAAACTCCTTTACTACTGTAAGTGTCTCATTTCCTAATCTAATTCCCTCAGCTTCACCTGACTCAATTCAACTACATTCCATTATCCTCATTTTTCTATTGTTGATGTTCATCTTATATCCTCCTTTCAAGACACTGTCCACTCCGTTCAACTTCTCTTCCAAGTCCTTTGCTGTCTCTGACAGAACTACTATGTCATCGGCGAACCTCAAAGTTTTTATTTCTTCTCCATGGATTTTGGTACCTACTCTGAATTTTTCTTTTGTTTCCTTTACTGCTTGCTCAATATACAGATTGAATAAGATCGGGGAGAGGCTACAACCCTGTCTCATTCCCTTCCCAACCACTGCTTCCCTTTCATGCCCCTCGACTCTTATAACTGCCACCTGGTTTATGTACAAATTGTAAATAGCCTATCGCTTCCTGTATTTTACCCCTGCCTCCTTTAGAATTTGAATCAGAGTATTCCAGTCAACAATGTCAAAGGCTTTATCCAAGTCTACAAATGCTAGAAACATAGGTTTGCCTTTCCTTAATCTTTCTTCTAAGATAAGTCATATGTCAGTATTGCCTCACGTGTTCCAACATTTCTACGGAAGCCAAACTGATCTGCCCCGAGTTCGGCTTCTACCAGTTTTTCCATTCATCTGTAAAGAATTCGCGTCAGTATTTTGCAGCTGTGACTTATTAAACTGACAGTACAGTAATTTTCACATCTGTGATCACCTGCTTTCTTTGGGATTGAAATTATTATTTTCTTCTTGAAGTTTGAGGGTATTTCACCTGTTTCATACATCTTGCTCACCAGATGGTAGAGTTTTGTCAGGACTTCCTCTCCCAAGGCTGTCAGTAGTTCTAATGGAATGTTGTCTACTCCCGGGGCCTTGTTTCGACTCAGGTCTTTCAGTGCTCTGTCAAACTCTTCACGCAGTATCGTATCTCCCATTTCATCTTCAATTACATCCTCTTCAATTTCCATAATATTGTCCTCAAGTACATCGCCCTTGTATAGACCCTCTATATACTCCTTCCACCTTTCTGCTTTCCCTTCTTTGCTTAGAACTGAGTTTCCATCTGAGCTCTTGATATTCATACAAGTGGCTCTCTTTTCTCCAAAAGCCTCTTTAATTTTCCTGTAGGCAGTATGTATCTTACCCCTAGTGAGATAAGCCTTACATTTGTCCTCCAGCCATCCCTGCTTAGCCATTTTGGACTTCCTGTCGATCTCATTTTTGAGACGTTTGTATTCCTTTTTGCCAGCTTCATTTACTGGATTTTTTTTTCTCCTTTCATCAATTAAATTCAATGTTTCTTCTGTTACCCAAGGAGCCCTCGTCTTTATACCTACTTGATCCTCTGCTGCCTCCAGTACTTCATCCCTCAGAGCTACCCATTCTTCTTCTACTGTATTTCTTTCCCCCATTCCTGTCAATTGTTCCCTTAAGCTCTCCCTGAAACTCTGTACAACCTCTGGTTTGGTCAGTTTATCCAGGTCCCATCTCCTTAAATTCCCACCGTTTTGCAGTTTCTTCTGTTTTAATCTACAGTTCATACCCAATAGATTGTGGTCAGAGTCCACATCTGCCCCTGGAAATGTCTTACAATTTAAAACCTAGTTCCTAAATCTCTGTCTTACCATTATATAATCTATCTGATACCTTCTAGTATCTCCAGGATTCTTCCATGTATACAACCATCTTTTATGATTGTTGAACCAAGTGTTAGCTATGATTAAGTTATGCTCTGTGCAAAACTCTACCAGACGGCTTCCTCTTTCATTTCTTATCCCCAATCCATATTCACCTACTATGTTTCCTTCTCTCCCTTTTCCTAATCTCGAATTTGTCACCCATGACTATTAAATTTTCGTCTCCCTTCACTACCTGAATAATTTCTTTTATCTCATCATAAATTTCATCAATTTCTTCATCATCTGCAGAGCTAGTTAGCATATAAACTTGTACTACTGTAGTAGGCATGGGCTTTGTGCCTATCTTGGCCACTATAGTACGTTCACTATGCTGTTTGTAGTAGCTTACCCGCACTCCTAATTTTTTTATTCATTATTATACCTACTCCTGCATTACCCCTATTTGATTTTGTATTTATAACCCTGTATTCTCCTGACCAAAAGTCTTGTTCCTCCTGCCACTGAACTCCACTAATTCCCACTATATCTAACTTTAACCTATTCATTTCCCTTTTTAAATTTTCTAACCAACCTGCCCGATTAAGGGATCTGACATTCCACGCTCCGATCCGTAGAACGCCAGTTTTCTTTTTCCTGATAACGACGTCCTCTTGAGTAGTCCCCGCCCGGAGATCCGAATGGGGGCTATTTTACCTCCAGAATATTTTACCCAAGAGGACGCCATCATCATTTAACCATACAGTAAAGCTGCATGCTCTCGGGAAAAACTACGACTGTAGTTTCCCCTTGCTTGCAGCCGTTCACAGTACCAGCACAACAAGGCCGTTTTGGTTAATGTTACAAGGCCAGATCAGTCAATCATCTAGACTGTTGCCCCTGCAACTACTGAAAAGGCTGCTGCCCCTCTTCAGGAACCACACATTTGTCTGGCCTCTCAATAGATACCCCTCCATTGTGGTGGCACCTACAGTATGGCCATCTGTATCGCTGAAGCACACAAGCCTCCCCACCAGTGGCAAGGTCCATGCTTCATGTGGATAAGCTAACCAAAAAGCTCAGTTTTGCGTTGCACTTCGAAATCTCTCTCATTGTATTGACCAGCAGACAAGATTGCTAACATAGTTTGTGTTCTTTCACTAAATTCTGTCCTACAGCATAATCTTCTGGGGAATTGCAGCTGAGGCAAAAAAACTGTTTATTCTACAGACACATGCACAAAGTCTTTAACAAATTGCCAATGGACATTATGTGGGAAACTGAATATCTCCAAATATTTAAGAACATAGTAAATTAATACTTCATTAGGCACTCATACATTTAATCAGAATACATAGACCCCAAAACTTTTCTGATAGTAGTCTTCATAAAATTACATAAATACTTTGATGTAATAAATAATAACAGTATATCTATAAGTAATTATCAGTTTGAGTAGATTAGTGCTAATCATTATCTGTTGTTAGTGTACTTTACAGAAGTAGCTACCAGTGGTTGCTTCTGCTTTTTAAAGTATAACTTGACTAAACCTGCTTCCCTGAAGGCTCTCCTGCATGATAGTATTTGCAGACATGATGTGTGATGGAATGAATGAATTAATGAATGAATGCAATTGTTGTATCTTGATAACTGCACAGCTCTCCAGAAAACTTCTTACCCAAGTGTGTAGTTACAATACTCTGCTTTAGTCAGTACTGAAGAATATGAATCAACAGATAATGTAAATTTCAAAGCGTTTGTACACTCCATGGGTATAATCAGCATGGACATTTATGGGAGGTAAGATCTTTCTTGATTGCTCGGTAAAACCTGAAAACATTGGAGCATTCATCACCACAACATTAAGCAACCCACGACGTACCTTACATGACTGTATGTGCAACCAGCCATGTTGGTGATCTGACACTCTGAATTTCTAGTCTTATCATCACCCACTGAGCCCCCAGTAAACTGAAAAGAAGGACATGTGTTTATTGTGCTTTTTATTTATTTATTTTTTTAATTTAATAATGGCTATTAAGACCACATTAAGTAATAGTTATATGTGTACTGGAGACCTTTGGATTCTTTCTTTATGGTATCCTCTTTCCTTTGTCCATTCCATGTTTAGTTTCTGTTTATCATGGAAGCCTGTAAGTCTGTTAATATTTTGTCTGGTCCAAGATGTCTCTTCAATCTAGTACAGTCCTTTCAAGATTCTTTCTTACATCCCACCATTCATCGGAAACTTTGTATCTGCTGTCAGATATCCTGAAAACTTATTATTATTATTATTTTTTCCAGAATATTCGCATGGATCTTAAATAAATGTCCAAAAAAATTTAGTATTCTTTTTCTAGCTGACATTATTATTTATTTATTTAATTGATGATTGCTACATAAGATTTTAACAGTCATTTCTAATTTACTCAAGTAAACTTTTATGTTCCTCATTCATCATAATCTATATGATCCACAACAATCTTTGGGCTCATCTTGTGTAGAAATCTTTTTCTTGAATTTCTCAGAGTGTCAGTTTTGACCACCCTGCCATTGAGATTAGATTAGATTAGATTTACTTTCATTCCAATTGATCCGTAGTGAGGAGGTCCTCCAGGATGTGGAACATGTCAGAAAAACAACAATACATGACAAATATTTAAACTAAAACAAATAAGCTAATGTACCATTCCACAGGTCCCAAGTGGAATGATCGTCATTTTTTAATGAACACTAAGAGTCATTTTACTAGCATACAGACACTCTGATTTAATTTCTGCATTGCAGTGTCTTTGTTTAACATTCCTTGAGATGGCTTTCGCCTGATATAAAGCATGTCTGACCATCTTCTGTTGCCTGGTGTTGTTGGTATATCCTTCACCAGTTTTCAGCTTTATGATTTTTACAGCTTTCAGCTATTTCAGTCATCTCCTGCCATTAGGTGACCAGGGGTTGCTTTGATATTTTTTGTTTTCTTCCCAAAGGAAATTTGGAGCCTGTATTTTTTGTGCTTGCTGTTTAACTGTATTTATCTGCTCGGTAGGTGTATTATGTATTCCTATATGGAATCATGGGATTGTCCATGAGTGCAAGATGGTTGATCTTGATCATCTAGTGCATATTCAGTTGATGAATAGCTCTTTCATGTCCAGTTCTTTTCGCATTTACATGTTGTTGTTGCAGTTGTTGTTGTGATTTTCAGTCAAAAGGCTGGTTTGATGCAGCTCTCCATCCTACTCTATCCTGTGCAAGCCTCATCATCTGTGAGTAACTACTGCAGCTTACATCCCTCTGAATCTGCTTACTGTATTCATCTCTTGGTCTCCCTCTATGATTTTTACCCCCAGCACTTCCCTCCAGTACTAAAGTGCTAAACTGGTGATCCCCTGATGCCTCAGAATGTGTCCTACCAACTGATCCCTTCTTTTAATCAGGTTGTACCACAAATTTCTCTTCTTCCCAATTCTATTCAGTACCACCTCATTAGTTGCATGATCAACCAATCTAATCTTTAGCATTCTTCTGCAGAACAACATTTCAAAAGCTTCTATTCTCTTCTTGTCTAAACTATTTATCGTCCATGTTTCACTTCCATATATGGCTATACTCCATACAAATGCTTTCAGAATGACTTCCTGACAGTTACATCTATACTCGATTTTAACAAATTTCTCTTCTTCAGAAACGCTTTTCTTGTCACTGCCAATCTGCATTTTATATCCTCTCTACTTGGACAATATCTGTTATTTTGCGTCCCAAACAGCAAAACTCATTTACTACTTTAAGTGTCTCATATCCTAATCTAATTCCCTCAGCATTATCTGATTTAATTCGACTACATTCTGTTATCCTCCTTTTGCTTTTGTTTATATTCATCTTATATCCTCGTTTGAAGACTCTGTCCCTTCTGTTCAACAGCTCTTCCAAGTCCTTTGCTGTCTCTGACAGAATTACAATGTCATTGGGGAACCTCAAATCGTTTATTTCTTTTCCCTAGACCTTAATTCGTACTCCAATTTTTTTCTTTTGTTCCTTTACTGCTTGTTCAGTATACAGATTGAATAACATTAGGGCAGGCTACAACCCTGTCCAACTCTCATCTCAATCACTGCTTCCCTTTCATGCCCATCAACTGTTATAACTGCCATCTGGTTTCTGTGCAAATTGTAAATAGCCTTTAATTCCCTGTATTTTACACCTGCCACTCTTAGTTCCAGTCAACATTGTCAAAAGTTTTCTCTAAGTCTACAAATGCTGTAAACATAGGGTCAACATTGTGAAAAGTTTTCTCTAAGTCTACAAATGTTGTAAACGTAGGATTGCCTTTCCTTAACCTATCATCTGTGAGTGGTCATAGAGTCAGTACTGCCTCGCATATTCTCTCATTTCTCCAGAATCCAAACTGATCTTCACCGAGGTTAGCTTCTACCAGTTTTTCATTCTTCTGTAGACAATTTGTGTTAGCATTTTGCAGCCATGAGTTATTAAATTCCACACCTGTCAGCACCTGCTTTCTTTGGAATTAGGATTATTATATTCTTCTAGAAGTCTGAAGGTATTTCACCTGTTTCATACCTCTTGTTCACCAGATGGAAGAGATTTGTCATGGCTGACTTTCCCAAGGCTATCAGTAGCTCTAACAGGATGTTGTCTACTCCTGGGGCCTCATTTCGATGTAAGTCTTTCAGTGCTTTGTCCAATTCTTCATACAGTATGATGTCTCCATTCTCATCTTCCTCTACATCCTCTTCCATTTCCATAATATTGCACTCAAGTACATCTCCCTTGTATAGCCCGTTTATACACTCCTTCCACATGGCTGCTTTCCCATCTTTGCTTAGAACTGGGTTTCCATCTGAGCTCTTGGTATTCATACAGGTGGTCCTCTTTTCTCCAAAGGTCTCTTTAATTTTCCTGTAGGCAGTATCTAGCTTACCCCTAGTGAGATATGCCTCTACATCCTTACATTTGGCCTCTAGCCATCCATGCTTAGCCTTTTTGCACTTCCTGTTATTTTAATTTTTTAGACATAGACCGCCATGAACCATGGACCTTGCAGTTGGTGGGGAGGCTTGCGTGCCTCAGCGATACAGATGGCCATACCGTAGGTGCAACCACAACGGAGGGGTGTCTGTTGAGAGGCCAGACAAACGTGTGGTTCCTGAAGAGGGGCAGCAGCCTTTTCATTAGTTGCAGGGGCAACAGTATGGATGATTGACTGATCTGGCCTTGTAATACTAACCAAAACGGCTTTGCTGTGCTGGTAGTGCAAACGGCTGAAAGCAAGGGGAAACTACGACCGTAATTTATCCCAAGGGCATGCAGCTTTACTGTATGGTTAAATGATGATGGTGTCCTCCTAGGTAAAATATTCCAGAGGTAAAATAGTCTCCCACTTGGATCTCTGGGCAGGTACTACTCAAGAGGAAGTCGATATCAGGAGAAAGAAAACTGGCGTTCTACAGATCGGAGCGTGGAATGTCAGATCCCTTAATCAGGCAGGTAGGTTAGAAAATTTAAAAATGGAAATGGATAGGTTAAAGTTAGATATAGTGGAAATTAGTGAAGTTTGGTGGCAGGAGGGACAAGACTTTTGGTCAGGTGAATACAGGGTTATAAATACAAAATCAAATAGGGGTAATGCAGGAGTAGGTTTAATAATGAATAAAAAAGTAGGAGAGCGGGTAAGCTACTACAAACAGCATGGTGAACGCATTATTGTGGCCAAGATAGACTCGAAGCCCATGCCTACTGCAGTGGTACAAGTCTATATGCTAACTAACTCTGCACATGATGAAGAAATTGAAGAAATGTATGATGAAATAAAAGAAATTATTCAGATAGTGAAGGGAGACAAAAATTTAATAGTCATGGGTGACTGGAATTCAGTAGCAGGAAAAGGGAGAGGAGGAAACGTAGTAGGTGAATATGGATTGGGAATAAGAAATGAAAGAGGATGCCGCCTGGTGCAATTTTGCACAGAGCACAACTTAATCATAGCTAACACTTAGTTAAAGAATCATAAAAGAAGGTCGTATACATGGAAGAAGCCTGGAGATACTGAAAGGTTTCAGACAGATTATATAATGGTAAGACAGAGATTTAGGAACTAGGTTTTAAATTGTAAGACATTTCCAGGGGTAGATGTGGACTCTGACCACAATCTATTGGTTATGAACTGTAGATTGAAACTGAAGAAACTGCAAAAGTGTGAGAATTTAAGGAGATGGGACCTGGATAAACTGACTAAACCAGAGGTTGTACAGAGTTTCAGGAGAGCATAAGTGAACAATTGATAGGAACGGGGGAAAGAAATACAGTAGAAGAAGCATGGGTAGCTCTGAAGGATGAAGTAGTGAAGGCGGCAGAGGATCAAGTAGGTAAAAAGACAAGGGCTAGTAGAAATCCTTGGGTAACAAAAGAAATATTGAATTTAATTGATGAAACGAGAAAATATAAAAATGCAGTAAATGAAGCAGGCAAAGAAGAATACAAGCGTCTCAGAAATGAGATTGACAGGAAGTGCAAAATGGCTAAGCAGGGATGGCTAGAGGACAAATGTAAGGATGTAGAGGCTTATCTCTCCAGGGGTAAGGTAGGTACTGCCTACAGGAAAATTAAAGAGACCTTAGGAGAAAAGAGAGCCACTTGTATGAATATCAAGAGCTTAGATGGAAACCCAGTTCTAAGCAAAGAAGGGAAAGCAGAAAGGTGGAAGGAGTATATAGAGGGTCTATACAAGGGCGATGTACTTGAGGACAATATTATGGAAATTGAAGAGGATGTAGATGAAGATGAAATGGGAGATATGATACTGCGTGAAGAGTTTGACAGAGCACTGAAAGACCTGAGTCGAAACAAGGCCCCAGGAGTAGACAACATTCCATTGGAACTACTGACGGCCTTGGGAGAGGAAGTCCTGACAAAGCTCTACCATCTGGTGAGGAAGAAATATGAGACAGGTGAAATACCCTCAGACTCCAAGAAGAATATGATAATTTCAATCCGAAAGAAAGCATGTGTTCACAGATGTGAAAATTACTGAACTATCAGTTTAATAAGTTACTGCTTAGAAATACTAAAGTGAATTCTTTACAGACGAATAGAAAAACTGGTAGAAGCCGACCTTGGGAAAGATCAGTTTGGATTCCGCTGAAATGTTGGAACACGTGAGGCAATACTGACCCTACGACTTATCTTAGAAAATAGATTAAGGAAAGGCAAACCTACGTTTCTAGCATTGGTAGACTTGGAGAAAGCCTTTGACATTGTTGACTGGAATACTCTATTTCAATACCTAGAGATGTCTTAAGATTTAAAATATAGTTTCCTAAATCTCTGTCTAACCATTATATAAACAATCTGAAACCTTTCAGTGTCTCCAGGTTTCTTCCACATATACAACCTCCTCTCATGATTTTTATACAAGGTGTTAACTATGATTAAATTATGCTCTGTGCAAAATTCTACCAGGCGGCTTCCTCTTTCATTCCTTTCTCCAAGTCCAGATTCACCAACTACTTTTCCTTCTCTACCTTTTCTTCCTTTTCCTACTGTCGAATTTCAGTCCCCCATGACTATTAAATTTTTAGCTCCCTTAACTGTGTGAATAATTTCTTTTATCTCATCATACATTTCCTCAATTTCCTCCTCACCTGTGGAGCTAGTTTGCGTATAAACTTGTATTATTGTGGTGGGTGTGGGCTGCATGTCTATCTTAGCTACAACGATTTGTTTACTATGCTGTTCATAGTAGCTTATCCACATTCCTAGTTTTTTACTCATTATTACCCCTATTTGATTTTGTATTTATAATCTTGTATTTGCCTGACCAGAAGTCCTGTTCCTCCTGCCACCAAACTTCACTAATTCCGACTATATCTAACTTTAACCTATCCATTTCCCTTTTTAAGTTTTCTAACCTACCTGCCCAATTAAGGGAGCTGACATTCCATGCTCCGATCCGTAGAGTGCCAGTTTCGTTTCTCCTGATAACGACATCCTCCTGAGTAATCTCCACCTGAAGATCTGAATTGGGGACTGTTTTACCTCCATAACATTTTATGCAAGTGATACCATCTTTGTATAACCATACAGTAGAGATGCATGCCTTCGGGAAAAATTACGACTGTAGTTTCCCCTTGCTTTCAGCCACTCACAGTACCAGCGCAGCAATGCCCTTTTGGTTTATGCTACCAGGCTACAAAAGGCCGCTGCCCCTCTTTGTTTACATATGATCTCTTGAAACACACTTGCGGAGAACTAGAGATAGCTTGCTTGACTCTCGTTTTGATCTGAAACTCCTTTGAGAGATCCCCCAGAGGTTCTACCCATGAATGTCTGCATGTTAATCTCCTTTCTGTTGGCATCCACTCTGAAAAGTAAAATTATGCTTCCCTGTTGACTAACTGGTGGGCTAATACAAGATCTTTGTTGACGGCCGGCCACTGGTGGCCGAGTGGTTCTAGGTGCTTCAGTCTGGTACCGCACGACCACTACGGTCGCAGGTTCGAATTCTGCCTTGGGCATGGATGTGTGTGATGTCCTTAGGTTAGTTAGGTTGAAGTAGTTCTAAGTTCTAGGGGTCTGATGACCTGAAATATTAAGTCCCATAGTGCTCAGAGCCACTTGAATTACTCTTTGTTGACGCAGTTAACCAGTACTCTTTTCGGGCTGCAGATCTGCTCCACACATGACCTCCTTTTCCTGAAGCTGATAATATAGATTTATTATTGTTGTTATTTTTCATTTTTTTATTTTCGATTTTGGCTTCCTATTGCTCAGGTAAATAACTACTTCCAATTTAACTTTCAGTTCTTTCAATAAGTCTTCTTTCAGTCAGAGTACTGTTTTTTTTTCTCATCTTCTGACCACTTTGCTACACTTTCTAATTTTTTTATGTACAGGAAAAATCTAAAACCTTCTTTTGAAAGATGTCTCTGATCAGAATTTCACCTTATTCACTCTTCATCTCTTTTACATCAACCCTGATTTCTTGAAATGATTCACGCAAGGTAGATTTGATCCCATGGATAAGTTCACAAATTCTCTTGTATATCATATTTTCATTCATCTGAACCAGATGGCCATGAAATAGCATGCTCCTTTTCCACGTCATTGTACCAGGTGGAAACTTTCCCTATTTACATGTTATAACATGGAAACTAATTACTGTATGGGGATTAGACTTGGTAGCATTAATGTGAATGACATGGGAAAGATAAATAATGCAGAATCAGTTCAATTGAAATACTTATAATGTGCTGCTACTGTGTATCATACCATTACACTAGTACCATTACTGCTACAAAAGGGGCTGAAATGGTGTCCATCAGTGTCCAGAAGATTCTGAAAGCACAGGATTGCATTCTACACAGCAGAATGAAACATGTCCATAGGTATGCTGGCTACCTCTCTCGGTATGCTGCGCTTCAGATCAGCACGTGTGAATGTTCCCATAGTAAACCCTGTCCCTTAGGTAGCTCCACAGCCAAAAATTACATGGAGTGAGATCAGGTGTTTGTGCCGGCCATGCATTTGGAAATGATCAGCTGATAATTCAATCGTATTCAAACATGTTTTGGAGAAGCAGATGAACTTCACAAGCGATGTGTGGTGGGGCCCCATCTTGCATGAAAACTGTTGAATTCAGTGCATCTGTCTCCTGTAGGGCAGGTATGACATGCTGGCGAAGCATATTGCAGTAATGCTGGCCAGTCACACTGCACATCTTTGGAACTTGAGTGCTAACCTGTTCAAAAAAGAATGGGCCAGTGATGAACATAGCTGTGGAGCCACACCATACAGTGACGTGCTCACCATACAAACGGACTTCATGAACAGTGACTGGAGGTGAAGATCCCCACACTCAGAAATTCTGTGTTCGCCTCACCTGTCAGAGAAAATGAGCTTCATCTGTCCACAGGATGGTCCAGGGCCAGCCTTGTCAACTTCAGCCCTTGCGAGAAAGTCTAGAGTGAAGTTAACATGATGTTGTGCATCCCGTGTTGCAAGATGCTGTATGGTATGTTTCTTGTACGGATACCATTTGAGAATGGTTTGAAGTGCCTTTGTACAGTGGACCACGGGTTGTTCAGCTGTCATGACGCAGCACACGCACTGCCCGACAATCAGGAATTGCATGCAGTGTTGTTTGCCATAGCAACAGCGATTTCATCAACCACCTGTGGTGCAACCATTTGTTGGCCTCTTCCTGGAGCAATGTCCAGTTCTCCAGTTGATTTGAGCTTCTTCATCATCCTCTGCACAACACGTGGAGATAGAGGACCCTTTCAGCCGGCGATATTCTCGAAGTGCAGTTGCAGCATTACTATTGTTTTGATAATAGAGCTTCACCATTAATGCCATGCTCCTTTTGTCCAAATTCATGTTGACACGTCAACAAGTGCACTGCAACTGGTCATGCGTGTGAGTCTATGAATCACGATGATTAATCATGGCACCTGGCAGCCGTAGTTGGGACTGGACAGTGGCGCTGTGACTCATGGAAATCTTGCTTCCCATATTCTGGACATTAATGCTACCAAGTTTGGTACTCATACTTAAAGTAATTAGTTTGCATGTTGTAACATGTTAAATAGTGGAAGTTTAATTATAACCACCCAGTATATATTGTCCAGTTTTCTTGTTGACCCCTTCATTGCACCTATTCCTGTACTTACCCTTGTATTTTGCTGGTCCCATTATTTTCCTGAAGGTTTTCCTCTCTCTCTTTTCCACATTTTCTATTTCCCTTGTCTTAGTCAAATCGAAACATTTGGCTGTGTATGAACATTCTTGTTTTATTGGGGTAATGGAGTGTTGTAACACTGGTTGAGAGGAGATAGAGCTCTTATTGTACACGTCTTTGGTCAACTGCAATGCCAGTTCCATTTTCCTTCCTGAATTTATTAGCCTCATCAGCACAATGATTCTTCTGTATTGCTTCACCAAGATATTTAAATTTATTGAATCTTTCAATTTTCCTGTAATCTGTGTCCATGAAATTTATATTTGTTGTGTATTCTGTTTTTATGTAGGATATTGTACGCCCTGCTTTTCCTACAGTTCTTTTCAAAATGTTGATTTGTCTTGTGCTATCCAGACAACATTGTAAGATTGTTGTCAGAGTTCTCTTCTTCTTCTTCTTCTTCTTCTTCTTCTTCATCTTCATCTTCTTATTATTTTTATTATCAATATTATTGGTATATGTTTCTTTATGTTAAAATACCTTAATAACATACCAGACTGTTGTGCTATCATTTGATTTTTTTTCCATACTGTTAGCTGGAACCTGGACTACCGCTGCCTTCACCAAATGCCCTCAAAAAGAAAATTCTGATCAAAAACAAGAAGCTAAATCCTGATGTGGAAAAGCAGGAATTGGAACTGTTCTGGCAGGGACAGTTTGTCATTGAAGAAAGTGAGGAAGAAGACACATCTGCCATCAGTGAAGCTAAACTGGTACATAAATAATCCAGACAGTTCTATTATTTAAAATATAAGACTCATGTACCATGAAATTTTCAGGCGAACAGCTCGATGTCGGTAACTTTGTACCACAATATTTCAGCACTGCGATTTCCGACCATCTTCAGGTGTATTCTGGTGAAAGTACACGAAGCTCCCAGTGTAGCAAAACAGCTTAAATCACTTAATAAAAGACAAGACCTCCAGTCCTGATTGTATACCAGTCAGGTTCCTCTCAGAGTATGCTGATACAATAGCTCCATATTTAGCAATTGTATACAAGCAGTTCCTCATTGAAAGATCTGTACCTAAAGAGTGGAAAGTTGCACAAGTCACACCAATACCCAAGAAGGGAAATAGGAGTAATCAGATGAATTACAGACCCATATCACTAACATTGATTTGCAGTAGGATTTTGGAGCTGAAATTTTGTTGAACAGTATGAGTTATCTTGAGGGAAAAAAAACTATTTATTGACAAACAGCCAATATGGTTTCAGAAAGTATTGCTCTTGTTAAACACAGTTAGCTCTTTATTCTCATAAATGAATGAGTGCTATTGACAGGGAATATAAAATTGATTCCATATTTTTAGATTTCCAGAAGGCTTTTGACACCTTATCTTTCAAGTGACTCTAATCAAATTGCATGCCAATGGGCTATTATCTCAGTTTTGTACTGGACTGAAGATTTCCTGTCAGAAGGTCACATTTCATTGTAACTGTCAGAAAGTAATTGAGTAGAATAGAAGTATCATCTGATGTTCCCCAAGTTAGTGTTATAGGTCCTCTGCTGTTCCTGTTTTACATAAATGACTTAAGAGATAATCTGAGTAGCACTCTTTGATTGTTTATAGATGATGCTGTTACTAACCATCTTATAGAGTTATCAGATGATCAAAACAAATTGCAAAACTATTTAGACAAGATATCTGTATGGTGCAAAAAGTAGCAGTTGATTCTAAATAATGAAAATTGAGAAGTCATCCTCATGAGTACCAAAAGGAACTGAGTAAATTTCAACTACACGATGAATCACACAAATCTAAAGGCTGTAAATTCAAGTAACTGCTTTGGGACTACAGTTACAAATAACTTAAGTTGGAATGATCACATAGATAATGTTGTGGGGGAAAGCAAACCTAAGGCAGTATTTTGTTGGCAGAACACTGAGAAAATGCAACAAGTGTACTAAAGAGACTGTCTGCACTACAATTGTCCGCCCTCTTCTGGAGTATTGCTGTGCGGTGTGGGATCCGCATCAGATAGGATTGATGGGTGTCATCAAAAAGATTCACAGAAGGGCAGCTCGTTTTGTACTGCTGCGAAACAGGGGACAGAGCGCAATGAATGTGTTGTGTGAATTGGGGTAGCAGTCATTAAAACAAAGTCATTTTTTATTTTGGCAGGATCTTCTCATGAAATTTTGGTCAGCAACTTTCTCCTCAGTGTGTGCAAGTATTTTGTTGGCAACCACCTACATAGGGAGAAATGATCATCATAATGAAATAAGAGAAATCAGAGGTCACATTGAAAGATTTAAACATTTGTTTTTCCTGTGCACTGTTAGAGAGTGGAACGGTTGAGAAGTAGCTTGAAGGTGGTTTGATGAACTCTCTGCCAGGCACTAAATTGTTAATTGCAGATAATCATGTAGATGTAGGTGTAAGACACTACCAGCAGATACTTCGTTTCTCAGATGTTGCACACACATTACTTGAGTGCATGTACTTCTGCTGTAAATCTGTGCATTGCTTCAAGTGCCCTCTGCATCATATCAATTCTCTTCACATGATAAAGTCACAGAACGACATCAGCTACTGAAAGCACAAAGTTTTACAATGACAAGATTCCAAGCTGGAAACTCTGTATCACCATTGGTAAGTTTTTCAGATAGTCATATTTCTACTGATTCCTTAATGATGGAATTCCAGAAGTTTCAAGTATGGATCAAAATTTTCATTTCATTGTAATTCTCCAAATGACCAGTGAAATATAGCATTCGGCAATAACAGACTTGCTTGTGCGGAGGAGATGGGTACACCATTGCTGCTCTACTGTGTGCTCCTAAACAGTATGCATGTGTTGTCCTCTACAAGACCTGCTGTGATCACACAGAATCCTTAAGTCCCCACCAAGTGCAGTTCTGGGTCACTTTTCATGAGTGCCAAAAGCACCAAGATTTTAGATGGAAGATAAAGGACCACCTTAAACTTAGTTCTCTGCCTATTTTTGTAAAAACATATGCAATATACTGTAGGTAGAATGTTATCTCAAATGCCTCACCCTCTTCCTTGTTCTGCCATCTGTACATCTGTAGTGCTCTCTTTACCTTATCAGATGAATATCCATTTTCAATGGACACAGTTTGGAGGTTTTCCAACTCTACCTGAAGGTTATAAGTATCTGAGATGGTAGGGGATTAGTGAATTGAGATATTTGAGAATGCTCATTGCCATTGCAGTATGGTGGCAACTGGTAGACTTTATATACAAGTCTGTGTTAGGGGTGTGGTTACACCAAATGACCAAATGTGCCACCTCTTTTATATCACACTAAGACACCTATGAATGACAAACAATTTTCCAGAGTGAATTTTCATTCTACAGCAGACTGCGCATTGATTTGAAATTGCATGGTAGATTAAAACTATGTAAAGGGCTGGGACTTTAACTTGGAAACTATGAAAAGGCCCCAAGTTCGAGTCCCAATCTGACACACAGTTTTAATTGGCAGACAACCTTCTTTCTCCATCTCCATATTAATGAATTAATATTTTGAAGGATCTCTGAGAGACTGCACAAACCATAAGGCCTAACTATAAATGTGTCATCGAAATGTAACATAACGGTACTTTTGATTTTAAAACTGCTAATTGCGCATTCTGGAGCACCAGCAGGATAGACCTCTCCTCCAAGGCAGCAAATCTACTACTGATGAGCACTGTGTTTATAATGGTATTTGTTGAATTACAATGAAACAAAAATAATGTCTCATACTTAGAATTTTTGGAATGCCATCATTAAAGAATCATGGAAATGTGACTGTGTGGATCAGTGGTTTCCAGTTGGATGCCTCATGTATTACTGATGCTGGAAAACTTAGTGCTCTGCAAAGCTGATGTCATTCTCCAATTTTAATTAAATTAAGGTAATCAATGTGATATTGATAAACTGAGCTTCTACAACAAAGGGCACTCAGAGAGCTTTACAGCAGAAGCACATTAGCTTAACTAACACTAGCGCAGCAACATCCAAGTACACCACACGTGCACAGGTGGGGTCTTAAATAGGGAACCTCAGAGTATTTTCATCAGTACAAACAGGAAGACCTGTGTGGGATCTGTACTAAATTGGACTAACGGGGGATATTGAACGTATACAGAGAATGGCAGCACGAATTATCACAGGTTTGTTTGGCCCACAGGAAAGTTATACAGGATGCTGAAGAAACTGAAATTGCAGATTCTTGAAGATATAAACTATCCCCAGAAAGTTTAGTAATGAAGTTTAATGGACAGGCTTGCAATGATGACTGTAGGAATACACTGCAGCTCCATATGTGTTGCTCACATTGGAATAGCGAGGACTAGATTAGAATAATTACGCAGAGGTATTCAAACAATCTTTCTTCCCATTCCGCATATGCAAATGGAGCAGGAAGAAACCCTACTAACTGCTACAATGGAACATACGCTCTGTCATGCAGTTCATGGTGGTTTTTCAGGTTGTAGATATAGATGAAGATGGCCAGTAGACTAAGCTCTGAAACATCACACTAGCAAGTTGCTGACATACGATAGTTCCATGACATTTCATGGTACAATATACAGGGTAAGTCAGGAGGAAAGGTACCTTCTTTGAGGGGTCATAATATTAGTGATTCTGAACAAAAAATTTCATATGGACATATGCCCTATTTCGAATGGTTCCGAGATAGAACACATTTAATATCACTTATGTATGTTTTTCTTGCATAACTTGAAAACCACACCCTCCAGTGAAAATGTGTCTCAGTGCAAAATTAAACTATATTAAATTTCTTACAAAAAGTCATATCCATTCTTTTCTCTAGAACTAATGGTTTGTGCGAAGAGAACGGGAGAATGTTGAGAGACTCACTCGATTTGCATGCGCTGCAGTTTACGTAGTTCTTGTAGGCCAATTTGAGGTCCCACATCAAACTGATCGTCTCTACTTACTACATCAATATGCTACCTCAAATTGGCCTACAAAAATTACATTAAGCTATACCCTGTATATGCATGCATCTCATATAAGATTCTTTGTTACCTTCATTTTCATGGAATAAGATCAGTGGACAAAAGCAGGTGTCACACACATTTAAGTGGATATTTGAGAAAAAGTGAATAACTTCTTACATGGTGTCATTATTAATGGCAGTAAAAGGAAGGCATTTTTGATAAGTCATCATGTGCTTGGTATAATTGTTATATAATTGGTTGTCATAAAGTTTTAATTATCACAAAAAATGATGTTTCTAATTTGTTTACAAAGCTTTTTTGACCACCTGTTAATGTATTACCTGTTAGCTTTCATCTCAGGCTCTTTGGCCATTGTTTCTTTAATGATTTCTCTGACATTTCAACATCTCGGGGGTCGTGCATTCTCAAAGATTTGCCCTGCATTTGTGGTGGTAGACTGGACTGGACTCATAGCCATGGGTTGGGGTTGTATGCACTATTTGCACTAACATCTACAGTAAGCATTTCTCAGATCAGTACCATTGTAGCTTCTACATTATTACTTGCAATGGTCATTCATTGCAGTGCAGGAATCCAGAATCAGTTTATCTTGAGGCTTGCTACATGTTAAAATTATTATGTTTGTGAACTTTAATGGCTTCCTTGAACAAATGGACATGGTAGTTCTCCACAGCAAGCTCCTATGTGTTTCAGAATTTTATTGATCTCAAGAATAAATTTCTTTTATTTCTGTCAATGTTCACAATGTATTTGGTCCTTAGACTACCATACCGGTTTCTGTCAGCAATTACCATCTTCAGATCTGTTTTATAACATGCCCTAATATAATAAAGCCATAGTGGCATCATCAGAAAATAAGCTTATCATCATCATTGTGTATATTTTGTGACAATGCTACTATATATTTACTATATTAGGTCATGTTATAAAATAGATCTGAAGGTAGTCATTGCTGACTGAAACCAGTACTCTAAGGACCACATGTTTTGAGATCATTGACAGAAATAAAAGAAGTTTATTCTACAACTCCTAGATCTCTGTTTTAATCAATGTCCATGTCGCAGCTTGTGTACGTTGTCCATCTCACATAGTATGTGCGTCATCACAACTGATTTCTCCACCTGTCCGAGTCTGCAATACCATCCACATTTGATGATCCTGATATTGATGAATCGTTAGGTTTCATGAGACTTCATTAAGAGCTGGTGCCATGCTCTCTCCTGGCTGTTTGTGGGGGCCATACCAGTGACATGGAGAGTTTTGTAGTTTATAGCAGGCGTACAGATCTGCCAAGCACATTTTGACATCTTTTTGCTTTACATGTAACTATAACAAGCCTTGATTTTGATTGACACTACTTCTAAATGATCATAGGATGTTCCCGGGTATGATGCTACACAGGAGAATGGAGACATCCCCAGCCCCGTGAAGTATCCACCATCAACAAATAAGATTCATCCATGGCTCTCATCCATGGTGAACTACACTCAACCAGTCAAATTCCAAGGATTTTATGTTGCTGAGGGTAAGAGATTAAATTTATTGCATAACATTAACATTTATCTTTTCTCTGAATACTACAGTCAAAATAATCATCATCAGAAACAATATCAAGTGTGAAACCATCTCTGGTTTGTTACACACTCAGTATTTAACTCTGTCCATCTTTTCTTTCGCTAACAAATCTTACTTCTTCCTTGTTTTGAGTTATAGTTTTGAGGAGACTGTGGTGTACTTGTTTCTTTCATTCAGTCTTGCAGTCTGGCCTCAGGAGCCAGAGACTGTGGGCTTGTGTGTGTGTGTGTGTGTGTGTGTGTGGAGGGGGGGGGGGGGGGCAAGTGATCTGAAGACTGCATTTGGTCAGTTTGTATAAGTAACAATTGCAGACAAACTGTCGGAGTCAGTTGCTTCTTCTTCTGGCAGAATGGTTGAAAGGGAAGGAAGAGGGCCGAGTGAAAAGGACTGGTGATATTTAGAAAAAGGGGTAGAGTTTGGAAAAATCACCCACAACCCTGGGTCAGGGGAGACACCAGACAGAATGAGAAAGAAAGACTGATCACTGGGGCTGCACAGGTGATATTTGAAAACCTTATATCTTAAAGGTGGAAGATAGGGTAATATGCAAGATGTAGATTACTGCTAAAACGTCATGCATAAATTAATGAGAGCAAAAAGCTATGAGTGTCATATGTGATAAAGGTGGCAGAGGGACAACAATAAATAGTATAGTCTTACCTATCTGCTGTTCTGCATGGATGTCAAGAATCTCATCTGTTTGTGTGAGAATGTTGCATAAATGATGCAGCACATCCAACTTAAGTTGGGAAAGATTATCCCACTACGTGGGAGGCCACAATTTGGCCCCTTTCAAATACACCCCATTGGCTGTAAGAGGCAAGAGTGTCTCTGTGGCATGGTTGCCTGCTAGTTTCACATATTTGCACCACACTGAATCTTTTTATTTATTTATTTACACGTCAAGTTCCGTAGGACCAAATTGAGGAGCAAATCTCCAAGGTCATGGAATGTGTCAGTACATGAAATTACAACATAAAAGTAATAACAAATAAAAATAAAATGTTTATGATCCCGAAAAAGTCAATCCGTAATTTTAAGTTAACACTGTCAACAATACAACAAAAATCAGCTTAATTTTTACAGAAACTTCTCGACAGAATAGGAGGAGTGACCCATGAGGAAACTCTTCAGTTTTGTTTTGAAAGGGCATGGATTACTGCTAAGATCTTTGAATTCGAGTGGTAGCTTATTGAAAATGGATGCAGCAGTGTACTGCAAACCTTTCTGCACAAGAGTTAAGGAAGTCCGATTCAAATGCAGGTTTGATTTCTTCCAAGTATTAACTGAATGAAAGCTGCTTATTCTTGGGAATAAGCTAATATTGTTAACAAGAAATGACAGTAAGGAATACATATATTGAGAGTCCAATGTCAAAATGCCCAGACTTGTGAAAAGGGGTTGACAAGAGGTTAGTGAACTTACACCACTTATTGCCCAAACCGCCCATTTCTGGGACAAAAATATATTTTTAGAATGGAAAGATTTACCCCAAAATATAATACCATACAACATAAGCGAATGAAAATAAGCAAAGTAGACTAATGTGCTGCTCACTATCCTTCCCACCCCTCCCACAGTGGTATTCCGCCGTCCACTGAATCTACACAGTATACTTGTAGTCAATCCTTATTCAACCCCTGCTCCAACCCCTTACCTCATGGTTCATACCCCTGTAATAGACCTAAATGCAAGACCTGTCCCTTATGTCCTCCCACCACCACCTACTCTGGTCCGGTCACTAACATCACTTATCCCATCAAAGGCAGGGCTACCTGTGAAACCACTCAGGTGAACTGCAGGCTAAGCTGCAACCACTATGCTGCATTCTATGTAGGTATGATGACCAACAAGCTATCTGTCCGCATCAATGGCGACAGTCAAACAGTGGCCAAGAAACAAATGGGACACCCTGTTTCTGAACATGCTGGTAAAAATGATATCCTTCATTTCAATGACTGCTTCACAGCCTGTGCCGTATGGATCCTTCCAACTATCACCAGATTTTCTGAATTGTGCAGGTGGGAACTTTCCCTCCAATATATCCTATGTTCCCGTAACCCTCGTGGCCTCAACCTTTGTTAGTCCCTGTTCTCACCCATCCAGCCCCTTCCCTGTTCCCATTCCAACACTACACAGCTGTCATTCCACCATCACACCCAGTCTTTTTATTTCTCTTCTTATCCACTACTTCCCCCACCCCTCCTCCCCCCCTCTCCCCTACCCTTCATCTAACCGGCAGCACTTCCCTGTTTACCACCCCCACCATACTGTGCCTCCCTCTCCCTGCTCCAGCCTCCTCCTTACCCCACCAAGTCACCACTCCCATCGTGCACTGGTGCCGCTGCTCACATTGGTTTCAGTTGCCTGAGACTGCAGTCGTGTGTGTGTGTGTGTGTGTGTGTGTGTGTGTGTGTGTGTGTGTGTGTGTGTGTCTGTGTGTTGTTGATAAAGGCCTTAATCGCCGAAATCTTTAATTGTGAGAGTCTTTTTGTGTTGCCTATCTATGACTCAGCATCTCTGCTATATGATGATCACCAATTTTTCTTCTCATAACATTGATAGACCTGTTACATACATCAGTTGTACAAAAATTTAGATATGTTTTGAATGGACATGTAACTGATTGAAATTAACTTTATATCAGAATCTTACTGTTGAAAATTGAATGTTCATTTTGTGAACAAACGAGAAACTTCCCCCCCCCCCTCACACACACACACACACACACACACACACACACACACACACACACACATGCACACACACACAATCTGTTAGAGAAGAGACGGCTGGAGAGGCACTTCTTGGTGGCGGAGCTGTGATGTTACGGTAGTGGAAGGTTTTTGGAGAAGCAGGAAGATGTACGACCCTCAGCACAAGAATGGAATGTGAGTGTGACAGTAGATTTTTCTCGAAACCGTTATGTCGACCTTAGGTACTGCTTTCATCCTGATTACATGAAACATAATTCAACTGGCATTAATGTTTTACCAAAGCTATACTCCCTAAAAAGAATAATCACACCTTTACAATGTTATAAACTTCCAGCCAACCGGGTGTTTGCAACCTGTTGGCTGGAAGTTTGTAACATTGTAATTAATTATGGTTGCTGAGTACAGCCAAGTTCAAAACATTAATCGCACCATTAGTAACAGTGCAGCAATTTTGATATGGTATGGCTTACATGTAATGTGTCTGCAATTAGAAAGATTCCAGCGTCACTTTTGGGTTTATATGTGATCCATAACACACCAAGTCAACTATTGTTGTTCATGATGTCATTGCTGCTACCAAAAAGATCACATTTTGGTTCACAGTTACTCAATAATTCAGCACATTAACAACCATTGTCCGTGATGATAGTATTGGTTATTCACAGAATCACATCTTTGTCAGAAATGAACACAATAATACACCACACCAACAACTGTTGTCCATGATGATGTTATTGGAAAAGGAAAAAAATCATTGTCACTCTTTTGTAGCTCCAAGAATTCTTTCCTTCTCCAGTGAAGTTCTGTTATTCTAAGACCACTAACAAGACTTCCATCTGAAATTCCTCATATCCTTTAGAGCACTATGTTCACTACCATTGTGGTTTCATCCACCAAGTATGCACAATATTTCCAAAATGAAGTTGCTTGTGTTCACTTGAATGGATTTATATTATCTCATTAACGCTCCATATAGAGTCACTAGTGTTTAGTCACTTAACCAGTGTCTTGTACATTGTGTCCAGTTTAATATTCACTTATGAACCTTTTTTAAAAAAAAAAGCACTACATCATCCCACAAGTGGCCCATCGGGACCATCCGACCGCCGTGTCATCCTCAGATGAGGATGCGGATAGGAGGGCAGGTTGTCAACACACCCCTCTTCTGGTCGTTATGATGGTTTTCTTTGACCGGAGCCACTACTATTCGGTCAAGTAGCTCCTAAGTTGGCATCGCGAGGCCGAGTGCACTTCAAAAAATGGTAACAGAGCATGGTGGGCCGGATGGTCATCCATCCAAGTGCCGGCCACGTCCGACAGTGCTTAACTTTGGTGATCTGACGGGAACCGGTGTATCCACTGCGGCAAGGCCGTTGCCTCCTCATGAATCTTTGTTCTTCATTAATTCATTATATTCAATTAACTGTACCCGTACCGACTCAAGACTGCTCACCTTCACATTACTTCTCTCCACCCTTAAAAAAATAGTAATTATACTGAATACATTAAAGCTCCTAACTATCAAGAAAAAGCTTGAGCAATCTCAATCTGTACCTTATTTGTTTCTAACCAAATCATCAGAGTACCTAACCATCTAGTTTGAAGCATGACTCGACAGCAAATCAATTTATTTTAGTGTCAACTAACAATTACTGTTAATAATAACGTGAAAAGTGAAAAATTCAAAGTAAACTTCTCTATCACTAGCTAATTCTTTGGCCTCATATGCATGACAAGACTAGTACTCATTAAATGCATGCTACCAGTAATAACTTACTACCAAATAAATTTCATTGAAAAATCACATGTTGATAATATTCTTCTCGGGTATGCAGCCAGATCATAACGTCTTCATCCATCCAAGTGCCGGCCATGTTATGATCCGGCTGCATACCCGAGAAGAATACTATCAATTATTACGCCGGGAAAGCCTTCATAGCCACAAATCACATGTTCATTGACACAACTGAAAAACCTTTCCATCCTTAATTTTGAATAATTATCTTATTACTGATACCCAACATTTCACACTGATATTTACATCAGAGTCCCCCTTTTTTTCGTGTCTTGTTTGAGCAATTGCTACTCACGATGTTGGTGGGGGAACATCTCCTTTACTTTCCCTGACCCTACATACTGTAATACACATGCACCAGGGTTTGGTACTTTGCTAATTACATATGGCCCTGTATACAGTCTTTGCCACTTTCTGTTCATCTTCTTTAGTAATGAAGACTGGGGTACATCCTCAATAAAACTTTGTTTCCAATCTTGTATTCAGACAGTCTCTTTAAGTTCTTGTCAAAGTTCATTTTCCTTTTCCTTGCCGTTTCAGTAGTGTTCACTATCTCATCTCGCAGTTTTGACTGCAATTCTTGCTCTTCTTCAGCATTTTTCGGCAAACCGTTTACCCACTCATTCGCATCTACCTTATTGAACATTAATTCAGCTGGTGTAAATTCTGTTGACATGTGCATTAAGTTGTTTACAGTACTCTCGAATACATGCAAATTATCAACCCAACTGTTTTTCCAATGCCCATATTATTGCCAGTGCTACTGTCTTAGTGGTGGTATAGGCTCTTTCACAGTTGCGTAAGGTCCTACTGGCAAATGCTATTGTACGGAATGTTGTGTGCCCTTCAATTTTTCTGACTTGGAATAGGCATGCGCCCAAACCAATATTCGATGTATTTGTCATTAATCCATATTCCACATTCATGTCAGGATGATACAGTAACTGTGCATTTACCAAAGATTCTTTGAGTTTCTCAAAGTCTCTCTGACATTCTCTGGTCCATTGCCAGTGTGCATTTTTCGTCAGTAAATTCAATAAATGTTCTGAATTCAAGAATTGGTCAGATACAAATTTGCGGAAAAATGATGCTAGGCCCATAAAACTTTTCGACAGTCCCTTTGTACATGGCATCGGGAAATTATTTATTGCACTGATCTTCTTCACGTGTGGTAAAATACTCTTTTCATCAATTAAATTTTCTAAAAATTTAATCCAACTCAAACCAAAGTGATATTTGTGCAAGTTAGCTGTGATTCCTGATTCTTCAAATTTTGTGAGAAATCTTTCCAAAGTTTTGATATGATTATCCCATGTCATCGACGAACTAAGTTAGGTTGCTTCTAAGTTCAGGTCCCAGGATATAATCTAAAGCTGCAATAAAGACTCCTGCACTTATGTTGAGTCCGAAGGGCAAAACTTTAAATTGATAACTTAGTACAGCATAAATGAATGCAGTGTACTTCCTCGAGCTTTCATGCAGTTTTATTTGCCAGTTGAAGCCCCACAAGTCATTGAATTAATTTGCCGATATTCTCCGGATGTGTTTGCATTGGTATTATTATAATACTGAATAAAGATCCATCCAGTACAAGATAAACTTTTCCTCCCAATTTGGGAACTACCAAAAGAGGGCTACAATATGGACTTGTGGAAGATTCAATCATATCCCAATTTAACATTGTTTGTATCTCTTGATCTACAGCTGCTCATATCCTCCACTGGACAGGGTAATAACTTTGGCAATATGTCTTGTGTGATTTGATGTCTATTTTACATACATAGCCACTTATCATGCTAGGTCTTTCATTAAATACATTGATAAATCTAGACAATAATCTGTTAAGTTGATCTGTCTGTTCAGAACTCAGCTGGAGCGATTTGTTAATTTTTTGTTGTAAATGATTTAATAACTCATTTACATCTGTTACTTTTTTCTCTTCTAGGCACATGCTCGATTCGTAGCTTCTTACCAGCTATATGCAAGCTCCTTCACAATGCTTACCATATATATTTTCTGTCTGCAAAAGTACCTCAACATCTCATGCTTAATTTTCCATTCTCAAAATACCACATGAAAAACTATGTTCGCGTGTGTTTCCTTAAAAAAATCCAGCCCTAAGGTGCAGTCCACAATTAATTGTTCAGCAGTTACAAATGTGCCCTTATAGGCTCCATTCCCCAAATAAACAATAGTAAGTGGTTGCCTCCTAACGAGCTTGTTCTTGGATACAAAAGCACCTATGAGTTTGCAATTATTAACTGGATGTACCGGAAACTTTGCTTCCTGGCTCAATTTGTCAAACAAACTGGCTGAAATCGCATTTGCTGTTGCACCTGTGTCCTGAATGATATTTACTTCATTATTTTCAATTCTGCCCTTAACTGCTGATACCAGAGACAGCCTTTCCTCAACTTTACACCTTGTCTGCTCTGAGAGTAATTCATCTCTTAATAAATGGCCATCGTCGTATCGTAGCATAGCCAAGTTACTATCACTGCCCCTCCAATTCTTTTCGACCCTAACACTGCAGCTGGTGCAGGTCTTTAGGCATTTCCCTGATTTATGTTGGTATTCCTGTTTATATCTTTGTGCACTTCTGTTATTACAGGCATGTTCTGACGCCAGTCTGTCACATTCACAATCAATGGTACATTCATACTTGCTTCTGGTACGTTTACTTGGTTATTGTTCCAGGTTTGATTTCCACTGTTGTGTCCTACATAACCCGGGTGATATCTCCTGTCAGGTCTTCCATTTCTACCTCGGATATGCCTATAATTTGGCCCATAACCATATTGTCTTTGGTTATTTCCATTCATAATCATCTGTGGTTGCGCTCGCACCTCATTTGCTGTCGCAGACTGCTAGCTGATCATTTGTCTAAAACCATTGACATTTTTGCATGTCGTTTGTCCATTATTCTCAGCACGCTTTTTGTTATCCTCTTGGTTTATGACATATGTGTCTAATGTTGACAAAAATTCTTCAGTGTCACGTTCCAGTATTGTCTTGAACTTTTCTCTGATGGCGGTGGATAATTTTGATTTTAATATCTGGATGATATCATCTTTCCTCATCAGATTATCCCAGTATTTTGCTTTGTTCAGATATTTTTCGAAATATTTACACAATCCTCCAGATGTCATTGTAAATGGTTCTGGGTTTAGTACTTCTTTCTTTAGCCTCTCTTTTGCACCCTGTTACCAATACTTCAACAGGAATGCTTGCTCAAACTCTTCATACGTAGTGCACGTTTTTATGGCATCATGAACCCACATTTTGATTTCCCTGCTCATATAACCTGCTACTTGCTGCATCTTTCAGTACTCTCTCCGAAATCTTGGTAACAAGTCAGTAAAACTGCTTATGAACACCACCGGATGTATTGTCTTCTTTTCCGGAAAAAATGTTTGTAACTGATGGTATTTTAGTAGCTTTTCTTCACTACATGTACTCCTATTGTCATATGTTGCAGAGTGTCCAAAATTATGTGCTTGTTTTCTGCCGACTTCTTGAATGTAAGCAGATCTGTTGTTACTTTTCTAGGCTGGTGGTGACATTTGCCCAAGGATTATTCGATACATCTTCCTGCCTGTTATTCATAGATGACGCTTGACTCAACTCCTTCAACTCATCTGATTTGTGTGAAAAGTCCCTTTTCGCACTATTAAGCTCTTCCGAAAATTTGTTTTGTATTGCTTTCATTCCTTTAGTTACTATTCCTTCGAGCTGAGGGATGTTGATAGTACCAGAATTTATTCCGTCCTCTATTTTCTTCTCAATTACGGTGCTTACTGAAACTTCTTTGTCTTGTATCCACTGGTCTAATTTTGGTTCATAAGCAGCATGTTCCTCATTGATTTTGTGTGCAATGAATTTCTCACACCCTGAAGCAATTGCAGTTACTACTGTTGACATATTATGTAATTTTTCGTCTACTGATTATTGTTTTTCAGTGACATCATTCATTTATTTTGTCGTCTGTTGTATATCTTCATTCTCAAGTAGCTGTTCTTGCTTCTGTTTCACTTCAGCAATAGTTTTGTTCAAGTCTTGAACTTCCTTGGTAATTGTTTCATCCTTTATAGATAAAGATTGCATTTGTGTGACAAGATCTTCTTGTTGAGTCTTTAAAATTTGAACTTCATTTGATACAGTGTTTAATTCTTCCTTTATTTGTTTCTTCATATTCTTCATCTGTGAAGATATCTCTTTTTGAGTTCTCTTTTATTAACTTCTTCCATGTTCTTCATACCTTGCACCATTAATTTTTGAAAATCTATAAGCATTTGGGCAATAGTGTCTTCTACTGACCTCGTTGCTAGATTTTCTGTTTCACGTGAAGTGCCCACTTCACGCAGAAGTCTGTCCACAATTGTCGTATCTGACTGATCTGATGTTGCAGGTCTTGCATCACCAAGTTCAACTACCACATTCTGCGTCGATTCCGTCTCAAAATATTGTGAATTCTTTTGTTGTTCCATTTTGTAGTGTCTATGGGTTTTAACTATTACACATGCACACAAAAATTGAAAAGTGTACACCCTATATTTGCACGAAAGCACTAGACACCTTAGGTAAACTTTAGACACATGAAAAGCAGTAATCTCTAACACCCAAATTACTCACTCTCACAATATGTTAGTAGAAATTTACAGTAATGTCAAATAAATAAATACTATTCTACTTCAAACTACTAGCAAATTATTATCCTTAATCAATGAAAGTCTACAGTTCTACTAATTCTATCAGTTTGAGATTGTTACAATGAGGCGCAGAAAGAGAATCACCAAAGTTGTTTCTTGATATTGCCTTTCAATGAGAAGTTACGCTGGCAGGGCTCCGCATTCACAAGATATCATCTCTCTCCAGCAGGAAATATTGGTAGGGGAGGACATGAAACAAGTCACACATCTATTAGTCTTTTATAATAGTAATGCATACACAAATGAAAAAAACTTAACCTATGTAAAATTCAGTAATTATTTAATTCTCATGCCACTTCTAGACATCCTGTCACATAGGGCATCATTGTAACGCCCTCTCACATGAAAGTTAAACTGTTATAATTTTACTGAGATGTAATGATTCATGAGAGGAGTCATTATTTCACCCTGAACCCAGTTATTGTATGGAGATCTGTGTAGAAAATTTTATTTCAGAGACAGAAAGTAACCTCGATGAACTGCTTTTATTATTATTATTATTATTATTATTATTATTATTATCATCACCATCATCATCATCATCATCATCATCATCATCATCATTATTACTGATTCAAGGAATTTGTTCTTTAGTATTCAGTCTCTCTAAGAAAAGAGTTTAGGTGTGCGAAATGTATAAATAACCAAACAGATCTCACTAGACGACGTTTATGTTCAGGGGATTGTGCATGGTAGACGAGAGATCTGCTGCTGCACGCTGACTGTAATCTGTACTCTATGTCTCTGCCAGTTGTTGAACTGTGTGCTGAATCTGTAGAAATCTTAGTCTACATTAACTCTCCATCAATGTGGAATTGTTTTAAAGTCTTTAAATTAATGACCATATAGAGTGTGCAGGTTCGAGCTTCCACAGTCCAAAGAAATGTCTCGTAGGCATGCACAAACATTTGAAAATGTGAAACCATAAGATGAAGAATAATTTACGCAATACACACCTTGTTTATGCTGCTGAGAAATTGGTTTATTGGCTTATTATTCTCGCACAAAATCAGAAAATGCCTTTCAATTAAAGATGGCGGTCTCACAACAGTGCCTTCTGTCTCAAGCTGTAGTACATTCGTCCATAGTCATTAAGATCAGAAGCTAGACTATATCTTTTCACAATAGTTAACATCAAGCCAAAGCTCTTTTAGTTCAAGGAATAGAGAGAGCGTCAGCAATAATACTGCTTTCTCACAGTCAGTTGCATTCCAGTACACTTCAAATAATATATTGTTTGGCTATGCATCTATTACTATTGCATGACACGAACCACTACACCATGAAGCAATTCACATGTGGAGATATCTCTCTGCATTTTTAACAGGCATCCTATGATGACAAACTGTATTCTTTATAAACAGTTGCATGTGCAGTGTTGTCGTATTCTGCAGGATAGCAAAAAAGGTAGTTGGATTTCATTTACTAGTTCATTTAATAGTTCCCCTTCCTCTTCCATCTTGTGCATCAACCTCCTACTACTCTCTGGGACCAAGATCCATCCCCAATTTCTGGCCTGACCACTGCAGATGATGTTATAGTGGACCCTATTGCTATCTCCAACACCTTGGGCCTCTGTTTTTTGGAGATTTTGAGCTCCACCCTCTGTCACTCTGGCTTCCTCCATTGAAAACAAGTGGAGGAGGATTGGGCAGTACCCTTCTCTTCTCAGAATCATGAGTGTTTACTGTGTAACTTTTACTGTGGGGGAGCTAGATCATGCTCTCACTTCATCCCAGTCCTCTGCCCCAGGGACGCACGATGTTCACATTCAGATGCTGTGGCACCTATCTCTTGAAGGTGAGCACTTTCTCCTTCATATGTACAATCGCATCTGGGCAGAGGGCATGTTTCCCAGACGTCGGCATGAAGTCACTGGCATACCCATATCTAAGCCAGGTAAGGACCAACACCTTCCCTCTAGCTACCCCCCCCCCCCCCCCTTACACACACACATTTGTCTCACCGTCTCACCAGCTGTGTTTGCATGGTGTTGGAAAGTATGATTGATGCCTAGCTGGTATGGTAGCTTGAGTCTCGCAATTTACTAACCACTGTACAATGAGGATTTCGATCGTGCATCTTGTCACTTTGGCAACCCACATCCTGTGGCCAAGTTTTTTGAGTTGGAGAAAGCCTATGATGCCTGCTGGAGTACTGATATCCTCATACTCTCTACATATGGGACTTCTGAGGCAGCCTTTCCTGTTTACTTGAGGCATTTTGAAAAGACAGAGTTTCCAAAGTACATGTTGTTTCTGCCTTGTCAGACACCTTTATCCAGGAAAACGGTGTGCCTCAAGGTTCCATTATGAGTGTCATCCTCTTTTCGATCATCATTAACCTTATTATGGCCTATCTCCCTTTGGCATCTGCAGCTCTCTTTTTGTTGACAGTTTTGTCATCTGTTGCAGTTCTCCACAGAATTATCTCCTTGAGTGGCATCTTCACCATTGTCTTGATTGTCTTTACTCATGTAGCTTCAACAATGGCTTTTACTTTTCCACTGACAAAACCGTTTGTATGAAATTCTGATGGCACAATGGGTGTCTCCCACCATCTTTACATCTTGACCCTGTTGCTCTTCCATTCATTGAAACTATGAAATTCCTTAGGCTCATGCATGTTAGGAAACTTTTTTGGTCCTCCCACGTGTCATACCTGACTGATCGCTGCACCTGGTCTCTCAATATCCCATGTGTCTTCAGCAATATATCTTAGGGAGTGGATTGGACCAGCGTCTTCCATTTGTACTGATCCCTTGTCCATTCAAAACCAGACCATGGGTGTTTTGTGTATGCATCTGCACATCCACCCATCTTACATTGTGTCAATACTATCCACCATTGTGGCATCTATTTGGCCGTTGGCACCTTTTACACAAGCCTGTTTGAAAGTCTGTATGCAGAAGCCGTCAAACTCCCACTGTCATACCGATGTGATGTTCTCCTTAGTGGATACGAATGTTGTTTGCTACCATGCCTGGCCACCCATCCTATGCCTCCTTCTTTGATGACTCCGTTGACTGCCAGTATGGGGTGCATGCCCTCCTCTGTTACCTCCTGGAGTTTGCTTCAGCTATTGCTCCTGCATCTTAACTTTATGCTACATGGCACTTTCTCGATGGATGTGAATCCTTCACCACTTTGGCTTTGTGCAGCAGCTCATGTTCATGTTGGGCTCCATTTGCTTCCTAAAGACACTACTCCAGGCATGATCTATTGCAGTAAGTTTCTCAACCTTCACATGTAACTTTGCGATAGTACCTTTGTGTACACTGATGGGTTTCGGACTGACCTTGGTGCTGGGTGTACCTTTGTCGTCATGACCAATGACTTTTGGTATCAGCTTCCAGAACAGTGCTCAGTATTTACAGCACAGGTTTTCATCATGTATCAGGCCACACGGTACATCCAGTGACACAGACTTTTCAATTTTGTCATTTGCTCCGACTCTCTCAGTGCGCTTCAGAGCTTCTGTGTGCTGTACACTAAAAATGGTTCAAATGGCTCTGAGCACTATGGGACTCAACTGCTGAGGTCATTTTAGCGAATGACACATAGGCTGTTGACCACGTTTTACTTTTTATCTGTCATAGTAATATGACGAAAGACATTCAGTGTTTAGTTCAGAACCTCAATTATGGCCCTTTCTCCAAGAGATGGTCCCTGTTTTTAGCTGTATTTTTTTCCGTCGATTGGGCTTAATGTGTAGTCTCTTTTAACTTCTTTTTCATTTTTGTGTTCTACAGTTCAGACATAGGCATGTATGGCCTTAGTTCTTTCTGTGCCCTAAAACAAAACAAAAGAAACAGAAACAGCAATATAGGACATGCATCTTGCCATTCTGTCCTGGATATGAGCATAAGACTCAGAATCTGCTTAAGGGACGATGTTCTTGTCAGAAAACCACCTTGATTTTCTTTGATCTTGTAGCCTATAGCCTACTACGTATTGTTTTCCAGCAGATGTTTTATGTTACTAATAACATTAATTTTCCTCAGTTGTTGTTGGCAACAGTTTTATCTCCTTTCTTAGAAAAATGACGAATTAATGTGCCCTTTCAGTCCTCTGGAATTTCTTTTATTAGCCATGTATTCTGCTTTATTCCTTTTAATGCAGTTTTCTGTGCTTGGATAATGATAGTTTTCACTTTTCATTTCAAGAACAATGATTTTGCAGCTACACCATGAGACTCACCCGAATACTTTATTGAAGTTTCATGTCATGTTTTTCTGAAATCATTTTTATTTTGATTGAGGTGGTTTTCATCAAGTAAACATATAACATTTCTGATTCCTTTGTTCTTTCTTGCTAAACTTCCTTAAGTGTCAGTGGTGTGTTCCTTGATACAATCACATCAATTAAAAATTTAGGCATTATGTTGCATTGCAGTATGAAATGGAAAGGGCATGTAAGGACAATAGTAGGGAAAATGAATTTACAACTTTAGTTAATTGGGAGAATTCTAGGAAAATGTTGTGTACTATAAAAGAGACCACATATAGGCACTGGCAAAATCCATTCTTGTATTCTGCCTGAGTGTTTGGGACCTCTGCCAGATCAGATTGAAGGATGACGTTGAAGCAATTCAGAGGCATGCTACTAGATTTGTTACTGGTAGGTTTGATCAACATGTTAGTATTATGGAGGAGCCTTATGAACTCAAATGGGAATCCCTGGAGGAAACACTATGTTCATTTTGTGAAACACTATTGAGACAACTTAGAGAAGAGGTATTTGCAGTTGTCTGCAGTATAAATATACTGCTACCTACATAAATTTCATGTAAGGATTATAAAGACAAATTAAGGCTTCTATAGAAGATGTATAGACAGTTGTTTTTTGCTCATTCCATTTCCGAGTGGAACGGTGAAGGGAATGACTGGTGGAGGCACAAGGTACCCTCTGCCGTGCACTGTGTGGTGGCTTGCTGAGAATGTATATAGCTGCTGAAGGAACTAACAGTTATGAAAGCTAAGCATAATTTTCTTTACTTTAAACATGTCTGGCTGCAGTAACTGGAATGTAACTTCTTTGGACTAACCATTCAGGCAGAATTGTTGTCCAGTTCTTACTTCAGGAGGCAAAATGATTAGTACTGCTGAACATAAATGTACATGACACTATCCTAGCTTTAAGATATTTCAGTGGTAAGGAAAATTTAAGAAACCTTAGTTGTTGTCTAGAGATATAGGTCAAATGAAGACAGCAAGTGCTATAGGACAAATGTTGAAAAAAATTTAGGCTCAGTGATTAAATAAGGCAATGATACTGAGATGCAGAAAATAGTTAGTACTATTTCTAATAAAGACTGGTATTTAAGTTCACAAAAACTCTATGTATGCTTTTGGAGCTCATTTACCACTGCTGTCATTGTATGGTCCATGGGATTCATTGTAATTAACAGTCAACCTTTCCAGCAATGATTACAGTGTAGGAATTATGTGAACTGCTGCGAGAGTTGCTGGGCATATTCTGGATGAGAATCTGCTGTGCTCCATGCTTTCTGAGAACATGTATCAAGTAGCATACTCAGCTTCTGAATGGAAGGTGAGACACTTTTTCAGCTTCTGATACTTCCCTATCCACTGTGTGTATTCTCATGATGGGATGTGGCAAGGTAAAACTGTGTTCAGGTCTGGCAGCCGCAGCCAAATCTCTGTCTTTTGTGCGCAGTGCATTGTGACCTGCGCAGCTTGCTATATGACAAGGAGTATTTGTTGTAAAACTGCATGAAAAGTAGTAATGAACTGTAAATAGAGCTCAGTATTTACAGATGCATGTTTCAACTAGCAAAGTGAACTGAAGACCTGGCCAGAATGGCAGCACTATTGTGCTCAAGAAACGAGATGTTGAGTCAGTAACAATGTACAGTACGATATTCTTAGAAGTGGGGCACTGTCACCTGCTACATGTTTAATATGCCAATGTCCTGCATATCTCAACAATTTAACATTGACGAACACTGACCCATACAGGTTTTCAAATCTCGTCCAGCACAGTCCCCAACAATCAGTCTTTCCTTCTCATCCCATCTCGTAAGTCTCCCGTGACCTGCGGTTCTGGGTGACTTTTCCAAAATCTTCCTCTCTTCCTAGACCTCTCCAGTCCTGTTTCTCCACCCTTCTTCCTTCCCCTTCAATCCTTCTGTCTGAAGAAGGAGCCACTGGTTCTGAAGGATTGCCTATTTATAACCTCTTTTATGTGTGTGTTCTGTTGCCGTAGATTTTTTATGTATCCAATTACATTATTCTGTCAATAATTGATTGAATTTGTTGTTATATTTGACCATAATAATTAATTTTTAAACAGTATAAATCATGATAAAAAGGAGGAAGGAGGAAAGTAAAGGAGAATATGGAAATGGTTCACGGCTGTAGCCGGTTGCTGTACAGTTCCGTGGGTTAGACTTACATTTTGTGGGTACTGACATATTTGAATTATACAGTTAACACGTAAGTCAAGCTACCATAGGGCTAAGAGGGTAGTGCCCCAGGCCTCCCAAGCTTAAGGGGCCCCCCACCCTCCATGAACGATGTTCAAAAAAGTTATATATTATCTTAGTTGAATCAAGAATTTTTTACTTTTAACTTTTTAGACCTGACCAACAAACCTGGAATGGCATGAACTGAAATCATAAAAATTTCTCCCAACTCCAGAGCAGAAACATAATGGGGTGTGAGGCTCATCCACTAAGATGTGGACCCTGGTGCCATTTGGGTGTTGTTGGTTGAAGTCAGAGTTGCCATGGGTGCCAATCTTGGTGAACTAACAGTAATTGGCACTAATTTACTAACAGTGTGTTTGATAATACAGTGTGTGACCACATTTTAATTTGAAGCCTCTACAATGTTCTATTATGGAACACTGTTGCTGCCACATCTCGTGAAAATGATAGGTACTGCATGCGAAATTGCAGGCCATGCAAAGCACTGACCTTTTCTCCCCATGTCGGCCAAGGCCTTGCTCTGCGCAATCCCAGAATCCTCTGCAGCAAAAAGGAGCCATGTTGTAGTGGACACACAATAATATGGCACTAAGTATGGTAACTCAGTTGTTTGTGTAGGGAATTCCCCTAAGCAAACTATCCCTAATCATAGATCCCGATAAAGTGTTGTAACCAGTTGCACTCTGAATTTCTTAAAAGAGGAATAGAAAATGTGGATCTTGGTCTTGGATGGTTTTGTGGATTATGTTGGTGATCGGTTTGTCATCAATGTAGCAAATAGCAGCTCTAGTAGTGACCTGTACGGTTGTATCCATCGGATTCAGATCTTGAGGGAGTTAAAAGATTACCAGATGAGCTGCACTTTCTTTACTTACTCTTTTTCTGAAGTGACATATGCTTTTCACCGGGCTGTTATAGTGAATATTTCTGAAGTCTTCCATATTTGAATTCATTGCCTGAAGGATACAGGGTACTTTTGTGGCCCAGTATTATGTAAAAATTAACACCTCTTTCTTTCAGGCGCTGTTTATATTTTATATGTTTTACAGATTTCTTGTTGATGTCAGGTAATGCAGCACACTTTCTAAACAAATTAGAAGTCTTTTGAATATTTTTGAACCTACTTAGGGTTATTAAAACAATTACAAAGAAATTGATGCAATTTTTTTTCCAAAATGCTTCCTCGAATTGAGGTAACATTTAATCCAATGTTATACATTCTAAGAAGACCAAATTTTTACCAGATATGCATGACATGATGGCTGAGGTACTAGACCTATTTAATTCCACGTATTATATAAATTACAAGGATAAAAAGATATTAACTCTTATATTTTAATTTTTATAGTTTTTCCTAATAAAAATGTTATTTTTTCTATAATTAGTTGATTTTTCAATAAACCTTAGGTCTGCTACATAAGCATGGACTACTGCAAGTTACAGAAAAAAAATTAGAGCAATGCTTTATAAACTTTTGCGAATGAAGATACGAGTCCAATTAAACTGAAGCATAGTATTCATCCTGCAGCATTTCTTCACCTTCAAGCTTCCTCCTGGCGTTCCTTTTAGCACTTCTTACTTCTTTGGTAACTTGAAGAGCGTATCTTTCAGCTTCATGCACTCATTGTCTGTCACATGCAAGCAATTGATCTTCCATATTAGAGCCACATTTTATGCCTAAATTTCTCAGGACTTCCAGCCTTCCTGTCACTCCATCATTGAAATGTATCACTGCATCTAGTGCACCAACTTTTAATGTATTTAGTCGTACAAAGGCATTCTTGGGTAATATTTCCCGTATGCAATGGTTGAAACTTTCATTTGTAGTCTGAGTGCCCCCATGAAGACACTTACCAAGCAAAACAGGGTCACTCAGGTCTCTAAAAATTGGTTTTATTCCATTCATAACAGGCTCAGGAAGAGAATGCTTATGATGGTATATTTGACCACTTTCTTTTGCTTTTTGTAACCACCCTAAGAATCTGCTCCTTTGGGGCAAAGTCCATGAACATGGTGGTCATCTGTGAACAACTTATAAAAGTGGGTGGCCCGTACAGCTTTTCTCATTGCTTTAACATCTTTCAGAGGTGCAGTTCATCTAACGGCCAGTCCATAATAACTCTGAAGAAGGTCTATTTCAGTTTCTGTCAATCTGCCTCGGCCAGACAGAGATTTTCCACCAGATAGCAACTTTCCTTTCATTTCTTTTCATAGCTTCCTCAATCTAGCACCCATCCCCTTTTGCACATGTCCACAACACTTCAGTTTTGTTACCAAGGTATCACCATAAACATTGAACTCATTAATTTTTTTGAAAACTTTCGAGTCCCCATCACCTAGGTACATTGTATATCTAACATTATAAATGGGCACTGACCTCTGAAATATTTTTAGAGCTCCATCACATTCTATACCTCCACTGTAACAATCATAATTCTTAGAACACTGATGTTCAGTATGTCCTTCAGTGTTACCACGGCATGGCAGTACTTAGATAAGCACTCAACATCAACAACTTTTCCATTCTCCAGAGAAGCAGCACTTACAACACTATACAAGGAACAATGTCCTCTATGTTGCCATGTCCCATCAAGTGCAACAGCAGTATCCCTGGTTTGACTAATATTTACAGTTTCTTCTACTGCACGTTTCATAGATGCTTTAGACACAACCGTCAAGGCACCTAAAAGTATTTTTATGTACTTGTGGAGCCTACTGGGGGGAGGAGGAGGAGGAGGAGGAGGAAGATCCATCAAACCAAAAAACGTTTGAGCAGCCTTTTTCCTATTGCATGCATTGCATACTCTAACTTCAAATTCACATCATATGAATTATGCACAATGTTCAATGTCATTTTCGAGGTAGATTTATTGCAGGATCTACACAGAACAACTAATTTTGATGGCAAACCCTTCCTGCAGCTTTGTTGTTCAGTTATTTCCAGGCAGCCTATGCCATCACATTGTTTACATTTCGCCACTTCCTTTATCAAAGAAGATAAGAGGCCCACATCAACAACAACTAATCCACTACAAACAGTGTCATTGTTAACACAAATATTTGAAGCATCAGGAGGCATGCCGTGTGGGAGTTTCTTCCCTGAAGAACTGATACGTAGGTTACTTTCAACAGTGTGGCTGGCTTTGTTTGTGAACTGGTTACCACAGAATTTCCTTTTATTGAATTTCTTGATGCATGGGATAGTTCGTATTTATTGCACACTAAAAGATATCTATTTCCACAAATATATGTAGTAGTTGAGCAGCAAACATTCAGTAACACATGAACGAACTGCTTCAGCGAAACAAAAGTAAATACTAGCAAAGATAATCATTTACAGACAATAGAAACCTGCACTGTTACCGACATGTACAATGAATCATGTGTATAATTGCTGGAAACAGAAAGTTCACAGTTCTTTTCGAAATAATACTGGTTTCTGTAGCAGAAATAATGGAGCGTGGCAGCATACATGACCGTAACTTTAAAATTTGGTGTATATGAGTCATTTCAATGTGGACAGAGGGTAGGGCAGCTAGGTGCTGCAAGTGGTGGCTATTGGGAGGCGTGGCAGATGTCAAGAGGCACTCTCCATGTTTGCCACTTGCCAGTTCCTCCGGGAAGAGGAGGTGGTTGTAACCTGTGTACAAGAGCAGTAAAAGAAGAGTGACTTTTAACCACTTATTTCTGCAAAACACATCTCTCCTTTATCAATGCTACTGCGGTCCCCTGCCGCTGCTTGTCCGGGTGCTCTGCGAGCACCTGGCAGCTACTCAGGAAGTGGATGCTGCATCTCCACCCTCCGCACTTGAAGAAGATGACACATACTTATGTGGCCCACACACCAGCAAGGAGGTCCTCAATCCCCTCCTGTAACTGTGGCTCATCTCTCCTCTCTGAACCATGGCAATGGTTGTCGTGTGGTCGAGAAGTGCGCTGACCCTGTCCTGCCATGCTATTAGACCCCATGGCTCCGCTGAAGTGTCGGGAATGCTGGTGTCCTGGCCCAAGTAGACACAGAAGACCCCCAGGCCTTCCCATCTGTGTTGGAAGCTGTCAACAACACCGAGCTCATGACTGATGCTTACAGAGGGAAAGACGTCTCTCCGGCGGCTGTTGTGGTGGTGTTCAGTATGAGCAGGAAATCCACAGCACACTTATACCCAACATTAATACAGTGACAGGGAATCGAGTAAGTGTGTCCTGTACACCATTGATCCTGTGACCAACTTCTTTCTGAACTCAAATGCTGGAGTATTTGTAGTGTGAAATGTCAGCTGGTATTGACTTGACATACTTGTAATGACCACACAGGCTTTCCTAATATGAATATGTGAGCAATTCATTTCACCCCCTATTTGCTTAACACATTTGTTATACCAACAGACTGGTCTGTAACAATATTCAGTATGCCTTCTTGTAGTAGTGATGTGACTTCTTACTTCACATAACAAAGTGACGTGATACTTCTTGTTGTAACGGCGACCGGAACAGTCGCGGGGTAGTAGTGACAGAAATGCAGTGGGACCCGCGGAGTGGCCCACGAACAACAGCACAACAGGAGAGGACGGACACGACCAACGGAGTACGTTACGATACAACAAGAATAGACAACAGAGTAACGAACCAAACAAGACAACCACATCCACTGGAATAGAAACATGAAAGTCAATACGCTGTCTGAGGCGATATGTCCTGAGACACACGCAGTGTTAGACTGCTGGCTGAGCGTGAGGCAGGCTCTCAAGTATGCTATCGGGGGCGCCGCTGTTAGCCACTGGGACCACGTGTTCCACAGTGGCGCCCTCACAGTAAAAACGGTTCAGGAGGCGCGTGCCTCCACAGCTTATGGCGTGATGGTGCAGAGAACTCTATGGGTCTTTGACGTCCATGACGTCTGGCACGGATTCAAATTCCACGGCGCGTGGTACCAGATCCCTCCCCCCTGAAACTTGCGCATAGGGGCGGAAATGCCCCAGATGGTGCTGAGGTGGGTGGCAGTGGGAAGAGGAACTGGGCGTATCAACTACAACAGGCAGGGAGGAAGGGACGCCTGAGGTATCCATGACAGCCTATCCAGAGTCCAGGGCAGGGGAGGGAGCCGTCGGTCCACCCGGAGGCGGAGAGGGCTGGTGGCAAGCCCGCGGGGAGATGGCTACTGGGGGCTGGGACGGTGACTCAACGACCACGTCCATACCCGAAGGAGGTAGGGAAAGAGGCGGCGGTGCAAGTCCCAATGCAGCATGAGGGCAGAGCTGATTATGATTGCGGTGCTCCAACCCTTTTGACATCTGCACTGATGTCACTTGCTGCCCATGGGCCGCGATGACTGTGGCGGGTGTCCAACCCGCCTTGCACTCGTACTCGTGGGCCCACACGGGCACTGGGGTATGTCCTGTACGGAATTTTTGGCTCGCCGGCATGTGTATTGGCCTGGCATCAATGGCGATATTGAGTGCCTGGTCCGTGGGTGTACTGTCTGTGTGCATCACCAGGCGAGCCCCCCCCCCCTCAGTCCTTTGCACTCTGGCCTGTGCCTCGCTGACCCTGGGATCGCATCCATACCACCACGACAGCCGGGAGTGGGGCGGGAGGAGGACGGCATCAGAAAATGGAGCAGAGTGCGAGGCTGTCGCCCATGAAGGAGCTCTGATGGACTGCATCCGTCAATGGGCTTAGTGCGATAGGTGCTCAAAAACAGGGTGAGGGCCGATGTGATTGGGGACGTGTCGACCACTTTAATCAACTGGTGTTTAAAAGTGCGGACAAGCCTCTCCGCTGTGTCATTGGATGAAGGGTGGAAAGGGGATTACAGATATGTTTGATACCGTTGGCCTGACAGAAGTCGTGGAAGGAGGATGCTGTGAATTGGGGACCATTATCAGAGACCAATGTGTGGAGCAGGCCCTCAGTGGTGAGAACCTGGGCCAGGGCCGTGAGTGTAATCTCCATGGCGGTGGATGCCATTTGGACAACATAGGCATATTTGGAGTAGGCATCAACGATGAGTAACCACATGGACACCAAAACGGGCCCGCAAAATCGATATGGATGCGATCCCAGGGTCGGCGAGGCACAGGCCATGGTGCAAAGGACTGAGGGGGGGCTCGCCTGGTGATACACACAGACAGTACACCCACAGACCAGGCGCTCAATATCGCCATTGATGCCAGGCCAATACACATGCCGGCGAGCCAAAACTTCCGTACAGGACATACCCCAGTGCCCACGGTGTAACAAACTGACCGAAGCTGCAATTCCGGAAGGATGACGACCCGGTGGGGATCCGACTCTGTGGCCAACAAAAGGACGTCATCGACCACGGAAAGCCTATGGGACAGGTGGCGCCAGGGACTAAAATTGGACTGCATCCGACGAGTAACATAGGACGGCCACCCGTGGACCACGTAGTAGAGAACCTGCCGCATGACAGGGTCGCAGTGGGCAGCCGCAGCAACGTTAGCAGCCATAAGAGGAAGACTGTCCATCGCATCCCAGTGGGCGGAATCAGTGTGAAAGCAGAGGACCTCCTGTTGGTCAAAGGCAGGATCGGGGCCTGCTGGGAGATGTGACAAAGTGTCCGCAGTAGCATGCTGGGTGGGGTGATTATACCAGATTGTGTAAGCGTAATTATGTAAAAACAATGCCCAGTGCTGGAGACGTTGAGCTGTCTGCTTGGGAAGGTGAGAGTGGGGCCCGAAAAGTGTAACCGAGGGTTGATGGTCTGTCAGGATGGTCAACTTTGCCCCAAAGAGGTGTGAAATTTTTGGACGGCGAACACGATCGCCAGGGCCTTCTTTTCAATCTAGGAGTAGTTCTGTTGTGCAGGGGTCAATGTCTTAGAAGCATAACGGATGGGCTGTTCGGAGCCATCGGCATCCCGATGTGTGGGGGTGGCCCCAATGCCGTATGCTGACACATCAGCTGCCACAACCGAGGGGCGGTCTGGAGAGAAGGGAGTAAGGCAAGGGGTGGACTTCAGCATCGCCTTTAAACAGAGAAAAACCTGGTGACAGGCAGGAGTCCAAACAAAAAGTACCCCTTTGCGATGCAAGTGATCAAGGGGTTGAGCAACAGAGACAGCCTGTGGCAAGAACTTTAAGTAATAATTAACCTTGCCCAAAAACACCTGCAGTTCAGATAAGTCTGGATGAGGAAGGGCCTCAATGGCCGCGACATTATGACCCGAAGGGCGAATGCCATCTTTGCTAAGCCAGTGGCCTAAGTATTCCACATCTGGTTGAAAAAAACAACACTTGTCTAGCCGACAGCAGAGACCAGCAGACTGCAGAGCATGAAATAAAGTGCTGAGGTTTTGTAAATGTTCCTGGCGGGAACGCCCGGTGACTAAGATGTCATCCAGATAATTCACACATGCAGGGATAGGCTGTGTAAGCTTCTCCAGGAATTGCTGGAAAATGGCCAGCGCCGAAGAGACACCAAAGGGAAGGTGCTTGTACTTATACAATCTGAAAGGCGTGTTAATAACCATGATGTTCTGAGATTCGGCGTCCAAGGGCAACTGGTGGTATGCCTCAGCCAGGTCGATCTTGGAAAAATACTCTCCCCCGGCAAGCTTGGGAAGAAGATCTTCCTGTCGGGGAATGGGGTAAGTGTCAACGAGGGACCTGAGCATTAACTGTAGCACCGAAGTCCCCACACAGCCAAAGGGACCCATTGGGTTTCCGTATGACCACCAGTCGTGTCGCCCATGCACTGTAAGTTACAGGTTCCAGCACGCCAGCGGCCTGGAGCCGATCAAGTTCCTGCTTGACCACTGGCTGTAAGGCCACCGGAAGGGGCCGGGCCCGGAAAAAGCGAGGCTGTGCATCTGGCCATAGGGTGATGAGCGCTTGAAAGCCAGAAGCACATCCGAAAAAATGGCTCTGAGCACTATGGGACTTAACTACTTTGGTCATCAGCCCCTAGAAATTAGAACTACTTAAACCTAACTAACCTAAGAACACCACACACATCCACGCCCAAGGCAGGATTCGAATCTGCGACCGTAGCGGTCACGCAGTTCCAGACTGTAGCGCCAAGAACTGCTCGGCAGCACATCCGAGATCCGGTGCAAATGACGACGCAAAAGCACAACAGCCATGGAAACGACCTTAACTTTGTCGGAAATTGAAAAGCCAAACAGTTGAAACGCTTTCAGGCCAAAAATATTTGAAGCCGACAGATGGTCGACGACAAAGAGGGTAAGGAGCCATGGAACCCGCTTGTATGTTGCCTGGATGACGAATGGCCCACGAAAGGGAATAACCGTCTCTGTAGGCGACCAACGGCGAGAGGGAGGTGACAACACAGGAGAGCCCAGCCGCGTATACACTCCTGGAAATGGAAAAAAGAACACATTGACACCGGTGTGCCAGACCCACCATACTTGCTCCGGACACTGCGAGAGGGCTGTACAAGCAATGATCACACGCACGGCACAGCGGACACACCAGGAACCACGGTGTTGGCCGTCGAATGGCGCTAGCTGCGCAGCATTTGTGCACCGCCGCCGTCAGTGTCAGCCAGTTTGTCGTGGCATACGGAGCTCCATCGCAGTCTTTAACACTGGTAGCATGCCATGACAGCGTGGACGTGAACCGTATGTGCAGTTGACGGACTTTGAGCGAGGGCGTATAGTGGGCATGCGGGAGGCCGGGTGGACGTACCGCCGAATTGCTCAACACGTGGGGTGTGAGGTCTCCACAGTACATCGATGTTGTCGCCAGTGGTCGGCGGAAGGTGCACGTGCCTGTCGACCTGGGACCGGACCGCAGCGACGCACGGATGCACGCCAAGACCGTAGGATCCTACGCAGTGCCGTAGGGGACCGCACCGCCACTTCCCAGCAAATTAGGGACACTGTTGCTCCTGGGGTATCGGCGAGGACCATTCGCAACCGTCTCCATGAAGCTGGGCTACGGTCCCGCACACCGTTAGGCCGTCTTCCGCTCACGCCCCAACATCGTGCAGCCCGCCTCCAGTGGTGTCGCGACAGGCGTGAATGGAGGGACGAATGGAGACGTGTCGTCTTCAGCGATGAGAGTCGCTTCTGCCTTGGTCCCACTGATGGTCGTATGCGTGTTTGGCGCCGTGCAGGTGAGCGCCACAATCAGGACTGCATACGACTGAGGCACACAGGGCCAACACCCGGCATCATGGTGTGGGGAACGATCTCCTACACTGGCCGTACACCACTGGTGATCGTCGAGGGGACACTGAATAGTGCACGGTACATCCAAACCGTCATCGAACCCATCGTTCTACCATTCCTAGACCGGCAAGGGAACTTGCTGTTCCAACAGGACAATGCACGTCCGCATGTATCCCGTGCCACCCAACGTGCTCTAGAAGGTGTAAGTCAACTACCCTGGCCAGCAAGATCTCCGGGTCTGTCCCCCATTGAGCATGTTTGGGACTGGATGAAGCGTCGTCTCACGCGGTCTGCACGTCCATCACGAACGCTGGTCCAACTGAGGCGCCAGGTGGAAATGGCATGGCAAGCCGTTCCACAGGACTACATCCAGCATCTCTACGATCGTCTCCATGGGAGAATAGCAGCCTGCATTGCTGCGAAAGGTGGATATACACTGTACTAGTGCCGACATTGTGCATGCTCTGTTGCCTGTGTCTATGTGCCTGTGGTTCTGTCAGTGTGATCATGTGATGTATCTGACCCCAGGAATGTGTCAATGAAGTTTCCCCTTCCTGGGACAATGAATTCACGGTGTTCTTATTACAATTTCCAGGAGTGTATGTCGCCATACTAATCAGGGAGACGGTGACCCCAGTGTTGACCTGAAAACTGAAATCCTCTGTGAAAATGCGGAGTGTGAGGAAAAGCTTCCGCACTGATGGGTCATCCTGTGGGACAACCAACTGCAGAGCATGGACGGTATCGTGAGGCACAGGAGGGGCAGGACTGGATCGAGTCGAGCGACTACGACAAACCGATTGGATGTGGCCCTCCTTGTGACACAGCATGCACGTTTTCCAGCAGTGGGGACAGTCAGCCTGCGAATGTGCAGTAAAGCGCTGTGGGCGACAAGGGGCGACCGAAGGCGCCGATGCCATAGAGACATCGGACAACGAGGAGTTCCGATGGCGCCAGCCTCTGTTGGTCAGACCACGTCGACGTTGCAAGGGCAAAACCCGTTGTGGCACCGCGATCGCCACCACCTGCAGTCATGCCATAAGATGCTTGTTAGCCGCTGGAGCAATTTCAAAGGAGTGGGCAATGTGGAGAATCTCTTCCAAGGAGGAGTTGTCTAGTTTCAATGCCGCAGTACGTACCTCAGGATTGGGAGCCAGCTGAACCACCCGGATCGGGGAGTCCACATACAAAGCCTGACACTGCTGATTGTGCACATAAAATCACATTGACGGCTGAGACCCTGCAAGTCCGTGACCCAGGAACGATACGATTGACCCGGCTGTTTATGGTACTGGTGGAACTCCAGCCGAGAGGCGGCCACATGGTAGCGTTGGGAATAATAGTTTGTCAGCAAAAGACAGATCTCCTGGAAAGAGAGAGCCACAGGATCGGACAACAGTGCCAACTCGTGGAGAAGAAAGAAAAGAATTTGTCCGGAGAGGCCCAAGACAAAAACAATGACTGCTGCAAGGAGTCGTCCGGGACTTGAAAAGCGGTGAAATGTTGTTTCAGCCGATGGAAGTAGGTTTCCCAGTCCTCTTTTGCGTCATTAAGGTGGGAACGATGGCGGACCCGGGAAAGCATCAGACACCTGAGGACTCAGAAGTTGTTGCCGTAACGCGTCCCGGGCATCGACTTTGTCCGTTAACAACTGCAGCGACTTTTGTAATATTTCTAACTGGAGCTGCTGCTGCTGCATGAGCTGCTACTGTTGCTCCAGCAGACAGACCAACTTCACCTCCATACCAAAAACGACTGCTGTTTACCTCGTCGCCAAAATGTTGTAACAGCGACCGGAACGGTTGCTGGATAGTAGTGACAGAAACGCAGCGGGACCCGCGGAGCAGCCCGTGAACAACAACACATCGGGTGAGTATGTACACGACCAACAGACGACGTTACAACACAACAAGAACAGACAACAGAGTAACAAACCAAACAAGACAACCACATCCACTGGAATAGAAGCATGAAAGTCAATACACTGTCTGAGGCGGTATGTTCTGAGACGCACGCGATGTTAGACTGTTGGCTGAGCGTGAGGCAGGCACTTAAGTATGCTATCAGGGGCACCGATATTGGCCGCTGGGACCATGTGTTCCATGGTGGCGCCCTCACACTCAAAGCGGACCAGGAGGCACGCGCCGCCACAGCTTATGGCGCAATGGTGCAGAGACCTCAATGGGTTTTCGACGTCCATGACGTCTGGCGCGGATTCAAATTCCGCGGTGCGCGGTACCAGACTTCTCAGTCGTACTGTTTTACTAAGCTTCTGCTGATGCTAACTACCCAGTTCGAGCAAAGCGCTGAAGTCCTGCTTTCCACCTGACCTGCTAATGTGATGAAATGCTGCCATTTTGTTTCACGATTGTTGACTCTCCCGCAAGGAACACAAAGTGAATGAGGAATTATGAAATTCTGTGGCCAGCTGCCTGATACAAGGTTTGTATGTAACAGTGCAGTCAGGAGCTTAGACAGGGAGTCGGGGAGAGGTGGAGGGGGTGGGGAAAAGGAGAGAAGTAAAAAATGTGTTGGTGGAATAAAGGGCTGTGTGGTGCTGGAGTGGGAATAGGGAAAGGGCTGATGGGTGAGGACAATGATGAACAAAAGTTGAGGCCAGGAGGCTTATGGGAATGTAGGATATATTGCAGGAAGAGCTTCCAGTTGTACAATTCAGAAAAGCTGGTGTTGGTGGGTAGGACCCATATGGCACAGGCTGTGAAGCAGTCATTGAAATGAAAAATGTCATGTTGAGCTGTGTGTTGAGCTACAGGGTGGTCCAGTTGTTTCTTGGCCACAGTTTGTCAGTGGCCATTCATGTGGACAGACAGCTTGTTGGTTATCATTCCTACATAGAATGCAGCACAGTGGTTGCAGCTTAGCTTGTAGATCATATGAATGGTTTCACAACTAGTAGCCCTGCCTTTGATGGGATAGGTGGTGTTTGTGACTGGACTGGAGCAGACAGTAGTCGAAGAATGTATGGGACAGATATTGCATCTAATTCTACGACAGGCATATGAGCCATGAGGTAAAGGATAGGGAGAAGGGGTTGTGTAGGGATGGACAAGTATACATGTAGGTTTGGTGAACAGCAAAATACCACTATGGGAGGGGTGGGAAGGGTAGTGTGCAGCACATTTCTCATTTCAGGGAACAACGAGAGGTAGTCAATACCCTGGCAGAAAATTTAATTCAGTTGCTGCAATTCTGGGTGGTACTGAGTTATGAGGGGAATGTTCCCCTGTGGCTGGACGGTGAGATTTTGAGAGAGATTGCTCGTTATTGTAGATGCAACGACAATGTGTGGCTAGGCTATATGGAAGGGACTTCTTGGTATGGAACGGATGGCAGCTGTTGAAGTGGAGGTATTGCTTGTGGTTAATAGGTTTGATATGGACAGAGGTACTGAGGTAGCCATCTTTGGGGTGGCTTGTTGGGCTGCATAGGACCAGATGAAGCGAATAGGTGAGAAGCCATTGTGGTTCTGGAGGAATGTGGATAGGGTGTCCTCACCCTCGATCCAGATTGCAAAGATGACATCAGTGAATCTAAACCAAGTGATGGGTTTAGGATTCTGCATGTTTAGGAAGGGTACCTCTAGATGGCCCATCAGTAGGTTGGCGTAGGATGGTGCCACGCAGGTGTCCATAGCCATACTCTGGATTTGTTTGTAGGTTAATGACTTCAAAGGAGAAGTAATTGTGGGTGAGGATATAGTTGGTCATGGCAACCAGGAAGGAGGTTGTTGGTATGGAATCCGTTGAGTGTTGGGAAAGATAGTGTTCAATAGCAGTAAGGGCATGGGCATTAGGGATATTAGTGTAAACGGAGATGGCGTCAATAGTGACGAGCAGGGCAGTGTGTGGTAAAGGGACAGGAAATGTGGAGAGTCGGTGGAGGAAAAGGTTGGTATCTTTTATGCAGGAGGGTATGTTCCAGGTAATAGGCTGAAGGTGCTGGTCTCCTAGAGCAGAAATTCCCTCTGTGGGAGCACAGGATATCCCACAGTGGGGGTTTGGGTTTATAGATATTAGGAAGCATGTAGAAGGTAGGAGTGCCGGGAGTGGTAGGGCTGAGGAAAGAGATAGGCTCTGTGGAGAGGCTCTATGATGAACCTAAGGATTTGAGTAGAGATTGAAGGTCCTGCTGGATTTATGGACTGGGGTCGCTGTGCCAAGGTTTGTAGATAGATGTATCTGCAGCTCGCTGAGTCCTTCTGTCAGGTAATCCTTGCGGTTCAAAACAACAGTGGTGGAGCCTGTGTCCTTGGGTAGGATCATAAGATCAGGATCAGTTTTCAAATGGTGGAGTGCAGTTCTTTCTGCAGATTTAAGGTTAGTTTGCATGATGAGGGATTTGGGGTATGAAGGTGTGGCAAGGTTTGAGATTAAGAAATTCTGAAAAGTTAACAGGGGGTGATTTTGGGATTGAGGAGTGAACTTAGTCTGGCAGGGTTCAACATTTCTCTTGGGTTGAGTTTGATTGTAGGGTTGGTGGTGAAAAAGTGTTGCCACTGTAGGGACCAGAAGAAGGGGAAAAGTTCTTTAACAAGTCCTGCATAACTGAATTTGGGAGTAGGGCAAAAGGTGAGTTCTTTGGAAGGGACTGATATTTCTGCAGGGCTAAGGCTTTTGGAGGAAAATTTCAAGACTATGTTTCGGGTCTATTTAGGTTCTCGATTTTGTGGTGGTGGGAGGGAGTTTTGGAGGGTGGGGTAAACGTAGTAGGTCTGCTAGACAGGGTTTGTCAGCTGTGAGGGGACATGAGGGAGATTTGGAGGTTGTTGTAGAGGTGGTAGACAGTGGTGCTGCAAGATGGTAGTAGGAAGTGAGCAGGGTGGAAAGTTTTTTGAGGTGACGTGCATGTTGCTCTAGTTCCTGTAGGGCAAAAGTTTCAGTGTGTGTTATGGGATCCAGTAATTTGTGATTGCATAGAAAAGAATTTTAAAGATGGAGAGAAGGTATTGCAAGGGGTTTGGGCTAGGTTGGTATATTTTTGCAGGAGTACGTTGGTGAGGGCTAAGAATTGGTGTAATCTGAACAGTTGGAGCTCATTGTGGAAGGAATGGTGGCAGCTGGAGATGGGTAATTCGATGGTGGGACAGGATTCTGGCAAGGGTAAGGAAACTTTTGTGTGTGGACACAGACACAAGGAGCAAGGATCCATGGTGTTGGAAAAAATGCAAAAACAAATAATTTGCATCAGGCCCAACTCTGACATTTGGCACTCATAGCAGGCCACATCAAATCTAGATTTAATAAAAAATGTCATGTGACTAGGGCGTCCTGTCAGGCAGACTGTTCGCCAGATGCAAGTCTTTCGATTTGACACCACTTCGGCGACTTGCACGTCGGTGGGGATGAAATGATGATGATTAGGACAACACAACACCCAGTCCCTGAGTGGAGGAAATCTCTGACCCAGCCGGGATTGAACCTGGGCCCTTAGGATGGTACTCACTGATGATTTTGCAAAATCTAAAGCCAGAAAAAGATAGTACAAGAATGTTAAAATAAAATTGTCTACTTCAATTTATTGTCTGCCTATACTGTTACCAATAATCTACTACAACTGCAATCTACTACACCCACAAAAGCATGGCTGCTGCCGCTATGCTTACCGACAGTTACCTATCATAAATCGTAGCTCTAAACAAAATAGGAGTGATTGTTATTGCGCACTGAGCTCACAGCACACTCGTTTAGCACCAGTGTGTTTCTGACACTGACAACAGCCCTGTACCTCTGCACCTTTGCAGGTGCGCAAATCCTGACCTGACCGTTCGCAGTGTGCTTTACGGCGAGGGGCCAGTTTTCATGGCGGAGTAAGACTTCTTCATTGTTTATTTTTTATTAGCTTCTGCCTGTGACTTCAGTCTCCTGGAATGGACCCACATTGAAAATTATCCCAAGGGATCCTTTCATCAGTACGAAAGTACCCAACGTCCTACACAGGTTGAACTGCATCCATGTGCAAAATTTCATACAAATACAGCCAGTAGTTTCTGCGTGAAAGTGTACTAAACAAACTAACTTTCGCTTGTATAATGCTATTAGCAGTATGATTAAATATAATAATTTACTTTGTAGTATGTAGGTTTACATTATGCCATGCAGTGGGCGGTAAGGAGCTGATAATGAAGTTTTGCATCTTTAAAGTATTTAGTTTAGCTTAAATAGGGCCCCAATTTCATTTATGCCCTGGGTCCCTTGGTTACATTGCTATACCACTGCCTAATTCAAGCCTTGATCCTTTACATTTGCTTCTGTGGCTTTTGAGCAGTTATATGCTCTTCTGTGTTAAGACACTTATTGCATTTCTGTATGTGTCTAACTCTGAAGATGTATTATATGGTTTTCCATGTCAGTAATTGATATTACATATGAGTAAATTAATCTTTTCGTACCAAGCATATGGTACAATACTGAAAATGGTTTTAATAAAAGATTATTAATACTGCTCTGTTTCATACATTCAAAAAAATAAGTCTGTTTTTGTTGTATGTATGAAACAGAGCTGCTGTTAGAAGATACCTGCAAAAAATGCTTGCAACATTTATTGAATTTCCGCAGAAAATTATGCCGCAATGAAAAACCAACTAAAAGTAACAGTGGTAGATTATCTTTCTGGTGTTCATGTTTGTGCCACCTGACAAGACACACAATGCAAGTATGTGAAGAGGAGCATGCATTTGCCTATGGCTTGACTATTTAATACTTTTTCTCAGTACGTTTGTGCTGTTAGGCCTGAAACCAGAACCTTATTGATAACCAAACTCAGCACTTATAGGTAGCTTTTTTGTAATGGGCTGGGCTGCTTTTATCTCCTGTTGCCACCTTTTGGGGATAGAGCCAGAGATGGAAACATTACAAAGATGGCCACATAACACATTATTTTTCAACAGACAGAGAAATAGCATCAGTAGTAACATTTTATACCCAGAAACTTTGGTAGCTTTCCCAATTCAGACATTTTTAATTTTTCACTTAACAGGTTAAAAAAAAGCAGTGTGACATGTAAATGGTATCTTCATCACACACACACTCACACACACGCGCACGCGCTCACACGCTCGCGTATGTATACTGATACTGTAAGGAGAGAAACACTGATCAGCCAAAACATAGTGAACACTTCCCACTATGAGATCGAATGCCTCCTGGTGGTATTGCAGGAATGTGACACAAAATGAGGGAAGTATATGAGAAGAAGAGATACCAGTGGGGAGTGATTCTAGCAATATTAGCTGAAAATCTGAGAATTCACTGACATGCAAGTTTGACAAAGAATAGATCACCCAGAGACAAAACCTTTCAGAAATAGTGAAGATGGTTGGCTGCTCATGTCCTACTGTTGTGATCATCTATGAGAAGTGATTGAAGGACAGTGAAGCCATGAGTAGGTGACAAGGTGTTGGACAATCGCACCTCAGCACAGAACATGGAGGTTGACAGTTTACCCGCTCTGTAAAACAGAATCAGTGGTGATTGGCAGCAGATCTGATGGCAGATTGCAGCGCTGATGTGGATACATATCATTTGGAACACACTGCTCAACTCTAATTGCTGAACATGGGGCTCTGCAGCAAACAACCCCTATGTATTCGCTTGTTGACCCAGTGAAATGTCAGTTAAGGTTGCAGTGAACTCACAATCATTGAGGTTGGACTGTGGATCAGGTGAAACAAGTAGCCTGATTGGGTTAATCATGTTATCTGAATATGCTCTAATCCAGGTTAACCACTGCTTGTAACTTGTACTGCACCACAGATGCAAGCTTGTGGGAGCACTACATACTATACTATGGGGTACATTCATCTAGGCTAGCATGGGACCGACCTGTGGTAGTAATGGAAGGCACTGTGATAGCTGTGCGCTACATGTACATAATTGCAGACCACCTACATCTTTTCATGCGTGATGTATTCACCAACGGCAATAAGTCCTTTCAGCAGAATAACTGTTTTTTTCACAAGGCCAGAATCATCTTACAGTGGTTTGAGGCACACTATAGGTAGTTCACATATTTGTCTTCATCACCAAATTTGCTTGACCATAACCTCAGGAAACACATCTGTAGTGTTAACAGATGCCATCTCTGCACCCAAAAACCAGTGGCCTGTATTTATCGGAATTGTGACCTGTGTAGAGAAATCTGTCCCACTTACCTCTAGAAACCTACTGAGGACTTGTTAAATCCATGCCACATAGAATCGCTGTGTATTTCAAAGGTGAAGCAATATGGCATTGAGCAGGTAGTCATAATGTTTTGGGCTCATCAGTGTATGAAGAAATAGGTTTGAGGTTTTGGGTGACACATGTTTATGTTTACTTTTACCATAATGATTGTGCATGTTCTGCTTAAATAATTCTTAGATTGAGATTGACATTACGTTTCCAGAGAACAATATACACTACCACATGTCATCTTTTGAGGAAAGGGATGGCCTTCAGTATGTGGAGTTGCAGGCTATCGAGTTTGTTGATTATAACAAACGGCAGCTGAGCCGCATCTATCCTAAGGCACTCCGTGTCAATTCATCCAACTATATGCCACAGGTACAGTACTGTAGCCTTATGCTCACTGAACTGGATGAGCTGTTATATTGTAAATCATATCTCTGTGGTAAAATCTCTACTTTGCATTCTTATCCTCTATGCTGTTTATATCTTTTTGCATATGTGTTACATACCCCATGAAACTCTGCTGTTGTGGAACATTAAGATATTAACTACACCTACAGTGTTTATTTTATAATTGACAGCTTTTAGTTTAAATTCTCAGCATAAGATGACATATTCACATTCATTTTTCTTCTTGCTGATGTGTGCTACATGATATTATGTTGACAACACTCAATCTGTTACTGAATGTGGCGAGAACATAACATTCATTGACAACAGCTAAGAATTTTATAGTTCATGTAGTAATAATAAAAGCTTTCAGTAAAAGGTCTTGATTGGCAATGGGGCCTGTTAGTCACATCTGTCTTTAACAGGGTGACACATGTGGCCTATAAATGGTGTCCCACACTGACACAGGAACTTGTATATTCCTCGTCTTCTTAGGCGTAGGTAATCTTTTACGGAATAGCTTTGGCATGTTTAAGTTTTTCCGGATTCAAACGCCTAGCCTTTCCACATACCGGTGGGCCTTCTGTGGTATTGATTCTGTGGACTGTACCGTCGTTGATCCTTAACACTGATGGGGATGATGGACCTGCACTTGATGCAGTATGACTAATCTGCAATGCACACGCTTGTGTGTCGAAGGTCGGTGGGTCAGCAGCTGTGGCGGTGATACACTGGTAGTCATTGTCGTAGAGCTCGGTGGGGTACTTGGTAGTGTCGCGGGCACAGCTACTGTCCGACAATAGAAATGTCACGTGGCATTGGTGGCAGGTGTGAGGAAGTGGTGCAGGTGTTGGAGGTGTGGCCGTATGTGACAGCTGGGTGACCTGCTTACGAGCATCCGTGAGCTCGGTTTGCACGGTGGCGATGCGTAGGCAGAGGGCTTCATTGCTGTCTCGAAGTTCATCATTGTGTGATCTAATAGAGAGCACTGCAACAGCAGTTTCAGTTAGCTCACACAATAGAGTGGCTCTCTCAGATGAGAGGGAAGAGATACCTGAACCGGTGGTACGGTCTATTGAGTTGATGGTTAGTGTACCTCATTGTAGATTGGGTGACAGTGCATGAGTTAAGAGAAAATCTACGCCGAACACGGGTTCGTCCACCTCCGCGATAATGAAAGTCCACTGTAAGGGGGTGTTAATGTCCTGCAGTTTAAGGCTTAAATTAGTTATTTCATGACATGGAATCAGGGACTTATTGGCAGCTCAAAGCAGGGGGCAAGCCTGACGCTCGAATTTAATACCTGCGGACAAAGGTATCACACTAACCACAGCCCCTGTGTTGACTAGAAATGAAAGGGGAGACACTGCATCTTTCACATACAAGTGTCTTGGTGCATGAGGCGAAGAAGTGACAGGCATCTGTGCAGTGAAACACAGCCTGTAGTGCCTGAATTGGTTCACATTATTAGTTTGTGATCGCGCATGGAGAACGAGACTTCTTAGCCACGTTGCCAAAGCGGGAATGGAAATAACAACCAACTGGGATGGCACGTGGCATCGTTTGTCGTACTGGCTGAGGTCGAAGTGGTGGTGGAGGAAGGGGGTCTTGTTTGCAGGCTCCTCCGGTGGCGGCATTGCACTAGTACTAGTGTGAGAGGAGCTACAGCGTAGGCTGCCAGGTGGCGTTGGGTCCGCGCGCATGTGCGGAGCGAGTCGTGTGCACTCTGTACCGCACGGTGGAAGCTGCAGTGCCGGTGCGCCAAACTCTCAGGCTGGTGTATGCTGGGCGGGCAGAATGTTGTATACCTGGTCTGCGATCTTCAGTTGGGCATCTAGTGGGGCTGAAGTCACATGGAGAAGTTGAATTTGAACTTCCGAGCAACCAGATGGACCAAAGTGTAACATCTGGCATGTGATGTGTGTCTATCATGACGTGGAGATGACACCGGAGCTGCGACGGGGATTGGGAACCCAGCGATTCGTGACTGATGAGGCGGATAGCTTCCTCTGTCGATGTGGACAGTCACTCAAGGATGGTGAATCAGGCGAATGCATATTTGCCTGTAGTGGGAGGCGAAGCCACAATATCACAGATCAGGTCCAGTTCATCATGGAGGTGACATAGTAGGCAAAGGAACTTCGAATTGTCGTCAGCGATGCCATGTAGCTGCAGGACGTGGTCGACCAAGGCAAACCATGTGTGTGTGTGTAGTCCTTGCAAAGGGGTGGTAGCTTCGGCCAACGGATGGGAACGTCTTGACATAACTGTTTATTAGGAACTGTCACTCCCTGTCCATAGTTCTGCAGCCGAATTGGCTCGGGTGTAGTAGCAGTGTACCGCCTACTGACACTGTCAGTGACATGCGGCACGGTAGGTGCAGCTGGCTCAACCTCGGTCGAGAAATCAGCGAATTGTGCGTTCGACGAAGTAACGCCAACAGGCATAGAATGGACCGGCGTGGTAGAGTCGATCATAGTTGACCGATGTGCGGAGAATGACGGAGTACAGCTTCCGGCCCCTCCCCTACAGGTGCATTAAAAATGTTTAAGCCACCTAATGTTTGCTGAACACACGCGGTAGACGCGGCTGGAACATCCTGTCCTGCCGGAAACACTTGTAAAGTGGACGCAGGTAGTGTGGGAGGACAGGCGGGGGGGGGGGGGGGGGGGGGGGGGCACTTGTGCAAACTGTGGGGTTCCAGGATAAACATAAAATTTCCCGTCTTGGGCGTCTGGCTCGATTTGTACCGCCGCTGATTCGGGTGGAAAGTTCACACTGGCACTTGGGAAACCCGCAAACCTATGGGGTTGTCGGCCATTGTTGAACACTCAGAACACGTGGAAAGTTCATGAAAGTTCGTACTCGACATAAAACGTTTGTATTCAAAGTTTTGTGCACAAAAAACGTTCTGTTGGCACGGAACACTGCCACACGACTGCTGACTCGCGTACGATAACGGAAAGTTATTGTTCGCACCTGATGCCGGCACACATGGCGGTGGGAATGCAGGAGTACTGTCCTGTTGCGTACTGCTAGTAGGTGTGCTTGGAAACTGCGTCGAACTATTACCAACACACAGTGGATAATTGGAAAACCCTGCCGAAGCATCCATTGGGAATCTTAGTTGGCACATGTGCGGTGTGGTGGGCGGCAAGCAATCCATTGTGTATTGCTCGATGGTACAAAAGTTCATTGTAGCACTCACGAACAAAATTCGGGGTCACTAGTATGGGTTTAGTGTTGTAGGACTGCAGGATCCCATGATGCACACCTTACCACATGTAATAAACACTATTTTATTACTCAGAAGCATACATATACAGTTAAATACATTCTTGGTCACTCTCCACGTGTATAAACTTTCGTGCGCGGCCACGGGCTGCCGCAAAGAGCTTGGCAAAACAAAGATATTACACGCGACTTGGTCGATAGTCGTCACAAATATAACCATATCTCTTACAAGAATTATTCTGATAACTGCCATGACACTCCACCACCACTGTCAGTACTTGTGAAGATGAAAATTGCTTTATAACAATATTTAACAAGATCATAATATAAACATATGCAGTCAATATTTTGCTTGAAACATGTGAGGAATACTTAGACCAGCTAGTAAGTCTTTAATCAAGGTAAATGACAAGTCTGGTTATCGGTGAAATCTGGTTCTTTCTTTTACACTCATGTTATGGCTATTCCCATGCTCTAGGGAATGATTCCTGGCTGCAAAATGCTCATTCCATTTTTATGTTATAATGTCTTGATACAAATGAGATGTTTCAAGTTTTCCGCATTTCCATGAATCGTATGGTTCTTGAAACAATTTTCACAACTTTCATGATTGTGTCTATTTTGCAAAGTTGTACTCCCTATACTTACCGAACGAAAGCGCTGGCAGGTCGATAGACACACAAACAAACACAAACATACACACAAAATTCTAGCTTTCGCAACCAACGGTTGCCTCATCAGGAAAGAGGGAAGGAGAGGGAAAGATGAAAAGATGTGGGTTTTAAGGGAGAGGGTAAGGAGTCATTCCAATCCCGGGAGCGGAAAGACTTACCTTAGGGGGAAAAAAAGGACAGGTATACACTCGCACACACACACATATCCATCCACACATACAGACACAGGCAGACATATTTAAATTTATATGTAAAATTTTTTTTCCCACGTGGAATGTTTCCCTCTATATATATATATATATATATATATATATATATATATATATATATATATATATATATATATATATATGAGGTGACTTACCGAACAAAAACGCTGGCGGGTCGATAGACACACAAACAATAAAATTTTTCCCACGTGGAATGTTTCCTTCCATTATATATATATATATATATATATATATATATATATATATATATATATATATATATATATATATATATATAATGGAAGGAAACATTCCACGTGGGAAAAATTATATATAAAAACAAAGATGAGGTGACTTACCGAACAAAAGCGCTGGCAGGTCGATAGACACACAAACAAACACAAACACACACACACAAAATTCAAGCTTTCGCAACAAACTGTTGCCTCATCAGGAAAGAGGGAAGGAGAGGGGAAGACAAAAGGAAGTGGGTTTTAAGGGAGAGGGTAAGGAGTCATTCCAATCCCGGGAGCGGAAAGACTTACCTTAGGGGGAAAAAAGGACAGGTATACACTCGCACACACGCACATATCCATCAACACATACAGACACAAGCAGACATATTTAAAGACAAAGAGTTTGGGCAGAGATGTCACTTCTGCCTCGACTGACATCTCTGCCCAAACTCTTTGTCTTTAAATATGTCTGCTTGTGTCTGTATGTGTGGATGGATATGTGCGTGTGTGCGAGTGTATACCTGTCCTTTTTTCCCCCTAAGGTAAGTCTTTCCGCTCCCGGGATTGGAATGACTCCTTACCCTCTCCCTTAAAACCCACTTCCTTTTGTCTTCCCCTCTCCTTCCCTCTTTCCTGATGAGGCAACAGTTTGTTGCGAAAGCTTGAATTTTGTGTGTGTGTGTTTGTGTTTGTTTGTGTGTCTATCGACCTGCCAGCGCTTTTGTTCGGTAAGTCACCTCATCTTTGTTTTTTATATATATATATATATATATATATATATATATATAAAGTTCACGATTGATAAAAAGCTCATGATTGATGTTCTGGGGTATTTTAGTGTTATACAACACTCTATTTATTTTACATAAATTCCTTCCATTCATAATTATTACCTTCATTTGGTCCACGTAAATTATTATTTATCTTGTTACAATGAGGTAATTTTAATATAAATAACATTTCACATGTAAGTAGTAATTTGGTTTCCATGGTGCTAATGTCAACATTCTCCTGAGTAATTTATTTAATAAATTATTTTAATTACATTACATTATTGATACTCACTCATCTACTGCAAATAAAAATTATGTACTGTTCCAAAATTTTGCATAACTTGTGCAATGGAGACATCATTTTCAAGTAATACAAAGCTTTAAATACAAGTTATTGATCAAACTATGTCATGAAAAATGACAATTATCAGCATATTGTGGTATAACCGCCACACAATTCTGTTGGATATGATAATTATTCAGCAGGGAACATATAAAATTGTAAAAAACTTTAAATTGATATGCATTGTAAATGAAATTATTAATACTTCTTTTGAATGATTTATCATACTGGATGGAAGTAAAAAGTGTCAGAGAATCAGAAATGTCATATACTGTGTGTCTCTCGTAAGACTAGTTTGGCCTGTTTTCTGTGGCATTTCAGCAGATATTTGCAATTTTGGTTTTTCAGAGTGTAGCTGGAGTCACACCAAATGGATACTGCACATCAGTTCTTTCAGGCAACGTCCAGAGTCAATAGAAAGCATCAGTTAGTTTCCCATTTTACAAAAAAAATTCTTTTTGAAGGAGGATTTTAGTTCTCATTCAATAGAGTGGGCGAAAAAAGTCTCAGGTGATATCCGTTTCATGACTATGTATTAACAGGGACAGTTAAACATAAATAATAACAAGTCTTCCTGCAGTAACTGAGCAGCACTGCTGCTTGGCAGTAGCAGTCAGTTCAGGCCAGGGCAGTGCTGTTTCTACTGCAGTACTGGTTATTCTTTCTGTTTTGCCATCCCCTGTTAATACATATCAATAAAATGAATACCATACTAGACTGATTTGGGCCTGCTGTATCGCATGGGCATGGAAAATCTTGCTATATAAATAATTTTGTTTGTAACAGGAAACAAACCAACACTTTCTGTCATCACTGGGCATCACATGAAAGACGTGGTGAGCAGCATTTGTTTGGACTGACTTGAGGTACACTTCTAAAAATGAAATTGCAAATATCTCCAGAAACATCACAGAAAATGCAGCTGATGACTCTTAGAAGAGACACCCAGTATATAGCAACAATACAAAATTTCTGTCAATAAATAATAAAAGAACCGACTCAAAATAAATCTCTTATGCCAAAATGAATCCATCACAATGTCCATTTTCATTATGAATGGAACACACACAAAAATTCAAAATGATTCAAATGGCTCTGAGCGCTATGGGACTTCACTTCTAAGGTCATCAGTCACCTAGAACTTAGAACTACTTAAACCTAACTTACCTAAGGACATCACACACATCCATGCCCGTGGCAGGATTTGAACCTGCGACTGTAGCGGTCACACAGTTCCAGACTGTAGCACCTAGAATCGCTTGGCCACCACGGCCGTCTGAACACACACAGCACTGGTGTAATATTGGACCAGTGTTGCGTGTCTTTCATCCATAGTGTATAAAATATTCTAGCAAGAAACAACAGAACAGTCAATCAATGTGATGTCCATTTTCATTATACCTGCAATTTAATACTTTCAGGACTTTTGGAATGCGGGCTGCCAGATGGTGTCACTGAACTTCCAGACTCCTGACACACCCATGCAGCTGAATGAGTCAAAGTTTGAATACAATGCACGTTGTGGCTACCTACTGAAGCCAGATTTTATGCGGAGAGCTGACCGGAGCTTTGATCCATTTACTGAATCTCCCATCGATGGCGTGATTCCCACGCAGTGCCTTGTGAAAGTAAGCATGTACGAGCAGCAATTTCTATTTGCTATTTGGTCTGTCTACATCTACATCTGCTCTCTGCAATCACTGTGAAGTGCATGACATGGAGTATTTCTGATTGTAGCACTTGTTAGGGCTTCATCACATTCCATTTGCATTTGGAGTAGGACTGGATATACAGATAGGGGCCTGTTGCACACACCTCATTTGTTTTTGACTTTTTGGTGTTTATAGTTTTCTTACATTTTTGGTTGCCCTAATGAATGAAGATACAATACCACATAAATGTAATAACTAATGGAATTACTTAAGAGAAACATATCAGGGACTCCACACTTAAAAGTTAACTTTATGCTGTGAAAAGCAAAACATTCGTTTCTTATTTGTACACCACTCATCTCTTTAAACATTAAGTCCATTAATTTTGTATTCTTGCCTTCGGAGAAAGCAATTGTTTTATACAATTTTAAGGTAAAACTTTAGATTATTCACTCATGGTGAACTACAGGTTAGCTAATTTTTACTTTCTCAGTTTATTATCCAGTTTGGAGGAGATGCTCCCTTAAGCAGGGTCCTTATTCCTTTCTTCACGAATATTACCTTTAAGCATTCCTCCTCCTTGTAGGCTATCTTTCTGGGGATTCACTACTCTTTTCCCCTTATTTCATAGGCCCTGTGAGCATGATGTACCTCTCCTTTCCTCTAAAGGGTTCGGGGTCCTCCCTTCCACGGGTCCATCAGAACCTGGCATAAGTTCCGTTCTTTGAGTATTAATAACCCATATAGTGTTTGGGGTCCTCCCTTCCTTGCGTCCACTCAAACCTGGCATAAGCTCCCTTCTTTGGGGATTACTTACCTGTAACTCACAATATGAAGTACCTCCCCCTTGTTTTCTATTACTTTCCTGAGTACTACAGTACTACTCCCCATTCACTTCACCTCATCTTAAAGCTGCACCCTCGATGAAACTCCAGCTATCTTCTGCTTTTCAACTAGGAGTTCTCCTGTCTATTTTCCTCCCTCCAAAACTCCTTTTCCTTCTTAGCATTGGCTTGTCATTTCTATATGAAGATTATTAGTCGGACACCGTCTCCTCGTCCTTCCTCCCCCATCCACTAGAGCATTCCTACTGTTGTGGAACGTGAATTCTATTATATAGACTGTAAAAGAAGAGATCCTGTGATAGGAACTTTGCATGTGGACAGAGGAAAGATAGATTTGGTACTCCTAATGGAGAAGTAAGAAAAAGCAATAGAGAGACAGGTAGTTTAGGATTGAAGAAGAAAATAAGACAGTACCCGATAGATGGATTTCCTTACCACCCACAACGCAGGGACACTATCTGCCAACGTACTTCATCGTGGTGGCAGACAGAGATGTTATTTGGCATTCCCTACAGATCAGACTTGCCACAGCTTCACCATTGCTGAAACCCTGAAAGCCGATCCTAACAAACTCCTATAAAACACGATGGAATAGGCAAGGTTATTCACATAAGTCATCATCAATGGTCAGTATAATTTCTGTAGTCAGTCTGTTCATCAGTCAATACTTGATAGAGGTTATATCACTACCCATGATTAATCTCCCCCCTCCAAGAAATTCACATACAAACCCAATCACTGTTTTTACCATGTGATGGTAAGTAACCTGCCTCTTTGGTCAGTGATCTTACCCTAAAGGAATACTTAGCAGCTTATTAAATAACAGTATTTGATTACACACTTTCACCATTAAGAATGATCATTGTTGTTACTGTGTTTCTTTCTCATGTTTAATTTTTGGCATCTTATACTGCTTAAACATATCAATCTTATAGAATCCCTTTTCTTGGCTGTTTTCTGAATCAACCAAGAAAACTGCTTTGAAATGTTATACATATAAAACTTTGTAAGGACCGCTATACTGTGGGAAAAAATGGTGTGTTTCTTTCTTCAAAAATGAGCTATGGTGTTCATAATTATTACCAAGTTGTCCACATCAAAGTTAGGTGTCATAGCTTTTTCATTACATTTATGCATCCATTTGTCTGCTGCTCATTGTAAATTTTCTTTTACAACATTGTCTATGTAGTATCCATGTTGTTATTATCATTGTCTGGCCATTTAAACAATTTCAACAGTGGCTCACCTATGAATTTACCTTACAGTGTTTTGATGGGAGGTAAACCAGTATACGGATGTGGAAGATTGTTGTGTATTACTTGGATTCTGATATTTTCTATCCCCAAGTTGTATGTCTGTCTGAACAGTACATCCTACATAACCTACTGATTTCTCTCATGATACATTCACAAGGATTAATTTGTGGATGGTATTTGGAGGTAGTAATGTGTGTAACATTTTCCCATGCTAAAACTCTTTAAAGGCTTTACTCGTAAAGTGTGGGCCGTTATCTGTCAACAGTCTACATGGCTTTTGCATATCCAAGAAATATTCCGGCAGCTATCTGAGTTGTATTGTATTGTATTGTATTTTTATTGATCCAGGCAATCATAGTATTGTACAGCTGTACATATGATATTGGATAGGTCAAGAGAGCTATTTACAGTAATTTTTACAAATTGATGTTTACATTATTTTGTAGCAAGGAAATTATCTTTCTTCAACAAAACAGTTAATACAAATCAAAGAGATGTAAGGTTTTACATACGATATTGGATAGGGCAAGGGAACATATTTGCAGGTAATATTTAGTAAATTGTTTTTACATTATTTTGCAATGAGGAAGTTAGCTATCTTTAACAAAACAGTAAATGCAAATGTTTTATGGTAAAATACAAACAGCCAATACAAATGTAATAGTAAAGTAGTCCAGTGTATTTCATAGACATGCACAGTATATAATTTTCAGACCTAATTGAACATTTATCATATTTTTTACATTTTTAACCCCTTTCAAAAAAATGATCAACTGCATAAAAGCAATGGTCCAAGAGATATTTTTTTAACTTATGTGTGAAGGCTCTTGGGTTCTTTGTTGCTTTGATTTCATTGGGTAAATTATTATACATTTTTATCCCAACATTTAAAACACTTTTTTGGTAGCAGGTAGTTCTGGACTGAATCATATGTAGGTCAGATTGCTGCCTTGTTGCATAGTTATGAATATCTCCATTGAATTTTAGTGTGCAGTCATTGTTTAACAGGTATGACTTGACAAATGAGACGATATTATAAATGTAAGCAGAGGGCAGTGTCATAATGCCATTTGTTTTGAAATGTTGTCTGCATGATTCATTATGTCTTAGATTACATATTATGCGTATTGCCATTTTTTGCATTTTGAAAATATATCTACCTCCAGGTGAGTTCCCCCAAAATATGATTCCATACTGTAATGTAGAATGGAAGTAAGCATAATATACATGTATGAGAACAGATTTTGTGACTGATTTTTTGAGTATCCTTAAAATGTAACACACAGTTGAGAGCTTTTTTGAGATATAATTTGTGTGTATCTCCCACTTAAGATTTTCTGCAAGCCATATGCCAAGAAACTTGACAGAGTCCACACACATAAGCTCTTGGTTATTTAGAATCACATCAGGCATTTCTTGTTTTTGGGATGAGAGTCTGAAGTTGATGTAGGTTGTTTTCTGTATGTTTATAATCAGTTTGTTCTCGTTGAACCATTTGCTGAGTGACGACATAAGTGGTTTAATTTTTTGGTTGTGGTCCTCTGTATCAGTACCCGTTATTAGAATACTTGTGTCATCGGCAAATAGTGTGGTATGTCCTGTAGCAAGCTTTGTGCTTATATCATCAATGTATAGCAGAAACAGTATGGGTCCCAGGATTGAGCCTTGTGGCACACCATATCTAATAGGCATTGTGTCAGAGGAGTGGACAGTAGATTGATGGGTGGTTGTATTCTTTTTTTCAAAATTAATTTCAACTTTTTGAAATCTGTTTGACAGGTAAGATTCTAACCATTTGTTTGCAATTCCTCTTATACCTTTATTTGCTAACTTCTTAAGGAGTATGGTATGGTCAATTACATCAAACGCTTTGGATAAATCTAAAAAGATACCAGTAGTGATTTCCTTATTATCCAGTGCTTTTAAGGTTTCGTTGAGATATTCATAAATAGCTGTGGTAGTTGTCTTTTGCTTTCTAAAACCATGCTGGTGTTTTGTCAATAAGGATAGTTTATTAGTAAAGTCTTCCAATCTGGTGTAAAATAATTTTTCAAATATTTTTGAGAATGAGCTGAGTTGTGCTATGGGCCGGTAATTGGCTACATCATTTTTAGAGCCCTTTTTGTGAAGTGGGGTAATTTTAGATGTCTTTAGTAGGTCAGGGAAAACTCCGTTTGTAAAGGATGCATTTATTATGTGGGTTAGGGGTTCTACAATGGATTCTCCACATTTCTTAACAATTAAATCAGGAATATTGTCACTACCACTGGAGTACTTATTCTTTAGTCCTTTTATAACTGTAAGTACTTCAGGATTGGAGACTTTGTGAAGAAACATTGATGCCTGTACCGGTGCGGTTTCTATTAGTGTTTGGTGTTGAGCATTTGGTCTGTGGCAGTTTTTCTTTATCAGGTTTTCTGCTATTTTGCTAAAATAGTCATTAAAACCATTTACTATTTTTTGGGGATCTGATGTGACTTCATCATTTAGGTTTAGTTTTAATGTTTTGTTTATAACATGCTGCTTACTGTTTGTTTCATTTTTTACAACCGTCCACAAGCCTTTCATTTTATTGTTAGATTCCTTTATAAATTTATCATTGTATAATTTTTTTGCTTGTTGGATAACTTTCCTATAGATTGCAAAATAGGTCTTACAATATGACCCAAACTGATCATCGACGTCATGGTGTTTCATGTGATTTTTTAAGTCACGCTTTTTTTGGCTGGAAATCCTTATCCCTTTTGTTACCCATGAGTTTGTGTGTTTGCTTCCGATTTTCCTGGATTTCAGTGGAAATGCAGTATTGAAGTGTTGGAGAAATGTTTCATGGAAGGAATTAAATATGTAGTTTACATCATTTTCTTTATAGACCTCTGCCCAGTTTTCAGCCCTTAACAGATAGTTAAAAAGCCTTATACTATCATCATTAAATTGCCTTTGCATTTTAGTTATTGTGGGATATTGTCCTATGTAATTTAAATTCGCTGTTAGTATTTGGGCTTCATGGTCACTGTAACCTGTGCTGATGACTTCGATTGAGTGGTGCAGTTTGTCTGTGTTTATGAAAATCTGATCTAGAGCTGTTCTTGAATTTTTTGTGATCCTGGTTGGTGTGTTTACAGTTGGGGATAGGTTGAATGAATTTGTAATATTCAACAATTCTTCTTTGTTTTTTCCAGGTGTGAGGAAGTCAATATTAAAGTCTCCACTTATTAATAGATTTTTGTTTAGTGAGTGAATTTTTGTGAGTAGTGCTTCGAGGGAGTTTTTGAAGGTTTGGATGTTTCCATCAGGGGCTCTATATATATTCAGTATCAATAGGTTATAGTCTGTTAAGATAATTAAGGAGAATTCAAAGTCTGTTTCTATTTGCATATTATTGTACTTTGTGAGGCTTTTGTATCTTAAATATTTTTTGACATAGATTGCTGTACCACCTCCCTTACTTTTGTTCCGACAGGAATAACCAGCTAGAGTAAATTCGCCAAGTGGGGTTTTTTTAATTTTGTCTTCTGTTAACCAGTGTTCAGTAATACAGAGAACATCTAAGTGTGGCTTTGTTTTTAGGAAGAGATCTATTTCTAGTAACTTATTAAACATTGACTGCACATTATGGTGTAATATTTTAAAGGATAATAGTGACTGTTTTCCAATGGAATGATTTTTGACACCACTCACCGGGTTTTCTTGTAGTTTTGGTTCATGAAAATTTTGCTCTGCACCTGTTTTCCTTTGGTTTGCTGCTAGCAGGGAGCTACTGGTGTTCTTGCCCATAAAAAATCCTGGCTGTGGACTGGAGGTCTGCATTTTCGTGTTGAAGATCTTGTCACAGTTTCCAGTGGTGCTGATTTGGAGTGTGGCTGCACATTTTTTGCTGTTTCCACTTGGATGTCGTGGGCTGACTGATTTGTGGCACTTGACGAGATATTTGCGTAGGATGTTGTTGGTGACTTAGTGCTGACTGTGGATACCTTCTTCTTTTCTAAAACTGTTTCTGGTGTTTTTCTTGATGACCCTGACTGCATATTCACTTTTGTTGTTGTTACTGATGGCTCTTCAGCTCCTGGTGTTGCTGTTGGTTCAGCTGTAGTATTGCTCATTCTTCTGAGATTGTCCACCAAACTAGCTTCATTGGACCACGAATATGTTTGATGTCCTGGTGTAACACGTTTTATGGCACTTCTTGTTACCAGTGGACTTTTGATGGCATTCAGCAGATTAACACACAGTTTCTTTTTCCCATTTTTATGTAAGTGAAGCCCATGCCTGGTGAAGTCTTTCCGTTGGAGGAAGCTATTTACATCTAAAACTCTGATGTGTTCACTGTAAGATGCCTTCTGCATCAAGTAACTGTTCATTTGGTAGATTTTGCAGTTTTCATTTGGCATGTCATATCTGTACGGTATTGTGCATAGAATTAGTTGTGTGTGCCTAGTTTTTGCGATCGTTTCATCTAGTGATGTCATAAAACCACGTTTTGATCCATTAATATTGTTTGCACCAGCTAAGACGACAACATAATCATTTTGTCCTAGACTAGACGTTTTGTTTTGTATATTGCATGTTGTTTCTTTGAATATAGCATTTGGCTTTATCAAAGATGTAAATTTATAGCTGGTTGTTGAAATTTCGTTCAGTACTTCTGCACAGTTCCTACCGTGACTATCTGAAAGTAACAGTACCTGTTTTTTGTTATTTGTAAGCTGACTCATGTTCGTGTTTGTTTTCAACTTACTGCAGTCATTTTTCTTAACCATTTTTAAATTACACGAGAAGTGTTCAGAAGCACTTTGTAGGTTACCTTTATTTACTGTTTCACATTTTATATGTTCACTCTCACCTTTGTTTACTGTTTCACATTTTTCATGTTCACTCTTCTTCAATGGAGCGTCATTTCTTTCGTTAGTACAAGTATTTAAAACAACATCACTGTACAAATTTCGAACTTTTTCCTTATGTGGCGGTTCAGAAAGGTTTTTGATCATGCTTTCCAGTAGCTGAGCATGTTGTCTTGCGGTTTGAAGTTCTTTCTGCAGTGTTTCTAATACATTGGTTTCGCGATTTTCACGATACATTCCAGTCGCATCTAGATAACCGTTGCACTTTGTTCCACAAGCACACGATATGTTTTCGAGATTTACTTTCGCAAAGCAGTGTGGATGATACCACACATGCATCACTGGGCAAGTTCTAATACCGCTTTTTACTATTTTATCACACGATATGCACTTTGTAGACGCTAAATACTCATAGTTTACCGAGCGATTTATTACTACATCAACGCGCGCCGCCATCTTGACAATTAATAAGACTGCCAGTCTTGCTAGTGAGATGAAGGCAGAGCTCACCATCTGCAGCATCGTTGACAGGACTGATTGCAGACCTTTGATACAGAGCTGAGTGGAAGGTCTGAATCAGAGGCTCAGACAGTTCTGTGACCGTGTAGTCTGCAGATTCCTCAACTTGCGCCATAGGGTGGTGGGGTTTCGGGTTCCGCCAAATAGGTCAGGTGTCCACTACACACAGGAGGCAGCTACACAGGTAGCAGGGCTGTGTGGTGTGGACTGGGCGGTGTTTTAGGTTAGACAGTCTCAGGAAAGATCAAAAAGGGCTCCAGTCTCAAAGGGTACAGGGCAAAGAAATGACAAGAATCGACCAATCAACAGTCGGTATTGTAGTTGTAAATTGTCATAGCTGTGTTGGAAAAGTACCAGAGCTTCAAGCACTGATAGAAAGCACTGAAGCTGAAATTGTTATAGGAACAGAAAGCTGGCTTAAGCCGGAGATAAATTCTGCCGAAATTTTTACAGAGGTGCAAAGCTTGTTCAGAAAGGATAGATTGAATAAAGTAGGTGGTGGTGTGTTTGTGTCTGTTGGTAGTAGTTTATCTTGTACTGAAGTTGAAATAGATAGTTCCTGTGAATTACTATGGGTAGAGGCTATACTCAATAGCCATACCAAATTAATAATTGTCTCCTTCTACCCCCCACCCCCACCCCCACCCGACTCAAATGATATAATAGGTGAACAGTTCAAAGAAAACTTGAATCTCATTACAAATAAGTACCCCACTCGTACAGTTGTAATTGGTGGAGACTTCAATCTACCCTCGATTTGTTGCCGAAAATACATGTTCAAAGCCGTGGTAGACAGAAAACATCTTTCAAAACTGTACTAAATGCTTTCTCTGGGAATTACTTTGAACAATTAGTTCATGAGCCCACACAAATTGTAAATGGTTGCAAAAACACACTTGACCTCTTGGCCACAAATAATCCTGATCTAATAGAGAGTGTCATGATGGACACAGTGATTAGAGAACATAAGGTCATTATAACAAGGCTCAAAACCATATCGACCAAAACCACTAAAAATAAATGCAAAATATATCTACACTGCTGGCCACCGTAAATGCAACACCAAGAAAGACAAGAGGTAGCACAACAAAATTTATTTTGTAGATAACATGTTGACCAAGTATCAAATGATTACGTTTACAGACATCTGTGACATGTGGTTCCTGCCAGAATCAGTAGCCAGAGTAGCCGCCATTGTTGGAGATCACCGCTGCCTCACGTCTTGGCATTGAGTCAAAGAGACATTGGATGTGTTCCTGGGGTACAGCAGCCCAAGCAGCTTCCACACGTTGCCAAAGATCATGTGGTGTGGCAGCTGGGGATGTAATCTGGGTCACTCGTTGAGCAACCATGGACCACATGTTTTCTATCGGCGAAAGATCCGGAGAGCGAGCCGGCCAGGGAAGCACTTCAATCTGGTTATTGACGAAGAACCTTTGGACAATGCGTGCCATGTGTGGTCATGCATTATCCTGTTGAAATATGGCTGTGGCCGAGCCCTGAAGGTAAGGAAGGACAACTGGCTCCAGAACCTCGGATATGTAGCGCCGGCTATTTAAAGTACCGGCAATGCGTGCTAGAGGCGTGCAAGAGTAATATCCAATACCGCCCCATACCATAATACCCGGTGCAAGACCAGTGTGGCGGTGCATAATGCAGCTGTCCAGCATCCTCTCTCCACGGTGTCTCCACACTCAAATATGACCATCGTGGTGCTGCAGACAGAAGCGTGCCTCGTCGGTAAAGACAACGTCATTCCATTCTGCCGTCCACATCCGTCTGTCATCACACCATTGGCGACGGAGACGTCTGTGGTTCTGCGTCAATCGCAGACGAAGCAATGGACGTCTTGCGGACAGACCACTCTGCTGTAAACGGCGTCGAATGGTACGCGCAGACACTGAATGATGCGTTACAGACACAATGTGCTGTGCTATGGTTCAGGATGTCACTGAGCGATCCGTCACTGCCATGCGCACAATTTGCCTATCAGCACATGCAGTGGTGCACCGAGGTGAATGCGATCGACCACGTCGGTCCGTCGTACCCTCCTGCATCCAACGGTCACATATCTGCATTACAGTTGTTTGGTTTCGTCCAACACGACTAGCGATTTCTCTGTATGATAATCCACAATCTCGGTAAGCCACTATCCTTCCTCTGTCGAACTCGGATACTTGATCAAACGATGTTCGCTGTTGTCTACAAGGCATAACTGATCGTCTTGTGAAACAACCACAAGGTAAACACACGTACCAAACGTACACTCGTCGAAATCACCAAGCCTTAAATGGCGCTATGAGGTGGCGCCACAGGCGCGTGTGATGTGCGTCTGCACTGAAATTCTAATCAGTTGCATATCTCATCGCTGCAAACCCGTGGTGTAAATTTCACTTGATTCGGATGTTTCCTTCAGGGTGTTGCATTTACGGTGGCCAGCAGTGTATTTAAAACAGCAGATAAAAATTTGTTTGATGCCTTCCTAAGAGAGAGTCTCCCTCCCTTCCTAGCTAATTATGTAAGTGTACATCAGCTACATTCAAGAAAGGAAATAGGAGTAACCCATTGAATTACAGACCCATATCACTGACCTCAATTTGCAGTAGGATTTTGGAACATGTACTGTACTCGAACATTATGAATCACCTTGAAGAAAATGACTTATTGATACATAACCAACACGGATTTAGAAAATATCGTTCTTGTACAACACAGCTACCTCTTTATTCCCATGACGTAATGAATGCTGTCGACAAGGGATCTCAGATCGATTCCGTATTCCTAGATTTCCAGAAGGCTTTTGATACCCTTCCTCACAAGCGACTATTAATCAAATTGCATGCATATGGAATATCGTATCAATTGTGACTGGGTTCGTGATTTCCTCTCAGAGAGGTCACAGTTCGTAGTGATAGATGGTAAATCATCGAGTAGAACAGACGTGATAGCTGGCGTTCCACAGGGTAGTGTCAAAGGCCCTCTGCTGTACCTAATGTATATAAATGATCTAGGTGATAATCTGACCGTTAAATTGTTTGCAGATGACGCTGTAATTTACCGTCTAGTAAAATCATCAGACAATCAATTCCAATTACAAAATGATCTAGAGAGAATTTCTGTATGGTGCGAAAAGTGGCAATTGCCACAAAACAAAGAAAAGTGTGAGGTCATCCACATGAGTACTAAAAGAAATCTGACTAATTTTGGGTATACGATAAATTGCACAAAACTAAGGGCTGTCAATTCGACTAAATACTTAGGAATAACAATTACCTGCAACATAAATTGGAAAGACCACATTGATAATATTGTGGGGAAGCCGAAACAAAGACTGTGCTTTGTTGGCAGAATACTTAGAAGGTGCGACAAACCCACTAAAGAGACAGCCTACATTACACTTGTCCATCCTCTGCTGGAATATTGCTGCGTGGTGTGGGATCCTTACCAGGTAGGATTGACGGAGGAGATGTATTCACAGAATTTCAATCACCAACTTTCTCTTCCGAATGCAAAAATATTTTGTTGACACCCACCTACATATCAAAGAAAGGATCATCACAATGCAATAAGAGAAATCGGAGCTCGAACAGAAAGGTTTAGGTGTTCTTTTTCCCCACACGCTATTTGAGAGTGGAATGGTAGAGAAGTAGTATGAAAATGGTTCGATGAACCCTCTGCCAAGCATTTAAGTATGAATTGCAGAGTAACCATGTAGATGTAGATTCCCATAGCCGTCTAATCACCATCTCTGTGTTGGCATGCTCAATAGAATAGAATTTAACATATTTAGAGCAGCACCCCAATAGTACAAATATATGTTTCCCCTGTACTCGTTGGCAATTGGCCAAAGAAATCAGTAGCCATTAGGTCATGTAAGCCTTTAGGTATTATCATGCATAATTTATGTATAAGTTATGTATATGTATAGCTTGATTGTTGTCTTTCATCTTTTGGCAGGTTTCACATGTACATAGTATAGACAGTACTTTTTTACTCAAATTCTTAAAATAGTAAAATTTTACTGTACGTTGAACACATTTTCGTACCCCAAAGTGTCCATAGCCTTGATGAATAAACGTAATTAAATCAAGTTCTACAAATTTCTGTATACACAGTCTCCAATAGAGTGTAATTTTCTGTACTCTCCAAAACAAAACATGATTTACCATAATCCATTCTAACATACCAGTATCAATTATCTCTCCTTGCTCTAAGTTTTCCACTTATCCCCAAAATACGGATTGTCAGTGATTTCCTTCTTGTTGTTCTTAAGGCTAGGTTTCTTACTTCATTATTAGTACAACTTATTGATAAAAAAATTAATGTTGATGGTAACTCCAGGACCTTCCCTTCTTACCAAATCATTCATGCCCAATGACAAGCATGATAACGAGTCAGGAACTACATTTTGTGAACCCATTATATACATAATTTCAATTTGATATTCCTGCAAAAATAGTATCCAATGTATTAAGCTGCTGTGTAGTAGTCAACATTTCGTTCATTGAACCCTCTGCCAGTTGCTTTATTGTGAATAGCAGAGTAATCACGTAGATGTAGATGTGGGTGTTTTAAAATGGGTGCCTCTACTAGAGCCACTTTAATCTCATTAAAGACCTTAAACTCTTTGTCTCCCCAAATCCATTTATTTTTTTCCTTCAGTAAGTTCAGTAACTTAAGATTAGTCATAGGTTGACCTCAAATTTATTTTCTATAGAATCCTGCTAGTCTCAGAAATACTTTCAGTTGTTTTGTACTTTTAGGTTCTGGACATTATTTTATGGCTGTTATCCTGTCTGGATCTGCTTTTATTCCATTTATGCTCACCAAGTGACCGAAAATCAATTTCAACAGTCTTATAGTGCTTCCGTTATCACAGAACATTTTTAATGTTCTATCCAATAAATCTCAGTGTTCTTCCCATGTCTAGGAGTATGTCATCGACACAGATTATTATTTCTCTCAATAAATCCTTACCCAGCACTGCACCCAAGGCTCTAATGAATACTGACACTAAGATATGTAATCCACAGTGTAACACTCTACATTGGTATGACTTACCCTTACAAAAAAAAAACACGGTAAACTACTTTGAAGTCTGATCAAGTTTGACAAGTCAGTTCCTAGACATGAGTTCCATCGAATTAAAATACTTTGCTTGCTCGAACTTTGTCCAATATTTTGTCTATACTGACTGGTCAATCTCTTTCAGGTTTTATGTGTTTATTTAGAATACATGCATCCAACACTAGATGTACTTCACCCTGTCACTTTATGCACTATTAACAAAGGTTTATTGTGGTACACTAGAGCTCCATTATATTATTCCTCCTTCTAACATTTTATTAATCTCCTCTCGTACAGCTGTTTGTGCACTTAATGGTACCAGATAGGGTTTACAGAAAAAAGATGTCATCTTTGATCTTAAAACTACATACGTAGTCACCAAGAACTGTGGGTTTATCTGAGAAAAACTTTACTATACTTCATCAATATATGGTACAGATCATTTTTCTGTAATCCAGTTAACATATTTGATTAATAAGCTTTTCTAATTAGTTTCTGCAGTGTATTTTGTGTATCCAGAGTGTTCTCTAAATCCATCATGATGCTTGTTGCTGCAAGCCTGATGTTATATGTCTTGGTATTACCAGTAATCCTCCTACTAAATTATACTACAAATAATTGGTCTTGATAAGTACATGTTAATACAAGTGCTAAAAAATCAGTATTACTTATCAGCCAATCAATATCTAGTAACAACTACAAATTTACATAAGGCACTACTAAGCATGTCTGCATATATGTAATGCTACCAGTAACCGCACTTCATGCTTAATTTGTCGTCCTTTGCTTCCAGTTATTCCTATTATGTATAACCCAGTAACCAGCAGTATTGGATACACTCTCTTATGTTTTAAGACTACGAAGAAAGATACAGACACAATAGAAATGTCACTTCCCAAATCTATGTACACACTCACTTCATGATTGTCAATCATTCCCGAAACTATTGGTGTAGTAAACTCGATACCTGTTTCTTTCTCTTCTTCACCAAGTAACCAATTTTTTAGTGCTGTTACCTCACTAAAGACAACAACTTTTTTTCATATGGGCCTATACATAGCTGGACACATACTGAATCATGACCCCTGATTAGGCCATTTGATTGTTTTCTGTTACTATTGTTGTTTGGTTTGTCTTAAAAGGCTGCACTATTCTAGCACCTTCCTTTAGACCACTGTTTGTAAATGCTTTTGTATCAACACTTCGTAGTCTGCTTCTTTGTTGTTTTGAATTACTATGCTGACTTTTAATTACCTGACAGTAATTAACCTCTTGTTTTTTTCTGGTATTCTGGGGATGAAGTCACTAACAACACCAATGAGTTTAAAGAACTATGGGATACATTCGCAAAAACTAGTAGGGAATTAACAGAAAGTTAAGTTAAAGATAAATTTACCTGCATCCTGGCAAGTATCCTCATGACTGGGATTATTGCACTTGTTATTCATTGTATCTAGAGTTTCAACAAATTCCAGCAATTTATTCATGGTAGACTAACCTCTACATAAAAAATCCTTTCTTATTTAGTATGGTAAATGCCTTATCAATACCTTTGCTAGGTGTACTACATCTATTGGGTTACCTAAATACCTGGTTCATGTTAAATGCCATTCTATATGCTTTTTAAAACTACCTCATGAACTGTCAAAATGTTTCAGGTCTAAGAATTCTAATTTCAGTTTCTCTTGTATTTTTTTAGACCAATATTTACACTTTAACTTCTCCTGAAAATTGTCCCATGAGCTTAACTCTTCCAAGTGGGCATTTCCCCAGTCAGCAGCTTCCCCTAGGAAATAACTCAAACTGAAGTCAATTATACCGAGCGAGGTGGTGCAGTGGTTAGCACACTGGACTCGCCTTCGGGAGGATGACGGTTCAATCCCGTCTCCAGCCATCCTGATTTAGGTTTTCCGTGATTTCCCTAAATCGTTTCAGGCAAATGCCGGGATGGTTCCTTTGAAAGGGCACGGCCGATTTCCTTCCCCATCCTTCCCTAACCCGAGCTTGCGCTCCGTCTCTAATGACCTCGTTGTCGACGGGACGTTAAACACCACTAACCTAACCTGAAGCCAATTTTTCTAGAGTCTTCCCACTTTTGTGGTAATGACCTTGAAAACACTAGCAAGAAGTATCTTGAATGTATGTTTCCATCTGGTTTAAGGTTTGGAAAATGCTTCTAAAAATTCATTCCACTTCGCAACTCTAATTCCTTTAATAGTTTTGTTGCATCAAAGGATTTATCTTTAACTTAACTTTCTTTTAATTCCCTACTAGTTTTTGCAAATGTATCCCATAGTTCTTTAAACTCATTGGTGTTGTTAGTGACTTCATCCCCAGAAAGCTACCCATATACTAAAGCGTGTGATCTCCAGAAATTTCTGATCTAAGAATGCTTGTATTTTTTCCTCAAATCAGAATCTCATGCTAATGTATGGAATCTCCATCATTGCTTCTCTGTTCTAAAATTTCATTGCACATTTGTGCACCTGATATCTGATCTTTTACCAACTTACGTTCTGTTTCTGCAAAGTTACATAAACTATCTATGTCTGTATCTTTAATATGTTCATGTACCTCTTCCTGAACTAAGTCACATTTTTTCAAGATTTTGGTATGTATTTCTTCTTTTAAGACATTGAGTCTTTGACCTAGCTTATGTCCTAAACGCGCCTCGAACTTTCCATGAGTGCCTTTAATCTGAATTTCTAATTCTTGTCATGGTCTATTTTGGTTTTCCATTACTTGCTCATAAGGGTCTTTAAGGTGACTTCCTAAGTCCTGACATAATTGCACTAACTTATCATTAATACTCTCTTGAAATTTACCGTGATTACCGTATTTACTCGAGTCTAAGCCGCACTCGAATCTAAGCCGCACCTGAAAAATGAGACTCGAAGTCAAGGATAAAAAATTTTCCCGAATCTAAGCCACACCTGAAATTTGAGACTCGAAATTCAAGGGGATAGAAAAGTTTTAGGCCGCACTTCCAAATCTAAACAAAGTTGGTCCATTGTAATATGACAGACAATTTAGGTCGAATGAATGACGATACAGCTACAGTAGTTTGATGCGAGTCGTAAGCGTAGCAGTTAAGCTGTACGAGGTAGCCATTGCTATGCGTTAGGCGCTCCGTCCGCATTTATACAGGTACCCTTTCTTTTTCATGTGCTTCGTCTGGTTTGAATTGATTGCTTATTTTTATTTGATCTGATAAGTGCCGTTCTCTTTGTTACAGGTGTTTACGTCACTCTAAGGTGAAAATGCATTACTGTACTGTGTCGTGCACTGTTTGTAGCATTCTGATAATGAGTGTTTACGAGCGATGGCCTGTCGCCGCTCGCGGCATGGCTTGCTTTTGTGCGCACTACCGCCGCTTACAATTAAAAAAAAAAAAAAAAGAGAGAGAGGAATCATCTCATTAGTGAAACAATGGCAAGAGACAGCTATTTGTTCTTACTAACACTGCTGCTTTCTTTGATAATGATCAACAAGAACCAAATAATAGACTGCGTATGATAGAAGATGTTATGGATGAGAGTTTAGCGAAAATTTTTCTCTGTTTGAAAATCTTTGCAGGCGCCTCTTTAGTACATTACAGTCTGCACAGGAATTAGAGTCATCTTAGATTTAAAAATCTAGTCAATTGCCGTGCTTCGTTTCTGACTGTATCACTATTAGGCATAAGAATAATACGAATATAAACGTGACATGATATGTATATTCTTCCGCGTTTGCTGTTGTCTCACTCTAGTTTCGTAGTTCATTAGGTAGACAGGATATAAATGATATAGCAGCAAACATGAAACAATACATGGCAAAATGTTTATATTCATATTATTCTTATGGTGAAGAAAATATGCATGTGATTCGCAATTCATAAAAGTTCCTACTAGCAACCATCTCTTCTCACAGGTAGGAAAAAATTCAGAACGTAGAGTTGGCCATATAGACAAACATCCCAAACAGTCTTGCCAGTCGGATTTTCGTAGTACTTTGAAATGCTTCTACATTCGAATATGAACAATACGGAATGTGTATTTACTTTGTTGGATAATGTATGAAAATGCAGTGGTTGAAACTCAGGGCGGTGAAAAAAGCTCGCCTTCCACTTTTTTTTTTTTAAATTTATTTACTGACGCAGAGGTTTTGTCGCCAGTGTTTATCTTTGCACCTGCAAAGCATGCCTGTGTAGCGCCACATATATTCGATGGCAGAAGTTAGTTATGGTGGCACCTACCAACATTTTGCAGAACTTCCGCTTGCTTTGCAATCGATTCTAAGCCGCAGGCGGTTTTTTGCATTACAAAAACCGAAAAAAAAGTGCAGCTTAGATTCGAGTAAATATGGTATCTAATATTTGTACAAATCTCTTATCAATCATCAAAAATTTTTCATTTGGCTGTCTCTCTACGTCTTCCAGCTTTTGTAATGACATTTCCATATTAAACTCTGTTGACATTTTCCTTGTTATTTCCGGCATAAACAAACTCACAAATATTATGAAGTCACCGCACTACTCCCACAAAAACAATTTTGAAGTGAAATACTGGTGTAGCTCACCATAGTTGTACTGCATACTGGTGATGGTCTGGTCACCAACGATTGCGTAATGACAGTGCATTGGTTTAGACTGCATGCTGGCATCACACTGGTATAGACTGCTTCCTGGCATCACAGCGGCGTAGATTGCCTGCTGGCATCGCAGTGCTGTAGACTGCCTGCTGGTGTCACAGTGGTGCAGACTGCATTCTGATGATAGATCTGTTGTCAATGGCTGCATGCTGGCTGGATGTCGCTGGCTGTGTGCTGGCTCTTGGTAGGTCATCTATCACTGCATGTTTTATCAGTGTATGTGGAGGCTGTTAGATCAGGCACATCAGTGTTGTTGTTTATGATACCTGTTGCCATTAGCGACCTGTCTTCTCTTCGCTGATTTATTATGGAATTTTTTCACTTCAATCTTCTTCTTCTTCTTCTTCTCTCTCTCTCTCTCTCTCTCTCTCTCTCTCTCTCTCTCTCTCTCTCTCTCTCTTTCTGCTACTTTCCACTTATAACCATATGGTCACCACATGGAGTGTTTATGAAATGGTTGATGACTGCTTGTGTGGCGATGTTTTGACTGCTTGGGCAATGTCTGTTCAAGACCTATTACTCCATGCAGCTTTAACATTCCCCTGTTAGATTTGTGTAGAGATTCAGCCTTGCAATTCTTGTGACTTATCCCAGGGTCCAGCTATTCTCTGTATCAAACTTCTTTCTTCCTTAAAGATTTCTATAAGTGAAAAGACTATAAAATAAAGCTGTGCTGATCTACTTAAATAAAGTGTAAACTAGTTGCAATTAACTCTGTACATTGTCACAAACTTTCATAAATGGTTACATGGTATGTTATTATTCCCAGAATGAACTAATAATTGTTGTCTCAAAGACAACTCATTAACATTCTGAGAATAGTATAAAACAATAATCACTTATATAAATCCTATTAATCTTTCTTGGTGACAGAATTCTTCCATGGTACCAGAGCTCCTTCATTCCCCCTTGCTCCACACAGATTACAAATTCTCTCCAGCAGGTGGACTCCGCACCTATTGAGTAATACTGTCCCAGAGTATATTGCCTGATGTTAACAAACTAATTGCAGTGACTCAGATCTTTACTCTGAGCTCCTTATTTGACGTATGTGCTACATGCCCTTCCATGAATGGCACGGATTACTGAAGTTCACATCTTCAAGCGTCCATCAGTTCAGGTTTTCCAGCATATCTGTGACCATTGGTCAAACAAATCTGTGAGCTGAAGCTTCCTGGTGGATTAAACTGTGTGCCAGACTGGGCCTCGAACCTGCACTTTTACCTTGTCTGCAAAAGACAAAAAGATCTGAGGTTTGAGTCCTGATCCAGCTAATTTTTAATCTGCCAGGAAAATTCAGATCCATGCATACCTCACTGTATTCATACTGGAAACCTGCGAACATTAATGCTGCCCTTCTTTATAGATGTTCAGCATCCAGTGTCCACTGATTTATTATTTCCAGTGCAGACTTTCAAGTATTTTAGGAAGTGTGCAGCTATGTGATGGGGACCCTCATTCCACATTATCACTGAGAGAATAGGACATTTTACAGTTTATCATTTATATATCACTTGCAAGTTCTTTCTCTCTATGCGACAAATTGTTAGTAGGGTAGTATGGTAGTGGAGCATGATGGAAGGGACTGGTGAGGGTAGCATGCTGGTGTACAACAAGATGGTTCACTGACATCCACAATACCTTATTTATACGTAAAAAGATTCTGTAAAAGAATCCAGGCAAGGGGCAAAATAACTGTCAAAGTATATTACAAACAGACATTCTTACAATATTACTGTGCTAGGTGAGAACACAGAGTATGTGGAGGCAACATTATGATAATACTACACCTGGGAAACTGAAGGTTGAGATGTTTGATGGGTGGTGGTAGTGGTGGTGCTGGTGAATGAGTTTGTGAGGAATAGGCAGAATATGAAAATAAATATTTCTAAATAATAATAATGATGATAATAATAATAATAATAGTAATAGTAATAATCAGCCATAAGAGAGATCAAATTAAATTGGAAATTACTATTGGGAATAAACTCTGAGAGGAGGTGGATTCCTTTATTTACCTTGGAAGTAAGATCGCCAGGGATGTATGAAATAAAGTAAAGGTAAAAAGTGGATTTAATGAGGAAAAAATGCTTTCAACAGGACAAAACTGCTTTTAATGTCCACGCTTATCAGCCTTGTAATTGTGAATTGAGAGAATAAACTCTTTGTTGTGAAGTTTGAAGTAAACAGAACTTCCCCAGAAACTTGCCATCAGGATACAGGATATAAGTTCACATCAGTATTCATTTACTTTAAATTTATGTGAGTTTTCAAGGCTTGGAAACTATTCTTGACTCTCTACAATTTACCAAATAAATATTTGGGAGGCGTATCATTGAATAATGTAAGGAATACAATAAATCATGCTTTTGATCACATTAAAAGAGACAAGCTCTTCAAGATACTTGACAACGGAAGTCATAAAAGGTATGTATGTGTATATTGCAGGCAGATGTAATCAATATTGAGAGTGCTCATCACCTGTGCTTTTTAACATCTACTCAAGTGAAATCATTTTGGAATGGATAAATAGACTACCATTTTACTCTTTTTATATTAAAGATCCATATTAATACTGACAATGTTATTTACAAATGAGGAGGTAATTATTGCTAACAGTAATAATAACCTACAAGAAGCAACATATCATCTACAAAGAACCTGTCCTCCATACAACTTGTTGATATAACAAAAGAAAGGATGTAATGATATGGATGTGATCATTGATGGGATTCACTGCTTTTTACAAGAAGGCAAAATTGATTTTTGACATAAAATAGAGATTTTAACTTAGTTAATTGTGGTATTAAATAAATTAATTAGAGGAAAGTAAGAGTTACTGCTGCAATTTTATGGGTCATTTTCAGTCCCAATTGTATTGTATTGTTTGGAGGCAGACCCTAGTTGAAAATGAAAGACAACACACTGAGAAGCCAGAGAGCAGAGATGAGATTTCTCAGGCATGTATCAGGATACAGAAGACAGAACTGAAAACAAAATAGACAAGTAAGAGAAGAATTAGGATAAATATCTCTAAATGAAAAAAGTAGAATAATATAGAAGGAAATGGAAAGAGCACATCAGTAGGATAGATGCTGAGAGACTACAAAAAATACTACACAAATACAAACCAACAACTCAAAGAATCATAAAGGGACATAAATCTAAATTGAAGGACCTGGACTAATCTCAGTAAGTAGGAGGAATGAATCCTGACACATGGAGGAGAGTATGATATCTGGGAGATTCAAGTTGCTGAACTTCAACTACAGTTATTTTTGCACTGAACATAAAAACTTTGATTATTGTGCTTTATGGGTAATAATAAAGGCACAAAGAGTAAATAAAATGAGCATAAAGACCCTATGCAAGAAGGCAATTGCTGGCTGTAGTGTGCCTTCCCAGTGTTGTAGGCAATCCATGGGACGTTACACAAGCTCTCCATGTTAAACTTTGGTTCCAATAGTAAATCACACAAATTTATAGGGTGTCCAACTAAATATCTGCAGATTACAATTACAGTTAAATTGGAAGTGTAACATGTGGAATGTTGTGGAAAAGATGAACCAAAGAGTGCATGTTGTTGGCAGTAAACTTAGGAGGCACAGTAAATATGCTAAAAGACTGTCTACATTGTGATTGTCTGTCCTCTTTTGGAATAATTCTGTGTGGTATTGGATTCTTACCAGACTGTGTTGATGGAGGACACTGAGAAGTTGAGAAGGGCAGCTAGGTTTGTATTATCATGAAACAGGGGTAGTGTGTGTCACAGATACGGTGAGTGAGGTTGGATGGCAATCATTAAAATACTGCTCTCTCCCCCTCCCCCCCCTCTTTTTTTGTGGCAAGATATTTTCATGAAATTTCAATACCCACCATTTTCCTTTGAATGACAAAAAATTTTGTTGCTGTCTGTGGAATCTTGTGCCACAAGAAAGGAAGGGAGTGGACATTGTTATGTGTGACCAGTATGCTCTTTCTACAACACAAATGCACACGCATATTAATATCGGTTTTTATTAAATGAAATGGAAACATTTATGTAACTTGGATAGAGTCCATGTTTTGTGGTACAAGCTCAGCAATAATAGTCCTCTTGCAGACTAATGGAGTGTCAATATCGGTAATCTTGCTGTTACAAACTTCAGTTTCTCACTGCTATTAAAGTACAATTCTGGTTGAGGTAGACTAGTCCCGCTATAGTCACTAATCTTGTCACTATGTATTGTCATAGCCTGTGATGAATAAACCCACTCTGTGAGTAAACTGACAGATGCCAAACTGGATGACTGAGTAGGCCCCCAAGTCAGCAGCAGTGGCCTAAATACATGCTGTCGAGAGGGCATTGGCAGCATTTTGCTTGTGGGAGTGTCTGTGGCCCCTCTAGTGCTAAGCACACTTGATTCAGCACCTTCTATCAACCGTTGCACTTCATCTTCGCTGAAAGCTTATGTCAGCACATTCCTCCCCTCCGAAATGCCACACCATTGTTGTGTCGTTAGATGTGAACAACAATTGGTTGGGGGGGGGGGGGGCAGGACGCTGGATGCTGGACGCTGGACGTAGAGATGGGCCGAGAGCTGTGACTGTGGAGGATGGTGTATTCCCTACTGTGGAGGATGGTGTACTCCTAACCATACCCCAACATCTGGCTTGTGAGGCAACAGAAATATCCTCCAAAAATTGCTGCCTGGGCACCCATCCAGGTCTTAGGTAGTGTCTTGGGGGCGATGACAGTGATGGCGACGATGCGTCCATGTCTGGTTGGTGAGCGGGGACAGCAGAGGTGAGAGTGCACCATCCATCCGCTCCTCCTGGGGTGCCCTGGTGGCACCAACAGGCAACTGTGAAGGCACGACCCTGTGAGGCCGTGAATCTTGGGAAGAAAAGCAGCTGAATTACAGGGCAAATGACAAACACGGATTTGGTTCTGATGGCGCTGCTGCAATCCATCGGGACATGCTGTCAAGTACACAAAAGAGCCAATGCGTTCCTGGATCACGCCTCTTTCCCAGTGCCCACAGTTGCCATAAACCCTGAAAAGAACAGAATTGTGTGGCAGAAAGCAGCACTGGATGCTGCGGTGTGTGTTGCAAGTGTAGCAGCGTCTGATGGTGGCGGCCATGTAGACGTTAAGCTGCTGATGGTCTGTCTCATGGGTGGGAGCGATAGGAGGCAAGAAAGAGATGCAGCGCCTGTTCCCATGTGTGGTTGGTGTGAAACTTGGCCATCTGTCGTGTAAAAGTATGTATGAAGTGTTCTGCTTCTCTGTTGGACTGGGGGTGAAATGGAGCACTTGTCAGATGACAAATGCCATTTTGTTAAAAACTGTTCAAAATCATGAACTGTGGTCCATTGTCCGACACAAGTAATCCTGGCAAACCTTCTGTGCAAAATATGGAGGACAACACTTGAATGGTGCAATGTGATGTGATAGAAGCCTTAGGCACTGCAGATGAGTACTTGCTAAAAGAGTCTACCACTATGAGCCAACGAGTGTTCCAAAATGGTCCTGCAAAGTCTATATGCACTTGTTGCCATGGGGATTGAGTCTTAGGCCAAGCTGAGAATGTCTATGGTGGAGAAGATTGGTTTTCCATGCGTGTGCAACACTGTGACATCATATGTTCAATGTGGGCGTCCATGCCCCGCCAAGTACATGCTATCTGTTTAGTGCAGACAATTTCCCAATGTCCATGGTCAAGCAGTTTTAACATATCCTTTTGCAACACTGTGGGAATGAGCACATGTGATTGCCCACTGTCAGATTGTACTAAGATCACACCTTGTTAACTGAAAGGTCATGCCAATGTGCAAAATATCGGCTCACATCTAAGTTCTAGATACTGTTCAATGAAAGAGGCCAAGACGTAATGCAACGAAATCTTGAGATGTGGGTCAGCTTCCGTGACCTATGCAATTTTTCTGTAGTGCAAGGGAAAAGATTGCACCAATTCAGAGTCCTACGCATAGATTTGGCAACAAGATGCGGCAAATGCATCAAAATCAGAGTCTGGGCCAATCGGAAGGTGATATAGGGCATCTGCATTGCCATAGGTCTGTACACAATTTCATGCTGTTACTGCAAAAGCAACAAACCCCAACATTGAATTTTTTGAGCAATGCATGCAGGAACCGGCTTTGACAGATGAAACAAGGGCTGCAAAGGATTGTGATCTGTTGTGACCATATGGAATTTGGTCACACCATATACAATAGTGAGACCTCTTTTTCTATTTGAGAATAATTGCACTGAGTTTGAGTGAGCAACTTTGAGGCAAAAGCAATGGATCTGTCTTGTCCACCAATTCTGTGCGAAAGCTCAGCACCAATTCCATAGGAAGAAGCATTGACTTGTAAAACTACCAGCTTGGCATGTTCAGAATGCACTAAACATCTGTCACTAAACAAAGCATTTTTAAGTTTCTGAAATGCATTTTGACAGTCTTTAGTCCACACAAAAGGTACATGTTTTCGACACAAGTGATGCAATGGAGCAGCGATCTGAGCGGCATTTGGTATGAACTGAATGTGGTATGTCATTTTGCCTAGTACTGACTGCAGTACAGACACATTGTGAGGAACAGGCAGCTTATGGACTGCAAGCAAATGAGATTGGAGGGGGTGCACGCCCTGACTTTTCATGACATGACCCCAGTACTGTGGTTCAGTTTGAAAAAAGTCACACTTTTTGAGATTCATCCAATGGAATTTGCAAGAAGGCATCGCCAAATGTGTGTTAGAAAAGTGACGTCCTGCACCAAGCCTATCCATGGGTTCCTGAGGGTGAGGTAATGGATAAGTGTCAACTATTGTCTGTGGGTTGACTACAGACTTGAAGTCATCACAAATGCGGATGTGACCAGAAGGCTTAGGCAATAAAATGAGAGGAATTCCCCACTGACTAGTTTGAGCAATTACACCATTATCTTGCAATTCTCTCAATCCACTGACTACTCTCTCTCTTAAAGCAATTAGAATGGGGTGGGCCCGGAAAACTTAGACTGTACATTGTTTTTCAATGTAACAAGTGCTGCAAAGTTATTACTTTTTCCCATTCCTTCTGAAGATAGCTCAGGAAATTCTTTAAGCAAGCTAGCAACACTGTCTTTTGGTTCAAAAGCAGACACTGAAAGTACATTGTCTTCAGTGCTAAACCCAAACAAATCAAAGGCATCTAAACTGAATATGTTCTCACTGTTTCTGGATTTTAACACTGTAAAATTCACTGTACTAGTCGAGATTTGTAAGTGGCAGGCAAACCACACTGTCCAAGCACTGCAATTTCCTGTCCATTGTAAGCAGTGGGGTGCTTGCTAGATTTAGAAACTGTTTGTGTGTGACAATTAAGCAAAGTTACTGAGGCACCTGTGTAACTGAAAGTTTAGATGATGGCCAGCAGTTTGTAGTGAGACAAATAGTTTGTTAGAATGTCGTTACAGAGCACTAGGGAGAGAAGGAGGCACAACCATAATCTTACTTTTGCCAGAACGTGTTGTAGGTTTTGAAAGTGCAGAATTCACTGCATGTGAAAGAGTCTCTTTTTTCTGGGGGCGTTGCAAACATGCTGCTTGGGAATCGCCTTTTTTTCCACATGCGTAACACGTTGCATTATGTGATGGGCATTTCTGTCTTTTATGGCCAGCAAAACATCTAGGGCAAGACTTCACTAAATTCACAGGCCTGTTTACATTTACATGTCTATGTGGGTGTCCACGCAGCAGTGTACATGCTCACTGTTGTGGCTGAATGAGGCAGTCACGAACAAGAGGCGGCTCGAACCAACAAATAGGGGCCTGGTCAAACTTATCGGCCGCTATGGCACATGAATCATAATGCTCTAAAATCTGCAATACTTGGGGAAGTGATGGATCAGAGTACTGTAAGATCTGTTCCCATGTTGTACTACCTGAGACATTGAATGTTATTGTGTCCTGTATCATTAAATCACTGTACAAGTTGTCACAACTAAACCTAAATTTACAATTCCTAGTCATGCCCTGGGAGTAGACAACATTCCATTAGAACTGCTGACGGCCTTGGGAGAGCCAGTCCAGACAAAACTATACCATCTGGTGAGCAAGATGTATGAGACAGGCGAAATACCCTCAGACTTCAAGAAGAATATAATAATTCCAATCCCAAAGAAAGCAGGTGTTGACAGATGTGAAAATTACCAAACTATCAGTTTAATAGGTCACAGCTGCATAATACTAACACGAATTCTTTACAGACAAATGGAAAAACTGATAGAAGCCGACCTCGGGGAAGATCAGTTAGGATTCTCTAGAAATATTGGAACACGTGAGGAAACACTGACCTTACGACTTATCTTAAAAGAAAGATTATGGAAAGGCAAACCTATGTTTCTAGCATTTGTAGACTTAGAGAAAGCTTTTGACAATGTTGACTGGAATACTGTCTTTCAAATTCTAAAGGTGGCAAGGGTAAAATACAGGGAGAGAAAGGCTATTTACAATTTGTACAGAAACCAGATGGCGGTTATAAGAGTCGAGGGACATTAAAGGGAAGCATTGGTTGGGAAGGGAGTGAGACAGGGTTCTAGCCTCTCCCCAATGTTATTCACTCTCTATATTGAGCAAGCAGTGCAGGAAACAAAAGAAAAGTTCGGAGTAGGAATTAAAATCCATGGAGAAGAAATAAAAACTTTGAGGTTCGCCAATGACATTGTAATTCTGTCAGAGACAGTAAAGGGCTTGGAAGAGCAGTTGAACAGAATGAACAGTGTCTTGAAAGGAGGATATAAGATGAACATCAACAAAAGCAAAACAAGGATAATGGAATGTAGTCGAATTAAGACGGGTGATGCTGAGGGAATTAGATTAGGAAATGAGACACATAAAATAGTAAAGGAGTTTTGCTATTTGGGGGGCAAAATAACTGATGAGGGTCGAAGTAGAGAAGATATAAAATGTAGACTGGCAATGGCAAGGAAAGCGTTTCTGAAGGAGAGAAATTTGTTAACATCGAGTATAGATTTAAGTGTCAGGAAGTCGTTTCTGAAAGTATTTGTATGGATTGTAGCCATGTATGGAAGTGAAACATGGACGATAAATAGTTTGGATGAGAAGAGAATAGAAGCTTTTGAAATGTGGTGCTACAGAAGAATGCTGAAGATTAGATGGGTAGATCACATAACTAATGAGGAGGTATTGAATAGAATTGGGGAGAAGAGGAGTTTGTGGCACAACTTGACAAAAAGAAGGGACTGGTCGGTAGGACATGTTCTGAGGCATCAAGGGATCACAAATTTAGCACTGGACGGCTGCGTGGAGGGTAAAAATCGTAGAGGGAGACCAAGAGATGAATGCACTAAGCAGATTCAGAAGGATGTAGGATGCAGCAAGTACTGGGAGATGAAGAAGCCTGCACAGGATAGGGTAGCATGGAGAGCTGCATCAAACCAGTCTCAGGACTGAAGACCACAACAGCAACAGTCACGCATGTTAATTCTGTGTACCATCGGTGGTACATCTGTTCCAGCTTTTTCTGTAAGTGAAAGAACTGGTAACTAGCAACAGCTACTTGGACTTGCTGGTTATAGTATTGAGTTAATGCAGCAATTACTTGATAATAGACTAGTTCATCAGGAGATGTGATTGGGAATGGTTTTTGTAGTAACCTGAATACTGGAGACCCCACAGTCAAAAGGAAGTATTGTAGCTTTACAGTACCCTGAACTGATGAACTTGACAATGTGCCTGGAACTCGGTCAGGTATTCAATCCATTCCTTAAATTGCTGGAACATTGGTATACTGATTGGCAGCACTTGTTGAGCTTGATTGGTTGGTCAGTTGTACTGATTGGCAGCACTTGAGCTTGATTGGTTGGTCGGTTGTGGTTGTTTTTGCGCCTGGTGCAATTTTTGTAGTCAGTAGTTGTACCATTGTCAGTAAGGTAGGGATTTTTTGGTTCTGAAACTGAAAAACTTGTGTTAGATCCATCACATTGGCCGTCTGCAGCTGAGAATGGGGGCAGGGGTGGAGGGGGCAGGGAATTCATGGTTTACACAAATATGTTATACCAAAAAGCAAGCAAAGTGTCTGAAAAGAGAAATTTGATGTGGCTCCCCTCCTAGAATACATGCAAGAACATAACAACAAGTTAGCAAACTGAAACACTTGAACATGATCACCTCTGGAAGCTAAAACACAAGAGAAGCAAGCAAAATCTTTGGCCAAGTTGATGATCTTTTATCACCCCTGAATTATCCTCGTTCGCCTCTGTAGAGTCTTGTACAGCAAGGAAACAATGGAGAGGATGTTGTTATGGGTGACTGGTATCCTCTTTGTACAACAAAAATGCACATGTGGATTAATATGATTCTTTATTTGCATGAACTGCAAACATTTACTTAACCTGAATAGAGTCAATGTTTTGTGGTACGAGCTCATCAGTGATAGTCCTCTTGTAGACTGATGTAATGTCAATGTCAGTAATTTTGCTATTACAAACTTTAGTTTCTCGCCGTTAGTAAAGTTCAATTCAGGCTGAGGTAAACTAGTCCTGCTATAGTCTCTTATCTGGCCGCTATGTACTGTTATAGCCTGTGATGAACTAAACCTGCTCTGCAAGTAAACTGACAGACACCAGACTGGATGATTGAGTGAGGTCCTCTGGCGAGCAGCGGCATGGATGCGTCTCTAGCCGCTCTCATGATACGCACGCTTGTTCCAGCACCTACTAATCAATCTTCGCGCTTCATCTTTGCTGACTGATGTGCTGACGACAGCTTACGCCAGAACAGTGTCTACCAACATAAACAAAAAAATGCCAACTTTCTGCCAAACTGACCTAGACTCAGTTGAACATACTTACTGCAGTCAAGCCTTGGTCTTCTTATACAATTTTTACACTCCACACTTTGCTCCATTACTGTTTCTTGATTTCTTGATACCTCGAGATGTGTTCTGTGAAGCAGTTTCTTCTTTTAGTCAAGTTGTGCCATAAATTTCTTTCCCCCCTATTCAGTTTTGTACCACATTGTTTGTTATTTGATCTACCCATCTAACCTTCAGCATCCTTCTGTAGCATCAGCTTTCAAAAGCTTCAGTTCTATTCTTGTATCATCTCTTTATCATCTAAATTTCATTCCAAACAAACGTCTTCAAAACAGACAAACTCAGTGTACAGATTTAATAACATCAGGGATAAGCTAAAACACTCTGACACTCTCTCTGTCTCTATCTCTCTGTGGCGCAGTGGTTAGCACACTGGACTCGCATTCGGGAGGACGACGGTTCAATCCCGTCTCCAGCCATCCTGATTTAGGTTTTCCGTGATTTCCCTAAATTGTTTCAGGCAAATGCCGGGATGGTTCCTTTGAAAGGGCACGGCCGATTTCCTTCCCCATCCTTCCCTAACCTGAGCTCGCGCTCCGTCTCTAATGACCTCATTGTCGACGGGACGTTAAACACTAATCTCCTCATCCTCTCTCTCTCTCTCTCTCCCCTCTCTCTCTTCCTCTCTCTCTTCCTCTCTCTCCCCTCTCTCTCTTCCTCTCTATCTTCCTCCCCCTCCATCCCTCCCTCTCTCCCCACTCTCTCTCCCCTTCCCTCCATTCTTAACTATTGTTTTCCTTTCAAGCTCCTTGATTCTTATAACTGCTGTCTAATTTCTGCACAGTTTGTTCCTTGTATTTTATTCCTACTAGATTTTGAGTTTCATAAAGTGTAATCCAGTCAACAGTGTCAAAGCTATCTCTAAATCTACAAATGTTATAAACCTAGGCTTGCCTTGCTTCAGTCTAAGATAAGTCATAGTGTCAGAATTCCTATATTTCTCTAGAACCCAAAATGATCTTCCCTGAGAGCAGCCTTACCAGTTTTTTTTTTTGCCTTGCTTCTTAAATAATATGTCAGTTTTTTTGCAACACTTATTAAATTGATAGTCTGTAATACATATGCACTAGCCTCCCTCCCTGTACATCTGTTAACCTATTCTTCCATTTCCTACATCATCTCAGATCCTTTCAGTTTAACTGGGTCTCTAAATTTTGGTAATTTGTGCTATATTATTAGTTTAACTCTTAACATCACAGGTGTGGACTCAAAGACAACTATCGTTCATTGTTGCACTTTGCTAATGCATGAGGGGGGGGGGGGGTAGGAGGTTACAGCATCGACTAGTTATTCTTTCATGAACCTGCCATGGGTTCCTTTGTCAGTAGCTGCTTGAACATGATGTGGACTGATACCATTACTGCTCCTTTCATGCTAGTGGTCTCTGAGACCGCACGTGGGACTTTGCATTATGGATTTAGTAGCCAGATCGTTGTCAACTTTTTGCACTACAGACTCTGACTTTGAGGATACTCTTTTAAAATGATTTGAGGACAGGGTAGGAAGTGATTTTGGATCAGATGGTGGCAACAAAATTGAATGTGAAAATATTCAGAATCAGAACAGCGTGAATGAGAAGAAGAATTTGTTTTGCCACTTGTGAATTCCTTGAATGTAACAAACGATCATGTCACCTGTGAATTCGTTGAATGAAACAAGTAATCAAAGTGATGAAGACAGAATATAGAGACTGAATCTGTAACTAAGATTCTACTAAAAATATATTTGGTTGAAACAAATATTGCTGGTCATCGAAGCCTCTTCTCAAGTGTTCTTGTATATGGCAGTGTAACACCATTCATTTGCCAACAGTGTAACCTCATGCTCAAATAGGTAATAATCTATATCCTCTTACTATTTGGAACTGGTTTATGAGTGCTGATAATTTGAGTTTCATGTTGAAATGGACTAATGTAAAAATAAACAAATAAAAGTCAGAAAATTATCCAAATGTTTTGTATGAAGCTGATTTATGTGAACTAAAAGCATTTTTTGGTTTACTATTTTATTCAGCTATTTTCAAATTCAGCAGAGACAAGTACAAACCATTTTATGCCACGGATGGTACTTGATGTGGCACCCAAAAACTGGTTTGGTGTACTTCTAACATGCTTGAGATTCAGTCACTCAGTAACCTATTTTGAACACAAGCAAAATGATCCTTTAGCTCCAATGTCAGACAACAGAATGTTCATGTAGCAATGAAATGCTGTTACTGTTTCATTCTAAATGCGGCTTCAAAATGTATATTATGAACAAAGTTTGTATGTATGGTTTAAAAGTCATGTCAACAACACTTGCATACCCTGTGGATGTTTTGCATCCATTTACTGTGTTTTGGTATAGCAGAACCAAGAGCAGAAGTCAATGTAGAACAACTAGAAAAATGTGAAACATGTTCCCTCTGCGGCCCAGTGAAGAAGAGGAAGATGTCTTATGTTTCCCAATATTGCAAGAAGCCAAACTGCCTTGAGTTCTCTACAGAAAGCTGCAGTGAGTGCAAAGAAAACTTCTGAGAAAGAAATTGAAAATCTAAAAAGTATTAATATACCAACGAAAATAATCAGTTCTTGAAAACACAATGTAAGTGCATAGATAAATATACTCGCCGAACGATGGAGAACACATGTATAAAAGGTATTATAATTTGCAAGCTTTCGGAGCTTTACTGACGCTCACACTGGTAATTTGTTTAATGCATATCCTTACACTTGAATGTATTCAGATGGAAAAAAATATAAATTCAGTAGGAAAAAGTTTGAAAAACTAATTCAGGTTGTGATTAGACTAGCTACATCAATTAAACAGACTGATCATAATATTACCATAGACGGTTGGCTTAACTCAAGAGTTAGCAACATGTCACAAATAAAGAGGGCTAATACAAAGGGAAAAAAAGAAATTCCAAAATAATTCTTATATGTGAGAAGCAAGGAAGTTGGTTCTCCAGCGAATGCATTAGTCTAGTTTCATTTATACTGAAAAAGCATAGGGTCATGATTCTGATTTGATCTATGCACCATGATGAACATAATGATGGTAATACAGGTAAACCAAAAATAATTTCCTACTATAATCACACTAAAGGTGGTGTTGATGCCCTAGGTGAGAACTATGCCAAGTATTCAACTGCGTGATATACCTATTGGTGTCTAATGGCATTGTTTTTCTGCATATTGGACGTAAGTGGGATGAATGTGTTTATTTTTCACAGTTCCTACAAAGACAGTATCCAAGTCTTCCACTTTAATTTTTTGTAGAAGCTTGCAAACACATTGGTGTCATCACAGATGGAAAAGCGGGTCAACAACACTTGCATACCCTGTGGATGTTTTGCATCCATTTACTGTGTTTTGGTATAGCAGAACCAAGAGCAGAAGTCAATGTAGAACAACTAGAAAAATGTGAAACATGTTCCCTCTGCGGCCCAGTGAAGAAGAGGAAGATGTCTTATGTTTCCCAATATTGCAAGAAGCCAAACTGCCTTGAGTTCTCTACAGAAAGCTGCAGTGAGTGCAAAGAAAACTTCTGAGAAGGAAATTGAAAATCTAAAAAGTATTAATATACCAACGAAAATAATCAGTTCTTGAAAACACAATGTAAGTGCATAGATAAATATACTCGCCGAACGATGGAGAACACATGTATAAAAGGTATTATAATTTTCAAGCTTTCGGAGCCAGTGGCTCGTCCTTCTGGCAGCAGGATTGAAGGGGAAACAGAGGCGTGAAGGAAAATGACTGGTGACATTTATGGAAAGGGGCAAAGTTTAGGAAGTTTGCTGAGAAGCCAAGGTCAGGGGGATTTACCAGGTGGGATTAGAAGGAAACTGATTGCTGGGGACTGCACCAGACAAGATTTGAAAACATGAGAGCTTAAAGGTGAAAGTTATGATAGTATGCAAGACAGATTTTACTGCTAAAACATTGTACATGAATTAATGAGAGCTAAAAGATAAGTGTGTTTTATATGATAGATATGGGAGGGGATGGAGAAAAATAGACAGGTCAGAAAATGAAAGATGTAGAAACCTAAAGAGGTCTGAAAAAAAGGAGATTTATGAGAAGAAATGCTTAGACTGAAGAAATTAATGTAAATAATACACTTCTGTTCACATTAAACCTACTAACAAACAACAGTACTTACATTCTCACAGTTGCCATCCTTTCTGTCAAATGTTCCCTCCCATACAGCCGTGGTATTTAAGGTAAACACATATGTTCACAAGGCAGACTCTTTACAGCAATACACCGCCATTCTCTCTTCAGCCTTAAATGGATGTAATTATCTCACCAGCCCAGTTCAAAAGAAATTTCCCAGGCCATCGCATGCAGTCCTGGTACAGTTGATCCATCCTTGTCACTCAATACTGTACCGGTGTTGAGTGTATTAATCAGCTGCTTTGACAAGACTATGACTTCCTAAAATCATGCCCTGAAATGAGGATAATTCTGTCCAAGATTTTGCCCCCCCCCCCCCCCCCCCCCTGCATCTAGAATATCTTTTGTCACCCTCCCAATCTCCACAATATCCTTGTCAGATCATACGCTCCTCTGCACCTGTCTCCTCACCCTATGACTCCTACACATGTGACTGTCCCTGCTGCAAGTTTTGCCATATCCTCCTTCCTACCATCACCTATACCAGACCTGTAACTGGCAAAACATATACTGTCAAAGGGAGAGCCACCTGTGAAACAACACAGGTCGTATACCAGCTGTTACGTAAACACTGTTCAGCCTTCTCCATCCCGCATGATACCACTAAGTTATCAGCTATGATGAATGGGCATAGGCAGAGCGTGTGTTCTGGTAGCACACAATATTCTGTTGCACAGCGTGCCACCCACCTGGTCTTAGTTTATGTTAATTTCTTTGGTCTCAGCATTTCTTCTCAGTAGCTATTTCTTTCTTCACTTCCTTTTAGTTTCCTACATCTTCCACTTTCCGACATGTCTATCTTTCTCTTTCTCCCTTCCACGTCTATCACATACAATACATTTAGCTTTTCATTCTTATTAATCTGTTTATGATTTTTAGCAATAATCTCTGTCTTGCATGTTACCATATTTTCCACCTTTAAGCTCCTACGTTTTCAAATTTCATCCTGTGGAGTCCCCAACAATCAATTTTTCCTACTCATCCTGTCCAGTAAGGCTTCCCCAACCTGAGTCCTTTCCTTCAACCCGTCTGACAGAAAAAGGAGTCACTCCCTGCGAAAGCTTGTGAATTGTAATATCTTTCATATGTATGTTCTCTTGCCACCACTTGGTGAGTAGATTTTTTATCCATACCATTAACTTTATAAAATGTACTAGTGTAATTTTTATTTTTCAAAGTGTTTTGTGAGAGTTTCTCTTTGTGTAATAAACAATAAAGATGTAGCAAAAAGTAAAAGTTAGAATGCAGGGTTATTGAGTTTTTATAGTTTTAACATTATTATTTAATGTTATGTTCATTTTGTGCAGTTTTCTATTGACATGCATTTTTTCCCCCACATAAACTTTTAAATTTATTTGAATATATTTTTGTGTGGTATTAGCATACCTTTTTACATAAAGAACTGAATTGTTTAGATAAATGCTACATTTATGGGTATGGTGGTCATACCACACCTGGTACAGTGTGTGACAAAAAAATGAGCTGGGAAGCTAAGGGTTCATTTACAATTTCTAGTATTGGCTCATCCTGCCTCTCTCTTATTTCTCTGCACCCTCAAACATTTTTCACATTCTATGTTTTTGTTTTTATTTCTTTTTTTTCCTTTTTTTCTTTTGTTGCACTTATTTTTGTTTGTCATACTGCTTGCCTATAACTCAGTATTACTAGTTCGTAATTTGAGTACTAATCTTTAGGGAACTGTTATTTCAATGTTGTGCACTACATGCTCTGACTCTCCTGATATGACATTTGGAGTGACTCATTTTTCTGTTCAGTGTTGGTACATCATTCCTGCACATGTTAATGTTTTTTGAGAGGCTTTCTCCTGAAGTGTTATCTAAAATTTCTGGAATGAGTGTTCAGATATTTGCATTTTCATTGGTATCAACTCTAATACTTAAGTAGACACCTCCCTGCTACCTTTTGTTCTGTTCCTGTGTCTGTACACTCTCCAGATGTTTCATTACTGCATTTATATGGATCACTCTCACAACAGGAGAGCTTGTGATATCAGGAGCATTTCATTTAGGATATTTGGGAGAGGCACTAGCGTAACTCATTTTGTTTTGAATATGTATTATGAATTCTTGTCTTACAATGTTCTGTGTCTTTGATGGTCTCCTCAGTTTAGATCTTCAGAACAAAGAGTATACCTAATTTAAATAAGAGAGCATGGAAACAGGTGTAGAACTCAAAACAGCAATCCATGATGGATGACATGGGATAATAAGATGAATCACAATCACATGGCAATGTGAATATAATAACGGGAAGTCCTGGGAGGAATACAATTAATAGAAGAAGTAAAGGTAACAATTCGCCATGCAGTTGAGGCATTAGGAGGTCAATAGATATATAAACAAGACTAGACACATTGCTAAGCTTATGGATGACAATGGTCTGTTTCAGAGCTAACTAAAACCGTGCATGCCCCCCCCCTCCCCCCCCCCCCCCCGCGCGTGCGCGCACGCGCACACACACACACACACACACACACACACACACACAAATGACTACATTGTCCAGGATGACTACATTCTACACTGTCCCAACACTCCAGGGCCACCTATGAAAGCAGTCATTTCAAATACCAGCTTTGCTGTAACTTATGCACAGAGTGTGTATGTTAACAACCATCATCTATCCATCCACTTGTGTACTCTGTCTGTGTGTGTGTGTGTGTGTGTGTGTGTGTGTGTGTGTTTTAACAACCACCAATCATCTGTCCATTTGAGTGAATGGCCACTGCCAAATTGTGGCTGAGGGCAGAGTTGACGAGTTGACAACCCACTGGTGCATGCTGCTGAGCACAACATGTTTGATTTCAATGGCTACTTAACAGCCCATGCCATCTGGACCCTTCTCCCCAACACTGGATCTCTGCATTGCAGAGGTGGAAATTGTCAACCCCACAGTCCCCCTAGCCTCTATCTGTGCTAGCTTCTGTGTTAACATCAATCTCCACTACCCCAGGGTCTGTATCCCTCACTTCGCTCTTTATACACTCACATCCACCTCTCCCTTTGTCTCTTCCTCTGCCCCCCCCCCCCCCCGCCGCCCTTACCCCCTTATCACTTCAGCTCTCTCTCTCTCTCTCTCTCTCTCTCTCTCTCTCTCTCTCTCTCTCTCCCTCTCCCTCTCCTCCCCCTCCCATGCCCCCCTCCACCCTCCCCCCCCCCCTCTCTCTCTCTCTCTCTCTCTCTCTCTCTCTCCCTCTCTCTCTCTCTGTGTGTGTGTGTGTGTGTGTGTGGTAACCATTACTGCTTCCATGAGTTTGAAAGAATAAAACAGAAAGCCTATCACATTATTCTTTCTTTATCTCTCAGCATCTATTGTATGATGATCAGTATTTGCACTGATCTGCTTCTTATTTTAAAATAGCTGCAAACTGTTTAACTGCACATAACACACATATTGGCTATAATTACAACTGACAATTTTATTTCAAGAATGGCAAATAAATGTTAGGCTTATGAAGCTTAAGATAAAAGACCTGTAATCAAATATTTTTATATATTTTATCCTCAAATTTACAGTTTCTGATTATTATTATTATTATATTGTAATCTTTTGTGAAATTCCTTTAAATTCTAAGTAGCATTCATTACAGGTCATATCTGGTCAGTTTCTGGCCGACAAGAAAGTTACTACTTATGTAGTAGTGGAAATGTATGGTCTGCCAACAGATACAATCAGGGATGAGTTCAGAACGTCCAAGGTTACAGGAAATGGCCTGAATCCAGTATACAATGCAGAACCATTCCTGTTCAAAAAGGTAAGGTCCTTTTAAAATATGTGGCTGCCATGCCTGATAAATTGCATTATTTCATTGTTGTGAATCCAAATAATAGCATAAAATTCAAGAAGCCCTTGGAAATTTCAGTGTTGTAGCAATTATTTGATACGTTCACAGATGAAATATCACTCCATATTGAAACAAGAACAGCAGAGAAAGGCAAAGGAAAATGATGTTCAAGAAATGAATTTCTTAACAGAAAGCTACATTACAGTTCATGACAAAATCTAATGAAAGAGTCTTCTACCTACCTGAAACAGTAATCATTAAGAACACAATGAATATTAAATTTGAAAATGATCAATTTAATCACAATGTATTTCCAATTTATGGATATAATTAGAAGGATTTTTTGACAATTTTCCATTTCTATATCTACAAGCATATTCTGCAAATCGTTGTGAGGTGCATGGCAGAAGATACATCCCTTTGTACCACATATTAAAGTTTTGTCCCTTTCCATTTGTGTTTGGAGCACAGGTCGAATGACTGCTTAAATGGCTCTATGTCTGCTGTAATTAGTCTAATCTTGTCTTAGTAGCCCCAGTGAAAGCAATTGTAGGGGGCTGTATTGTATTCCAATATTCTTCACTTGGTACTGGTAATGGAAACTCTGTAAGTAGGCTTTCACAGTGTTAATTAAGTCTATTTTCAAGCTTCTGCCAGTTCAGGTTTTTCAGCTTCCATGTGATACTTTTCAGGGAGTGAACAAACCAATCATGATGCCTCTCTTGGTATACACTGAGAGGTGACAAAAGTTGTGGGATACCTGTTAATACTGTGTTGGACCTGCTTTTGCCCAGTGTAGTGCAGCAGTGTGATGTGGCATGGGTTCAACAAGTCGTCGGAAGTTCCCTGGAGAAATACTGAGCCATGTTGCCTCTATAGCCATCTTTAATTGAGAAGGTGTTGCCAATGCAGGATTTTGTACATGAACTGACCTCTCAATTACGTTCAATAAATTTTCGATGGGACTCATGTCGGGTGCTCACATTGACGAATGTCCTCCAAACCAGTCACGAATAATTGTGGCCTGGTGTGGCCTGGTGACAAGGCACATTGCCATCCATAAAAAATGCTGTCTTTGATTGGGAACATTAATTCCATGAATGACCGCAAGTGGTCTCAAAGTAGCTGAACATAACCATTTCTAGTCAACAATTGGTTCAGTTGGTTCAGAGGACCATGTCCATTTCATGTGAACACAGACCATGCAACACGCCATTATGGAGCCACTACCAGCTGGCGCAATGCCTTGTTGACAATGTGGGTCCATGGCTTCATGGGGTCCGTGCCACACTTGGAACTTACCATTGGTTCTTACTAAGTGAAGTTGAGACTCATCTGACCAGATCATGGTTTTACAATCATCTATGGTCCAACTGATATGGTCACGAGTCCAGGAGATGCACTGCAAGTGATATGCTGTAAGCTCTGCTCTCAGTCATTATGAAAAGGCTGTTGGCCACTGCATTGCCCATGTCTGAAATTTGGTATTCCCAGCACACTCTTGACTTTCTGGATCTCAGAATATTTAATTTCCTAACAGTTTCTGAAATTGAATGTTCTATGTGTCTAACTCTAACAAACATTCTATGTTCTAAGTCTTTTAATTCCTGCTGTGCAGCCATAATCACAATAGAAACTTTTTCGTATGAATCACCTGAGTACAAATGACAGCTACATCAATGCATTGCTCTTTTATACCTTGTATATATGACATAACAATGACAAAACTCTACCATCTGGTGAGCAAGATGTATGAGACAGGTAAAACACCCTCTGACTTCAAGAATTATATAATAATTCCAAACCCAAAGAAAGCAGGTGGTGACAGGCATGAAAATTACCAGACTATCAGTTTAACAAGACATGACTGCAAAATACTAACATGAATTGTTTACAGACGAATGGAAAAACTGGTAGAAGCCGATGTCGGGGAAGATCAGTTTGGATTCCGTAGAAATGTTGGAACACCTGAGGCCATACTGACCTTACAACTTATCTTAGAAGATAGATTTAGGAAAGGCAAACCTACATTTCTTGCATTTGTAGACTTAGAGAAAGCTTTTGACAATGTTGACTGGAATACTTTCTTTCAAATTCTGAAGGTGGCAGGGGTCAAATACAGGGAGCAAAAGGCTATTTACAATTTGAACAGAAACCAGATGGCAGTTATAAGAGTCGAGGGGCATGAAAGGGAAGCAGTGGTTGGGAAGGGAGTGAGACAGGGTTGTAGCCTATCCCCGATGTTAGTTAATCTATATATTGAGCAAGCAGTAAAGGAAACAAAAGAAAAATTTGGTGTAGGAATTAAAATCCATGGAAGAAATAAAAACTTTGAGATTTGATAATGACATTGTAATTCTGTCAGAGACAGCAAAGGACTTGAAAGAGCAGTTGAATGGAATGGACAGTGTCTTGGAAGGAGGATATAAGATGAACATCAACAAAAGAAAAATGAGGATAATGGAATGTAGTTGAATTAAGTCGTGTGATGCTGAGGGAATTAGATTGGGAAATGAGACACTTAAAAGTAGTAAAGGAGTTTTGCTATTTGGGGAGCAAATCAACTGATGATGGTCAAAGTAGAGAAGATATAAAATGTAGACTGGCAATGGCAAGCAAAGTGTTTCTGAAGAAGAGAAATTTGTTAACATCGAGCATAGATTTAAGTGTCAGGGAGTCATTTCTGAAAGTATTTGTATGGAGTGTAGCCATGTATGGAAGTGAAACATGGATGATAAATAGTTTGGACAAGAAGAGAAAAGAAGCTTTCGAAACGTGGTGCTACAGAAGAAAGCTGTAGATTACATGGGTAGATCATGTAACTAATGAGGAGGTACTGAATAGAATTGGAGAGAAGAGGAATTTGTGGCACAACTTAGCTAGAAGAAGGGATCGGTTCGTAGGACACGTTCTGAAGCATCAAGGGATCACCAATTTAGTATTGGAGGGCTGCGTGGAGGGTAAAAATCGTAGAGGGAGACCAAGAGATGAATACATTAAACAGATTCAGAAGGATGTAGGTTGCAGTAGGTACTAGGAGATGAAGAAGCTTGCACAGGATAGAGTAGCATGGAGAGCTGCATCTAACCAGTCTCTGAACTGAAGACGGCATCAACAACATATGTGATACTACTGCCGTCTGCATATGTTCATGTCGCTAGCCCACGACTTTTGTCACCTCAGTGTACACTCTATAATCATGTTGATCTTGTTTGGTATGGGTCACACACACTTCAGTAATATTCTGGGATAGCTTTGCAAAGGTGTTCTCCTAAGTAGCATCCTACCCAGGAACTAAATGGCGTTGTCTCCAGCCTCATAATACACTGGTGGCTGTTAAAATTGCAGCACCACTGTGAAGGCAGAAAGCAACAAATGTAAAATTGGTAAAGTGTGCTGGATGTTTCATTCTACAAATGGTTATCATTTCAGTGCAACAGCACAATGTAAGTAGGTGTAGCACCATCAACATTCTGTATATAAAGAAAGATGATGATTCAGGTTTCTCAGTCATAAATCACATTTGAGTATTGGTTCATTGTAAGAAGATCATATCCTGCCTCATGTAGGAAGGAGAAATGTCAACCAGCACCCATCAAAATTTGAAAGCAGCATGATAGTTGCCTATTGAGACTGTGGTTTATTGTTATATGATACTGTTTTCATTTTGGTTGAGACCCCATGGCTGTTAAGTGATTATTAAATCGAATTGATAGGCTCAGGAAGGTCATACTCAAAGCTATTCAGGTTCTCGAAGGCCCCATATTACTGGTGCCTGAGAGGACAGACGCATTGTTATTAAGGATCATACAGCCATTTCACTTTCTTGAGTTAGGAAATGGGCTTATTTGCTGAATGATAAATGTACACCAGTGGTGCACCCGGTAACAACACTGGACATAGTAGTGGCACAGTGTTGTATTTTCAGATGATTTCCAGTCCTTTGTACAACACCATGATGGATCTATCCATATGTTGAGGTTCTGATGAGGATGAATGTTATGAGATTGCATTCATCGTCATCATAGAGCCCAGTGATGGAATAGGTGCTATTGGGTATGCAACATGATTTTCTCTTGTACACATAGCCAGTAATTTTGACTTCAGCTGTTATGTTTCTGATTTGTTGAGGCCAGTGGCTGTGCCCTATCCTCAAGATTACCATGACATTATTTTTCAGAAAGGTAATACAAGGATGCATGTTCTTGTGCTGTTCTGACCTTCATTAATACAGAGAGCATTTGACTGTTTCCCTGGCAATCATGCTCTCCAAATCTTTTTACAACTGAAAACATTTGGTCGTGGGTTGGCTACTGCTAATCTATGAGATCTAACTGTGTGTAGGTAATTCGTATTTGTCACTACAGATAAGCACGGTGTTTGAACATTAATGCCTATAACAAGCTTTCACAAAACCTTGTTACTTCTGTGTATCATTTCCTTCATAAAAAGAAAAAAAAAAGATCAAAACAAAGCTCACACCAGAGTTGCCAGCATGCGCAAGATAGTGGAAAATTTTCTCTCCATACCTCTACTGTCAATATGTACTTTCACTCTCCTGTCTCATTATAGATCAAGTGCCAAGGAGACTTACTAGCTGAAATGTGACAGCTATTTCATTTATTGTTATTTGTCCCATGGATCAAATAAGTATGCTAGTTTGTACAATTGGTATGGAATAATTCAGTACAAAAATATACGTTACGTGGGCTAAGTCAGCACAAAAATACATATTACAATATATACAACATGAATATTATACAGAATGTTGACAAAATTTTACTAAAGGCTGTTTACAAACAGCAGTCAGCAACATTATAATACTGATAGTGGCATTTTAGCTATATAACACAGGTTCTAATAGGTACAACTTCATATACAGGGTGTTTCAAAAATGACCGGTATATTTGAAACGGCAATAAAAACTAAACGAGCAGCGATAGAAATACACCGTTTGTTGCAATATGCTTGGGACAACAGTACATTTTCAGGCAGACAAACTTTCGAAATTACAGTAGTTACAATTTTCAACAACAGATGGTGCTGCGGTCTGGGAAACTCTATAGTACGATATTTTCCACATATCCACCATGCGTAGCAATAATATGGCGTAGTCTTTGAATGAAATTACCCGAAACCTTTGACAACATGTCTGGCGGAATGGCTTCACATGCAGATGAGATGTACTGCTTCAGCTGTTCAATTGTTTCTGGATTCTGGCGGTACACCTGGTCTTTCAAGTGTCCCCACAGAAAGAAGTCACAGGGGTTCATGTCTGGCGAATACGGAGGCCAATCCACGCCGCCTCCTGTATGTTTTGGATAGTCCAAAGCAATCACACGATCATCGAAATATTCATTCAGGAAATTAAAGACGTCGGCCGTGCGATGTGGCCGGGCACCATCTTGCATAAACCACGAGGTGTTCGCAGTGTCGTCTAAGGCAGTTTGTACCGCCACAAATTCACGAAGAATGTCCAGATAGCGTGATGCAGTAATCGTTTCGGATCTGAAAAATGGGCCAATGATTCCTTTGGAAGAAATGGCGGCCCAGACCAGTACTTTTTGAGGATGCAGGGACGATGGGACTGCAACATGGGGCTTTTCGGTTCCCCATATGCGCCAGTTCTGATTATTGACGAAGCCGTCCAGGTAAAAATAAGCTTCGTCAGTAAACCAAATGCTGCCCACATGCATATCACCGTCATCAATCCTGTGCACTATATCGTTAGCAAATGTCTCTCGTGCAGCAATGGTAGCAGCGCTGAGGGGTTGCCGCGTTTGAATTTTGTATGGATAGAGGTGTAAACTCTGGCGCATGAGACGATACGTTGACGTTGGCGTCATTTGGACTGCAGCTGCAACACGGCGAACGGAAACCTGAGGCCGCTGTTGGATCACCTGCTGCACTAGCTGCACGTTGCCCTCTGTGGTTGCCGTACGCGGCCACCCTACCTTTCCAGCACATTCATCCGTCACGTTCCCAGTCCGTTGAAATTTTTCAAACAGATCCTTTATTGTATCGCTTTTCGGTCCTTTGGTTACATTAAACCTCCGTTGAAAACTTCGTCTTGTTGCAACAACACTGTGTTCTAGGCGGTGGAAGTCCAACACCAGAAAAATCCTCTGTTCTAAGGAATAAACAATGTTGTCTACAGCACACTTGCACGTTGTGAACAGCACACGCTTACAGCAGAAAGACGCCATACAGAATAGCGCACCCACAGACTGCGTTGTCTTCTATATCTTTCACATCACTTGCAGCGCCATCTGTTGTTGAAAATTGTAACTACTGTAATTTCGAAAGTTTGTCCGCCTGAAAATGTACTGTTGTCCCAAGCATATTGCAACAAACGGTGTATTTCTATCGCTGCTCGTTTAGTTTTTATTGTCGTTTCAAATATACCGGTCATTTTTGAAACACCCTGTAGTTTACTATCTTATTTTCTTATGTGCTGCATGAGCAGGGGAGATGACTTATATACTCAATCAGTAGCATTTTTTACTTTTATTTCTACGGATAGCATAAGATGTACATGAAAATGGCTGAAATGATGAAAGTTTTAATATACTTTTGTTTATTTGGACAAGTCAGAGTACAAAAATTCCCAAGTGGTGTAAAAATAGTGTTTCATTTTAAATTTATTTCTGAATTTCTTTTATTGATGTTGCTTGGTGAGTGTATAATTTTATTCTTGTACATTTAACACCATTACTGTACAAGTTTGTTGAGTGGGGAATTCGTTGTAAAGAAGTTTTTGATCTTGTGCCACGATAGTGGCAATCCCATAGTTCTGTCAAGTTTGTTAATGCTTATCTTAGTGACATGTAATATTTCTAGTATGTATTGGCTTATCTTTAAGCAATGAGTTTAATTGATCTGTGGTTATATCTACAGCAAACTGGAGAGTCTCTTCTGTAGCAGATATGAGAATAGTGGCGTCATTGTCAAACAGAAAGGTTTTGGTGTCTGATGGGCTATGTGGAAGATCTTTTGTGTAATGTAAAAACAACAAGGGGCCTAAGACTGCCTTGAGGAATGCCTTGATTTATGGCTTATGTGGAAGTATTTGTGGTGGTGGCTGTTCCTGAGGGCTTGCTTTCATTTACTTCAACATACTGATGTCGATCTTTCAGACAGCTTTAAAACCAGTGGCCTGTGGTTACTATTATTGCATAGAAATACATCTTTTGCAGCAATATGCTGTGATTAACCATGTGAAATGTCCTTTTGAAGTTAGTAAAATACCTGTGTCTGGAAGTTTTTTGTCACAAGCTTCAGACAAGGAGCTAATAATTCTTGTGTTGTATCAGCAGTAGTTTTCTTTCCTTGGAAGCCAAACTTTTAGATTAATGTTACTTGTATGTTGTTTTCGTCTACCAGTGTTCCTATTAATGATTTGCCACATGCATTTGCTTTTATTTTATGATTGCTTGAGGAGGTTATCATTTGTAGCTTTTTGGGTGTACTAGCTACATTCCTAAATACCTTTTTATAAGAAGTAACGTACTTCCTAAATTCTTCACTACTGCCCAATTCAGTTTTGCTAACAGAGACAAATACTTTATTACTCTGATATGATCTGATGAGTCCTGGGAGTGATCCAGTTGGAGGGTGTTCTGTCCCTGTTTACACTTTTTGTTTGTAAGGGAAAGTGACAGTTAAGATAATAGCCAGGAAATGTCTAAGATTGCTTCTTTGCTGTCAACAGTTTGAGCGTCATAAATAAGAGACTGTAAGATTTTGTGTTACTTATTTTTTTCTATTACTAATGCTAGATTTTTGTATAAAGTGCTCATGTTGCCATAGGGTGATTTGTAAGCAGTTATTGTATAGATATTCAGATCTGTAAGCTTTACACCTGACAGTTCTAATTCTTTTTCAAAACTACGGAAACTGCATGTGTCTAATGGTGTGGCAGTAATGTCTGTCACAGGTATGCAGCTTGCACCACCTCTGACAGTTTTCTTGATAAGTGACTCACAAGTTTGAATTGTGGTAGTACAGCACTTTCTATATTGAAAGACCTCATGAAATATTCATTAATACGCCATATCTGCACATCTAACAGATCATTTCCACTTATAATTAAAATTTCTAACTCATTTAGTTTATTTTTTAGCTCTTGTAAATTATGAAAATAAACTTCTGGTTCTAGGAATTGTTTGTTAGGTTTGATGATATGTCGGTGTGATTTATTAGACACTACCTTCTTGATTATAAATGGCTGATGAGATTCCTTGGAAGTAATACAGTGGATCTCAACTTTATTTGGATATGCTAAGAAAGAGGAGTTAGTAATTGCACTCCCTGGAACATTTGAGGTGCACTTGACTCTCAGTAAGAAAGTATGAAACACATGTGAGACAAAGCTGATGTATAAAGCAAATTAAACCCAAAGAAAACTAAATGAAAAAGTTAAAATTATTGACAAGTTTGGGCCTACAAAAAATGGGGCATTTGAGATCCCATTAAAAGTTTTTTGGCACACACAATGGACAAAAAGGACAACTCCCATTAAAAATGGGATGTCCGGTCATCATACTCTATATCCTGCCAAATGAAGTACAAGTATAATCATCTAGTATTGTAACTCACCATATAGCGGAGATGCTGAGTTGTGATAGGCGCATAAAAAGATTCATACAATCAAAGCTTTTGGCCATTAAGGCCTTTGTCAGCAGTACACACACATACAAACACACACACACACACACACAACTTGCACACGCACCTGCAGTCTCAGAGAGCTAAACCACACTGCTAACAACAGCACCAGTGCATGATGGGAGTGGCGATGCAGTTTAGATGGAGGGTTGGAGAGAAGGTGCAGAGGGGGAAGGGCGTAAGTAGCAGAAAGGAGAGAAATAAAAGAAATGAAAAGGAATTAACAGACTGGGTGTGGTGCTGAAATGATGGCTGTGTAGTGCTGGAATGGGAACAGGGAGGAAGGTGGATGGGTGAGGACAGTGACTAATGAAGGTTGAGGCTAGGAGGGTTATGGGAACGTAGGATGTATTGCAGGGAAAGTTCCCATCTGCGCAATTAAGAAATGCTGGTGTTGGCAGGAAGGATCCTTATGGCACAGGCTGTGAAGCAGTCATTGAGATGAGGGATATCATGTTTGGCAGTTTGTTCAGCAACAGGGTGGTCCACTTGTTTGTTGGCTACACTTTGTCAGTGGCCGTTCATGCGGACAAACAGCTTGTTGGTTGTCATGCCTACATAGATTGCAGCACAGAGGTTGCAGCTTAGCTTGTAAATCACATGACTGGTTTCACAGGTAGCCCTGCCTTTGATGGGATAGGTGATGTTAGTGATCGGACTGGAGTAGGTGGTGGTAGGAGGATGTATGGAACAGGTCTTGCATCTAGGTCTCAGCATCTTCACTATATGGTGAGTAGCAACTTTCCTTCTCTCGTATTGTTGCATTCCATCCTGGATTTTCCATCATCTAGTGTTGTAACTGCACTGCAGACACACAATAAGTAAAACTTCTTTTATTGCTACCGGTTCTATCTTGCAGTTTTAATGTTGTTCATGTTTTCATTTTCATTCCATTATATCTGCGATACTATGAGTTCCGATAACTTTATGATGTGTTGGCAGAAGAGCGAACACCGTGTTGCTAGAGGAGGCCGAAATACACACGTTTAAGCTCACGCAGACTGGCATGAGGTCTGGAACAAGGTAAAGTAGTTGAGTCTAGTAAGAAAAGAACGTAGTTGCTGGAATACTTAACTTTAATCCATAATTGGAGAACATCACTCTTGATGATACATTAATTACAATCTCAGTATAAACTGGTAATGGCGCCTTGCTAGGTCGTAGCAAATGACGTAGCTGAAGGCTATGCTAACTATCGTCTCGGCAAATGAGAGCGAATTTGTCAGTGATCCATCTCTGGCAAAGTCTGCTGTACAACTGGGACGAGTGCTAGGAAGTCTCTCTAGACCTGCCGTGTGGCGGCGCTCGGTCTGCAATCACTGACAGTGGCGACACGCGGGTCCGACGTATACTAGCGGACCGCGGCCAATTTAAAGGCTACCACTTAGCAAGTGTGGTGTCTGGCGGTGACACCACACTTTATGCATTCAGAAAGAATATTCTTAGATTGTAAGTGGGCCATCAGAGCAAATTTGGTTGTTAGATCAAAGAATGTAATGTTTGATGCTTTTTAAGGGTTTGTAACTTCAAATACAGCCATCCCAGTACACTTAAACTAATGTGCACAAGTTAAGCATAGTAGGGGGAGTCGGAAGAGAGAAAAGGTAACAGTCATTTTAAATGAGTGTTCAGATTTGCCAGGGTGTCTTAATATGTTGTTTGTATTGGAAAGATGTGCTCCTTGTATAGAATAAGTACACAATTAAAAAAAGAAATAATGTCTTGACATATGTGCAGCTCTGTTGTGGACAGAGAGTAAGCTCATTTACAACATAATGATGTGTGCCATTGAATCTTTATGGTACCACTATTATTTGCTATCTTTCTAATTCTGTTCATTGATGTTGTCTGAGAAACAACCACTGTTTGTTAGCCTGCATATTGACTCCAGTTTCTTTCATTTTCCTACAGTGTTCCAATTCAATCAATCTTTGATTAAAAACAAGAGCAGATAATTCAGTAGAATTATATCACAACTTGATGCAAGCACTAAATACACATTCACTCCAGAGTCTAAAGTATCAGAGCTAGTTGAACTAAATTTTCTAGCTCGTACAACATCTTCACCTCTGATGCCATTTGTTGACACTGCTCTCCACACTCAGCAAAATTCCTTCTAATATTTACTGGGCTGTATGTTGTAATATTGTCCTCCCACACATCACCATTAAATTTCTCTTAGTCTCTTCATTGTTTTCAAAAGCTTCAAGAGGCATAAGACATACAAAAGAAAAACTTTTTACTTATCTTCACTTTCTCTTCTTTTTGTTGGCTCCAATTCTTGCGTCTAGGGTTACATTCTTGAGGCTTTAATTTTTGTTATAACTATGTGGTTTCCTGATGACTAAATAACTGATGAAGATTTGCCTGTATTATTCTTGAATTTTATTCTTTGTCACAATTTTCAATATCACACCGTCTTTACAATTTCCACTTCTATCACACCACAAATTACATTATTAGTGACACAATCAAAAACACATCTGATTCCATCAGAGGCATGCGCACTACTCCCTACATTCTGCGGTACTCACAATATTCCAGAGAGTTTACAGAGCCAAAGAGTTTACAAACTTTCTTGACAAAAGAAGGATCTTCGCTAAACTATATCATTATTTTGTAAATAATTCAAGAAATAAATTTTATAATTATCGTCAGATTGTGCAATTAATAATATGACTTTCAAGTATGCCAGATATGTCCTAATTCCAAATATTTTAAAAAGAAGAGTAATTTTAACTGTTAGTACATATTGGTTGTAACACATTAATTTCTTTTTATACATTTTAGCCTGAAATATAATACATCATATACAGAATCATATGAAATTCTTTTAGTTAACTGAGATAATGTTCACCTATACAAGAATTGATAGTATAAATGGTATCAAATATTTCTATATAAAAAAAAGATAATGTTATAGGAGGGTGCTCCATTACAATGTGAAGCTATCATTTTAATGTTGGAAAAAGGAAATAAAAACACCAGTCACCAAAAAATGCTACAGTTATGGATTCTCCAGTATGTATCATTTATTGATAATTTGACACAAGGAGCTCAATACTATGGTAGCAACTTTTATCAGTTCTGGACAGTTTCAGTCCAGGGAAGTACTAGGTTGGCTTAGAAATGAGGCTGACTGAGTTGGGGCAATGGTTAAGGCATTGGATGTGCATTCTGAAGATATGGGGTTCAAATCCCTGCTTGGCTATCCACATAGCAGTTTTCAGTGTCCCCTGAATCAGTTAAGAGGAATACTGGGATATGGCCAGTAACCTTCCCCATTCTCTTTCTATCTCACTTACTGGTCTGCCTCTTATGACTTCTTTATTGTCATTACAGAACACCTAGCCTTTCTTCTCCTTTCCTTGAAAATGAGCACAAATTAATACAGCTGATCTCTGTCTGAGATGCTTACTAAATTAAGAAGAGTGCATGGCAAGGCTATTTTTCAGTGTACTATTTATCAGCATTTCTTCTATTTTTGTATGGACTGTAGAAGAAATGTCTGCTTGAAAGCATGTGTGTTTGCTGTAATTAGTCAAATCTTCTCTACGTGGTCAGTGGTCAGTATGGGATGGATATGTAAGGGGTTATACTATAAGCATAGCTCACTAATTTTATATTAGTTTGTGAAAATTTGTAGGGATTGTTCCCTAAATAAATTTTCACATTACAGTGGAGTGTTCACTGATTTGAAACTTCCTGTCAGATTAAAACTGTGTATAGATGTTGAGACTCAAATCTGGGACCTTAGCCGCTGAAACTGTGTGGATGGTTCATGAGTCCTGCTTGCACTACACCTAGTTGCTGGGCGTGGTTACTGTGGGTTGTCAACTGGTAGATAGTGTTTGGCCTAGTGAGTTGTGGCAAGAGTGAAGTTCACCAGGGGTAGTGTGATGACTAGAGCTGATTTTCCTGGTTTTGACAAGGTATGTTGTTGTTTTGTTTATCAACCCTAAGGCTGATTTGATGCATTTCTGTCAATTGCCAGCTGCATCAAACAGCCGACTATGCTGCATCAAACATCATCAATGAACTGCATATACCATGTGTGAGGTGTTTCTCTTATGTTTTGGCAGATATTTGTGTTTTCATTTCTGCACTATGTAGATGAATACACAGTTTTTTAAAAAAGTAATGTTTTATTGTTCGTACAATAAAGTAATCCCAAATTAGTGTAGAGCAACGTTTGGTGTAACAATATGCATTAATAGAAACAAAAAGAGTAATCAGAGCTATGTAGTGACTATGTAGTGCTGCTGTGTGGTGGTATATATTGCAGACAATGTGACATGGGTCAGCACACAAGATAAGAAAAGTAGGGGGTAGAGGACGTGATGAACAAATGCTTACCCATCTCATAACACCTGATATGGCGCGTGCCGCTAACCTGTGATCTTGTTCAGAGCGCGCTCTGTAATTGATTATAGTTCACTGTCCTGGTGCGGGTGGTGCTCCGGTGATGATTTGCTATGACGTCGCTGGCGTGTGTTTGCAGTGGCTGGCGGAAAGCGAGAGGGTAGTTGGTTTTCTGGGGACTGCACAGAACGTGAAGTTCACTCTGCCTGAGCCGCCTCCACCCCAGACCACTTTGCTCATACTGCGAGGCACAACAACCTTAGCGCTAGTCACTAGCAGGTCAGGCAGAGCGAACTTCACGTTCCGTGCAGTCCCCGGAAAACCAACTATCCTCTCGCTTTCCGCCGGCCACCACAAACACACACCAGCGACGTCATAGCAAATTGCCACCAGAGCGCCACCCGCACCAGGACAGCGAACTATAATTGACAGTGCGCGCTCTGAACAAGATCACAGGTTAGCGGTGCATGCATTATCAACACGCTTCATAGTTATTGAGTGGTGCACCCATCTAACAACAATACTAATGCTGCCAAGTACGCTACTCATTTTCAAGCTGTCCCTCAAAAATGTCTTGAAAGTGATAATTATACCTGGCTGATTTATTATTGTGGGAACATGGGTTTTCTCAGTCAGTAGATAACAACAAAAGAGGCCACAGATATATAAATGTTTGTTCATTATGTCTTCTTTGCCCTACTTTCACCACTTCATGTGCTGACCTTTAGTATTCCATGTATCTGCTGTAAGTACTGCCAAGCAGCAGTGCTGCTAAGTTGTTACTGGAGTCCTGATTATCTCAAATGGAATAATCTCTTCCTACCAACCAGCATTTATTCCACAAATATTGGTTATGGGAAACCCAACTCACATATTTTTCACATTACATCCTGAAAGTCATGGATCACAACAGTGAGGTAGATGCAGTATTTCTTGACTTGAGAGAAAAGCATTTGGCTCACTACCACATTGATACTTATCAACAAACGTACTGTTGTAATTGACATAAAATAAAATTTGTGATTGGATAGAAGAAAAAAAGGAAGATTAGTATTTAATATCCCATTGACATTGAGGTCATTAGAGATGGAGCACAAGCTCAGATTATTTCATGGATGGGGAAGGAAATCAGCCATGCCATTTCAAAGGAACCATCCTGGCATTTGCCTGGAGCAATGTAGGGAAACTACAGAAAAATCTAAATCTGGATGGGCCGACACAGATTTGAAGCATAATCCTCTCGAAAGGGAGTACAGTGTGCTGACAACTGAACAACCTCACTCATGTGATTGGAATGAATATTTCTTGGTAGCGAGGGTGCAGCATGCTACCTTGAGTGGAGAGTCATCAAAAGATGTAGAAGTAACTTGAGGCATTCCCCAGAGAAGTGTAGTGATATCTTTGTTGCATGCAAATCAGCTGGCAGACAATGTAACCTCAGAATTTTTTGCTGATGGAGCAGTACCATCTGGAAAGAAAAGCTTCACAAATATTCAGTCAAATCTTGATAAAAATTCAAAGTGGTGGAAGGATGGCAATAGTTCATAAATTTAAAACTGTGTACTTCACTAAATAAACAAAGTACCCTATGACTGCATTATCGGTAAGTCACAATTGAATTCTGTTGACTGATGCAACACCTGCATGTAACTGTTTGTGGGGATCACATAGATTCAGTCATAAGAAAAACAAGTGACAGATTTTGGTTTATTGGTGGCAGACTGAGAAAATTCAATATCTGCAAATGAGATTTCTTACAAAACACTTGTGTGACACATCGTAGAATATTGCTCAAGTGTATGGAACCCATACCAGCTAGGGCGTTGGACAGACACTAAACAAATGCAAAGAAGGCCATTGAAAATGCTCTCATGTTTATCTAACTCTTGGGAGACCATGGCAGTGATGCTGAAAAACCAGAACTGGGTAGAAGTTGAAGACATATGCCAACTTTTCGACAAAAACCTCTTTACAATGTTTCAAGGAACAGTATTAACTAAGGAATTCAGGAATGGGCAATAACTCTTGGAGGGACCAAAAAGATGAAATTGGGCTAATTACAACATTCACAAAGGTTTTAAGGAATAATTATTCCCATGCTCCATGTGTGAATGTAATAGGAAGAAACCCTAACACATGATACAATGTGAAGTACCCTCTGCAAAGCACTTATTGGTTGTTTGCTCCACAAAAATTTCTTGAAAGTGATAACTGTATCAGGCTGAATTAGTATTGTGGAGACAAAAACTGTCATAAGATATGTAAATATTTGTTCACCATGTCTTCTTTTCCCTACTATTATCACCTCAGGTGCTGGACTGTAATGTTCTGTGTCTGTTAGCAAAGTGCTGAACAGTTGTTTGTAGAATATAGGTGAAGATGTCGATGTCTTCGGCCTGTTAATACATAGTGTTAAACTGAGTATCACACTAGGCTAGTATGTTATAACATTACTGACTGCACATAAAATTCCACTTTACAAACATTTTATTTGCAATGAGAAACAAATTGAATCTTTCTGTTAGTGCTGTGTATCACACAAAATCCAATCAATGATGTTTTCTTGGCTGATTCCATCTTTACATGGTGGAAGCAAAATATGCATATACTTGCCAGACCACCTCAGAAAATGCATCACAATAATTATTGGCAGGGACCCACTATACTCATCTTTAGGCCTGCCTGTGCAGTTCTTTCCTTCCACCATTCCTTCAGGTATGCATCTTAATATGCAGTCTCTTTGATTCACTGAATTCTTTATTAGGAATTTTTTCTTGTTGGCTGATTGTGGGACACCTTTTTCTCCTTACTCAATCTGCCAAACTGATGCTCAACAGCCTCTATAATGCCCCATTTCAAATACTTTTAATTGTTACATTTTTGTGTTTTGCGTTGTCCTTGTTTCCCTTCCATACATGCCTGTGCTGCAAACACACCTTATAGTGAGTCTTTTTGTAGACTTTAGCTTTCTATTTTTGAATATTTGCAGCTATTTCTTTTTGAGGAAAGCACTTTTTACCTCTTACAAACCTTTCCACAGTGCCATCCTTTCATCTTCCTTCTTTGTCTATCCTGCTTTTGGGGTAACAAAACTGCTTTACATTTTCAAGACTGACTTCTCCAAGTTTAACATTTAGTTATCCAGCATGTTCACACCTTTATCAATGGGAAAATGAATTCAGATGTTTACAGAAATTTTGGGGACAAAGCAACAGTGTTAAGGATTGAACCTTTTGTGTACCTACATAAAATTACAGTTATATGGATTTGCAAGACTCGTCTGCCAAAAGCACCAGTTACAATGACTCTGAATCTATTGGACAAAATGGAACTTCAGTTGTACATCAAATTAAATTCCCCTAACCATGCTGAGAAACATTCATCTTACATTTGACATCTGGACTCGCATCCAGGAGGACTGTGGTTCAGATTTCTATCCAGCCATTCTTATTTACATTTTCTGTGATTTCTTGGCAAGGCAAATGCTTGGATGTTTTCTTTGAAAGGGTATGATTGATTTCTTCCCCTATCCTTCCTTTATCTGAGCTTATGCTCTGTCTGTAATGACCTCGTTCTTGATGGGATATTAAACACTAATCTTCCTTCCTTTTAACTTTTGCGGTATGGAAACAGATTGTTGGTTGCACAGCATGTTGGGAATGAATCACACTGAAGATGTTTGTTTGTTTTAATATGCTTATCATTTCACAACTCACAAATTCACTTGGTCGTAGAGATGCCCATGGTCACACCTTGAATGCAGTTGCCCAATTTGTTGCTGTATAAAGGTAAACTGACGACCTGTCTGCAAGGAAGGCCATGCAACTTGGCATAAGAATACTGGTTGCAAAAATATCTTAAGGACAGGAGAAAAGTTCATGCCTTTTCAATGACAATCTGTTTCATATCCGACAGGAATTGCCACTGTGAGGAACTGCAGGTCAATTTCAAGAAGTTTCTGAGTAAATATTGTGAAAGGAAATACATCCAGTGAACATTTTGAATTGGGTACGTAGCAAAAGCCCATTGCTCACAGCAGCACATAAAGCAGCACATATTCTGTTGGTCAAACAACACAGAAACTCTTCAGTAGCTGACTGGAGGCATGCAGTATGGTCCCAAAGAGCTGTGATTTTGCCTCTTATCAGATGTTGTGAGGCACTGAGTGCATAGCCCAGTGAGGTGCTTAACCTGCAGTGTGTGGTGGGTGCAGTTCAGGCCAGAAGTGGTTATGTGGTGTTTTTCATTTCATAACCTTGGTTCACTAATTGAGGTTACTGTGAATATCTATCAGGATGTTTATTGGAACATTCTCAGTGACAAAAGTCTTCCCATTTCTACTACACCTTCATGGTGAGTATACACTGGACACTCCTATCTCCCAAAATGATAAGAACTATCATAACAGGACTGTATGCTTACATTTCTGGTTTGATGAGCACTCGGAAACCCTATCATTTCTCAATTGACCTATTAAATTACTAACCTTGATACGGTGTAAAATGTTTGGGACCATTTGAACTGCAGGTAAAACATAGCTGTCAACATACTTGCATTGTTATAGCTCTAAGGGAATCAATTTTCGATGAGTAGTTTCAACTGGGTACAACATACTTGAAGAACCTTTTGCACACTCTTTCTCCCTGAATTAAGGACATTATCAAGCTTAGAGGTGTGTTAAAAGTTATAACTATGATGTCTCCTGGGGTAACTAATTTTTTATCTAGTGTGATTATGTTTAACCAAAAATGTAGCTCATTATGCTGCAGCTCATTCAAAGGGTAAGGATGAGTTGTATCATTTACATGTAGTTATTTAACACACATTTTTATGTAACATCAGAATTTACTCACAAGACACTCTACAGGTTGTGCTGCCTGAGCTTGCGATGTTGAGGTTTGCTGTGTACAGTGAGAAAGGGAAGCTTCTGGGGCAGCGCATTTTGCCTCTGGATGGGCTGCAGGCTGGCTACCGGCACATCTCCCTCCGGACAGAGGCCAACTTCCCCATGTCACTGTCGATGCTGTTCTGCTACATAGAACTCAAAATATATGTGCCTGAGCACTTTGAAGGTACAGTAGATATCTAGATATGTTTCATTATTTTGGCATTGGAATAAAGTGAGCGTCATCAGTAGATTGTATGTAGTAACACTTTCTTGATTTGTTTTGTCCAGGGTTGCAAACTCGCAGCTCCATATAGCTAAGTTTATTTGAAATAGCAGGAAAATAAACAAAAACTTTGCATGATGTTTATTTGCTATCATTTATCACAAAACAAAAATGTATTGCTTCACTTCAACATGTGTTGTATGTGCTGCCGCTATACTACTTGTTAGAATCAAATAATCTGAAACTGTTGTCCCCTTCATGCTGCTGATTACTTGCCTAGTGTTGTTTATGTCTAATACTGTTACCAGGCTCGTTGGTTTAATAAGGGACAGAAACAGGGTCATATGCTGAGTGAGCACTGTGTAGCATACAGAGGTGTCATGTACTCTTGTGAGATGGCATTATTAGCAACTGGCAGAGTTATAAGGGCCACATTGTGGGTCTCCATTTGCTCAGATGACCAAATTTTGCTATATCCGGGTTTGTGGGGCATTTAGATATGACTGTGACCTGATATTGGACTGCATGGGAACATGAGAGGAGGCATACTGATTGTCAAGGTCTGTTCGTCCACTTCTTACCACCATAAGAGTCGCCATATCATGCATCAAGCATGTCCTAATCCCTCCACATCTCCACCTGCCATCTAGGAACAAGTAATGGATGCCCTGCAACATTCTGTGTTGTGCTTATCCTGCACAATTGGTTGGAGATGAGCAGCAGCCAGACTAGGGAGTTAAATACCGCCCATGTGTACACTGCCATTAATGCCCCAGCACAATGGCTGCATTTGGAGTAGTACTGTGACTGGGAAGCATAGTCTGTTGATGAATGTTGTCACATTATGCCCGACAGTAAATTGTGGTTCTGCATTGCTCCAGATGACCATCGTTGGTGAGTATGGTAGCAAGATGGGGAGAAGTCCCATTCTTTACATGTTTTGGAGAGGCACAGTGATGTTATTCTAACCTTGCATCTTGGTGAGGACAGCTATTGGGTATGATTTCAGGTCATGGCTGGTAGTGATTGAAGGAGCTCTAGGAGAGCAGAATGCTACATCACTAATCTTCTGCATCCTTGTGTGTTACCTCCCATAAAGCACTATTGTATGTCATTCTTCAGCAGGACAATGCTTATCCACTCTTGGCATGAGTCTCTATGAAGTGTCTGTATCATAGACCACAAATCTGGAGTTCTATTTCAGTGCTTGTATATAAATGTTTTAATTAATTAATAACTTCAGTTTCTTTAGAATGCTTTCAAAGAAAGTTTTTATAAAGTTTGCTGAGCAGTGCTCTCATTTCAGGCTTTTCTGGATTGGTTCATGGGAGCTACTCACCACAAGACCTGTCATGCACTCACAAATAAGAGATAGTTCTTACTTCCAGTAAACATTAGTAATGCTGGGGATAATTTTTATAAGAGAACCCATATGTGTAAACCTGAATCACAGAAGGATAATTGATAAAGTGTATATACAGGGTGTTTCAAAAATGACCGGTATATTTGAAACGGCAATAAAAACTAAACGAGCAGCGATAGAAATACACCGTTTGTTGCAATATGCTTGGGACAACAGTACATTTTCAGGCAGACAAACTTTCGAAATTACAGTAGTTACAATTTTCAACAACAGATGGCGCTGCGGTCTGGGAAACTCTATAGTACGATATTTTCCACATATCCACCATGCGTAGCAATAATATGGCGTAGTCTCTGAATGAAATTACCCGAAACCTTTGACAACGTGTCTGGCGGAATGGCTTCACAGGCAGATGAGATGTACTGCTTCAGCTGTTCAATTGTTTCTCGATTCTGGCGGTACACCTGGTCTTTCAAGTGTCCCCACAGAAAGAAGTCACATGGGTTCATGTCTGGTGAATAGGGAGGCCAAACCACGCCGCCTCCTGTATGTTTCGGATAGCCCAAAGCAATCACACGATCATCGAAATATTCATTCAGGAAATTAAAGACGTCGGCCGTGCGATGTGGCCGGGCACCATCTTGCATAAACCACGAGGTGTTTGCAGTGTCGTCTAAGGCAGTTTGTACCGCCACAAATTCACGAAGAATGTCCAGATAGCGTGATGCAGTAATCGTTTCGGATCTGAAAAATGGGCCAATGATTCCTTTGGAAGAAATGGCGGCCCAGACCAGTACTTTTTGAGGATGCAGGGACGATGGGACTGCAACATGGGGCTTTTCGGTTCCCCATATGCGCCAGTTCTGTTTATTGACGAAGCCGTCCAGGTAAAAATAAGCTTCGTCAGTAAACCAAATGCTGCCCACATGCATATTGCCGTCATCAATCCTGTGCACTATATCGTTAGCGAATGTCTCTCGTGCAGCAATGGTAGCGGCGCTGAGGCGTTGCCGCGTTTGAATTTTGTATGGATAGAGGTGTAAACTCTGGCGCATGAGACGATACGTGGACGTTGGCGTCATTTGGACCGCAGCTGCAACACGGCAAACGGAAACCCGAGGCCGCTGTTGGATCACCTGCTGCACTAGCTGCGCGTTGCCCTCTGTGGTTGCCGTACGCGGTCGCCCTACCTTTCCAGCACATTCATCCGTCACGTTCCCAGTCCGTTGAAATTTTTCAAACAGATCCTTTATTGTATCGCTTTTCGGTCCTTTGGTTACATTAAACCTCTGTTGAAAACTTCGTCTTGTTGCAACAACACTGTGTTCTAGGCGGTGGAATTCCAACACCAGAAAAATCCTCTGTTCTAAGGAATAAACCATGTTGTCTACAGCACACTTGCACGTTGTGAACAGCACATGCTTACAGCAGAAAGACGACGTACAGAATGGCGCACCCACAGACTGCGTTGTCTTCTATATCTTTCACATCACTTGCAGCGCCATCTGTTGTTGAAAATTGTAACTACTGTAATTTCAAAAGTTTGTCCGCCTGAAAATGTACTGTTGTCCCAAGCATATTGCAACAAACGGTGTATTTCTATCGCTGCTCGTTTAGTTTTTATTGCCGTTTCAAATATACCAGTCATTTTTGAAACACCCTGTATGTAAATGGTTTATATGAAAACGGGCAGATATTTTTGAGCAATTTTATCTTGTAGGCGAAAGTATTTGTTATGTAACAACAGAACCAACTTTTATTATAAGAAAATTCAAGTTATGATGAACAAAGTGTCTTCCCCCTGAAGCAATTGATTGTATACAGAGCAAGTGTTTGCAGTAGATCTTTGATTTTTAAAAAATAATGGAGAATTCAATAGAATTATATCAGACAGTTTCTCATCTTCCTATAGTAATCACACAGTCCAGTGTTACAAGCTGTTGACAGACATTGGTTGCTCTCAGCAGACAGGTCCAATTTCACTTATGATAACTGCGCACTGCTGAGTTTGAATAATTTGTTGTAGTTTCATTTTTGTATTATGAGGTAAGGGCTCCCAAACTTGAGAAAAAGGTAATCAAGGTAGAGATGCTCTTCTCATGTTACTACAACTCTCAGTTGTTCAGGTGAATTAGAGGTCTGTGGTTTTCTTCTTCTCCTTCTTCTTCCTCTTCTTCTTCTCTTTTTTTCCCATACGTGGTAATGGAAAATCTTCCACGGAATATAAATAATGGAAGGAGTGAGGGTAACAACTCACTCTGTAGTTGTAGTAAGTGATCTATGGGCACATAAATGAGATGGAAAACATTGTTAAGGTTTAGGACAATGTCTTCCTTCAGAGTTACTGTGATGGTATGACCAGGGAATTTTTCTCATTCCAGTTCCTTCCAGATGGTCCCAGGTCCATTCAGCCTACTGTCAAAATGAGTATCGGGGATCTTACATGGGTGAAAGGATGGCTGAGGTGAGGGACTTGCTATTCCTCCCCCTCTAAGTGCCATAGCTGATAGAATTGCTACAACCTACCTGCAGCTAGTCTGATAGTCCAGTCTCAGGCTTGCATTGTAGACCTGACCTTACTTTTCACTTACTTCCAGAGTTAACTGGTGTAGAATACACATACAACTCCACAGATTCACTCCCCAGCTAACTGTTTACTGACTCTGCACTTTGACCCCAGTTATCACTAACTAGAAATCTATTACTTCAGAGTTATTTGTTGGTGTTCTAATTTTGTTTTTGTTAATTGATATTCAGTGTTAACTTCACTCCCTTCTGGCACTGCTTGCAATGTGGGGCCCTGAGAATTTACCATTTTAATTCTATACGAGTAGTTTCCATTGGTTTCCCATGTCATCATGTGATGTTACTAAACTTGGCTCTCCCATTTCTCATATTCATTCAGTGTTCCATGGATGAACTGCTAGGGGATTAAACAATTTTTAAATAATCAAATCAACGCTACTGAAGTTAGTTTTCAATTAATGCTTGTGTGTTCTCACTTGTTCTCATCACTGGTTATAATTTCTATAATAATCAGAAAACAAGTCAGTAAGTTAAAATGTATTCAAGGAGTTGAACTTAAATAAACAAGTGGTCATTCATAATTTACAGGTGACTTCATGGAATATTACTCCTAGAATACTCAATTAGGAACATTAACCTTCATCCACTGCACTTACAGTGACCGTCTTTACAAGAGCTTGAAGCTGACTCACTTTGTCATTGTCCACATTGGATACTTAAAGACTGCCATAGGAATGTTTTCACGAAATGTTAAAAAACGATTGTTGACCTAAAAGACAGAAATTATAGGTAACACATATACACATTAGGTCATGAAGTTATTGGCTATTGATTATACAAGATGTATTTGGAAGGTAAGGTCTATTTAGTAGTAATAACAGAATGAGTACAAATACAGAAGCACTAAATATTGAGAAAAAAATAGAAAACGTAAACTATCTTTCTTCATAGCTTCCACCATTTTCAGGCATTTGCCACAGTATGACAAAAGTTTTGTATGCCTTCCTCATAGAACATTACTGCCTGTGGTGTCAACCACGTGGTAACATGTTCTCAAATGTTGTCATTGTTGTTGACTTTTCAATCATCAAGAAATGTTTTCAGGTGCAAAAAGAGATAGAAGTTACTAGGGGCAAGGTCAGTGCTGTGCAAAGTATGGTCAGATTGGTTCTGGCCACAATCCGGCAAGAGTTGTCACGTCTCATTTGTAGCATGATGTTGAGTACAGTCATGAATCAAAACAATACTATTTGTGAGCTTCCTGCGGCACTTGTTTTGTATTGCATGATGCAGTTTCATAAGGATCTCACAGTAAATATTTGCACTGACTTTTTCACCTCACAGTAAAAAATGCACCAGTAGAATGTCACGTACATGTCATTTTGAGATGTCAAGATGTGATACCATTGAGCCATTCGTCACATTTTCCCCATGAATCTTGCAAATCTGTTGATGAAAGTCGATTGGTTTAGTGTTCTTCATATTCAGAATACTAATTTCAAATATAACCTCACAACTTGTGGGATTTTCAATCAACTTCCTTCTTTAAACAAACACTATCCAGCCTAAACAACACACAGATAACTTCAGACGGTGTCATCTCCTCTTCCTTGACTCAAAGCATCTACAACACATGGATCAAACTGTGATTGCAGCACTACCACAGAAGAAAATACAAATGAAACTGACATTCTGGACATACCTTGTATTTTCTTAATGTGAGTTAATATTAAACGTTCTATTTTGTCAAGTCGATTTTTTGGTGTGAAATTTTCTCCTCATGTTCTAGCACAGGTCACTATGAAATTTCTAGAAACTTAAATCTTGTGTTTATAATCTTCACTGTGTAAGATATTATTGCAGTAAATTTTTTCAAGTACAGAAAATTCAGGACTACATGATAATAACAACATTTTTTAATTTTTTTTAAAAAGGTTACATTTCAAGTTCTGCAATTCTTATGACCACAATAATTTTAAATAAAGATTTTTCTTAAATTACATAAGCTTCAGAGAAGACAAGAGATTCTGTTGGAAGAAGAGAATGAGACTTTTAAGTAAGGTACATAAGTCCATGCAGTTAGCTAATGGTCAAGTTTTCAAGTACATGTTGTTGTTGTGACTATTATGAATATTTCCTCAAAGAAAATGTTTATAAGCAAAATATTTATATTTTTAATATCAGTTACATGTAAATTACTATCTGAATAATGAGGCTCAAGAATGTAGTTTACTAGAGACTTTTGATATTTTACTTGCAAATGTTTTGCGAGTTGCTTACAGCTAATGCTGTTTCTTGTTTTTCAACCTGTGTAGTTTATAACCATGCCAGTCCCCCTCTTGGAGAGTCCACAAGTCCCTATATTTCTTGATATATCACCAATCTTCTAGGTGGTTGACCTAATCAGGCTGAAGAACAGTCTGTGTTTACACTGAGGAGGGAGAAGTCCCATCTTGGATCCACTCTGCTCACCCTGAATTGGGAAGGGACAATAAAAGATGCTTAAAATGTAGTCAACCTAAAATCATCATACTGGATACCATTTTTAGAGGACACACCATGTGAGATCAAAATAAACCAATAAATTTAAACCTGACAATCTGTAACATCCATATTCTGTTGGATAATGACAGCCATCAAATATAAAAATGAACAGCAATTACACTCATGAGTTGGGAAGATTTAACATTCACATTGCTGCCCTGAGCGCAACTAGAGGGGCTGATCACAGTTAGCTCTGGAAGAATGCTTTCTTCAGGGAAGGAGAGGGTAGAAACATAACTTATATGCATGAAGTTCAGTTTGCCATGAAGAATTAACTCTTCTCTCTTTGGCAAACTTCCTTCTGGAATACGTGTAACACTATGAAATGACACGTTAAACTCACAACCAGCAAATTTCTGTAGTTACAAACTAGCCTCCATCTCTTACATCTACTGATCATCAAAAGGAGAAATTTTGTTACCAAGTTGACATAATGTCAACAGATAATTATACCCCAGTCATGTAAAATCATATTTGTAGGGGATTTCAATGCAAAGGTTGGTAAGGACACTATATTGTGGTCTAATACAATTAGGAAAGAGGGGTTGGGGAAGAGCAATTCCAATGAAATTCCAGTGTTATCTAAATGCTTGAAACATGACCTATTATTATGGCTAACCCAGGAAACCTGTAAGCAATACGCATTGTGTTCAGTGAGGCATACGCAATGGCATACAAATGTTAACATCAGGAGTGATGACATTTTGCAAAATGCTGAGCACTTTCATCCCCTTGGTAATCATCTGTCCACGAATGCAGTACAGGCTCTGAAATCCTGTATAGGATAAGTTGCACTAGCACAGCTTATGGCTGTTTTGTGCTATATGGTTTCCAACAGTCATGATGTCTGTGCTCTGACCAAGCTCTTTATTTATCAGACCATCTTATACCATTTCTCATTTACAGGAGTGAGGCCTATGTCACCTACTGATGACATCTGAAGCTCCTTGAGAACTAATTTTTTCAGCACTAATATCAGTACCCTGGAGAAAACAAACGCTACCAGTACAGAGGATATCATCACCAAACACAAACTTTTATTGACTGCTAATATCACCCATATGCTGGCCAAAACAAATAATGTATTCTCAATGCAAAAATGGTCAGTGAGAATGAGGACGACACATGAAATGATACAAAGGGATCCAAAGAGTCTTATTTTTAAAAAAGATGTCAAATTGTTAATGACAATTGTGAAACTGCTGGCTCTGATTGTCTGGCTTTTCATCGGACTGTTATGGTGGCTCACAGTACTTTGAGCAACAATGGAAGAGATTAAGATCAGAGAAGCAGAACTGTAAGAAGAAAGGGAAAATGTAATGGCAAGCAATGCAAATCAACCTGTTGAGAAGCAATGCAAAGCAACCTGAGGTTGACATGGACAGGAAATGCCCTCACTGTAGTGGAAAATGTGATTCCAGGTTACGTCTCCTCAGCCACTCACAAACTCGTAAAGAAGATAGTTCTTGTAGGAGACAAAATATGTGTTTGTTAGTGAGTCATGACCTGAAATGATGAGACCATTGCACATTTTTTCCCTTTTCCAAGTCCATACGTTTCTTGACCATATTTTATCATCCATTAATTCTCAATAGCCATATTGTAGTAACCTCATCCTCTCCATAGCTTTCCTTATTTCCTCTTCCACATCTATTTTTTCCCCTTGAGACTCCAGTACTTAGTCTCCAGTAATCCATCTCTGTGGATACCAGTTGATCTTTTTCTCTTTTTCTTATTTGTCAAACTTACAATCCATATGTACATTTGGTTTCTACAGTTGTCTTCTATACAATCTGTTTGTTTTTAACTGCGATCTTTTTATTCCAAAGGATTGAGTTTAATTCTTGAATAACACATTTCCCTTGCCCTATCTTATCTTTTACACTCTTTCCATCTGGAGTTAGTTACACCTAGCTATTTAAATGGAAAACAGCATTTAATGCCCAAATCTACATAATGTAAATCATGTTGTTGGTCACACTCACCATATACTCAGTTTTCTTTGTATTTATTTTTAAAGCCTACTTCTACATATATGTGATATATGTATCCAGTATGTGAAAGAAATGACATGAGGGAGAAACAAATATAGTATTTATGTTTGGAATGATTTTAATGCCTTTTGAATGTATCAGTAGAGATGAGCTATTGCTCATTATTTTTGTGTGTTTTTTTGAATATGTGAATATAATTTGTGTATTCAGGCACAATACTAGCCCCTGAAAAACACTGAAAAATGTCCTCTGTAAATGTGAAACACTTTCAATGGTAAAATGGGATAAACATTTTTAGTGGACAGTTTCCTACCAATTTGAAAAGCCAACATATATAAATTACACTAGAAATACTGCACTTTTGTAGAAACTTTTTCGAAACATTATCCAAAGCACATTTATGTGATATTTACTGGACTGTGATTGACATCTTTAAAGGAGATGTTCAGTAAAACATAAGAGTGGTACATGTTTCAGATTTAATGAATGCTTTCTTGTCTGCTTTCTTGTCTGCTCGAGAGAAGATGGTGGAGAATATGAAGGCAATGGGTGCCGAACACATGGAAATGTTGACTCCTGAAACTGTGGTAGGTGTTGGAAGTGAAGGAGGAGCTGGTGACAGTGGTAGCGACGATGGCAGCAGAGGATTGGGCAGCAGCAGTGGCGGCAGCAGGAAATCTGGGAAGTCTTCTGACCGAAGGTCCAGTGGCCCTGCAACACTTGAGGAACACTATGGCAAGTAAACTTGCCCCATTTGGGCTTAACATGTTGTATCAGTGTGAAAAGTGAAATGTTTGCAAGCTCCAGTCACTCACCAAACTCATTGTTACTGAACAGCTGCCTGTCTCCCAGTTTGCATAAATTGCAAACAATTGACATAAACAGCAACAGTTGTCAGGAACATCAATTATTTCGAATTACATATTGAGTCTCAGATCACTCAAGTGGGATTAGATTTTGTATCTGAGGCTGAACATACAATTTAAAGATTACAAGAAATTTCTTTATTTCCCTAAGTCAGTAAACCTAGTCTGTATTGGCGGATCAACTACTTCTTTTAGAGATGAGACAGTGGAGGGGGGAAAGGGAGGGGGTAAGCAAACTTGGAGATATAGCGTTCAGTTAAACTGTTAAGCTTATGTGTATACCAGTAGTGTGGAAAGAGCGTGACTCTGACCTTGGCAGTCAGAGACTGTGTGTGTGTGTGTGTGTGTGTGTGTGTGTGTGTGTGTGTGTGTGTGTGTGTGTGTGTGTGTGTGTGCACGTGATCATGCGTGCATGCTACCTGTTCTGAGAAAGCCCTGTTTTTCAACATCTGTGCCGTATGGTGAGGAGCAACTATCCTTTTCACAATATTGTCGTTATTCCACCCTGGATTTTCCATTCATTAATAGTGTGGGACATTGTATTGGGGAGTCAGTGTTGTATTGTTCTACAAAAAGAAATTAATTAATATTAAAAGTCATAAATATCGTCCCAGACTTATATGTCCTGCTTCTTGGAAACACTTTTGTTCTTTTAATTTTGAAAAAGACATCATATGGTTGGGAATACAGTGGAACCTCTATATTACATTTTTCAAGGAACCACAAATTCTGAACACTATATAAAGGAAAACACTATAAAGAGGAAGGCTTCCAAATAATAATTATAGGGCATTACTGACGATCTGGATACCACTAATCAGCTTTGACAAATGGTGCCATAGATGATATTTTAAATTTTCACAACACTATAATATGATATTCATTGCAAATGATCAATGTATCAAATGATTAGCTTTTTGTAATTAAAACATGGGGCCCAGTAGATGGATGGGTGAAAGTAAATGGATCAGTTTGTACTGTAAAAAGTTATAACAGATTCTTAAGGATCGACATCATTGTCCAAAGCTGACAGGTGATATCCCGTGTTTCAGTTGACCCAATTATAGAATATGAGCCAAATTTTGTTTGTGACATACTGAACATATTACATAAAAACACAGTAAATGGTACAGATTAAAAAAAAATTTGTTACAAAAAAATTACTTTAATAATTAAATTATGAAGCGGAACTTAAATTTGCAGAAAACTCTAGGAACCTATGCAATCTGAAAATCACATACCTATGATTTTTTAAAATATTCAAGCAAGCATGTTTGTTTTCTATCTCTCCTAGACTCTATGGCAATCATTTCTTGCTCCAAATGAGCAAGTTGAACTACTGTTCTGTCCTCAAGTGTATGGGCCATTATATATCTCCTTAATGTTTCAAAGGCTTCAGCTGCCTTAGTATATGAGGGCACAGAGTCATCTTCCTTGTCACTGTCATTGGCACTTTCACTACCACGACTATTCTCCAAGCTTCTATCTGCATTCAGCTCCTCAATACTTTGTTATACTGTGGTTACCACGTTATCATCCACAGCCACAAAGTCCTCAAAAGCGACAGAATCACTGCCTATTAATTCCTGAAACTCTTGCAAATCACTTGCAACATATTCCACAGGAGCTGCCATCTCATTCTCACAGAATCCCGCTTTTGTGAAACACTTTTTAATAGTTTCAGCACTGACTTCCCTCCAAGGGTACATAATTAAATTCATTGCCTGTAAAATATTCAGCTTCAGTTGTGAGCTCTGCTGGCTTCCCGGTTATTGTTAGATCGAAGACACACTCTCACTAGACACATGAACCTTTTGCTGCTCAGCTCACACAACACACTACGAATACAAAGCATCGACTGAAATGGCGCCAAAAAGATTGCAAGCAGAATGTGCGTCACATGTCATATGACCGGGTTCTGCCGCTGACATATGAAACACGCTGAGAGTGGGCTTTCCAAGCCGGTGCAAACTGTGCATCCACAGAACAGAAACGATGCGTCTACATCCAGTCACTTAAATGTTATAAAGAGGTAAATAATTGACCAAGGTTCCAAAAATATGAGCATTACATGGAGGAAATTGTAATGTAGAGGAAATGCAGTAAAGAGGAAAATTTAACATTGTTTATATGGGCTTTTAGTTGGGACTGAAAAAAACGGATGTAACATAGAAGAAAACATTATATGTAGGAACGTTATAAAGAGGTTTCACTGTATATTAATTCTACTTTGCTCTGAGACTTTTTACAAACAGGAGTTCAGATTTTACTGTAGACTGCAATATCAGTCTCTCATATAACCTCATGTTATTGTTGTTGTTGTTATTATTATTATTGTGGACACTGTGCATTACAATTTAATAGAAAAAAAAAAAAAAAACATGATCTCTTTGAGAAAGAAGGCAATTCCCTTGTTCCCTTTTAGATTTCAAATACCGCACAAACAATTTGTGGATGAAGTTTTCCTTTGCATATTTTATAAAGCAAAGTCTTTCATGATGTCCATAATATAAATTTTCCTGAACCTCTCTTGATAAACACGGATGGGATGTAAATGGGAGAATCTCAACTGCGTCCTTGATCTGAGTCAAGTTTTAAGTCATCACAGTGCATGAATGACCTCCTGGAGGATGCTAATAATACTGGAACTGTCATAATCATAACTTTCTGAAACAGTTCGTTAACTCTACCACATTCAGCAGGAAGTTGTTGTCAGTAGAGGGTACACTATATGGCAGTAAGCCAGTCATAATGGCTCGCAGCATTTTGAGCTGTTCATGAAGTGTGTCCGTGTTTAAAGTTTGCTGTGTGTGTACTCCAAGTAACTCTTTGAAACTTCATGTAGATGGAGAATTTGTTTAGGAAGGGATAACAAGTTTCCCTTCAAGACAGGAGAGTCACCTTAGAATCTCTTGATTTCTTCAGCAACAGATGATAATTCCGTGTGTTTCAGAGTTGCAGGTGTTTTTCTTGGCCATAAAGATATTTGGGTCTTTCATATTTAGGTTCTTAGAATATTTCTTAGCTTTCTCTGACAGCATATCAAATGCTTCCTCAGTACTAAGATTTGAAGAGCTATTTTAAAATGTCTACAGAATGTTTCACTCCATCTGCATTAATATTCAGGTTCTGTAGAGAGCCAGTTCTTTGCAGAGTCCAAAAACCTCAGTAGCAACTGTCAAACAAAAAGAGTCTCAAACGTTTTGAGCCATTTTACATAGGTTTGATCTCCTTCATCTATAATTGAGCTGCTTGTATAAAGTCATTCAGGAGGCCTGCGACCAGGTGTTGCTCATAGTTAAAGCCTAAGAGGCAGAGCTGCCCCATATATTTATATCTAAAAATAAAGATGATGTGACTTACCAAACGAAAGCGCTGGCAGGTTGATAGACACACAAACAAACACAAACATACACACAAAAATCAAGCTTTTGCAACCAACGGTTGCTTCATCAGGAAAGAGGGAAGGAGAGGGAAAGATGAAAGGATGTGGGTTTTAAGGGAGAGGGTAAGGAGTCATTCCAATCCCGGGAGCGGAAAGACTTACCTTAGGGCGAAAAAAGGACAGGTATACATTCTTGCGTGTGTGCGCATCAGCGCGAGCGCGCGCGCGCACACACACACACACACACACACACACAAACGCATCCATCCGCACATACAGACGCAAGCAGACATTTGTCATATATTTATCAATAAATGATTACAGAATTTAAATTATAAGAGACACTTTTATTATTTCCCTCATAAATATGCCTGCATGAATGTGCCTAGTAAGTGGATAAAGGATGAAAAAGACCCACCATGGTTTAATAATGAAATTTAGAACATGGCAAGGAAGCAGAGGCTGTTGCACTCTCGATTCAAAAGAGAATGCACAAATGATGACAAGCAAAGGTTAGTAGAGATTTGTGCGTCTGTGGAAAGATCTATGCACGAAGCATGCAACAACAACTACCACCATTACACCTTGGCAGAAGATCTGGCAGAGAACCCGAGAAAATTCTGGTCCTATGTAAGATTGTAAATTGGGCCTAAGGTGTCCACTCAGTCCCTTGTTGTCCTGTCTAGTGTCCCAGTTGAAGGTAGCAAAATGAAAGCCAAAGTTGTTCACATAGGAGAATGGTACAGGAATATTGCCATTCGACCACTGAACGGACTCCCATATGGATGACATAGTAATAAGTGTCCGTAGCATAGAGAAACAACTGAAACTTTTGAAAGCAAACAAATCACCATGTCCGGATGGAATCCCATTTTGGTTTTACAAAAAGTACTCTATGGTATTGGCTCCTAACCTAGCCTGCATTTATTGTGAATCTTTTGCCCGGCATGAAATACCAAGTGACTGGAAAAAAGTGCAGATGACTCCAGTGTATAAGAAGGGTAAAAGAATGGACCAACAAAATTACAGTCCAATATCCCTAACATTGGTTTGTTGCAGAATCCTTGAACGTATTCTCAGTTTGAATATAATAAATTTTCTTGAGACTGAGAAACTTATGTCCTTGAATCAGCATGATGTTATAAAGCATTGCTCATGCAAAAATCAGCGTGCCCTTTTCTCACATGATATACTGTGAACTGTGTATGAAGGGCAAGAAGCAGATGCCATATTTCTAGATTTCCAGAAGGCATTTGACACAGTGCCCCATTGCAGGCTGTTAATGTAGGTATGGATGTATGAAATAAGTTTACAGATATGTGGGTGGTTCGAAGACTTGTTAAGTAATAGAATCCATTATGTTGTCCTTGACGGCAAATGTTCGTCAGAGACAAGGATACTGTCAGGGGGTGTTTTAGGACCGCTGTTGTTCTCTATAGACATAAATGATTTGGCAGACAAGATGGGCAGCAATCTTGTTTGCTGATGATGCTGTTGTGGTGTATGGTAAAGTGTTGAAGTTGAGTGACTGTAGGAAGATACAAAAAGAATTAGACAAAATTTCTAGTTGTCGTGATGAATGGCAGCTAGCTACAAATGTGGAAAAATGTAAGTTAATCTGGATGAGTAGGAACAATAAACCTGCCATGTTTGGGTACAGAATTAATAGCGTCCTGCTTGGCAAAGTCAAGTCATTTAAATATCTGGGCATAATGTTGCAAATTGATACGAAATGGAACAAGCATGTGAGAACTGTAGTAGAAAAGGCTAGTGGTTGACTTTGGTTTATTTGGAGAATTTTAGAAAAGAGTGTTTCATCTGTAAAGGAGACTTGCATAGTATGCTAGTGCGACCTCTTCTTGAGTACTGCTAGAGTGTTTGGCACCTGTATCAGGTCAGATTGTAGGAAGACACTGAAGCAATTCAGAGGCGGGCTGCTAGACTTGTTACCAGTTGGTTTGAACAACACGTAAGTGCTATGGAGATACTTCAGGAACTCAAATGTGAATCCATGGATGGAAGGCAACATTCTTCTCAAGAAACACTGTTAAGAGAATTTAGAGAACCAGCATTTGAAACTGACTGCCAAACAATTCTGCTGCTGCCAACATACACTGTGCGTAAGGATCATGAAGATAAAGTATGAGAAATTAGGGCTCATATGGAGGCATAAAGACAGTCATTTTCCCCCTCACTCTATTTGTGTGTGGAGCAGGAAAGTAAATGACCAGTAGTCATAAGAAACTCTGCTGCACGCTGTACGGTGGCTTATGGAGTATCGATGTAGATGTAGGAAATTGATAGTCAATGTTTTTGGAACTGTTATAGACTGATGTTTCTCGAACAGGTAGTAGCTAGTCTTAAGGCTACATCTTGAAATGCTCATTAGCTCTATGTAATAGAGCGTGGCTTCTACAGAGTATAGCTCATATGGGCCATCTGAACGGCCTCTCAATAGCTCAACTAGCAGAGTCTAAGGGTGTCGTACCAGCTTCCACACGATTTTCACATTGTGCTGCTTACATAAAAATGGAATCAATAGAGTGGCTGGTTTTTATGCTTTGATACATCATTACTTGATGCTTGGTATTAATGTTTTGATAGTAATTTAGATAGTGTGTCGTCCCCCCCCCCCCCCCCCCCCCGCTTCCCTCCTCCCCCCGTATTATTGGCAGCTCCATCTGTGTACGAATAAATTTGTAAATGACGCAATAGAGAGCACTAGAATATGGTAACATCAAGTGTCAGCATGTAGTGGGAGTTTTAGAAATGCATAGAGGAAATATACATTATAGAGGAAATACATATTAAAAATGTCCCGTTATCATTGTTAGCCAGTTTCTTTTTGTGAGTGTACTGTGCCTGAGCTCAAGTGAGCTTTAATTTCTTATGAATAACTGCAGCATACCACATGCTTGAAAATAGCCCTACACGAATTCAGCTTGCAATTTATTAAGCAAAAATTTGGAACATGAGTCTGCAAAAGAACTACTGTATTGACCAAATTTTAATGAAATTGCCATAGACTCTGTCACACTGTAGAAGGGGAGATGAGCTGATTTCATCTATAAATAAATGAATTACAATAAGTGGAATGTGCATTACTAGACGATGAGCAATTCATTTGTTGTAGGCCTAAGTACCAATTTAGCCTACTAAATGAAATGTGTAAAAATCTCTGGTAACATGTTGAAACATTGTCTCACATTCCATGATACCTTAGCACAGTGACCTTTACTAAAAATAACACATTTGGGAGACATCTTTAATGTAGTTTATCACTTAAACTATATATATCCATAATACCCAAGTATAAATACATTAACAAACAAATATGACATGCTAGCTTTTCAAACAAATCAACGTGGCCACTGCTCGGTTTGCTTATGTCAGCCTATCTCACAAGACCCATGATGTCATGGGAACATCACAATTTCATTTTATGGGCTTATAATCATTGCATATTACACACACACAAAACATTCAATGACTCGAGTTTAGATTGGAAAGTATGAAAAACATTAAGCACCCAGCAAAGCAAACAAACATCGCATTAAAGTACTCTCTCCAAAAATTCGTCTTTTCATAGAATTTGTTGGAATAAAGCGTCAGAAAATATGATGTTGGCAGATAAATATGGTGACCCTAGATCCCATAAGGGATTTAGCTTTCATTTTTATTTAGTAGTTTATTATGCAGTCGAAGTAAGATACTATGTGTAATTTTCTGGATAGAGTACTATATTGCACTCCCCCACTCACAGCCCCTGTCCCTACTCTGAAAACTTGGGTGTGGGGAGAGATTGATCTGTAGCCTAGCCCAAACTCTGGGTTAGTTCATATCAGTAAATGTTGTAGCCTTCCCCACTATGGGAACATTTTCTCTGCCTCGTGATGGCTGGGTGTTGTGTGATGTCCTTAGGTTAGTTAGGTTTAAGTAGTTCTAAGTTCTAGGGGACTGATGACCATAGATGTTAAGTCCCATAGTGCTCAGAGCCATTTGAACCATTTTTTAAACTATGAGAACTAGAGTTGCACCTTCCTGCGATCATGACATTAACTCTATATCTCCCATTTTATTAGGTTGCTAAAATCATCAAATCAGTTTTTGTTGAAAATTGTAATTAATAGCAAGTGGTACATTGATTTTGTGACTTGAAATGAAATGCTCGTATGGCATTTATTGGCCAGGATATCCCCTATCGGGGTTCGGCTGCCGTATTGCAAGTCTTTTTTAGTTAATGCCACTTCGGCAACTTGCTTGTCAATGATGATGAAAATGATGATGGAGGACACACAACACCCAGTCCACTTCTGGGAGTCGAACCCGGGCCCCCTTGCATGGTAGGCGCAGTTTAAATTGAAATGTCAAATTTGGATTCATTTCAGTGACACCAGATGGTAACACAACATCTGCTTATACCTTTTTCCTTTTGAATGTAATGCAAGATCAAAACAGTGGTCACTGCAGTGCATGGTATAGCTTTTTGTCTGGTTTTGATGAAGGATTTTCTTTACACCTGAGTTTCACCCAGACGTATTGGCTATACCAATAGAACAGTAGGTACACGGGAACATCATTTCTAGTGAGAGTCTTAGAATAATATCTTTAGTGATAGTTGCCATGTTTGTGCCCTGGAGTGTGTCAGACTGTATAGACGCAGAACAAGTTCTTTTATTTTGAGCATTTCACAATCATTGAAACATACAGAAAGAGTGAACTGGTCCTGCTCAAATGTATCTGACGTTGAATCTTTCATAATTCCATAAAATGTAGAAGTTTTTATATGAGAGTTGGAACTTTAATAGTGGAAACTATTTATTTACAGCTCATACAAAATAGATACATGTTTCAAAGTTTTACTGACCTTCAGAGTAGTCACCAGCATTGTGTATAACCTGTTGCCAGCGATGTGGAAGTCGTAGGATACTCTTAACAGTGCCAGTTGTGTTGGCAGTTCGAGTGGCGCCGTCTATTGCCCAACGATTTTGTAGCAGTTCTGAAGAAAATGCCGTGAAGTGTTTCCTTCAGTTCAGAAATCGAGTTGAACTTACGAGGGCTTAGGTCAGGGGAGTGCAGTAGGTGGTATAGCACTTAGCAGCCCCATCAGTGTCAGCCCCAGAAGTGTCATGAAATTTCCAGTGACTGTTTTATGAACTCTGAGTGCCTTTCCTGTTCAATCCAGTAACCATTGTGAACTAATAGTCACTAATAAAGGGGTGCTAGCTTACTCCTGTTGGCCAGCAGATGTAACTTGTCTTGGATGACCATAGGTGTTCTGCTTTCATTATGCTGAAAAAATGGCAATCTCTTAGTGAAAAAGTCTCTTCTCATCTATTTTGAAGTAATATTTAGCTTACTTCCAGTTACAGGAACCATCTTTAAAAAAAGATGTTTCTTTCTGTGGTCTTCTGTTGCTCAACTTGTGTATAGACCTAATGCTACCACAGCAGAGAACATTGCCAATCTTTTCTCCATAGTGTATTTGTGGATAAGAAACAAACTATTCTGACTTACTAGATCTTCCATTCCTCTGTGGAATTTTACAACAGGATGGGACAGAACGTATTTGAAGTATAAGATGTTTAACATTGTCTGATGCGTATTACCCTCAAGGATGTGACAGTTTGATTCAGCCATAAGCAAAACCTGCTATCAATGAAAACACTTATCACAGATTCATTATATGTGGCTCTGCCAATAGTTTATGTAGCTCTTCAAGTCAATTTTGGGGAGGGGATAGGATAGACACCAAATCTTGTCCTACTCTCCCTCCCATCCCCCCAAGACTTGGAAGTTGGAGAGCAAGTGACCCCCCTTCCCCATCACTCCCTGCTCCAGTTGATACACCTTTACTATACTCTGTTCATCACAAGAATAAACCTGATGTAAACAAACACAAATGCAATGATTGGTCAGAAGCCATATCACACGTACACTGGTGTTGTTACGCTCTTGGAAGTAGGTTCTACTTATGCATTAGATATCTTATTACTAAGTACATTAAATGAAACTTTAAGATATTCTAATGTATTTACAGACTTTTGGTTATTCCCTTTTGAGAGAGCGATTGAACGTGAGTAGTCATGATTTCTTCTTCTTACTTTGTTCTTCCCAAATTCTCTTCATACGTTCACTGCGTTCTCTCTTGCATTCTTCCGGCCATCTTTCCCCTGTTCTGTTCTCCTTATGTTCTTGTTTCAGTGTGAGTTTCTTTATAATGTTTCTAAACTGTTCTCTGTTGTTTATGTTGTCGTGTGCGATACCCAGTTCTTTAATGTCTTCTTCTTCTTCTTCAGTGATCCACTTTGTCTTTTTTTTTTTTTTTTTTGCTCTTGTTTACTATCTCAAAGATTTGTATTGTGAGCCTGCCTGTATTCATCCTGATGACATGACCATAAAATTTCATCATTCTCTTTCTAATGGTGTCTGTTATTGTTTCTATGATTTTGTAAATCTCTCTAGTTGGCCTCTTCATCCAAATTCCATCCCGAAACACTGGTCCATAAATTTTCCTCTGAGTTTTTCTTTCCTGCTTTTCAATCTCTCTGATCTTTATATGACCATGAATCACTGTAGTTTCTGCAGCATGAAGTGCTTCTGGTAGGACTACTGTGTTGTAATGCCTTAGTTTCACATTGACAGAAATAGATTTCTTATTATAGTGATTCCAAGTGAGCTTATAAGCTTTCTGTAATCTGGAGATTCTATCTTTATTGGCTGTTGAGTTCAGTCCTGATGGTCGGATTATCTCTCCCAGGTATCGGAAGTGGGCAACTTGTGCCACTTTCCCGTATTGAGTAGTAATGGGGAGATTATCTACAGGTTTGTTTTCCATATACTGTGTTTTCTCGTAGGAGATTTGTAGCCCAGTTTCCTGTGAGATTTCATACAGTTTTTCCAATTCAAGTTTGGCTTCCTCTCTATTGTTCATTAGAATGGCAAGATCGTCCACGAAAGCCAGACACTTCACCCTAATTCTCTGCTCTTCTTTAATCCCAAGCTGAATTACTTTTATTTCCTTTTCTCATGTCCTCATAATATTTTCCAGAACCATGTTAAACAGAAGGGGGGACAATCCATCTCCTTGGCAAACACCAGTATGGATATGAAATGCTTCTGATGTTTCTCCCATGAATTTAACTTTGGAGATTGTATCTGTTAATGCCTGTTGAATAAATGACCTTGTTTTCCTGTCAAGCCGGCCGGAGTGGCCGAGCGGTTCTAGGTGCTTCAGTCTGGAACCGTGTGACTGCTACGGTCACAAGTTCGAATCCTGCCTTGGGCATGGATGTTTGTGATGTCCTTAGGTTAGTTAGGTTTAACTAGTTCTAAGTTCTAGGGGACTGATGACCTCAGATGTTAAGTCCCATAGTGCTCAGAGACACTTGAACCATCAATTTCGCCCCCCCCCTGTCAATCCAAAACTCCTCTAACGTGTGAAATAATATTTGTCTATCTATTGAATCATAAACCTTTTTAAAATAGACAAAAGGTACCACATTACATCTTCTCATGCACCACAGTACTTCTTCTCATTTGCGAAATTGTTTTTAAGTTCCATATCTGTTCGATGCAAGATCGACCTTTGCGAAACCCTGCCTGATACTCCCCCTTTAACTGGTCCGCTTGTTCTTCTAGTCTCTTTAACAGGGCCTTTGAAAGAATTTTGTATATTACAGGGAGCAGTGAAATTCCCCTGTAATTATTTGGATCAGTTTTTGCACCTTTTTTGTGGAGAGGGTGAATTAATGCACATTTCAACTCTGCAGGTATTTGTTCAGTTTCCCAAATATTTGATATAATTCTGTGGGTTGCTTGTGTGAGATTATTGTCATTTAATTTCCATACTTCTGCTATGATTCCGTCTTCCCCTGGAGACTTATTGTTCTTCAAATAATTGATTGTTTCCTTTACCTCTTTTAAGTGATGGTGGATTTGAATCGGGATTGGATGTGGGTTTTCCAAAATCTAGTTGTTCTTTCCGAGGCTCGCATTTGAAAAGTGAATGAAAATATTTAGCTAAAATTTGACAGTTCTTTTTAGGGTTGGTTTCCAGTGATCCATCAGGCCAGTGAAAACACAGATTAGGTGGTTGATACCTTGTTAGGTTTTCTTTGAAAATTTTGTAAAAATTTCTGGTGTTATTCTTGATAAATTCTTGTTCAATTTCTTTAAGCCGGTTTATATCATATCTACATTTTTCTCTTCGTATTGCCTTGGATGAACTCTTCTGTATTCTCAAAAATTCCTGCCATTTTTCTGTAGTTTTGTTGCTACTGAAAGTTTTCCAAGCTTGTGCTCTTTCTTCTATTGCTTGATCACATGCACTGTTGCACCATCTGTGTTTTCTCTTTCTTGGGGGTTTGTCAAATTTCATAGTGTTTTTCAGTACTTCTGCAAGTTCCTTCCAGTTCGTTGCATTTGGTTGCCCAATTTCCTGGAGAATTTCCCTCTTGTTAAGTTTAAGGTATTCTGGATCAATTCTAATTGCTCATTGGTGGTTTCTTTCTGTTAGGTTGAATTTTAATCTTTTTTGCAGCAGATGGTGGTCTGACTCAAAAAATCCTTTTCTTGTTCATAGATTGAGTATTTCTTTGGTGTTCTTATTAGATATGGCAACATGGTCTATCTGAAATTCACCCAAAGTTGAATTTGGTGATTTCCATGTTGTAAGTTTGTTTACAGGTTTAAGGAATTGTGTAGACATGATTTTAAGATCAAAATTTTTACAAAAGTTTATCAGTCTCTCACCGTTTTTATTTGTTCTCTTGTGAGCTGTATGAATTCCCGTTGTTTTCCTGAATTTTTTCTCTTTGCCAAGTTGTTCATTGAAATCTCCTAAAATAATTTTCATGTGATGAGTAGGGATTTTATTTGAGGTTTCCTCCAGTAGTTCCCAGAAGTCATCTATTGCCTGTGGATCTTTTCTATTGTAATCATTTGTGGGGGCATGTGCATTTATCAGTGTATATGCCTTGTTTCCAGATTTTACTGAGATTGTCGAGATTCTTTCTGATGTTGAATGGAAGTTTATTATTGAGTCTATAATTGATTTGTGCACAATGAAAGCTGTGCCAAATTGTTTGGGCGCCTTGTTCAGCTGGACTGCAGGTTTTCCTTTATAGATTCCTGAATCAAAATGATTTCTTTCAGTAAATTGTGTTTCTTGAGTCGCAAAGATTTTTATGTGGAGTTTTTCCATAGTATTTTTGAGTTGTTTGAGTTAACCTACTTTGTAAAGTGTGTTTGTGTTGAGAGTTCCTATGTACAAAAGTTTATCAGTCTCTCACCGTTTTTATTTGTTCTCTTGTGAGCTGTATGAATTCCCGTTGTTTTCCTGAATTTTTTCTCTTTGCCAAGTTGTTCATTGAAATCTCCTAAAATAATTTTCATGTGATGAGTAGAGATTTTATTTGAGGTTTCCTCCAGTAGTTCCCAGAAGTCATCTATTGCCTGTGGATCTTTTCTATTGTAATCATTTGTGGGGGCATGTGCATTTATCAGTGTATATGCCTTGTTTCCAGATTTTACTGAGATTGTCGAGATTCTTTCTGATGTTGAATGGAAGTTTATTATTGAGTCTATAATTGATTTGTGCACAATGAAAGCTGTGCCAAATTGTTTGGGCGCCTTGTTCAGCTGGACTGCAGGTTTTCCTTTATAGATTCCTGAATCAAAATGATTTCTTTCAGTAAATTGTGTTTCTTGAGTCGCAAAGATTTTTATGTGGAGTTTTTCCATAGTATTTTTGAGTTGTTTGAGTTAACCTACTTTGTAAAGTGTGTTTGTGTTGAGAGTTCCTATGTACAAAAGTTTATCAGTCTCTCACCGTTTTTATTTGTTCTCTTGTGAGCTGTATGAATTCCCGTTGTTTTCCTGAATTTTTTCTCTTTGCCAAGTTGTTCATTGAAATCTCCTAAAATAATTTTCATGTGATGAGTAGGGATTTTATTTGAGGTTTCCTCCAGTAGTTCCCAGAAGTCATCTATTGCCTGTGGATCTTTTCTATTGTAATCATTTGTGGGGGCATGTGCATTTATCAGTGTATATGCCTTGTTTCCAGATTTTACTGAGATTGTCGAGATTCTTTCTGATGTTGAATGGAAGTTTATTATTGAGTCTATAATTGATTTGTGCACAATGAAAGCTGTGCCAAATTGTTTGGGCGCCTTGTTCAGCTGGACTGCAGGTTTTCCTTTATAGATTCCTGAATCAAAATGATTTCTTTCAGTAAATTGTGTTTCTTGAGTCGCAAAGATTTTTATGTGGAGTTTTTCCATAGTATTTTTGAGTTGTTTGAGTTAACCTACTTTGTAAAGTGTGTTTGTGTTGAGAGTTCCTATGTAGTTTTTCTCTTTTGGTCTTAGAGATTTTGAGAAGCTCCGACTCCTCTGCACATGACGTTCCTGGTCCCCCAAAATCCGATGACCAGGAAGATTCAGTCTAGAGACTGATGCCTATGGTAGTGGATTTCTTTCCTTTTGTTCCATCATGCTTATTCAAATTGAAAATTGTTATGTGGTGACATTCTATGAAGGTCACATGTTTACGACTTGATTGTTGAGATCAAGAAGAGCATCGAGCAGCCACACCAACTGGGTGAACACATGCTGACCACAACCCACTGGATTCCAGAGCAGATTTCGGGTGCTTCTTCTGCCAGTTTTTTGATGAAGTGTTACTCCTCCCCTTCCTCCTATATATGTATATATATAGACACACACACTGTATCATAGTATAATGGTGTAGTTTATGGATGGCTGGTTCAAGTCTTGCCTCAGTCAACCTTTTTTTTTTTCCAATTTGAAATACCTAAACCTCTCACTTGCAAAATTCATCATAATTTTTTATGAGTAATGCACATCTTCTCGTTTCTAATTACATATTGCATGCAAAATTCCTGTTTTCATTTCAAATATAAATCCTTAGTTATCGATATTTTATAAAGGATTGTTAATAAAGGTTGCCTAAATTACAAAAACATAACAATCTAATTTTTTAGGGTAAAAGTGAAAAACAAATACTCTTTATTTGGACTATGTCCATTGTTGTACACCACAGATTTAGTCTCACACGAGCCAGAATGATAAGTGTCATAGAAACATGAAAAACAATCATTTTCACAGCATCGGGCACACAAAACAAATGGTGCATTTTTACATTTGCCACTCTATCATTACAATATGAACCAATCAGAAATGATCTGGAGCAAAGTTAAGGGGTTTGTCACAAGAAATAACAAGATTGTTAAGCTGCTGTATGTACTGGAACTAACACACACAGCTTTTTCACATGTCACAGCCGAATGCTGGTGGGATATTGAAAGGCATGTCATAAAAGAAAGGAGAAAATGCAGCACCTGTGTGGCTTCATGGATTCTGTTGTTGATCCATTTTTTATCAATGTAGAGGATGACAGTTCCAGAATGGAAATGTACTTCTTGGTTTTGGACAAGGAAGGAGCTAAGTGATTACCAGATGATTGACTGCAACTAATACTTCAGTGGCTTCAGTATTCAACAATAAGGTGAAATCCCTGCATTATCCTTTTGCATCAAACATAGCTTGCTCAGGAAAATTATCCTGTGTTTAAGGTAGGAATTTTCATCACTCTTGTTTGTAATTAGAAAACTATTTTACTTGAGAACGAGAGCATTTTAAGCTTTCTGTCTGGTCACCTAAGAAGCATGCTGGAATTTTGCTGAACATTATTTCATTCTCTTTAAAAATTAAATGACATTTGAAGCTATATTGTTTCCCTGGTCATCTCTTTTTATGTCTTAACTACAACTGCACACATCGTTGCAGGTTACTTGGACCAGCTGACTGGTCAGTGCTGTCAAAGTTAAATGTGCTGGTAAAGCTGTTGACCTGAATTATCACTCAGTCTGTGTGCATGTAACACAGCATTTAAAATGTATCCTTATCATCATACTTAACTGTACTGGAAACAGCTTGGCTTTCACTCCCCTTGAAACAAAACCCAATGAGATTCAAGCAAATGTGGAAGCATACAGTGCAATGTTTATATCAGGTTTATTCTTATGATAAACACAGTATGGTCTGAGTGATAACAAATTTCTTTCTATCATAGTAGTACTGCTCTGTATTGTAGTCCAGTTTAAAGTATTGGCATCTGACAGGGAACTGACTGGACTAATCCCACCAGCAGTATATCAAAGGTTCTGTAGTGGCATTGTTGTCAGCTCCCACTTTGTTCTCACTTCCACTATTCAAAATATGACATGCCTGTGAATTATTGAAAAGGAAACTTAACTGAATCTTAAAATTTTGCCTATTTCAAGAAAATTAATTAAAATTGGGAACAAATTATCAATCAGAGGTATTGTAGACATCTACACAGTATGTGAATTTCAGAATTTGTACGTTATATTTGAAGGATATAGATACTTTAAATGTATACTTGTTATGAGTTAAATATTTATGCAATGCCAGACAAAACTTAAGAATGATCCATTATCAAGTAAGTTGTTTTGATAATCATGGAAAAATCATTCCTTTACAACCATCTGTTTCACCTGGTCCTCCTCTCTGATGGCTCTATCCACACATCTATCCACTTTAAACCCACCAACCAACAACAGTGCCTGCAGTTTGACAGCTGCCATTCCTTCCAAAACAAAAAATCCCTCCCATACAGCATGGCCACCCTGGTATCATGTATCTGCAGTGACAAGTACTCCTTTGCCAAGTATGCTGAAGGTCTACCAAGGCTGTGGCAGACAGGCACTATACTTCAGACCTAGTCTGTAAATAGATCTCCTGTGCCATTTCCCCACACTCCCCCAGCTATCCCATCACCCCCAAGACGAGCTACAAAGGAGAGCCCCCTTCATCACCCACTACCAACTCAGACCGGAAAATCTGAACCACATCTTTTGTCAGGGCTTTGATTACATATCGTCATGCCCTGGAATGAGAGATGTCCTACCCAAGAACCTTCCCACCCCTCCTAAAGTAGTGTTCCATCACCCACACAACCTCCACCATGCCTCAGTCCATCACTATGCCACTCCAAATCCCAACCCTTTGTCATAAGGATCATATCCCTGTGAAAGGCCCAGGTGCAAGATCTGCCCATTCCACCAACCCAGTACTTCCTGATCCAGTCCTGTCACAGGTTTATCTTACTCTATTAGGGGCTGGGCCACCTGTGAAAGCAGCCACGTCATTTACCAGCTCCACTGTAATAATTGCACAGCTTTTTACATTGGTATGACTACCAACCTGCTGTCCACCTTGATGAACAGCCACCAGCAAACTGTGGCCAAGAGCAAAGTAAACCACCTTATGGCACAACATGCAGCTGAACATAACACACTTCATTTCAATGGCTGCTTCACAATGTGGGCTATGTTTGTGTCCCCTCACCACCTCCTCCATTTTCATGTTCCTACACCCTCATTGTGTCCTGCTCTCTGCCAATGCATCCACCCATCTTTCCCCTTCCATGGTCCTCTCCTTTTCCACTCTCCATCCCTTGTCCATCTCCATTTCCCTGCCTCCCAATGCTGTGCCTAGCAGGCTTGTCATGCCTCCACATTTTCCCTGCATGCTCCAGTAGACAGTTCTCTTCTCTCCCTCTGCTGCTGCCCCACCTTCAGTTTTCTGCTTTGATCCAACACTGCAGTTGATTTCTGGAGGTGATGAAGATGGTCGTCATGTGTGCATGAATTGAGCTTGCTGGAGATGGCAGTTGTATGTGCATGAGATGCACTTGCTTTTGTGTGTGTGTGTGTGTGTGTGTGTGTGTGTGTGTGTGTGTGTGTGTGTGTGTGTGTGAGTGAGTGAGTAAGTGCACACGCACGTGCCTGCGCACATATGTTTGTTTCCTTTTCTGAAGAAGGCTTTGGCCAAAAGCTAAATGTGTAACAGACTTTTTGTTTTGTCTGTCAGCAACTCAACTTGTTATCTTTATGGCGAGTAGCAATTCATGAAACGACTTTCAGTCTATTTTTCTACTTCTCCACTCTCAAATTAATTATGAGCATAATGAGTATGTAAATCTTTCATTACAGTACTTGATTTCTCTTATTTTATTGTGATGGTAATTTCACCATTTGTAAGGGGTGTCAACAAATAAAGGTGGTTATTATTAAACTTTCAGTACTTGAGCCAGCATAGATGAAAAACTATATACCATATGGGTATCTAACTTTATAGGAATAATGTTCAGACTCGGTGCTGCAGGGTTTGCATTGTTAGTAGTTACTGGACTGGCACAGTGATGTAAGATTGAAACATAGGCATCAGTGTACACTACAGATGCATACAGTCAACATGGATCTGGACAAGGTGAGGAAGGCTTTGGTCATAAAATTGTCTTGCTATTCTTTGCAAGTATTGATGCATTAGTGGAATATTGAGAGGTCCTGTTTCCTCACCAGTATTGTCTCAGTTTGAATTAACTGGAGATTTGAGAATTTCTCCTGGGAGAGGATGATGGACAATTGTACCACAAATTGTTGGAGAAGTTACTGTTGCCATGGCTAAGAATGCTGTATGAAATGAATGATTTTAAAGCACTGCACGAGCTGTGTCACTACAGCTGAACATTCCACGGACCACCGTTTGAAAAGTGTTGCGAACAACTGTGAAATGGTATCTGTAGTGCGGTCCCAGGCTGTTGTGCATGCAGATAATGTGACATTGAGTATTGTTTATAATGTGGAACATAAACATGGTACACAATTAACAAGTGTTACCCTCTCCTGTGAAAAGTAAAATGTGTTTCTTTCATTGGTTTACTTATTTCTCTTATGTGTGCCCTTACAAATGTTTTCACAAAGCTTCACTGCTCTATTAGTTTTCATGGGGGTCCTCTCGTCTTCACACATTGACGGTAAAACCTTCTGAGGCTGTTAGGCTGCATCATATTACTTTTCAAAAGTTGATAAACTCAGTGTTTTGTCCATTCTGCTGCGATCTACTTCAGGATTCTTCTGGTGTTCCCGGCTGGCTTAACACTGTTACATTGCATTGAAAATGATATTTTATGCACTTTTTTTCCAGAAGTCAAACTACATTTTTCATGCTGCTATTAGTGGGCAATCATAATTGGGTAAATATTGACAGCAGATAATGAGACAAGAGGCACATTATCAAAATATTATTGCTGTTGTGCCGCTGAGGTGTCTTCCTGATAGTAGCCAACATTTACCAAAAATTTGACTGGGTATTTCTTCTCTGATGGTGAATAGCCGTGACAGCCACAGGCTTCTGGCTTCTTGTGAGGAGGTTCCAAGGAGAATGAACATTGCTAGGCCACTTTTGTCAACATCATATGGCTTCTGGCATGATGGTTTGGGATGTGATTAGGTGCACAACAGAATCATTTCTGGTTCACATAACTGGTAATTTGGACAGTGGCCATTGCATGTCCGTGTTAAGGCTGGCGGCTGGGGCCCATCTTCAGCATCTGTATAACATTATGTTTAAACAAGGTAAAGCAAGGCCCATGTTTCCCTGACTTACTGTGATACAAAGGGAATTCAACTGTTGTCGTGGCTGGTGTGTTCTCCAGATCTCTCACCTAGTGAAAACTGCTTGTAATAAGTTCCCAGAAGACTGGCGTGCCACCACTCACCAGCCGCTACAATTGATGAATTTTGGCACAGAGCTTAAGCAGCATGGAATAACGTACCTATCTCTCTCATCCAAACTCAACTTGGGTTGATGACCAGAAGGTTTAGAACTGTTGTTGCTGCCTGAGGTGGCACCATGTGTACACCCAAACCAACTAAAAGTTTAACAATTTATTCTTCATAATCTACTGTATATGCATAGTAAACTTCTTTTATTTGCTACCCTTCTTGGTGTCACAATTTTAAAGGCCAGCAGAGAATATACACTGGTTGACATAAAAAGTAAAGTACCCAGAATACATTGTTGGATATTAGTGTTACTTTGTACAATACTCACCATGGATGGGTATGTAAATGGTGAGAATTGCAATTGCACTGTGAATGGTAGCACAGCCACCAGAGTGCATTAGTTGTTTTTGTGTTGTTATCAGTCCTGATAGGATACATAAGGGGTGTGAACAGCATCAGATGTTGAGTTGAGTGATCACTATGAAGGACATGTAGATGTCATGCGTTCATGTGAGACAGCATTATCAGCACCTTACAGAGTGAGAAAGGGGCCTCATTGGACGTCTCCATTTGTACAGTCGGTTGAATCATGAAATATCCAGATTTGTTGAGAATTTAGATGTGACAGAAGGCCCATATTTCACTGCCTACGAGTGTTTGAGCAGGTATACTCATTGCCAAGCTTCCAGCCAATTACATCAGGCCACCAAAAAGGAGAATTGCCATATTGTGCACCGAGCACATCCTAACTCATTGACATCTGTGTTAGCCATCTGGGAACAAGTAATTGACTCCCTGCAAAGTTGTGTGTCATCCCACACCATTGGTCGGAGACTAGTAGCATGCAGACCAGGGAATCACTGTCCTATGTGTTGGCTGCCAGTAATGCCAGGACACAAACACCTGTTTGAATTGGTGCCATAACTGGGAAGCACGGACTGCCGATGAATGGCATTACATTGTCTTCAGCGATACGTCACAATTCTCTACTGACCCGGATGACCATCATTGCTGAGTATAGTGGTGACCTGGGGAGAGGTTCCATTGTTGCGGGAGGGCACAATAGTGGTACTCCTGGTGTCTTGGTGAGCACATACATTGGGATATGACTTCAGGTCATAGCTGGGAATTCTGATGACACAATGGCATGTCAAAGACATCCTGTGTGTTACCTCTTGTGTGACAGTACTGTGGCACTATTTTCAACAGGACAATGCTTGTCCACACTTGGTATGAGTCTATATGAACTGTGTGCATAGTGTTAAGGTACTCTCATGGCCAGCAAGATCCCAGATCTTTCCCCAATGAACACGTGTGGAATCAGCCTGGGGGTCAACTCCATTTCAGTCCAGTATATCAAGGGTCATTTACAACAGCTGTGTACCAGCTTGCCTCAGGAGAGGATACAGTGGCTTAATGACACCCCTCTCAACTGAAACAGTGTGTGCATACAGGCCACACGTTGTGTAATACATCATACTCATAAGCGAACTGATACTGTCACATTCTTTGCAAATTTGATTTGATTTTGTAATCACTGTTATAACATGAAATTTTATTTTGTTTCCTCTTCCCTTATTGGTGCTTCACTTTTTAGTCAGGCACTGTTTTTATAAAATCATGCACTTAACTTATGGGAACAATTTCTTAACAGAGGAGATGGAGTTTGATGCAATCACACTAGACTCGTTACGAGCTGAGAAAGTCTACCAGAAGTCTGCACGACAGCAGCAGAAGGAGCTGAAGGCATTGCATAGGCGGCAGCACCGGGACAGCCTCGCTGCCCAGAGTGAACAGTGTGCTGCCATTGAGGAGCTCACAAAGGGCCGCAGGTGAGTTGCATACCAGTCTGCATATACATACAAACTCTGCAGACCACCATGAAATGCATCGCACAGAGTACATCTCATTTTGATGGGTGTTAGAGATTCTTCCTGTTCCATTCACATATGAAATGTGTGAAGTATGACTACTTAAATTCCTCTTCGTATACTACAGTTAATCTAATTTTGCCTCGTGGTCCCTAGCAAAATGTATGAGGCTGTAATGCATTCCTAGATTCCTTACATCATAATTTGTAAGTTGGCTTTTACAGGGTAACTGCCATATATCTTAAAGGGTTTGCCAGATCAGTTTTTTCAGCATAGATTATTTTGAAATTTCCCTTCCAATCCCAGTTTGTACAAGATTCATTGTTACAGCTTTTTTCACCATACCTGCGGCAATGCTACTCATTGCTGTTCTGTCCCTGTCTTGTTGTTCGTGTATTGTAAAGGAAAAATAAACATCCCCTTTCACTAAAAAGTGATCTGATCTACAGGATGCTCCTTTTTGCACTCTAACATACTTCAAACCATCTGATACGGGTGTTTTTTTGTCGATATATAGTCAGTTACTGACTGCAAGTTTACTGTGGGCTGAGTCCAAGTACATATGTGTAAGATTAAAACAGTGTACAAGACTGTAAGTTGAACTTGGATCCTTTGCATTTTGTGGGCAAGTGCTCTAGCAACTGATCTACCCAAGTGAGACTCGTGGCCCATTCTCACAGATTTACTTTTGGCAGCTTCCAAACTTCATTTGTCTTTCTTCCAGTTGTGCCAGTTTTGCAAGCTATACAGGAGAAATTCTGTGAATTTGGAAGTAAATCTGTGAGGGTGGGTCATTAGTCATGCTTGGCTGGCTTGAGTGGTGAAGTGCTAGCCTGCAAAATGCTAAGGACCCAGATTTGAGCCCCAGTCTTAGACAAAGTTGTAATTTGACAGGAAGTTTCAAATCTTTGCACACTCTACTGCAAAATGAAAATTTATTTTGGATATTTGCTATTTTATGTGCAGAGAAAACCATTCTAAGATTTTTAAGTCAAACTGGTGACTCACATCTATTAATCAGACTACATTATCATTTACTGTGTCCTTCACAAAAGGTCCAGCTGTTTCGTTTGCCCTCTTTCTACCAATACAACCACCAAAATTGTCCATGAGTACGACATCATTATAAAACAAGGGTGCCTGTCTATCAAAAAACTCTTCTTTTTCTGCATATGCTGTTGCATCTGTTGGTGCATACATACCAGTTATATAAACATTTTACACTCCTATAAATCTTACCAACTTGCAGGGGCATTTCATGAGCAACCTCACAACTATAAGCATTCTTAATGAACTTAGCGTACAGAGCTGTGGACACTACAGCATTTGCTTTTTATCCTTACTGACTCCATTAAAAATGTATGTAACCCCCTTCTTTCAATTACCTCTTCTCTTTTTGCATTGTACTAAAAACCACAATACCCATCTTATATTCTCTTTCTTCTATGCATTTGAAGACTTCATGATGCCGTACACTGATGCCTCATTTGTTCCATAAATCTTGTAATAATTTTCCATATCTACACATACACAGATACTCTGCTGACAGCAGTGAAATGCATGGAAGTGAACTTAGCATGGTGCCTTGTGTTAGGGGTCATTACCATTCCACTCATGTGTGCAGTGTAGGAATAATGATCACTTAAAAACTTCTTTGAGCACTGTAATTGGTCTAATCCTGTCTCCACAGTCCATGCAGGAGTGATATGCACAGGGTAATCCTGTTCCTAGGTTTCTCATTTGAAGCGGATCTTTGAAACTTTGTAGGAAGCATCCACAGTATAAGTATCTACCACATCAATTCTGCAGCATTTCTGTGACAGTTTCCTAAATCTGTTACCATTGATCCTTCCATTATTTGTATATCTTCATTACCCCTTTTAGTCTTATTTGGTACTGTAGGTTGGCTTGGATGAGTGTTTAGTAATCAATCTCTTTTATAAACTGATTACATTTCCCTAGAGCCCACCAATGAGCTCAAGTCTACGACCTGATGTAGCTGTGTCTGAGCCTATGTGATCATATCTTTTAATAGCTGTTTCACCTACAGTAAGGCTCAAAAGTATTTTGACAACATAAAATTCGTTATTATTTCTCTTAAAATAAAATGCTATTGGACAGTGTCTTGAGTATAGTGAAGAGCAGTATAGCTATGACTATTTGAAGGTGTCAGATTGTGACTCACTTGTTTACACTTTGTGCTACTGGATGAATCTGACTTTCAGTGAGCTGAAAAGTATTTTGACATGCAATTTGATCCATGAATTCATGGCTGTTACTTGCTTCTTAGTTCTAATTTATACTGATATTTACTTACAGTGATTATTTCAATAATCCAAAATGTAAGGAATATTCCAATGGCTTTAGAAACGCCATGGTAAATGCACTAAAGCAAGGACTGAAACAAACCAAAGTTGCTCAAATTTTTAAAGTGTCTAATCAGCTCGTTAGTACATGGAAAAAATTGTATAATAAACAAAAGATTGTCAAAAATAAGACTCACAGTGGACATCTAAAAAAAGGTCTCCTAAAGTTGATCATATCATTAAAAAGTTATCAACAAGTGATTTTCACAAGTCAGCTCTAATAATACAAGAGAACTGAAAGAAAAATATAACGTCAACATCTGCATTTCCACTGTCAAACGATGCTTGAAACTCTCCAAAGTACATGGACAAAAACTAACGAAACTACGAAAAACAGGAAGGCCCGACTTGCGTTCATAAAACGGCACAGATCATGGACAAGTTCAGACTGGTCTAAAATTCTGTGGAGTAACAAGATCAAACTTCATTTAATGTCATCTGATGGTATCAAATATTTTCAACATCATGTAAATAGACGATATGATTTCTGGTACCAGATTCCCATGGTCAAATATGGGGGTGGCATTGTGATGGTTTGGAGATGTTTTTCACACTTTGGAGTTGGACCGTTAGTTCGAATTGAAGGTAATATGGATCTCTTTGTGTATGAAAAAGTATAGAAGACCCAAATACTGCCATACACTAAACACCACACACCAGCTGGATGGTATTTTCAACAAGATAACCATCATAAGCACATGTCCAAGCATATTAGTAATTTTTTCAAAATGCAAAAAAAATCAAGGTTTCAGAGAGGCCAAGTCAAAGTCTGGATTTGAATCCTATAGAATATCAGAGGGAGGAGTTGGACTGCAGTATAAGAATAAAAAATTATTCAAGCAAAGATGCTTTTTTTGAAGCTCTCAAAAATGAGTAGGATAAAATCCTGATTGATCGATTCCAAAAGCTGGTCGACTCAGTGCTGGCAAGATGTGAAGCTGTCATAAAGCCAAGAGATATCCCACTAAATATTGATTTTCTTATTACAGTAGATGATAATTAATTGTTAAAAATGCATTTTTCAACAGTGTCAAAATACTTTTGCTCCACCATTGTCCTCGTAAAACTATTACACTCTATTATTTTGTGAACAACAGCTACTTTTTCACTATTCTGTAGAACACTGAATATCCATCAATGAAATAAATTACTGATTTCCATGTTTTGTTTTTAATTAATCCAATTAATATGTTTGTCAAAATACTTTTGAGCACTACTGCAGGTACTTAATATTGCAGATACAGGATACCTCTGTTTTCCTTTTATGACATGCACAATTTTGCATTTCTGAACATTTACGTCATTGGCAAAAATGTATATCTGCAAGGTAATTATGATATTACATGAAGAACAAGGGTCCCAGCAAAGTGCCCTACGACATGCATGAAGTTACTTCTACACCTGTTGATTAGTCTCCAGCCATGATAACTTGCTGCAGCCTTCCTAACAAGAAATCTCCACTTCTATAATAAATTTTGCTTGATGCTCCATATGATGAAGATTTGGTCAGTAAGCATTTTGTGTGATACTATTTCAATGCTAGACGTCATGTGAGAAATGTACAAATAGGATTTCACATGATGAACACATACTGATTAGCATGGAGTAGGTCATTCTGTTAGGTATACCCCATTATTCAGCTTTCAGTATACTCTAAGATTATGCAACAGATGGATGTCCTAGATAATCTTCAGTTATTGTGATCACTTCTCAGCTTTGGTTAATGATAACTAGATACCAGTGTCTATGAGTTTAATTTGTACACCACAGCACTGAAGATAATCACTATGTGATTGAAAATCGATTTTGCCATTAATAAAACATCAATATTATGGCCAATGCTGACCTTCCTTTTAATTTAATCTTTCACCTTCCTCATTTTGGCAGCCCCAACCCTCTGGTCCAAGCACACTTTCGCAGCCTTGTCTTTTTCTTCCAACGTGTGTGTTTAAATCCCCAATTACTCTCATTTCTTCCTTCCCACCTGCCTCTGCATTTCCTCTTCAAACTCTTGCTTCTCCTCAGAAGTGCAACCCACCTGTGGCGCATACACTTTTATTACCTCTATGGGCATCCCCTTGAATGATATTTTGGTCTTCATCATCCTATCACTTATTCTCTTCACTTCCTCTTTTAATCCATCTCTTACTACTATTCTGACTCCATTTCTCCTTCCCTCCTCATTTCCACTCCATTACACTCAGTAGCCTTTCCTCAGTTGTCTCATTCCTTCTCCTTTCCATCTCATTTCAGCTAACCCCAATAGGTCTAACTTCCTTCTTTCCATCATGTCTACCAACTGCTCCACCTTTCCAGTCAACATTTGTATATTTAATGTTCCAAATATTAGTCCTTGTTTACAGACAGTTTGTCATCAATTAAATCCTTTCTGAAGTGTCCTTTCTGAGGCCCGTTCTATTTTTGAAAGCAGAAATCATAATCCACTACTGGCTTGCTGGGCCTATAGTAGCTCCACGAGAGCCTCGTTAGCCACCACTTTTCAGGCTACCGTAGGGGTCCCAGGGTGCACACAGTCCCCACTGTACCTCGCTCTTAGAGGCAATCTCCTGCTTGTACCTAAGTTCCCTAAACATACTGTAATCATTGGAGGAGACTTAAATCATCTAACATCAACTGGGAAAATTACAGTTTTGTTAGTGAGGGGACATGACAAAAAATACTGTGAAACATTACTAAATGTTGTCTCTGAAAACTACCTGGAATTGATGGTTTGGAACAGCACTTGTGATGGAAATATATTAGGGCAGTTATAGCAACAATGAATACAAAAATGCAAAGGGCCATTAAAACAAGCAGAAAGATTTATACATTCAGCAAACTAGACAAAGAAGCAATAGTGTCATATCCCAATGAGGAACTTGAAATTTTATCTCAGGATGGGATCATGTAGAGGAACTGTGGCTCAAGTTTGAAATAACAGTTGACCATGCACTGGATAGATATGTACTGAGTAGAGCACTTCATGATGGGAGAGGTCTTCCATGGTATGTAATCACTGTAAAGAAACATCTATAGAAACAAAGACTACTGCATAATAGGTGTAAAACAGAGCATGGGAGTATAGATAGAGGGATGCTGAATGAAACACATTTGGCTATCAAGAGAGCTGTGTGTGACATCTTCAGCGACTTCTGTACAGCAGAATAAGAGGTCTGTTCAAAAAATTCTGAAACATTTGTAATTTTGCACGAATGATGTGTTGGAGCAAAATGTGATTGGCATCCCTACACACACCTTTGTTTAATGTGTAACTGCTGGAAGTTTCATTGTTGTATGTCTGTTATTGTTCAGTGCTGTATAGAGTAGAGTTAGAGGAGCATTGCATATGCATTAAACTTAGATGAAATTTGAGAAAACCTTTCCAGAGACACACCAAATGATACATACCAAATGATGCAGGAAGCCTATTGTGGTGAGTGCTTAAGCTGTACTGTGTGTTACAAATGGTTCACATGGTTTAAAAATGGCCGGACAGAAGTTAAAGGTGACCTCCGTGCAGGATGCCCTTAGACATCTACTAATGACGCTCATGTCAAGAATGTCAGTGAAATTGTACATACCAATCGAAGACTAGTCCAAGAGATTACAGAAGAATGTAACATTTCAGTTGGACCATTGGATCGTGTCATTAAATTCTGACACAGCATCTTGGAATTGTTTTGCTGCCCAGTTTGTCCCAAGACTCATGAGTCAAAACCACAAACAAAGCCCTTCACCTCACAATCTGTGAAGAGCTTTTGGATCGTGTAAATGAGAATGAGATGGTCTTTGAGAGAATCATAACTGGTGATGAGACTTGGGTCTACAGTTATGATGCTGAGACCAAGGTTCAATCGTCAGTGAGTCGGGAAAGGTTCTCCAAGACCAAAAAAAGTTTGTAAGGTCAAAATGTCAAAGCCATGCTGATAGCTTTTATTTTTATGTTGAAGGATTAGTTCATCATGAATTCATGTCACAGGGACAAACTATTAATCTGTGGTCCTATCGGGACGTGTTGCGATGGGTGTGAGAAAATGTGAGAAGGAAACAGCCTGAAAAATGGCATGACAATTTATGACTCTTGCATCACAATAATACAACCATGCATTCATCTCTGTTGATGCGTGACTGTGCACAAAAAATGAAATCACTGCACTGCCTCATCATCCATACTCTCCAGACCTGGCACCTGTCTACTTTTTTTTATTTACAAAATTGAAAACCCCATTAAAAAATGAAAACTTGCAACAGTAGACAAGACAAAAGAAAATTCACAAATAGCAATTCATGCGATCCAGCAAGAGATGTATCAAGAGTGCATCCGGAAGTGGAAATTGCATGGGAAGTGGTGTATCAGTTGTGGTGGAGAGTAGTTTGAAGGAGACCATGCACAACAAGTAAAAGAAAAGTGTAGAAAAATTTTGTGGGCAATGTTCTGGATTAAAGAGTATTGCCCCAGTTTAATTCTTGAATAACTGAAAGGGTGAGTGAAATGGACATTGGCGTCAGTGATGAAAAAGCAGCTGAAATCATTAAAACTGAACGAAATTTCTGGGCCCGATGACAGATTTTATCCCCAATTGTGCTAGAGTTAACCCCTCTGTTAACTATGGTCTATCACAGATTCTTGAAACAAAAACCCATGCCCAGTTTTTGGAAGAAAGCTTGGGTCACACTTGTCTACAAGAAGAGTAGCAGAAATGATCCACAAACCCACTGTCCAGTATCCCTTACAACCATGTGATGTACAATCTACATTATATCCCGTATTATGTTTGTGTATAATGTTGTATGTGTGTGAGGAAATATTGTGCTGAAGGTGCAATTAATCATGAAAGGGAAACAATTAAACTTTTATAACTTGAAGCTAATAGTGATGCACCAATGTCTAAATCTCTATGTACTGCCTGAGAAAGTTTGTGTCACAGATAAGCAAAAACACTCTTGCTAATGCCTGAAAGGCTCAATTACTAGGGCACAAATTGCTGTTCTTATTGTACTGCCACAGTATTACAGAATATGAGCATATATCATTCAGTCTTCATGAAAAAATGTCTGGCGATAAGATTTTAACCTAGAAAGAATATTAAACCTGTAATGGTGAAACCTCTTTTATCTCGTAGAGCAGAAGCAACTGCTGATATCCTCTGGTTGCCTGTAAAACATTTACTGTTCATAAATAGAAAAGGTTGTATAGGATCCTCTGAATCTGAGTCTGTACAACTTAGTCCACATTTGGTTATATGAAGTGCAGCCGTTTGCAGATTTCTATTAATAACAGGTAACACATCGAAATTCCTTTGTGCTTGCAAACCCACCAGCAGACATCATCAACCAAATGTCCAAAGTTGCTATAGAGGCTTAGCACAATTTACTTCCTCGACATTCATTTGAGAAAAAATTGAGATTGATTGAATTATCTTTTATAGAATTACAATATATTCTCGCATAGGTTTAAAATGATAAAATCTCAGATATCTCTCTCTCTCTCTCTCTCTCTCTCTCTCTCTCTCTCTCTCTCTCTCTCTCTCTCTCTGTCTCTGTCTCTCTCTCTTTCTTTATACAACTCTGTAACAGTTTATTTTTACAAAATGATACCAAATAAGTGATAGTTATGTGCATCTGACTCGCATAGGTCCATACATTAATGCTCCTCTATAGCGAGTCCTTCTACAATCACAAAATTTTTACTATAGTCGACCTTGCGGCATGGAGCAACTCTATTTCTTGGAGTAAACGCATCACTTGCACAGGCGAAATGTGCTGTTGACTTATTTTATCAGTTTTAGCTTTAACAATATGAGACTCATTGACCCATCAGCTGACTGGGGCAGCTTTAAAAATAGAAACAAATAAAATATCTCAGTCTAACATAGATTTGGCTGGGATATTATAAATCTTAGGACATATTTTGAGCTCAAATATAATGAGGTATCTTGAATAGAATGAGCTCCACCATGCCAGTCACATAATACCCAACTTACACTTTCCTCACTTTCATAGTTAAAGCAATGTATCAAGACAGTGAGGTAGATGCAGCATTTCTCGATTTTCAAAAAGCATTTCCCATATTACCATACTTACACTTACTATCAAAAGCATGAGTGTATGGGGCATCAAGCAAAATTTGTGACTGTATTGAGGATTTGTGGGTAGGGAGGATGCAGCAACTTATCTTACATGGAGGGATAGGATGGGGAAAAAAATGTTCATTTTGTACTACACATCTTTCTGAAGAGTTTGATATATAAAACATATATGTTCAAGGAAGTGTAAGATATGTCATTTAAGTGTGCCAAAGTGCAGTGCCACACCTCTTTACGCAGCATTCTTCAATCGTATGTCACTATATTTTGCTCTGTGGAATTCAAAAACATGTATTTTATAATGGAAGCCATCAAACCTATATTCAGGAGAGTGGGAATTAAAATGTTCTGTGGTGCCTTTCCTGCTCCCAGTTGGCCAGTTTGACATCCTACCCTCCTTATAAATAATCCCACCCAGTATTAATTGGAGATTTTTTTTAAAACTGGGAGAATAAGAACTCTTCAGAAAATGTACGCTCCTGGTTGCCTGTTAGCTAATAACTTTCTCTTTTGTGTGACAAAATTAAATATAGGAAACATAAAACCAGTAAAGACAAGACACAAGCAAGACAGTACTTTTTTTTTTTTCTGTAATCTTGCTACAGCTTTACATGGCATGCTTTCCTTTCTGTGAAATAATCTATTACCTAATCAAAGTTTATCAAATGTTTTGTTAAATGAAAAATCAAAATGTTATTGTCTAACACTGAAAAAGCTGTTAATATGAATAGTACCCAAGACTGGTGTGGTTTCTGAATTTTGTTATGTTCGTTTTCTCACTGTCTATTAGGTAAAACAAAATAGGCCTTTCTAATATTGCAGAAGTTGCAACACATTCCAAATAAGCAAGGCTATTTTGGCACAAATGTTCCTTTTTATATACCTCATGTACATAAATAACATGACAGAATACAATTCATGAAGTACCAAAATCAAATGTCTATTAGGCCTACTACAAGGAAAAAGATTTATGTTAGGAAATAGTTTCACAGTTCATTCATGTGCTCCAGATGCAGGCATGAAATTGAAAAGTAGTAGTATGAACTCTTTATATAAATTTTAAATGGAAATATTCTTCCATGTAATTTGTGTGATGCCTCCTTTCCTCTCCTTCCTCATTTTAAGAATCTTGCCATCACCGATTCTGCAACTATTCCTGCCATTGTCAAAACTGTTCTTCGGTTAACTTCAAAAAAATGTCCAAATGTGTGTGAAATCTTATGAGACTTAACTGCTAAGGTCATCAGTCCCTAAGCTCACACACTACTTAACCTAAATTATCGTAAGGACAAACACACACACCCATGCCCGAGGGAGGACTCGAACCTCCACCGGGACCAGCCGCACAGTCCATGACTGGAGCACCATAGACCGCTCGGCTAATCCCTTGCGGCGGTTAACTTCACTGACCCTGCCAGACTCACTGGTTTAGTTATCCTGCATTTATTTTCCGGTTCAGCATTATTCCATGTTTGTACAACTTGTTTTCCACACTGTTCTGAGAACTTAACTAAAGTGGCTGCTTACTGAGGACTGTACAACTGGTCCTTGGTAGTGTAGTGATCTGGCACAAATTTTCTATCAAAATTTCATTTTCTCGGATACACTGAGAAGATAATATGTAATTGTTCTTACTTGTTATTGCTTTTAGTTATTTATTTCTACTCTGGTAGTTTGAATCTATAGATTTTGCTAATAATTATAACAATGCTGATCATTCGCACACCCAGTCAACCACATAAACAAGCAGCAGTTGGCATTCACCCATTGTGGTTTATTCAGCTCAGCTCATATGGGACTGTCCCGTTTTGTCTGCAGAAATTTTTTTTATTTCTAGATGTGATGGGGATTGCCCCGGCAGGGACATCACTTACTTAGACTGTGTTCAAAAATGCTCAAAAACCAACAGGGATGCATTTCAAAATCATATGAATAATTGATAGACCAATGTAAGCTGGATACTAAGTGCTTTGTGAAACAAGGTTTTTTTTCTTCAAGAATATGAAATTGGCGCCCCCAGAAATTGCCACCCAGGGCAGATATACCTTATTGTGTCGTCGTCCCCCCCCCTCCCCCCCAGTCTATATCCGGGCCTGGGGGGTCCTTTGGTCCTGTTCATGTTATGTATTAATGACCTTGCAAATGACACAGTTATCTATAATGAAGTACAGTCTGAAAGAAGCTACACGAATATTCAATAAGACCTTGATAAGATTTCAAAGGGGTTCAATGATTTGCAGCCTACTTTAAATGTGAAGAAAAAAAAAAAAAAAAAAAAAAAAAAAAAAAAAAAAAAAAAAAAAAAAAAAAAAAAAAATGGCAGTGAGTCACAGTTGGAATCAGTCAACTCATAGAAGCACCTTGCTATAACACTTTGTAGGAACATGAAATGGAAGTCGACTTTGCTTTATTGGTAGAACTCTAGGGAAAATGAATGAGTCTACAAAGGAGATTAATTACAAACTACTTGTGTGACCTGTCCTAGAATATAGCTTAAGTGTGTGGGACATGTACCAAATAGGACTAACAGGGGACATTGAACATTTACAGAGAAGGGAAGCAAGAATGCTCACAGGTTTGTTTGACCTGTGGGAGAGTATCATATTGATAGCAAAAGAGCTGAACTGGCAGACTGTTGAAGTTAGATGTAACTTAGCCTTAGAAAGGCTACTTACAAAAGTTTCAAGAACTGGCTTTAAATTATGACTATAGGAATGTACTGCAACCTCTCAAGAACCACCTCCATAGAGATAATGAGGACAAGATTGTTTAAATTCCTCTGTGTGTACTGCAATTAATCTAGTTATTCTTCCCACACTCCATAAGTGAATGGAACATAAAAGCCATAAATAAGTGATAGAATGAGATATATGCTGTGCAATCACTTTACAGTAATTTGCAGAGATGGGGGTAGATGTAGATAGTGTGTTTGCAGCTGGTGCTACTGGAAACAATAAAAATAAGATCAAAGGCAAAAAGTTGTCAAGTTATTTAATCTACAAACCAAGCCCTAATCACTCCAAATCCAAAGTTCAGTATTTTAAAAACCAATTACTTCCTACATGCTATCAGATGAAAGTTAGTCTCCTGGTGATGTGCATTGGTATGCTGTTCCAATTAAATCACCTGCAAGTCTCAAACTTTATTTTTGCTAATGTCAAATAATAATTTTTATTATGTAGAACAGGGGATAGTTTTATTACATAGAACAATTTGACGATAATGGTAGCCCATATTAAGAATTTCTTCATTTGTTTATTTAATTGCTTTTTACATGTTTTATCTACATGTTTCTCTCTCTTTTCTCTCATTTTGATTTTTTCTGTCTCCTTTTCCACTTTCCCACTAGTTTTTAATTGCACTGTTCTATTCATTTTTCATTTATGTACCTTTTTTGACTTCCTGCTGTCTTGGAAGCCTCCTTCTTCTTTTTTTTCTTTCCTTGTTCTCACAACACGATGGTCCCTCTCATCCTGGAGCCTGAGTGACCTGCCCTCTCTTATAACCTCCCCCCATCTTGTCCCACTTTTCTTCATCAGGAATGAATTTAAAGTTCCAAAAGATGTAATAGTTTTTTCTACTTTGGTGTGTGTATTGTCAGTACATGGAATTTTACCTTCTAAGAACAAATACTGGCCACCTATTTTGTCTCCTTGTAATTTTATAGTTCATATTAGGGAAGTTTTCTTCTGATACACCATTTATTACCACCAATATATTGTTATTTGGATTATACATAAAAGAGGCCAGATGTAATGGAATTCAGAAATGTTGAAGTGAGTGTATAATACTTTTTAATTCATAACTATTTCAATTTATTATTTTGTGTCATGGCTGTCTACAACTCAGTTCCTCCTGTGTGTGGTGAATAGCAGTCTATCCTTTCCATATTGTTGTTTCTTCATTGCTCAATATCATAGATCATCACCTCTGGCTCACGTTTGACCCCTTGATTCATGGTCAGTGCACCTGGATGCCACGCAGTGGATTCAATTTGTGGCTGGGTTGGAGATTTTCTCCACTTGGGGACTGGGTGTTGTGTTGTTCTCATCATCATTTCATCATGATCGACAAGCGAGTCATCCGTTTTGGTGTCGACTGAAAAGATTTTGCAAGTAGGCAGCCAAACATCCCCATTTGGGGACTCCCGGCCATCAGCGCGATATGATCATTGAATTTCATTTTTGGTTCATTGACTGTAATGTTGAATGTCTCAGTTCATTATGCTATTTCCTTAGTTCTCTTTTAAGAACATAATTGTAATTATTTCCCAACCTGAATTAGTCCCATATTGCAGAGGTGAGAGGATTAGTCTACAGTAGTTTTGTTGTAGTACAGGAGTAGTTGGGGGATGTTTTAATAAGTAAGTGATGTAGTTAATCTTATTACCGATGTAGCTGATATGAACTTTCCACGTAAGATACTTGTGGATCACAGTGCCTAAAACTAATGTTTTCAGGTTTGGGGCAGTACTAACATTTCTTCTGAAAGTAAGTAGCTGGCAAGCAGTTCTGTATCATGTGAAATTTAAAATTTTCCTGGCGAATTGTCTGTTCAAACAAATTTCAAGCTTGCAGTCGGTCGTCGTTCAATACCTCGCACGATATTTCAACTGGGCACCTGCCAGTCATCTTCAGGTGAGCCGTCGCAGACTGGTGAAAACGTCCTCCGTTCTGCAATATATAGTGCGCTGTAACTATTCTGCGCATGTGTCGAAAACTTGATAGATGGACCACACTACCCGACGGCAGTGCCCTCTCTGGTGGAGTAGCACAACTCAGTTGCTGTCTGTGTTACTGTTTGCCGCCGCCATTGGCGCACTCTGTCGTCTTCGATTTGAGCAAATCATGGAGACGATGGGATACCATGCACTGTCAAGCTGGTAGCCGCTGTCACAGTTCAACAGATTTTCCGCCAAGTTTATTTCTATGGATTCTTTAATAATTGAGTCCCAGAAAGATGTTGCTGTGGACAAAATCATTGTTTTCTCATACTCTATCGACTGTCCAGTGGAAATACAATGTTCAGCAATAGTGGACTTGCTTGGCTGCAAATGGCGGGTGTAACGTTGGTGTTCAGTGCAGCGTTCTTTCACGGTGCATGTGGTTTGACCTATATAAGCCATACCGCATTGGCACGGTATCTTGTAAATTCCGGCCTTTCGTAGTAACAGATTGTCCTTTACTGATCCCACAAGGTCTGCAATCTTTGATGGTGGGCAGGAAACCACTTTTACCATAAATTTTCAGAGGATTCTTGCTATTTTAAATGAAGTGTTGCCAACAAAAGGAAGAAAAGCTAAAGATTGAATGAGTTAATGAAATTTTATTGTTGTTTAGCTATTACAGCAATTGACAAAGTTACATATATACAAGTTATACAGCATATACAGGGTGGTCCATTGATAGTGACTGGGCCAAATATCTCACAAAATAAGCATCAATCAAACGAAAAAACTACAAAGAACGGAACTCGTCTAGCTTGAAGGTGGAAACCAGATGGCGCTATGGTTGGCCCACTAGATGGTGCTGCCATAGGTCAAACGGATATCAACTGCATGTTTTAAAATAGGAACCCCCATTTTTTATTACATATTCGTGTAGTACGTAAAGAAATATGAATGTTTTAGTTGAACCACTTTTTTCGCTTTGTGATAGATGACGCTGTAATAGTCACAAATGTATAAGTACGTGATATCACGTAACATTCTGCCAGTGCGGACAGTATTTGCTTCGTGATACATTACCCGTGTTAAAATGGACCATTTACCAGTTGCGGAAAAGGTCGATATTGTGTTGAAGTATGGCTGTTGTGATCAAAATGCTCAACAGGCGTGTGCTACGTATGCTGCTCGGTATCCTGGACGGCATCATCCAAGTATCTGGACTGTTCGCTGGATAGTTACATTATTTAAGAAAATAGGCAGTGTTCAGCCACATGTGAAACATCAACCATGACCAGCAAAAAACGATGATCCCCAAGTAGGTGTTTTAGTTGCTGTCGCAGCTAATCCGCACATCAGTAGCAGACAAACAGCGTGAGAATCGGGAATCTCAACAACATCGGTGTTGAGAATCCTACATCAACATCGATTGCACCCGTACCATATTTCTATGCACCAGGAATTGCATGGCGACGACTTTGAACATCGTGTACAGTTCTGCCACTGGGCACAAGAGAAATTACGGGACGATGACAGATTTTTTGCACGCATTCTATTTAGTGACGAAGCATCATTCACCAACAGCGGTAACGTAAACTGGCATAATATGCACTATTGGGCAACAGAAAATCCACGATGGCTGCGACAAGTGGAACGTCAGTGACTTTGTTGGGTTAATGTATGGTATGGCATTATGGGAGAAAGGAAAATTGGCCCCCATTTTATCGATGGCAATCTAAATGGTGCAATGTACACTGATTTCCTACATAATGTTCTACCGATGTTACTACAAGATGTTACACTGCATGACAGAATGGCGATGTGCTTCTAACATGATGGATGTCCGGCACATAGCTCGCGTGCGGCTGAAGCGGTATTGAATAGCATATTTCATGACAGGTGGATTGGTCATCGAAGCATCATACCATGACCCGCACATTCACCGGATATGAAGTCCCCGGATTTCTTTCTGTGGGAAAAGTTGAAGGATATTTGCTATCGTGATCCATCGACAATGCCTGACAACATGTGTCAGCGCATTGTCAATGCATGTCCGAACATTACATGGGGCAAACTACTTGCTGTTGAGAGGATGTCGTTACATGTATTGCCAAATGCATTGAGGTTGACGGACATCATTTTGAGCATTTATTGCATTAATGTGGTATTTACAGGTAATATCTCAGAAATGATAAGTTCACAAAGATACATGTATCACATCGGAACAACTGAAATAAACTGTTCAATCGTACCTATGTTCTGTGTTTTAATTTAAAAAACCTACCTGTTAGCAACTGTTCGTCTAAAATTGTGAGCCATATGTTTGTGACTATTACAGCGCCATCTATCACAATGCAAAAAAAGTGGTCCAACTAAAACATTCATATTTCTCTATGTACTACATGAATATGTAATAAAAAATGAGGGTTCCTATTTCAAAAAATGCAGTTGATATCCATTTGACGTATGGCAGCACCATCTAGTGGGCCAACCATAGCGCCATCTGGTTTCCCCCTTCAAGCTAGACAAGTTTTGTTCTTTGTAGTTTTTTTGTTTGACGCATATTTCGTGAGGTATTTCGCCCGGTCGTGATCAATGGACCATCCTTTATACATGGGTTGGAGATCAATATGTTACTATTGGTTTTCCATAAAATACAATATTTAAAATGAAATAATATGAAAACATTGCATCATAAATTACTCAGTTAAAGAAATTATGCTGCACTCTCCAAACCAGTACCACTATGATATTTTACAGTCATAAAATTCCTGAAGTGAGTAACAAGGATTTGCAGCTAACCAACTGAATAATTTGACTTTAAATAAATCAAATGGAGCTTCTACCCATTCTAGAGGCAGTTTGTTAAACATCTTCACACCTACCACTTCGTGGCTGTTCAGTGACTTGGATAATCTGTAGTAATGTATGTCCAGATGGCTACTATTTCTGGTTGCATGGGTGTGTACATCTCTTCTACACTGGCATTCTGATATGTTGCTCCTTATATGCAGTAGGGCAGTGTAAATATACATGTTTATAAGAGTTAATATTTTTAAGTTCATAAACAGTGGTTTGCTGTGGGCCTGTTTATCACTGTTTGTGATCATTCGAATTACTTTCTTCTGAAGTACCAAAATGTCCTGAAGGTGTGAGGTATTGCACCATATTAAAAGTCCATAAGATATAATGCTTTGAAGAAAAGCAAAGTAGGCCGATCTTACATAGGCTGCAGGTCCATGGTTTTTTACATTCCTTAACAAATAAACCACTCTAGACAGCCTTGCGCTAATGTATTTAATATGTGGCTCCCAAGTCAATTTACTATCTATAACAATACCTAAGAACTTAACACTATCCATGAAGTCTTCTACTGACATATCTCTTAAACTAAATACAATCTTCCCACATGTTCTCCTCTTTATCCACTTCTTGCTTCTTAGTCCCCTGTTAATCTGCTGGGTAGAATAAACATTTTCACTGAATACTGTCTTTAGATGGGCAAGATCCTGAGGTAAGCTATCTAGATATGAGACAGTATGAGTGCTATGAACAAGTTTTTTAAGCACACTCATGGTTTGCAATGGGTGGTGGCAACTCGATTCTTGCAGGTACAAATCAGTATGAGTGGGCTTCCGATAAACTGAATGCCCTATAGAACCATCATTGTTCCTTCAAAACAGGACATCCAACAAAGGCAAACAACCATCTTTCTCGTTCATGGTGAACCGGATGTTGCTATGAATGGAGTTGAGGTGATGTAGAAACTCCATTAATTTGTCTTCTCCATGAGGCCACACTATGAATGTGCCATCAACATCAAAAAACTGTTGTTTTCATGGCAGCTGATTCAAGCGCTCTCTCCTCAGAATCCTCCATAACAAGGTTGGCCACCAAGTGAGACAGGGGGCTACCCATGGCGACACTCAGTCTGTTCAAAATATTCTTGATTAAACATAAAATAAGTTGAGGAAAGAGCTTGCCTAAACAAAGCAGTGATATCAAAAGGAAACATGTTACCAATCAGTGTCAAAGAATCTGCAAGAGGAACTTTTGTAAAAAGTGAGACCACATGAAAACTTACTAGAACGTCTACACTACTAAGACGGAGAGCCACCAGTCTATTGATAAAATCAGCTGAGTTGCTTGTGTGATGTGAGCTCTTGCCCACGAAAGGTCTCAGCAAGGAAGCAAGATGTTTCGCTAAATCATATGTAGGAGCTCCAACGTTGCTCACTGTTGGACGCAGAGGAAGATCCTCTTTATGAACCTTAGGAAGAGCATACAGTCTAGAAGGTACACAACTATTTGATCTTAACCTCTTGATGGTCTCCTGCAGTAAGGAAGAGGAATTTAATAGTGCTGAAGTTTTCCATTGCACACGTCCTGTAGGATCGTAATCAATGCTCTTATAGGGAGAGTCACTTAGCAGACCATACATTTTATCTTTATACACACCATGAGGTAACAAAACAGTTGCATTACCTTTGTCAGCTTTCAATACCACTATGTCCGGGCCCCCTCTCAGATTTCATAATGCAGCCCTTTCTGCAGGGGTTAAGTTACTGCATTGAGTAGGGGTCTTCAACAGAGCATGGCAAGTTTCCCTTCTTATTTCTTCTCCAGCATCCAAAGGAAGATGTTGTACAGTTTCTTCAACACCTCTCAAAAAACTTATTAATGGTGGTGCTGTAAGTGTAGGTGCAAAATTGAGTCCCTTGCTCAATACAGACAGCATCGAATCATCCAAATTCTTCTCCATGAGATTGACAATGGAACGTCATACTGTTATCCCTTCTGGCGAGAGCTTCTGTGGCAACAGGCAGTCAAATTTTGATCTCTGCTGACAATTAGCATCCTCGTGGATCCCCCAGAACTTGGCAGAAGTCACTCCATCAACCCAGTCCCATGATACAGGAGAAAGATACCTTGCAACCTTTAGATGTAACTGGTACAGTTCTGCTGAGATAGCATCTAAACTTCATCTTGTATAGCAAATCCTCTCTTTGACAATAGCATATCTAGCCTTCTCAGTAATCTTCCGTGCAGCGACGGTATTAATGAAATGAGTCACTCTAGCAAATTTTGGTATAATGCCACGGTCCAACATCTCAATAAAAAGGTTAACGAGCTTAAAAACTTTGCTCTTTACCATGTACCTTCCCAAAACTTCAGATCTGTGAGGCCATCTCCTCCCCACAAAGGCATCTAATATGAATTTTAAACATCAGCGTTACACCCACCTTTTGCAGCAAAGCAAGTCCGCTATTGCTGAACATTGTATTTCCACTGGAAATTCAATGGAGTATGAGAAAACAATGATTTTGTCCACAGCAACATCTTTCTGGGACTCCATTATTAAAGAATCTGTAGAAATACACCTGGCAGAATATCTGTTGAACCGTGACAGCGGCTACCAGCTGGACAGTGCATCAAATCCCATCATCTCCACAATTTGATCAAATCAAAGATGATGGAGTGTGCCAATGGCTATGGCAAACAACAACGCAGAAGGCTACTGAGTTCTGCCACTTCACCAGGGAGGGCGCTGCCAGTGGGCAGTGTGGTCCATCTATCAAGTTTTCGACGCATGCACAATATAGCTACAGCGCGTGCATGGGGGCTTAATTAAATATGATTGAAAATACTTTTAGTTTTTAGTAGCTGTATGGCCGATTACGCTGTGTCTCGTAAACGGTTGGCCCTGACTAGAATTATTACGCTATCTGACTGCAAAGAACAACAACAAAGAATGAAATGAAAATTTTCATAAACACAGTTAATTAATTAAGTCCCCAGCAACTATAAAACCTACAAAACCAAAGCACAAATGTAATTGTTCTGTGTGTGGGAGTGTGGCAATGCACACATCTGGCACGGTTCTTCTTCAACAAGACAAGAAATTTCAAATACCATTTATACTGACGTGATAAAAGAAAATTACAAATACTATAATTGCGTAAGGAAAGCAGAATTAAACTCTAATACAAGAACACATGCCAGATGCTTTGTTGACGGAACCTGTAATGACGCATTATTTAGGATACTGAAATAAAAACAAACGGAGTTATTACCTCATTTATATTGATGAAAATCACTCTAATCCTTACATTATATCTCAACCAGAACTCTCCAATATCACATCTCAGCAAGCACTGCCTAATAGCACATCTCAACAAACACTCTCTGCTACAACATCTCAGCACAGATTACCCCGAGTCCTCGACAGGCACTGACTACTACGAGCTCTCTCCAAGCACTGACTTCTACGAGTTCTTAACAGGCACTGACTTCTACGAGCTCTCGACAAGCACTGTGGAGGCGGCTTAATAATACTCTTTGGCGCAATCTCTGGCGCAGTGGCTCAGTGTAGCCACCTTTCATATGCCCCTCCTCCACAGGCCAGAATTTGATGGTATTTTTGCCAGCATTGGTGGTGAAAATACCACCAAATTCGTCCAGAAAAATACAGACAAAAATAAAAGATAATATTAATACCTAAATATCACATAATTAGTTAAAATTTTGGCTTTGCACTGACCTTTCAATAACCTAATATATAAAATACAGTAGGCAATACAAATTCTTTTCATACATGTGGCTTTACATAATAGTTTACACAATACATAAAAAATCAGTTTATACAAATGTTCACATAAAATACTTTTAATTATTCAAAAAAAAAAAAGTTGATAATTCCAGCCCAGCAATGGTCAACAGGTGCAAACACCAACAAGTGACATCGTTTCAGCAGAAGCAGTCCATCAGTTGCACCCAGCAATGTTGAGCAGGTGCAGACACCAACAAGTGACATCATTTCAGTAGAAGCAGTCCATCAGTTGCACCCAGCAATGTTGAGCAGGTGCAGACACCGACAAGTGACATCATTTCAGTAGAAGCAGTCCATCAGTTGCACCCAGCAATGTTGAGCAGGTGCAGACACCAACAAGTGACATCATTTCAGTAGAAGCAGTCCATCAGTTGCACCCAGCAATGTTGAGCAGGTGCAGACACCAACAAGTGACATCATTTCAGTAGAAGCAGTCCATCAGTTGCACCCAGCAATGTTGAGCAGGTGCAGACACCAACAAGTGACATCATTTCAGTAGAAGCAGTTCCATCTGTGGCACCCAGCAATGTTGAAGAGGTACACACAGCAACAAGTCACATTAGTTCAGTAGAATCAGTTCATCAGTGGCACCCAGCAATGTTGAGTAGGTGCAGACAGCAACAAGTGACTTCATTTCCATACAAGTAGTCCATCAGTTACACCTAGCAATGATGAGCAGGTCCAGACAGCAGTCCATGATATTCACTTTCACTGATCAGACAGTTCAAGCATGAACAATAGTTTGAATACCCATACTAATCACACTGTTCATCAGCAGAAATAAAACATGTCCTAGTGGCACCAATCATGTAGAAAAAGTACAAGTAACAGTCCATAATATTCACTATCACTGATCACACAGTTCATCAGCAGAAATTAATCATTCCTAAGTGTCACACATTATGTTGAAAAAGTGCGGGTAACAGTTCATAATATTTACCCTCACTAATCAGACAGTTCAGGCATGAACAATAGTTTGAATGCACATACAAATGCTTTTACACTAAACATACAAATCATAACAAACACACAAATGATGTCAGATAATTTTCATATTAACTATTACAAATACTCAAATATCAGTAAACCTATAATATTTATGGGTGTCAGTGCAAGCCACTACAAACAAATAAAATAATATTTACGAGATAGGTGGGTAGGATTAGGAAAGGAAAACACACAAAAACACACTCATTCATCTTTCATCCACATTAAGTACTACTGTGTAATTGAATGGTGTTAACTGTGTAAATGTAATTCTGTCAAAATCTGATGTTCATCATGTGTATCAAGTAGTAGTGGCAGCAATGTATAACAGTCAATAATAGTTAGGTCAACGTCATAGTCATCATGTCAAGACCAATGTTTGCCAAGCCAGATCAAATGTACGGTTGCTGAACAACTGTCAGTGAGCCAAGATATGCAATTACTTCCTCTCTCCAAAAAAAAGTATATACTGCTTAGTGATTTAACAAAGTGTGTGTATAGACTATCTTCCTTCTACTTTAGTGTTCTAGTCTGCTATCTTCATCCTCCTTGTTCCATAAGACCAACAAAAAAAAAATGCATCTCACTTACTTTACCTCTTATCCACCAAAACTCCAATAATCATCGACTTCACACAATCTCAATAATACCTCAATAATACCTCTTCAATACGTCGATACATACAAACCTTATTGCCAATATATGCTCCTCACTTACTTTACCTCTTGTCCACCAAAACTCCAATAATCATCAACTTCACACAATCTCAATGATACCTCAATAATACCTCTTCAATGCGTCGATACATATAAACCTTATTACCAATATCATTTCACTTTCATAACAACTCTTTCCTCTAGTCAGTCTCCTCGAACAAGTACAGATAAAATCCTAATGCAAACTTCAGTTCATCATCCCATACAATCTGAAGACACATTGCCAACACACAACCTCTGTGTAATCCATCTGACCCAAATCTTCTGCTCATTATGAATTATAAACAAAGAAATGCATACATGACCTCTAACAGACTTAGTTCGAATAACTCTCAGTAATTAAGTACGATTATGGAGTGTGAATAATCATAATATTTCACAGTGTGTACACCACTTCAAGAATTATGGCAAACAGAAGCAAACATGTGGAGTATTTCTTGTGTCAAGTGTCACTTCCTATTTCAATTGCTCACGAAAAATGCAGTGTAATAATTGTCAATGGTCTAAACCTATTTTTGGTATGTCATGTCGTTAGCTTCCTTCCTATTAGCATAAAGTTATACAGCTTCCATAAAACCTCAGCACATGTGACTTCTATGAAGTTTCTTGTACTAATGTCGTTCGTCGAATTATAGCAGTTCATTTTCTTATCTTAAAAATATAAGGCACTGAGCGTAAGCAAAACAAGCAATAGCGAGTAAATATACCAGTAGAGAACAGAATGTCAACAAGTGGATGCAGCACAATCCTTACAACGAGGCTCTGCCAAGCGAACAATCTATAACCTATACCATAGTGTAACCTAAATTCTATGTTCATACACTGTACATCAGCATTGCTATATACCAAATTAAAGAGTAGTTGTGACGACAAACAGAAATGTATAAATATGCAATCCATAGCAGCAAATATGTCATTAGCATCACATCAGCATAAGCAAATAAATGTTCATATGTCATCTTAATAAGTAAACATGAAGGTGCAAGCAGATAAATCACAAAGTATAACTTACATACATATCAGCACAACTAATCAGGTGACAATTATAATTTAAGTAAATAAGCACAGCAGGCACATAATAAAAAAATATGACATCAGTGAAAAAGCAGTGCAGCCAAGCGATGCATAATATATACAAATAACAATCCTGTTCATTAATAAAACATTGACAAAAATCAGCAAATGTACGCAAGCACGTCGCTTCACACGTAAATTCATAGAACATGAAATTAGCACAAAGTATGAATCACGTAATCGCAAGCAGCAAATTACGTCTAAAGTACGTACCTAAGTGGAAATATGTTACCTGAAAAATGAACTCAATTAATAGTTACCCTTTTTAGTTTATTAGTTTCTTCTTCGAAATTACATTCTTCCTGAAAATTTCTCGATAGCAAGTCGTCTTAACGTCGGACACGCACAGAATTTACCTGAAGTTCTTAAATATTTTTATAGAACCGTATCCTGAAAAATACTGAATGTTAATAACATAATTCATCAAGTCACTATAGCTTTATACTGAATTTAATCGGAGAAATTAGACTGTGTATTTGTTTATGGCTGTCAGTGCATTCGCACTGAGCACTCGACCAGCTGTAGGCGCGTGACGTAGGAAGCAATTGTTCGCGGTCAACGACTGACTTGTGCGGCGCGCAGACTTGACTGTTGCTTTGAGTATGTGCCGCCGCCAAAACACAGTGCGGTATCCTTGTACTCTCCGCATGTTTACATGTAGCTGTGAGTTTCTCTAAGTATGTCATTCCACAAAAATTTTTACGTTAGATATATGATGTATTCCTTTAGAGCGTCGAGATTTAAGAGTTTCTACTTCGACAGTGTTATCATGAATAATTTTGCGAATTCTATATGGACCATTATAAAGCAGAAAAAATTTGCGCCACAAGCCTTTTCCTTTGTGAGACAAACGGTGGGACTTAATTAACACCTTCTGACCAACTGACAAGATTTTTGAACGACCAGGACGTTTAGCTGATCTCTCTCTTCTAGCAGCCGCAGATGCAATATTTTGCAGAGCCAGGTTGACAACTTCAGAATGCCGCAGTTTCCGTGAAGGCGGAAAAGGAACGATTTCAGATATGCGATTTGTCGGTGCTTTATTTTTTAATACCAGTATAGGCGGTAAAGAAGTTGAATCATTAGAGAGTTCATTCAGAATGTTTTGAAAAATATGAAGATACTGATCCCACGTTCTGTGATTCTGATGACAATAAAGACGACACAATTTATTGATTTCCTTCACCCATCTCTCTGAAGCGTTAGATTGAGGGTGAAAAAGTGAAATGAAGATTGGTTTAATTTTACGACGCTGTAGAGTACGAAGCCAAATTTTAGAACGAAACTGTGATCCATTATCTGATATAACCTTATCAACATGACCAACTTCTTTAAGAAAATGTTTGATGAAAGCGTTAGATACTGAACGAGCTGTTGCTTTGCGTAAAGGTGTAAAACACACATATTTTGATGTCAACTCCACTCCTACGAAAATGTACGCAAAACTATTAGTAGGACGAACCACTGGACCGAACAAATCGACTGCAGCCATCTCCTTTAATTTCGCTGGAATGATAGGAAACAACGGTGCTCTGTGAGAAACTGTTGGCGGCTTAGCCTTTTGACATAATTTGCATTTGGCCAGAACAGATCGAATACGTTTTTCCATATTACTGAAGTAGCAATTTTCTCGTAATTTGTGAAAGCATTTTCTGGGACCAAAGTGTGCATAACTGAAATGCGTATACCAAATCAATTTATTAACCCACTCATCAGGAATACAAACTAACCAAAGAGAGTTGTCGACCGATTTTCGTTTAAAAAGAATGTCATTGCGAACTGAATAGCATCTAATTTCTCTGGATCAGGAAGAATACCTTCTGTAGAAATAATGTGACCGAGAAATTTCACCTGAGAACGACCAAATTCAGATTTTTCTAAGTTCACTGTAATGCCAACTCTTGCAAAGATACGTAATAATGAATCCAAAATTTTGTTGTGTTCACTCCAAGAATGTTTAGCAATAAGAATATCGTCCACATATGAAGTAATATTGTCACGAAGATAAACAAGTAAAATTTCATTTCAACTACAAATGAATGCTGCAGAAAATATAGTAAGTCCAAACGGTAAATTCCAAAGTCACTTTTGGGTAAAACAGTCATATCCGGTTATTGTTTACTTACTAGATAGATTGATAGTCGAAGAGTTGTTTTGACAGATGCAAAGAATAGTAAAAGAGTAAGCAGCGGTACAGAAAACTAAAAGAGAAATAGCACCACTACAGCTCGGGGCCCTATGCTCGCTACGGCACATATTCACTTAGAGTAGTGAACCCCCTGAGGACTTTAATAGCCGCACATAATTTCCAGTTTGTGTCTTAGTGGCAAATTTGGCGGAAGTGCGTACATAAATTGATCTAACCATGCACATGGATGTATCTCATTCTTAGAATTGCGGAAGATCTTAAATTTCCGAACAGTCAAAAAGTGTTTATAGTCAAAGTTTTCGCCTCGTGGCGACAAAGACTTACCACGTCTGTCCCCGTCCGAATGTCGATTATTGTAAAGTTCGCGCACCTGGCGCTCTCTTGTTGCATCCCGTAAATGAAACAAATTATTTTCTTCTAACCCTTCTGGTATCTGTGATTCTAAATTTCCTTTGCCGTCTTTTCCTACGATTTCGCCTTCAATTTGTTTGACTTGCTTTTTTAATACCTCAAATTCCCTTTTCACGCGTTCATTAAATTTTCCCTGATTTTCAACATGCTTATTTATGTTCTGATACTCTTCGGTTTCTGCAAATGGTAATGGAGCTGTATCATCCGAATCTCTGTCCCCATGTAAACTAAGATTTGTCAATTTATCTGAAATCTCCTCAACTCTTTCCGATAAGTCACCTAATTGTTCTTTCTGTTTATTTACGTCTTCTGTAAGTGTCGCGACTCGGGTTTCAGTATTGTCACATTTGGTAGCTAGCTGTTCATATTGTTGTGTTAGGTTATTTAATCTGTCATTTGGTACGGATTCCTCGATTCTCTCAAATATTTCTTCCTTATCCTTTGCATGTTGTAAATTTAACTCTGAAAATTTCTGTACTATCACGCGATCTCTTTCTTCCTGTTCTCTATCCTGTTCCCTTTGTCTAATCTCTACTGCAACTAATCTATTATTATGAGAATTCAAAATTGGTTGTACTTCTTCTCTGATTTCTTTCTTTAACTCATCTTTCATATTTTTGAAACATGTCCCTATTCGTGAGTCTAACCGTGTTTCCATTGTTTCCATCTCTGTTTCTAAACGTGTTGCCACTGTTTTTAATTCAGATCCTAACCGTGTTTCCATTGTTCCCATTTGTGATCCCAGTGAGTCTAACCGTTTTTCCATTGTTCCCTTTTGTGAGTCTAACCGAGATGCCAAATTTAATATTGCACTCATCAACTGCTCCATGTTAACTGTTTCAAAATTCTTTTCGCCCCTAACATTTCCCGCAAAACCAGCTTCCTTTGTCATAGCTGTAAAGCTATCTGTGTTCGATACTATTTCCGAATCTTCTATCGTTAGTCTCGGATTCTGTGAATTTTCTGATTGAGAAAAATTTTGAAATGGTTCCGGGCTATTTTCCCGACTTATTACATTGTTTTCCCCTTCATTATCCATCACACTGTTCTCCTGTGTTGGCGAGTTCGCCATGTCAACAATTTCGTCATTCTGACTATCCATCATTTTTGCCTTTTTCATCGATCGCGTAATCATTTACAAAGCATACAAAAAATTCGTCACTGTACGAAAATTACACACAATGACTCTTTATCTCCAACAATACCATTTACATGAAATGAAATGTTTCCCTCAAACACGATTAATCGAACAATTGAAATAATTGCACTAAATTGTCAAACGCATATACAAGACAACAAATCAAATTCTGAGAAAAAATACCATTAGAAGAATGACAATTACCAAATCTACACATGCAATATAGACTACAATTACTAAACTACAAATTACTATAACAATACTACTGTCTACTATTTTTACAATCAGAAGATTCCAAGGGACGATCCTGGCAGGGTCGCCACGTGCATGGGGGCTTAATTAAATATGATTGAAAATACTTTTAGTTTTTAGTAGCTGTATGGCCGATTACGCTGCGTCTCGTAAATGGTTGGCCCTGACTAGAATTATTATGCTATCTGACTGCAAAGAACAACAACAAAGAATGAAATGAAAATTTTCATAAACACAGTTAATTAATTAAGTCCCCAGCAACTATAAAACCTACAAAACCAAAGCACAAATGTAATTGTTCTGTGTGTGGGAGTGTGACTCAACGCACACATCTGGCACGGTTCTTCTTCAACAAGACAAGAAATTTCAAATACCATTTATACTGACGTGATAAAAGAAAATTACAAATACTATAATTGCGTAAGGAAAGCAGAGTTAAACTCTAATACAAGAACACATGCCAGATGCTTTGTTGACGGAACCTGTAATGACGCATTATTTAGGATACTGAAATAAAAACAAACGGAGTTATTACCTCATTTATATTGATGAAAATCACTCTAATCCTTACATTATATCTCAACCAGAACTCTCCAATATCACATCTCAGCAAGCACTGCCTAATAGCACATCTCAACAAACACTCTCTGCTACAACATCTCAGCACAGATTACCCCGAGTCCTCGACAGGCACTGACTACTACGAGCTCTCTCCAAGCACTGACTTCTACGAGTTCTTAACAGGCACTGACTACTACGAGCTCTCTCCAAGCACTGACTTCTACGAGTTCTTAACAGGCACTGACTTCTACGAGCTCTCGACAAGCACTGTGGAGGCGGCTTAATAATACTCTTTGGCGCAATCTCTGGCACAGTGGCTCAGTGTAGCCACCTTTCACGCGCTATATATTGCGGAATGGAGGACGTTTTCGTGAGTCTTCAATGGCTCACCTGAAGATGACTGGCAGGTGCCCAGTTGAAATATCATGCGAGGTATTGTACGACGACCGGCTCCAAGCCCGAAATTTGTTTGAACAGTCAATTTGCTGGGAAAATTTTAAAATTCACATCAGATGCCTTTACGGGGAGGAGATAGCCTCACAGATCGGAACTTTCGAGAAGCTATGTGGTAAAAGAGCAAAGCTTTTAAGTTCTTTAATGTTTTTGTTGAGATGTTGGGACCATGCCATTATACCAAAATTTGCTAGAGTGACTCATTGCATTAAGACCGCCACTGCATGGAAGATTACTGAGAAGGGTAGTCATGCTGTTTGTTGTCAAAGAGAGGATTTGCTATACAAGATGAAGGTTAGATGCTATTTCAGCAGAACTTTACCAGTTACTTCTAAATGTCGCAAGGTATCTTTCTCCTGTATCTTGGGACTAGGTTGATGGAGTGACTTCGACCAAGTTCGAGTGGATCCACAAGGATGCTAATTCTCAGCAGATATCAAAATTTCACCGCCTGTTGCCACAGAAGCTGTCGCCAGAAGGGATAATAGTACGACGTTCCGTTATCAATCTCACGGAGAAGAATTTGGATGATGCGATGCTGTCTGTATTGAGCAAGGGACTCAATTTTGCACCTACACCTACAGCATCGCCATTAAGAAGTTTCTTGAGTGGTGTTGAAGAAACTGTACAACGTCTTCCTTTGGATGCTGCAGAAGAAATAAGAAGGGAAACTTGCTGCTCTGTTGAAGGCCCCCTACTCAACGCAGTAACTTAACCCCTGCAGATAGTGTCATCTCCACGATTTGCTCAAAACAAAGACGATAGTGCGCGCTGACGGCTGCAGCAAACAGCAATGCAGACGGCGACTGAGTTGCGCTACTCCATCAGGGAGAGTGCTGCCGGCAGGCAGTGTGGTCCATCTACCAAGTTTTCGACACATGCGCAGAATAGTTACAGCGTGGTATATATTGCAGAACGGGTCTGCGACAGTTCACCTGAAGATGACTGGCAGGTGCCCAGTTGAAATATCATGTGCGGTATTAGACGACGACCAGCTGCAAGCCCAAAATTTGTTTGAACAGTTCTGTAACATAATTTTTTATATTCTGTCCTGACAGTTAAGCTATAATTGACCAATTTCATGACACAAAATACATAGTACAGTTACAATGCCTTTACATACATGTGTTTTTTAATTGTTACAATAAAGTGCAATGAGGCTGTCTGCAGTTCTGCTGCCATCTTCTCATGGTCACTGATCATTGACCAGTACATTACAGTGAACAGAACTGCAAAGCTCCACATCAACATCACATGTCAGTTTCCTGTGAACTCCACATAAAGCAAAAGGAGTTGAATGTTCATTGTTGATGGCTCAGATAGTATGCAATGTGTTGCCTGTCACACTTGTTAAGCAAAACCATTATCCTACCTCTCTTAACATTCCATTTCCTGTAATTTATCTAGTCACTCATGTTTTGACAGAATTGCAGTCACCAATGCTGCATTCTGTGTTGCCTGAACCAAAAAGTTCAGGGACATTTGTGCATAGATGATGTAAGATATTGCCTTCACAGTATAGTTCTGCATCTGATCCAGTATTTGTTTGCATTTTTGTTCCAGCCAAGATGAGCTTATATCAGATCCACAGATGCAGAAAGTAATAGCAGAACAGACTTCTGAGTGGTCAGCAATGTTGGAGCGGCACCACAGGGAGGAGTGGGCGATGCTGAGGAGGCATGTGCAGGATCAGCAGGTAGGCAGCAGCAGCATTCGTATCGTGTCTCCATGTTCCACAAATACTTGCTCATGGTGAATGCTTGCAAAGGATGGTTCTTGATATAGTTTGTGTTTGAAGTTTGTTTGTACTGGAAGTTACAATACAGAGACTTTCTGCACAAGTAGAAAGTTCATTTTTGGAATCTGCTGTGGATTCAGAGTTTGGTATTAGTATCACTACAGCCCAAGTCTCCCCCCTCTCCCCCACCCCCCTCCCTTGTCCCCATCACTGCTTTTCCTTGAGCACTCTGCATATTGGATCTCCCTTCCAATGATCCCTGAATCTCTCTGCAAAGGTATGCAGTTGGTAAGGTGAAACACAGCTCATTCTCTGTAGGCAGAATGTCTTCTTAATCACAATTTCAGGTGAACAATTATACTCTGATAACTGACAGTCGAGTGTGGAATGTCGTCAGGTGGAATAGCTCCATTGCTCTTATATCAATCCTAAAAAGTACTACCTTTGTTTCTTTATTCATCTTTCTTTTATTTATCTAATCCATATGCAGGTTAGTTTTGAACATGGGAATTCTTTTACAAGCTGTAATTTTATAATTCCTTGTGTTCAGAATGCGACTTTTTACAAAGGGACTTTATGGACTGCTCTGCCCTCTTTTTAGAGTTTTTCTGAACACCATTAAGTATAAAACATTTGCAGTTGTTATTATACATAGTTGTATCTGGTTGTATAGTGTAAAATTCCTGTTATCCTAAAGTCACTTGTTTGAAATCTACTAGTAGTAACTTTTTTAAAAATTGTTATTTAAATTCTATATTAACTATGAAATGAAATGAAAATGTTATTAACAAATATAGATCAAACTTTTTTTAGTAAAATGCTGCCTTTTGAATTTCAGTTATTGGTCATCTAAAAAAATTAAAATTTGATACAAATATGTGAAACATCCTTTTGTGAAATGAAAGAAATTATGTACATTAGTAATACTATTCAGTCTCTAGAAATACAAAAGTACTTTATATTGTGTTCATTGTTAGCATTTTTGACCAAACTTTTATTTATTGTGAATACAAGCATTTTCATGGGAATAATAATTAAAATTTAAAGATGGCATTTTTACTACAAATAATATGATAACAATATTTGATAATCAACATTTCATTTTAGTGATAAATATGAAATTTGAATAAAAGTAAAAAAAGAAAATGTTATTACTAGTAAGATTCAAACCAGCAACATTACAATTTTTAGGTCATTCTGCTATGTATGATTTGAGAGATAGAATAGTGAAAGCAGCAGAGTATCAAATACATAAAGAGAGAAGGCCTAGTAGAAATCCTTGGATGTCACAGGAGATACTGAATTTCATTGATGAAATGAGAAAATATAAAAATGTGCAAATGAAGCAGGTGAAAGAGAATACACACATTTAAAAAGTGAGATTGACAGGGAGTGCAAAACTGATGAGGAGTAATGACTAGAGGACAAATGTAGGGATATAAAAGAATATTAAAATATGGGAAAGAGACTACTTACGGGAAAATAAGAGACATTTGGAGAGAAGGAAACGTACTGTGTGACTATCAAGAGCTCAGACAGAAAACCAATACTAAGCAAAGGAGGGAAAGCTGAAAAGTGGAAGGAGTATATAGAGGGTCTGTACAAGGGAAATGAACTTGAAGGCAAGAGGATGTAGATGAAGAGGTGATAGGAGATATGATACTGTGAGAAAAATTTGACAGAGCATTGAAAGAACTAAGTCAAAAAAGGCTCCTAGAGTAGACAATGTTCCATCACAACCAAGGATACCCTTGTGAGAGTCAGCCAGGACAGAATTATTCTATCTGGAGTGCAAGACGTATGAGACAAGTGAAAAAGCCTCAGTCTTAAAGAATAGTGTAATAATTCAAATTCCAAAGATAGCAGGTGCTGACTGGTGTGAATATTAGTTTAATAAATCATGTTTGCAAAATACTAACATGAATTATTTGCAGAAGAATGGAAAAATTGTTAGAAGCCAACCATGAGAAGATCAGTTTGAATTCCAGATAAATGTAGAAACAAATGAAGCAGTACTGACCTTAATACTAATCTTAGAAGATAGGTTCAGGAAAGGCAAACCTACATTTGTAGACTTAGTGAAAGCTTTTGATAATGTTGATAGGAATACTCTGTTTGAAATTTCTGAAGGTAATAGGAGTAAAATACAGGGAGCAAAAGGTTATATACAACTTGTACAGAAACCATATGGCAGTTATAAGAGTTAAGGTGCATGAAAGGGTAAGCAGTAGTTGAAGGAAGTGAAGCAGAGCTGTAGCCTATCCCTGATGTTCTTCAATCTGTATTTTGGACAAGCACTAAAGAAAACAAACAAAAAAAAATTGGAGAAGGAATTAAAATTGAGTGAGAAGAAATAAAAGCTTTCCGATTTGCCAGTGACATTGTAATTCTGTCAGAGACATAAAAGAACTTGGAAGACTTGTTGAACAGAATTAACTGGATCTCGAAAGGAGGATATATAAGGTGAACATTAACAATAGCAAAACAATGGTAATGGAATGTAGTAGAATTAAATGAAGTGATGTAGGAGTTAGATTAGGAAATAGACACTAAAAGTAGTACATGAGCTTTGCTATTTGGTCAGTTTAAAAGCTGATGATGGCCAAAGTAGAAAGGGTATAAAATGTAATTCACAATGGCAAGGAAAGCATTTCTGAAGAAGAGAACTTTGACACTGGATATATATTTAAATGTTGGGAACTCCTTTTTGAAGGTATTTGTCTGGAGTGTAGTCTTGTATAGAAGTGAAGCATGAATGATAAACAGTTCAGACAAGAAGAGAATAGAAACTTTTGGAATGCAGTCCTGCAGAAAAATGTTGAAGATTCTGTGGATGGATCAAGTAACTAATGAGGAGTTACTGAACGGAATTGGTGTATGTGACAAGAAATTTGTGGCAAAATTTGGCTAAAAGAAGGGATCTGTTGATAGCACACATTCTGAGACATTAAGGGCTCACCAATTTATTAGTGGAGAGAGGTGTGGGAGGTAAAAATTGTAGAGGGAAAGCAGGAGGTGAATGCAGTAGGTAGGTTCAAAAGTATGTAGTTTGCAGTAGTTATTCAGAGATGAAAAAGCTTGCATAGAATAGAGTAGTGTGGAGAGGTACATGAAATGAGTCTTTGGACTGAAGACCACAACAACAACATGTTACACAGTCAGTTAACAAGTAACATATTAAAATTCTCAAAATGTTTTGTTTTTACCAGTGGCTGGAACACATGTGATGTGTTTCAAAATCATAGAATAATCGACAGACCAGTGCATGCCAGATGTTAGGCAGTTTGTGAAACAAGGTTTTTTTCTTCAAGAACATTAATTTGGCACTCCATGAAATTTCTGCCTGGGGCACTGGGGCAGATACCCCAGTTTGCCCCCCCCCCCCCCTCCCCCCGCCCCTCACACACACACACACACACACACACACACACACACACACACACACACACGCACACACACACACACACACACACACGAAGCTGGTCTTGGGCGACATTACCAATTGCCGTGCAGTTAAGGTATTGATTGTGTCTTGCCACTGGTGTACTTAAGATATGACTAGACTCTCTTCAGATTTTCTATCAGGTTTCAAGACAGAGTTTCATTGTAGAAACTATTAAAAGCACATTGTATTTAAGTCCGTGCTAAATGTCAAGCTTTTGTAAAATTTCACCATTCTTGGAGAGTTAACATTCTTTTGAATCTGGCATGCTTTTTTCGTTGCTTCTGCAAGAGTGTTCTGACCTGATCTGTGTACTGTGGATAATCATTTCCATTGAAGCATAGCATGTTGGAAACTCCTCTGTCTGTTATGTTTTCTGAGCCCACGAATAAAATTTTGTCACCTTTTCAGTCCATACGTAGTGCAGCTGTATAAGTAACACATAAAATGTACTTGAGTATGTGAAATTGTTATTTGAACAAAGTCCATTGAAATTTATAGTTACAAGTTCTAGCTAATTTACATTTCAACTATTGTAAGTAATGGGAAGCACTTTGAGGTAATATACAGAACATGAAGTGCTGTTCCATTCACTTGAAATTAGGTATTTCACTCTTGCTACAGACACATTAGAAAATCGCTTGAAACTAATTAACATATAAGATAATGACAGTGAAAATTCTGAACTTAACACAATTTTGATTGCCTATTTTGCCTTAAGCTTACAAGATTCTGAATTTTAACACTGTACTTTTGTTGCTATATTTTTCTGAATCAGAGGATGCATCTCAGTAATTAAGACACTATTTAAGATATTGAATAACTGATACTTATAAAAGATCATTTTAAAGATGGATGTCATAGTCGTAAGTAGGGGATTTCTAACTCATAAGTTTAATGATGTTTCATACACTTTTATAATTTACGAACCTTGAATATTTTTCATAAACCAGATAACAGTAAGGTCTTACAGTCTGTACAAAATTTAATTTAGCCATTTTTCAAAACATTAAATAGTTTCAGGAATGACATCATATTTTTACATTTGTCTTTGCATAGCAACCCCTCTAGCAGAATTGCTAGTTTGCAAGCAGCGAGCAATCATGTAACTTCATTATGCCAGTTCGTGTCAGAGTCTTCCTTCAGATATGAACAGTGTAACACCCATGTTGAAAGAGGATGTGACAAAAATTACAGATCCGATAACTAAGCCAATCTGTACGGGAAGGTTTGCCTTAGTCAGCCAGGTACAGACAAGTGCTAATCAGTGTCAACATTTTTTCACTCTACAGTCACATTTAAATGTGATTTTTTTCTATCCAACCTAAAAAACAGTATGTTATTCTGGTGAAATTATTATGCCAATCAGTTGTGTTACTGTGCTTACGATATTTAATTGGCTGTCCTTCGCTACACTGAACTATCATTAATTATTTCATCGAGAGCATGTTCACTGCACAAAAACTTGATTGCAAGAACTGTAACAAAGTACAATATGTGGTCTTCCCTTACCTGAATGCAACAGAGAATTGTGGAACTTCAACTGGCCATTGTTAGAAAATATGTCACTACTGGATGAAGTGAATGGTTCCAAACTTCAAATACTGTGTGGCTGCATCACTGAAACTATTGCTTTTGTCATCTACAGTTTTCAGTTTCTTACAACAATCAAGAGAAGTAGTGTCAGCTGCCGAGAGTATCGAAGCAGTTAATGTGGAATAACTACACCGTCTCTTATTAATTTTTTTGGTATAAATCTCTCAACCACTGTTGACACTGTTTCTTTGAATTTAAGCCATATCTGGTCTACACTTACATAGTTAGTTCAGAAGGAAGGCGAACTGTCTTTTAGGAAGGTATCAAGTGAATTTTTATCTGCTTTGTTAAATAGATATATCTTGCATTTTGTTTGGTAGGTTTGGATGTTATGGTACTCAGTAGTTAATAATCTATGTATCTATAATGATGCTAACTATTTGTTCAGGATTATTTGTTTCTAAGAGTTCAAGAATGTTTCCACGACCATTTACACTTTGATTGGACTGCTGAACTAATGGCCCAAAATACTTTTCAGGGAAAGTGTTTATAACAATTTTTTACTATTTTAATGCCTACAACGCATATTAAAGCCACCAACTGTAACTGTATAACTGGCTATTTGAGATGATACTCAAGTTTTCTTTCAACCTTTCAGTAACTGTATAACCTGTTTCAGAAGTGAAACTTCCTGGCAGATTAAAACTGTGTGCTGGACAGAGACTCGAACTCGGGACCTTTGCCTTTCGCGGGCAAGTCCTGTACCAACCGAGCTACCCAAGCACGACTCACGCCCCATCCTCACAGCTTCACTTGTGCCAGTATCTCGTCTCCTACCTTCCAAACTTTACAGAAGCTCTCCTGCGAACCTTGCAGAACTAACACTCCTGAAAGAAAGGATACTGCAGAGACATGGCTTAGCCACAGCCTGGGGGATGTTTCCAGAATGAGATTTTCACTCTGCAGCAGAGTGTGTGCTGATATGAAACTTCCTGGCTGATTAAAACTGTGTGCCGGACCGAGACTCGAACTCAGGATCTTTGCCTTTCGCGGGCAAGTGCTCTACCAACTGAGCTACCCAAGCACGACTCACACCCCATCCTCACAGCTTCACTTCTGCCAGTATCTCGTCCCCTACTTTCCAATCTTTCGCAGGAGAGCTTCTGTAAAGTTTGGAAGGTAGGAGACGAGATACTGGCAGAAGTGAAGCTGTGAGGACGGGGCGTGAGTCGTGCTTAGGTAGCTCAGTTGGTAGAGCACTTGCCCGCGAAAGGCAAAGGTCCTGAGTTCGAGTCTCGGTCCGGCACACAGTTTTAATCTGCCAGGAAGTTTCATATTAGCGCACATTCCGCTGCAGAGTGAAAATCTCATTCTGTTTCAGGAGTGTCAATAACACAAACATATATTAATTAATTATTTATTAATCTCTACCCATACTAATACAAAGAAACTACCTACAACATAAGTCTAGGAATCTGCAGCCTACATGGTCGCATCTGAGCATCTGATTCAAATCCTCCATCAGATCTGTATCAAATGTCTGCAGTCAATCAGTCATTTCAATGAAGCTACATATCCTGTTGATGGTGCTACAGATAGTGAGCTCTGCCTTTATCTCACAAATAAGACTGGCACTCTTTCCCAATTCATATAGCAGCTAAAAACCATAGAGAATCTATTCCAATCCAAAGTGGCACACATCATTAGTACTGACATGGGCCCCCATCTATAGATGGCTGCATCCTGTGCTCTTCAGGCATCTGGAAGGATCTATTCCACATCTGGGATGTTTCGTCCCACTATGCACACAATAGTGCACACTGGACTTCTTTCCCTGCATGGCAGCCGTATCCCCAAGGAGCCCCATTATGCACCAAACGTTGTAGCTTTCAACTCACTCTCTGTGAATATACAGATCTTACAAGCTAAGAGGCTTCCTCTGAACAGGACAAGTAACTGCATGTGACTCAGGATGTTCAGTAGCCACAGATAGTTCCTGAAATCTGTTTGTCAGACAAATTGGGGAGGTCTTCTGACTGCCGACCCCAGCCCTAAAAATCTTTCACAGCCTGTCACACCTCAGAGGACCTCACTCAACCACGGGTGAGGGATCAACCTCAGTACAGACTGAAATAGGGGCAGCCAGGTAGGGAACTGATCAGGGGACATGTGGGAAGTGCTGGACATCCTGTGGATCACTGCGTTTTCTCTCTCCTCCCCCCCCCCTCCCCCTCCTCTCACCCTCCTGACACACAGTGATGCCCATTGCAACAGCCTAAAACTGTGTGACCAAAGCCAGCACTGCCTGGAATTGTAAGCCAAGGATTACCCAATCAGTTCACATCCTAACACAGCAATCATAGCCCCTGTCTGTACTACAGTTGAGGAAATCTGTAATTCCAGATTGCCTGATGTCTGACTTAAGAGGTATAAACTGAAAGAAAACATTTTCACAGTCCCAGCATCAATTCTGAGCTGATTAGATGTCACATTGTATGCACAGACACAAAATTCCAGAATGGTGGAATTGGAAAACCTTCAAAACCACTTTTTTGCAAGACACACAATGAGATTTCAACTGTATCAATTTTGTGTTTGCATAAGACGCATACATGGCTAACTTGCTCACACAGCTAGATACAGCCGTATTCTAGATCAAAGTAGAGCACATTGGTACCTCACAGTATGAGCATGGGAAGTGACAGTGGAAACTGCCTTGTAGGACAGTCGTTTATGTCAAATGAATTGTGATGAGCAAGAGGGGAAAGGAGGGACAGTGCGAACAGAAAAGCTGACGAAACATATGAGTAAAATGTAAGTCACAAGTAAAACATAAGTCAGTGGTGTGCAAATTATGGCAGGAGAGAACAGTGCTCAGCAGTGTGAGATAAAAGTATCTGGCACACTGAAGAAGAAGTCAAGTAAACACAATAAATGTCTCACTGTAATATGAATAAATAATGAGGCAGAAACACCTGCAATATTAAGAACGAAAAAACACTAATTGCAGTCCAGACAGCAAAATATAGGTACACAGCTGTGTTAGCGCATCAAAGGATTTCTACTGAGGGCAAGCAACATTTACATTCTGTTTTTCGTGTGCTTCTTAATGACAAAACTTGTGCTATTCTGCAAGTGGCCTCATTTACTCTTTTTTTATTCACCATCTAGCATGTTTTTTTTTTCAATAAAAATACACATTTTTGGGTGCAGAAGAACTAGGGTTACAAATTGATAAGACTGGATTTTTGAAAGATATACATTCTAAAATTTGAATGAACTGTATTTCTAATGACCATACCAAACAAAATAAAAATTCGGAGTAGGTATTAAAATCCATGGAGAAGAAATAAAAATGTTGACGTTCGCCGATGACATTGTAATTCTGTCAGAGACAGCAAAGGACTTGGAAGAGCAGTTGAACGGAATGGACAGTGTCTTAAAAGGAGGATACAAAATGAACATCAACAAAAGCAAAACTAGGATAATGGAATGTAGTCGAATTAAGTCGGGTGATGCTGAGGGAATTAGATTAGGAAATGAGACACTTAAAATAGTAAAGGAGTTTTGCTATTTGGGGAGCAAATCAACTGATGATGGTCGAAGTAGAGAGGATATAAAATGTAGACTGGCAATGGCAAGGAAAGCGTTTCTGAAGAAGAGAAATTTGTTAACATCGAGTATAGATTTAAGTGTCAGGAAGTCGTTTCTCAAAGTATTTGTATTGAGTGTAGCCATGTATGGAAGTGAAACATGGACGATAAATAGTTTGGACAAGAAGAGAATAGAAGCTTTTGAAATGTGGTGCTACAGAAGAATGCTGAAGATTAGATGGGTAGATCACGTAACTAATGAGGAGGTATTGAATAGAATTGGGGAGAAGAGGAGTTTGTGCCCCAACTTGACTGGAAGAAGGGACCGGTTGGTATGACATGTTCTGAGGCATCAAGGAATCACAAATTTAGCATTGGAGGGCAGCGTGGTGGGTAAAAATCGTAGAGGGAGACCCAGAGATGAATACACTAAGCATATTCAGAAGGATGTAGGTTGCAGTAAGTGCTGGGAGATGAAGAAGCTTGCACAGGATAGAGTAGCATGGAGAGCTGCATCAAACCAGTCTCTGGACTGAAGACAACAACAACAACAACAATTCTGAGTAAAGAATAAGATGTTTCACAATAAAACATTTAATTACCATCATCAGCCAAGCCTATAGAGGAGATCTCATTGACTGCTTTGCCCTCTGCAGGTTCTTATTATTTTCTTCATACATACAGGATTTAAATATCAATGTGTGGGCATATATTTCCAAAAACAGTACAATGCAGTTCCCAATTTAACTAAAAAAAAAATCACCTTTGAAGGTTAGAAGATTTTGAACACATTTTAAGTTGATTTATGACCAAATCATTAGTTGATTTTTCAATGGATGCATAGTGTACAAGGTGTCTCTGCCAGGGAAGTCCCCATCAGATCTTGAAATAAAAAAAAACTTTGCAGCAGACAAAAGCAGATGGGGCTAAACGAGCTGAATCAAAGAAACCTGAACAGGTGAATGCCAATTGCTGTTTGTTTAGGTGGTTGGCCGGGTGTGCAAATGATTAGTGCTGTTATAATTATTAGTGAAATCCACAGATTAAGACTACCAGACCAGAAATAAATGACTAACAGGAAGAATAGGTAAGAAAGATTAATATGTACTCTTCTTGGTGTAGTCAAGAAAATATTTTGACAGAAAATTTTTACCAGATTACTACACCACTAATGTCCAATTCTACAGTCCCAGATTAGCAGCCGCTCCAGTTATATTCTCAGAATAGCATGGAAAATGCATTGTATGAATATGTAATAACACCTAACTGGAGAATAAACATGGGATGTCTGAACTGGTGATCCCGACAGGGTTAGTGAATTTAACCGGAGAAGAAGAAATGGGAACATGACACAAATTATATGGAAGAATATGACGATTCCAAATTTATTTAAAAATTTTGTACTACTACTTTCAATTTCATGCTTGAGAAACTGGAGTGCATGAATGAAGTGTGAAACTATTTCCTAACATAAATCTTTTTGCTTGTAGTAGGAATAATAGGAATTTGGTATTGATACTTCATGAATTACATTCTGTCATGGTATTTATGTGAATGAGGTATGCAAAAATGACCAATTGTGCCAAAGCAGTCTCACTTATTTGGCATGTGTTACAATTGCTACCATATTAAAAAGACCTATTTTGTTTTATTTAGCAGCTAATGACAAATTAGACGTAATCAAATTGAGAAACCACATCAGTCTTGGGTACTATTCATATTAACAGCTTTTCCAGTATTAGACAATGACATTTTTATTTTTCATGTAGCTAAACGTTTGATGAACTTTGATGAGGTAATAGATTCTTTTGCAGAAAGAATAGCACGCTGTGTTAAACTGTAGCAAGATTATAGAGAGAAATGCTGTAACCTAAGGACTGGAGAAATGTATACTGTCTTGCTTGTGTCTTCTCTTTATGGGTTTTATGTTTCCTATATTTAATTTTGTGTCACACAAAAGAGAAAGTTTTTAGCTAATTGACAATACAGAGTGAAAATTTTCTGAAGTGTTCCTGTTCTCCCAGTTATAAACAATCCCACCCAGTAAAGATTAGATTAGGCTAATTATTTATTCCATAGACCCACAAAAGAGGGGATCCTCCTGGGTGTGGAACATGTCAGATAAACACATTACAAAAATGTAATTAGCAAAACTTGAGTTTCATTCATTTTAATGATCCTGAGTCAATAAACAGTAAAATTATGTACATGAATTAAAATTAAACTTCTAATATTTACAGGTTTAATACTTACATCTGCTTTCATTAAATCCATTATTCACACAGTAGCAAGTTACTTGGCTATTACAACCAAATATTGTCAAAAATTAAAGTAAATTATTCATTTCAATGATCCTCAGTTAGGAACAGTCAAATTATGTACAAGATTTAAAAATTAAACTTCCACAATTTACAGACTTAAGACTTACATCTGCTTTCCATACATCCGTCATTCACACAGTAGGTAGTTACTTGGCTGTTACAACCAAGTATTGTCAAAAATTAAAGTATAATAAATTTTCATTAAAATGGTCTACTGCACTTGTTGAGAAATTCATGGATGGAATAGAAGGAGTTGTCCACCAAAAATTCTTTTAAATTATGTTTGAATTGTGCCTTGTCTGAAACTAAACTCTTAATGGTTGCTGGTAACTTACTGAAAATATGCGTTGCTGAATGCTGGAAACCTTTCTGGGCAAGAGTAATTGATTTTAAATCTTTATGTATATTCTTCTTATTCCTAGTATTGATACTGTGTACTAAGCAGTTAGTTGGAAAAAGATATTTTTTATTTACAACAAACTTCATTAAGGAATAAATATACTGAGAGGCTGTGGTTAATATGCCCAATTCTTGGAATAGGTTTCGACATGATGTTCTTGGATTGACACTACTCATTACTCTTATTATACGCTTGTGTACTCTAAAAAAGTTTTCTCAGTTTGTGGAGTTACCCCAAAATATGATACCATATGACATAATGGAGTGAAAATAAGTGAAATATGCCAGTTTTTTTATATTTATATCTCCTATGTCTGACATCATTCGCATTGCAGACACAGACTTGTTTAGGCACTTTAGCAGTTTGTTAGTATGCCTCTCCCAACTGAATTTATTATCAAGTTGTAATCCCAATAATTTTACACTCTCAACTTCTCCTATTTGCATGTTGTCATATTTTATACTCACACTAGAAGGAAATCTCTTGGAAGTTCTGAATTGTGTATAGTGGGTCTTTTCAAAGTTTAATGACAGTGAATTGGCTATGAACCACTTATTAACATCAGTAAAAATTTGATTAGCTGCCCTCTCTCAATTTATATTTGATTTACTATTTACTGCAATATTTGTATCATCTGCAAATAAGACAAACTTGGCATCTGGTGATGTAACAGATGACAGGTCATTAATATACACAAGAAAAAGTAGTGTACCTGGTATGGAACCTTTGGGAACACCACATGTAATTTCTTCCCAGTCAGATGATGTCTGATTGCCTACTGCCAAAGTGTTACGTAATGACACCCTTTGTTTTCTATTAATAAGATATGACTGAAACCACTTTGCAGCACTATCAGTCATGCCATAATATTTAAATATTTTAATTTACTTAAAAGAATGCTGTGATTCACACAGTCAAAAGCCTTTGACAGGTCACAGGATATGACAGCTGCCTCTAATTTGTTGTCTAACAAATTAAGGATATTGTCACTGTAAGTGTAAATAGCCTTCTCAATTTCAGAACCCTTAAGAAACCCAAACTGTGACTTTGACAGTATGTTATTTTCACTAAGGTGCTTAAGTAGATGCTTAAACATAACCTTTTCAAAGATTTTTGGAAAAGCTGGCAAAAGTGAGGTCGGTTGGTAATTTGACTACATTTCTTTGTCCCTTTTCTTGTGGCGAGGTATAACTTCAGCATATTTAAGCCAGTCCGGGAATGTTCCTGTGATAAGTGATTAATTACGCAAATAACTTAAGATATGACTAAGCTCACATGAACACTCTTTTATTAACTTTATTGATATGTTATATAACCACTAGAATGCTTTGATTTCAAGGACTTCATGATGGATTCTGTTTCTTTGGGTGAAGTACGTGTCAATTCCATTTTACTGAGATTGCTTGTGTGCACTGGTCTCAGATATTCCATTGTATTATTTACTGAACCTGACAACCCCATGCTATAAGTAACAAAGACAAAATACTAGTTTAAATGGTTTGCAATACAACATGCATTTGTTACCAGGGTTTCATTTATTTTTAGAGCTATTTGTTCCTCCTCATTTCAGGTTCTACCTGTCTCTGACTTAACTATATCCCATATTGTTTTTATTTTATTGTGGGATTGATTTATCTTCTTCTCATAATGCAGATGTTCAGATTTCTGGATAACCTCCTTCAATATTTTGCAGTAATTTTTGTAATAAGCTATAATGCTAGTATCAAATGTGTCCCTGCATATCAGAGTTTCCTTCTTGTCTCACTTGATATCTTTATCCCTTGCGTGATCCATGGTTTCTTATTTGACTTCTGCTTCATTTGAATCACCCTCAGGGGAAAACAGTTTTCAAATAAGGTGCTACCTTTATTAATGAATGTTTTACATTTTCTATTTGTGTCTTGGATGCTGTAAAGATCCATCCAATTAATTTCTTTGAGCAATCTCCTAAATATCTCAGTTTTTTAATGTTTTATTGGCCTTCTGTACTCAGTTCTGATAGATGTTTTACCCTGACAATTTTCAAAATTTAATGTTAGGTGTTGCATGTCATGGTCAGATAGCCCATTTACTACTGGTTTTGTAATGTGGCTTAGTTTCCTAGAATTGTCTATAAAGATATTATCAATGGCAGTCTTAGAACATTTGTATACCCTAGTTGGGAAATATACAGCAGAAATTAAATTGAATGACAATGTAACTGATTTCAGTAACTGTTCACTGACAGCGTTTTTCAGGACATCTACATAAAAATCACCAGCAACCACTAGTTCTTTGTTTTTTAATTTTAGATGAGATATTAAATCTTCAAGAACGTTTATAAACAGGTTAAAGTTTCGTGAAGGTGCTCTGTATATGGCTACGTATTATGAAATTCTATCTCTGTTGCACATGCTTCTAAGTGCTGCTCTAAGTAAAATTTATTCTTAAATTTAAAACTGTTTTTAACAAATGTGGCAATTCCTCCTTTCTCTATATTTTGTCTACAGAAGTAAGAGGCTAACTTAATTTCTGTAAGGTTTAACATATTTATACCAGTGGTCACATGATGTTCAGAGAGGCAGATTACATTAACTGGGTTCGATGACTGTAATTCATCAATGCACATAAGTAGTTCATTAATTTTACTTCTAAGCCCTCGAATATTATGATGCACTAAAGATGGTTGGCATTTCACATTTGCCGAGATGAAATTGGGTGGAAACAAAATTTCTGCTGATTACTGTAAATTTTTTACCAACAGCTGTGTTCGCTGATCCAGTGTGCCAGGATTATGCTGTTTGATTCCTTTCTCAAACTAAAGGTTTGTTTCAATCTTTACTTCTCTCAGAACTTGACTTCGTTCTGTCCTACCTATCCGAAAAAGGGTCTGCTCCAACACATATGATCACTGGTATATTACCATTTTGGCAGTGCCCCCCCCCCCCCCCTCCTACATTTCCTGCTATTAGCCCAGCCAGTTTACCCTTCCCTTTCCTGTTGAGGTGTAGGCCATGTCTAGTATAATCCCACCTACTGAGAGAATCAACAGGAACCAAAACAATATGTGATGCCACACCCCACCCAAGTAGCCGTTCCAACTCCAAATTAACTCTCCCGACAGAAGGGAGGCTAGGATGTCAAACTGACCAACTTAGGGACAGGAGAGGCACCACAGGACATTTTAACTTCCACTGTCCTGAATATAGGTTTGATGGCATCCATTACAAAGTATACACATTTGAATTCTGCGGAGCAAAATACAGTGACGTGCAATAGAAGGATGCTGTGTGAAGATATATGGCACTTCACTTTGGCACACTTAAGACCAAATAACATATCTTACATTTCCTTGAACATAAATGTTTTACATATCAAACCCTTCAGAAAGATGTGTGCTACAAAATGAACATATTTTTGGAGAACTGATTTTCTTAAATTTTGATCAAGGTTTTGCCCCAGTTCGGAAATATCGAAGATCTGGGGCTATCGAAAACGGTGCCATTAAAACAGTGTTGCTAAATATGGTTTTCCGAAATTCTTTCACCAAAGAAGATGAAGTAAATATCCAGAATTTGAATCAAGAACAGCTGCCAACATGAGTAAATTAGATGTAGATATCCTTGGTATAGTGAAGTGACTCAACTCATTTAAAAGAAGGCAAATCTTAAAGTCCAAATTGTATACCAGCTAGGTTCTTTTCAGAGTATGCTGATGTAATAGCTCAATACTTAGCAATCATATACAATTGCTTGTTTGATGAAAGACATGAACCTAAAGACTGGAACATTGCGTAGGTCACACCAATACTCATGAAAGGAAATAGGAGTAATCAGCTGAATTACAGACCCACATCACATACATTGATTTTCAGTAGATTTTTGGAACATATAGTGAGCCTGATCAGTATGAATTATGTTGAAGAAAACAATATATTGATACATAGTCAGCATAGTTTCAGAAAGTATTATTCTTGTGGAATATGAGTAACTCTTTATTATTATGAAGTAATTATATATAAAAACAAAGATGAGGTGACTTACCGAACAAATGCGCTGGCAGGTCGATAGACACACAAACAAACACAAACATACACACAAAATTCAAGCTTTCGCAACAAACTGTTGCCTCATCAGGAAAGAGGGAAGGAGAGGGGAAGACGAAAGGAAGTGGGTTTTAAGGGAGAGGGTAAGGAGTCATTCCAATCCCGGGAGCGGAAAGACTTACCTTAGGGGGAAAAAAGGACAGGTATACACTCGCACACACGCACATATCCATCCACACATACAGACACAAGCAGACATATATGTCAGACATATATGTCTGCTTGTGTCTGTATGTGTGGATGGATATGTGCGTGTGTGCGAGTGTATACCTGTCCTTTTTTCCCCCTAAGGTAAGTCTTTCCGCTCCCGGGATTGGAATGACTCCTTACCCTCTCCCTTAAAACCCACTTCCTTTCGTCTTCCCCTCTCCTTCCCTCTTTCCTGATGAGGCAACAGTTTGTTGCGAAAGCTTGAATTTTGTGTGTATGTTTGTGTTTTTTTGTGTGTCTATCGACCTGCCAGCGCATTTGTTCGGTAAGCCACCTCATCTTTGTTTTTATATATAATTTTTCCCACGTGGAATGTTTCCTTCCATTATATTATTATGAAGTAATAAATTCTATCAACAAGGGATCTCCAGTGGATTCCATATTTTTAGATTTCCTGAATGCTTTTGATACAGTCCTTAACAAGCGGTTTCTAATCAAATTGTATACATGTGGAGTATCATACCAATTGTATGTCTGGATTTGTGATTTCCTATCAGACAGGTCAAAGTTTGTGGTAACTAACGGTAATGGAAAGTCATCAAGTAAAACAAAGTGATATCAAGCATTCCCCAAAGGATTATTACAAGCCCCATGCTGTTCCTAATCCATATAAATGATGTAGAAGATAATCTAAGCAGCTCTCTTAGATTATTTGCAGATGATATAGTCTAGTCATTTACCATCTATAAAGTCATCAGAAGATCAAACCAATTGAAAAATGATTTAGTCAAGATATTTGTATTACATGAAAAGTGACAATTGACCCTAAACAATGAAAAGTGTGAGGTCATTGACATATCCTTTCATTTCAGTTCGATAAATTACACATACCTAAAGGCAGTCTTTTGATCTAAACAGGTAGAGATTATAGTTGTGAACAGTTGAAATTGGAATAATAAGACAGATAATATTGTGGGGAAGGCAAACCAAAGATATTGTTTTATTGTCAGAAGACATAGAAGATACAACAAATCCACTAACAAGACTGCCTACACTAAACTTGTCCAGCCTCTGCTGGAGAGCTGTTATGTGGTGTGGGATCCTTTCCAGATACAGTTGATGGAGGACACTGAAAAATTTTAAAGTAGGTTAGCTTGTTTTGTATTATTGCAAAATAGGGAAGAGAGGATCATGGATATGATATGAGTGTTAGGGTGGCAATCATTATAACAAAGGCAATATTGATTCTGCCAAAATCATTTATGAAATTTTAATCACCAACTTTCTCCTCCAAATGCAAAAATATTGTGTTGACACCCACTTACATAGGGAGAAACGATTATTGTAATGAAATAAGATACATAAGAGATTACATAGGAAGATGTAAGTGTTCGTTTTTCCCACACTCTGAGAGTGGAACAATAGAGGAATAGTATGAAAGTGGTTTGGTGAACTGTCTATCAGACACTTTGGTGTGAATTTCAGTTAGTCATGTGGGTGTAGGTTTAGAAGAATGTAACAGTCAGAGTGTTTCAACATGGAAAAGAAGAATTTTTCACTGAGTACCACATTCATCGTAATGTCCTATTTCCACTGTGCAGGAGTCCATATCCTCCACTGTAGGTTTAAGTGAGGCGTTCTTATGTAATCCTATGGTGGGAGCCTTATTGCCTTAGCTTCCTTGGAGACTCCCATATGCAGGAGGGGTGCCATTGTCTTACTAGGATGCATATGTTTGTAAGCAAATGTTCTGGGTAACTATTAAAGAATTTTGATCTCAGTGATGTGCTTAGAAAATTATTTTATTGTGAATAGTATAGCAAATGATAAAAACAGACATTTAAAATTCTGGTTTCTTCTTCTCTGTTTTAAAGTTTCTTATAGCCCAAAACAGAGCTTTGCCCAAAAATAAGAATACAACACGTCTGAAAATGAGGCAAAAGTTGTGTGGAACGTTTATGTAATATTTTGTTGTTAACAAGAAAGATCATTAACTAGAAAATATGGTGGAATGTAGTTATAAAAATACCAATGTGAACATTTCATTTTAATTTAGTAACCATCAGATAATGAAAAACCTGTGTGGGAGGGCTCCATGTATGATGAGTAATAGTACAGTAAGTAAATAAATGAGCAAATATATATTTCTTCATGTGACTTTACTTTATGTTCTAGGAGATCCTCCATAAAATCATGGAGAATGTACAGGGTTCCCAGATAAAGCAGCTAAAGTTGAAACATGACAGGTAATTTTTGATAGATGTTAATTTTTTATATTATTTAATAGATAAAACAATGGACTAGTGAAAAATTATGACCTAAAGATGTGATTCACAAACAAATATTTTATTTGGCCACTGACTGAATCATTGTTCTTACTATCTTTGAAGCATAGTGTCACAAACAGATTAGGAACCCTGAACTGAGTGCAGAAATGCCAAGACTATAATAGCAGTATTTGAAAGCTGCAAGGGCATACTGAAAAGTAATGCCACTGAATTTTTTATGTGAGAGCTCTTAAAGCTTTTAAAATAAAAAGCTTTATTATTGTTCTGCATCTTTATTCTTCATATCAACATATTTATATCTCAACAGCCACCCTGATCACGAATGCATTTCTCTCAATGAAAGAGCAGTTTGTTGATAGCATCACTGTAGAATGTTCGGTTTTGCTGATGGAGTCACAACCTCATCTATGCCTTCACTGCTTCATCACTGTTAAAGTGAAGTCCTTGAAGTTGTTCGTTAAATTCAAAGTGGGAATGTCGACTGAGTAATATAAATGACCTGTAATGCGTTAACCAATATTGAGAATAGAATAAATCATTTGGAGGCATTATTTTTTAGCACGCCCTTTTAAATGAGTAGATAAATAATTGGCAATCTCAAAATCTGTTTAACATAAACGTTGGAATATTGTAGCATTTACATTCCCCATAAGTCCAAATCTTCTAATGAACTGTAGAAGGAGCAGCTTGTGCTTACACTTTTATTTTGTTTTTGAATCTTTTGGGATTTTAAATTTTCTGCCAGATGCCTGCGGGCATATATTTATATAATATTACACCAGTATATAAAACTCTATTCTCAATCCTAGACAGGGATGCATATTCTATATGGATATGTCCTTTTCTTCTACTGTTGCAGTTGTGAATTTCACAGTTCATCCTGAATTCACTCTTGTTATTTAGCAGAAATACCACCAGTCGGTGTATGTATTGGCACAAGAGTGTAACACACTCCAGGTCCCTGAAGAGGTTTCTGCAAGATGTTTAGTTATCATCTTTATACAATATTCTTACTGTGTGCTTCTGTAGAATAAATATTTTCTTGATCTTAGCTGTATTGTGTCAGAGGTTATGTCACAGAAAAGTGATGAGTGAAAGCATGCTGAGTATGCTAGCAATCCCGTCTGCAGGTCAACACAGTGAGACATATTTCTGAGTGCAGAGCCAGCAGTACTGGGCATTTTGATTAAATAATCCCCATGCTGGTGCTATCTCAGTTTGTTATCCATCTGGATGTCTGGGAACTATACACATAGAGCCTCTTTCAGTATGTCCATTAATCTGTAAATTATTTTGATTTGTTTTGAATTGTATAATACCAGCAGATCCAGCAATGCTTTGCAACTGCTAAATAAGTCCAGGAATCAGATATACGTCTTTATTTCTTTCTGTCCATCTTTGCCTTACACCTCTTTTTATCCTTCTCCTCCTCCCTCCACCCCTCTCTGTTCATAACCTCCTGATCAGCCAGAACATTATAACCACTGATCTACTCTCAATATAAACTCATCCAGTTGATAGCAGCATCACCTCATGAGGAATGACTGATAGTCAGACACACGCACAGTGTATGTTGTATTAACGAGCGTGCTGTCCATGTGTAGAATGGGGAATGTGCGTGATCTATCTGAATTTGACCAAGGGCAGATTGTGATGGTCCGGAGGCTCAGCATGAGCCCTTTGGGAACTGCACAATGTGTCGGGTTTTCGAGGAGTGCTGTGGTGAGTGTCTTCAACACATGGTGAAACCACAGACAGACATTATGGAATTACGTGGCCACCCATCATTACAGATGTTGTAGGCTGGGCAGACTGATAAAACAGGACAGGCAGTGAACTGTAGGGGAACTAACATCAGCCTCCAATGCTCAGCAGACTACAAGTCAATCTGAATGTTTGTTAGATTATCATGGAAAAATTTGAAATAAATTGGTCAATAATGTTTAGAGACTTTTGATACTAATATTTCCATTTTACATAGTATGTATATTACCATATACTATACTGTATACTTTGGAAGAATATATAGGCTTTGTCCATTCAAGCATTTATTAGAGGGTTGTGTAAAAATTTGAAGTAAATCAGTCAAGAATTTTTTGAGAAGTTTGGTGACAACTGTTCCCCTTTATATATTACATACACAGTTATATACCATATGTATTAAAATGTATACAGCTTATGCTTGTTGGAATCTATATTAGAGCTTTGGGTAAATATTTGAAGTAAATTGGTCAAGAACTTTTTGATATTTTTGGTAACAATGTTAAACACCGATTTGTCTTTAAATGGTAGTGTAGAAGATGACTCTTTATATGATTGAAGTTTAAACTGGAATGAGATTTTCACTCTTCAGCAGAGTGTCCGCTGATATGAAACTTCCTAGCAGATTAAAACTGTGTGCCGGACTGAAACTCGAACTCGGGACCTTCGCCTTTCGTGGGCAAGTGCTCTACCATTTGAGCTACCCAAGCACGACTCACACCCTGTCCTCACAGCTTCACTTCTGCCAGTACCTCGTCTCCTACCTTCCAAACTTTACAGAAGCTCTCCTGCGAACTTTGCAGAACTAGCACTCCTGAAAGATAGGATATTGCGGAGACATGGCTTAGCCACAGCCTGGGGGATGTTTCCAGAATGAGGTTTACACTCTGCAGCAGAGTGTGCACTGATGTGAAACTTCCTGGCAGATTAAAACTGTGTGCCAGACTGAGACTCGAACTCGGAACCTTTGCCTTTCGCAGGCAAGTGCTCTACCAACCGAGCTACCAAAGCACGACCCACGCCCCAGCCTCACAGCTTCATTTCTGCCAGTACCTCGTCTCCTACCTTCCAAATATTACAGAAGCTGTCCTGCGAACCTTGCAGAACTAGCCTGCGAAAGGCAAAGGTCCTGAGTTCAAGTCTTGGTCTAGCACACAGTTTTAATCTGCAAGGAAGTTTCATATCAGCGCACACTCCGGTGCAGAGTGAAATTCTCATTCTGGAAACATCCCCCAGGCTGTGGCTAAGCCATGTCTCCGCCATATCCTTTCTTTCTGGAGTGCTAGTTTTGCAAGGTTCACAGGAGAGCTTCTGTAAAGTTTGGAAGGTAGGAGACGAGGTACTGGCAGAAGTGAAGCTGTGAGGACGGGGCGTGAGGCGTGCTTGGGTAGCTCAGTTGGTAGAGCACTTGCCCGCGAAGGGCAAAGGTCCCTAGTTTGAGTCTCGCTCCGGCACACAGATTTAATCTGCCAGGAAGTTTTGAAGTTTAAACTGTTTGTAGTATGAATGTGTCAGGGCCCTTTATTAATATTCCTGTGTCATCAGCAAATCTTATAGTTACTGAAGAGCACCAGGTACATCATTTACGTAAGCCAGAAACAGGAGTGGGACCATATTTAATGTTGCTTCACTGAGAATTTAGTCTTATTTGTGTCATAACATTTCTTAATGTGGCCCTCTGTTTTCTATTGTTAGGATAAGATTCCTTTCATGTGAGGGGAATGCTTTTAATACCACACCATTTTAGTATCTTCAGTAGAATCTTACAAGCTACACAAGTGAAATGCTTGACAAGATTGCAGAAAATGCTAACAGAGTATTTGTTATGTGGGAGCATGGGAGTAACCAGTGACTCGTGCTTCGTTTACTCCGTGCAAGTGTAGCAGATGTTAGATATAAGTTTTTACTTTTTGACTGCCTGTTCGGTGAGTTTTCGTTTCTGAGTTGGAAAAATGAAGTATTTTGCGCAAAGCTGTATGTGGGTTTAATTTTCTTGCCTACATATTTGGTGAACCCAGGAAAAACAAGAAAAACTCTCACAACTTACTACTGTGTGACAGTTCCACCAAAGATGGAGAAGCTAACAAAATTCTGCAAGAAACAAACAATGAGAAGTGACAGCTAAAGCAACAGATTGGGCTTTTGGAGCTTGCAGCGCTGAAGAATGATAGCAAAGCAGACTCCATGAATTTGCAAATGCCAGTAGTAGCAGCCACACCACATAGTCACACATCGATGATTTTTCACGCACGAACGCACCGTTACCAACTGTGCCATGGTTGCAGTTAAGAGCGACTCCATTCACACCTAAGCAACCCATACACCACACTTAAAATGGCATTGATTGCTCGCTGCATGAAATTACTTGAACAGCGACTTTCCCAGATGACATATCAGGAGAAATGCGGAACAGAAGTCCATCTGAATTTTGGAGACATTTACTCACTATAGTCGATGCAAGCATGATGTCCAATGAATTGTTACTGCACGTCTGGCAATGGCAGCTTCCTCATCAAGTTCAACTGACGTTGATTGCGTAAAAATGACAGTCTCTTGACAAACAACTGCAAATAGCTGACAGAGCTTTCACTACTCTACAGTTGACACTTGTAGCATGTGTAGCAATGTCATCTGCCACTTCTGCAATGGAAGCCAGTGATGACTAATCAGAATGGTTAGAAGAATGCAAGTTAAGCTGTGCAGCCACAGGTTACAGGCAAAAACCAGGCTTTGATGAGGGGATCAGGAAACTGCGAGACGTGATGGAAAGTATGGCTACGTGCCTACATGATTTGGAGCCGCAGACGTCCATCAGGTCCACCAGTAACAAGAAGAGGTCACACTCCAAACAGGATCAATCTTACACTGACAATTTTTGCTGGTATCACAGATGATTCGGGCCACTAGCTACAAGATGAACAAAACCTTGTGGACACCCAAATGGCGAGGGCAGCCCACTCTAGGCGCCATGGGCTGCGGCACTCATGAACAGCGCCATATACAAACGAGGAACCAGGTGACAGTTGCAGGCACCAACACCCACAGTCAAGATAAGGCACTTGAAGGCTTCTGATATAGTATACCTTTATGGCACTCAGTATCACCCTGGGAGTATAAGCTAACATTGTACAGATTACAAGTGGTTGATAGACTCACAGGCCTCAACTTCCGGATTGACACTGTCTTGGAAGTGATTACCTTGCTGGCTCCAAGCTTTGTTAAGGAGGACACATGGGAGCCTTTGAAATTGATAACAGTTAACAATTCAAGTATAAACACGAACACCTATAAAGATTTCGCTATAGATATTGGTTTATCTACCTGTTATAAGTAGAATTTTCTAGTGGCAGATGTTTTACAGCCAATCTTAGGCGCAGATTTCTTGTCTCATTTTGCTCTCACCATGGACTTGGCAAATAACTCTCATACTACTGGATCAAATGGCGGCATGATACAAGGCTTCCAGTGCAGTACGGCAGAGGCTGTTTTAGGAGAAGTCAGTAACTCAGCTATACAGTCTCCCCAACAAGAAGACATAAAGACTCCAGTTGTTAAATATAATACAGTGCTTTATATACACATACCACACCATGACCACCAGTAACAAGATGCATCCGCAGATTAGCCCCAGAGCGATTAGCGGAGACAAAAGTGGTATTTGAGGAGATGCTCCAAGCTGGGGTAATAAGAAGGTCTGACAGTTCTTGTGCGTCCCCTCTCCACCTAATATGTAAGGAAGATGGCACATGGTGTCCCTGTGGCGACTACCACCGAGTGAACACAAGAACAATCCTGAACAAGTACCCCATACCAAATATTGAAGAGTTTACCTATGCTCTAGCGGGTGCAAAAGTATTCTCAGTACGGGATTGTCGTAAGACATACAATCAGATTCCTGTGGCTCCACCTGACATGGCAAAGACGGTGATGATCACACCCTTTGGGCTATTCGAATTTCCTTTTATGCCATTCGGACTCAAAAATGCAGCCCAATCCGGGTAAAGATTCATTGATGAAGTGCTCCAGGGATTGCCTTTCTGTTATGTATATCTGGATGATATTTTGGTATTCTCAGAGGATATGCAATCACATATAGGAAGCACGACAAAGGCTTGATACGTATGGAGTAATGCGAAATGAACACAAATGCATCGTGGCCAAGAGTCAAGTAACTTGCCTGGGCTATGTAGTCTCAGTTGACAGTATACAGCCATTACCGGAGAAGATCTTCGTGTTGTGCAATCTACCCAAACCTACAGACTACAAACAACGGTATGGTAAATTTTTACCAGTGTCATTTACCAGTTCCTGCCGAAACAGGTACCACTTACGAACACACTGCTGGCATGAATACCACAGGAAAGGGAAAGCTGCAACGGACACCAGAAATCAGAAATAACCAAAGCTTTTGGCAACTTGCAAAGAAGCTTAGAGGAGGCAATGTTACTCGTGCACCATTGAGTATTGTAGTAGACGTGAGACAGGTCACAATTGGTGCAGCCTTGCAACAGCAGGTTGATGGACATTAGCAACCTCTTAGTTTCTTCTCAAAGAAACTCCAACTCCGACAGACAGAATGGAGTGCATATGACAGAGAGTTGTTGGAAATATATGAAAGCGTCAAACATGTCTACCCGAATATTGAAGCCAGGCCAGTAACAATTTTCACTGATCATAAACCTTTCAGCAACATCAGCGATAAGTGCTCACAAAGGCAGTTCCGGCACAGAGTTTGTCAATCAATTAACTGCAGATATAAGACGCATCAGAGGTGCGGAGAATCTGGTTGCAGATTACTTTTCTTGTGTTTGCGGTGTGACCACCACAATAAACTACGAAGAACTCACTACATCACAGGAAGCAGATCTGGATCTACAAAAGTTATTGACGGACCACACAACAGGGTTACACTTACAGATGGTACTTATGCCAGGAAGATGGCTTAAGTTACGGTGCGATATATCACGGCAGAAGCCACACCCATACATTCCCCAACAATTTCGTAAGGTATCATTTGGCAGTGTTCATGACCTGGCACACCCAGGGCAAATTCCACAATCAAGTCACTGAACAGTATGTTTCATCTGGCTATCAATTAAAAAGGTCACCAGGGAATGGACTCGCTCATGCCTACAGTGTCAGTGCTGCAAAATAGGACAACACGTTCATGCAGAAATTGGGAATTTCACAGGATTACCAACAAGATTTTCCATGTCCATCTGGACTGAGTGGGTCCACTTCCAGTTTCGGATGGCTATAAATACATGTTAACAGTGGTAGACGGATGCATGAGATGGGCAGAGACCATTCTGATCAAACTGGCATAGCGGCAGAAACGTTGCAAAGGTGTTTGTCTCTCAGTGGCTAGCTTGCTTTGGGTGCCCCCTTCATATCACAACAGGTCAAGTCTGCCAGTTTGAGTCTAGTCTGTTCAACAAGCTAGATGATTTATGTAGGTTCCAGCACCACCATACAACGAGCTACCATCCAGCGAGCAATAGTATGGTGGAGAGGTGGCACGGGACATTGAAGGCACCTCTCACATGTCATCAGAGAAGCTGGACAGAAGCATTACCATTGGTTCTCCTTGGACTATGGACCACATACAAGATGGACAGCAATGCCTCAGTGGCAGAATTGGTGTATGGGGAACCACTGAGAATCCCGGCTGATTACCTAACCACTGCCACATCACCAATGCTAAGAAACCTCTCATCACTAATACATGAAATCTGTGAGTGTGTGGAAACAATGAGAAGGCCTACGGTATCTAGACATGGTGAGCGACCAGTTATCATGCATAAGGTGTTGGCAGATTTACACATGTCATGCTCCATACAGATTCAGTCACAGCGCCACTTCACCTTCGAAATACTGGACCTTATCGAATAGTACAACACAGCACCCATACTATGGACATCTCACAGAATGATAAAACTATTAGAGTGTCCATAGAGAGAGTAAAACCAGTATGGGTCTTACCAGAACTGGAGTATGACGAGACTCAAGAAGATGGGGAGGGACCAAAGTTTGGAACTCACTATGCATAATATGGCAGAAGAACCCATGACAAGAGGACATGGAACCACAATTTAACAGCCCACACTGGCTCCCTCATCCTCGCAGCAAAAAGGCCTCCGTACGAGAGCAAGGAGACAAGTCAAGTTAAAGTGCAGAGCACCTGGGATAAATGAGAACTTGGTGGTGGGGGGTGGAGGGGGGGGGGCTCTGTGGGAACGTGTGAGTAGCGAGTGATGTGTGCTTCATTTACTCTATGCAAGTGCAGTGGATGCTGGATACAAGTTTTTGCTCTTCGACTGTTAGTCCTGTGAGTTTTCTTTTCCAAGTTAGAAAAATAAAGTATTAAGTATTTTGTGCAAAGCCATATGTTGGTTTAATTTGTTGCCTATAGTTATTCCTTAGTTCTACCAAAACTGAGTTCATGAAATCAGCTGAAGCCTTTACTGAAGCCAAGCTGACCTGTTGCTAAAATACTATTCTCAGAAAAATGGTTTAATATTCTGTTGTAAGCTATACTAAAAAAAACCTTCAGTTGGGAGGAAGATCAGTTACTTATATCCACTTTTATAAATGGGTGTTGCTAATGCAAATTTCAGCCTTTCAGGAAATACATCTTCACTCCTCAACTGGTTACAAAGGTAGCTCAAGAGGGGCATTACCAAATCAACGAAAGATTTTAGTACTATGACTGAAATACCATCATAACCAGAAGATGTACTGCTTTTCAGTGACCTGATAATTTCTGTGATCTCTCTAACACATTATTTGGAAAAATTGATATCTGGTGCTGAAGAATGTAATGCCTGTCTTAAGTAATGATAAAAGACCAGCTTGCAATGATCATTGCATCTAAATTTCTTCTTTGAATAGAGTGATGAGTTTACTTAACAAATGTTGTACTATTTGTTAATGTGCAGAATGCATTTCACATATACATCCAGATCCTAGCAAGAAAATGTTCAGCGCCATCCATTATGATGAGCAGCACCATCAGTGGTAAAAATGCTAAAAAGAAATGTTATTGTGTTTTGACAGGGCAAAATGTGCACAGCACATGGATAAATGACACGGGATTCCAATGTGATTCTTCAAAGGCTGATATGAAAGCAAGTGACCGATTTCCAGTTGATATAGTGCACTGTGAAATTAACAGTAACCAGCAGCAATACAAAAATGCTGAGACTAGACATACTGCCTTAGGTAAACTCAGTGATTATCTTGCAAAAACTTTGTATAATATATTTGTGCAGCAGGTCACACAAGTAATATCATTGTTGTTTTCAACATATTACCACATCATCATTAGAGTATCTATTTAAAAATAAGAAAAGAGGGGGATACCAGTACTACAAAACTTAATTACAAATCAAATTAACTTCTATACATCACAAAATGTATTTGAATACATTATAAAGTGTCACTTCAACTGAACAGGTCCAGAGAACCACTCACACTGTAAACATATCTGTGTTCTGATTGTTAGAACTGAAGGCTACAGTTAACTAAATTGTAATATAAAGTTGGTAACTTTAAAATTGCAAATACTAAATCAAACAATCGAAAATCTTTAATGGAATAATGATATATTATGAAAAGAATAGTTGCTACTCACCATATAGTGGAGATGCTGAGTCGCAGATAGGCACAGCAAAGAGACTGTCAGCAGTTAATCTTTTCACCAGAAAGGCCTTCATCAGAATTAGACAACATACAAATATACACTCACACTAACAGAACTCTCTCACACACAGGACCACAGCGTCTGGCTGGCATGGCCAGACTGCGAGCAGCAGTGCATGATGGGAGAAGCAAACTGGGTGGTGATGAGCAGCAATAAGGAGGAGGCTGTGGCAGGGGAGGGGGCAGGGATAGCAGGGTAGGGGTGGGGGACAGTAAATTGCTGGTTGTGGGGCCATACTGGGATGAGTTGAGAAGAAGGTAGGGCAGCTAGGTGCAGTCAGGATGTTAGACGGTTGGCAGCAGGGTGGGGGGGTTTGGGAGGAAGGAAGCAGAAAAGGAGAAAAGTAAAAAGACTGTGGGTGCATTGGTGGAATAGAGGGCTGTGTAGAACTGGAAAGGAAACAGGACAATGACTAAAAAAAGAAAGAGTTTCCACCTGCGATATTCAGAAAAGCTGGTGTTGGTGAGAAGGTTCCAGATGGCACAGGCTGTGAAGCAGTCATTGAAATGAAGAACGTCATGTTGGGCAGCATACTGAGCAACTGGGTGGTACTGTTTCTTGTTCACAGTTTGTCAATGGTCATTCATGCAGACAGACAGTTTGTTGGTTGTTGTACCTGATGCCAGACTTGTTGTATTTACTTAATTGCAACATAAAAACACACCATAACTCATACAACTCTTTTACTAGAAAATTAAACAACAGAACAGCATAAAAACAAATGAGGAAACATAAGTTAGAGAATGTGCCAGAGGTAATAATTACAAATGGCAATCACTCGCACACAGTATTACACTGCACATAACACTGCACTTCACCACTCCCCCCTTAGTGTCAACGGTACTTTCTGTTGAAATGGACATGTCATCCAGACCGAGTTACAACAGGTCGTGTGCAGGCTGCTGATGGTGCATTAGAGGCAGCCTCAGACGTCTGTTGAGACTGACCTGTGATGTGCAGCGGAGTGTCTGGAGCTTCGGTCATATCCTCAGTGTATGTAGATGCATCCGTACCAGAGTAGCGAGCGCAGAAAGCTGGTTTGAGCCTGTCGATGGAGACGATGGTTGGTGTACCCATCACATCGACATTTACTGTCTTGTCCTCCCTACTGATGGCACGATAAGGTCTGTTGTAGGGTGGCTGCAGCGGCTTGCGTACTGCGTCATGCTGTAAGAAGACATATTGGCATTCCTGTAGCTCGTCAAACACGAATGGACGATGGGTCTGCTGATCCCTTGGAACAACAAGGCATAGTTGCTGGATTTGCGTACGCAGCTTTTGTACAAAATCTGAAGTGTCAGTGCTGTTGTCTGGCACATTAGCAAAGAACTCGCCGGGAAGCCGTATCGGTTGGCCATAAACAAGTTCTGCAGTCGTGGCATTCAGGTCTTCTTTCAGCGGTGCACGGAGACCCAGGAGGACAATGGGCAACGTCTCTGTCCACCACTGTGAGGCGTGACAACAAAGCAACACTTTCAGTTGGCGGTGCATGCGTTCAATTAAACCGTTTGCTGATGGGTGGTAAGCTGTAGTTCTAATGCGCCTTTTACCCAGTAGGATAGAGAGTGCTTTGAACAAATACGACTCCAACTGTCTTCCTTGGTCTGTTGTGATTTGTAACGGCACTCTAAAATGGGCAATCCGTTTCCTGAAGAATGCAGTAGTGACAGTTTCCGCTGTGATGTTGGCGATCGGGAACACCTCGAGCCAGCATGTAAAACGATTGATGGCTGTAAGGCAGTAGGTGTATCCTTTCAATGGTGGGAGAGGTCCTACTAGGTTTAGGTGGACATGATAAAATCTCTGATTTGGAGGAAGAAATGTGCCAAGAGGTGCCCTAATGTGCCAGCTAACTTTATTCCATTGACAGGCCACACACTGTCGCACATATTGCTTGCAGTCATTGTCCATGTGTGGCCAGACAAAAGCTCGCTTCTCCATGTTGGTAGTGTCTCATATTCCAGGGTGCGACAAGTTATGTAAAGAGGCGATTGCCTGTTGGCGAAAGTCAGTAGTCACAAAAGGTCTCAGTTTGTTGGTGGCGACATCACAATACAGCAGCACAGTTGACAGTGGCAGTGTAATACAGCAGAGTTGTAGGCCCAATGGTTGCGCCAACAAATCTTGAAGCTCACTATCAGATTGTTGCGCTACGGTGAGAGCTTCAAAATCAACTGCTTCAGTGATTGCTTCAATCCAGGAGAGTGCATCAGCTGGAACATTTAGTTCTCCTTCTGTCTGATATAATCAAGGTGTCACAGCTGACGTGGCGATGACTTCTCAGGACGGTGGCAGAAAGCATATGTTAGTGGCTTATGATCTGTGATGAGAGTGAACTTCTGTCCTTCCAACATGTGACAAAATTTCTTAATAGTAGCATATGCAGCATACAGTTCATGATCATATGTGGACCAATTCTGTTGGGATGGCGATAGCTTTTTACTCAAAAAGGCTAAGGGCTGCCAGTGCCCATCTATTTGCCGTTGCAGTGCAGCACCAATTGCAGTTGGAGATGCGTCGACCATCAGGGCGAGAGGTGCCTGCGGAACTGGGTGCATAACAATGTATCTGCTGTAATGGCAGTCTTCAGCTTTTTAAATGCCAACTTGGCCTCACTGTGCCCCTGGAGTTTGTGCTTCGGCTTCGGTGAACCTTGCAAGAACTTATCCAGTGGTGCAGCTAGGAAGACATGATTGCGAATAAATCGACAGTAAAAATTGGTTATGCCAAGAAATCTACGTAATTCTTTAACCGTCATAGGCTGGGGAATATTCAGTATAGCATCTACTTTCTCCTGTGGTGGCCATATGCCTTGAGCATTGATAGTATAGCCTAGGAACTGTACTTCATCTGCTCCAAAAATGCACTTTCACGGGTTGACGAGCAGGCCATGTGCACGTAAATGAGTGAAGATCTGTCGTACGTTGATGGTGTTCTGCCTCTGAATTTGACATGACCAAAACGTCGTAAATATACACATAACAGAAGTCTAAGTCATGTGTCTCTTTGTCCATGAACTGTTGAAACGTTTGGGCAGCATTACAAAATCCAAAAGGCATTCAGGTAAATTCAAAGAGTCCAGACAGCATGCAGATGGCAGTCTTAGCCATGTCGTCAGTGCCACAGGTACCTGGTGAAATGCACAAAATAAGTACAATGTAGAAAAGATTGACTTACTGTAAACATTGAAAGTAAAATCTTCGATATGCAGGACTGGGTAACAATCTGGAATGGTTCTGGCATTGAGCTGTCCATAGTCGCCGCATGGACACCATCTGTTATTCTTCTTTGGTACCACGTGTAGAGATGACCAACTACTGCTCGATGGGCGGCAGATTCCTTGTGCTAACATGTACGAGAATTCCTGCTTAACTATCTTCAGTGTCTGAGGTGTCAAGCAGTGCAGTCGAGCATGTAGTGGTGGCCCAGGTGTAGTCAAAATATAGTGCACTGTCAAGGGCTGCACAGGTGCTAGTCTGGCATGTGATCTCTGGGAACTGCCTGAGGAGTTCTATAAATGGAGAATCACCAGTAACCACTCGTACTGCTGTGTCTTCCACGCAATGCACTCGACCTTGGCTTGCTAGGTTGGTAGTAGTGTCAAGAAGGCATTGGTGACAGAGGTCAGGCAGGAGTCCATAAAATTATAAAAAATCTGCTCCAAGTATGAGGTGCATCACATCTGCTACAACAAATTGCCATTCAAATCTGCGCCACAGGCCCAAGTCCAAAACTAATGTGACATGACCATATCTTGTTATTGTGGAACCATTGGCTGCGAAAAGGTGGCAGTCATCACATTTGCGATGTGGCAGACAAGCAGATGGGTAGACTGACACGTCAGCACCCATGTCAACCAAATACTGTAACTTTGTGCTATGTTCCGTTACAAACAGTCGACGGCTGCCACTTGGAGAGCCAATGGCTATCATCACTGACTTCATGCTGAGTTTCCCTGTTCACGCGGCAGTTTACACTTGCATGCCTCGGAACCATACCATCGGTGATACCAACAGACTCTTGTTGATGAAGGTGAGCAGCTGCAGTTACCTGGCGAGCCGTGGCGGCGAGATCGGCAGCTGGTAGTCTGGGTCCGTAATGCAGCTACTTGTGTGGTGAGCTCGGCAACCTGTGCTTGTAGCGCGGCAAGTGTGTTGTCTGCCCGAGGTTGTGAGCAAACTGTTGCGACACATGAGGATGGATACATTTTCGCTATGCGATCTGCAGTTTGCACGAGTGCATCCAGATCGCCAGCACACACTGTCAATATTTTCTGCGAGTCGGGGGCAGGCGCGATAGCCAAATATTCCGCAAAATGTTGTCGCTGATGGTGTTGCTTGTTAATATACGCAGTCAGCGTAGTATCTGCGATGGCGTGCGATCGCCTAGCTCCCATGTGCGGAGTAGCTTCTCCAATCTCTTCGCCTTGGACTGCGAGAGCCGGGTATCAGAGCGTTCTTGATGGTTGTGTAACAATCAGTACCCAGTGGTGACTCCAGGATATCTTGTACTTCTGCGGCCATGTCTTCATTGAGTGCAGCAACTACATAACAGTACTTTGTTTCATCTGCAGTTATATGCACTAGCACAAATTGACTTTCTACTTGAGCAAACCACAGCATGGGATTCTGTTGCCAAAATGGTGGTGGTTTTACTGTCACATGATTAATTACTGCGCCAGTAGACACTTCTGTAGTTGGTGGTGGGTCTGCCATTGTGAGATATGGCGAAATGGAACACAGAAGATGCGTGACACGGCTGACACGGATGTTCGTACTTAACGCGACTTGGCATGATACGGACCGTTAGTGATCATTGAATTTCACGTTAGTTACCATCGGACATCAAGTCGGGGTCACCAATGTTATGGGACAAGTTGTATTTACTTAATTGCAACATAAAAACACACCGTAACTCATACAACTCCTTTACTAGAAAATTAAGCAACAGAACAGCATAAAAACAAATGAGGAAACACAAATCAGAGACTGTGCCAGAGATAATAATTACAAATGACAATCACTTGCACACAGCATTACACTGCATGTAACACTGCACTTCACGCCCATGAAGAATGCAGCACAGTGATAGAACACATGACTGATTTCTCAGGTAGCCACATGTTTGATAGGAAAGGTGATGCTTGTGACTGGACTGGAGTAGGTGGTGGTGGGAGGATGTATGGGACAGATCTTGCATCTAGGTCTATTACAGGAATATGAACCATGAGGCTAGGGGTTAAGAGCAGGGGTTGTGTAGGAATGGGCAAGGATATTGTGTGGGTTTTGTGGGTGGCAGAATACCACTGTTGGAGGGATGGGAAGGATAGTAGATAGGGCATTCCCTGTTTCAGGGCATGACGAGAGGTATTCGAAACCCTGTTGGAGAATGTGAATCAGCTGCTCCAGTCGTGGGTGGTACTGAGTCATGATGGGAATGCTCCTTTGTGGCCGGACAGTGGGAGTGGTGGGTGACTGGAGAGATGAGGCAAAGGAGATGTGTTTTTGTACAAGGTTGGGAGGGTAATTACAGCTTGTGAAGGCCTCAGTGAGACACTTGTCATATTTCGAGAGGGACTGCTCATCACTATAGATGCGACAGACACAGATACTAGGCTGTATGATAGGGACTTCTTGGTATGGAATGGGTGGCAGCTGTCAAAGTGGAGGTATCGCTGGTGGTTTGTAGGTTTGCTATGGATGGAGATACTGTTGTAGCCATCTCTGAGGTGTAGGTCAACATCGAAGAAGGTGGCTTGTTGGGCTGAGGAGGACCAAGTGAAGTGAATGGGGGAGAAGATGTTAAGGTTATCGTGGAATGTGGATAGCATGTCCTCTCCCTCAGTACAGATCATGAAGATGCCATCAGTGAATCTGAACCAGGTGAGGGGTTTGGGATTGGGATTCTGGGTGGTTAGAAAGAATTCCTCTAGATGGCCCATGAATAGGTGGCATAGGATGGTGCCATGCTTGTACCCATAGCCATATGCTGGATTTGTTTGCAGGTGATGCCTTTAAAGGAGAAGTAATCGTGGATGACAGTTGGTCATGGTGACTAGGAAGGGGGTTATAGATTTGGAATCCATCAGGCATTGTGAAAGGAAGTGTTTAATAGTGGTAAAGCCATGGGCATTGGTGGTGTTAGTGATATGGCATCAACAGTGACAAGTATGGCGCCATGTGGTAAAGGAACAGAAACTGTGGCTGTGGAGAGTCAGTGTAGGAAAGGTACCTTTTGATAAAGGAGGGTAGGGTGGGTAATAGGCTGGAGGTGTTGGTCTATGAGAGCAGATTCTCTCATTATGGCACAGTAACTGGTCACAATGAGGTGTCTTGGGTGGTTGGGTTTATGGATGTAGAAGGTAGGAGTGTGGGGGGTGGCAAGAGTGAGGAGAGTTATGGACTCTGGGGAGGGTGAGGAGAGTGATGGACTCCAGGGAGAGCTACTGGGATGGGCGTAAGGATATGAGGAGAGACTGGAGAGCATGCAAGGTCACGTGCTATTTACACTAGATTACATAACATACTGTAACATCTCCGAGGCCAATGCTCGCAGAATTTATGACACGAATTTGCCACCCACACCACCCTCTAACAAAACCACCTTAGTACATTTGTCAGCAGGTTCACTATGTTATCAATATACTGTGTTGAGAACCATGGGACCCAAAGAACCTATGGGCCTAGAATAAAGGAAAACAATTTATTTCTTGGCTTTTGGAAAGATCAGTGTGTAGTTTTATTAACCTTTATTTTTCAATTTCAGTAATAAAATGTTACATCACCAATAATCTTAATAGTTTTACAATTTAAATCACCTGTAAACCAAATGAAAACTCCCTCAGTCTCACTTGTCTTATAATGATTCCTAGTCCTCAAAATCAAATGCATACTAGAAACGAGATACGAACGGCCCATATCTTTGTTATATGCCTCTCCAATCTGAAATGTCCAATAAGCAATGACATTATGACTCCTGAAATCATCAAGACCAGCAACTTTTTGAGCATCAGAACAATGTACTTCAGCAGCAGTTACCCAACCATTACCATGTTGCTCGTCATCAATTTTAATCTCAGTAAAGTTGAAGACACAACCGACAAACAACGATGGCCCTTGCAAAATAACTTGGGCACCAACTTTAGATGATGTAGTCACTAACACATTATCTGTAGCTTTATAAACAGGAGACCCACCCTATGACCTCTGTAATAATGACGACCAGGCATGAGTCTGACAGTTGGCAGGACCAGATTTTAGGTGGTGGATTGCATTTCTTTCTGCGGAAGTAAGGTTTGCTTGCATATTGAGGGAGTCAGGGAATGATGGTGAGACAAGGTTCAAGGTTAAGAAATTCTGAAAAGTTACAGGAGATGACTTTGGGGCAGTGGGGGTGCTTGACGTTTGGATGGAGGAGTGAACTGAGTCAGGCACGATTCAACATTGGTCTTTGGTTGACTCTGACTGGTAGGGTTGGTGGAGGAAAACTGTTTCCACTGTAGACACCTGGAGAAGGAGAGAGGGTCTTTAACAAGTCCTGCATGACTATAATTTGGGAGTGCGGCAAAAGGTGAGGACTTGGGAGGGACTGATATTTCTGTGGGGCTAAGGCTATTGGAGGAAAGGTTCGTGACTGTGCTGAGCACCCTGTTGCTGAGTACACTGCCCAGCACGATGCTCTTCATATCAATGACTGCTTCAGAGCCTTTGCCATCTGGGTCCTTCCTACCAACACCAGCCTTTCTGAACTGCACAGGTGGGAACTTCCCCTGCAATGTATCCTACATTCCCGTAACCCTCCTGCCCTCTAACTTTGGTATTCATTGTTTTTTACTCACCTGTCCCATTCCTTGTTTATATTCCAGCATTACACAGCCCTCTTTACCAACCAACGCACCCAGTCTTCTTATTTTTCTCCTTTTCCACTGCTCCTGCCCCCTGCTCTCTGTCTAACCTCCTGATTGCACCTAGCTTCACTTCCCTCTCCCCACCTCGTCCCTATATGCTCCCACAATCAGCACTTTCACTTTACCATCCCCCATCCCTACCCTGCTATCCCTCCCCCTCCTCACCCCTGCCTTCTCATTAACCCCACCACTCAGTTTACTTCTCCCATCATGCGCTGCTACTCGCCGTTTGGCCTCAGCAGCTAGAGACAGTGGTCGTGTGTGTGTGTGTGTGTGTGTGTGTGTGTGTGTGTGTGTGTGTTTGTCTGTCAGTCTATTTCTGGTGAAGACTTTTGGCCAAAAAATTACTTGCTGACAGGTATTTTGCTGTATCTATCTGCAACTCAGCATCTCTGCTATATAGTGAGTAGCAACTACTCTTTTCATAGTATTATATTGCCAATACATGATTAAGAATATTCTCAGTGCACTATTGACTATGAGAGGGAGCTTTCTCAGAATAAAAGGTAGGAAAAATACTTATCTGTTGGAGAATACTAGCTAAGTGTGGACTAAATGGGGGATAGATGATGCCACCTACAGACATATCTGTAACAAACACATATCAATTCAGAAATGTTTTCAAATATTGAGTTTTAAGCCAGTAACATCCACATTAACAACTACAGATTTATGTAGTTATGGGATTGATTCAAATCATCTTTGCATCTTAGTGATAACACTGGCACAATTAGATCTTTTTATTTGTTTATTTATTTATTTTTTTCAGTACATCTCAGAAAACTGAACACAGCATCTTACAGATATTCACAGGCATTTCATTCAGCAGCAGTTTGTTGTCATTTGAATATAATTTTCAGGGAACTGAAGAAGATGTACACTCAGCAAGCAAAAATCTCCAGCGAAACAGTGAGGACAGTCAGCAAGGACAAGTCATTAAAGAAAGGAGAGAGAGAGCGCATACTACGTGAGAAGCAGCAGAACAATATAAGGAAGTTTGTGGAAGAGAGGAATGTGGCTGACATGAGGCAGGACAGGGAGAGGGAGAAGCTGACCCTTAAGCACCAGCAGCAGGCTGCTAACGTCAATGCTGAACTGCAGAATGTGAGTAGCACTGCCATTTTTGGCAACAACACCTCATGTCATCTGACAAAATTCCTTGTGTTGCAATTACTGAGGTGTGGTAGGCTGTCCTTGCCAAATGACTCAGCTTCCACTGAGCCACCTCGACATGCCTCATGAGCTTCAGTATGCCAGTGGTTTATAACTATTAGCCCATTTCATTTTTGATGTATTGTGCAGCCAAAAACCTTAAAATATTGTGGGTATCCTAACTTGCTTTATGAATGTAATGGTATGTAAGAGAAGCTGAAATATACCCGCATCACAGATGTGTTTTCCATTAGAACACTGCACCTCACAACAAAAAATCAAACTAAATGCCCTTCCCCGCCATTCCAAACATCTGGCAAGCTGGTTGCTGTTGTGGCCTTCAGTCTGATGTAGCTTTGCGCTCTAGTTCTATCCTGTGCAAGCCTCTTTGTCTCTGAATAACTACTGCCACCTGCATCGATTTGAACCTGCTTACTGTATTCATCCCGTGGTCTCTTTCTGCAATTTTTACCACCGCTTCTGTCTATTATGAAATTAATTATTGTGTGATGCATCAGAAGTGTAATATCAACTGATTGCTTTTCTTCATCAGGTTGTGCCATAAATTTGCTTTTTTTCCCAGTTCAGTACAGTACCTTCTCATTACTTATTCGATTTACCCATTCAGTCTTCAGCATACTTATTATCATCACATTTCGAAAACTGCTGTTCTATTCTTGCCTGAACTGCTTATTGTCCATGTTTCACTTCCATATAAGGCTACACTCCAGACAAATATCTTCAGAAAAGGCTTCTTAACACTAAATTAATTTTATATGTATACAGATTCCTCCTCTTCTGAAATGCTTTTCTTGCTGTAGACAATCAGTATTTTGTATCATATCTACTTGTGCCATCATCAGTTATTTTGCTGCCTGAATAGCAAAGCTCTTCTATTAATTTCAGTGTCTTATTTCCTAAACTAGTTCCCTCAGCATCACCTGGTTTACTGTGACTACATTCCATTACCTCCGTTTTACTTTTTTTTATTTTACTTTGCGGCCTCTGGCATAGTTATGAAGTGATAGCAAACCTCAAAGATTTTATTTCTTCTCCACAAGCTTTTATTTTCTTTCCAAATTTACCTCTGGTTTCCTTTACTGTTTGCTCAATGTACAGATTAGATAACACGTGGGACAGGCTATTATCCTGTCTCACCCTCTTATCATACAGCTTACCTTTCATGTCATTCCACGCTTACAGCTACTGTCAGTTTTTTGTACAAGCTGCAAATAACCTTTTGCTCTCTGTATTTCATTCGTACTACCTCCAGAATTTCAAACATTATGGTCCAATCAACATCGTCAAAAGCTTTCTCTAAGTCTAGAAATCTTTCAATGTTGGTTCACCTTTCTTCAACCAATCATCTAGGATAAGTCGTTGGGTCATCATTGCCTCATGCTTTCCTACATCTTTGTCTCCAAAAGCAGTCTTCCCCAAAATTGGCTTCTACTAGTTTTTCTGTAAAAAAATTTGTACGAATGTTTTGCAAGTGTGACTAACTAAAGTGATATTTTGTTATATTCATACCTGTTAGTACCTGTCTCCCTTGGAATCAGAATTATTACATTCTTGTTAAAGTCTGAAGTTATTTCATCTGTCTCATACATCTTGCACAGCTGGTGGAATAGTTTTGTCATTACTAACACTCCCAAGTATATCAGTAATTCTGAGGGAATATCGACTACTTCCAGGAGTCTTGTTTTGACTTACCTCTTACAGTCTAAGTAGGTCTGTCGAATTCTTGTTGCAATAGTGTATCTTCCATCTCATTTTCATTTACTTTCTCTTTTATTCCTATAAAATTGGTTCTGTACATTCCTTTTGCCCTTCAGGCTTTTCTTTTTAGATACGTACTGACTTGTCATCTGAGTTCTTGAGATTCATAAATGTACTTCTCTTTTCTGCAAAGGTCTCCTTCACTTTTGTATATGCATATTTTATCTTTCCACTTCATACATTCTTTTACAGTCTTGCATTAGACCTCTTAACCATTCATGCTTAGTCATTCTGCACTTTCTGTCAATGTCGCTTTTCAGATGTCTGTATTCCCTTTCACCTGCTCCATTTGCTGCATTTTTGTTTTCATTTTTTGCAGGTTAATTCAATATCTCCTGTGATATTCAAGGATTTCTATTAAACCTTTTTTCTTTTAAAAAAAACCTGTATGGTCCTCTCCAGCCTTTACTGTTTTATTGTTCAAAGCAACAAAACTCTGAGCAACCTCTCATTGTTACACTTGATCCAGGTCTCATCTCCTTAATTTCCTACCTTATTTCAGTTTCTACAGTTTTAATCTGCAGTGTATTATGGGGAGAGTCCACATCTGCCCCTGGAAATGTCATACAGTTTAGTATCTGGTTACAAAATCTCTGCCTTACTATTATAGAAACAGCTATTATACAAGCAGCTCTCTTCCATGTATACAACCTTTTTACATGATTCTTCAACCATGTGTCAGCAATGATTAAATTATGCTGCATGCAGATTTCTAGCACTTAGCTTGCTCTTTCATTCCTTTCCCCCTCCAGTGCTTTTCTTGTACTGCTTTTCTTTCTCTTCCTTAACTATGTCAAAACTTTTTTTTTTTATCTCATCACTCATTGTTTCATTCTCTTCATCCTCTGCAGTTGGTACATAAACTTACGCTACTATTGTGGGCACTGAACTCATGTCTGTTTGGCTGCAAAATGCATTCACTCTGCTGTTGATAGTAGCTTACCCACATTCCTATTTTCTTATCTGCATTATCCATAATGGATTCTGTATTTATAACCTCGTACTCACTTGACTAGATGTCCTATTCCTCCTGCCACCACACTTTGTTTATTCCACTTATATTTAACTTCATCTTATCCACTTTCCTTATGAAATTCTCTTACCTACCTATCCAATCAAGGGTTCTAGATTCAATGCTCTGATTCATAGATTCATTTTTATTTTTCATGATGACACCATCTTCCTTAATAGTCCACGTCCAGAGATCCAAATGGGAGGCTATTTTACTGCTGGAATACCTCACCCAAGAGCATGCTATCATTATAACCATACAGTAGAGCTACATACACTTGAGGGGAAAATAATGGCTACAGTTTTCCCTTACTCATTCACTTGCAGTACCAGCACAGCAAGGCCAGGATGGATTGCAAGGGCAGATCGATCAAATCACCTCGACTGTTGCCTCTGCCACTACTGAAAAGGCTGCTGCCCCTCTTCAGGAACCTTCCCCCGATTGTAATTACATCTGTGATACTGCTCTCTGTATCGCTGAGGCGCACAACCCACCACACCTTGGTGAGATTCATGGTTCATGGGTGGTTGGACTGTGCAGTACATTTGAGATTTCAGAGATCTGTCTTGGGTACTTTCTTGGGGGTTACTCTGGGAACCCAAAGAAAGTACCCTAAACAGATAATTGAACTCTGATGTGTACTGCATTATCTGAATGCCAGACACCCTTGTCAGTTTCTGCTAAGGTGTTCATTTGTGGTGTAGAGAGGTCCATGATTAAAAAATTCATTGAGAGTCATCAGGGTGCATTTGCCGATTTGCTCCACAGTCCTTGCAAGCTACCTCTGTATCGTACAGTAAATCTGCCCCCCTGTAGGCAGACCTGACACCACTATAGTCTTAATCTCACGGACACATGTCACTGACACCACCATAGTCTTAATCTCATGGATACATCGCAGAAGGAGCAACTGTGTGGATAAAGTGCTTACTCCTCACTCCTGACCTGATGTTGGTATGGTCATTGCAGACATACATACCACTCTATTTTCTTCTTGCCATCCCTTGCAGAAGTAGTACTAATTGACTGTAGTAAAACACTTTATGTATGTGGCTAACTACTTGTGTTGATTCTACATCTACATCTATACTATGCAAACCACTCTGATGTGCATGGCAGAGAGTACTTTGTACTGTACCACTTATGAGGGCTTCTTCTCATTCCATCCACATATGGAGTACAGGAAGGCTGATTGGTCCACTGCCTCTATGTGTGCTGTGTAATCAGTCTAATCTTGTCTCCATAATCCCTATGGTATCACTATGTAAGGGTGGGGGGGGGGGGGGGAGGGGGTTGAGGAATATCTCTAGATTCAGTTTTGTGAAGATACAACAAAGCTTACGGCAAGACACACATTTATTTTATAAACATAAAAATCAGCTAGAGTTTTGAAATATTGTAAATATTACACTTCTAGAAAACTTATTATACATTACAGTAACTGTAATAGTCTATTCAATTCCTGTGTGATGTTTGTGAAACACGATTTTATGCATCGCATTGCAGTTGTCGAAAATTATGTCTGTCTTTAGGGATCCATCAAGGGAATAATAGATGTTTCTGAACATTCAGCAGTCATGTGCAAATTCACCATCCAGTGCATCATCATTCTATTATTCTTCCAAGGTGCTAAGGAAAAATCTGATAGTGACCATAATTTTCTGATGCTTCCCTTAAAATATAGATTCACACAATTCTGCCTGGAGTCCCATTACTGGATTTACAGTTAGTATATTTTTTGTGGAGATAAACAAACTGTTCCTGCTAAGTATCTTTTGAGGGAGACAGTTTCAAAGTCAAATACATGATTTTTAGTCAATTTACCACAATGGTGCAGACAGAATTATAAGTAGAAGGTAACAGAGATTATAGCTTTATAAAGTATGTCTTACCTCATCTCCCACAAGCACTGCGTCTTCAGGCCAAGAGTGGCCTACCGGGACCCTCTGGCCGCCGTGTCATCCTCAGTGAAGGATGCGGATAGAAGGGAGCGCGTGGGGTCAGCACACCGCTCTCCCGGCCGTTATGATGGTTTTCTTGACTGAAGCCACTACTATTTGGTCGAGTAGCTCGTCAATTGGCATCACGAGGCTGAGTGCACCATCTCCCACAAGAGAGTGAATATTTAAAGATTGAGGTCTGTAAACATCAGAGGTTATAAGAAGGAAAGGTGGCAGGCAACAAATAAAAGAGTGGAAAATTTTGCTAAAAGGGAGACAAGACATAAGAAAAGAAAGAAAAAACTAATCACCGTGTTTGGCACTGAGGAGTGTCATGCATTGTGTTGACTTGAAAATATGGGTTATAGCTCACTTTCACTCTTTGTTGTCCTCCTTCACTCTGGTGCAAAAGCCTTCAAAAAGCTCCTATCTGACCTAGAACAAGACATTGACAATCCCAGTAAATGCGAATGTAAATTAAATCATACATTACTAGCCACCCCTACGAATTATGTATCTAGAGTTCGGCATAGAAGATTTCTGTTAACTGTAGAACGAAACAGCAACACAGATTGTAGTAAACAGGTTTATATTCCTTTGGTATTTCTATATAACTGAGGAAGCAGTGGCTTTTCTTAAAGTACTCATTATGTGTTTCTTTTACTTTGTTACATGTTTTTGCTTGAATAAGCCAAAATAGTTTGTTGCACTTTGGGTAGAGTTAGTTTTTAATGAAACTGCAAACAGTTGCTTTACCTTAGCTTGTTCTGCATCTCGAAAGGTTATTTGTGGTGAGATCTTTTGTCTCTGACCGTTATTCAGATTCCCCACCTAGCACGGATGTGGACATGTCAGAGGAACTAAGGCTGCAAGCAGTGGCTGTGGGCCGCTCTCATAAGCGAAGCTGCCACCCAGATATGCATGTTATGTGGTGCCTCCCTGTGGCGACTGTTTGCGGCTGAGCCTTTGGCCCAGGCTTGTCACACGGTTCATTGCTTGCCATACTTTGTAGCTGTTTATATCGTGACAGTGCATGGTCAAGTTAACTTAGTTTGTTTCGGGTCTTGAGTGGTTACTCATTTAGAGCTGTTGTGTTGCTGCACTGACTTTGCTATGTTCAAGACTTGTTAGTGCTTCATTCACTCTGTAAACTCAAGTCTATTCTGCACTTACAGTAATGTGTCTGTGTTTCCTTGTGGTTTGGTGTATCCACTGGAGCAAATGATGATAATCAGTTTCTGCCTATGGCATAAAGGATAGAAAAGGATCCATGTAACACAGTGTATGAGTGGATGGATGATACTACAAGTATGGATGCGATGAAGGTGGACAGCAATAGAACATAAGGACAGAAGGGTGCAGTTTGAGAAGAAGCAATCACAGTGAAACCCCTAATTAACAGTTTCATGCAGTCCAGACTTACAAAACACAAAATTGAGGAAAATGCAGAATTGGTCAAAAAATTGAAATTGGTATTGGATACAAGGTAATCGAGATATATTCTGACAAGCTATGACAACAATTATATGTCAAGAGACACATTTTTGAGTGATCTTTCCTTTGTGCTCACTCAGAAAAAAATAAAAAATTGACAAAGATGGTAAATTAAACTGAAAACTGTGAAGTATGGTGAAAGGCATGGGAATCTGATGTGAGGGTGTAAATTTCTGTACAGTGTGCAAAATGTAAAAAATAGAAAACATAGGTGCTACGGTTTCACTTCATGCCTTCCACCAGTGCTGCCAATGTTCATGATCTACAGTGTGGTGCAAAGTACATACGTGAGTAGTGTATATAGTTTTTGCAACTTTATCGTGTCAAATTGAACATGGAAGCCTTTAAAATGTGCAATCTCAAAAACCTTGTTCTATTTCCATGTTATATCTCTGCCATAGCACATTATCTGCACAAAAAGTATATTTTCAGCATGTCACAAAATGCTTTCCGCCCTACCTGCACCTCCTCTCTCCACACATACAGTAGGTGAGCTCAATTTACATGTATTAAGTCCCTTTTACACAATCAGCTACTCAAGACAAGCACATCTATTGCAGTGCCCTTGTTGTTTTATTCCCATACCGACTCTTGTCTGTTTTGAGTGGATATTTTCATTTACATGCCAGTACCAAAATTGCCCATGTTGTCATACTGTCTGCTGTGCAGTTTGGCATCTGAGTGGTGAAAGTGGGGTCATAAGAGACTTTTCTTTTTCCAAAAAATCGAAATATAGTAAGAAAATGTAGGAACAAACAATAACAATAGAGTTCATTAATGACCCAAGCATAATTCCTTGTGGGAGTTCTTACCAAAAGTCATGTGGTAAATTCTCTACACTCCTGAGAACTGAAAGAATAAGAAAAGTGTCATCTAAACATTTCAGAACATGAACACATACTTCCTCGAGAAAATATACACTTGCAAACACACCACACAACATGTAGAATGCAGTAAATAGTGCTTACTTTTCAGTGTGCCATGAAAGCAAAGCAAACAACATAACAAAGATGATGAAGACAAAATCCATTTCTATAATAGGATTGAGCTTGACTAGAATAGGTTATAACTTCTGATGTTAGCAGACGTCACCATAGTCCCTTGTCTATGCACATGCGCAGCTTGTAGCTTACTCAGAAATTTAGAACTCTGCACTCGGCACAATCTGTAGATCATAGATGTCATAGACACACTTGCGTCACGGTTGGTTGCGGATTCACATGAGGGCACGAAACGTGCACACACTTCGAGTAGTCGATTTTGACCAGAAAGTCACTAGTGTAAAACAGGCTTTAGCGTGGTGTGGTGGCAGTGCTTGCTGTTGGATGACATAAAAAGTCACCAGCCAGTAAGAGCTCACTAGCCAGAAATGGCCATTGTTTCCTTGTTTCAGACCAAGCATATTCTTCGAGACTCGTGGTTTAAATTTAAAATGTTGATGATCAGTATTGTTGCCAAATACACTACATCGGAAATACATGCAAAAAGACGATACTGAGTTATGAGTGGCACAAGAAAAGATGGTGGCAGGACCTCTTTGTCATGTATAGGCTCAGTTCGGAAAACTTCACATTGAATGTCCCTTTTTTCCATTCCTGCTGAAACCTAGCTGTAATTGTATCATAATTGTGCAGTGAAGCTAAATGTTGCAAATTGTGTTGGCAGTGCCAAACTTGGATTACATCAGCATTTGCTCTCCTGCATCTCCCCTCTCAGCAGCTGCCTTAGATATTCCCTTAACTCTGCCACCAACTGCAGTGTGAACTGTCTATATCTTGTGCCTCTTATAACTCATTCAGTCAGATCCAATGTCAATAGGAGGAAAACGATGTGACATCAAGTGAAGTGTCTAGTAAGAACGTAATTTGAGGTAAACCTCACCATGAAGAAAAGTAAAATCGGTGAATTTTTAACTCTGAGCTTATTGATTTTTCACAAGGGCTACAAATTTATGACATAGGATCAGGAAAAATGTAAAATCAGACAAAGTAATATCGAAGTTCAACTGTAAAGTGAAAATGGTAAAAATAGAAGACAGTTGTCTGGCACAAGTAACTAAATGTGACGAAATTGTTATCAGAATGAGGGTAGATGGAATGAAAATGTACTGAACAACAGAAATTATCATGGTAAGCTGAGTTCAGGTAGTTTGTAGGAAACAAGCACCAAATTACAGAAGGGGAAACCAACAAAATACATTGTTGTTGTTGTTGTGGTCTTCAGTCCTGAGACTGGTTTGATGCAGCTCTCCATGCTACTCTATCCTGTGCAATTTTCTTCATCTCCCAGTACCTACTGCAGCCTACTTCCTTTTGAATTTGCTTAGTGCATTCATCTCTAGGTGTCCCTCTACGTTTTTTACCGTCCATGCTGCCCTCCAGTACTAAATTTGTGATCCCTTGATGCCTCAGAACATGTCCTACCAATCGATCCCTTCTTCTAGTCAAGTTGTGCCACAAACTCCTCTTCTCCCCAATTCTATTCAATACTTCATTATTAGTTATGTGATCTACCCATCTAATCTTCAGCATTCTTCCGTAGCACCACATTTCGAAAGCTTCTATTCTCTTCTTGTCTAAACTATTTATCGTCCATGTTTCACTTCTATTCATGGCTACACTCCATACAAATACTTTGAAAAACGACTTCCTGACACTTAAATCAATACTCTATGTTAACAAATTTCTCTTCTTCAGAAACGCTTTCCTTTCCATTGCCAGTCTACATTTTATATCCTCTCTACTTCAACCATCATCAGTTATTTTGCTCCCCAAATAGAAAAACTCCTTTACTACTTGAAGTGTCTCATTTCCTAATCTAATTCCCTCAGCGTCACCCAAATTAATTAGACTACATTCCATTATCCTAGTTTTGCTTTTGTTGATGTTCATCTTATACCCTCCTTTCAAGACACTGTCCATTCCGTTCAACTGCTCTTCCAAGTCCTTTGCTGTCTCGGACAGAATTACAATGTCATCGGCAAACCTCAAAATTTTTATTTCTTCTCCATGGATTTTAATACCTATTCCGAACTTTTCTTTTGTTTTCTTTACTGCTTGCTCAATATACAGATTGAATAACATCGGGGAGAGGCTACAACCCTGTCTCACTCCCTTCCCAACCACTGCTTCCCTTTCATGCCCCTCGACTCTTATAACTGCCATCTGGTTTCTGTACAAATTGTAAATAGCCTTTCGCTCCCTGTATTTTACCCCAGCCACCTTCAGATTTTGAAAGAGAGTATTCCAGTCAACATTGTCAAAAGCTTTCTCTAAGTCTACAAATGCTAGAAATGTAGGTTTCCCTTTCCTTAATCTTTCTTCTAAGATAAGTCGTAGGGTCAGTATTGCCTCATGTGATCCATCATTTCTATGGAATCCAAACTGATCTTCCCCAAGGTCGGCTTCTACCAGTTTTTCCATTCGTCTGTAAAGAATTCCCATTAGTATTTTGTAGCTGTGACTTATTAAACTGATAGTTTGGTAATTTTCACATCTGTCAACACCTGCTTTCTTTGGGATTGGAATTATTATATTCTTCTTGAAGTCTGAGGGTATTTCGCCTGTCTCGTACATCTTGCTCACCAGATGGTAGAGTTTTGTCAGGACTGGCTCTCCCAAGGCTGTCAGTAATTCTAATGGAATGTTGTCTACTCCCGGGGCTCTGTCAAACTCTTCATGCTGTATCGTATCTCCCATTTCATCTTGATCTACCTCCTCTTCCATTTCCATAATATTGTCCTCAAGAACATCGCCCCTGTATAGACCCTCTATATACTCCTTCCACCTTTCTGCTTTCCCTTCTTTGCTTAGAACTGGGTTTCCATCTGAGCTCTTGATATTCATGCAAGTGGTTCTCTTTTCTCCAAAGGGCTCTTTTAATTTTCCTGTAGGCAACATGTATCTTACCCCTCATGAGATAAGTCTCTACATCCTTACATTTGTCCTCTAGCCATCCCTGCTTAGCCATTTTGCACTTCCTGTCGATCTCATTTTTGAGCCGTTTGTATTCCTTTTTGCTTGCTTTACTTACTGCATTTTTGTATTTTCTCCTTTCATCAATTAAATTCAGAATCTCTTCTGTTACCCAAGGATTTCTATTAGCCCTCGTCTTTTTACCTACTTGATCCTCTGCTGCCTTCACTGTTTCCTTCCTCAAAGCTACCCATTCTTCTTCTACTGTATTTCTTTCCCCCATTCCTGTCAATTGTACTATTATGCTCTCCCTGAAACTCTGTAGAACCTCTGGTTCTTTCAATTTGTCCAGGTCCCATCTCCTTAAATTCCCACCTTTTTGCAGTTTCTTCAGTTTTAATCTACAGTTCATAACCAATAGATTGTGGCCAGAGTCCACATCTGCCCCTGGAAATGTCTTACAATTTAAAACTTGGTTCCTAAATCTCTGTCTTACCATTATATAATCTATCTGAAACCTTCTAGTATCTCCAGGATTCTTCCATGTATACAAACTTCTTTCATGATTCTTGAACCAAGTGTTAGCTATGATTAAGTTAAGCTCTGTGCAAAATTCTACCAGGCAGCTTCCTCTTTCATTAATTACCCCCAATCCATATTCACCTACTACGTTTCCTTCTCTTCATTTTCCTACTGTCAAATTCCAGTCACCCATGACTATTAAATTTTCATCTCCCTTCATTACGTGAATAATTCCTTTAATCTCATCATACATTTCGTCAATTTCTTCATCATCTGCAGAGCTAGTTGGCATATAAACTTGTTCTACTGTAGTAGGCGTGGGCTTTGTGTCTATCTTGGCAACAATAATGCATTCACTATGCTGTTTGTAGTAGCTTACCCGCATTCCTATTTTTTTATTTATTTGTAAACCTACTCCTGCATTACCCCTATTTGATTTTGTATTTATAACCCTGTATTCACCTGACCAAAAGTCTTGTTCCTCCTGCCACCGAACTTCACTAATTCCCACTATATCTAACTTTAACCTATCCATTTCCATATTTAAATTTTCTAACCTACCTGCCGGATTAAGGGATCTGACATTCCACGCTCCGATCCATAGAATGCCAGTTTTCTTTCTCCTGATAACAACGTCCTCTTGAGTAGTCCCCGCCTGGAGATCCGAATGGGGGACTATTTTACCTCCGGAATATTTTACCCAAGAGGACGCCATCATCATTTAACCATACAGTAAAGCTGCATGCCCTCGGGAAAAATTACGGCTGTAGTTACCCCTTGCTTTCAACCGTTCACAGTACCACAACAGCAAGGCCGTTTTGGTTAGTGTTACAGGGCCAGATCAGTCAATCATCCAGACTGTTGCCCCTGCAACTACTGAAAAGGTTGCTGCCCCTCTTCAGAAACCACATGTTTGTCTGGCCTCTCAACAGATACCCTTCCATTGTGGTTGCACCTACGGTACAGCTATCTGTGTCGTTGAGGCACACAAGCCTCCCCACCAACGGCAAGGTCCATGGTTCATGGGGGGGAGCTATCAGTTTAATAAGTCACATCTGCAAAATACATGCTGTAACATAAGTTCTTGTCGGTAAAGTATGGAGCCACAAAGGCCACAACTGATGTATTGCAAAGTATTCTCTGTGTGCTATGTACTCAATACAGACACCACATTGCTGTGCATTCAGTATACAACAATATTACACTCCTGGAAATGGAAAAAAGAACACATTGACACCGGTGTGTCAGACCCACCATACTTGCTCCGGAGACTGCAAGAGGGCTGTACAAGCAACGATCACACGCACGGCATAGCGGACACACCAGGAACCGCAGTGTTGGCCGTCGAATGGCTCTAGCTGCGCAGCATTTGTGCACCGCCGCCGTCAGTGTCAGCCAGTTTGCCGTGGCATATGGAGCTCCATCGCAGTCTTTAACACTGGTAGTATGCCGCGACAGCGTGGACGTGAACCGTATGTGCAGTTGATGGACTTTGAGCGAGGGCGTATAGTGGGCATGCGGGAGGCCGGGTGGACGTACCGCCGAATTGGTCAACACGTGGGGCGTGAGGTCTCCACAGTACATCGATGTTGTCGCCAGTGGTCGGCGGAAGGTGCACGTGCCCGTCGACCTGGGACCGGACCGCAGCGACGCACGGATGCACGCCAAGACCGTAGGATCCTACGCAGTGCCGTAGGGGACCGCACCGCCACTTCCCAGCAAATTAGGGGCACTGTTGCTCCTGGGGTATCGGCGAAGACCATTCGCAACCGTCTCCATGAAGCTGGGCTACGGTCTCGCACACCGTTAGGCCGTCTTCCGCTCACGCCCCAACATCGTGCAGCCCGCCTCCAGTGGTGTCGCGACAGGCGTGAATGGAGGGACGAATGGAGACGTGTCGTCTTCAGCGATGAGAGTCGCTTCTGCCTTGGTGCCAATGATGGTCGTATGCGTGTTTGGCGCCGTGCAGGTGAGCGCCACAATCAGGACTGCATACGACCGAGGCACACAGGGCCAACACCCGGCATCATGGTGTGGGAAGCGATCTCCTACACTGGCCGTACACCACTGGTGATCGTCGAGGGGATACTGAATAGTGCACGGTACATCCAAACCGTCATCGAACCCATCGTTCTACCATTCCTAGACCGGCAAGGGAACTTGCTGTTCCAACAGGACAATGCACGTCCGCATGTATCCCGTGCCACCCAACGTGCTCTAGAAGGTGTAAGTCAACTACCCTGGCCAGCAAGATCTCCGGATCTGTCCCCCATTGAGCATGTTTGGGACTGGATGAAGCGTCGTCTCACGCGGTCTGCACGTCCAGCACGAACGCTGGTCCAACTGAGGCGCCAGGTGGAAATGGCATGGCAAGCCGTTCCACAGGACTACATCCAGCATCTCTACGATCGTCTCCATGGGAGAATAGCAGCCTGCATTGCTGCGAAAGGTGGATATACACTGTACTAGTGCCGACATTGTGCATGCTCTGTTGCCTGTGTCTATGTGCCTGTGGTTCTGTCAGTGTGATCATGTGATGTATCTGACCCCAGGAATGTGTCAATAAAGTTTCCCCTTCCTGGGACAATGAATTCACGGTGTTCTTATTTCAATTTCCAGGAGTGTATTTGCATTGTAGCTATTATGCATGTTTTTTATTTTTCCACATTTATTGCATGCTTATAAAATGCTTGTATGAGAAACCGTAAATTTTTTGTAAGTCTTTATCTCATTCCTTGGTCATTGAGGTGTGCTCTTATCACTCGTGATATTTTTTCTTTTTTTACAGCTCATTACAATGATAGAAAATTACAAAATTGAGTATGAACTTGGGCCAAAGAAAGAATTCTCTGTATAAAGGACTATTTAAATCTGTATCAGCTGAAGCACCAGTCCAGGTGGCTACAGAAGTGTCACAACCTGCACACTACATTTCCCAGTATGTTTTGAAATAGTATCTTAGGAGAAACATTTTTTTTTTTAAAGGAAAAGAAAGCTGAAAAAAGTATTGTAGTGTAAAGTAAGATTAATCATAGTCTTTCTGAGATAAGATTAGTATATGTACACCTGTCTGTGATAAAGTGTAGTTAGAAAGAGCTTTAATTAGGATATGTCTCAAAGCAAGTTGTGATTCATAATTCAGTAGTGCAGAACTGAGCAATTCAAGTCATTAGAATTTGAGGACCAACCAGCATGAGATATTTACAGTTATGAGTGAACTGTAATTGTAATGTTTCAGAAAGGATATCACAGTTTAAATCCATGCTGCATTTGTTAACTTTGATTTACACTGATATGTGACAACATGAAGTGAAAAAAAATCAAACAATTTGTCCTACAATGTGAGCACCATTTTCCACACAGCTCACAACCAATTGATAGGCAGATTGTTTCATATCTTTATTAATATGTCTAAACTAATTTATACAATAGCAGCTTCAGTACTATTTCTTGAATTGATAGATCCTACTAGGAACAGTGCAAGCTATCATTAATCCATATTCCCTAGTGAAGTTCGTTCCAAGTTGTATCAGAATTCTGCCTCTTACAGATAGGGTCTACCAGAATAACATTGTAGCAAATATGACAATATTCACGGTACGCACTCCACTGATTGCATCAACACTGGTTTAGGCTGGTCCTGGGCCAGTCTGTGTGCCAGAGTCTCACGTGATCCTGTCAGAGGGCATGGATCCATGCCATCTGAGTGGTGGCACCATAGATGTCAGTAACAGTGTTGTATTTCGTGGTAACATCGGGTGGCCTCACCACAGTTCCTCCTTCCAAAACAGTGACCACCTGAGGAAAAATCAAAGTAGTGCATGGTCTTGAGGAGCAACCACTATGGAAGGCAGCAGGTCAAAGTCCACAGGCATTGCTGCTGAAGGCCGAGGCAGGACACGGCTCGATGGGACTGCTCGAGTTGCCATGGGGCTGGAGGATCCACACGGGGTGGCGAAGCAGGTGGCTGCTGACAAGAATGGCAGAGGTGAAGTTAGTTTCAGTGACCCTGCAGATATCCGTGGGCAGAGGCTACAGTGTGCAGTGTGGACCAATCATGAATGGAAATCACTCTGCAGATCCACGTTCGGTTGTGACAGAACAGATTGGCCCACACCGGGGAGCCCATCTAGAAGGGAAGCGCTCTGGTGATGAAGTGTGGCAGTGAGTCATCATTTATTTGTTTCATTATTTTATTACTGTTTGTTTCCCCAACTGTAGAATGGAATGAAAATGGAAATGCCATTGCAGAACAAGTAGGGAGCGAATGTCAATCCAACTTCACCTTTTGGAATCTGTACTAAATGCTTCAGCTTCTGTCATTTGGTGTTGTAATATATCAAAACCTTTTATCTGGTGAGATCCCTGTGTTTCTGATTGTATATATTTGTGTTTAATGGACTTGGCCAAGAAACAGTCATTGTGCCATATTTACTCTAGTCCATTATATGAAAATGATCTCAAAATAGGTATCAGTGATGATTGAAGAAATATATTGCATCAAATGTGCTGAAAATGAACATGTACTGTGTCTTAGTGTTTTAGTCAAAAGAGAAGGCTCTACTTTGTGGTTACAAGAAAGGAAAGGAAATGCAGAAGTGCAGAACATGAAAAATCTCTCATAGTAATGGTCAGAAGAGAGATACGGTGCATGAAGGAATTCTTACAATATTCTTTCTCCTCATAAAGGATATTTATTTATTTTTTATTTTTATTTTATTTACTTCTATTTAGTTCTCAGGGCTAGACATTCAGCAACGGTAAATTGTTTGTCTGTGAGCTGTACTCCAGTTGTTTCTGATTTAACATATGGCATGTGAGATACTCCTCCTCTGTCCCAAATATAACTGATATTCACTGTTTACTTTTACTTTAAGAAATGAAATTATGTATGTTAGTATGAATTCCATTGTTTGTTGTATGTGCTGTTTAAAATAATTTTATTGTATGTGTTGTAATGGCACATAGGTTTAAAATGTGTATGTTCCAGTCTCAATGAAAATGCCTGACTCATTGTCAGCGAGAAACTGTAATTCAAATTGTACATTTTTCTCTAATTATGTATCTGTAGGAGTATTACCATTTCATTGCTCTAGCCAAAATCACATTAAAATTGTTACATTAACTCTAAATATCTCATATTTTCTTAACCTTTTCCTCCAATTATTTAATACAAGAAAATATGTAAATCTTGTTATTTAATATTCCTCCTGGACTCCTGTCGAAGCCAACAGGTAGGAAGCGAACAGACACACAGTGACAAGGGATGAGGCTTTATACGTTTCACCAACCTGTGGGAGCTGTGGTACTCATAGTGATAAGTATAATGGAAAGTGCACTTTAACTAGATATGATTACAGAAACTGGAAAATATGTAGCTTTAGTTGCAGGAAGAACTCTGTAATGTCCCATCGAAGTAAATATGTGTGGTGAGAAGCTTTTATGGATCATGTGTCACACACCCAGGCTATGACAGATTATTTGCTGTTATTCAACAGTAGGCACAGCATGGTAGTCCTATTATAATGAAGATGTGCATGAACTACCATGGCAATATCAGCCACTGCCAGCTGTTGGGGGAATGTTTGCAGTGGGGATACCACCACTATGCTAGACTACAGATCAGTGGGGCACATTTCCTGTCACAGATGAGCATCAATTTAACTTGCAGATTGTAAGCATGCCTAGAGCCTTTATGTGACTCTATACACATTTAGGGGCTGATGCAATTCTGTGTGCCTTTACACGTGGAAATATGTGGCTGCCAAGTTCTATAAAGATGCCGCCGTCACCCACGCTTAAGTAGATCCTTACGTTGTAGCAACACATGTAAGTTTCAACCCAAAGGAATGTTGGACAGCACATGTCTGGATTATTGGTCACACATTTTCAGTGGTGGACAGCTGAGTGGGTGAGGTTGCTGGCATGAGTTCTGAGCCTCCTCTGGAGGAGTGTTACTGCTTGCAGTCATCTTCCCCAGACTCTCAAACCTGAGATTGGCTTTGTAAGATGGGCAGTGTTCAGTCTCTGTGCAAGTTTGTAACACTATCACTGTACTTTCTGTACTCATGCTAAGGGAGTGACGTTTTCTTTTCTGTGCTGAAGTGGGCATTCATGTAAATTTAAAATGAAGCACCCAAGAAGGTAAGAGACATAAGTGCAGTTTATCACATTTTGCAAAAATCTAGCACAAATTTGAGCATGTGTCACTCCTTTGTCTGCTGTTACTCTGATACATACTGCAGTTTCCAATTTACTATACAATGATTATTTATACCATCCACAGAAAGCCACTGAATATTTTTAACTGGTATGTGAATAGGGACTCCTTAATAGAAAGTCGCACTAATTTTTATAATCTGAATCACAATAGGACAACCCAACATAAGTAAATTAAGCATTACTTTACATATCTCAAAAATTAATGCAAAAAAAATGAAACATTACGTCTGTGAAGTATCTTCCCTTCTGACCCACTCATCAGCTACTGCCTCCCCTGACTCTGAGGCTCTGCAATCTCCCTTCTCATTCTTTGTTAACAACACATGCGCACAACACACCACCAGACCCACAACACAGCTACACTTGAGGCACATGGCATGCACGCCAGCCAAGTGGAGTCAATCAGAAAGGCTTACACGGCACTGTGATCCATATGAATTCATCTCCAATCTGAAAATGTGCTCACTCTGAGAGCTCACAATCAAAATAAAAAGAAAAGATTGTATACCTGTAACAGTTGTATATGGTTTTGGAAAAAAGAGAAATGAAACGATCTGTCAGCCATCAGTATTTTTATTGTTTATTCATTTTTGTACAATCATTACAGCGAGAAAGGACTCTTAACAAATATGTCTGAAAAGGCTGCATGCAGAATCACAATTTGGGGGCACTCTTGATGCTTGGTTCCTATTTGAGATAGGAACATTGGGTAAAAGGTTTTCAGTTTAGCATGGACCAGTGGCCATTTGTATAATCAGTTGAACATCTGTCATACTCTAGCTACATTACAGTAAATTGAGCAAATTTTGTATGATGAACTGTAGCTGATGACCAGGCAAATTGTGCAAATTGATTTACTCCTTTTGTAAAAGACTTTAACTCGGCTGAAATTAATGCTCAGTTAATGGTACCTTTTGAATGTGCTGTGTTTGGATTTTACATGCAAAAACAGTCAACCTCGTTCAAATTTTATGTGCAAAAACAATCACTGGTAAATAACTCCGCACTAGAGCAAGACTGATAGTCCAAATTTGGTCCATCAGTGTATTGAAAATTGTTCTAAGACAAGTTTTAACCTTCTGAAAAAAATCTTGCTTTATTTGGATTTTACATGCAAAAAATATGTTCTTGTGAGTTTTTTATGGTGCCACTTCTGTATTTCAAATTTATGTGAATTGGTTCAGATTTTGTAGTAGAAAAATACATGTAATTAATGGTTATCCTACCGTTTTGTGACAGCATTATCTGTTGCCACAATGAAACCAACATAGTTCGAAAGACAATAACAAAACTTATACCAGATCAGTCTTTACCTGAGTCAACAAAAATCTACATTGGTTGCCAAGCTGTAGTGCTCTAATGTCAAAATTATGGTAGAGTAAAAGTTGGGAACCAGAATGAAAAATATCCCTGTCATAGCACAAAAAAAGGCAAATATGTCCTGGACAGACTTATGGGCGTAAAAGAAGGGAACAAGTTTTTGACTTACCTAGCAGCTTCAAAGACATTTAAATCCAAACATCTTAAAATACCCCTACTCTCTCAGCACTGTGAGCTCTTTTAGATCCACCCCCTGTTACATGTATGGTGAGAGGTGTTCAAACAAATATACACAAATTGATATGTTTCTAGAGAGTGGGATGCATTTAGAATAGAAAGTATCCAAGAGTGGTGGAGGTGTATTACAATAGGAGGTATCCCAGAGAGGGGATGCACAAATCCTAAACTTTGATGACACATTGTGTCATACTGCACGGCATGACAAATGACACATGCCACCACCTCATCCATCATGGAATTTTGTACGACATGACATAATGTATCACATTACTTTATGTGACACAGTGCATTACATTGCACGACATAGGTAGTAATATTCACAAGCAAAAAAAGGGTGAATGTGTCAATACGTTTTGAATTAAATGTCTTTGTAGCTGCCAGATAAGTCAAAAAGGTAATTCCCTTCTTTTACGTCCTAAACTATGCTCAGGATATATTCACCTTTTTGTGCTAAGATAGGAAAATTTTTCATTCTGATAATAATATGTGCAAACAAGCAACAGTTATGTTATTTCTCCTTCATTTCTTATCTCAAGTGTCCATCTCGGATGATTTTTCCAAGTTTGGCATACTCTGACTGAAAGAATACAAAGAAGTGTAGATAGTTAATACTTACTGTTTCAAAAGTGGGAGATTTATTCATCTATGGCTGTGTGTGTGTGTGTGTGTGTGTGTGTGTGTGTGTGTGTGTGTGTGTGTGTGTGTGTAGAGAGAGAGAGAGAGAGAGAGAGAGAGGGAGAGAGAGAGAGAGAGGGTGTGTTTGTGTGTCCAAATATAAATTGTAGCTCTCATTTTTTACAATAAATTTAGTTTATAGAACAAATTTTTTTGGAAAAAAGGTGCATAATTTCGTTCTCGTGGTCACACTGGAAGACAGTGCGAAGGTGTTAGAATTGCAATGATATCTACATATTTATTTTTGAAAGTATAGTACATACATATTGATTCGAGCATTATTTTGTACAAGAATCAGTTTTTACTAAAAACAAGCACAAAATACATTTTGGCTTTAAATTTACAGAATAATGTTTACATTTGCACAAGAAAAGAATATCCCATTGCTGTCTTGCAGGTTTTAAGCCTTCTATGCACATATTGTGTCTAAAAACACTGCTCTTTAATCTGAGTCATCAAATTGACACTTTACAGTTAGAACAACAAACATGAGACGCGGATGCCCTTACCCACTTTCAAATAAGTGTCAGCATTTGCACTTATTGGATCTGTAGAACAAATAAAAATTAAATAATATCTGAAGAAGCACTTCAGAGGCAAGATCACATTAAATTTTTTTTTTATTGTTGACCATTTTCAACAGTACTTTGATGTCATCTCATCTTTCTTGTAACTATTCCATGTACAAGGTGATTATAATATAAGAAAAACTTTCAAAATGCTGCAGAAATAACACCACTAGAATGACGTCAAATTGCAGTGGAATATTATCAGAGAAGGGGGAAAATGTATGGCAGAAGAAAAAAAAATAGTGTGAAAATTGATCAGTAGGTGGTGCTGCACTTGTCAGAATACATAAATGAAAACACCCGTCATGCGCACGACCCATTGAAGTTGGTATAAACACACTCTGTATTACAAGAATGATGGCTGTGCACATGTCACTCTGCAGAAGTTCCAGACACTGAAGGGTTTGAAAAAAGGCGTTGGTCAGATGACCGCTGTGGGTCTGGAGAAAATGATTCGGAAATTCGAAAAGATGGGTTCTTTTGGTGTGCAACCTAGGAGAGAGAGGAAACGAATTGATTTAACATTAGTGGAAGCAGTGGCCACAGCAATGCAGGAGGAGACGAGTGGTGGTGCGCAAACGCGTAGTGCACAGATAATTGCCCGAACATTGGACATATCCCCGAGCACGGTGCGTAAAATCCTTTGAAACACCCTTCTTTGCTATCCATTCAAAATTACCTATGCACACGAGTTGCTTCCTGTAGACCTGCCAGCAAGAGAGACCTTTGCTTTAGAATATCTTGCTCACATGGAAGTGGACAATGATTGGCTGTGGAAGAGTTTGTGGACAGAAGAAGCCCACTTCCATCTGACAAGATATGTCTATGCACAGAATTGTCGAATATCAGCAGCAGAAAATCCACATGCAAATCAACCAGTGCCACTTCATCCTGAAAAGGTCACTGTGTGGTGCAGGTTTATGGCATCATTTATCATAGGGCCATATTTTTTTTGAAGAGCCAGGTGCTTCCGGTCCTGTTACCTTTACCGTCACTGGTAAACGCTATGAGTGTCTTTTGCGCAACCACATCATTCCAGCTCTCTAACAGCGTGAATGGGATCATTTTTATGCAAAGATTGCCCACCTTCGCACAATTGGGCAGCTGCTGAAGCGCCATTTCGGTAATGTTTAGAATTATCAGCCGCCATTTTCCTACAGCCTGGCCATCCCGATCACCTGATCTTAGCCCGTGTGATTTCTGAAATATGTTCAGTGTTCCAATTGCAAACTTAGCTGTATTGAAGCCACGCACTGCAGAACACATTCTCAACGTGACCCCGGAAACATTTGATTACGTTTTTGTAACTTTAACTAGTAAGAACCAATACTCTAACAATGAATATTACTGTAGCTCGCTACTGCAGAATAACACTGCAGCAATAAAACACAAACGAGAGAAAAAAACGAAAATAAAATCGAAGTTGCAAAGGAAATGCGCCATATACAGGAACAAAACACAGTGCTCATACACGCGTCTGCCAACAGCAAAATGTGTCAAAGGCTTTAGGAAGATTATGCAATGTTTCACAACAACAAATTGCCTGCGATGAGCGTGATGTCACAACTGTTTACATTAGATTCGTTTGAGCGGTTGCGAGCGAGCTTATGCGCATGCGCAGTTGAGTCGTGTATGAGTAGTACCTTCTGCTTCTGGCAGCAGAAGTGTAGCAGTTAGCTGTATAAGCAATAGCAGCAAGCAGCCAGATGCTATCTGGAAAAATTTTAGTGGTGCACCTAAGCTGGCAGATTCACTTATGCGCAACAGGCCCGGAACTAGGGGGCGGAGGCAAACCGGGGTATCTATCTGTCCTCTGTCCCGAGTGACAGTTATGGGGGGAGGAGGGGGGGGGGGGCAAATTCATATTATTGAGAAAAAAGACCTTGTTTCACGAAGTGACTAGCATCCAGCGCACGTTGGTCTATCAATTACTCATATGATTTTTAACGCATCCCTGTTGGTTTCTGAATATTTTTGATCAATTTCTAAGTTGATTTTTGAATGCGTGCATAGTGTACGTGATGTCTCTGCCAGGGGAATCCCTGTCGCATCTAGAAATAAACTTTCCTGCAGACCAGTGGCGGTGGCATGGGGGGGGCTATAGCCCCCCCCCTTAATGGAATACCACTTTATACTGGATAAAATGACTTCAGAAATCAGTGACTATATTACTTCAACAGATTCAATCTTTTTTATATAATTATGTAGTAATATGGCTTGCAATGTATTTCAAACACATTTTAACAAAAGAATAAGAGCGGAAAACAGCTTACTATCCAAACCAATAAATGTCATTTAACTTAAAATGGGCGTCTTATTATTTATTAATATACATATTAATGTACCACTTACAATAATCAAGAAAGCTAAATATGCCGGGTATGCCTACCAACACTTAAATTGTTAACCCCAGACAAAAACTTGGAAATCGCCCGACATATGGGTCAAATCGTATTATTTTCCCGGGCACATACGTTCTGTATACGTGTTGCACTGCTGGCGACGCCAGTGGGCGCGCGTCACCTACTGATCAGTAGATATAAACTACACACGAGAGTTACAGAAATTTGTCAAAGTGCATTATAGAGACGTTCATGTTCAAACGTAGTACGCGTTTGTAGTAAGGAATATGAACGTAAATTAAGTCCGTTTTAATTCAGCTCAATGAGTAGAAGGCAAATGATATTTAAATTATTCAGTTGTCTGTCGAGCGGAGCGACGTCGCGGTGTATACGATCGCCGATTGGTAGCGGCTTCTCATTATCTCAATAAAGAAGTAAGGAAAATACAGGGTGTTCCAAAAGGATCTTTACAAATTTCAGAAACGTGTTAAAAGGTGATGGTTCATTTATATGTACATAAATTTAAGGGGCAGCGTCTGATATTAAATTTTAAAAACCAACCAAAAATTGATATGATAACCGAAAAGTCCGACAGAGAATGTAAATAAAATAACTCACCCGGAAACCGTGTAAAATTTATGTAACAGCAGCAACAGAGTGAAGAAACCGACTGGACGAAGAAACAATCGACTGACCAATCGATTGTTAAAAACAGTCTGTTGTCCTTCCAACTCTTCCATGTGCTGTCAGCTACAGAATTGGAAGCGTCACAGGCTTGTGCATCTGGAGTCTACAATTTCGACAACACAAAACAATTGGTAAGGGTCATATCTTCTTAATTTTAAATAACCCTTCCTTCATTTTACTACTAGTTATTAGTTTAATTAAGTAAGATTAGCGCTTTTAAGTTTAATCGATAACTAATGGTTAGAATACAGCTGGTTGAAAACATAAAAACAGAGGTCAATTTTTAAAGATGCCATTTGCCTATAAGGTGGTAAAATATTTTCTGCACAAATCAGCATTATTTAATTAATTTTTACTGAAAAATAACACTTTATTGTTGTTTCCAGAATGAGAGTGTGCGCTGATATGAAACTTTCTGGCAGATTAAAACTGTGTGCTGGACTGAGAGTCGAACTCGGGTCCCGAGTGGTTGCTTATTCTATGAATGAGGACACAACTGTGTATGCTGTAATGATATTTGTTTAATGTTGCAAACTTTTCACAGATGTACACGCTTTTACACAGTGTACAACGTGACAATGTTAAGACAACTGTGAAAGTGACGCATCTTGTCCTCTGGAATTTAACTAATCCTAAACACAACAATATTAAATTTTATTAGAAGTTTCTTTACAAAATTAATCTTACAATTACGTTATGATGTTGGTTAGTACTACGATAAATCATCAGATTCCGATTCAAAGTTCGGTACTATTTAGGATGACAATCATGTCTATGGAGGATGATTAGTTTTGTGACAAGTTGAGCAAAAGAATACCCAAGTTCGCTCGAGTTTACAGTGGACACAAGCTGGTGAACCAACAAGTTTACACCTCTGCACGCGGTATTTATCTTAGCTCTCTTCTTCCGAAATTCCTATAAAAACTTTTTGAACCTTTGTTTAATTTTCCAGCAGAAACTCTCCGTATGTTTCTCATTATGTGAGAAAGAAGTACTCAACCCTAAACTTGAAATATGGCGATATACACACACATGGCTGGAGCAGCATGCATATCATAATGCCCTCTCAGTTCTCTCAAGAACAATTAACTAACTGCCTGGTTCGTTTCTCCGCTGTTGGAGCTAAACATTGCTACAGCTAATTTCTAGCCGGATGTCAGCCGCTGTGAATGCAGTGTTCACACAAATTTCTCCTCTGCTTCGTACAGAGTATTATGCGCCCCGTTCTGCACTTGACGCCTGTTCATAGAAGAGTCTTCGAAAATTTCCGTCTTCTCTTTCTCGTAGCCGAACTGTCTCCCCACCTGGGTTCTTTCGTTCTCCACGTCACGGCTTTTTTCGACCAATAGAGTCTGAGTCGCCTGGTCGGTCAGTTGTTGACTCCCGCTTTGGGACGAGCCCGCCGGGTGCTGTGGCCATGCGGTTCTAGGCGCTTCAGTCCAGAACCGCACTATTGCTAAGGTTCGAATCCTGCCTTGGGCATGGATGCCTGTGATGTCCTTAGGTTGGTTAGGTTTAAGTAGTTCTCAGTCTAGGGGACTGATGACCTCAGATGTTAAGTCCCATAGTGCTTAGAGCCATTGGAATTTTTTGGGACGTGCCCTAAGTGCTTTCCATGGTACCCCCTATGGTGTGGCCTTCAACTCTCCTTGCAATTGCTTCCAAACCAAAATGTTTCCTCTCGCTGCTTCTCTCCCCCTCTGCTCATAGACGTGCATTATATGATCATGGTAGATGGTAGAGCACTTGCCCGCGAAAGGCAAAGGTCCCGAGTTCGAGTCTCGGTCGAGCACACAGTTTTAATCTGCCAGGAAGTTTCATATGATCAGTGTGTTAATACCGTTGATTGAGTGTCATCCCTTTTGCGTTACATACTTACTGGCAAATTTGCTCATTACTGCCGAATTATGTTAGGTGTCATATTCACCTTCCCGTTACGACGTATAAAGCTCTTATGTAAGGTGCGAAATTGACCTTCATTTATTCTGTCACAAATTATTCAAAGCTGTCTTTCTCAACAATATCTACCAATTTTCAGTAATAGTCTATAAACATGTGAGAGCATTTCAGAAGTTTCTAAAAGCGTTTCAGACTACTAGCAGAAAGCTTATAGGCCTGCAGTGAGTAATGTGATGCGGAATCTTTCCTGGTTTTGCTGTTATTAATCTGACTGTGACCGACTGATGGCACAGGGTGGAACCAACCAACAACCTTCACTGACACAGATGGCTAATGTCATGTTAAATTTTGAAGCGTTTCTGTAGGAACATTGCAAACAAAACTTCCAGGCAAAGGCCACTAAATTAAGAGAAACTTAGATTTTATGTACCTTTGGGCTCCTAAATACCGTTCACGGACTGGTTTCACAAACAAATAAGAGTTACAGTGTTTGAACTATATCTTGACAGTACTGAATTGCTAGAAGGCAGGTCATGGCAGACACTTGTTCCGGGCTGCCGGTAACATTAGGTAGCTGAAACACTGTCTGCAGTAGCCATTGTTGTCTGCTTTCTTACTCTTTACTGCTTCACTGTTCTGAGTGTTTTGTTTTTTCATGTAATTACTGTACGGAATTGCTGCAGTTAGTACCTTCATTAAGTATTTCAATACACAAGACCATTTCAATACTGTTTACCGAGGGCACCCATACGAATGTTTGTAGGGGGAGGGGTCAAGACCAAGGGATATGGGGTAATGTTAATGTTTTGGAAGACAAATGCTGACTTTTTAGTGGTCATAATAAATTAAAATCATTTATATTTGTCAATAACGCTATATACTTCTGTGTTGAGCCACTTGTACGTAATACTGACATTTAAAGCATATTTAACTCATAGGAAGAAAGACCAGAAAGAACTGAAACATTATGACCTATGTGATATAGGAAGAGCTGTTAATGTTGCCTTACATGATGATGAGAAGCTTAAGTTTTTAAAGAATACTTGGAAGCCTCCTGCAAAGTTTTCTTTTCCTACTCAATTATAAGGGAAGCAAAACTCAAGATTTAAGCATGAATGGATGAGCTAGTACAACTGGCTATTATACAGTAAAATGTTACATGGTGGATTTTGTACTGCATGTGTTCTGTTTTCTCCTTCAGTTGTCAGAATCAGCTCCCAGATACTTATTACAGCTTTCCGTTATTCTAAATAATTGAAACCATTAACTGGCTTGGTAAAAAAACATAAATAACTTGTAGGTCTCGTTTTTAATCGGAGACACTTCAGACACACAAACATAATTATTCAAATTAGTCAGTTAGACCGTCAGAGAGAGCGCATCGCTAGTTCCTGCTACTACTAAGGCGAATACACCGTTTGCTTTTTCACATTTTTACGAGCTTCAAACAGGAGCGACTTATTTTCAGTTATCTGTGTAGATACTAGTTTATTTTTGTAATTTCTTGCGTGTTCGAGTGCTTACTAGGCACAACCTTTTATTTCAATAACAGTGTAGTGTACAGTACCGCCATTGCTATCGACCGTTGTATCGACTCTCGTATCGTGCAGGCTTGTATCTTTGGTTAGAACAGCTCAGTCAGTGTCAGTTAGACCGTCAGCGAGAGTGCGCCGCTAGTTCCTGCTACTACTAAGGCGTGTACAACTTTCGCTTTTTGCGTATTTTTAAGAGCTTCAAACAGGAGGAGTGCAGTAATGGATAGGAACTGTGATTGTTCTGTACAGATGCGAGCTGAGCTGGCGACCCTTCGCCCACAGCTTCAGGCTGCGTTGGCTTCCGTCACACAGCTTGAGGCTGCTGCCAGGGGGCGTCACTGTGGGGGTTCGGACGCGGGAATGCGAGGGACGTCCAGCACGTCCCACGTGTCCTCTGATAGGTCCACTGCTGTGACCTCCCCGGATACTGCTTGCACTGAGCTTGACCCCTCACCTATGGTCGAGTGTGAGATCATTCCAAAGTCTGACAGGCAGCGAAAACCTTTCCGTGGGGCCGATCGTGGGGCCTCCCCAGTTCGTTTGACGAACAGGTTTCGGGCGTTATCTGTGGCTGACGATGTCTCTGAGGCGGATACAGTCGTCCACCCCGTTCCAGAGGAAGCTTCTCGGCCCGCAAGGTCTGGGCATTCACAGAGGGTGGGTTTGCTGGTAGTTCGGAGCTCCAACGTTAGGCGCGTAATGGGTCCCCTGAGGAACATGGCTGCCAAGGAGGGGAAGGAAGCCACTATGCACTCTGTGTGCATTCCGTGGGGAGTCATTCTGGGTGTGGAAAGGGTGCTTCCAGATGCCATGAAGAGTATAGGGTGCAGCCAACTGCAGGTGTTGGCACATGTCGGTACCAATGACGTGTGTCGCTTTGGATCGGAGCAGATTCTGTCTGGTTTCGGGCGGCTAGCGGGAATGGTAAAGACTGCCGGTCTTGCTTCCGAGATTAAGGTGGCCATCTGCAGCATCGTCGATAGAACCGACTGTGGTCCTTTGGTGCAGAGCCGAGTGGAGGGTCTGAATCAGAGGTTCAGGCGGTTCTGTGACCGTGTAGGCTGCAGATTCCTTGACTTGCGCCATTGGGTGGTGGGTCTTCCGGGTTCCGCTTAATAGGTCAGGAGTCCACTACACACAGGAGGCGGCTACATGGGTAGCGGGGGCTGTGTGGGACTGGGCGGTTTTTTAGGTTACAGGGTCTCAGGGAACCACAGAAGGGGCTTCTGTCAGAAAGTGGGCAGGTAAAACACAGTAAGGTAGTTGTAGAAACGACTGGTGTTGTAGTTGTAAATTGTCGTAACTGTGCCAAGCGGTTCTAAGCGCTACAGTCCGGAACCGCACGACCGCTACGGTCGCAGGTTCGAATCCTGCCTCGGGCATGGATGTGTGTGATGTCCTTAGGTTAGTTAGGTTTAAGTAGTTCTAAGTTCTAGGGGACTGATGACCTCAGAAGTTAAGTCCCATAGTGCTCAGAGCCATTTGAACCATTTGTCGTAGCTGTGTTGGGAAAGAACCAGAGCTACAAGCCCTTACAGAGAGCACTGAAGCTCAAATAGCTGTAGGTACAGAGAGGTGGCTAAAGCTGGAAATAAGTTCAGTCGAAATTTTTTCAAACGATCTAACAGTTTTCAGACAGGATAGATTAAATACAGTTGGTGGTGAAGTATTTATTGCTGTCAGAGGTAGTTTGCCTTGTAGCGAAATTGAAGTAGATAGTTCATGTGAAATAGTAAGGGTAGAGATTATACCTGACAATCGGACTAAACTATTAATTGGATCGTTTTACCGACTCCCCGACTCAGAAGACATAGTTGCTGAATAGTTCAAAGAATACTTGAGTCTCATTTCAAATAAGTACCCCGCTCATACAATTATAGTCGGTGATGACTTCAATCTACCCTCGATATGCTGGAAAAATTATACGTTTAAAGCCGGCGGCAGGCGTAAAACATCATCCGAAATTGTACTGAATGCTTTCTCAGAAAATTATTTTGAACAATTAGTTCATGAGCCCACTCTAAGCGTAAATGGTTGCGAAAGCAAACTTGACCTTTTAGCAACAAATAATCCTGGACAAATAGTGAGTGTTGTGACGAATACAGGTATTAGCGACCACAAGACAGTTTCTGCTAGTCTGAATACCGTAACACCTACAACCATCAAAAAGAAACGCAAAGTATATCTACTTAAAAAAAACTGATAAAATTCTCTTAACGCCTTTTTAAGAGACAGTCTTCACTCCTTCCGATCTGATCATGTAAGTGTAAAAAAGTTGTGGAATGTTTCCAAAGAGATAGTATTAACAGCAATTGAGAGACATATACCACATAAATTAATAAGTGATGGTGCTGATCCCCCATGGTACACAAAACGGGTCTCATCGTTGTCGCAGAAGCAACGAAAAAAGCATGCCAAATTTAAAAGAACACAAAATCCCCAAGATTGGCAAAGTTTTACAGAAGTTCGAAATATGGCACGTACTTCAATGCGAGATGCTTTTAATAATTTCCACAACTAAATTCTGTCTCGAAATCTGGCAGAAAACCCAAAGAGATTCTGGTCAAACATAAAGCACACCAGTGGCAAGACACAAGCAATACCTTCACGGCGCGATAACAACGGTGAAGTCACTGATGACAGTGCCACTAAAGCAGAGTTATTAAACACGGTTTTCCGAAACTCCTTCACCAAAGAAGACAAAGTAAATATTCCTGAAATCCAATCAAGAACAACTGCCAAGATTAGAAACATAGAAGTAGATATCCTAGGTGTAACAAAGCAGCTTAAATCACTTAATAAAGGCAAGGCCTCCGATCCAGATTGTATACCAGTCAGGTTCCTCTCAGAGTATGCTTATAAAATAATTCCATATTTAGCAATTATATACAACCACTCGCTCACAGAAAGACACGTACCTAAAGACTGGAAAATTGCTCAAGTCACACCAATACCCAAAAAGGGAAGTAGGAGTAATCCGCTGAATTACAGACCTATATCTCTAACGTCGATTTGCAGTGGGGTTTTAGAACATATACTGTATTCGAACATTATGAAGCAGCTACCTCGAAGAAAACGATTTATTCACATATAGTCAGCACGGATTCAGAAAATATCGTTCTTGTGAAACACAGCTAGCTCTTTATACTCATAAAGTAATAAGTGCTGTCGATAGGGGATGTCAAATTGATTCCATATTTCTAGATTTCCAGAAGGCTTTCGGCACCGTTTCTCACAAGCGTCTTCTAATCAAACTGCGTGCCTATGGAGCATCGTCTCATTTGTGCGACTGGATTCGTGATTTCCTGTCAGAAACATCACAGTTCGTAGTAATAGACGGAAAGTCATCGAGTAAAACAGAAGTAATATCCGGCGTTCCCCAAGGAAATGTCATAGGCTCTCTATTGTTCCTGATCTATATTAACGACATAGGAGACAATCTGAGTAGCCGTCTTGTTTGCAGATGATGCTGTCATTTACCATCTTGTAAAGTCATCAGATGATCAAAACGACTTGCAAAATGATTTAGATGAGATATCTGTAAGGTGCGAAAAGTGGCAATTGACCCTGAATAAAGAAAAGTGCGAAGTTATTCACATGAGTGCTAAAAGAAATTTCGATTACGCGATAAGTCACACAAATCTTAAGGCTGTAAATTCAACTAAATACTTAGGAATTACAAATACAAATAACATAAATTGGAACGATGACATAGATAATGTTGTGGGTAGAGCAAACCAAAGACTGCGATTCATTGGCAGAACACTTATAAGGTGCAACAGGTCTACCAAAGAGACTGCTTACATTACACTTTCGCCCTGTTTTGGAGTACTGCTGTGTGGTGTGGGATCCGCATCAGGTGGGACTGATGGATGACATCGAAAAAGTACAAAGAAGGGCAGCTCGTTTTGTATTATCGCGAAATAGGGGTGATAGTGTCACAGACATGATACGTGAATTGGAGTGGCAATCATTAAAACATCGGCGTTTTTCGTTGCGACGGGATCTTCTCATGAAATTTCAATCACCAGTTTTCTCAGAATGGTTCAAATGGCTCTGAGCACTATGGGACTTAACATCTGTGGTCATCAGTCTCCTAGAACTTAGAACTACTTAAACCTAACTAACCTAAGGACATCACACACATCCATGCCCGAGGCAGGATTCGAACCTGCGACCGTAGCAGTGGCGCGGTTCCGGACTGCGCGCCTAGAACCGCTAGACCACCGCGACCGGCACCAGTTTTCTCCTCCGATTGCGAAAACATTCTGTTGGCACCCACCTACATAGGGAGAAATGATCATCACGATAAAGTAAGAGAAAACAGGGCTCGCACGGAAAAATTTACGTACTCGCTTTTGCAGCATGCCGTTCGAGAGTGGAACGGTAGAGAGACAACATGAAGGTGGTTCATTGAACCCTCTGCCAGGCATTTTATTGTGAATAGCAGAGTAATCACGTAGATGTAGATGAAATAGTTTTCAGGCTTGGTTTTTGAGCAAAAATTTCTATGTTGCTAACATTTCGAGTGCTTACAAGATTTGGTGTTTGCACTAATTTTTATTTACCTAAGACCTTTTTAATTTATTTTTATAGGTGTTGAAAACACTGGTAAAAGAACCATTGGTCAAATACAAAAATGCTACGGAAGATCTTCGTCATCATGAAAACACAAAATATCACAAATTTTCCATGGAGAAGGCCACAGAGTTCAACAAGTCTATGGAATCAAGTAAAAAAGTATTGCTATTGTCCTTGATACCAAGAAATCTTCAGTTATTGAAGAAAACCGGAAACGCTTGAGGCCTATTATAAAGACTATAGACATGTGTGCAAGAAATAACCTACCTTTACGAGGACATCGTGATCATGGTTTAATTCCTCAGCTAAAGGAAGAAAAAAAACTGATGATCTTCTAGAGGGAAAACATGGAGTATTTCAGAGTCTTTTGGCTTTTCGTGTGGATGCTGGAGATGAAGATTTAAAACATTTCAGTACATGTGGCCGAAACAGTTCTATGATAAGCAACACAGTCCAAAACGAAGTCATACATTGCATTGGTGATGCTGTTCGCTCCTCAATATCGAGAGACGTGAAAAAGGCTAAATTTTTTAGCATTATGTGTGATGAAACAACTGATGTCACCACTATGGAGCAGATGACATTTTGTATTAGGCACATTGCACAGAGACCTTTGTTACCAAAGAAGACTTTCTGGGTTTTACTGAGTTTAAATCAGCTACTGGCACTTCGATTGCAGAAGCCATCGGTGAAGAACTAAAGACACTGGGGCTGAGCTATTAGTATCTTTGTGGACAGGGCTATGATGGTGGCTCAAACATGGCTGGAAGATTTAAAGGAGTTCAAGCTCTTATTTTAAATAAGCAGGCGTTAGCTATTTATACCCACTGTTTTAGCCACTCTTTGAACTTGTGCATTTTGAAGTCTTGTGATACTCCAATAGTTAGAAATATGATGGGAATTGTAGGATCAGTTTCAGCATTCTTGTCTGCCTCTGCAAACAGAAAAAGTTCTCTAGAGGAAGCTATATCACGACTACCGTTGACAGGGTCAAAGAAAACGAAGTTGAAGGCAATGTGTCCAACAAGATGGGTGGAAAGACACGATAGCCTTATTACTTTCAAGGAGCTATTTGTTCCGGTCGTGACCTTGCTTGATGAACTTTCAAGTGGTCGTGAAACCAATGCAGAAACGGCTAGTAAAGCTTGCATGTTTAGTTCTGCTGTCCGAAGAGGAGACTTCGTAGTAGCTTTAGCAACTGCAGCATATTGCTTCTCTTTAAGACTAAGCGAACAGCTCCAAAGTCCTAAAATGGATTTAACAACTGCCTTAAATAATGCCAGTGATGTGATTGAGGTGTTCAACAATATAAGGATGGATTCGGAAATAGAATTCGGAAGTATTTTCGAAGGCGCTGTTAAACTGGCAGAAGATATTGGAAGTGTAATAGCAATGGCAAGAACTATTTCAACACAAACCAAAAGAGACAACGTTCCTGCTTCAAACGCCGAGGAATACTTCAGGCGAACAGTATTTTTATCTGTTGTGGATGGTTTTATTGCCGAGCTAGAAACAAGATTTCCCCAAGATTTTCGGGCCATATTACCACTTAAAGGTCTTATTCCTGCATACTGTTTAAAATATAGTTGGTATGAAGTGATCCAGGCATCCGAGAAATGTGAACAGTTTTTGGAGAGTTCTTCGCATTTAATGAAAGGAGAGTTGAAACTATGGAAGAAAAAGTGGGTTGATGAAAGTAAAAGACCTGAAACAGTAACAGAAGCATTAAAGAAATGCGACAAGCAGTTTTTCCCAAATTTATATGTTTTACTTCAAATATTTGGGATCATTCCTGTCACCAAAAGCAGTCCTGAACGAAGCTTCTCTACTTTGAGACGAATAAAGACACATTTGCGTAACACAATGGGACAGGTAATGAATTGGCTCTTGCAAATATCCATAAAGAAAGAGATATGGAGATAGAAAATATCATTGACATATTCAGTAAAAAGAAACAGAGGTGAATGAGCATGACAGATTAGGCAGAATACGGAAATATACAGAATTTTGATACAGAATTTTTTTATATTCATGTCAAGTTCAAGTTTTTACATTCATGTCACCTTCTGTATCCAGAAAATTCATGAAAACGTATTTGTTGTAAGTTGACCTTTTTCATGGTTTATGTAATTTATAAAATCTTCCATGTGACATCAGTTTCTTTTACCCTGAACTCCAAAACAGTTACGAAAAATTACTTTAAGCAACACCAAATTTTACCAATTTGTCGGCGGAGGACCCCAACTCTCCGTTTGTTAAGCGATATTCCACTCCGCCACTACCCCCCTCCCCTTCCTCAATTAGCCCCCCCCCCCCCCCCCCCCTAGACTGACTTCTAGAACCGCCCCTGCTGCAGACAAAAGGGGATGGGTATATACGAGTTGAGCGAATAAAGCCGAAAGGGTGAATGACAATCGCTGTTTATGTGGTTGACTGGGTTTGCAAATGATCAGCGTTGTTATAATTACTAGCGAATTCCATAGATTCAGACTACCAGAGTGGAAATAAACGACTAACAGGAATAACAGGCAACTAAGATTATGTATTGTCTTCTCCGTGTATCCAAGAAAATGAAATTTTGACAGAAAATTTTTGGCCAGACCGGTACAGTACTAAGGGCCAGTTATACAGTCCCTGGCTAGCAGCCGCTAAAGTTCTATTCTGGGAGTAGCGCGGAAAACGCGTTGTACCAACACTTTAATAATGCCTAACTGGACAACAAATGCGGGATAACTAAACCGGTGATTGTGGCAGGGATACTGAAGTTAACCAGAGAATAAATCTTGACACTGGCAGGAATAGTTACAGAATTAGTGATTACAAGATTGTTTGTTAGAACGAGGAAGGAGAAGAAACGGAGACTCACAAATTAAGGAAGAATGACGATTCCAAATTTATATAAAAATTTCGTACTAGTACTTTCGATCTCATGCTTCAGAAGCTAGAGAGTATGAATGAAATGTGAAACTATTTCCTAACATAAAACCTTTTGCTTGTAGTAGGCCTAATAGGCATTTGATATTGGTTCTTCGTGAACTATATTCTGTAGTGTTATAAAAATGACCATTTGTGCCAAAACAGTCTCGTTTGTTTGGTGAGTGTAACAATTGCTGCAATATTAGGCAGGCCTATTTCGTTTTATCTAGCAGACAGTGACAAAATACAGGTAATCAGATCGAGAAACCACACCCGTCTTGGGTGCTATTTGTATTGACAGCTTTTCTGCGTTTTTTCATGCAGCAAAACGTTGACAAACTTTGATGGCGTAATAGATTCTTTCCCAGAAAGTAAAGTACACCATATAAAGCTGTGGCAAGATTAGAGAGAAAAAAAGCTAGGACTTAAGGATAGAAGAAATGTGTACTGCCTTGCTTCTCTCATGCATTTACTCGTTTTATGTAGCCTATATTTAATTTTATGTCACACAGAACAGCAAGTTATTAGCTAATAGGCAGTAAAGACTGATAATTTTCTGAAGAGCTCTTGTCCTCCCAGTTACAAATAATCCCATACACTACTAATTACGAGATTTTTTTAAGAGGGTCAGGATGTCAAACCGACCGACTAGGAGCAGGAGAGGCACCACAGGACATTTTAATTTTCACTGGCCTAGGGTGACCATGTAACAACACCAACGCTATACTGTTGTACATATAATAATTTTTTCTTCTGATTTTCGATAAATTAGTGTAAGCGATGTTCTGATTTCATTTCTTTTTTTTTTTTTTTCTTTTCATGTCATTATGTTAAAGAAACTGCAAACAATTTTCGATGTGAATATTAATGTTTATGTCAGATTGCAAGCAATATTATAACAAAATGGAAATGTAAGAAATGTTGAAACTGTTGTAAGATGTTAAAGTTGTAATTGTGCGCCTGGTCCATACGTAGGCAATGTATTAGGATATGTAGAATGCAAAACCTTTGGTGAATACCCTGTCTGTAGGGGAGCGGTAAAAGGTGGATGGCAGGCGAGCGCGGGAAAAATGCACGCGGGCGCGGTACGGCATAACGGGCTCAGCAGCGGTAGTCGGAATTGGGCATCGGTCTGAGAAACACGTTCTGGATCGAGGAGGCTCTCCTGGAAAACGTGATTTCGTTGAGCCTCGGATGTGCCGTTTCCGACGACTATACAGCATGGCTATATTCCATAGGCACTAAATGGAAAAGTATTGCGACGCTAAGAAGAAGCAAAGTGCCGATACATCAAGAGCCAAAGCTGTGATTGTATGTGTGCTTTGCGCCTCGCCATCTCGCCGCCCGCCAACCGCCGCATCGACACGAACTGGTTGAAACTTTTAGTACTGTATTCGTGTGGACCAGTGTTACTTTTGTTCCTGACTGTTCAATAACAACTTAACTTTTACCAGAACTGTCCTATCATTTAATTATCCTCATCACTAACCTAGACAGGGTCCTTTCCACATGTTGTGCAATCCGAGTGTCCCGAAATGAAGATTTAAAGTTTATGTTAATAATAATTACCTGCAGACCTATCTATGTTAGAATGATGTTTAAAGAACTTTGTCGTTAATGAATATATAAGTAAATAACTAAGATCTGACAAAGTTGAAAGATAATTTTGAAATTGGTTTAGCAATGAAGTTTAATTAATTTGAGACAAAAATAATGGTAGTTAAAGGAGCAGGAAATAAGACAAAAGGAGTAGTAACTCATATATTGGAAATCTTGAGTGCTTAATAATTTAAATACTCAAAATTTCAGTACAGGGATCATAACAGTTTCAGGGTCCCCCTCCCCCCCCTTTTCTTTTCTATTCATTTAAATTCTGAAGTGTACTGAACTGATTTGACCAGCAAAGATAAAGTCAATATAAAACCAAAATTTATTAGTGTTTTACCTTTTTCAAAATTGATATTGTATGTGTGTTTCGAAAGTGCTATTTCTAGGGTAACCTATGCCCGATTTTAATCAGATCAATAGACAGTACGAAGTTTGTAGTAAACATTATAGTGTATTGTGTATTTATGGCTTGTCCATATGAGTACAGAAAGTGAAATCATTAGTTCAGTAAATTTTCTGGTTCTAAAATTTACCATAGTATGCAGTGTTATTACGTGTTGTTTTGTATGAACGTACTTCAACTTGTACTGGGAAGAAACTCAGTTAATGCCTAACTAGGCTGGCGACCGTATTATTAACAATTTGGTAGCATCTAATGTGTTGTTTCTTGTCCGTCCTAACGTGTAGTTGCACTTCAGACTTGCTTGACGTATCATTGTTGTTACTGAGTGGGTGAAAGTCTGATTTTGCCTTCATTCAGGTACACGCGGTCAACATATATACCAAAATCCTTTCTTATAAGGTGAAGCCCGTTAACTTACCATAGTACAGGCTTTAATAAGTATCGTGCGCAGTAGCGTAGTGTTACAAGTGGCTCCCGGTGACAGGACATCCAGTTGTTGCCGGTCACAAATTAATGTGAATACCGAGCAGTGGATGTTCAGTGGCACGTATTGCAATAATATTTAGTTAAGTAAATAGCAGTGAACGTCAAGTACGGTAGTGTGGTGTAATTTGCATTTAGTATGGACAAGAACGTAGGCACGGTAGATGTGCCGAGCGTAATGGAAGATGCGCATGGCAATAACAGGAGTTTACGCGGCGAGATAACAGATGGCGTTAGCGGAAGACAATTGGCGTACATACAATATCACGAACATGTTAACGAACAGATTGAAATGTCGAGAGTGTCTCGAACACAGCAAGGAATAAAACAGGAAGTAGAGGATGACTTTGTAGACGATAGTGGGTACGTGAACGAATCCACTGACATGTTTGATTCTCCACAGATAAAGAAAGAACCGAAAGAAACTTTTGAAGTAGGATCGGAACACACCGATTCCGTAGAACAAAACAGTGTGAAAATTTTAAGCATGAACGATTTATTTGAACAATTAACCAAACAAATTGCGGGACAGAATAATCAGCTTAAAACACATGTTGCAGAACAGCTCAAAACACAAAATGATCAGCTTAAAACACACGTTAATCAGCAGCTCAAAACACAAAGTAATCAGCTCAAAACACAGAATGATCAGATTAAAGCACAGGTCGAAGAACAGGGAATTAAGATTAGTAAACAAATAGAACAGGTAGAACAAAAAGTGGGTAATTTAAGTTCTGTGGTAAATACTATGAAATTTGAAATTGACATAATTAACAAAAATATGGATACTATGCAGGGGGAAATTGACAACATTAACAGTAGGTTTGATGTTGAAATTCTAAACATCCAAGAGAAAGTAGAGCCTCTAGTCGAAACAAAAGTCGACGAAAAAGTTTTCGGTCTAAAAACTGAGATCGTAAACGAATGTCAACATGGAATCTCACAGTTGAAAAAGGCAGTATCAGACACTGAAAGAGATTTAGGCGAAAAAGTGACCGGATGTGTACAAAAGTGTAAACAAAATACATCGAAAATTCAAGGCAAAATTTTCGATCTTGAGAGTAAAATTAAAGATAGGCCTGGTGTTGTCTACAATGGCACACCACTTACGAAGCTGTTGGAAGGTGAGGAATGCTTCGATCCCGCCAAGAAACATAACGGATGGCATCCATTAGATTTCATCAAAAATTGCGAGAGGATATTTCCTGAACACTTGTCTGATCAGGAAAAGATAAACGTAGTAATTAGCGCCTTAGCAGGTGACGCTAAGCGCTGGGGAATTAATATGAATACCGAACGAATGACGATCGAAGAATTTAAGCAAAAGTTTACGGAAGAATATTGGTCCGAACAAAAACAAGATAATTTGTGGCGCGAGTTTGTCATGGCCAAGCTTCATGATAACAGGGGCAGGAATTCTTTGAAAGATTTCTGCGAATATTGGTACCGGAAGTTGACGCATTTAAGAGGGAGAAGATCCGATTCGGAAATCATATGGGAGCTATATAAAAAGCTTCCAGAAGATTCGAAGAGATACGTGGGAAGCAATCATCGTAGCTTCCAAGCATTTCTTGAAAGGGTCGAAGACGAAGACCACTGGCGCGAAAGTCGTGCCAATTATCAAAATTTTGGTAACAGAAACAACCGTAATCATGACGAGAGAAATGACGGCGATGGGTTTCGCGTCAATATGATACAAAGAGGTAGAGGCAGAGGAAGAGGAAGTTATTCATGTCGCGGTAGAGGATACACCGCGCAAAATAATAACGACGCAGGAAACTGATTTCCGCGAATGTTGCGGGCCAAACGGAAGCAGACAGTGCATACCGGCCCCGATTTAAGAAATGTTACCGGACCGACAGTAAAGTTATGAGACAGGTGTCGAACGACGCAACCTGTTGTTGCGAAACAAGCGTCAGGTGCGAGCTTGAATGAGTCATCTTCGCCGCGCAGAGCGATACTAGTTAACAGGCGAGTGGAGCATCAGAGGGCAACGGCCCAGCCTAGCGGAGCAGCTGTTCAGAGAGAAGCCGCTAGCAATGCGGCAGCATTTGGTACGAACATTGCCGTAAGAACTGGTGAATACATTACGAGTGGTAATTCCGTGGCGAAGGAAATAATAGATGAAACTGTGGATACACAGAGAGGTGCACTTAGCAGTGTTATCAATGAAGTAAATGGCGAGAATGAATTAGCAGAAGTAACTGATTGGCGTGTGCAGATCGATGATCTGTACAAGGGCCTAAAGCAATGTGAGTGGGAGGATTTTAAGGAGTATGAGACAAGGAAGTTAGTTAGTGGAAAAGAAGATAGTAGGGACGTCGATAAGGTGACGTGGCCCAAATTTGAAGAGGAGAGAGTAAATAGCGCCGCGCAAAGTACGCGTGCTACCGATAGGATGAAGGTTAAAGATAGATAGGAATTGGAGGATGAAATCCTAAGCATTGACAAGGAAGTACCAGCTGCTACCGAAAGGCACCGTGGAGAGGGGGCAGATAATTACCTAAAAGTAATTGAAGTCCACGAGGATTACACTAAATATGAAGTAACAGTGGATGTGAATAAAGCTGATAATGAGGCCGTTTCGCCAAAAGAGGATATTGAATTAAAATTAAAGCCTGACGAAAATGCAGAGGGAGAACTTAGTGCCTGTCTCAGAAATGCTTTTATGTTAGAACCTGAAAGCGATCCAGAATGGTCGGATTCGGACGATAGTTCAGATGACGAATATTTCGGTACTAGTGAAAATAATGGGGGTACAGCTAATTGCGATATTGTACCTAATGATGACGTAGTTTCAAAACAAAATCCAGATGTTGAGACTGAACAAAGAAAGAAAGAGCCACCTGACGACTCAGGATCTATTTTACAAAGAGTTCAAGTAATTAATGACTTTGAACTCCCAGAACCAAAGAAACCGCCAGATATAGGTGATGTGAATGTTAAAAGCATATCTTGGGACGATGTTATCGTCGACCCGGATTTGCTTAGGGAAGACCACAACTATGAAAAGCATTCGACGGTTAAACAAACTGTAATACCAGTTGAAATTTATAATGTGAAATTGCAAGTACTTCTTGATACTGGATCTCAGATAAGCGCAGTCTCCCAGTCGTTTTTTGAACACATTTGTGATAAGTCTGGACTAGTAATTATGTCAGTGACGGGTGTAAAAATTGTTGGTGCTACTGGCAAGACTAGCAAGCCGGTAAAGAACCAGATTTTGGTTGAATTTAGTATAAAAGGACAAAAATTTGAACAAGATTTTTTGGTTGTGCCAGACTTGAGTACTGAAATGATTCTGGGAATAGATTGGTTAGATAAAGAAAAGGTTATTATTGATTGTAGCCAGGAAGTGTCCAAAATTAATAATGCATCTAGAAATTTGGAATTAAAATTTGAGGAAAATGGGAAGGTATTCGATTTAGAAATTGATTCTTTATTCTTCTAATAATTCTTCTTTATTGTTGGAGATCGACCAAGGGAATGATGGTTTGACAAACATGTATGAGGTGTACCATGTCCAGAGGTTAATAGATGAGAGTGACAAGCAGGGGCATAATTTTAAAGAAATTGTGGAAAATTTGAAGGAGATATCTCCTGATCAGAAAACAGAATTGCTTGATATTTTAGAAAGTAATAGTACCGTATTTTCGGACAAACCTGGCCTAGTTAAGAACTTCGAATACCAGATTGAGACAATAGAGCATAAACCTTTCTTTGTAAGACCATTTTCGGTACCCATATCAAAGAGGCAGGCTGTGCAAGTGGAAATAGATAAAATGATAGAATGGGGTGTAATCGAACGGAGTAGCAGCGAATATAATAGTCCCCTTATCATCGTGAATAAAAGGGATGGGGGAGTGAGAGTAGTTATCGACGCCAGGACTTTGATCAAAATTGTAAAGAAGGAAATAGACAGACCTGAAAATCTGGACGAAATGCTCCAAAAATTTTATAATTTGAAGTATTTAACCAGTCTGGGCATGACCGCCGGATACTGGCAAATCCCATTGAGTAAAGAATCCCGTAAATATACCGCTTTTCTATTCGCCGGGAAATGCTATCAGTATAAAGTAATGCCATTTGGGCTTAGCACTTCTGTGGCAGTATTTATTAGGGCTCTGGACTTTGTATTAGGGAGAGAATTGAGTTCCCGGCTAACCATTTATGTAGATGATTTACTAATTGCTACTGAAGAATGGCAAGAGCATTGTAAATTATTGCAAAAAGTTTTTATTGCTCAACAAGCAGGGGGCATGACGCTTAAGTGGAAAAAATGTGAATTCGTGAAGTCGGAAATAAAGTTTCTGGGGCACATTATTACTACGACCGGTATTGGCAAGGACCTGGAAAAGTTAAGTGCAATAGCAGGATGTCCAGCTCCTAGAAATAGAAAACAGTTGAAAGCCTTTTTAGGTTTATGTGGGTTCTATAGAAAATTCGTCAAGGGGCAAGTTTTTAATAGTCCTCATTTGAATAATCTACTTTAGAAAAATAGTGCTTTTGTATGGACTGAAGGATGTATGAGAGATTTCGAAAATTTAAAAAGTGAACTTTTGAATGACAATATTTTGCATCACCCCATACTGTCAAAACCTTTCCACATGAGTACTGACAGCAGTGCTTATGGAATTGGTATAGAAGTTTTCCAAGAAATCGAACACAGGACTATCGCGTTTGCAAGTAGAACTCTAACAAAATACGAGGGAAACTACACTATATCGGAAAAGGAAGCTTTAGCCATTATATGGGGGTTAAAGAAATTCAGAAATTATCTATAGCATGGTTTGCGCAGTTACACGGAAACTGATAGCCCAATTTGATTTTAATTGATACTTTTTATGCGGTTTTTGGCCTCAGGACAATTAAAAACTGGTGTGAGCGATGCTTTTTATGCGGTTTTTGGCCTCACGACGTTTACAAACCAATTTTTCCCATCCTATGTGGATACGACCTTGCCATGATGGATGGGTTTATGTAACATACAATACCACAACTGTACACGCATGCACACTTGTTTAGCCTCAAATGTACAGCTGAGGCATTGTTGTATGATTCATTTGTCATTTGTAGTTGACCACTATTAAAGCATTATGCTTACAGCACCATCTATTGATACAGTTTGTAATTATTTATTTTTCTTCTGCTATATGTTTTCCCCCTTTTCCGACAGTATTCTGTTGTAATTTGATGTCATTCTGAGAGTCGGTTAAAACAGGATATTTAATAAACAAAGTGGCATATGTAATGTATACTAATCTGTAGAGTTTTTAATGACTAATTGTCCAATCTGTCTACTCACAATTGGGCATGAAAAACATACATTTAAAGAAAATGCCTCATCACAGAAGAGAATTTTTTTACACTTGTGTCAACTACCCCATTTTATCAGACTAGTTGGATAAAACAGGGTACTACATCATAATGAAAATTTAAAAAAAACTCCGTTTACAAACCCTGACAATTACTTCATGTTCAAAAATCACATTTATATGATTCATCATCATCATTAACGCTGGCGCACTGTTCATGAGCACATTCACTTATAACACTTCACCCAGCCTTCTTCAGACTTAGAATTGGAGCAAAGTTCATTACAATAAATGCAAGCTGTATTATTATCTTCTCCTTCCTCTTCTGGCGATGTGCTATACTCTCGAACGTTTCCAACTTTCTTTGTTTTCATCTGTCCAACATTTCTGACTTCAATAGGTCTAGAACTGTTGAAATGTGGCCCCATTTGAAGTTTCCTTTTGGGAGTCTTCCCCTTTTTCATAGACGACTTTAATTCTTCCTTATTAGGTGAACTTGTAAGAACAGCTGTCTTTCCTCTTCTTTATCAGATTTTTGTTCCTTTCTTTCAGCTGTTGGCACTGCTGTTATGTCTTTCGGAGAGGCGTGGAAAGCTGAAGTTGAAGGCTTAGGCCTATCTGACTGGGAAGACCTTGGTGTGGTTGTAAAAGATGTTTCTCTGTTTAATGACTCTGAAGTAGGTTCCAAAGGCGAGACATCACCTTTCTCCAACGGTGGGTCAGTGTCTGTTGTTTCAGCAGGCTGACACATCCAATCAGGGAAAATATCTGCATCCAGTGGGAAGATTCCAATTTTACAGAATGCATGTACAGCAGTCTCAATAGAAGCAGCTTTCATGAACGATGTCCCATAAAGCCCTGCGACTTGATTGATGGTTATCACTTGTACAGGATGACACTGAAGCCACTTTCGAACCTATCGAGAGTAATAACTACTCAGTGGGGCCATGAATGCAACATCCAGGGTCTGCATTCGGTGGATGCAGTGTGGGAGGAAGGATAAGAGATGAACATGGTTGTCTCTAGCCAAATCAATAAGTTCAATACTCTTTGTGTGTGTGTTGAGTGACCAATCAAGAGCAGAAGAACGGGTTTCTCTGCAGTTAGTTTAGAAATTTCAACAAATCGTTGAAGCTACTTCAGGAAAAGTTCTTTCTGCATCCATCCGCTAGGGTGATACTCCGCAGTAGATCCTGGCGGAGCTCTTTGTCTAGGGAACACAAGCATTGTAGGCATATAAATTTCAGAAGCGCTCATACAGCATACAGCAGTCACTAAGATGCCTCTCTCCGCAGAAACCAAACCGCCAACTTGACGTTTTCCTCTCAAGGCAAGCACCTTTGATTGCTTATCAGAGACTGTTGTTATTCCTGTCTCATCCACATTATAGACTCTATAATAGGTACAACGTCACAGCAGATAAAGTTCTAACAGCAACCCAAAGAACTGCTTCACCACTGCACTGTTAAAGCCCATTGCTCTGGCAAGAGATGTTGGCTTGGCAGAACGCAGGCTTATTTTCAGAATCCTCTTCAAAAACGAATAGAACCAGCATTTACCTGCCGTCTTCTCAGTCTTGCTGAAGTTATGCGACAAGTTTTTTTGTCTCTGCTAGTTCGAAAGCAAGACTCCGCACATCATTGATGGTCAATCCAAACAAACTGCTTTCCATTAACAGGATATATTCAGCCAGTTCATTTTCCTGCTCCTGAATAAATACAGGTTTGTAGCAGCCTAGACCAAAAATAACAATAATAACAACAACAATAATAATAATAATAATAGCTGCAACAGTTTAATTCGTTTATTCTAAAATAGTAAACAGGCCTACTTTTTCTTTGTAACATCCTCTAAACAAATTCCACTCCAGGACTGTTTTTACACGTGCTTCCAGAGTAATCTGATGAACACTGAAGGACTTTGATGCTTTCAAATAGCCCATTGTTTGGGCCATAAATGCCGCTACAGCTTCTTTAATACTCTATTGACTCCATGGCTGTCTGTCAGTTTTCCTTTGATAAGGCGCCATAATTAGGCATAATTTAAGCTAGATCCTGTGAATAATAATAATAATAATAAATTTTCTAATTGAACTAACTAAATAAACAATTTGAAAATCGCAAACGGCGATTTTTAAATCAGTTCGATAAAATGGGGTACTATCCTGTTTTATCCAACGTAGTGGCACGCTGTTTTGATTTCAACAGCGCTTGAGCGGGACAAACATTTTGAAATACTCTACGATTGTAGTGCAGACAACGTTTAACTTATATCATACTTCAAAATAGTGTCTTGCAAATATAAACGCACAATTCACAGTCGAATATTACAACACAACCTTGTAAACATATATTTTTCCACCGAGAGAACTCACGGTTGCTTTCAACGGACTGCAGCTACTCTAAGAATGAAGGTCATCGAGTGAGAAAGAGGTTGTTACTATGTTCACTGGGAGGTGGCAGCATTTATCAGACGAGGAAAGTACGATACCCTGTTTCATCAGACTACCCTGTTTATCAGACTTTCCCCTATAGGTTTCTCCTTAATGTGCACTGACAACTCGTACTTCGACAACTCAATCACGTCTTTCTTTGCCATTGCCTCATCCCAGTACCGAGTTTTATTTAAATAACAACCAAAATATTCCCGGATGTTGACTTGTTTTGGATTGTAGGGCTCCGAATCATAGACTTGTTTCCGTAATCATTCCTGAATTGACGCGGACCGGTACTGATTTAGAAAAGCCTTTTCGAACTCAACATTATCGTGTATTTCTCGGCAGCGTCCGTTGCCCGAGGGTTCCCTCATCATGTATGTATAGTATGACAAACATTATTTCTGTTGATCACCCCACGTTTGTGGTAGGACACCTCTGAGTCTTGTAAATGCGACTGGGTGGGGTGAGTTCTTTTCGGGTAAGAATACCTGGAATTGCCTATGTTTTACTAGGCTTTCTTCAAGTAACATCTTCAACTTTTGTAGTCCTGTCGTCCTCAGTTGCGTGTAATATTACAGTATATTGATAATTTTTACCTTTGGACCGCCTAGTTTTACAACTGAATGAAACAACATTTTCGTGCCATATGCATTTCGCCTTTTATCGCTGCGAGGCATCTTCTGTGGCCTGGAATATGTACATGTTTTACTGTTTAGTTTACATTTTGGGACCATCTATACATAGGTTGTAAACGATTGTGGCGGTTGGCTTTTTTATGGCGCAGTAATTCGGTATTAAGGGAATCAGTTATATGATTTTCCTGTGCCTTCGACTATGCGGAAACATCAGTTTTCAGTTACTGGCGCTTTGCGTCAAAACTTTCCTTGACATTGTTTTCATGTTCCATAACTAAAGTTTGGAACTGGTTCGTGAGTCGCTGTATTGAAGTCTTTTTAAAACTGGTCTCCTCTGTTTCATTGCTTGCGCCTACTTCACTCAATTTCTTTAAATGTCTGCGGCATTGAGCGGTATGCTTCTTGTAAGGCATTTATGTTGGTAGTAATTGCCGTGAAATTGCGGCAATTTGTTCCAACTGCTCTTTTACGATGTGATCAAGGGTAACTCTTATTTCTTCGGTTTGTTCGTTTCTTACTTTCTCGAAATTCTGTTTTATTCGGGCGTCTATTTTATTGTCAAGATTCGGTGCCATACGCACGAAATTGTTTTTTGTCGTATTTTTTAATTTTGGAAATAATGAAGTCAAAGGATCTGGCGCTACAGACGGTTGTTGCGAAACTGTTTCTACAGGACGTGCATGAACTTTTGCCTCAATCTCAATGGCTGCCGCGCCTACAATTTTGGCGTCTTGCGCCTCAGTATTGCCGTTTTCGACATTTTATAGGGACTGATCTTTATTTGTAGGGTCCATGATTTCTCTTTTACCAATTTTATTCATACTGTAAAATATATTTTAGGGCTAAATTCACTCGCTTTGCCTGCACTGGCGCTACTTATAAATACAACAGTTGGCCATATTAAATTATCCCGCTCAGCTCGCGAGAAGAAGCGTGCTGGAATGTCAAACAGTGGTAGACGCATCTTAGTTAGTGGCCAAATGGATTTCCAGAAAACTGCTGTAAAAGTGGAACAGGTTACACCTATCAGTTTTGAAGGGTCGGTATCCGTTATTTACGGGTGAAACAGAATCTGTAGTCTGTGGCCAGATCACTTAAGATTCCGCGCTTGCGTCGGAGTGATGATCAGCAGTTAATCTCAGGGACGCTGCAGCAAGTTGCCAATGAACAATGGCAGAATCCTAACTGTATTCGGCCTTTGCGTCTGTACGCCACGATCCGTTAAGCTCGTGTTGGTCTTTGGCTGTAACAATAAAGCATTAAAATATTTCACGTATCATACATCTATTAGGAGAATTGTTAAAATGGGCGCTTATGAGACCTAACTAATTTAGATTAATTTAATTGCAAATGGTTCTAAAGCAAATACATTACACCACATTTGCCTACCCAAAAGAAAGATTAATTAATAATACTCAAGGAACCCAGCTATAGTGCGTCCTATCAGTATAAAGGCTAACAGACAAGATAGAGAGAGATCCGACCAGAAAGCTTTCCACTTACTTTCTAAAACAAAAAACTATTACAATCGATCACAATCAGCCACAGGTTGACAGGCGCTATATGTTTGAAACATTATTTATGAAATAATGATTACATTTCACAAAATTAATTTACATAAGTTATTTAGATTTGCAATAAATAAATAGATAAGTGTACATTTTTGTGCTTTCCGTTGTTTTTTCTACATTTACATAAAATTAGGTGGGTCTGTCCATGTAATGCTAAAAATCTTAATACGCTATAATGAATGTCATATTTTCTCCTGCTGTTGTAGATTTGTACATTATTGACAGGAACTGAAACTGACAGTTAGGCTATAAAGCAAAAGCTGAAATCCTGAATTCAATTTTCAAATGGTTCTTTCCAAATGAAAACCCTGGAGAAATGCCCCAATTTAATCCTCACACCACTGAAAAGATGAGTGAAGTAGGTGTTAGTGTCAATGGTGTTGAGAAACAGCTGCAACTGCTAAAACTGAAAAATGCTCCAGCGCCCGACGGAATCCCTATCAGATCCAGTACTGAATTCGCGGCTGTGTTAGCTTCTCTTTAACTTACAATCTATCGTAGATCCGTGGAACAAAAAACTCTGCCAGGTCACTCCCGTTTACAAGAAGACTGCTTACAAGTCACTCATGCGACCCATTCTAGATTATTGCTCAAGTGTGTGTGACCCAAAGCAAACAGGACTTACCGGGGATATTGAATGTGTACAGAGAAGAGCAGCACAAATGGTCACAGGTTTGTTTGACCCAAACCAGAGTGTCACAGAGATGCTGAAAAAATGAAATACCAGACTCCTGAAGATAGACGTATACTATCCCGGGAAAGCCGACTTACAAAGTTTAAGAACCGGCTTTAAATGATGATTGCAGGAATATACTACAATTTCCTGCGTATCGCTCTTATAGTGGTCGTGAGGACAAGATTAGGTTAAATATGGAATACACAGAGGCGTTTAAACAATCATTCTTCCCGCGTTCCCCACGTGCGTGGAACGGGGAGAAACCCAAGTAATTGGTACAATGGTACGCGCACTATGCTATGCACTTCACAGAGACTTGCAGAGTATAGGTGTAGATCTAGATTCATAGTTTGCAGAATGCTGGCTAGAAAATTTATAAACAAAAGGTTTAAGGAATTAACAAAACACAAAAATTATGAGAGACTAAGGGAATCAATAACACAGTAAGAAAAAAAAAATTTTAGAACAGAAGCAGTGCGCTTCTAAGAAAACCTTTCAGCTTAGAACTGAATACTTGGGGTTTCTCAGTTCTTTTCCAGTTCTGCTCGAAGTCTGTTGAAAATGAAACCTGCCGAATACTGCACACCTTTCTGTTGTGGTGTTTAAAAAATATATATTTATATTTTGATTAAATTATTATTCTCTTGTGAAGATTCAGAAATCTGTTGTGAGTTTTGCACCACTTCTTGGCGGGAAGAGCAAAGACTTTTCAAAACCTTAAGTACTGTATGTGGTAGTTTATATGTCACCAGAAATCGTTTGCAGAGGACGTAGCGTTCTCAAGATTAAGAACAGAGTTCGCATTGCCACTTAATTTATTTGTGTCGTGATCATGTTCGATCACGACCGGATACGAGACATAGCAACAGAGAAACCTAAGGGACCAGACAGAGCTGGGAATTTTCTTTGCTATACTACAACACACGTTAAAAGAAATTGGATTTAAATCACAAACAAGGTAAATGGCAATGCGCCTTCTGCCTTAACTAGGACATTTGCCGACATGTAGTCGGTCCCTGGTAGCTGTATGGAAACTATGAAAACACCGTTATTTCTGTTGCCATTAATAGGAGATGGATAGCATGGAAATACTTTAAGTAATAAGCAGGCACTACAGCAATTGAGAGCACAATAACCAATTTAATTACCTTAGTCAGTATTGCTAACAATAGGCTCCGTACAATTTCAATTTTCTATCTTGATGGCTGTTTATTTAAATAAAGTCCTTTAACATCTTCGACATTTCATTTTAGATGCAAACATAAACTTTTACATAGCACTGAACAATAGCAATATTTTATAATAACTAATTAGTGATTGCGGACCACGCCACATACGCGTCCGCCGTCTTTCAAAAATATATCAGGACTGTGGTAACAGAAGAGGATTGCAATTCTTCAGCTTTAAAAAAATAAGAAACACAAAATATCGCTATCGATAGAATTTATGAACAATTCGTATTCTGCGCCGTGGCGCGTACGATCTTCTTCTGTGGTGGCCAATCCAAGGATTGGTTTGCAACAGCTACAATGGCAGCTTGTCTCCATTCTGTGCGTCTTTCAGCTTTTCTCTTCATTTCTTTATAGGTGTTACATCCCACATCTTTCACGATTTGATGCATGTACCTCAGCCGTGGTCTTCCTCTTGGTCTTTTTCCCTCGACATATCCCTCTATGATTGTGTTCAGGAGTCCTTTATGTCTTAATAGATGGCCTGTAAATTGCACTCTTCTTTTAACAATGAAACTCCAGAAGCTTCTCTTCTCGCCTGCTCTTTCCAGAACCACTTCGTTTGTGACCTTTTATTTTGAGCATACGTCTATAGGACCACATTTCAAAAGAATTTAGCTACTGGTCTTCCTTTGTCCCGAGAGTCCATGTTTCACACCCATAGCATGCCACACTCCACACATATGATATCAAAAATCTTTTCCTGATTTCAAGGCTGATGCTCTTAGATGTTAAGATGTTTTTCTTCTTGTTAAAAGCAGCCTTTGCTTGAACAATTCTACTTCTCACTTCTGCCTTGCTCCTTCCATCCCTGGTAATATTACTGCCCAGATAAGTAAATTTATCAACTTGTTCAAGTCAGTTCATTGCCTACATGAACTTGGACTTTCACTTGATCTTTTTTGTCGCATGCCATTACTTTTGTTTTTGCTTTATTAATTCTCATATTATATTCTTCCCTCATAACTTTATCCATTCTATTCATTAGGACTACAAGATCTTATTCACTATCAGCTAGGACAGCTATATTATCGGCATCGTTGACAGAACCGACTGCGGACCTTTGGTGCAGAGCCGGGTGGAGGGTCTGAATCAGAGGCTCAGACGATCTTGCGTCCGTGTTGGCTGCAGATTCCTTGACTTGCGCCATAGGGTGGTGGGGTTTCGGGTTCCGCTGAATAGGTCAGGAGTTCACTAGACTCAGCTGGCGGCTACACGGGTAGCGGAGGCTGTGTGGCGTGGACTGGGCGGTTTTTTAGGTTGGAAGGCCTCGGGAAAGTACGGGGTGGGTTGCAATCTCAAAGGGTGCATGTCAAACACAGGACGTGCTTGGATCAAGGAATAGTCGGAATTGTAGTTGTAAATTGTTGTGGTTGTGCTGAGAAAGTCCCTGAGCTTCAAGCGCTAATAGAAAGCACAGAAGCTGAAATCGTTATAGGTACAGAAAGCTGGCTACAGCCTGAAATAAGTTCTGCAGAAATTTTTACGAAGTCTCAGACGGTGTTCAGGAAAGATAGATTAGGCAGAATTGGTGGTGGAGTGTTTGTGTCTGTCAGTAGTGGTTTATCTTGTAGTGAAGTCGAAGTAGATACTCTGTGCGAATTGGTATGGGTGGAGGTTATACTTAACAGCCGAACTAAGTTAATAATTGGCTCCTCCTACCGACCCCCAGACTCCGATGATATAGTTGCTGAACAGTTCAGAGAAAATTTGAGTCTCGTAACAAATAAATACCCCACTCATACGGTTACAGTTGGCGGGGACTTCAACCTTCCCTCGATATGTTGGAAAAAATACTTGTTCAAAACTGGTGGTAGGCAGAAAACATCTTCCGAGATTGTCCTAAATGCTTTCTCCGAAAATTATTTCGAGCAGTTAGTCCACGAACCCACGCGAATTGTAAATGGTTGCGAAAACATACTTGACCTCTTAGCCACAAAAAATCCAGAGCTGCTAGAGAACATCATGACTGATACAGGGATTAGTGATCACAAGGTCGTTGTAGCTAGGCTCAATACCATTTCTTCCAAATCCACCAGAAACAAACGCAAAAAAATTTTATTTAAAAAAGCGGATAAAGCGTCACTAGAAGCCTTCCTAAGAGACAATCTCCATTCCTTCCGATCTGACTATGCAAATGTAGACGAGATGTGGCTCAAATTCAAAGATATAGTAGCAACAGCAATTGAGAGATTCATACCTCATAAATTGGTAAGAGTTGGAACTGATCCCACATGGTACACAAAACAGGTCCGAACGCTGTTGCAGAGGCAACGGAAAAAGCGTGCGAAGTTCAGAAGAACGCGAAATCCCGAAGCTTGGCTAAAATTTACAGACGAGCGAAATTTGGCATGGACTTCAAATTCAAAGATATAGTAGCAACAGCAATTGAGAGATTCATACCTCATAAATTGGTAAGAGTTGGAACTGATCCCACATGGTACACAAAACAGGTCCGAACGCTGTTGCAGAGGCAACGGAAAAAGCGTGCGAAGTTCAGAAGAACGCGAAATCCCGAAGCTTGGCTAAAATTTACAGACGCGCGAAATCTGGCATGGACTTCAATGCGAGATGCCTTTAATAGGTTCCACAACGAAACATTGTCTCGAAATTTGGTAGAAAATCCGAAGAAATTCTGGTCGTATGTAAAGTACACAAGCGGCAAGACACAGTCAATACCTTCGCTGCGCAGTGCCGATGGTGCTGTTACCGACGACTGTGCTGCTAAAGCGGAGTTATTGAACGCAGTTTTCCGAAATTCCTTCAAAATCAAATGGGAGCACTATGGGACTTAACATCTATGGTCATCAGTCCCCTAGAACTCAGAACTACTTAAACCTAACTAACCTAAGGACAGCACACAACACCCAGCCACCAAGAGGCAGAGAAAATCCCTGACCCCGCCGGGAATCGAACCCGGGAACCCGGGCGTGGGAAGCGAGAACGCTACCGCACGACCACGAGATGCGGGCGAAATTCCTTCACCAGGGAAGACGAATGGAATATTCCAGAATTTGAAACACGAACAGCTGCTAGCATGAGTTTCTTAGAAGTAGATACCTTAGGGGTTGCGAAGCAACTCAAATCGCTTGATACGGGCAAGTCTTCAGGTCCAGATTGTATACCGATTAGGTTCCTTTCAGATTACGCTGATACAATAGCTCCCTACTTGGCAATCATATACAACCGCTCGCTCACCGATAGATCTGTACCTACAGATTGGAAAATTGCGCAGGTCGCACCAGTGTTTAAGAAGGGTGTTAGGTGTAATCCATCGAACTACAGACCTATATCATTGACGTCGGTTTGCAGTAGGGTTTTGGATCATATACTGTATTCAAACATTATGAATCACCTCGAAGGGAACGATCTATTGATACGTAATCAGCATGGTTTCAGAAAACATCGTTCTTGTGCAACGCAGCTAGCTCTTTATTCGCACGAAGTAATGACCGCTATCGACAGGGGATCTCAAGTTGATTTCGTATTTCTCGATTTCCGGAAAGCTTTTGACACCGTTCCTCACAAGCGACTTCTAATCAAGCTGCGGACCTATGGGGTATCGTCTCAGTTGTGCGACTAGATTCGTGATTTCCCGTCAGGAAGGTCGCAGTTCGTAGTAATAGACGGCAAATCATCGAGTAAAACTGAAGTGATATCAGGTGTTCCCCAGGGAAGCGTCCTGGGACCTCTGCTGTTCCTGATCTATATAAATGACGTGGGTGACAATCTGAGCAGTTCTCTAAGGTTTTTCGCAGATGATGCTGTAATTTACCGTCTAGTAAGGTCATCCGAAGACCAGTATCAATTGCAAAGCGATTTAGAAAATATTGCTGTATGGTGTGGCAGGTGGCAGTTGACGCTAAATAACGAAAAGTGTGAGGTGATCCACATGATTTCGAAAAGAAATCCGTTAGAATTCGATTACTCGATAAATAGTACAATTCTCAAGGCTGTCAATTCAACTAAGTACCTGGGTGTTAAAATTACGAACAACTTCAGGTGGAAAGACCACATAGATAATATTGTGGGGAAGGCGAGCCAAAGGTTGCGTTTCATTGGCAGCACACTTAGAAGATGCAACAAGTCCACTAAAGAGACAGCTTACACTACATTCGTTCGTCCTCTGTTAGAATATTGCTGCGCAGTGTGGGATCCTTACCAGGTGGGACTGACGGAGGACATCGAAAGGGTGCAAAAAGGGGCAGCTCGTTTTGTATGATCACGTAATAGGGGAGAGAGTGTGGCAGATATGATACGCGAGTTGGGATGGAAGTCATTAAAGCAAAGACGTTTTTCGTCCCGGCGAGATCTATTTACGAAATTTCAGTCGCCAACTTTCTCTTCCGAATACGAAAATATTTTGTTGAGCCCAGCCTACATAAGTAGGAATGATCATCAAAATAAAATAAGAGAAATCAGAGCTCTAACAGAAAGGTTTAGGTGTTCGTTTTTCCCGCGCGCTGTTCGGGAGTGGAATGGTAGAGAGATAGTATGATTGTGGTTCGATGAACCCTCTGCCAAGCACTTAAATGTGAATTGCAGAGTAGTCATGTAGATGTAGATATCTTATCATATCTATTCGTTGGCATTGAATTACTGCACCTGTCTGTGAATTTTCCCTTACTTTTTTCAGCGCTTCTTCAATGTATAGGTTAAAGACAACAGGGGATAGTGCGCAACCTTGTCGGACACCTTTCGGTATCTGCACCTCTTCTTGTTTTGTCCGTCCACGGATAATTGCTGTCTCGTTTTTGTACAGTTCCATATCATTTTTCTATCTTTATAGTCTATTCCTTATTTTTTGAGTACCTCAAACAACTTACCCCATTTAACATTATCAAAGGCTTTCCATACATCTACGAAAGCTATGTATGTTGTCAAGTTCTTATCTAGTCGTTTCTCTATTATTAGTTTTAGAGCAAATATTGCTTCTCTGGTTCCTCTATCTTTCCGGAACCCAAACTGGTATTCAGAGAGTGTAGCTTCGAGTTTTTGTTCTATGCGTTTTAGGATAATTGAGGTTACTATTTTAGAGGCGTGAGTAATTAGGCTGAGCGTCCTATAATTTTCACATCTAGTAGCATTTGCCTTCTTTGGAATGGGGATCATAATGTTTTTCTCAAAGTCTGTAAGAATTTTACCCTGCTCGTACATGTTGAAAACAAGATTATACAACTCCTGATTCAGTTTTGCTCCTCCAGATTTCAGAAGTTCAGCTGTTCTGTACCAGGCGACTTGTTGTTTTTCAATCTTTTCAGAGCTAGTTCAAACTCTTCCTTTAATATAGGTACACCTATGTTGTGTGCATCTACTTCTGTTTCTTCTTCCATGATGTTTTCAGACAGTTCTGGTCCGCTGTACAGTTTTCCTATACATTCTTTCCATCTTCTTGCAACTTCATCATCGTCATCCAACATATTGCCATTTTCATCCATCACAGCCCTACACTTGTTTCTTCTGTCTTCAAAGAAATGTCTCACACATTTATAGGCCTTGTCAATATTTCCCTTTCTCATGTTGTCCTCAACTGAAATACAGAGATCATGAAGGTATTTTTCTCGTGCTTGTTTTGCCTCTCTGTTGATTGTTTTTCAGACTCTTGTATTTCTCTGGTCTTCCCTCTACACAGAATTTTTTTAATTTCCTTCTTTCTTCCATCATATTTAATAGGTCATTAGTGATCCATTCCTTCCTTTTCTCTGTCCTTTCTTTTCCTATTACTTCTTCTGCTGCTTCTAAAATACCAGTTTTTGTTTTTTCCCAGCTGCTTTGGCTGTCATTGCAGCCCTCTGTATTTGTTTTCTTGTCTGTTTCCAGTTGATAGTGCTTCACTGTATTTTCATTTTTCAAGTTTGTCAAATCCCATTTACATGTACTTCTTTTTTTAATGTTCTTGAATTTTAGTTCAGTCGTCATCATAACGAGTATGTGGTCACTTTCCACATCACAGCCTGGATATGATCTGCTGTCCTTAACTTGGTTTTTAAATCTTTGCTTCACTAATATGAAGTCAATTTGATATTTGTTAATGTCACCAGGCATTTTCCAAGTACATCTTCTTATTGGATGATGATTAAAGAAGGTATTTGTAATGCAAAGTTTATTTCTTTGGCAGAATTCTACAAGTTTATCCCCTCTTTCTTTTCTTAATCCTAATCCAAAATTCCCTGCCACACCCTCTTCTTTACCTTCCCCAACAACGGCATTAATATCTCCCATGATGACAAGGTTTTCAGCTCCTTTAATTCTGCCAATTACTTCTTCAAGGTGGTCATACATCATGTCGATTTCATCATCCTCGTGCCCCGTAGTTGGCATGTAAACTTGGATTCTGATTGTGTCTCTTGGTTTAGTTTCCAAGCTGACATAAATTATCCTCTCACTATGTTGAACAAATCCTTTTACTCTTAACCCCATCTCTTCATTGAGGATAATTCCCACCCCTGCAATCCCAGGATTGTCTTGTGCTGTCCCTGACCAAAAGTCACCAGCGTTTGGCCATCTCATTTCTGAGACTCCCAGTACATCAATATCCATTAGTTTTATTTCCATTTTCAATTTTCCAGTTTACCACATTTAAGAAGTGAGTTGACGTTCCATATTCTTTGAAGTATCAGGTGGTCTCTGCTCAGCGACGATCTGAGAAATTTTTACACAAATTGTATGGCTTTTAAGAGCCTGCATGGTTAATTATCGAATGTAAGTTTATTTAAGCTATCGAAACAGATACAAATATTACACTGCCTCCCATGAGGAGAGGAGGAATACTGGAGGTATTACTTCCGTCCTCTTGTCACTCGTAATATTAGTGGCTTTTAATACATGTACGGTATATTGCTGAAACTGAGTAGTCATATAGTGGTATACACTTCACTTTTCATAAATTTACCATAATAGAGAAAATATTCATTGTTAAGACCATTAGTAAAAATTGTCTTTGTGCAGATCATCTCCATCTGTGTTTTGGTCACAGGATTTCTTAACATCTACCACGACATGGAAAGTATTACTATTCACAATAAAGAGCTATATACATTAAGTGAAGATGAGAGCATTGTTGCAGAGAAAAAAAATACATATACATAGAAGTACATATATTATTCTAAAATACTTATAAACTATGAAATTGACTTGACATTTTCATTATTCTTTCACATGTTTCTAAATTTTCAATGCCTCTACAAGCTCGATAGGCTCGTGTTTATTTCATCGTAATATTCCTTCTTGTTTTACAAAAAATGGTTCAAATGGCTCCGAGCACTATGAGACTCAACTGCTGTGGTCATCAGTCCCCTAGAATTCAGAACTACTTAAACCTAACTAACCTAAGGACATCACACACATCCATGCCCGAGGCAGGATTCGAACCTGCGACCGTAGCGGTCGCACGGTTCAGGACTGCGCGCCTAGAACCGCGAGACCTCTTGTTTTACACACATTGTACAATGGTTCGTGGATCACACTGTGCCGTCGAATTATTTGTCAAGAATCGCTCACTATGGGAGTCCCTTTTCTACCACTTCACTGAATGGAATTTGCCATTCTCTGTCAACTCATGGAATATGGAACATATATAGGGAATACTCTGCATTAGTATTACTTAAAATTATCGGTTTATTTACAATTGGGTCAGGATGAGTAAGGATCATTTCTTTCTTTCTTTCATTTCGCACTGATTTCTGCTCTCGTTTATGGCAGCGGTTAAGGCAAATATCAACCTCGTTCTGACCGTGACTGAAATTCATTCTAGTCGTGACCATTTTATTCTTTGCTTAATACAAATCGTTCTCTTTCAGTCTCTAAAATATGAACCATGGACCTCGCCGTTGGTGGGGAGGCTTGCGTGCCTCAGCGATACAGATGGCGGTACCGTAGGTGCAACCACAACGGAGGGGTATCTGTTGAGAAGCCAGACAAACGTATGGTTCCTGAAGAGGGGCAGCAGCCTTTTCAGTAGTTGCAAGGGCAACAGTCTGGATGATTGACTGATCTGGCCTTGTAACAATAACCAAAACGGCCTTGCTGTGCTGGTACTGCGAACGCCTGATAGCGAGGGGAAACTACAGCCGTAACTTTTCCCAAGGGCATGCAGCTTTACTGTATGGTTAAATGATGATGACGTCCTCTTGGGTAAAATATTCCGGAGGTAAAACAGTCCCCCATTCGGATCTCCGGGCGGGGACTACTCAAGAGGACGTCGTTATCAGGAGAAAGAAAAATGGCGTTCTACGGATCGGAGAGTGGAATGTCAGATCCCTTAATCGAGCAGGTAGGTTAGAAAATTTAAAAACGGAAATGGATAGGTTAAAGTTAGATATAGTGGGAATTAGTGAAGTTCGGTGGCAGGAGAAACAAGACTTTTGGTCAGGTGAATACAGGGTTATAAATACAAAATCAAATAGGGGTAATGCAGGAGTAGGTTTAATACTGAATAAAAAAAATAGGCGTGCGGGTAAACTACTACAAACAGCATAGTGAACGCATTATTGTGGCCAAGATAGACACGAAACCCACGCCTACTACAGTAGTACAAGTTTATATGCCAACTAGCTCTGCAGATGATGAAGAAATTAACGAAATGTATGATGAGATAGAAGAAATTATTTAGATAGAGAAGGAAGGCGAAAATTTAATAGTCCTGGGTAACTGGAATTCGAGCGTAAGAAAGGGAGAGGAGGAAACATAGTAGGTGAATATGGATTGGGGCTAAGAAATGAAAGAAAAAGCCGTCTGGTAGAATTTTGCACAGAGCATAACTTAATCATAACTAACGCTTGGTTCAAGAATCATAAAAGAAGGTTGTATACATGGAAGAATACCGGAGATACTAAAAGGTATCAGACAGATTATATAATGGTAAGACAGAGTTTTAGGAACCAGGTTTTAAATTGTAAGACGTTTCCAGGGGCAGATGTGGACTCTGACCACAATCTATTGGTTATGTACTGCAGATTAAAATTGAAGAAACTGCAAAAAGGTGGGAATTTAAGGAGATGGGACCTGGATAAACTGACTAATCCAGAGGTTGTACAGGGTTTCAGGGAGAGCATAAGGGAACAATTGACAGCAGTGGGGGAAAGAAGTATAGTAGAAGAAGAATTGGTAGCTCTGAGGGATGAAGGCAGCAGAGGATCAAGTAGGTAAAAAGACAAATCCTTGGGTAACAGAAGAAATATTGAATTTGATTGATGAAAGGAGAAAATATAAAAATGCAGTAAATGAAGGAGGCAAAAAGGAATACAAACGTCTCAAAAATAAGATCGACAGGAAGTACAAAATGGCTAAGCAGGGATGGCTAGAGGACAAATGTAAGGATGTAGAGGCTTATCTCGCTAGGGGTAAGATAGATACTGCCTACAGGAAAATTAAAGAGACCTTTGGAGAAAAGAGAACCACTTGTGTGAATATCAAGAGCTCAGATGGAAAACCCAGTTCTTACCAAAGAAGGCAAAGCAGAAAGATGGAAGGAGTATACAGAGGGTCTGTACAAGGGTGATGTACTTGAGGACAATATTATAGAAATGGAAGAGAATGTAGATGAAGATGAAATGGGAGATACGATAATGCGTGAAGAGTTTGACAGAGCACTGAAAGACCTGAGTCGAAACAAGGCCCCGGGAGTAGACAACATTCCATTAGAACTATTGACGGCCTTAGGAGAGCCAGTCCTGTCAAAGCTCTACCATCTGGTGAGCAAGATGTGTGAGACAGGTGAAATACCCTCAGACTTCAAGAAGAATATAATAATTCCAATCCCAAAGAAAGCAGGTGTTGACAGATGTGAAAATTACCGAACTATCAGTTAATAAGTCACAGCTGCAAAATACTAACACGAATTCTTTACAATCGAATGGAAAGACTGGTAGAAGCTGACCTCGGGGAAGATCGGTTTGGATTCCGTAGAAATATTGGAACACGTGAGGCAATACTGACCCTACGACTTATCTTAGAAGAAAGATTAAGGAAAGGCAAACGTACATTTCTAGCATTTGTAGACTTAGAGAAAGCTTTTGACAATGTTGACTGGAATACTCTCTTTCAAATTCTAAAGGTGGCAGGGGTAAAATACAGGGAGCGAAAGGCTATTTACAATTTGTACAGAAACCAGATGGCAGTTATAAGAGTCGAGGGACATCAAAGGAAAGCAGTGGTTGGGAAGGGAGTGAGACAGGGTTGTAGCCTCTCCCCAATGTTATTCAATCTGTATATTGAGCATGTAGTAAAGGAAACAAAAGAAAAATTCGGAGTAGGTATTAAAATCCATGGAGAAGAAATAAAAACTTTGAGGTTGGCCGATGACGCTGTAATTCTGTCCGAGACAGCAAAGGACTTGGAAGAGCAGTTGAACGGAATGGACATAGTCGTGAAAGGAGGATATAAGATGAACATCAACAAAAGCAAAACGAGGATAATGGAATGTAGTCGAATTAAGTCGGGTGATGCTGAGGGAATTAGATTAGGAAATGAGACACTGAAAGTAGTAAAGGAGTTTTGCTATTTGGGAAGCAAAATAACTGATGATGGTCAAGTAGAGAAGATATAAAATGTAGACTGGCAATGGCAAGGAAAGCGCTTCTGAAGAAGAGAAATTTGTTAACATCGAGTATAGATTTAAACGTCAGGAAGTCGTTTCTGAAAGTATTTGTATGGAGTGTAGCCATGTATGGAAGTGAAACATAGACGATAAATAGTTTGGACAAGTAGAGAATAGAAGCTTTCGAAATGTGGTGCTACAGAAGAATGCTGAAGATTATATGGGTAGATCACATAACTAAAGAGGAGGTATTGAATAGAATTGGGGAGAAGAGGAGTTTGTGGCACAACTTGACGAGAAGAAGGGACCGGTTGGTAGGACATGTTCTGAGGCATCAAGGGATCACAAATTTAGCATTGGAGGGCAGCGTGGAGAGTAAAAATCGTAGAGGGAGACCAAGAGATGAATACACTAAGCAGATTCAGAAGGATGTAGGTTGCAGTAGGTACTGGGAGATGAAGAAACTTGCACAGGATAGAGTAGCATGGAGAGGTGCATCAAACCAGTCTCAGGAATGAAGACCACAACAACAACAACATAGTAGATTGGGTGTGTGTGTTGTCCGCCGACAACGTGCTGCGTTTAAAGCACGTTGTTTGAGGATTGCTGCTGTTGCTTCGCCGAGGAAGTCTACACGAAGTCATCTCGTCGTACCACTTGTCAACCGTCCGTAAAGGACGCTCAGGTAAGTGAAAAGAAGTTATTTTGCTGGCTTGCAAGGCGAACCATACTTATTCACTGACCGTTGCATATGTTAAAAATAAAACTGATACACACAAGGCGTGGTATAAAGAGTCGTTAAACAGACTCGCTTTTCGACGCACAAATTTTTCACTTTCACTTTGATAGGTGTTCGTGAACTAAACGTCGTGCTTCATCTCACTTTCTCTTTGCAAAAATAACACGTTCACAGAAGGATAACAAAATACCTTGATTAATAATATTTACATAGTTATAGTTATATATACATATATATTTTTTTAATCTAATGGTCACGTCCGGTACAGAACTGCTGTCGATCATTTTCTTTATGGCTCTCTTGCCTACCAGTTAAAATTTACGTCTTCCACCTAATACCAATTTTCAGTCTCCTCTTATAAACTCATCTACCAGTTTCATTTATTCTTTACCGTCAAATTCTTATTACATTTTTAATTGACTCAAAGACAAACTAATTGACTTCCTCTTTGAGAACACGCCTCTTTTTATTACTCTTTTCATTTATGTGTCAATCAACTTGTGTTTACTGTGTTATTTAAATTGAATACAGCGTACAGACAGAGAGACTGCCGCCTTTTCCACGCGGCCTACTATTCGCTTAAAAATATACTGGCGATGACGGACTAATCGCGTGTTACAAAGACAACAACCTCAACTGCATGCCAAACAAGTGGCTTGACTCTAATTGGCTTCAACAAGCAAAAGTTAACAGACCTCGTCGCGAACCTACACGCTTTTCATATGAGTTGCTCCGCCCGTAGAGTACAAGTAAACGTCTACTAGCTGGTCCTTGGAGTTTAATGTTCGAAGGATTATCAGGGGTCGGTATTTTGGATAAGATTTTATAAAGGAACACAATAATCAGCATTTAAATAATCTGGGCATTATAAAAATTATCATGCTAAATAAAAAACATTAATATGCGAGCGCTTGTGCTGCTGCAATTGCTTTTTGCGTGTCATCCACTTAGAAAATATAATTGAATCATTTACATGCAGATCGGTACAAACTTTCCTCATATAGTCAGCACTGTATGATGTCCTACAGATGTATTAACTGCTGGCTTGTCATTTTTCCTGAGTTATCATTCGACGACGACGACTTACGTTGTTCTTTGATGATGCTTTGTAATTGCCTCGTATTACTAACACTTGTAAATTTCTTGTGATACCACTGTGGAATTTTCTTAATTCACTATGGTGGAACAGACCTTTAATCCTTCCAGTCACGGGGTCGGCTAGCAAGTAACTTCCTGTGTGCGGCTTCCTGATAATAACATATGGGCCTTCATAAACGCGCTGCCACTTACGAGTTTCTTTCGTAGCTTCGATGGTTTAAAATGAGTCGTTAGTAAGATCCTCTCGCCTTCTGTATATTCAGTAATCTTATTTACCTTTTTGTCAAATACTTTCTTACGGAGGTTTTCATACGTTGCCAGTGAAATCAACGCCTGTCTGATTTTGGTGTCTAAACTAGTTTCTTAGTCTTCCACCTTAGGAAGAGGATTGATCCATTCATTTCGCTCTTTGTTGGCTGACACGAGTTCATGCGGTGTGAAGCCTGTTGACAAGTATGGGAGATTATTAATAATCTCTTCAAACGGAGTTACAAATTCGACCCACTTGGTCTGCCTGTTAGGAACATAGGTCCTAATGAATCGATTAAATTCCCTGAATATTCTCTCAGTCGGATTCAACTGAGGTCGGTAAAAGGATATTAAAATTTGCTGAATGCCCCGGCAAGCGAGGAATTCATGCCAAGTAGGACAAGTGAAGGTCGAACCATTGTCGGACAGCATCGACTGGGGTACGCTGAATCGTGGGAAATAATCACTTTCTAAACGCCGTACAATTGGTCTGGCGTAAGAAGATTTTGTTGCATACAGTCTAATGTGTTTTGTGAAATTGTCGAGAATGGCTGTTAGATACTTTGCACCTCCCTGTCCAGTCGGCAACGGTTCAGCCAAATCAGTACTCAGGAGTTTGTTTGTTTTTTTCGAAAGAATAGGAGTGAGGGGAACCATCGTAGAAATATTTATTGCTTTTGCCTCCTGGCAGATGGTACAATCTCTTAGCAACTTATATACTTCGTGATGCAGATTTGGAACATAACAATATGAAGAAAATTTTCTTTTACATTTCTCCGAGCCATTGTGATCTCAAGAAATGGGTGTGCGCCACAATAGATGTTCAACAAAATCTTTTGGAATACATTCGTACCATCTTTCGATCGGTCCGGAAGTTTTTTTGAAATAGAACCTGATTATGCAATTTATAAAATCTCGACACTTCATGATTTTCTGTGAGGATCTGCTTAAGTTTTCCCCATTTTGGATCAACTGAAGAAAATATTTTCTGTGAATCGGGTCTTATCATTAAGAGTATCCGGTAATTAGACATTTGTTCCACTAACTCGCTGGTTTCATGCAATCCTTCTGGTGATCGGGATAAAGCGTCGGCAATGATATTGTCTTTTCCTTGAATATATACTATTTGAAAATCATATTCCTGTAGAAACATGCACCACCTGGTTAAGCGGGGATGTTGAAGCTTACACGCTTGTAGAAAAGAGAGTGCCTGATGATCAGAAAAGACTTTGATCTTCTTACCATAGATGTAGTAGTTAAATCTTTTAAATGCCCAGATGATCGCAAGGGCTTCGAGCTCCGTAACCGAATACGACTACTCACATTCTGATAAGACTCGACTAGCGAAGCTGATTACTTGAACTTGCTCACGTCCAACAACGATGTCGATTTGGAACAAACAGGATCCAATGCCCACAAACAAAGCGTCGGACATAATACAAAATTCTTTATCCATCTTAGGATGGCGAAGAATATTGCTGTTAACAAAATTGTTTTTAATTTGTACAAACCATTTTTGGCACTCAGAATCCCAATTCCAATACACATTCTTTCTCAACAGATTATGAAGAGCTTCATTTTTCATTGCCTGACTCGATATGAAAAGTCTGAAAAATGACGCAGTGCCTAAAAAACCTTTCAGCTGTCTTTTTCTTGTGGGTGTGGGAAAATTCTTAATCGCTGCCAACTTCTCAGGATCGGGCCCTAATCCCTTACGCTGTTATAATATGTCTAAGAACTTGATCTCACTCTTACCGAATTTTGACTTTCGAAGATTGGCCGTTACTCTATAAATCCTTGAAATACTTTCTGCAGTGTCATCACATGGTCTTCCCATGTTTTCGAAGCTATTAGGATGTCCGTACTGTGGCCGTTGTGTACTGTTCATTGGATTGTACCGTTGTTTATTATTGTCCTTCGGTCGAAACTGTCCATTTCCGTTCGACACCTGTTGATTTTTGTAGCCGCTCTTCCCTCACTGCCATTTTTGACCGCGTAACTCCACTATTCCGCCTGCTCACTTCATTCGGAGCGCTACCAACATTTGCTACCGCGTCTTCGCGAATCAAATCCAGTGAGTCCAATATGGAAAGAAATACTTCGGTATCGTTCAAAAACGGTTCAAATGGCTCTGAGCACTATGGGACTTAACATCTGAGGTCATCAGTCCCCTAGAACTTAGAACTACTTAAACCTAACTAACCTAAGGATGTCACACACATCCATGCGCGAGGCAGGATTCGAACCTGCGACCGTAGCGGTCGCGTGGTTCCAGACTGAGGCACCTAGAACCGCTCGGCCACTCCTGCCGGCATTCGGTATCGTCCTCGGAAACATTAACTAATTTCTCCCTTATAGAGATGGGCAATTTAGTTTTCAAAATCATGATCGCGTCTTTATTTGTAATTGGCGAGTCCAAGAATTTAATTTTTGCTAAATATTTTTCGAAATATCTTCTGAGACTGCCGTGTTTCGAACTGACCATTTCGGCATTGAACACTTCTTTTCTTAAACGCTGCTGAACACCATCACTCCAAAATTTGTTCAGAAACATCCGTTCGAATTCATTATAGGTCCTGCACTTGTCTGTCATTTCTATTCCCCATAAGGCGGCATATCCTGTTATATACCTTGTTGCAAACTGTATTCTTTGCTTGTCTGTCCAACTGTTCGGAAATACTCCAGAGAAGTTTCGCAAAAATACAATCGAGTGTATGCCACGTTTTTGCGGGTGTAACGTTGGAAATGTTTTGTGTTTCAATACACTTTCTTCCTGCTTTGGGTTATGAGTGTTGGTGGGCTGTTCAGTGTGGTTATGTCGGACTGTGGTATGACGTGTGATCAAGCGGGGCGCTGTAATGAATTTGGCTTTTGTCATTTCGGTATGGGGAGTGATTCCATTCGCTACCCATCGGATAGGCGAAATCCCACTTTGTTCCTTAGTGTCTGCACTTCCTCAATGACCTGCTGCTTCCATTGAGGAAGGTCTTGGGCCAAAGTTCGCGTTATCTGTCCTGGCTCAGATAACACAGTGTCTCCCGATTTTCCTGGTTCCGCCAAAAGACCATAAGTAACTTAACTTACTACTTTTTTCAGTTATGTCTTTACCTTTTATTACTGTCAGATGGTCTTTGGTTTTTATCCACTCTGTGTAGTGGTCGGATAACGCTTCAGCGTGAGCCTTTAACGTAATTTTTACCTGCTCCTCTGTGTCAAGTGATTCTATTTGTTTCGTCAAATCATCTATCTCCTTTCCCATATTAATGACAGCCAGTTTCACGGCGCTGACCTCCTTTGACATTGTATCACAATTACCCTTTAATGCTACAGTTTCGCTATGGTATGCTTCTACCGCGGCATTAATTTCACCCTTGGCAGCTCCTAGTGCTGCATCAAATTTACTAGATACCAGCTTGATCTCATCCTCAACCTGTTTACGGGTCTCAGTTTTTACTACTTCAATTTGCCCACTTATTTCCGACTTGACCTTGCCCAATTGGGTAATCAGATCAGTTTTCAAGTCGGTAGTTACTTCAATTTGTACTCTGTCAAATTTTCCATCTACCACTTCAAATTTTTCATTTACCGCGTGAAATTGGTTATTTAAATCGGTAAAAGCTCGCATAGTTGTTTTTTGTTTTCCTCCTCTCGTTCATCTCTCTCTCTTGCTTTTCGTTCCTTTTCTAACCGCAATTGTTCCTTTTCCTGATTTTTCTATTCCTTTGCTAAGCGCAATTTTTTTCTTTTCCCTATCATTGTTTGCCATCCAATTCTGGATTTGAAGGAGCATTGCATTCGTATCTACAGTTGGGTTGCTACCCGCGGGAATCGTTTGAATTGTTTGGTCTGTGTCAGTCATATCACCGGCGTTAGCCTCCGCCTCCACCCTCATGCTAATTGCACGTGAGCGCAACGAATATTGAGTGCTGTTCATATCGTCACTATCACCTGCTGTAGGGTTTAATTTCTGTTTACCCTCCGCCATCTCGCGGTGTCTGTTTGTCAACAATATTACGTCAGCTACACGTGTTCTGCAACGCGGTTCGTCTGTCCTTTGCTTGTGACGTCAGGTCACGTGCTGTCTGTCTAGTATGGGAGTCGCACTCGCCTAATAAACGACTGTGAACTGAAGCGGAGAAGACAAGATGGAAGACGGCCACACTAAACAACTGAATTAGCCCACAGCGCTAGCATTTTACATGTAACATGACGCCATATTTACACATTGAAATCAAGACTCAACAAAGGGATTTGGGCACTACGTTGCAAACCCTTCTATATTTTGACAAAAAAATAATTTTAAGCTGATTTTTTAAATGTGCAGATGGAAATAAAAGGAAGAATTGTAATGTAGCTCGAAAGACAACTGTACTCCTGAAGAGTCACAACTGCATATGAAAATTTTTTCGTAGCTATCGTTTGATGTCTTGAAAGTCGGCAAACTGGATATAAAATTTCTCCGTTTTCCGCCGTCGGCTCGTCTTTCCTCTTTGAAATTTTCGCTCACAATTTTTAAGCGCATAGCGTGCACATGAAAAATAAATGTATTGTTAGATAGATCTATATTAGTAGCAAACGTAAGAGAACTGATTTTCGTGATTTCAATCGAGTTCCTGTTCGGGCGCCAAGTGTGGTGTTTTTCTTTAAAAAAATATATTTTTATTAAATTACTATTCTCTTGTGAAGATTCAGAAATTTGTTGTGAGTTTTGAACCATTTATTGGCGGGAGGAGCAAAGACTTGACAAAAACTTAAGTACTGTATGTGGTAGTTTATGTGTCATCCGAAATCGTTTGCAGAAGGCATAGCGTTCTCAACAATAAGAACAGAATTCGCATTGCCACTTACTTTATTTGTGGTGTGATCATGTTCGATCACGACCGGATATGAGACATAGCAATTACGGACAGAGAAACCTAAGGGAACAGACAGAGCTGGAAATATTCTTTGCTATACTACACCGCACGTTAAAAGAAATTGGATTTAAATCACTAACAAGGTACATGGCAATGCGCCTTCGGCCTGAACTACGACGTTTGCAGATATGCAGTCGGTCCCTGGTAGCTGTATGAAAACTATAAAAACACTGTTATTTCTGTTGCCATTAATAGGAGATGGATAGCATGGAAATACTTCAAGTAATAAGCAGAAACTACAGCAACTGAGAGCGCAATAACCAATTTAATTACCTTAGTCAGTATTGTTAACAATAGGCTCCGTACAATTTCAATTTTCTATCTTGATGGCTGTTTTTTACGTAAAGTCCTTTAACATCTTCGATATTTCATCTTAGATGCACACGTTAATTTTTACATGGCACTGAACAATAGTAATATTTTATAATAACTAATTAGTGATTGCGGACCACGCCGCATACCCGTCCGCCGTCTTTCAAAAATATATCAGGACTTTGGTAACAGAAGAGGATTGCAATTCTTCAGTTGTCAAAAAATAAGAAACACAAAATATCGCTATCGATACAATTTACGAGCAATTCGTATTCTGCGCCATGGCGCGTAAGGTATTTTTTGAAATATCGGGTGGTCGCTGCTCAGCGACGATCTAAGAAATTTTTACACACATTGTATGGCTTTTATGAGCCTGCATGGTTAGATTATCGAATGTAAGTTTATTTAAGCCATCGAAACAGATTCTAGTATTACACTGTACAGTGTTTAAGAAGGTGTTATTTCTTTAGTTTTGATCGTGTGACATTTTTTAAAGATAAAGGACAAGTGCGTATCGTTTTTCCGTCTAGTTTTCACTAATTCAATGTATCACTTCCTTCTGAATGAGTCAAAATTCTCAACAACAAAGCCCACGATGAAAAATATACGCAAGGATAGAAGAGTTGAAATATCAAAGTACCTGAGCAATGGCCTACACAAAGTTCGCGAACTGACACCACAGATGAGTCTGACAGCCCTTTCGTTGGTAAGAATATTCCTTGTAAGTGCACAGAGTTGCCTCAGAATACACCATCGTACGAGAAACCAGTGTGAAGGTAAGCAAAGTAAACAAGCTTTCGCCTTTGCAGTAATGAAGACAGCAGCATTCAGTTTCTACACAAAATCTTGAACGTGCAGTTCCAAGCAAACTTTTCGTCAAAATTCAATCACAAGAATTTACAATGGGCGACTTCATCGATTGCTTGACCACCTTGGGACAATAAAATTTCAGTTTTAAAAGAGTTTCGCGTCAGAATCCGTATAAATTGCATTTTTAAGTGTTAATTGGTTCTAGGGAAGCCAAGCGCATAAGTTATTGAGTGTTAGCTATATCATTAATATTACGTTCCACGTCTTTCGCAAAAAGACGTTCCACATAACACCTGCAAAAAGAAAATTTTTTGAGTCATCTCTCATTTTTAGAGGCAAATCATTGATGTACCGTGTATCAAGAAAAATATTTGACCCAGAATAGACCCATTTGACATGTTATAGGACTCAAGTCACTCAAAACTTCTTTCGTGTTTCTTCACACTGGAGTGATAATCTTCTGTCTCCTATTTTCCGGATACGTATAAAGTGAACCATTGTTAAAATTTTTACCTACTCCCATAATATTCCAACTCATGCAAAAGTGAAGATGAAATGAAAAAACTTGGAGAAATGATGTAAATCCATATCTCACAGTGTGTAGCGCTTGCAAATAGCTCCGAGATTTCTACTCAAGATCCCTCGTCGCCGCTTCTCGGCTTTAATGTGTATTATACCCTGATCTTAAAAGACATTAGTAGACTTCTTTCCCCCTCTGTCATTAGTGACGAATGCGTCAAGATAAAGATCCCGCCGTAATTGTAGCGGCTGGAGAAAAAGGGCCCACTCTACTTAAGGATCGCTTATGGATGAATAATGCTAGTTGTTTTTCAAAATGTTAATGCAACTGTCATTCCGCTGTGTTGGTGTGAATAAAACGCGAAGTCGGACGGACAGCAGCAATTAAAACTGACACGTGTCTTTAGAGGAAGACGTAGTGTTTTGGAATCACCACACTAAAATGTTCTGAGACCGAAATTACGTTTTAATATGCCCAAAATGAAGGGGATGTTGCTGTAAATTTGTAATACTGTGACCAGCGCTGAAAACAAAGGTAATTAAAATTATTCTCGGTAACCCTCCCAGCCAATACGATCTCCTATCCCAATTTCTACATCGACATCGATATGACTGCTCTTGAATTTGCACTTAACTGCTTGGCAGAGGGTTGATGGAACCGCTTTCAAATAACACTCTCGAATAACAAGTGGGAGAAATACACACACAAAACTTTTCGTGCCAAATCTGGTTTCTATTATTTTATCACGAACATCATTTCTCCTATGTGGGTTTAGTCAGCGATATATTTTCGCATTCGGAGGAGAAAGTTGGTGATTCACCATAGTACAGAGCGTGTTGCCTTTTTTGAACTTTTTCGATGTTATTTGTCGATTCTATTAGATAAGGACTCCATACTGCGTAGCTATGCTCTACAAGAGCACGGACAAGCGTAGCGTAGGCAATCTCTTTAGAACATGTAATGTCTCTTGCAGCGGTCTCTCCACGATATTTTCAGAAATTTTCGAAATTATATAACTCAGTACATATCTCGAAATATCTCTTCTTATCTTACCGATTATCAATGCAAAGTAGTTTCAAGCCCAATTATTCCTTGGAGCGTCCATTTACTCCATGGAATAGCTTCTCTGCTATCTATGTTTTCTCTTATGAAAAGAATAAAAACTTCTTGCCGATTAGTCGTAAAAGAAGGAGGTATATATGTATGTATTGTTGAGCGAGTCGCCATCTTGATGAGATTCTGTATGGGAAGGAGTTTAATACATGAACTAAACTAAAGTAAGTGTGTTCGCGTATTATTTAACGGATTATTATTATTGACAGTGTCTGCTTACTACGCTGTGTTGCACGAGATCAGTGGGGAACGTCTGATTTACACTGGACGAACCTGCCGTTTTGAATGCTCAAGATATCCAGTTACTTCAAATAAATAGGCTAACACGGTCTTACCAGCAGATCTCCGGTCTTCCCCATGTGATCACCGAAAGTTAATAATTATTACAAATGTTTCCAGGAGATCGACTCACAATTTTCGTCGCACCGAGACTTCGAAATTGCTTCACTGCCTTATGGAATTTAAGTTAAGCTTAATTTAATCAGGACAGAACAGTATTGAACTGTGTGAATGTGATAAGCCTGCTTTGTCAATGAAAATTCCCTTAATATACGCATGTTTTTACTATCCTGATCAGTGAAGCTAATTCAGGCCGGTGTGAGAGAGGTTCTTTAAATTTAAGAAATATTAAATTTGGCTTCACTGTGACAGGACTCATTTTTGAGCATTACTTAAACATTGTGTGAATTTTATGTTGCATGTGCACGAGAGCAAAGAAGACGAGGCCTGTTCCAGAAGTCACAATTTCGCCACAACCTACGAGAACGTCGTTCAGGCCAGACAATATACAATTAAATTTTTGTAGATAGAAATTTATAATAACTATTTAAATGTCTATCGGGTTGAACTTTAGATAGGAAGTGTTTAATAGAAGTGAGTATTATGCAAAGTTTAGGTCAGTGACATTATTAACTCAGATGCGAGTGACTTTATATGTTTGTTGTTCTGTGTATTAATGGTTCTTACTAGGGCGGCTTATAAAATGGCAATGTAACAGCAGAGCGAATCACAACAGCCCTCAGCTGTTTCTGAGGTTAGTGAAACATTAGACGCTAGCTTAACTGATGTAGTCCCTAGCGGCAGCATTAGTCAGGCCCCACAACAAAGCTTAAGTGTTTCGATGTCATCTGATCAGGACGAAATAAACCCATTGACTGTAATCATGCAGCAGTTAACACTATTAGCCAAAAATGTAACAGACTATAAAGGCACATTTGCATGCCGTGCGTGAGTTTCCTCGGAAACACGAAATATTAATTAATTAATTAATCTGTGACAAATAAATAAAGCCTATGGCACAGAACTGCAGCGCTGTGTCGCTGATAAAACAAAAACACAATTACGATACTCTTATGTTTCTTTAAGAAGGGGAGGTCTTGTACAACTGGTGCGGGAAGCACGTATATTTTATTAACTGGCACACCGCCATATTTGATGTTATATAAGAACACTGCGAGTTGCAATCTTACTAGGCACTCGATTCTGTAAAGAATTTATATTTATGAAAGTAAGTAGAATTATTTAACTGTAGGCTTATTCGTTGAATATATCTGATTTAACTAACTGTGTAAACTTTTTATGTTTAGTAGACAGTCACCTCTGTACGACGTATTGACATGGCTGGCAAATTATTCTAATATTGAGATTTAGATTTGAGTCCGCACCTACCGCAGCAGTCTTTGGAAACGATTTAAATACGAAGTCCGATTATTTGAGTCTTATTTCACGGTCAACTACGAATAACATTACATTTACGAAAAAGCCATTGTCAAGCGTCTGATACCGAATAATTAAACGTCCACGTTCCAGATAAGCAAATATTAATTACATCCAATCACTATCATACATAATTAATATTTTATTTTATTTTATTAAATTTATTTTATTTATTTTATATTGGCGACTGCGTGTCGGACTTGTTATTTTGTCATTTGTTACATTGTTCTCTTTGTTTCATGTGAAAAATCAACTTTCTGGACCTGGACGTGAATGTATGAGAAATAAAAAAAAATCTGAAGATATTTTCCAATTCTAAAATTTTGCGGGAAGACGCAATGAAGCTTCCTGCAAAATAAGGTAAGACGCAGCATCTTTGCATTGGCAGGCTTGACCAGGCGCATAATTCAGTGTATTCGCTCTTCAGTAGATTCTGTAGTATTTCTTTCGCGCGTAGCAGTTTTCAGTGATAAATTTCATTCTCAGTGCTTTTCCTTAAACAATAACTTCTGCAACAATACCAATACACGAGTGTACAATATGGCCGACTTCTGTACGATACGTTGTAACATGGCCAGCAGCCATTAAGAATAATCCGATATTCAGTTTACATTTTTAAATTAACAAACAGCCATTGTTGCTACGAGCAATTCATGCTCAACTGCATTTTATTTTAAAACCAGTGTCAAACATTATTTTCTGAAACATATATCACGTGTGGCATGGTCATAACTAGAAAACAATACGCAAAGATGGAACAGCAAAGACATACTATTCAGACGCAATCCGACTCGGACGAGAGACAAATGTTAGAAAATGACTTTACGACAGCAACCGGTAGTGACGATTCATCAAATATTGACGCAAGTGTTAACGGAAATTTTGACAATAGGCCGTCCACCACAAAAATTTCAAAGTCTCAGTCAGAGCCCATGTTAATACATGACGTCACGTCTAATGACGCGGCGGGGGCAGAGACCTTGCAAACCGTAAACATTGCCAACATGTTACAAATGCTAATGAAACAAAACGCAGAAAATATGGCAACCTTAAGGATGCAGAACGCGGAAAACATGGCAACCTTAAAGACACAAAATGAACAGTTAAAGACACAAAATGAACAGTTAAAGACACAAAATGACGAAATTAAATCTGATCTCATAGCAATCAAGACAGGTATTGACACTTTATGTAAACGCGTGGAACTTATAGACGCCACACTCACCAAACAGATGACTGAGCTCAGTACGAAATTTTCCAAGCTTAATACGATACAAGAAAAGACTACAAATGACGTAGCACTTTTACAGACACAATTAAAAAACCTTAATGTCACGTGTGAAGCTCGTACTGAACAAATTCAAACATATCCTTCAGTACACGACAACCTTGAAAAGCGAATTACTGACGTGCAGAATAAATTTGACGATGTTGAACAACACCTGACTGACATCTTACAATCTGATGCCACAGCTCATTTTCAAAATATTAATAAAGAATTTCATGATTGGCTAGAGAACAAAGACAAACATTTTGATAGATGCATACGTGAAAATTTACCAACAATTGTGCACGACTCTGTAGCGGAATACATCACTAATAACAAACAGCTGATTAGTGACGCAGTACAATCCGTCACTGGACCCATGAGACAATTCACCGATTAACCACAGTCTGAATGTAACGAAAATATCAGTCAAAATGTACAGTTCAGAAACCAATATACATTCGAGTATGACGCACACATACCGCACACGACAAACACACAAGAACAAAACACACCACGACTACAACACATACCACGACGTGCAAACACAAACACAAGCTATTATCATGGTAAACCACAGCAACATTATCGTAATTACTCGCCATCTGAACATTGCAGTAATTACGGTGGAACAAATCCATATCATAATGCAAAGGAAGAAGAAAGCTTAATAAAACACATGCAATTTCAGACTTTTATCCCAGAAAAACGAACCATTCATCCGGTGATTTTTCTTAAATCTTTTAGTAACGCATTTCCACGCACTTGGAGTGACCGGAAAAAGATTTCATATATTGTCGGTTACATCCAAGGCGATGCAGCTGTCTGGGCATACAGTCAAGCTGACGTATGTACCACGTACAGTGAGTTTGAGCGTGCCTTTCTGAACAAATTCTGGTCGCAATCCGTCCAGGAGCGACTCAGAAGACAAATTTTAGAACCTGAAACTTTTAACAGTAAAAATGGTAACTTACGCAGATATTTTGAAAAATACTTGAACATGGGACATTTTTTGGACGAACCAGTCGCAACACGTGATTTACTCCGTGCGTTGAAGGCCAAATTGCCTTTCAACATTAAAGAAAAACTCTTACATATTCCGGATGACGATCCAGATTATTTTTTAACGGCTTTAGATTCTGTTGACATGTTACTAGATCAGCGCTTCGCGCTGCAAAACAGCAGCCACAATGTTTATACTAGTGGTATGCAAAACATGCAGGCTTGCCAACTCAATTCTGGCGCGCTCACAGTTGGATACGCGGTACAGCAAAAACAGCAAACTCACATGCCGTCTCAATACGGAATTCAAAATCAACACGCGTATTCCAATACAAACAACAGTTACAACAGTAATAACACTCCATGCGGCAATCCATACAAAAGGCACCGCGGTAATAACAACAACGGATACAAATGTAACAACAAAAACACAAACAGAAATAGAAATTATAATAACTACGAGCCAAGACAGCATCAAAGCTGGGCTCGTAGCAATCAATACTTTCATTCAAACACTGCTTTACCACAGCAGCCACCAGGACAAAATTGGAGCATACCTTACGACCGACAGGTAAGTTATAATGCGCAACAGCAACAACAACTGCAGAAGTTTGGAGATCACAACAGGCAATACCCGAATGTGAATATAATAGAAATGACACCTGATACACAAACTCAATCTGTGTCAGTACCTAATACAAATGATAATCCAACAAACTAGAAACAGTCACTTCTATGCCCCGGGTCGTGGCTGAAGAATTCTTGGGGGGCGACTTCAATGTTAATCAGTTATTTGACACCACAATTGATCAACAAAATATTGATATGCCTAATAATTCTAAACAAAAACTACCTGCTTTATTTATAAGATACAACCACAATGACAATATATCAGATGAACTTTTGCAAGACAGTACACAATGTCGTTCAAACACAAATGAAATTGTTTTAGCATCTACTACTGGTGTAGTAGGTGGGATTCCAACTACTATTATCTTAGATACAGGTGCAGCTGTGAGCGTTTTGTCTTTTAATTTCTATAGAAAGTTGTGTGAATTGGAGCCTGTGCCTGAGTTCCCCGCCCAAAACTGTAAAATAACTACTGCTCTAGGTAATAAGTCATGTAGGGTTACGAAGCAAGTTTTTGTAAACATTAAAATAGGTAATGGAACCGTACAATGGCCATTCCTGGTTGTACAAAACCTTGTGACAAATTGCATATTATGAATAGATATTATGAGCGAGAAGGACTGCATTATAGACTTCTCCAAAGGTAAATGTATTTTAAATGATAAAGGCAGTGTGATTATTATTGATTTGGACAGGAGAACTCTAAAGCATGACAAACACTGTACAGGATACAAGGTTCAGTTAGTACTTGACAATGACATTCAAGACATGCAAACACACTCATCTGACACAGAGCTAATGGACTTGAAAACATTGCTTGATCATAAGATAAATACAGCTCTCAGTGTACATGAACGTATAAAACTACAGGAAGTGTTATCCAAATATTTACAAGTTTTTACCAAACAATTAGGTGTTATCAACACGTATGTGTACAAGATTGAAGTTAAGCCTCACAAGATCTTCTACCACAAGACATATAACGTACCGTTATCTCAACGACCAGCTGTGTGGCAAGAATTAAAGCAAATGTTAGACTGGAAGGTCATTGAACCATCCACCTCACCTTACTGAAGTCCTCTACTTGTTGTCAAAAAAGCAAATGGTAGCATTAGGCTAGTGTTAGACGCACGAGCAACTAATGAAATAATTTTATCGGTTCACACAAAACCCGAAAATTTAGAAGAGCAATTACAGAAATTTCTAGATGCAAAATATTTTTCCACAATAGATCTCGCTAATTCATTTTGGCAAGTAGGTATCACTCCTGATTCTCGGAAATATACTGCATTTATGTTCGGGGGGCGAACCTATCAGTTTTGTGTTCTACCCTTCGGTTTGAATGTCAGTTCTGGGGTATTCATTATAGCCCTGGATACCGTGCTTGGCGATGATTTAGTTGAGACAGTCACACACTATGTAGATGATATACTGACAGCTACACAGTCTTGGAATGAACACGTTGACACACTTCAAAGAATTTTAGAAAAATTTGCACAAGCTGGAGTCACAGCCAATCTTAGAAAATCAAAATTTGGTTGCAGTGAGATAAAATATTTAGGACATATCATTAATTCACAGGGCATACGTCCTGATCCCAGTAAATTAGATGCTATCAGAAACTTTCCTAGCCCTCGAACTAAAAAGCAGTTAAAATCATTCCTTGGGCTATGTTCATTTTTCAGACGTTTTTTATCACAACCACTTTTGAACAGTAAACATCTGCTAAATCTACTCAGAAAGAATCAAGTTTGAATCTGGTCGGAACAGTGCCAGAATGACTTTAATACAATTAAACATGCTTTAGTGAATGCAAACATATTGAGCCATCCAGATTTCAATTTAGATTTTTGTATGACTTGTGACGCTTCACGTACTGGCTTGGGCTGTTGCTTATTTCAAGTTGTAAAGAATAAAGAAAAGGAACAGATAAGAATTATTGGGTTTGCAAGTCGTACTCTAACTGAATGTGAGCGTACATACTCCACTACTGAGTTAGAAACACTTTCCATAGTCTGGGCATTCAAGAAATTCAATTATTATTTATTTGGAAAACATATAGTAATTTATACCGATCACCATGCCCTGACATTTTTGTTAACTTGTAAACTTGTACATCCTAGACTATCACGATGGGCAGTTACTCTTCAGAACTACTCTTTTGAAATTAAGTACGTAAAAGGTAAGGACAACACCATTGCCGACGCTTTGTCTAGACTTCCACAAGGTATGAATGAAACCAACAGTGACTTAGAAAATATAAATGACTACAGGATTCTCTTAATGCAAGACAAGCAGTATCACCAATATTATATTGATATGTGCAGAAACATGGCTAAATTACAAAAATCTGATCCTCACTGGTATAACATAATAACATTACTGGTAGAAAAACACAATCATCCTTTGACTAGGTATTACAAGTTACACAATGATGTGTTATTTTATCGCCGACATCCAAATGCTACTAACTGGTGTGTATGCATTCCCAAAGAGTCTAAACGTAAAATGATTTGGCACACACACTTAGTTTGGGGTCATTATGGGACAAAAAGTGTTTGGCAAAGCTCAGTACATACTGTTATTTTAGCAATATGAGAAGAAAAATTTACAGGGAACTGAAAACATGTGTCATATGTCAAAAATCAAAACCTCAGAATTTATCCACAAAAACAGATTTACATTCTATTTTACCGAGTAAACCCCTGGAAATTCTGTGTACTGACATCAGTGGACCGCATCCAGTAAGCTCTGGAGGCGTCAAATATATCTTAGCTTTTTACGATATATTTTCTAAACATGTAAAACTTTATGCTTTAAAATCCGCCACTGCAAATGCTATAATACGAAGGTTCTCAAGTAATTACCTGACGCACGTGGGAAAACCTAAAGCAATTCTGTCAGATAATGCAGCATACTACACTGGGTACAAATGAAGAAATTTCTTGAAGGACAATAACATTAAAAGTATATTTATTTCAAGGTTTAGTCCACAATGTAACGCGACTGAGAGACTTTTCCGAGAACTAATCAGATTCATGAGGACCTATATTTCATCAAAACATACTAATTGGGTGTCCTACCTAAGTCTTTTCGAAGACGTACACAATAACTTAAATATTTACAATACAAATTACACACCTAACGAGATCATGTTCAATTGGAAACAGAACGATCAATGGATAGAACCATTACCTAAGTTGTCAGACAAGGAAATCACACCTGAACAGAAAATAAAAGAAGTATTGACTACACTGACACATCACGCACAGATACGAAACAAACATCACACAAACATAATAAAAAGAAAACAAAAATTTAAGGTAGGTATGCTTGTACTACTTCGTACTCATCATAAATCTGTAGCACTCAAACGACGCAATGGTAAGTGGCGTCTGTTATATGAAGGACCTTATATAATTGTTAACATACCGCATCCTGGTGCGTATCTGTTACAACATCCTAGAACTAACAAAATTATTGGGCTATACGCACACCGAGATCTTAGAGCATTTCATGCTAAATAATGTCAAAGTCATACCCATGAAAACATTGCTAAGCAACTCGCAAAACTCTGTTTGCTACAACACAGATAATAAGTAGTATAGAAATTTTCATTTCAGCGGTTCCAGTGACGCAGTTGAAGACAGAAGAACTTTTCTTTCAACGCCGTGGCACCACCGAGAAGACTGAATATTAAAGTAAAATTTATGATTACGTAGCAGTGAATGATATATTAATTTTTCACGGAACATTTGTGACTGTAGGTACCACTGACTTGGTATGACACCTGACGAGCCGACAGACGTCATCTGTGAAGCGATCTTTTACTTCGAGAAATAGATTAGACGCACATCTCTCAGCAAGAAAAGCATCTACCAGTAGCCAAGGCCACACAGACACTATACACACACGCACAAAACGCGAGGAATCGAACAGTTTTCCGTCTCTTATTATTTTGAATATTTATTGAGTAGTGAAAACGCCTAGTCTTGCCTACTGATGTAATGAATGTTGTGTCTAACCTATCTTAATTTCAGATGACATCACAAAAAACATCGATAAAATCCCAGCAAAACCGTTAAAGAGGACGTAAATATCTGCAATTCATGCAATCAAATGTGACACAATGTAATAATTTATAGCTATGTAATGATGATGTAAACATGTTTATGTGTAACTGTATTATGTTTATGCTAAGAAAATATGTGACATGTATATGTATGATTACTTATGTTTTTTTTTTAAACTGATGTATAATGTAACTGTTACTATATGAAAATTTGAACGATGACGAGTGCCAAAATGTAAAAAAAAAAAAAAAGAAAAAGAAAAAAAAAATAAATTGCGTAGTGAACCACTGTTCATGGACATTAACGTGCATTACTAAGTCTGCAACTACGCAGAAACCTATGTGAAAGAAACTGTTAATGCCATTCATCATGCATCGTACCTTTGTAAACGCGATGAACGATTTCTTTGATAAGTAACTACGAACATTTAGGTGAGCTATATTCAGCAAAAAACTGAAAATGTGAAGTGCGTAATTGGTGCATCGTCTAGTAACATTACTACAGTATCTAACTTCAAGATGTTAACTGGATTAAATGGTCACAACGTACCTGTCCAGAAAACAACACGAGTGGAAGAATTTTGGTTGGAACTTCAGGGAATGGAATGTTCTCGAAATGTGACGGACACACTTACCTGGACTGTCCAAGGATCGACGCCAGCTATGTGCCATCCGAGGTTCTGCAACCAAGCTTCCACGGAATATCGAAAACGAACTGCATATGGACCAATTACTCCACGGGTCACGTCTGATCTGTAATAAACAATGCTTTTTGTCACAACGAACTGCATCACAACGACTATTATGGAAATAGGAAATGGACATGCTTATGTATCAATCACGTTGTTATACAGCGATGTTACTGTGATCAAAAAAAAAAACTTTACCACGACGACACTAACCTGTGAAAAATTATTGTGCAGCAGATGAATATAAACTGTAATAACGACACGATGTGTATAGGTCAACGCACCTGAAACAAAAAGACATTTTTCTTTGAAGCATTTCAATGCAATACTATGTAACTAAGAACATTCAACAATCTAAAGTTGTATTGTATTATAACAAATATTGTAATTTTAAAACTAAGTTGCCTGTCATAGAATGTAGTCTTCGTATGTAATCTTGGTGGAATATTTTCTTTGTGCAACGACTAAGAAATGCGCACGCACACGAACAATATGAACTGCAATGCTGTGCCGCGTGATCTAAATTTACAATATAACGGCAGTGCCGGAGTCACACAGACGCTTCTGCGCATGCGCACACTCTATTTTGCCAACATAAGAACTATTACGGCGCACGCGCGTCATTCAAATTTTGTATATAATATACAGTATAATGTAAGTCATGTAAATAGTTGTAGATAACTTAGATTTTCTTGTGCCTTTAGGTGAATTGCTCGCCTGTAGGTGTGTCCTTTCGCCTCGCAATTCAGGGGGCAATACAAAGGCACATTTGCATGCCGTGCGTGAGTTTCCTCGGAAACCCGAAATATTAATTAATTAATTAATCTGTGACAAATAAATAAAGCCTATGGCACAGAACTGCAGCGCTGTGTCGCTGATAAAACAAAAACACAATTACGATACTCTTATGTTTCTTTAAGAAGGGGAGGTCTTGTACAACTGGTGCGGGAAGCACGTATATTTCATTGACTGGCACACCGCCATATTTGATGTTATATAAGAACACTGCGAGTTGCAATCTTACAAGGCACTCGATTCTGTAAAGAATTTATATTTATGAAAGTAAGTAGAATTATTTAACTGTAGGCTTATTCGTTGAATATATCTGATTTAACTAACTGTGTAAACTTTTTATGTTTAGTAGACAGTCACCTCTGTACGACGTATTGACATGGCTGGCAAATTATTCTAATATTGAGATTTAGATTTGAGTCCGCACCTACCGCAGCAGTCTTTGGAAACGATTTAAATACGAAGTCCGATTATTTGAGTCTTATTTCACGGTCAACTACGAATAACATTACATTTACGAAAAAGCCATTGTCAAGCGTCTGATACCGAATAATTAAACGTCCACGTTCCAGATAAGCAAATATTAATTACATCCAATCACTATCATACATAATTAATATTTTATTTTATTTTATTAAATTTATTTTATAGTGAAACATTAGACGCTAGCTTAACTGAAGTAGTGCCTAGTGGCAGCATTAGTCAGGCCCCACAACAAAGCTTAAGTGTTTCGATGTCATCTGAGCAGGACGAAATAAACCCATTGACTGTAATCATGCAGCAGTTAACACTGTTAGCCAAAAATGTAACAGACTTAACTAAAGCGCAAATAGAGACTAAAAGGGAATTAACTAAAGGGCAAATAGAGACTAAAAGGGAAATAAATGAACAATTAGCAGCCAATCAAGTGAAAGTCCAAGAGCAATTAGAAGCTAATCAAGCGGAATTAAATAATAAATTAGTAGAGAGTTTTCAGAAACTTGATGATAAATTAAATAAAACTGCGGAAGAATTGAAAATTCAGAATAAAAAGACAGAATTAAAATTAGATGCTCAAATTGAGCAAGTCACTCAGCAGTGTAATGAAAATGCGAAGACGTTACGCCTAGAGCTAACTGAGTATGTTGCTACTAAGCTTGATACTAGTAAAGAGCAGGTCGAGTCAATCCCACAGATAGTTCAAGCACAAGAACAGATGCAATGTTCTATCGCGGTAATTCCGGTATTAGTTGAAGTTCAAGATGAGTTACAGCAACAAGTAAACGAGATGTCAGCAGATATGCAGGATTTGAGACAATCACAAGACAAGATCCCGAAGGACATCCAAAATTTGGATAAATCCATAAATAACATAAAAGAGAGACAAGACGAGGTTGATCATAAGGTAAACATTCTCGCGGGAAAATTCTCGCAGTTAAGTTTAGAAAGGAAAAGCATTTCTTCAGACAATATTGAACATACGGTCAGAGCAGCTATACAATCTATGACCGAGGGTTCTGAAGAAAATTTATTTAATAAAGGTTTTCGAGAATCCAAAGAACAACTAGGCGAAGAACTTAAACAATGGAAAGAAAACATTGAGAGATCTTTAAATCTATCTCGAGAAGATTTGTGTTCCACGCAAGGAAATGAACCCATGACAAGATCTATCAATGAAGCTACATTATTTACCCGATCAAGTACAGACAGGGACATCAATGCACACGTTCGTTTTTGCAATCAACACCAATCACAACACTATGAGGGTAGTCATAATGCCTGTAATTGTAAAAGCAATACTGAGGAGAAAATACTGAAACAACGTCAATTCCAGATCTACAACCCAGACAAGAAAAATGCTCATCCCGTAGTGTTTATAAGAAGTTTTAGGGGAGTATTGCCAAAAATTTGGAGTGAGTGGCAAAAGATTAGTTTCGTGACCGGTTATATTCAGGGGTCAGGAGCTACACTCCTGGAAATTGAAATAAGAACACCGTGAATTCATTGTCCCAGGAAGGGGAAACTTTATTGACACATTCCTGGGGTCAGATACATCACATGATCACACTGACAGAACCACAGGCACATAGACACAGGCAACAGAGCATGCACAATGTCGGCACTAGTACAGTGTATATCCACCTTTCGCAGCAATGCAGGCTGCTGTTCTCCCATGGAGACGATCGTAGAGATGCTGGATGTAGTCCTGTGGAACGGCTTGCCATGCCATTTCCACCTGGCGCCTCAGTTGGACCAGCGTTCGTGCTGGACGCGCAGACCGCGTGAGACGACGCTTCATCCAGTCCCAAACATGCTCAATGGGGGACAGATCCGGAGATCTTGCTGGCCAGGGTAGTTGACTTACACCTTCTAGAGCACGTTGGGTGGCACGGGATACATGCGGACGTGCATTGTCCTGTTGGAACAGCAAGTTCCCTTGCCGGTCTAGGAATGGTAGAACGATGGGTTCGATGATGGTTTGGATGTACCGTGCACTATTCAGTGTCCCCTTGACGATCACCAGTGGTGTACGGCCAGTGTAGGAGATCGCTCCCCACACCATGATGCCGGGTGTTGGCCCTGTGTGCCTCGGTCGTATGCAGTCCTGATTGTGGCGCTCACCTGCACGGCGCCAAACACGCATACGACCATCATTGGCACCAAGGCAGAAGCGACTCTCATCGCTGAAGACGACACGTTTCCATTCGTCCCTCCATTCACGCCTGTCGCGACACCACTGGAGGCGGGCTGCACGATGTTGGGGCGTGAGCGGAAGACGGCCTAACGGTGTGCGGGACCGTAGCCCAGCTTCATGGAGACGGTTGCGAATGGTCCTCGCCGATACCCCAGGAGCAACAGTGTCCCTAATTTGCTGGGAAGTGGCGGTGCGGTCCCCTGCGGCACTGCGTAGGATCCTACGGTCTTTGCGTGCATCCGTGCGTCGCTGCTGTCCGGTCCCAGGTCGACGGGCACGTGCACGTTCCGCCGACCACTGGCGACAACATCGATGTAATGTGGAGACCTCACGCCCCACGTGTTGAGCAATTCGGCGGTACGTCCACCCGGCCTCCCGCATGCCCACTATACGCCCTCGCTCAAAGTCCGTCAACTGCACATACGGTTCACGTCCACGCTGTCGCGGCATGCTACCAGTGTTAAAGACTGCGATGGAGCTCCGTATGCCACGGCAAACTGGCTGACACTGACGGCGGCGGTGCACAAATGCTGCGCAGCTAGCGCCATTCGACGGCCAACACCGCGGTTCCTGGTGTGTCCGCTGTGCCGTGCGTGTGATCATTGCTTGTACAGCCCTCTCGCAGTGTCCGGAGCAAGTATGGTGGGTCTGACACACCGGTGTCAATGTGTTCTTTTTTCCATTTCCAGGAGTGTATATGGGCATCTGACATGATATCAACTTGGGACACATATGAAGATTTTGAACGAGCATTTTTATCCAAATACTGGTCGGAAGGAGTACAAGAACATTTAAGGCAGGAGGTATTATACCCGGAAACTTTTTCTTTTTCACGTGGGTCTTTAAAGAAATACTTTGAGAAATATATAAACAAATCGCGGTATTGGGATAAGCCTATGCCTCTACAAGACGTGATTGGTATATTAAAATCTCGACTTCCGGCCAGCATCAGAAATAGAATGCTGTATATAAATGAGCATGACCTTGACTCTTGCATCACTACGCTTGACACTATAGATATGATCGAGGAAGGTGAACATCGGCCAAGACAACCGGTTATGCAGAGGAGAGCGATTGAGGCGCCAAATGCAAACCGGAATGGAAACGGATTTAATAATTATTATACTAGGAATAGTCAGAGATTCAACGGAAACAACTGCAACGGAAATGGAAATTTCAATAACAGTGCTGCGAGGGGCAGATTCAGAGACAATCGAACAGGTCGCAGATACAACCCAATGTTTGGAAATGCAAGAGATTATCAGAACCAGCAGTTTTCAAATAATAATAATGCGTACAGAAATTCCGACTCTCGATTTGAAGCAAATAACACAACCAGTCATCAACAACAACCAGTCATAACAGAAGTAGTAGATGATTCAAGAGGAAATAATAATCGACATTTAAACTGAAGAGGGCCGCTTTATGCTCCGTAAAGTCGGCCGTGGAATACAAAAGGGGCAAACCTGTTCTAAACGAAATTAATTCCGTGGCAATGTTGAGATATAATGAAGGCGAATTAATGACAGATGAATTGACAAGAGACTTAGAGGCCTGTGTAGTCAAAGATAAAAGGGTTCCTGTGTCTGAGATCATCACAGAAGTGGGAGGAAATTTAACCAATGTTGTATTGGACACAGCTTCATCTACAGACGTAGTATCCGGAACTTTGTTTCGCAGAATTAGTAAAATTAAGAAAATCCCTGTCCTACCAGTACAAAATTGCCGAGTTATAAGTGCAGTGGGAGCAAAATCCAGGAACGTCAAGATACAAACGCTTATAGAGATAAAATTGGGAAATGTAGCTAAACAATGCACATTCCTTGTAGCGGAAAAGTTGTTAGTAGATTGTATTCTTGGCATTGGAACTTTGCAAGCCTGCAATTGCAAGTTGGACTTGGTAGAAGGAAAGTTGCATTTCAAAATCGAAGATAAATTTGTTACACTGATCTTACTGAGAAAGGAGGCAGTGTATGAGCGATATTTCCATGGTGCTGCTGTGCAGTTGATTTGTACTGAAAATAATAATATGTGCCGACTACCGATCAAGTCAATTCAAGAAGAGGATTTCAGACAAACAGTCGAACAGAAGATTGCTGAGTCAGATTGCCTAACGGATAGTCAGAGGGAACAATTATTCAATATATTAACAGAATATGAGTCAGTTTTCGATGAAAGGCCCGGAATTATTAGAGGATATGTTTGTACATTACAGATTAAGCCCCATAAGACATTTTGTCGCACACACTATCCCATTCCCTGGCGATTAAAACAACCAGTTCAGGAAGAGATACAGAAAATGTTAAACTGGAATCTTATTGAACCGTCGAACAGCCCATATTGTTCTCTGTTGCTTGTTGTACCAAAGCCAGGAGGAAAAGTTCGATTGGTATTAGATGCAAGGGAAATTAACAAAATTATAGTACCTATGCACACACATCCGGAGAACATCGATGAGTTAATACAGAAATTTCAAGATGTATCCTATTTAACCAGTATTGATTTGAGAAGTTCGTTCTGGCAAGTCCAGTTACACAAGGACTCAAGAAAATATACTGCTTTTATATATGGAGGGAGAAGCTATCAGTTCAAGGTCGTTCCGTTTGGTCTCAATATCAGCTCTGGAGTTTTTATTTCTGCGTTGGACTATGCCCTAGGACCAGAACTACGTAGTCGAATAACGATTTTTGTGGACGATCTATTAATTGCCTCTAAATCTTTGGAGGAACATATACAACTCATTAGGAGGATTTTTGCTGTATTCAAACAAACTGGTATAACTGCAAATCTAAAAAAATCCCAATTTTCTCTACAGAGAATAAAATTCTTAGGACATATGATTAATGCAAAAGGCATTCTTCCAACAGAAGCGAAGATTAGTGCGATAAAAAATTTTCCAACTCCAAGAAGCAGAAGACAACTGAAAGGCTTTATAGGCTTGGCTTCATTTTTTCGTCGATTTATTAAAACTCAAGCAATGAACTCTGAAGCACTAAATCGGCTCCTGAGGAAAGATGTACCATGGCAATGGTCTAATGATTGTGAAAAGGCTTTTTGTGAAATTAAGGATCAACTGATAAATGCTCCATTATTATACCACCCTGATACGAATGTCGGATTCTGTTTAGCCACTGATTCATCAGATGTGGGATTAGGATCTTGTTTATTTCAAATTAGGTACATCGATGGTGTAAAAACCTTTACATTTGCTAGCAGAGTATTATCCACCTGTGAAAGAGCATATACCACTGCGGAATTGGAAGCCTTAGCAGTTATTTGGTCTTTGAAAAGGTTTAATTATTATGTATATGGCTCAAGGATAGCCGTTTATTGTGACCACCAATCACTAACCTTTTTACAAACTTGTAAGTTGCTGCATCCTCGCTTGTCAAGGTGGACGCTGGCGCTGCAAGAATATCAGTTTCAAATTATTCATGTAGCCGGAAAAGAAAATATTATAGCTGACGCGTTGTCAAGATCTCCAGAAGGAATAACACCTGAACTGGATGTAAATAATAAGGCACAATTTCCAGTGCTTCTTCTTCAAGAAAATAATTACAAGTTATATTATATTCATTTATGTAAGACAATGGCTCAGCTTCAGAAGAAGGATCGACGATGGAATGCTATAATACGACAATTCAATCAACAAAATCCTATGGTCAATTTGGAATACTACCGGCTGGTGAATAATATTTTATTTTTTAAATCTGGGAAGACTGAGAATCCAAAGTGGTGTGTCTGCATACCCGAAGAATATGAAGAACGATTAATTTGGTTCACACATTTGACCTGGGGTCATGTTGGTGTTGTTAAGTGTGCTAATAAGATTAGATATTATTGTTACTTCCCAAATATAAGACGAAAAGTGCACAAAGTCATCCAGAAATGTATTCTCTGTCAAGAGGCTAAGCCGGACAACAAGGGAAAGAAAATTGCGCTTCACTCAATAATACCTGAAGCACCAAGATCACTTATATCATGTGATATTTGTGGACCACTTCCTAGAGCCAGAGGTAGTGTTAAGTACATTATTGGATTCTGTGATTTGTTTACAAAATATGTTAAACTATATCCTATAAAATCAGCAACTGCAAGAGCTGCCGCAGTAAAGTTTGTAAATGACTACATTCCTCATGCAGGGATTCCAAAATCTATAATCTCCGACAATGCGAAGATATTTACTGGATATTTATGGAGAAAATTAGTATCACAACTAGGAATAAAACAGATATTTACATCTTGCTATCATCCACAAGGGAATTTAATTGAACGGGTTTTTCGAGAACTAAACAGATTCATGAGAACGTACTGTCATGATAAACAAATTACCTGGATAAACTATTTGACCGAGTTTGAGCAGATTTATAATAATTTACCTCATAGTTCTACTAACTTTACCCTGAATGAACTGATGTTCAAGGATAACGAAAGAAACTTTTGGGTAGATAACTTGCCTAAACTCAAGGACACCAAAATGTCATGGGAAGAAAAAATTCGCAATGCTCTCATTAATATTACGGAGAAAGCACGACAGCGAAAGGCAATCCATGACAGAAACGTCAAACGGATTCAGACTTTTAATATCGGACAAAAAAATTCTTTTAAGAAGACACATCAAGTCATCAAGGTTGAAGAAGACCATCAGAAAATGGAATCTAATTTATACAGGTCCATATATAATAGTTGATATACCGAATCCTGGTGCGTATTTATTAGCATATCCGGATTCTGGAAGAATAAAAGGATTATTTCCCCATGTAGACCTAAAGAGGTACTTTTAAGAAAAGTGTTTCAAATTAAATGAAAAGTCTGTATAAAGTATTTGGGTGCTAAAAATGAAGTGCGAAGGACAGTATGCCTCAGCTACTGTGATAGGTTAAATGACAGCATGCCAAGCATCTGTGATAGTTCAATGAACAGTAAGCGATTGCTTCTGTGATAGTATAGGAATATTTAGAAAAGTAAGTGGAACTGTAGCTATTGCTGCTGTGAAGACTTACGGTTTATCTGTCTACACGATGATCACCAAAGAAGCTTGTGCGTGTGAAATAATATACATTCAGGGAGTGTTAAACTCCAGTGAGAATAAGTTTACTGAAACTATATGATCGAATACGGTGCTTGCGTGTGAAGTTAGTGTTTGTAAACTGACAGTTCACAGGAGAACAAATGAACCGCGTTAGGAAATTAGAATCGATTGCTACTGTCCACAGATATAAAGACTTGCTGGTTATTATTTTTTTTTTTTTTTTTTTTTTTTTTTTTTTTTTTTTTTTTTTTTTTGCACGAGCTAAATTCTCTTCAAGAGAATTTAATTAACCAGCTTAGTGTGTGTTTATAAAATTAGAGTTAATAAGAAAGTTCTTCATTGAATTTATAATAATGTGTCATTTTCCAGTTGGATTTGTTTATTGTTATATTGCATTCATATATGTTCATGAGAAAATGCGGCATTTGGAGTATAAAAGAGAAAAATTAATTTCAGCTGGAGAGGTCATGCAGCAAGACTTAATCAAACGTTCTCTTTCAGCAAAATTTCATTTTAATCATGTATGAGTAAGATATAATTTTTTTTGGAAATTGTCTCCAATAATAAAGTTTTTAACATTCTGACATGCTATCCACATTCGTACTTGAAACCAAATTAGGAAAGATTCAGATCTACTTCCACCTGGAAAAGCCAACGAAAATTAAATAAATAAATAAATAATAAAAACCAGGATTAGAACCTTTCGGCTTACTCAAGAAGATGGATGAAATTATCCATGTTTTCAAAATTGTTTTCCGATCTGGAGTTGTGATATTGTGCAACTACAGTATCGATTAAGACACCTAGGTGTGGAAAGTATAAGATGAATGGATTTTACCATTCCTCAGATGGAAGATTGGATGGATCAGGTCCATATTTGAGTTCAAAATGAATCTGGAAAAATTCGACTAACCATTCTCTTCCAGGAATCTTTAATAGTTGACCATTCCTTAGACGAATTTCGATTGTTTCATGCCACAATCCTGAGTACCTGTTCCTGAGGTTCCTTCTGGTCTGTCAAATCCGTTACGTCTCCTGTGCGGTACGCCAATGTGACGCCTGTCCTCCGTGCCGTGTCCCATGTTCCTGTTCGATCAGTTTCACCGCAGTTCAGCAAGACATCGATGAAGAAAAATTTTCAGAAGATTGTAAAAAAATTTTTGCATGTGTAAAGATTTTTTTTTTGGCTATGAGGCAGATTTTATCTTTCCTATGAATTCTAGAATATCTCTCAAATTTCTAAATTATTCTGTCTTTCCTATCATCTGTGATACCTAGTTGGGGTCTAAGCCTCCAGGTTTTCCGGGGTTTCCCTGTGAAGGCCAGTTCCGTGAAAGCAACAACTAGGTATCTAGGTAACGAAGATACCAAATCTCTTTCAATTCTTGTAATCAAGAAGAAAAATTCTTACTAACTTCTGAAAAATTATAGGAACGTATGTTCCAGAAATTATAACGAGTTAGCTAAGCCAATAGTTAGCTCGCAAAGTGGATACATATCAACTTTGCTCGCTGCGAGGGGCGATGTAATGTCTCTTGCAGCAGTCTCTCCACGATATTTTCAGAAATTTTCGAAATTATATAACTCAGTACATATCTCGAAATATCTCTTCTTATCTTACCGATTATCAATGCAAAGTAGTTTCAAGCCCAATTATTCCTTGGAGCGTCCATTTACTCCATGGAATAGCTTCTCTGCTATCTATGTTTTCTCTTATGAAAAGAATAAAAACTTCTTGCCGATTAGTCGTAAAAGAAGGAGGTATATATGTATGTATTGTTGAGCGAGTCGCCATCTTGATGAGATTCTGTATGGGAAGGAGTTTAATACATGAACTAAACTAAAGTAAGTGTGTTCGCGTATTATTTAACGGATTATTATTATTGACAGTGTCTGCTTACTACGCTGTGTTGCACGGGATCAGTGGGGAACGTCTGATTTACACTGGACGAACCTGCCGTTTTGAATGCTCAAGATATCCAGTTACTTCAAATAAATAGGCTAACACGGTCTTACCAGCAGATCTCCGGTCTTCCCCATGTGATCACCGAAAGTTAATAATTATTACAAATGTTTCCAGGAGATCGACTCACAATTTTCGTCGCACCGAGACTTCGAAATTGCTTCACTGCCTTATGGAATTTAAGTTAAGCTTAATTTAATCAGGACAGAACAGTATTGAACTGTGTGAATGTGATAAGCCTGCTTTGTCAATGAAAATTCCCTTAATATACGCATGTTTTTACTATCCTGATCAGTGAAGCTAAATCAGGTCGGTGTGAGAGAGGTTCTTTAAATTTAAGAAATATTAAAAACATTTATTGCGTCCGCCGAGTGTTTTGCCAATAAAACGCAATCTTTGGTTCGCTCTCACCACAACGTTTTCTATGTCATGGTTCGGATTTAAGTTCTTCGTAATTGTAATCCATAAGCATTAAGTTAAATCGACCAGCTTTAAATTTATGTAATTTACGTGTAACCCAAACTTAACGAACTTTTTTAGTGCTTGTGTGTGGGTCCCTACCCTCTTTGTTGAGTAGGGTTAATCGCCGCTTTACACACCATACAGATATCTTGGCAATTAGTTTCGATCTTCTGATGACTTTACTAGAAGATAAACCTCAGCATTATCTGTTAACAATCTAAGAGTGCTGCTCAGATTATCTCATACATCGGTCATACAGATTAGGAACATCAGAAGACATATAGCACTTCCTTGGGGAACCTCAGATATCAAATCGGTATCACTCGATGAATTCTCGTCAGTTGCTTAACATCTCTGACAGGAATTACCGAATCCAGTCGCGCAGCTGAGACGTTACTCAATAGGCATGTTATTAGATTGGAAGCCACGTGTGTGACATGGCGTCGAAAGGCTTCTGGAAATGTAGAAATATGGAATGAACTTGAGACTCCCTACGGATAGCACTTACTACTTCATTCCCGTAATTTCGCTCTGTCGACTTGGGAATTTTCTTCTGGGTACGGAAAGTGTTCATTCAGAAAAACTGGCAATGAGAATACTCGAGTGAATAATGTAGCGCTTTGCGGAGGACTTCGACAATGTGTTGTGACTCGCACCCGCAAGCCACAGTATCTTAAATCTTTGTTGACGTTTGTCGTTTCAGCTGAATTTAGATTTACACGTTCACAATACAATAGAGAAAAATAATTTTCTTGCTAAGTTTGTCTCCTGGGCTAGGAATCAGAGTGGGGTTTTTGTGTTCTCGTGACAAGCTCTTCAATATGTTCCAACCCGACGTAAAAAAAAAAGAAACGGAGCCAATCATCGTGGATTTTTAAGTTAGTGCTGTGTAAAATATGATTAAAAAGCTTCCAGGCTGGGTTATTGAAACAAGAAGAGTTAAGATGGTGGTTTTTAATGCTTCAGGTGTTCTACGCAGTCTCCTATCTAGTTGTAAACAGCGCACGGAACGTACATACAACCGTGTGAAACTATCAGAAACGTCCTTCTACGGAAAGCTGATCACACCTTCTTCGTTCTCGGCGAACCATCAGAAAAATATTCTACGCTTTGTCGTTTTGTGGTAAGTTCGTAATGATAACACCAAGTGTCGTCACCTATAATGATTTTGCCCAGAAAACAACTTTCTGCGTTTTTAATTTCAGTCAAGTTGCGGCAGGCGTCAGCGCGTCGTTGCTCTTGTTCAGGAGACAGCGGGAGTGCGACAAACATTGCACACACTTCTTTCTTCCTCAAAACATTCGGGAGAACGTCCTGAACACTTGACTTAGAAATGTTCAGTTCGCTGCTCCATTACAGCTTGTGACACAACAACATTTGACTGGTAAAATGAGAATCGAGCTGCCACCATACTTACTGCACTTACGTCAGGAATGATATCAATCTCTGCACTTTCTGGACGAACAGTGTATGTTTACGTTTGCCCAGATGTGTTCCACCACAGTTGTCATATCCTCAGTGAGCTTTTAGTAACTTTTTCTTTAGATTAATTTTCCATCCTGTGACTCTACCTATTTCACCCACAATAGTTAATGCAGCAAGCCATTGTTGTTGTCATGGGCTTGCTATTCGTCTTATGACATCAGTTTTATGCGTTCTTGATTTGTCTTATTGCACCTGTTTTTAGGGTGCCGCACTTCAGTCTGTAAAAACGGAACCCCTGTGAGGCCGCTTTGTTATCCATTTGTCTGCCTGCCTGCCTGTCTGCCTGTCTGCCTGTTTTATGTCACCGACTTTTAAGAACCCGTTTTCTCAGAAACGAGTACATGTATCAAGTTCATATTTATGTCACATATTGAGGTTTGTGGTCACTTGTCGATGTAAACATTTTAAGCCTCTTAGTCAATGCAGTCCAAAGACACGGGCATTTATATCACACATTTTGATACTCGAAAACTCACTCGTGAAAATTTACACTGAAAGTGGTATAGGCATGCGCATTCAAATACAGTGATATTTAAACAGGCAGAACAAGGCTTAGCGGCGGTTGGCAACAACTGTATAAGACAACAAGGGTCTGGCGCAGTTGTCAGATCGGTTACTGCTGCTACAATGGCAGATTATAAATATTTAAGTGATTTTTAAGGTGGTATTATAGTCGGCGCACGAGCAGTGGAGACAGCATCTCTGAGGTAGCGATGAAGTGTGGGGATTTTCCGGTACGGCCATTTCACGAGTTTATCATGAATATCAGGAATCCGGTGAAGCTTCAAATCTGCCACATCGCTGCAGCCGGAAAAGATCCTGCAAGAACGGGATCAACGTCGACTGAAGAGAATCGTTCAACGTCAGTCACGGAAGTGCAACCTTTCCGCAAATTGCTGCAGACTTCAATGCTGGGCCATGAACAAGTGTCACCGTGCGAACCATTCAACGTAAAACCACCTATATGGACTTAAGGAACCGAAGGCTCAGTCCTGTATCCTTGATGACAGTACGACACAAAGTTTTACACCTTGCCTGGGCCCGTCAACATCGACACTCGACTGTTGATGACTGGAAACATATTGCCTGGTCGGACGAGTCTTGTTTCAAATTGTATCGTGCACATGGGCGTGTACAGGTATGGAGACAACCTCATGAATCCATGGACCCTGTATGTCAGCTGGTAACTGTTCAATATTGTGGAGCCTCCATAATGGTGTGGGGCGTGTGTAGTTGGAGTGATATGGGACCCCTGATACGTCTAGAAACGACTCTGACAGGTGAGACGTACGTAAGCGTCCTGTATGATCATCTGCATCCAATCGTGTCCACTGTGCATTCCGACGGACTTGGGCAATTCCAGCAGGACAATGCGACACTCCTCACGTGCAGAATTGGCTGCAGGAACAGTCTTCTGAGTTTAAACGCTTCCGATTGCCACTAAACTCCCCAGACATTAACATTATTGAGCATATCTGAGATGCCTTGATCGTGCTGTTCAGAAGAGCTCCAGCCCATCGTACTCTTACGGATTTGTGGTCAGCCCTGCAGGATTCGTGGTGTCCATTACCTCCAGCACTAATTCGGACATTAGTCGACGCCATCCCAAATAGTGTTGTGGCACTACTGCGTGTTCGCGGGGACCCTACACTATAGCCGGCCGCGGTGGTCTAGCGGTTCTGGCGCTGCAGTCCGGAACCGCGGGACTGCTACGGTCGCAGGTTCGAATCCTACCTCGGGCATGGGTGTGTGTGATGTCCTTAGGTTAGTTAGGTTTAAGTAGTTCTAAGTTCTAGGGGACTTATGACCTAAGATGTTGAGTCCCATAGTGCTCAGAGCCATTTGAACCTACACTATATTAGGCGGGTGTACCAGTTTCCTTGGCTCTTCGGGGTATAAAGTACTTCCCGTAGATGTAGACGAAGTTTGTCAAGAAGCAAAGTTTCGCAGTACAAGTAAAGGAAAAAAACCCGAAAATAATTTTTCTTGGTCATTTTGTATCCGTCCGTCTGTCAAGACACTTGCTCTGTGGAACACGTTGGGTATCAAGTTCAGATTTGGGTCACGTTCCAAGGTCTAGGGTACTTGGCGGTGTAAAAGTTTTAAGCTTCTGTGTCAGTTCAACCAATAGATACGGCCATTTTGAAAATTGACTCATCGAGTCGGGTAGTTCGGGTTCACCTAGTATCGTGAAAGGTGGCAAAAAGCACTGATTCAGAGCAGAAGTAAAGGAAAAAATTTCAAAATTATTAATCTGTAGTTATATCGCAAAAAATTTCTTTTGTCATCCTTCTTAAAACTTAAAATTAAAACATTCTCAAAAGTCTTGGAATTCCTGGGGCCGTTATCTTGCCAGTATCAGTGTCGGTAACAGACAAAAATCGTCAGCTCCTCGATTTCTGGGATGGGTAAACTGTTTATATACGAAATTAAGTTTGTACGGAACGTGCGCCAGTTGTCGCACCTCGTCAATTTTTTATCTTGTGGTCGATCACAGTTTTCCGCCGTTATGTGTTTCACATGTATCTCCAAGGTACCTCTCCGCTCTTGGTTTGCTAGATTCCGTTTTTCAAAGTAAGACTCGGGCTGCGCGGAAGCTGAATGCCCGCTAGAAAAGTGGATCTCGATGGCCGATAGAGGGCAGTGCCGCCTCAGCGCTGTTCTCGCCTAGTGAGGGCACCACCGCTCGCCGATAGTGCCCCGTGCGACTGGCATAAGTAACGCTAACCTCGACTGCTCAATAAGATGACATACAACTGACGCTCTGGAACACACCACTGAGACTTAATGATAGTGTCAGGTACCTAGGTGTGTTATTAGACAGACATCTAGACTGGAAAACACACCTCACCTATCTGCTAAGCCAGACAAGGAAAAGACAAAGCTTAGTCAGACGAGTATCGAGGACGATTCCACAAATGTGACGACCAAATGGTTCAAATGGCTCTGAGCACTATGGGACTTAACATCTGCGATCATCAGTCCCATAGAACTTAGAACTACTTAAACCTAACTAACCTAAGGACATCACAAACATCCATGCCCGAGGCAGGATTCGAACCTGCGACCGTAGCGATCGCCCACAGCGTACCACCCAGTGGAAAACGGTTCAGTTGAGTGTATGTGTTACAGTCAAAACCCGTTTTCAGTTAGAACGCGTTCTTACTAGTTAAAACTAGTTTTTACTGAGCCACTTCGTCAAAACGCGTTTTGCCTAGTTAAAACTAGTTTTACAGACTTTCGATTTTCACCAGCAGTAAATTCTGGTTGTAACTAAGGCTATCAGTATCATCTAGTTTCAGCTAGTAAGACGGCGTTCTAACTAAACTAGACAGAACTACTTTTCACTAAATTTATTTAGGGGCAAATATTAAAATTAAGAGCTACGTGTTGATTGAAATAAAAAACAGCATTTTTGTATTGTGCAATGCAATATTTATTGGAATACTGATCATACATCCAAACACATTCCAGATAGTGAAAACAAGAAGGCGTCGACACGAAAACGGCGAGTTTTGCTGCAAACTGGATGTTGGATTGTGTGCAATACCATACTTCGAGCTATACCATACAAAGAGTCATTCAAGGTTATTAATATTTGTGGGATCAGGAAGTTAGTGACAAGAAGAGAGCCTGTGAAGTACTAATTGTGTACCGAAGAAATTGTCGACATTATTGAAGCAGCTCACCAGGCCATTGGTCATGGACGTCGAGACAGATTAAAGGTTGAAACTTCAAGAAAATATGCAATCACAAGAGTGGAGATGATAAACATTTATCTGTCTGTGTGTGAAACTTGTCAGCGCAAAACGAGCATTAAGAAAAGAGCATGTTTCGAAGCCTATTCGTCATTCAGAAATGAACAGTCGTTGCCAAGTTGTTTTGATCGGCATGCAAACTCAAAAACATCATGCATTTAAGTATATAATGGTGTATCAGGACCACCTGACAAAATTTGTTTTGTTCCGTGCACTGCAAAGCAAGAGGGCAGAGGAAGTGGCACATCATTTAGCAGATATATTCTTGACATTTGATGCTCCTTGTATTTTACGCTCTGACAACGGCACAGAATTTGTTAATTCTGTCATAAACGAGCTGGCTGTATTTTGGCATCAGTGTACATTGGTTCACGGAATACCGAGGTACAGCCAAAGCCAAGGTTCTGTTGAATGAGCCAACCAAGACGAAAAAATATTGGCTTCATGGATGCAAGACAACATTACCACCAACTGGTCAAACGGTCTTTGCTTTGTACAGTTTATGAAAAATCGGGCATTCATTCTGGTGTCCGGCAAACACCTTACTAAGCTATGTTTGGCACAGAACCATAAGTAGGGTTTATGACTTCGAGTTTGCCTCTAGATGTTATTAAGCAGATACAAGATGAAGATGATCTTAATGAGGCTTTAAATAAAATTAATGTGGTTGACGCAGTAAATGAGACACCTGATGAACTGGAACTATCACACGACTCAGAGGAGATAGCGGTTATGGCTAGTAGCAATGGAAAGATTACAGCTGCAGCCAGACAACAAGATACAGAAGCTTTACCCAGTACAAGTATACGGTCTCCAAAAACAGCAGCAGCCAATCAAAAGGCTTCAGAAGCCGTAGCTAGTACGACTGCAGAGCCTCATATAACTCCAGCGTGTCACTAAGATCCAGAAGCTGAAGCTATTACGAAACGACAATCTGGGCTACCCAAGCACGACTCACGCCCCGTCCTCACAGCTTTACTTCTGCCAGTACCTCGTCTCCTACCTTCCAATCTTTACAGAAGCTCTCCTGCAAACCGTGCAGAACTGTTGTTGTTGTTGTGGTCTTTAGTCCTGAGACTGGTTTGATGCAGCTCTCCATGCTACTCTATCCTGTGCAAGCGTCTTCATCTCCCAGTACCTACTGCAGCCTACATCCTTCTGAATCTGCTTAGTGTATTCATCTCTTGCCCTTCACGCTGCCCACCAGTACCAAATTGGTGATCCCTTGATGCCTCAGAACATGTCCTACCAACCGATCCCTTCTTCTAGTCAAGTTGTGCCACAAACTCCTCTTCTCCCCAATTCTATTCAATAACTCCTCATTAGTTATGTGATCTACCCATTTAATCTTCAGCATTCTTCTGTAGCACCACATTTCGAAAGCTTCTATTCTCTTCTTGTCTAAACTATTTATCGTCCATGTTTCACTTCCATACATGGCTACACTCCATACAAATACTTTCAGAAACGACTTCCTGACACTTGTAACCTCCCCACCGTAATTTTAAAGGGAAAAAGACAACACTTAATACAAATGAGAGCCGAGTGTAACCTCCCCACAATAATTTAAAAGAATGGACAATATTATTTAGGGATGCTAATGGACATTGCGCTAATTGTAACCTCGCCACAAAGAAATGTACTGACAATGACAACAAAAATGTGAAATTCGCAATCTGACTCAAATACAAATTCCTCACAAAAAATTAAAGTCCATTCAGTGATAAGGAAATTCAATTAAACCGAAATATCGGTCTTTGGCCCTGTGTAAAACAATCAGAATTAAAGTCTTACCTCAGAATAACTGGATGTCAAATTTCTGCTCTTTTTTGTGCGCACGGCTTGGAGGAACTGCATTGCAAATAATAATATTCCTTTTTTTTGTGATTTTACTGAAATTTTTCTTCAAAAGAAGTGGAATGAAATGGGAAGTGCAACGAAATTTTTAGTTCAATAAAAATTAAATTTTTGAAAAAATGCTTTTGAAATCAAAATTATTATTGGGGCATTTGTTGGAAATTAATTACAATAAACAAATTTTTTCATTATCTAATGATTATATTAATTAACAGTATACCTCATTCAGCATCTTGACCAGTGTTGCCGACCGCCTACATCACACAACCGCACTGGGCTGCTACTACTGACCGACCGCTCTGCATGACGACTATTAGCGTACTGCACGCGACGACTACTGACAGAGTACTGCCCTCCACTAGACAGAGCTACAGACTCGCAACGACTGACTGACAGAATGAGAACCGCTCGCAACACTCGCGCGGTCAAGCGCAAACTCTCTGGTCACAGATGCTACAATGCCTCGCCATCGCTGCTATGTTACATACGTGTTTCATAACCCTCCACTAGGGGGGCAAAAATTTGGCAGCGATGGTGAGTCATTTGGACTTGCCAAGCGCGGCAAAATTTTTCTTTAATTAACAAAATCCTACAACTTACAGAATATTTAAATGTTGTGCACACGCACTAAGTACAAAATATATCAGACAAAGACAAAATGTGAATACAAAACATAGTAGCAAATCAGAAAAATGTATATACAAATTATTTGACAGATAACAAAGTGCACAGGCACTGAAAAAATTCTTTAGCATATTCAGAACAAATAAACAGACTGGCAAAAAATATTATGTTGACAAGTGACATGAGTGCACATGCACTGCAGTTGAGAACATATCAGTAAATGATGAAATGTATATACAATGAGTAACAAATGATATAAGTGCATACGCATAGAAGTATTGAATATACAGAATAGTACAAATCATATTGAAAAATGAGAAAAGTGTACAGGCACTGAAGTTCAATAGAAAACATATTAACGCCTAACATAAGTGCACATGCACTGTAGTTCAGAACATATCATTAAAATAAAAATGTATATACAATATAAAAGACAAGAGTGTACATATACTGTACTTCAGAACAAATCGAAAAATGTCTTTAGCATTTTCGCAATAAATAAACATAATGGCAAAAAAAAAAAATCATGTCCAAAGTGCACACGCACTGAAGAAATGTCTTTAGCATTTTCACAACAAATAAACATAATGGCAAACATCATGTCGACCAGTGACATAAGTGTACTCGCACTGGAGTTCAGCGAATCGAAAAAAAAAAATGTATAACCCACGAACAGAAATGATGTTACCAAAAAAAATGATTTTCATTATGTGACAAGAATTAGGATAGGAAAGGGAAGGATTGCATCATGGTTGTAGCACTTTAGATTGCACATAGCTGTTCTGAAAGTCCATATCTTTCCACAGTAGTAAAACACCAAGTGACACAACTTGAAGTTCTTTTCCCATCAGAATTTATCAGTGTAGCCAAGACACTGAACTGTCGTAGTAATGTTCCATGTTTTCATTTTGGCAGTACATTACGTACACCAAACAGTGGGACCATAATAATGTCTTCATCACTCACGGTGGTGGACAGCATGTCGTGTCAACACCACGCTCTTACAAGGCACACCCACGTAGAATTAGTGCAAAACCAAAGATAGTGCTCCATGATCACTAGGATAAACAGGACAAATGGACATTGCAGTAATTCAGGGTAGTCAGCTTATGAGGTGAAGGACATCAAGTCACATAATATTGACAATTACAGACTTAATTAGCAGTTTGTGGCATTCATAGCCCAGTTATTGAACATTTCTGTACCAAGTATGTAGTATTACAGAAAAATGTTCGTTAATTGTTTTACATAGAATCAGTAGCCTTCTTTTCCTGGTTACAAAGTATTATGAAATAATCGCATTCTTTTCAGTTACAGAGTATAATTAAGAATCATTAACCTTCTCCTAATTACAGTTAATTAATCATTTGTCATTCCAATAATAATCATTAGCCTTTTCCTAATTACAGTTAATTAATCATTTGTCGTTAATTAATCATTTGTCTAATTACAGTTAATTAATCATTTGTCTTTAATTAATCATTTGTCATTCTAATATAGTAAGAATTATTACCCTTCTCCTAATTACAAAGCATTATTAAACAGTAATTAAGATTCATTAGCCTTCTAATTACAAGAGCTAATCAATGGCATAATTAATAACAATTCTTCAAGTGACATTAATTATTGGCACTCAGTGGCCAGCAAGTATTGAACAGAATAAAACATAGTTCATCATTCAGTATTATTCAGATCATTACGAAGTCATTATTAAAAATCTGTTAATTACAGTCATAGCATTAATAATCACAGGCATTATAAGTAGTCTCATTACAATAAACAGTGTTTCTCCTTCAGTAGTATTCAGATCATTACAAAGTCATTATTAAAATCAGTTAATTAGTCATAGCATTAATAATCACAGGCATTATAAGTAGTCTCATTACAATAAACAGTGTTTCTCCTTCAGTAGTATTCAGATCATTACGAAGTCATTATTAAAATCAGTTAATTAGTCACAGCATTAATAATCATGCGCATTATAAGTAGTCTCATTACAATAAAACATTGTTCCTCATTCAGTAGTATTCAGATCATTACAAAGTCATTATTAAAATCAGTTAATTACAATCATAGCATTAATAATCGTGGGCATTATAAGTAGTCTCATTACAATAAACAGTGGCAGTTATTAGCTAGTGACAAAGCATTATTTTATATATATATATATATATATATTTCTTTTTGTCTCATTAGGAAGTCATTACTCAAGTGACATACTATTCAGAGTTGATCAGTATTATTCAGAATTATCATAAACTAGTGACATTATGTGGGACTGGTAATACCTCTTTTAGCAATGCATTGCGTTGGGATCGATAATTAATTGGTGAGGCATAACACTATTTGCTTTTGACCTATTGTTGCAAATGAGGATAGGTAACGTCATTCGTCATGAGTCAGCTGTAGCAAGATTATGTAACAAGGCAGTATGTGTGATCACATTTATAAATGATAAACACAAATGGGTAAAATACAAAAAAAATGCAAGTACTAGAACAGGTATAATAAGTAACAGGTTTAGTAAGTATCATGAAAAACTTCTCCTGGAAAAATTACAAAATGGATTATTAACCTGAAAGAAGAAACTCACACTATGCTGAAAAGTAGTGAACTTCGAATTAACAGGTAGTGAAATGTGTATAAAAATGTGTTCCATAGCTGTCCTTTCCAAAACTTTCAGTCATCCTACTATGCAATGTAACACCTGCTGTCAAAACAAACTGCAACAAATACTTAAATAACTACATAACATAAATACATAACTTCAACATTATCCTCATCTGTAAAGAAAACTTCATTATCCATATCATCATAACTTCACTATTATCATCACCTGTAAAGAAAAACTTCATTATTCATAATACCATTTCCTTCATCATTATTCATCAGTATTCATTATCATCTGCAAAAAATCACTTCATTACTCATTATACAACTATTCCTTATCTCTAGCATATTTCATCACTAAAACTAAGATGTGTAGTTCAGTCTGACAGCCTGCATCAATCACCTTGTATTCTGAAAGAAAAAATTAGTTAAGACTGCTATTCTATGATGAGTATAGTATATTCTTGTTAATGCTTGTTAATCCTGATCCATTTACTCTTCCTCATAAAGTTATCGCATCTCCTTTCGTTTATTCCGTAGGTGAAATTCCCATTTCTGTTGAATTTATTTCTTACATACATCATTTCTTTCTGAAATTGATGAACAAAGATTAATGTCTTGCATTTAAATCATATACCCACTAAATAATGACTGGTTTATGGTGACACAATTAACCATACAGCATAACATGACAGAAAACGTAATATGTCAAAGACATTGACAGTGTTCAGATGCGAAAATGTACACAGAATAATACAATGCAGCAGCAAAAAAATGTAAAACAGTCACGATCTTGAGATGTCATAGGGCAAAAAAAAAAAATGTCAAAGTCGACTGGTGTGTGTTATATCTTAACTATTTCACAGTGCATATAAACAAAACTGGAATACAATCGTACATAAAAAGACAAATGTGACGTTCGTCGTGTTCAGCTTGTATGTAGTGTAGTTAATAGAGGCGAGAATTAAAGCCTTTAATGAAAAAAAATGTAATGAAATTAACATGTCATTAGCAAACATTGCATAATTAGTCATAAAATACGTAAGTGTGTCTGAAAAAATATGCACGGTCTGATGTGTAACGACAAGAAGAGCGACCTGCTAACCTTACCTTGCCGGGCACTTGCCAAAAAAAAATACGATAATCATCAGTAATTAGTCAGGTGAAATAATTGCATTAATAAGTGGCATCATAGTGTGTTGAATCATACAGTGGTTTCACTCAATAAACGGTTTAATGTTTGATATATGGTGATTGCCTTTCGATTTTCTGGTTCTCAAAGTTTCGACGTGTACAACATTGGGGTGAGGGATGCTGCGAATCCGATATGGACCTGCGTATAGAAGTTCAAATTTACTGCACTTACCTTTTAATTTGCTGGATAAATAGTGTGTACGTATTAATATCTTCTGTCCAACGTGAAAGTCGCGGCGTGTACAAACCTGTTTTTGCTGTCTTCTCCGGCGCTCTGCGGCACGTTTGATGTTGTTCAGCGCAATGTCAATTATTTCGTGGTGTCTAAGTCGCCGACATTTGGGGAATTTTACTAATTCTTTAATTTTGTTTGGTGGTTCAACGTTTTTCAGTATAACAGACGGAGATAGCATAGTGGATTCATTTGGAATGGAATTAATTACATCTTGGAATGAGAGTATGTGTGTATCCCAATCAATATGTCTTTTGTGGCAGTATATTCTACACAGTTTACCAATTTCTTTCATTAATCTTTCACAGGGGTTCGAAGAAGCGTGGTACTTGGATATATAGATCGGAGAAATGTTTCTGGCTCGTAACATGCGTGTCCATACGCTACTACGAAATTGAGATCCATTGTCAGAAATTACTTTCATCACATGCCCTACATGAAATAGAAAATGTTTTACAAATGCTTTTGAAACAGTTTTAGCAGTAGCTTTGCGTAATGGAGTGAAAGTAACAAATTTTGAAGTAAGCTCAACAGCGACAAATATGTAGCAAAAACCTCTGTTAGTTCTGGGAATCGGACCAAAAATATCTACAGCGGCCATATGTCTTAATTTAACAGGTATAATGGGATATAATGGAGGAATATGCAAAGTGGTGTCTGATTTAGCTTTCTGGCAAATTTTACAAGACGCTAAAACTCGTCGTATACGTTTCTCCATGTTGGTAAAATAACAGTTCTGTCTCAGTATAAGAAAACATTTTCGTGCTCCGTAATGTGCGTAACTTAAATGAGTGTACCAAATTAATTTGTTAACCAGTTCGTCAGGTATGCATAATAACCAATTGTTGCTGTCAGGATGAGAGCGGCGAAACAAAATGTCATTGCGTACAGTGTAGTGGTTCCTAATCGTAACATTATTCTTATCTAGCCAAAGCTGTTTAATTTCTTTCCACACATTGTCTTTGTTTTGTTCTTGTGCTATGTCCTGTAATGACCATGAAATAAAGTTTTCAAATGCAACTTGCTGAATGTACATGACACTGAAATTTGTTTTGCAGAAGTTGGTTGCTACGTCTTGCTGATTGTTGCCGAGAGAACGCGATAGTGCGTCTGCTATAACATTTTGTGTGCCGGGAATGTGAACTATTGTAAAATTAAATTCTTGTAAATATAGTTTCCATCTACTTAATCTATCATGCGTGAATTTGGCCGAAAGTAAAAATTGTATCGCTCTGTGATCTGTGTAAACTGTGGTATGTCTGCCATAAAGAAAATGCCTAAATCTCGTGAAAGCCCATACAACACATAATGTTTCCAATTCTGTAACGGAGTAATTTCGTTCAGCAGGTGACAGAATGCGGCTTGCAAATGCGATGTTTTTAATTACTATTGAACCATCTTCTTCAATTTCCTGGAAAATATGTACGCCCAAAGCGGTGTTCGAACTGTCAGTGGCAATGGAAAAATTTCTGGTAAGATCTGGGTCCGATAAAAGTGGAGCATTCAACAAAGCATGTTTCAAATAACATTCTCGTGAGCAAAATTCTGCGTGTCAAAAGTAATGTTTGCGTTACTGTAATATGCAATCTGTGCTGTATCTGGTTAAAATCTATCGCACGTGTTATTATTTACGGGAGGATGCTGTGGCATATCGACTATTTGAACTGCTCTGTTATTTCTTACTGACGTGTTACGCTATAGATGACACCTATTGGCTGGTTCATTCATGATAATGTGTTGTTGCTGATGTTCTTGCTGCTGAAAAGATCGACTGTTATTAAATGTACGCTGAAAATTGTGCTCATTATATTTTTTTTTTTTTTTTTTTTTTTTACGTCTGTCATGATAGTAATTTCTATACGGCGCATTGTGATACGAGTTGAAATAGAGTGTTGTCTGTACGTAGTTATTTCTTTGCTGCCGTGCGTTACTATTTGTTGGAGCTGGGACTATACGTGCACGCGGCGAAACATTAAAGTTTGGTTGACCTTGTAGACTGCATTGTTGGTTACGTATGCTAAGCGGCTGACTTGATGTTGTTGTGGTGAAACGTCTATTGTTACTAAAATGCATTCGCTGTTGCTGCTAATTTTACACATACTGATGATTACGATTTTATCTGTAATTAAAATTACGGCGGTAGTTGTCATTACGGGAGTGCCTACTGAAAATTGTCACATTCGGTAAAATATTTGTCATATCGGGTTTTCATTACAATGTTTCTTAATACTAGGTAGAGCAATAGTTAAAGAGCAGTTTGGATAGATACACTCCTGGAAATTGAAATAAGAACACTGTGAATTCATTGTCCCAGGAAGGGGAAACTTTATTGACACATTCCTGGGGTCAGATACATCACATGATCACACTGACAGAACTACAGGCACATAGACAGAGGCAACAGAGCATGCACAATGTCGGCACTAGTACAGTGTATATCCACCTTTCGCAGCAATGCAGGCTGCTATTCTCCCATGGAGACGATCGTAGAGATGCTGGATGTAGTCCTGTGGAACGGCTTGCCATGCCATTTCCACCTGGCGCCTCAGTTGGGCCAGCGTTCGTGCTGGACGTGCAGACCGCGTGAGACGACGCTTCATCCAGTCCCAAACATGCTCAATGGGGGACAGATCCGGAGATCTTGCTGGCCTGGGTAGTTGACTTACACCTTCTAGAGCACGTTGGGTGGCACGGCATACATGCGGACGTGCATTGTCCTGTTGGAACAGCAAGTTCCCTTGCCGGTCTAGGAATGGTAGAACGATGGGTTCGATGATGGTTTGGATGTACCGTGCACTATTCAGTGTCCCTTCGACGATCACCAGTGGTGTACGGCCAGTGTAGGAGATCGCTCCCCACACCATGATGCCGGGTGTTGGCCCTGTGTGCCTCGGTCGTATGCAGTCCTGATTGTGGCGCTCACCTGCACGGCACCAAACACGCATACGACCATCATTGGCACCAAGGCAGAAGTGACTCTCATCGCTGAAGACGACACGTCTCCATTCGTCCCTCCATTCACGCCTGTCGCGACACCACTGGAGGCGGGCTGCACGATGTTGGGGCGTGAGCGGAAGACTGCCTAACGGTGTGCGGGACCGTAGCCCAGCTTCATGCAGACGGTTGCGAATGGTCCTCGTCGATACCCCAGGAGCAACAGTGTCCCTAATTTGCTGGGAAGTGGCGGTGCGGTCCCCTACGGCACTGTGTAGGATCCTACGGTCTTGGCGTGCATCCGTGCGTCGCTGCTGTCCGGTCCCAGGTCGACGGGCACGTGCACCTTCCGCCGACGACTGGCGACAACATCGATGTAATGTGGAGACCTCACGCCCCACGTGTTGAGCAATTCGGCGGTACGTCCACCCGGCCTCCCGCATGCCCACTATACGCCCTCGCTCAAAGTCCGTCAACTGCACATACGGTTCACGTCCACGCTGTCGCGGCATGCTACCAGTTTTAGACTGCGATGGAGCTCCGTATGCCACGGCAAACTGGCTGACACTGACGGCGGCGGTGCACAAATGCTGCGCAGCTAGCGCCATTCGACGGCCAACACCGCGGTTCCTGGTGTGTCCGCTGTGCCGTGCGTGTGATCATTGCTTGTACAGCCCTCTCGCAGTGTCCGGAGCAAGTATGGTGGGTCTGACACACCGGTGTCAATGTGTTCTTTTTTCCATTTCCAGGAGTGTATAAAGGATAGTAGAAGAAAAGGCAGCAGTGCAGAAAACTAAAGATGAAATAGCACTACTACAGCTCGGGGCCCTATGCTCGCTACGGCACATATTCATTAAAGCGTAATGAATCCCCTGAGGTCATTTACGCACTGCAAATAATCTTTAGCTTTTGTGTTATAGGCAATGGCGGTACAAATCCAAAAGCAAATAGTTGTATCCATGTTAATTCAAGTTTCCTCATTACTGGCAATGCTGTTGTAAATACAAAAATAAATTGTCGCATCTGTTTCAAAGCTAGCTTCTGCATTACAGGCAATAGCGGTGAAAGTACAAAAATAAATTGTCGTATACAGTGCAAATCGTGTATCTGTGTTCTGCCATTATTAAATTCCTTACACTTCCTTACAAATGCAAACTGCTTATTATCAACGTTCTCGTCACTGAATTTGAGAACACGTTCGGGTTTGCGTGAGAATTTGTTTGTCTGTGTCATTTCGTACTTCAAGTTACGTAGCTTTTCAGATTTTAAGTCGCGTGTCTTTTCGGATTCTAATTCGCGTATTCTCTGTAAATTGTTCACATGATACGCGCTGCGTGACTCTGACAAATGTTCGTAACGTGGCGGATTCTGTGACGTATTGGTGACTGAAATAATTGTTAATTCTGTTACTTTAATACTTTCGTCAATTTGGTTGTTGTGTCGTTCACTTTTATTAACAACTTCCGTATTAACAGTGTGTAAAACTTCCACTGACTCTAAATTAACTTCGTCGCGAATCTGTACTGCGTTTTTAGGGCATTGTTCGGTGACTGCATTAATTTCGTGTATCTGTGTTGCGTTTGCTGAACATTGTTCAGTGACTGCATTAACTTCGTCTTTATGTAATTCTGTTGTGCTTACATGTGTACTATTTAATTTTTGTGCAACAGTGCCAACTTCTTCATTACTGTTATTAGCACAAGTCTTAGTATCTACACGTAATTGTACTTTATTGTCCTGACATTGTATGGTAACAGCTGTAATCTGTTCGCTAGCTTGTTTGTTCTGTTCATTAAGGTTATCGTGTTTTGCCCTCGGCTGTTTAATACCTTCAGAAAATTGTTTGTTCCGTTCTCTAAATTGTTTGATCTCTTCTTCCAGTCGTTTGTTCTGCTTATCAAGTTTTTCATTAAGTTGTTTAAACATTTGTTGCAAAAATGCTATAATTTGAGCTTCAGTAGCATTACCTGCTCTATTCTCTGTACTGTTTGACGGTGTATCTGCCATTATCACGTTCTGTGTGACCATTTGGTCATTCTGTAATTTACAAAAAGGTTTGTCAGTCGGATGTACAGTGTCTGACACTATTTCGGAATTATATAAATCCGTCCTACTCTCAGTACACTGTTCATTTTCACTAGACAAATTTGTCTGTACGTTACTTGAATTTTCCAAATCGGGTGTGTTAAGCTCGGCAGCGCTCATTACAATAGAGCGTTCTGCGTCATCAATTGTCGTCCAATTAACAGACGAGACAATTGAGTTCGTTTGTTCATTATCAGGGTAAAAGTCATCACTAGTGGTTGGAATGCACTGATTGTTAGTGAACGCAGGATTGTCATCATTACGCTGCGTATCACAATTACTATCGGTCACGTTGTTTAAGTCGGTAATTTCATTCATAATACTTCGCGATACACTATTCACAGTCTTTCGCGGCATTTTTGCAATAGTCACAATTATTCAAAAAATAAATAAGCACAATGCAAAAGCAACACACAAACAATAGAGCAACGAATTGCCGTTGACCTGTAGAAAGAAAGTCACAAGTTAATAAAAGCGTTGCGCCAAATCCTAATTATATCTAAGCAAATAAGAGCAGATATCTGACTGTCGCTCAAAAGACTCTCAACGAAATACGATCCTGGACTGGGTGTCGCCAAGTGTAACCTCCCCACCGTAATTTTAAAGGGAAAAAGACAACACTTAATACAAATGAGAGCCGAGTGTAACCTCCCCACAATAATTTAAAAGAATGGACAATATTATTTAGGGATGCTAATGGACATTGCGCTAATTGTAACCTCGCCACAAAGAAATGTACTGACAATGACAACAAAAATGTGAAATTCGCAATCTGACTCAAATACAAATTCCTCACAAAAAATTAAAGTCCATTCAGTGATAAGGAAATTCAATTAAACCGAAATATCGGTCTTTGGCCCTGTGTAAAACAATCAGAATTAAAGTCTTACCTCAGAATAACTGGATGTCAAATTTCTGCTCTTTTTTGTGCGCACGGCTTGGAGGAACTGCATTGCAAATAATAATATTCCTTTTTTTTGTGATTTTACTGAAATTTTTCTTCAAAAGAAGTGGAATGAAATGGGAAGTGCAACGAAATTTTTAGTTCAATAAAAATTAAATTTTTGAAAAAATGCTTTTGAAATCAAAATTATTATTGGGGCATTTGTTGGAAATTAATTACAATAAACAAATTTTTTCATTATCTAATGATTATATTAATTAACAGTATACCTCATTCAGCATCTTGACCAGTGTTGCCGACCGCCTACATCACACAACCGCACTGGGCTGCTACTACTGACCGACCGCTCTGCATGACGACTATTAGCGTACTGCACGCGACGACTACTGACAGAGTACTGCCCTCCACTAGACAGAGCTACAGACTCGCAACGACTGACTGACAGAATGAGAACCGCTCGCAACACTCGCGCGGTCAAGCGCAAACTCTCTGGTCACAGATGCTACAATGCCTCGCCATCGCTGCTATGTTACATACGTGTTTCACACTTAAATCAATACTCGATGTTAACAAATTTCTCCTCTTCAGAAACGCTTTCTTGGCCATTGCCAGTCTACATTTTATATCATCTCCGAGCATCATCAGTTATTTTGTTCCCCAAATAGCAAAACTCCTTTACCACTTTAAGTGTCTCATTTCCTAATCTAATTCCCTCAGCATCACCCGATTTTATTCGACTACATTCCATTATCCTCGTTTTGCTTTTGTTGATGTTCATCTTATACCCTCCTTTCAGTGCACTGTCCATTCCGTTCAACTGCACTTCCAAGTCCTTTGCTGTCTCTGACAGAATTACAATGTCATCGGCCAACCTCAAAGTTTTTATTTCTTCTCCGTGGATTTTAATAGCTACTCCGAACTTTTCTTTTGTTTCCTATGCTGCTTGCTCAATATACAGATTGAAGAGCATCGGGGAGAGGCTAGAACCCTGTCTCACTCCCTTCCCAACCACTGCTTCCCTTTCACGTAAAATTGTAAATAGCCTTTCGCTCCCTGTATTTTACCCCTGCCACCTTCAGAATTTGAAAGAGAGTATTCCAGTCAACATTGTCAAAAGCTTTCTCTAAGTCTACAAATGCTAGAAACGTCGGTTTGCCTTCCATTAATCTTTCTTCTAAGATAAGTCGTAGGGTCAGTATTGCCTCACGTGTTCCAACATTTCTACGGAATCCAAACTGATCTTCCCCGAGGTCGGCTTCTACCAGTTTTTCCATTCGTCTGTAAAGAATTCGCGTTAGTATTTTGCAGCTGCGATATATTAAATGATAGTTCGGTAATTTTCACATCTGTCAACACCTGCTTTCTTTGGGATTGGGATTACTATATTCTTCTTGAAGTCTGAGGGAATTTCGCCTGTCTCATACATCTTGCTCACCAGATGGTAGAGTTTTGACAGGACTGGCTCTCCTAAGGCCGTCAATAGTTCTAATGGAATGTTGTCTACTCCCGGAGCCTTGTTTCGACTTAGGTCTTTCAGTGCTCTGTCAAACTCTTCACGCTGTATCATATCTCCCATTTCATCTTGATCTACCTCCTCTTCCATTTCCATAATATTGCCCTCAAGAACATCGCCCCTGTATAGACCCTCTATATCCTCCTTCCACCTTTCTGCTTTCCCTTATTTGCTTAGAACTGGGTTTCCATCTGAGCTCTTGATATTCATGCAAGTGGTTCTCTTTTCTCCAAGGGTCTGTTTAATTTTCCTGTTGGCAGTATCTATCTTACCCCTCGTGAGATAAGCCTTTACATCCTTACATTTATCCTCTAGCCATCCCTGCTTAGCCATTTTGCACTTCCTGTCGATCTCATTTTTGAGACGTTTGTATTCCTTTTTGCCTGCTTCACTTACTGCATTTTTGTATTTTCTCCTTTCATCAATTAAATTCAATATTTCTTCTGTTACCCAAGGATTTCTACTAGCCCTCGTCTTTTTACCTACTTGATCCTCTGCTACCTTCACTATTTCATTCCTCAAAGCTACCCATGCTTCTTCTACTGTATTTCTTTCCCCCGTTCCTATCAATTGTTCACTTATGCTCTCCTGAAACTCTGTACAACCTCTGGTTCTTTCTGTTTTCCAGGTCCCATCTCCTTAAATTCCCACCTTTTTGCAGTTTCTTCAGTTTTAATCTACAGTTCATAACCAATATATTGTGGTCAGAGTCCACATCTGCCCCTGGAAATGTCTTACAATTTAAAACCTGGTTCCTAAATCTCTGTCTTACCATTATATAATCTATCTGATACCCTTTAGTATCTCCAGGGTTCTTCCATGTATACAACCTTCTTTCATGATTCTTGAACCAAGTGTTAGCTATGATTAAGTTATGCTCTGTGCAAAATTCTACCAGGCAGCTTCCTCTTTCACTTCTTAGCCCCAATCCATATTCACCTACTATGTTTCCTTCTCTTCCTTTTCCTACTGTCGAATTCCAGTCACCCATGACTTAAATTTTCGGCCCCCTTCACTACCTGAATAATTTCTTTTATCACAACATACATTTCATCAATTTCTTCATCATCTGCAGAGCTAGTTGGCATATAAACTTGTACTACTGTAGTAGGCGTGGGCTTCGTGTCTATCTTGGCCACAATAATGCGTTCACTATGCTGTTTGTAGTAGCTTACCCGTCCTCCTATTTTTTTTATTCATTATTAAACCTACTCCTGCATTACCCTTATTTGTCTTGTTCCTCCTGCCACCGAACTTCAGTAATTCCCACTATATCTAACTTTAACTTATCCATTTCCCATTTTAAATTTTCTAACCTACCTGCCCGATTTAGGGATCTGACATTCCACTCTCCGATCCGTAGAACGCCAGTTTTCTTTCTCCTGATAACGACGTCCTCTTGAGTAGTCCCCGCCCGGAGATCCGAATGGGGGACTATTTCACCTCCGGTTTATTTTACCCAAGAGGACGTCATCATCATTTAACCATACAGTAAAGCTGCATGCCCTCGGGAAAAATTATGGCTGTAGTTTCCCCTTGCTTTCAACCGTTCGCAGTACCACAACAGCAAGGCCGGTTTGGTTAGTGTTACAGGGCCAGATAAGTCAATCATCCAGACTGTTGCCCATGCAACTACTGAAAATGGTGCTGCCCCTCTTTAGGAAACACACGTTTGTCTGGCCTCTCAACAGATACCCCTCGGTTGTGGTTGCACCTACGGTACGGCTATCTGTATCGTTGAGGCACACAAGTCTCCCCACCAACGGCAAAGTCCATGGTCCATGGTTCATGGGGGCCGGGGGGGGGGGGGGGGGGGGGAGGGGGGGGCGTGCAGAACTAGCACTCCTGAAAGAAAGGATATTGCGGAGACATGGGTTACACACAGCCTGGGGGGATGGTTCCAGAATGAGATTTTTACTGTGCGGTGGAGTGTGCGCTGAGATGAAACTTCCTGGCAGATTAAAACTGTATGCCGGACCGAGACTCGAACTTGGGACCTTTGCCTTTCGTGGGCAAGTGCTCTACCATCTGAGCTACCCAAGCAGTACTCACGCCCCGTCCTCACAGCTTTACTTCTGCCAGGACCTCGTCTCCTCTCCGTTGCAGAGTGAAAATCTCATTCAGGAAACATCCCCCAGGCTGCGGCTAAGCCATGTCTCCGCAATATCCTTTCTGTCAGGAGTGCTAGTTCTGCAAGGTTCGCAGGAGTGCTTCTGTAACGGTTGGAAGGTAGGAGACGAGGTACTGTCAGAAGTAAAGATGTGATGACGGGGCGTGAGTCGTGCATGGGTAGCTCAGATGGTAGAGCACTTGCCCGCAAAAGACTAAGGTCCCGAGTTCGAGTCTTGGTCCAGCGCACAGTTTTAATCTGCCAGGAAGTTTCATGCTGTTTTTTATTTCAATCAACACGTAGGTGCTCTTAATTTTAATATTTGCCCCTAAATATATTTAGTGAAAACTAGTTCTGTCTAGATCAGTTAGAACGCGTTCTTACTAGCTGAAATTAATTGATACTGATAGCCTTAGTTACAGCTAGAATTTACTGCTGCTCAAACGCGAAAGTGAATTAAAACAAGTTTTAACTAGGCAAAACGCGTTTTGACGAAGTGACTCAGTATAAACTATTTTTAACTCGTAAAACGCGTTCTATCTAAAAACGGGTTTTGACTGTAACATAAGCACCGCCAGCTCAGAGCATATTTGCGATGCCACGACTCGCAACGGTGGACAGAGACGCTACCTATTGTTCTCTTAGGTCTAGATGCGTCCCTGAAAGAAGACCTCCAAGCAACTACAGCGGATCTCGTGTATGATCAACCTATACGCCTCCCTGGTGAGCTCTTCACCAAAGTATAGGATGAATCCATTGCCCCGTCAGAGTTTGTGAATAAGCTGCGTACACGGATACGTCCCGTGGTGCGAAGGGATCAGCCGAACCGCCGCCCGTTCATGTTACACGAGCTACACGATGGCCACTATGTTTTTTTTTTCGCAATGACGCGGTGCGCAAGCTGCTGCAGCCACCCTATGATGGACCGTACCATGTAGTTTGCAGGCAAGACAAAACGTTCACCGTCGACGTAATGGGCACACCGACGGTCATCAATGCCGATGGACTTAAGCCAGCCTTTCGCGTAAGTGCCACGGATCGTGACCCAGCTGCACCCACACAGACACGAGAGGTACGTCTTCTACCTCACCACGCACTGTAGAGCAGCCGCAGCAGTCGCCAGAGCACACCACCAGTACGCGACGTGTTGTCCGGCCGTCGAAGCCCACCACCAGGAAACCAGCAATAACCAGTATGCAACCTGTTGGCAGTCGGTCCGGACGACGCGTCAGGTTCAACGAGGAGTATCGGTGGCACTAGAGGGCAGTAGTGTAGTGTACAGCGTATATTGTAAGACTTAGTGCTACGCACAAGTGGAAGATCCCATGCAACAACATCTCTGACATAGCCTATGGTCTATGTTTATTCTTTGTTTTACAGCTATATTATTTATTCTGTTGTTTGTTCTACTCCAACAATGCATTCTAGTACATATGTGTTGAAAAATTACTATGTATCATATTTCATTCTATCTTTGTTGTATCTCATTTTATCTTATTGTACCTTTATTGTATTTTAAAGTATCCCAATACGAAGTTGGAAAAATTACGATGTATATGTTTTACAGCGTCTTTATTGTATCTCAATATGACTCAATAATTCTGTATTGTAAAAATGTTTAACTGCACTTTTGCAAGAAATCTGAACTAATAAAGAAATGAAATGTACCTGGAAAACAAAAGACTCAAAAGGGCAATGCAAGCCCTCAAACAGCCCGCCCATCACCCTCAGAGATGGCAGTGAAAAGTGAAAGAAAGACCGCTGAGTCGGTCGTGTACTTCGACCGATAGCTTCGCGTTCTATCTCCACCCTACTACTAACTGCTCGCCGACGACTTCGCTTTGATTTTGGTTTTTCTCTCTGGTCTCGTTTTGGATTGTTGTTGTACTTGATCTGTTGACAGCGTTTCGCCGAAGATCCATCGCACTTCGTTGCACACTAGACTGCCTTGCTCTTCCAGTGTCGGGTCGGCCGTTCGTCTGCCGTGCTGCTCCACTCCGGCGTCGGTTTGAGTCCCGACCGCAGGCGGTCTTTCCGCCTGTCGTCGTCGTCATTTCTAGCCTGTTCTAGTCATCGTTTCTTGCCCGTTCGCTGATTTGTGCACAGGTGTCCGGCGACCCGCGGATATAGCAGTTCCTGTCTTTGATTTTACCATATTAGCGTAGATACTATGCAGGGAATGTCACAATTAATAGTGAAAACTGACTGGTGAAAGTACATGCCGATATAATCTAAAATGTCCCAGTAAACATGGGCAGACAGATGAAGCTCTGTCATAGTAACTGTGAATGTATGATTGAGTATGAATTAATGCCGCATTTATGACTTAATGTATTTGAAATTTAATTTTTTCGATAAAGGCGCTATATTACTGGGCTCAAATTTCGTCTATAGCCTACATCAACAATACGACACTGCTTCAGAATGTTACATGTTACAGTTTACTGTACACTCATATCTGTTAAAGGAGGTGTTCCACTTGTTTCGCTTCTCTAGGCAATACTGCATTTGTGTTTTTAAAATGAGATAGTAATTCCTTCAGACTTTTCCGGATCGTCTCGTAAATCTTGATAAGACTGTAAAAGTCGCTGCTTCAGACTTGTCAACGAGAGTACTTAAGACAATCGAGATGAGCCCAAACGCAAAGTCCAGAGGATTATCATAGTGCTTGTGGAGGCCAGGGTACAGGCCATGCTAAATCTATCCATCTTGAACAATTTTGGCGCGTTAGATGTCGCTTTAAATAAGCATCAAAAATGTGCCGGCTTCCCAATGTGCAAGTACAACATATCCCAACAATGGGTGAAATTACAGGCCAGTAAGATGTGGAATTAATCCAAAAAAAATCAGATATATTTGTACTGTCTAAGACAATACTTCACAGTTAAAGTCAGTGGCTGACACTCATTAAAAAATGTCTCTGCAAACAAGCCCTTTGCGTCATAATTTTTAATGTTTTTATTTCTACGAGTAGCACGTCATCCAAAATTTTACAAGTCTGCTGCAATTTTTTGACTTACAAGGGTAGTAATCGTAAGTACGTATATATTCGTTTTACGTATATCAACTGAACTGTTTAAATATATTTAAATTTTGCAGTTAATCGTTTAACATTGTGAAGAATAAAATAAAATTAGAAAAATCATGGTAGCAGTGCGAACCAAACCGAAGTCGACAAATTGACAGGCCGCAAGCTTAACCAGTTGGCTACAGACCTGATATGTGAGCTATTTCTCAAAAATCCATCATACTTTATTCTTAGAGAACAAAGCAGTATTGCAGTGTTCTCGCGTCCTGTTCCACCGACCTTCTCGCGGCTGTGGTTGAATTACTTCTATGTCTCCGCGAATAAAAGTTTCGAGTATTCGTCATAAAATATACATGCCGCTCTGTATGCAATCATTTGCGAAATATCTCGTTTCAATATCTTGAACTATTTATAAAATATGACGATTGTTACGAGCACATAGCCCGATGCGCAGGGGCTTAAATGGGCGCGTCGTACGCGACCGTTTTACGGATATAAAAGCCAATATCTCTAGAACAAATGTGATACAGTTCTGCTCTCATATTTAAATAAATCTTCGACATCCCATCTAGATTTAACAGAAAGTAATGTTTGGCCTGAAATAAAGCATATGCGAAGTTTACGCAATTCGTTTTTATCTCTGGAAACTCTTTAAAATTTTGTACTGTCCCTTATTTAATTTGATGCAGCACAGTAATTATGGCGAATAACGAAAAGAAGTTCAGTCCTTTATCGAGCGAACGTACCAAACGTTAAGATATGCAAAAATCAAAATTGTTGTAATGCGATTGTCAAACATACACGTGTAGCTTGGATCCTTGGGGACTCTTGTTATATGAGGTGTTCCTGTACTTAATCTTCTAGGGGACTGATGACCTCAGATGTTAAGTCTCATAGTGCTCAGAGCCATTTGATTTTGTACTTAGTCGTAATACGTCGTATAGGGGAAACCAATGGCTTCCATACCTCTGTTTATTAGGAGTGTTTGCTTTTTTCATTGTCCTCTACTTGATCGTTTCGTTTGTACGTATAATAGTGAAACACCCTGTATGTATCAAGTCAACGACGCGAGTAACTATCAGTAATGTCACCCCTCCATGCAGTACCTTCTTTGCATTTACCTTCACGCGTGCAAAATGTGGGACTGTCCATTCAAAAATAAAAACGTTTTTCCTCCGTGAAGGTAGTCGGTCACAGTGGAAGTTAGTGTGTCACGTATTTTAGGAAAAAGTAGTTGGCTTGGTTACAAGGTTTATACGAATGTCACGCCAGGACACGGCGATGTTAGGTAATTTGTGACTGAATGTAGAAAATGAAGAGATATGTCATGATTTGCAGAGGTAAACTTCGTGAAAGGCTATGAAGCCGTGATCATTTCGAATCTTTGCTCTGCGAAATAGTTTCGGCGCTATGTGAAACGCGTCGCTGACTCGTAATGGCGGTGAGCGCACTGCTCACGACTTTTCGTTGAGTTCCCCTACTTTATCTCTCCTTTATTACTCTTCATCAGCCACCCAATTCTTTAAAGAATCGTTACTTCGAATGTATGTGTGATTTGGGAAACCTGCACTTGAGGGACGCAGCGCACTTCGCAGTGATTAATTGCTCATTCACTTCAGGAGAACATGACTTTCTTCATTTTCTATTCCTATTCAGCAATGATGATATATGCCAGTCACAATGGGGCTATCCACTAGACGGGAAAATTGACCAGAGAGTGTGACGCGGCTTCTACAGGCTGCTGGAGGTATGATATGCATGCGCAAGGCTTTAAGAGGTTTGTTAGATCTTAGAATATTTCGTTGCCTGCTTTCCATGTATGGCCCACCCACCCACTCACCCGCCTGCCATGGGCAGATACACGGTGCTCGAAATGCATGGTCCTGGTCTCTTCTGAGCGCCGATGTGCTTGTTTAATTGTCATTCAGGCAACACTTTGTGTCATCAAAAGTAAAGAGAACACGACCCCAGTCACTCAGCTGCTGTTAGCAACGAAAGCTTTATCGTCGTTTAAATCTGTGAGATGAGCCGCTTTTGAATGATATAGACGGGTCCATAATTATATACATATGGATGAAAATATCTATCTACATCTACACAAAACGGTTCCTCGCTGTTGGAGCGAGGGAGAAACTACGGTCTACTTGTTTCCGTACGAGCCCTGATTTCACTCGTCTTTGGTTTTCCTTGCATGAGATACACGTTGGTGGCAGTACAGTCGTTCTACAGTCTGTTGCAAACGATTTCTCAGTAGTACATCGCGAAAAGAACGTCTTCTTCCCTCCAGGGATTCCCATTTATGTTCATAGAGCGTTTCGTAATACTCGCATGCTGTTCGAACCTAACGGTGAAAAATGTATATGCAACACCTTCTTCTTTTGGAACAAAGATGCAAATGTCAGGAAAAAACAAATGTTCATGGAAGGTTAAGCCCTAAATTCCGATTTTTAGTTACGAGAAGGAGTTAGGAACCTCTCAAATATTTTTATGCCATTTCACCTGAACTCTTTTTCTGAATTTTAGCTGACCCTTCGAGGAATATACTCGTATTTCATATTCTTATCTTTAAATATTTACATTTAAATACTAACATACAAAATTTACTTAAATAAGCTGTAGTTTCTGCATTTTACCTTTAGCTCTCCGCAGATCTTGATAAAAGTGTGTGTCGGTGTATCAGCAGTCCATCTGTTCGTATCCTTATAATTTCTAGTTTGTTGAGGAATTTTAATAATGAGAGTCACATATAGAAGACAACAATCGTCTACGATTTACACTGAAGCGCCAAAGAAACTCGTACAGGTATGCGTATTCAAATAAAGAGATATGAGAACAAGTGTCTGGCGCAGTTGTTAAATTGGTTACTGATGCTACAATGACAGGTTATCAACATTTAATTGAGTTTGAACGTGTGTTATAGTCGGCGCACGAGCGGTGGGACAGAGCATCTCCGAGGTAGAGAGTCCTGTACGACTATTTCACGAATGTACCTTGAATATCAGGAATCCGGTAAAACATCAAATTTCCGACATCGCTGCGGCCAGAAAAAGATACTACAATAACGGGATCAACGACGACTGAAGCGAATCTTTCAACGTGACAGAACTGCATCCCTTCCACAAATTGCTGCAGATTTCAGTGCTGGACCATCAAGAAGTGTCAGCGTGTGAATCATTCAACGAAATATCATCGATATGGGTTTTTGGAGCCGATGGCCCACTCGTATACCCTTGATGACTGCACGACACAAAGTTTTACGCCTCGCCTGGGCCGTCAACACCGACATTGGACTGTCGATGAGTGGAAACATGTTGCCTGGTTGGACGAAACTCGTTTCAAATTGTATCGAGTGGATGGACGTGTGCATGTCAACTGGGGACTCAGGGGACTGCTGGTGGAGGCTCTGTAGTGGTACGGGGCGCGTGCAGTTGGAGTATTATGCGTCGCCTGATACGTCTAGATACGACTCTGACAGGTGACACGTACTTAAACATCCTATCTGATCACCTGCATTCATTCATGTCCATTGTGCATTCCGACGGACTTGGGAAATTTCAGCAGGACAATACGACACCCCGAACGTCGAGAACTGCTACATAGTGGCTCCAGAAACACTCTTCTGAGTTTAAACACTTCCGCTGGCCACCAAACTCCTCGGACATGAACATTATTGAGCATATCTGGGATGCCTTTCAACATGCTGTTCATAAGAGACCTTCACCCTCTCGTACTCTTACGGATTTAGGGAGAACCCTGGAGGATCAGGATTCATGGTGTCAGTTCCCTCGAGTCCAGGCCACGTCGTGTTGCGTCACTTCTACGTGCTCGTGGGGCCCTACACGATATTAGGCAGGTTTACCAGCTTCGTTGGCTCTTCAGTGTATTATCTGTGATATTAATTCTCTGCAGAAATGGAAAATGTGATATTTGTTGTTATGGGGTAGGCATTTCTGACTTCATACATCAGTACCGCAGTTGCTGCAGGTGTGCGCGTGACGTGCTGAACAATTTTTCCGCCTCGTCCAGGAGTATTTGCAGGGGACTAGACAAAAATGTGGAAACGTAAAAAATACAACAGATTACCTTGCCTAAAATGGTTCAGGAAAACTGTTAGAATTTATAATGACTTTTTGTCGTCTAGGAATGGGTAAATATAGGTCCCGTGTGGTTTTTGAGGGAATCTTGTACTGTTCTTCCTGCAAAGAAGTGGCTAGTTCAGATAACAATGATGTAGTTGGATATCGACCACACGCCATTCTTTCTAAAGCAGACTATAAAGGCTCAATAATGTTAGGATGCGGTGACTGTGGTGAGCAGAGGAAATATGACAGTCCGTCCTCTTGCTGTCAGAAACAGTCCTAGGCAATGCAAGCTGTGTGAACAGGAGCACTGCAGCACAACATCACAACTGGTGGACAAATATTGTACCGTAGAATGGACCTGATCATTGGCAGTAGTGCGACATTGCAGGGTAACTATGGGGACGATGGAATATCACAATATGACTGCCCAAATCGTCACCGAAGCTTCACTCTTTGGACGTAAACGCGGCCAGAAGTTGGAAACAGTGTGAAACAAAACTTATGCGACCAAATGACATTCTTCCATGGTTCTACAGACTAAATGTTATGACTTCGGCACCACCTTTTTCTGTCACGGGTGTTTGCATCACTGATCTGTGGTTCTGGAATTCCAGCTCGTCCTGCAATTCCAGATTATGGAGCTCTCTTCGTGATCTTTTGTGCTGACACGGTTGGCAGCGGCCACGCGGGGTAGCCGCACGGTTTAAGGCGCCTTGTCACGGTTTGCGCGGCTCGTGGCAAACAGACCAGAAGACTCGCTAATTCTGGAACGAAGTGTCAGGTGATGGCAAATCTTTATGCTGTTGTGCTGTCAGTTAGAGGTTGTGCGCAGCACTAGCTTCCCTCTCCCACAAACATCAGATGTGATGTCCTGCTCTGATTACAGTGCTACAGATTGGTTGTGGGAAATAACATATCATTAAAAAAAACATCGCTGTAAAGACCTAAACATTCCACCAAGATTGCAAAAAAACGCTGCCTAACACGCATACCACAAATAGACTCCACAAAACACATACCCACTAACGGTTCCAAGCAGATGCACGGCAACAGCAAAATAACTCCGCCTTGCGCCCAGGCCTGCAGATGATCCCAGCAACCCAAGCAACACTGGCGGGAACCACTGACCACATCACAAAGAGTGATGCGGTCCATCCCCACGTGTGTAGACAGACTAAAGCAAATCACATAATTAATTAATTTCACAAGCATTCGCCATACTGGAGGACTCTTGTATGCAGAGACGTTTGAGAGCAAAAGCACTCTCCTCCTTGTATTGCCCATAACCCATGCGATCAGTTCACTATTCACCCACCATGATGGCATGTTGAGCTTCATAACCTGGATAGATCAGCGGCTATGGAGCAGAAGTTGGCGTCCTTTGACATTTGATACCTGGAAAACCACATCCGCGCTCTCTCAAGTGGCTACTTCCAGTTCGTGTGTGAACCAACATCTCCAAGCACGCAAATGGAGGTTCTGATCCCTCCTCTGAATACTGTATCGCTGCTGGCTAATCTAGGGGACAAATGGAGAGCTGGCTCAACTGTGGTATAAAAATGGTGGGAAATACTCCATTTGCACTACTCTATGAAATTAATTGTTTAACGATTTACAGGGGTCAAACAGATCGCTTAAAACGCTCGCCACCATCTTCTTTGTAATAAAACGTGTTTGCAACATTTGAGAATCACACGCAAACATTATGCAAATCTAGTAATTACATTTCTACTGCAAATGGATCATAGCGCTAAACATATCTAAGGTCTTGTATGCATCAGTATACGGGAACACAGGCTCCCTCCTCCACCACAACGTTTCCACCACGCATATCTGGTGAAAAAACCCTCTGATCACACGTATTCATGATTGCAAAGCACATACCATTTGCCAACTGCTGGAGCGAAGGTGTCGCCAGCCAGGACATGGTGTCTTCCCGCACGAGAGTCAGTCAGCAGTGGTCGCCAGATGAATCAGGGACGCCGGCTCTTTGTGTGCACATATGCAACCATACCGGACATCCAGAGCTGGAGAGACTGTTACGACGACCTTCGAGCAGTTCACCGGTCAATTTACATGGGGGTCCAGTGCAAACACTCGCCATATTGAATCTTTCCAAATTTCCGCCAAAAAATCGGAGAATATTAATACGGTAACACATGATTTCGCAAAAGCTGCCCAACACATATTGAGTTTTAGTTCGCTATTCAACCATCCAGAAGCGACACAGTTAGATCAACTATACCCTTGTATTCCGCCTGTCCGCTTCAGGAGACTCACGCCTTAACCCAGAAACGTCCATTCTCTTCTGGCCATCAGCTATGTGTCCGGAAGCCAAGCAGAGTCTTCCTAAGAAAGAAGCCACATATTTATCAGTGTACATACAATTAATACTACGCTCGCAGAGTCAGTCTGGTGACATTAGACAATGAGTAAAGTATCGGAAATACCTCCTGATGATGGCTGCGACTCTGGAAGTACACTATATGATCAAAAGTATCCGGACACTCCAAAAAACGTACGTTTTTCATATTAGGTACATTGTGCTGCCACATTCTTCCAGATACTCCATATCAGCGACCTCAGTAGTCATTAGACATCGTGAGAGAGTAGAATGGGGCACACCGCGGAACTCACGGACTTCGAACGTGGTCAGGTGACTGGGTGTCACTTGTGTCATACGTCTGTACGAGAGATTTCGACAGTCCTAAACATCCCTACTTCCACTGTTTCCTATGTGATAGGGAAGTGCCGGCCGGTGTTGCCGAGCGGTTCTAGGCGCTTCAGTCTGGAACCTCGCGGCAGCTACAGTCGCAGGTCAAATCCTGCCTCGGGCATGGATGTGTGTGATGTCCTTAGGTTAGTTAGGTTTAAGTAGTTCTAGGTTCTAGGGGACTGATGACCTCAGATGTTAAGTCCCATAGTGCTCAGAGCCATTTGAACCATGTGATACAGAAGTGGAAACGTGAAGTGACACGTGTAGCACAAGAGCGTAGATCCCGACCTCGTCTGTTGACCGACAGAGACCGCCGACAGTTGAAGAGGGTTGTAATGTGGAATAGGCCGACATCTACCCAGAGCATCACACGGGAATTCCAAACTGCATCAGGATCCACTTCAAGTACTATGACAGTTAGGCGGGTGGTGTGAAAACTTAGATTTCATTGTCGAGCAGCTGCTCATAAGCCACACGTCACGCCGGTATATGCTAAACGACGCCTCGCTAGGTGTAAGGACGACTGAACAGCGGAAAAACGTTGTGTGGAGTGGCGAATCGCGGTACACAATGTGGCGATCCGATGGTAGGGTCTGGGTATGGCGAATGCCCGGTGAACGTAATCTGCCAGCGTGTGTAGTGCCAACAGTAAAATTTGGAGGCGGTGGTGTTATGTTGTGGTCAGGTTTTCCATGGAGGAGGCTTGCATCCATTGTTGTTTTGCGTGGCACTATCACAGTACAGGCCTTTATTGTAACAGTTCTGTCGCTAAATGTAACACTTCTGCTACTAAATGTAACTGAGTTTTCTCTTTTGATGCTAGTCAATTGTCAGGATGAGCATCACTGCAATGGGCGTTTCATTCTAAAGCATTATGTCAGGGTGAAAATACTAAATAAATTAATTTTTCTCTCTTAACAACATGTGGGCAGGGTGGGTTCTTCCTTGGCTCGGGTATGAGGTAGAATGAAACAGCATTTTTACATAAGATAACTTTTATTGCAAGTTTCGTACAACTGTTCCCTTACTCGATGTTCTGGCTCGGAGAACGGCAGCTGTGTCGTTTGCGAAGCCTTCTGCTGCGGCAGCGGAGCAGCGCGGCAGGGGAAAGCCAGTGTCCCGGACTCGAACAACGGACTCCCACTTGCCAGTCTTCGGCTGTCAGATCTTCATCCCAGCTCACAGGTGACTGCTGATGTGAGGCCGCCTCCTTCCCGTCCTCACGAGTCACCCGGGTACGTAAAAATCAGACTTCAAATACCTTTTAACTTCTGTCTTCTGGCGCTGAGCCTGCTGCTTGCTATTCCATTACAACGGCGGACTTGGTGCGTCTGTGCATGATGTAGTCTCTTCTTGCATGACGGTCTTCAGCACCGAAACTGCCTGAAAACTACTGCTACTCTTCTCTTTTCCTTCGTCTGTCGGGCCCACTGTGTCTCGCGTATTTATTCACTTCAGTTCATTGGAGGTGAACGACTTCACGGTCATTACCTCGTCTATCACGTTGAAAAACTTCTCGAAGAATCTTCTTAACGTCGGTCATTGGCTCTTGGAATGTAGGCGAGGGCCTTTGCTCACATGTGACAACTGAGAAACACGTGAGCCGGTCGGGCGATGCCCTGACGGCTGAATCGACAGCACCGGCTTATGTGGAACTTGCTGACTTCATGGTCATTGTCTCTTCTGCTCTGCTGTTCTGCCCGCTGTTTGCCAGTGTGTAATTCTTCTGAACTAAACTAAGTTTTTCATTTATATTCTAATTTCTACTTGACTTTGATTTCACTGATTTAATTACTTAAGTACCACTCAACATTATTGATGTTTTAAGCACCTTCTTGCTTCCCACTGTTGAAGAGCAATTCCGGGATGGCGATTGCATCTTTCAGCACGACTGAGCACCTGTTCATAATGCACGGCCCGTGGCGGAGTGGTTATACGACAATAACATCCCTGTAATGGACTGGCCTAAATAGAGTACTGACCCGAATCTTATAGAACACCTTTGGGATGTTTTGGAACGCCCGACCTCATGCCAGGTCTCACCGACCGACATCAATACCTCTCCTCAGTACGACACTCGATGAAGAATGGGCTACCATTCCCCAAGAAGCCTTCCAGCAACTGATTGAACGTATGCCTGCATAGTGGAAGCTGTCATCAAGGCTAACGGTGGGCCAACACCATATTGAATTCCACCATTACCGATGGAGGACGCCAGGTGTCCGGATACTTTTGATCACACACTGTATGAATTTGTCATGTAAATCTATATCCTCGCTATGACTGGACACAATTTTCCACATAGTCTTTCATACGCCTTAGTCTATCGGTCTATCGATGCATTGAACTCTTAATTTTCCACATCAAATCTATTCCCCAGGTTACCTTGTTTTCGGGAAGTGGGTGCACTCAACAACTGTTATGTGACTTATAAATTATAGAGTGCAGCAATCAGATTAGATTTTATTACGCAAATCCATATTTCGGCTAGTAGCTAGCCATTCTTAATGCACTATTTTCTGTTGTCAGTGCATGTAAGTCCCTGTTGTTCCGGCGTCGGTCACAGTTCAAAGAAGACGAGGTACTGGCAGAAGTAAAGATGTGAGGACGGGGCGTGAGTCGTACTTGGGTAGCTCAAATGGTAGAGCACTTGCCCGCGAAAGGCAAAGGTCCCGAGTTTGTGTCTCCGTCCGGCACACAGTTTTAATCTGCCAGGAAGTTTCAATATCAAAAGAGTATACATTTTCACATTATTCACTTTACATAGAGTGATATGAATTACAAATTTGGTTTCTTATGTACTAAGGGGGGTTTTCTGCAGTGTCTTGTTTTATCTTTGATCCCTACGCGGAACTGGCATCGGTAGCGGAATACTTTCTTCATTGCGTGCTGAAGTAGCAGAGTCCTCATTTCGCTCGTCACTACTTCGACCGCTGTTTCGGATGGGTCGTCTACACCGCATGCGTGTCATTTCTGAGCCTTCGCACGTATTTCGGCCACACGTATTTGAAACAGTCTCGGAAACATTTGCAGTTTCGGTACAAACAACATATAAACAAAATAGTATTACAACTCCTAGGTAAGACCAGAACGAATAATGATACCAAGAGATTTCCGAGAAACTGTGCTGTTCTTGGAATGCTATCTCTTTCTCTATTTCGGCTAATTTATGACCAGCGACCTTGAGGTCGTCTAAATGCTGTACTACATGCTCTAACGGCATGTCTGCTGCGATATGTTTCTTTGTTCTTTGTTAATTATACAACAATCAACCTGCATGTTTAGAACGGGCACTATATCCTCACTAGTCACGTTAGTTCTTATGATTTGTTCAGACTGTATGAACACTTGTGTTCCACATCCCTTGCACCTGCCATGAAAGGACAGTTTACCTGTACCTTTTACTAGTACATCTGTGGGCTTGTTATCGTCACACAAAATTGTCAACCCTTCCTCTTTCGGAGCAACGAACAACCATTGATCCTGACTCAAGGGAGTCCATATACTCTCATTCAATTTTAGAAACTTTTTAATGCGATCGCTAGGAATTTCCCTTATGGTTTGCAACATTCCAGCTTCACACGTTTCATGATCGTACGTGGACATTAAAAGTAAACTTTCGTTTATAAATTTTTCGAAAACGATCTATTTCCTTAAACAATAGTTGTTCGCAACTCAGTTTGACATAGTGCCGCACATATACATGAATACGTTTAGTACATAACTTAGTATATTGCCTGACAAGAAAGCATCAACATCAATTATGCGCAGCAGCTGGTACCCACTCCTGTGAGCGCAGTTGGGAACTTCTTATCTTTAATGTCATCTCAAATTAATTGTAAGTATTTAACTATTTGAACGGGATTAATTATATGAGGTTTCAGTATTCCTTTTTGTGCGTTTACGATTGCAGCAATTAACAACTCGTATTCCCGTTCTAATTCCATAAATATTGATACCAACTGTATGAGTTGTTCATCGACAGTAATAAGAACAGCTAAGTGTTGTATTTTTTGATCTGTGCTATTAGCGTATTCATTCATGTATCTACGAAGTTTCTCCATGTTCTTGACAGTAACTTCTTCGTTACGTACAGGGCTAGACACCGTGTGACTGAAACTTGTCAAAGTGGCTTTGACTACGCTAACTTGCTCTTTTGTCAGCTTAAGCAACTGCCTCTGTTCGCTTTCAATTAAATAAGTCTCTGATTTGAAAAACGAGGCATCCTGTTCGTCTAAGGTTCCAAACAGAATTTTACTGATTTCTCCCACAAAATTCAAGACACCTCTTTTCCTATATGTCTCATGCCTCATTAATTGCCGAATTAGACCTTGTGCAGTTCGTATCTTTCGGCCATGCCATTCTAAAGCCTGTTTCACTGCTGTGCATTCCCGATCACCACCCAGACTGGTAAATTTCTGTTTACAATAACTAGTAGATAAATGTGCAAATCTCTCTGTTTCATCAGCTTTAGCTTGGAGTTCTCCTAAATGGACATAACTCAAGATTTTCCACGTCACACTGTAGATCTGTACCTTGCCATTGCTGCCATAATACAAGCCTGGGGACGAAGGAAACTTTTTCACACTAAAATCGTGATAGTGTCCGAGGGTGTACACGGCCGCGATACAGCTCACCAGGTACTACACTCCCGTCAGTTTCCTCATCTGTAATTTCAAGACAATCCGGTTTTAGTAGAATTCCTTTAACCTGTTGGCATGTACTGTTAAAAATCTTTTCTTCTTAAACGGATTACTACATTCGGTCCTTTTGCCCTTACTATAGTGAAGGGACCACGCCAGTGGGTGTCCAGCTTACGACTTCTACCTCTTCTGACACTTCCATCGTACAACAGAACCTGATCACCTGTTTTGAAGTCTTTTGGGTTCTTCGTTCTATCATAGTATTCCTTATTTTTCTGTTTAAACTGTTTGTTATTATCCCTTGCGCACTGGTGCATTTGCCTCATTTTCTCTTTTAACTCAAGAACATAATCATCATAATTATACGCAACACCTGTGGGATCTCTTTGCAATGTTCCAGGTATGTTGCATTCTCTGTCTAAAAACAACCCATGGGGTGTATAATTGGTTGCAGTATGAGGTGTGGTATTGAACACGAAGATAGCGAATTGAAGCCAATCGTCCCAGTCTGTTTGATGTCTGTTGATATAGTGTCTCAGGAATTCTGTTGTGGTGCGGTGTGATCTTTCCAATGCGCCGTTTGACTGCGGGTGGTAACAAGAAGTTTGTACTCTGTCAATCCTTAACATTTTGCACACTCTCTTTAACGTGTCACTCAAGAAGTTGCTGCCGTTATCACAGAATATTACCGAAGGCATTCCAAACTTCAAAATTATTTTTTTCCAGAGGACGCGAGCCACAGTGTCTGCGTCCTGTTTTTCTATGGGTTCGGACACAATGAACTTCGTCAGAGCGTCTTGAAATATCGTTATATACCTGTTGTTTTTCTCGGTTACCGTTAATGGGCCGACAATGTCAATATCACACCGATCAAATACGCCTTGCGGTGTTGGTGTTATAACCAAAGGCATTTTTGTCTTACTCTGTGTTATTTTATTTTTCTGACAACTGGGGCATTTTCTGATATAGTCCTCAATGTTCATGCCGAGCCACGTTCGGTATTTTCATATACGATCGTAGGTTCTCACGATCCCTTGATGACCACCTATGGGTGCGTCATGGAATTCTCGCAAAATTTCCTCCTTTTCTGCATCAGTTATTTCCCGTTGTTCGTCTACCTGACCTACCGGTGTTTCCTCGCCTCCTTGTGAGTCCGGGACCTGCTCTACGGCTGCCTCTTCGGCCGCGCCCTGACCTAGGCTAATGTCTCCGTCCCGGCGGTTATCAGACGCCCTGAACTCTCAGCGTCAGCAACCAGATTATTTTTCCCCCTTTCATACACAATTTCGCAATCGTATTTTTCTAATTTCAGTCTCATCTTCATTAAACATGAGGACGGATCCCTAATATTTCCGATCCACTGTAATGGCTTATGATCAGTACAGATGGTGAACTTGCGACCAAACACATACGGTCAGAAATGTTTGACGGCCCAAACCACGGCCAATAATTCCCGTTCAATTGTACTTTAATTTCGCTCTGCATTGTTTAGGGTTCTGGATGCAAAGGCCACGGGGAGGTCTTTGCCTATTTCTCCTTGTGATAGAACACACGCTAACGAAAATGAACTCGCTTTAGTTGTAATGATAAACTTTTTCGAAAAATCTGGATACTGTAAAATCTGGGGGTTAAGTAGCTTCTCTTTTAGCATTCGGAACGCATTTTCTTGCTCTGCGCCCCATTCATACTTAACACCCGTTTTTAATAATTTATCGAGTGGTTTTGCCACTTTGCTGAAGTCACTCAAGAAACGCCGACCATACCATATTAATCCAATAAAAGATTTCAATTATTTTGTTGTTTGTGGCTACAGAAATTCCACCACTGCTTTCAACTGGTTTGGATCCAGTTTTAACCCATCTGCGGTCAAAACATGCCCCAAATATGTGACTTCCTTCCTTAATAATTCCCATTTATCAATCTGCAGCTTCAAATTATGTTGTCTTAGTCTCTCGAAGGCTTCACCCAATCGAGAATTGTGCTCGTCCAGGGATGGACCAAAAACTACTATGTCACCTAAATAAATAAACATCTTGGCACCCTGCAGCCCAGTTAATACGGCATTCATCAATTTTTGGAGGGTGGAAGGTGCAGAACGAAGTCCCACGGGCGTTCTTTTATACGTATATTGAGCATATGGTGTACTAAAAGCTGTAAGTTCTCTACCTTTTTCTTCTAATAACACCTGATAATATCCTTTTGCCAAATCAAGCGTTGAAAAATATTTCGCTTTACCTAAGCCATACAGAATTTCATCAATATGCGAAAGTGGGAAGACCGTGTTGACAGTAATGTCATTTAGCTTCCTGAAATCTGCAACTACTCGCCATTTATTTTTACATGACGTATCCATCTTTTTTGGAATCATAATTAAAGGAAAGTTGAAAGGACTGGTGGAAGGAACGATTATTCGTCCTCTAACATTTGATTTATACCTTGTTGTAATGCTTCTTCCTGCGCTTCTGGGATTCGGTATGGGCGGGAACAAATAATTCGCCCCAGTGCCTCAGGAATCAATTGTATCTTATGTCGAAGCGTCTCTGTATATGTGAACGTGTGTCCAGGCAGAAGGAAAATGTCATTATACGCAGAACACACCTCTATTATGGACTGTTTTTTTACATCATTTAAATGATCCAATAGTAAATTCTCCTTCAGTAAACTGATTCTCGACTTTTTCTTGCCCGAGACTTCTACGTTACGCACGGTCCGCTGCGGCCTAGCGCTGAAATGTGGAACTCCCTCCACTTTAATCCGAGGCATCTCAAGAGAAATCGTCTCCTCTCGTGTGTTTAACACACTAATTAAACAATAGCCCTTTCTTATTTTCACCAACGCTTCTGGGGGGTAAACACCTTCTTGCAGTTCTTGCTTTCCCACAATGCCGTCCTCTAGGCTAGCATCTGTAACATCTATACTCAAAATCCTCTCCTCGCGAGGACCTAACTCTATTTTTGGCTCATGGCCTATCCTAGGCTCGGTAGCGACTTTTTCTTGTCGGCGACACGTCTGTCTTCATGTATCCTGTGAACTACATTCTCTCTCTGCAGTTTCATATTCCATCGGCGGCCTCGTAAGCCTCGTCTCTTGTGTACGTGGACTTGGTGTCTCCACCCCTGTACACAGTTTAACGGATCTGCCCCTAATCCACAACATTCCTTTTGCGTAGTCAATCACTACGCCATACTTCGTGAAGAAGTCTCTTCCAATTAAACCAGCATAGGGAATATCCAATTCGCCTCCTATCAGACGAAACTTATGTTTCACTCTTAACTCGCGATCAATTTCAGGATCTAAGACATGGCTGGGTTCCTAATACCTTCAATCTTTATACTTTCCTCAGGTCTATACCCAACCTGGTCTTGCAGATACTTCATATCAAATAAACTAATCTGAGCTCCATTATCTAGAAGCAATTTTAACGGACTTTCTGTACTCTGGGGGCACCACAATTGTACAAACTCATTTTACTCTCAAAGTCGACTTTAAATACCTTCCCTAGTTCACCATAAGGCGACTGTAATCTTATGCTTCCCGGTCGTTTCCCTGCTTCTTACTTTCCACAGGTGACCCTGAGTTCTCAGTACATTCTCTAACCATGTGCCCTGGCCTATGACACGCAAAACACACAACTGATTTCGTTTTCTTGCAGGGACCTCGATGTCCCAATAAACTGCAACTTTCACATCTAACTGTTTTTGACGTCTCTTATTCTCGACCGCTTGCGCCGATTCGACTTTGCGAATCCGTTTCTCAAGTCGGCAGTCTCGCGTTAAATGGCCTGATTTCCCACAAGTCTTGCACCTGATATTAATCCTGCAGTCCTTTGAGGTATGCCGTACACGACCACAGGTAAGACACTCGAGAGTAGCTTCCCCCATTTTGCCCTGCTGACTTCTGTCCTTAAATCCTTTTTCCTTGGTGGACAGAACTGCTGACTCCTCCGTCAAAGCGACCTCTAGAGCTTCAGTCAGAGTAAAGTTTTCACTCCCTTGCACTCACAATTGTCTGTATACGCTCATTATAGCTCCCCTGAATGAATACTGCTCTGCTTAATTCACCTACTGACGCCACAGATCCCGCCAGTTCTGACGCTGGCATGGCACCGTGTACAGCTTCACGAAATTGATGTTGAAGCGAATCTACTTTACTAGCCCGATCTGCAATTGATTCTCCCTTTGATTGCCTACTCGAAAACATGGAACAGGCATAAAAATCTAACGTGCTCTTGGATGCGTAATTTTCTAACAAAATGGCTCTTACTTCCGCCCATGTGGAAGATAGTTCGCGTACGAGCAATTTGCTTCGTGCAGGACCCTGTATTCTTGTTTTGACAATTTTTAAAAGGATAGGATGATCTGCTTCGCGTACTAATTCAAAAGCTATGTCCACATTATTTATAAATTTATTTGATGTTGACTTAGTGCCATCAAAGGCCTGAGGGATGAACTTTATTAATGCGTCGCTTATTGAAATACTAGCCGTAGTCAGTCCGTTCTCAGTATTGGCAGAGTTAAGGGTCGTCATGAGTCATTGTGTTTGTGATGCGACGTGCTGAGTAGAGGCGAGCTGAAGCCGCTGCCGCTGCTGGAGGCGCCTGCCGACGCCTGGAGGACGGGTCTCCGCGCTGTCCAGGCTCGGGGTCGTGGGTGCGATGCCCTGGCGGTCCTCCCAGGACCGCGTCGAGGCTCCGTCTCGTTGGCGCTCCGCCGACCCCGCCACGTCCGCTGTGTCGGCAGTCGTGAAGACAGGCTGCCCTGGCACCGTCTTCCGCCGTCCGGCGTCGACGTCCGGCCTCTTCTTCTTTCTTCTGTTCTTCTCGCTCCGTCTGCTCTCACGGGAGTGCCAATATTGCGTCAGAGTCTCAAAGCCGTCAGTCAAGAGAAGACCTCGGGCTGAGCAGGAACGAAGTGTCTACCTATCTCAAAAATCAGTTCCACCGAAAACAACCCCACACCTGGCACCAAAATATTGTTCCTATGTCATGTCCTGACACCGGCCGGAGTGGCCGAGCGGTTCTAGGCGTTACAGTCCGGAACCGTGCGACCGCTACGGTCGCAGGTTCGAATCCTGCCTCGGGCATGGATTTGTGTGATGTCCTTAGGTTAGGTTTAAGTAGTTCTAAGTTCTAGGGGACTGATGACCTCAGAAGTTAATTCCCATAGTGCTCAGAGCCATTTGAATCATGTCCTGACATAGATGGGAGAGGGAAAATGGGATTACTGGTCAGTCTGCGCTCCCGAGCGGTACAGAGCAGGAGGCAGACGGACAATTCACAGTGAAGGCATTTTCCTCTATCTGAGCCAACACTGGTATAAGCATTTACTAGAAGTGCAGGTGGTAGACTCGGTAGGGAACTCGTTGTGCTGACTCTTGGACAGTCAGGGTTTTGAAATAGTTGTTTATTCCAGACAGGACTAACTAATAGACTGGAGGATATTTCTAGGGTTAGAGAAAGCACGAATAACACTGTTACAACAGAAGCCAGTGTAGAAGTCCCAGGAGTGGATGCTAATCACAGTAGCAAACACTAGCAGCATCTTAAGGCAACAACTTAGTTGCAAAACAAAACATACTGAATGTGACACTGATCACTCTGGCACTCCAAGTGAGAGAGCAGACTTACGCGGAGCTGGACCGAGGCTGGAGTCGACGGACGTGGATTTGGCGCCCAGATCGTCTGACTGAGATCTCCGCCACAATGCGGAATCCAGGGGTTTTAAAGAGTCCCGTGGGGGCACCGATTTTCCCACTTACAGCCACCCAGCCAATCCCGTAGGTCTCTTGCAGGTGCCTGCCAATCACTCCTCCTAAGGCGGTGATGTTAATGCAGTTGCACTAAGTCCTTATTTGGTATCAACATTGTTCAGCTGAAAGCTAAACGTAACTGCTCTGCCAAATAAGGCTTTCAACATTATTGTTATACGTCATTTAGCCCCGCCCCTCGGGCTCCCCGGAGTAGGGACTGCAAGGTAAACAGTTGTTTGCCGTTTTCTCTCTCTTTCTAACCCTTGTGAGCCTATTGACGTTGCTGTTCTCAGGTCTGGCTTTATACGCTTCTACGTGGCTGTCGGTTACAAAGTTCTACGGTGGCAACCTACCCCAGCGTCTAGACTACGTATGAAGTTACATTTTAATTTCTTGAATAGTAACTAACGTCCTGGGACCGTGTCTGGGGGCGTCTCCATTTTCGCAAGACTCTCCCCTTACGGCTTACTTAACATAGCAATATCTCCCCTAGTTTCGTCTGCCCTCAGCATCGTCTCTGCTTCCGCGCCGGCCAGTGTGGCCGAGCGGTTCTAGGCGCTTCAGTCTGGAACCGCGCGACCGCTACGGTCGCAGGTTCGAATCCTGCCTCGGGCATGGGTGTGTGTGATGTCCTTAGGTTAGTTAGGTTTAAGTAGTTCTAAGTTCGAGGGGACTGATGACAGATGTTAACTCCCATAGTGCTCAGAGCCATTTGAACCATCTGCTTCCGCACCTTGGAACGCCTGTCCTTTCTCACAACTTCAAGATAACACTACAGTAGCAAGGAATAATCAATATATTACACCTTGCATTGCTATACTGTGCAGTATAGAAATTGAACCCAACACCCCTTATGGTCGGATATATTCGTCAGTGGGTTGAAATCACAATTCCCCACCTCAAATCTGTACAGCCCCTTACGGCTAGACATAAGTAATGTTTTACAAGAATGTCTCGCGATATGTTGGAGCACTAACCACAGTAATTTTACGTTACGAGATCTTAACATTTCCGACAAGTAGCATGATTATCATTTATAAATTATGGTATGTCCACATTTACAAAAGCTGGGTGTCGTTTTGCAAGGCCTCTCATAGCTTCCCAGTAGCAAAACCATCCAATCACATCGTCGTTATCACATATTCGTTGAGGAATAAAGTGTGTAATTACAATTAAAAAGCCCTCGCGTCTATTATTTACATTACATATGTTCTTGCAGGACATTCAGCGTTTGTCAGAGCGGGAAGAACTGATAGCCTGATCCAAGTCACAGACCCCTACTAATTCTCTCGAAATCCCTACACGTTCCAACAGAACTGCTCCACAGTTAGAAGGCTCTCTAGTTCTACACCTGTCACCCATTAGGTAGAGAACAATCAGAACGAGAAAAGCTACAAACAACCTTATAGGTCGGGCAACCACAGCTAGAAAAACGTGTAGCCAATGGCATGGTCTATCAAACGTGTTTAAATGCCCATCCGCTGTGTCATTCAAAGTATTACTGAGGAGTGGAGGTTGATATATTTGCCGTGCCCTTGTGTGATGGAATTAGTCGTAAGTAGTAAAGCAACGTTCATACAACGACACGCTGCATTGCTGCCAAAGTTATTGAAGATGACGGCGATGACGTCATCCAAGATGGCGGCATGTAGACTTGGCAACAGCTCATGACGACATCCGAGATGGCGGCTTTTGGTGGGAAAATCGGTAAATTGTGCTATGTCCACTAAACTAACCTCCACAAAAAACGGCGGGAATTTTAAATTTTGGCGGGAAAATAGACCAATTGGGCTACGTCCACTAACCTAAGCCTCCAGAAGAAATTGGCGCCAAATTCAAATTCTACAGGATAATGCACGCAAAATCGTACTTTTCTTTATTATTATTAATTAGTATTTATTATCGTTTATTATTATTCATTATCATTCTTTATCATTCATTAATATTTATTATTATTGGTCTACCTCCACTAGAAAATTCGCGCCAATTTCAAATTCCAGCACGATAATGGCTGCAAAACTGTACTTCTCTTTATTATTATTATTATTATTATTCTTTATCATTCATCATTTACTATTATTTATTATTATTATTATAGGCCTACCACCTAGAAAATTGCGCCAAATCCCGATAGTGTCTCGAAAACTGTACTTCTATATTTTATTATTTATTATCATTTATTATTGTTATTATTTATTCAAGATGTCCGATGTTCTCGGCGAGAAAGCCATTTGCCTCACATCCATAACAAAAACCTATCACAAGTTCAAATCCAAACACCATAATCGATCACACGTACGAACTTTCGTGGTCACTTATCTTTTTTCACAATCAGTACACACATTCGAGATCCCAGCAACGCCCAATGCAGTCACCACGACGTCCGCGATCCAACTGAATTAGTTCAAATCGTTGCCACCCCCTGGCCCTGCTGATCAGTGCGCGGGCTGTTGCCTATGCTGGGGGTAGACCGCGCTAGCCGCTGGACCGGCAATCGCTCCCTCGTCGTAAACATGTTTTCGCTGGACATGCTGGAACTTGCCAAGGTTGATGTCACAACGGTTCCTTGTCCATTCACCGCTTGTATTCGTCGCCTCCGCACGTTTCCCGCCAAAATTGTTTGCCTCGGAGCTGAATCACACAACAGTCGGCTGCTCAACAAAGAACGCCCTGCCACCCTTTTGGTACGGAAGTTGTTTTCCTGGGCACGTTCAAACCTGTCGATGTTGACCGTTCGCCACCCACCACATGTCTTTGTGCGACCGAGAACGCCGCGCTACACTTTTGGCGCCAAAGTTTGCTCAACAACTGAATCTGTCATGACTGTACGACAGCACATTTGGTCGCCACAAGATCCCTCGCTAAGTTAATTCACTCTCTCTCATGCCGCTCACGTCTGACTGCTTACGTCACACACCCTCGACTGCCCCCTCCATACACGCGACGGACATAGTCTTCTGTAAATATGATAACACCCACATCGCGCATCTAACCTATCAATTACCTAAGTACTTAATTCCATTTCAATTTTAATCATATTAAATAACTCAATTTACAATTTCATATACGTTTGCAAACGTGTTCAACTACCTACTTTCAAATACTTTTAGAGGACCAGACCGCAACCTATTCCTAGGAACCCTCGCCGAGTTTGAATTCTGTAAAGTAAAGAAACGTCACTTGCGCTTTCGCTACCAACCTAAGAAAATTGTGCGTAAAGATAGGGCACTTGAATTAACCTCATCCACCCGACCACCACTTCCTCCTAGGATCAGGCGCCAAGTGTGAAATCTGCCAGTAAATAATGCTCACTTGCGTCTTCGCTACCGACGTAAGAAAATTGCTGAAAACGAAGCGTACCACCACCACCACTTGCTAGGGGGCAGCTGGTAAAAGGACTCAGCCCGCACTAGGCTGATGGAGGGAGGAAGGAGTGTACTTTATTTATTTGAGAGCAATTTATTTAGGGATGGAGTATATGTATCACAGAACACACGGTATGACAGGCCCCACACCATACAGACCTGCAAACCACTCCCAAATAACTCATTTATAAGGCTCTAGACACATGCTTGCTAATTGTAAACAGTTAAAAACAATGCATAGCACAGCCTACAGGCATGCGAACCGCTCGTAAATTACGCAAAACATTTACGTCCAAACCCCCAAACAACTCCTAATTTTCGCAAATAATTTCAATGCAGACCTGCAAACTGCTGCTAAATAATACAGCACAATGATGTGTAGATATGCTAAGTACTCGTAAACTATTCAAATAGCACATATGAAGGCCTATCGACCCGGTCCCCAAATAATGCAATCAACGCGTGCAAGCACAGTCCAATGAGCACACAGGAGGCAGCGATAAGTGACGTATACCTCAGATGTCGAACCGCGCACAGCCCCTGCTCGGCTTCCATAAACATGAAGTGGCAGCACCTCCCTCATACATAACACCTGTGAAATTCCTATCCAAATACGTGCTCAACTGCACACACGTGCTGATGTGATCGGGCGGGAGTGCAACCCCGAGCTTCAGCCGAACGCAGGCCAAAGTTGTATGTAGGCGCCATTAATGACCAAGCGTTTATTTACACACACAACGCTCACTCCAAGCAGAGCCGCGCGCGGTCGGCCTTCCTCACTCTAACTGCGGTCCGGTGAAGACACTTCAGAATTCCATTCCACAATAGCAAAACCTGCTTACCCCCTTAGCGATTCTAACAGACCATAAGTGACGACTGACTGATGCTTCACCGTTCGCGCGCCACAATCCCCGCGAAGTGAGGCAGCCACAGCCCGCACCCGCCAGCCGCCGCCACCAAACGCCGGTGAAAGTTGCATTCCAAACAGCGCTCACACCAGTCTCAAATCGAGGCATCTCCAGGTGCCGTTCGTCTCTGCTGTGAATGCAAGTCGTGTTGACACACACACACACACACACACACACACACACGCACACAGAAACACACACACGGTCATCCTCTCTACTCAGCCTATGACATAAGCAATAGTAACTTTACAAGCCAATATATACAAAGCCTACGCAATGTAAGCCACAGTAACTTTGACAATACCGACTACATGCCCAAATGCTCTCCATCCCTAAGGAAGCACTGTGAACCTGCTCTTTCTTTTTACACACGCGACACTCAGCGGGAATCAGCCCTTCTACATCAACGGACGGAAGTCCCTGTCAGAACTGCTCCACAAGCATGGCGTTCTCGGTCGCAAGAAGACACGAGGTGGGTTGCGAACGGTCGGCATCGACAGTTTTAAACGTGCCCAGGAAAACAACTTTCGCGCCAAAGGTGTGGCAGGGCGTTCTTTGTTGAACAGCCGACCGTCGTGTGATTCAGCTCTGAGGCAAACAATTTTGGCGGGAAACGTGCGGAGGTGACGAATACAAGCAGTGAACGGACAAGGAACCGCTGTGACGTCAACCTCAGGAAGTTTGAGCGTGTCCAGCGAAACATGTTTACGACGTGGGAGCGATCGCCGGTCCAGCGGCTAACGCTGGCCGCCCCCAGTGCGCCAGCTCATGTCACCGCCATGGGCAACAGCCCATGCCTTGGCCGGCGACGATTTGAACTAATTCAGTTGGATCGTGGACTTCGTGGCGACTGCATTGGGCGTTGCTGCAATCTCGAAGGTGTGTACTGATTGTGTTGGAGAACAAGTGATGACCATGCTGCTTGAAATAAAGTCCCTTTCCCCCTGCAAAATCAAAGGACGTGACTAAGGTTACTGTAAGTGCACACATGTTAGATATAGAAGAAAAATTTCAGCTGACATATATAGAATACAAAGACCGAAATACAGACATTAGACCATTCTTGCATAGACCACCAAATAACCCACAAGTCGAAACAACAATAACAACTATCAACACAATCATACACAACAAAATACATGAAAATACAATTATGGAAGAGTTACAATTACTGGTTTATACAGGAGCACTCACTACACTAAATGTACACACTAGGCAGAGATCAGAACCAACCAACACACAGAAGAAACCCACAAAAGTAGCATGGCAACACAGGCTACAGATCAGAATAGAGAAACTGAGAAAAGACATCGGACAACTAACACAATTTATAAGAAATGAAATGACAGACAAAGAACGAAAAAGGTTAGGTAAAATCTCACAACAAGAAGCGATAGAGCAATTAGATGAAAAGAAGCAGAAATTACAAGCATTGGCCAAACGACTTAGAAGATACAAAAAAAGTGAAAATAGAAGGAAACAAAACCAAACATTCAACACAAACCAAAAGAAATTTTACCAGACAATAGATAACACACACATTAAAATAGACAATCCACCAAACATAACAGACATGGAACACTTCTGGAGCAACATATGGTCAAACTTGGTACAGCATAACAGGCATGCACGGTGGATACAAGCAGAAACAGACACATACAAGATGATACCACAAGTGCCTGAAGTAATAATTTTGTAACATGAAGTCACCCAAGCAATTAATTCTACTCACTACTGGAAAGTCCCTGGAAAAGATAAAATAGCAAATTTCTGGCTGAAGAAGTTCATCTCAACACATTCACATCTAACTAAATTATTTAACAGTTACATTGCAGACCCGTACACATTCCCTCATACACGTACACATGGAATAACTTATCTGAAACCTAAAGATCAAGCAGACACAGCAAAACCCAGCTAAATATCGTCCCATAACACGCCTACCAACAATATACAAAATATTAACTTCAGTCATTACACAGAAATTAATGACACATACAACACAGAACAAAATTATAAATGAAGAACAAAAAGGCTGTTGCAAAGGAGCACAAGGATGTATAGAGCAACTGATAATAGATACAGAGGTGACATATCAAGCTAAAACTAAACAAAGGTCGCTACACTACGCATACATTGATTACCAAAAAGCTTTTGATAGTGTACCCCACTCATGGTTACTACAAATATTGGAAATATACACAGTAGATCCTAAATTGATACAGTTCCTAAACATAGTAATGAAAAATTGGAAAACCACACTTAATATCCAAACAAATTCAAATAATATCACATCACAGCCAATACAGATTAAGCATGGCATATACCAAGGACACTCATTAAGTCCTTTCTGGTTCTGCCTTGCTCTGAACCCACTATCCAACATGCTAAATAATACAAATTATGGATGCAATATTACTGGAACATACCAACACAAAATCACACATTTGCTGTACTTGGATGATCTAAAACTACTGGCAGCAACAAATCAGCAACTCAACCAATTACTAAAGATAACAGAAGTATTCAGCAATGATATAAATATGGCTTTTCGAACATACAAATGTAAAAGAAAAGCATTGTCAAGGGAAAACACACTAAACAAGAAGATTACATATCGGATAACCACAGCGACTGCATAGAAGCGATGGAAAAAACAGATGCCTATAACTATATAGGATACAGACAAAAAATAGGAATAGATAATACAAATATTAAAGAAGAACTAAAAGAAAAATATAGACAAAGACTAACAAAAATACTGAAAACAGAATTGACAGCAAGAAACAAGACAAAAACTATAAATACTTATGCTATTCCAATATTGACCTACTCATTTGGAGTAGTGAAATGGAGTAACACAGACCTAGAAACACGCAATACACTTACACGATCACAATGCCACAAATATAGACGACATCACATACAAACAGCAACAGAAAGATTCACATTAAGGAGAAAGGAAGGAGGAAGGGGATTTATCGACATAAAAAACCTACATTATGGACAGGTAGACAATTTAAGAAAATTCTTTATAGAACGAGCAGAAACTAGCAAAATACACAAAGCAATCACTCATATAAATACATCGGCTACACCACTGCAATTTCATAACCACTTCTACAACCCTTTAGATCACATAACATCAACAGATACAAAGAAAGTAAATTGGAAAAAGAAAACACTACATGGCAAGCACCTGTACCATCTAACACAGCCACACATTGATCAAGACGCATCCAACACATGGATAAGAAAAGGCAATATATACAGTGAGACCGGAGTATTCATGATTGCAATACAGGATCAAACAATAAACACCAGATATTACAGCAAGCATATTATTAAAGGTCCCAATACCACAACAGATAAATGCAGACTTTACAAACAACAAATAGAAACAGTAGATCACATCACAAGCGGATGTACAATACTAGCAAATACAGAATACCCCAGAAGACATGACAATGTAGCAAAAATAATACATCAACAACTTGCCATACAACATAAACTAATAAAACAACACGTTCCCACATGCAAGTATGCACCACAAAATGTACTGGGGAATGATGAATACAAATTATACTGGAACAGAACCATTATAACAGATAAAACAACTCCACATAACTAACCTGACATCATACTCACCAATAAAAAGAAGAAATTAACACAACTAATCGAAATATCCAGACCCAATACAATAAATATACAAAAGAAAACACGAGAAAAAATTGAGAAATACATCCAACTGGCTGAGGAAGTCAAGGACATGTGGCATCAGGATAAAGTTGACATTACACCAATTATACTATCAACTACACAAATCATACCAAACAATATCCACCAGCACATCAACGCAATACAGCTACATCCAAACTTATACGGTATACAGGGTGAGTCACCTAACATTACCGCTGGATATATTTCGTAAACCACATCAAATACTGACGAATCGATTCCACAGATCGAACGTGAGGAGAGGGGCTAGTGTAATTGGTTAATACAAACCATTAAAAAATGCACGGAATTATGTTTTTTAACACAAACCTACATTTTTTTAAATGGAACCCCATTAGTTTTGTTAGCACATCTGAACATATAAACAAATACGTAATCAGTGCCGTTTGTCGCATTGTAAAATGTTAATTACATCCGGAGATATTGTAACCTAAAGTTGTCGCTTGAGTACCACTCCTTCGCTGTTCGATCGTGTGTATCGGAGAGCACCGAATGACGTAGGGATCCAAAGGGAACGGTGATGGACCTTAGGTACAGAAGAGACTGGAACAGCACATTACATCCACATGCTAACACCTTTTTATTGGTCTTTTTCACTGACGCACATGTACATTACCATGAGGGGTGAGGTACACGTACACACGTGGTTTCCGTTTTCAATTACGGAGTGGAATAGAGTGTGTCCCGACATGTCAGGCCAATAGATGTTCAATGTGGTGGTCATCATTTGCTGCACACAATTGCAATCTCTGGCGTAATGAATGTCGTACACGCCGCAGTACATCTGGTGTAATGTCGCCGTAGGCTGCCACAATACGTTGTTTCATATCCTCTGGTGTTGTAGGCACATCACGCTACACATTCTCCTTCAACGTATCCCACAGAAGGAAGTCCAGAGGTGTAAGATAAGGAGACCGGGCTGGCCAATTTATGCGTCCTCCAAGGCCTATGAAACGCCCGTCGAACATCCTGTCAACGGTCAGCCTAGTGTTAATTGCGGAATGTGCAGGTGCACCATCATGCTGATACCACATACGTCGACGCGTTTCCAGTGGGACATTTTCGAGCAACGTTGGCAGATCATTCTGTAGAAACGCGATGTATGTTGCAGCTGTTTGGGCCCCTGCAATGAAGTGAGGACCAATGAGGTGGTCGCCAATGATTCCGCACCATACATTTACAGTCCACGGTCGCTGTCGCTCTACCTGTCTGAGCCAGCGAGGATTGTCCACAGACCAGTAATGCATGTTCCGTAGATTCACTGCCCCGTAGTTTGTAAAACCCGCTTCATCTTTAAACAGGTAGAACTGCAACGCATTCTCTGTTAATGCCCGTTGACAGAATTGCACTAGATGATTAAAGTCATCACCATGTAATTGCTGATGTAGCGACACATGAAACAGGTGAAAGCGGTGACGATGCAGTATGTGCATGACACTACTTTGACTCAGTTCACCGGCTCTCGCAGTGTCACATGTACTCATGTGTGGGCTCATGGCAACAGCAGGTAACACACCAACTGCACCCGCTTCTCCTGTGACGGGCCTGCTACGGACTCGTTTGCGTGCTACGACCATACCTGTTGCATACAGTTGGCGGTAGATATTTTGCAATGTGCGGCACGTTGGATGCTCTCCGTCTGGGTACCGTTCTGCATACACCCTGCAGGCTTCAGCTGCATTTCGTCGACACTCGCCATAGATGAGTATCATCTCCACCTTTTCAGAGTTCGAATACACCATGGTCACAGTTCCTACAACACTACACTATCACAGACTCCTGGTAAACTGTGAACTACAGTTGGTCTGCGTGCGGAGACGAGTGCAGAATAACAATAGCAGCAAGTGCTACATGCTGACACTGCGACAGCTAGACCAAACCACAACAGTGCACTACAGCCACACTCGTAAACACGGTCGCCATCGTAAACATGTCCCTGCAGATGCTGCTCGCCGACCGTGGCCCGTGTTTGTTACAACATGCAACTGAACGTCGGAGGTTTCAAGCGTCAACTTTAGGTTACAATATCTCCGGATGTAATTAACATTTTACATTGCAACAAACGGCACTGATTACGTATTTGTTTATATGTTCAGATGTGCTAACAAAACTAACGTGGTTCCACTTAAAAAAACGTAGGTTTGTGTTAAAAAACATACTTCCGTGCATTTTTGTATGGTTTGTATTAAGCAATTACACTAGCCCCTCTCCTCACGTTCGGTCGGTGGAATCGGTTCGTCAGTATTTAATGTAGTTTACGAAATATATCCAGATGTAACGTTAGGTGACTCACCCTGTATACAACTACATAAATCTGTAATTATTGATACATGTTCAATTACCCAAAAGTTCCTAAATGCAATGCAACATACACCGTACAGTTAAAAGGAAGTCACCCTTGATCAAGGTCCACGTCATTTTCCATTTTTAACCAGACATAACGTCTGAGAAAGGAAAGAATAATAATAATAAATAATAAATGATAATGAATGATAATGAATAATAATAATTGGTAATGAATAATAATAAAGAAAAGTACGATTTTGCGTGCATTATTCCGTTAGAATTTGAATTTGGCGCCAATTTCTTCTGGAGGCTTAGATTATTGGACATAGCCCAAGTGACCTATTTCCCCGCCAAAATTAAAAATTCCCACCATTTTTTGTGGGGTTAGGTAAATGGACTTCGTCCAATTGGTCTATTTTCCCGCCAAAATTCAAAATTCCCGCCATTTTCTCTGGAGGTTATGTTAGTGGACATAGCCCAATTGGCCTATTTTCTCGCCAAAGCCGCCATCTTGGATGACTTCATGCGCTGTTGCCAAGTCTACATGCCGCCATCTTGGATGACGTCATCACCGCCATGTTGAATAAATTTGGCAACAATGCAGTGTGCCCCGTACGAAGGTTGCTCTACTACTGTCATACATGAAGTATTAGTTTTATCTGACTTGAATATAATACCTCCAGAGTACGAAATAGGTCATCATACAGTGAAAACACAGTTAAAAGCTATTGCAGATTTCGACGTTCACTCATTTTCAGTATAGACTCTTTTACCATCGCCGTTTTATATTGTTTGTAGCCCTTCACATTACATACAACGAGAAAAATAGCACACTAACTTACAGGAGGAAATTCACAACTATGCAGAGTGTACACGGACTGTAACGAGAAATTCAGTAACACAATACCTACAATTCATCGATATCAAGTGACAGTCTATAAATATCCTCCTGTACATTCCCTAATCTCTTTTATTGTACTGCGATAATCATCACGCTAGAAATATGAAAATATATTAGAGAGAGAGAGAGAGAGAGAGAGAGAGAGAGAGAGAGAGAGAGAGAGAGAGAGGGATAGAGAGAGAGAGATCGTGTTGTCAATGAAGACTCTCTCTCGTTATTTTGGTAACATCCAACATAGTAAAACTATGAACTATAAAAACTTCACAAACGTCGTCTGGTAGAGAACTCGATAAGATTTCTGTATCTCTCTCTCCTGACATATCAGAAATAAATACCATCTGCATGTTGACATCGGCCATGTGTGATGAACCCATTAAATGTACACATGTATTGGTGCACCGGCTCAGGCCGCCAGTGAGCAAAGTCACTCCACGGACCTGTGTGAAGCTTTGTTGTCAATACTGGAGGAAGACCGTATCCCTCAGGCTAGGCTATCAATCACAATCTTGCGTTGTTTCAAAGGCAGGTTGACACAATATTTTCTGCTGTAACACATTGAAGCAGTATATGACTACAGCTGTGCACACAGCCATACATATTGTTTTTGTACCCTGACTTTGAGGCCCGTGTCAGGTGCTAAGCCGAGATTAACACGTTTCCATCCATTGGCTTCGCAGAAAGCTGAACACTGCATGGTGTAAACTAAACTGCTCGCACAAAACGCAGGATGGTTGAAATAAAACAGAGAGGCAGTGTTTCTTATTGACAATAATGTGGAAGACATGGTAATATATGGAAACTCTAAGAGCTTGTGGCACTGTGGAGCGTTTCCAGCCAGCTGTCCAAAGGTGATGACTTCTACATTTAATCTCATATTCCACAATGACGAGGTAGCAGACGTCAGTGTTAAATTTTCGAAGAGACCTAGAACATTGATTCCTCATATTGGTGGTGCTTAATGCACGCAGGTATATGATCGGTGTGTTGGTGTCCTACGTGATGGCCATCCTGACCTTCAAATCTTTAGACACTTCGTCCCTTTTTTCGATGACTTATAATGACTAACCAAATGTGGAACACGGGGGTATTCTGCAGGACGTAAACCCATAGAGCGTGCATAGTGTACACCATCGATTGTCAATCTCACCGGTGGGGGAACGGAATGTTTTTCATACACCCAAGCAAGCATATAAGTACCCTCATCCCTCCAGATTTTTGTCATATTTTCATCAGTTTTACGTATTTTCCATCAGTTTTCGTAATTTTATCTGGTTTTCCGAAATTCCAACGCATTTTACCAAATTACTCGATATCCAAACCACCATTATCGACGCGTTGTCACGTCAACCAAACGTGGTGTGTGAGAGGAGCGAGAGTAGGTGGCCTGCGTCGGCGTCAGTCACGGGTTGCGTGGTTGGCGTCGGCGGCTGTCACGTGATGAGTGGTTGGCGCCGGAGTCAGCGACGGTTTGCGGATATCGTCCCTGAAGGCTGCAGTCAGTGGGATCTGCAGGCGGCTCTGGAATGTGGCTCGGTGCCTTTTGTGCTGCTTTGCCCACGTGTTCTCCTCCTACAGGTTCATCAGGAAACTCAATGTGTCCGTTTGCTTTCCCGTGATGACCGACTGGGCTGTTATCGCCAATAGCCACATTGTGGCTACCAGTTTTGCCGTTGGGAAAAAACCGGAGGGACGGTGAGTGCCGTGATTGAAATGGCTTGATGGTGTTCTGTTCATCACTGCGACCATCCTTTTGCAGGTGTCCCACATTCCACTGCTCTGCTTGCATCTGACGAGATTCGAGCCCACAACCTTCTGCATGGGAAGCTACTATCTTATCCATTACACCACACAACCAGACTATTTCATGCAACTTTTTTAACGCTACTCAGTGTCATACGAAATTACGAATTTTTTTCGTCAATTACTCGCAAATTAGGGCCCATTAGGGTGAATGGCGGCAATGTATGATACCTGGGTCCTTAACCTACATACTGTAAGCATGATTTGAAAAAGTCTATCCACCCTGCCTGCAATAGTTAGCAAAAACATAGTTCAAATGGCTCTAAGCACTGTGGGACTTAACATCTGAGGTCATCAGTCCCCTAGACCTAGAAACTACTTGAACTTAACTAACCTAAGGACATCACACTCATCCATATCCGAGGCAGGATTCGAACCTGCGACCGTAGCAGGTGCGCGGTTCCGGACTGGAGCGCCTAGAACCGCTCGGACACAGCGGCCGGCAAATCGTTAACGGCATACCACAGTCAGTGGAGGACTTACAAACCGATGGAATCCCTATTTCGGTACCCTCCTCAATTCAAATGAAGATGTATGCGAAGTACTTCATTTTCCTGCCACATCTCTGACATAAATCTAGTTTTCAGTTTCATAAGTGCAGTGATTCTAAGTTAGTGACTGGGGTTTGTAAAGTATTGCAATCCCTGTATACAGATGTGTGTGTGGAAGAGACTGTGTTCTGTTTACAGAATTAGTGCAGTATCGCGTGTAACTGCACATGTCAAACGCAGCTGTTATACATCTGGCTATTTCCCCATAAGATTAAAGTCTATCACCATAGTGAGTGTGAGAGAAAACTTGCAGGGTAAATGTAGGTCAAGTATTGAAAATATATTTTCTGCATTGGAGTATTAACAGCGTTTCATTCCATGTGACTAATATAACGGAAACCACACTGCTTTAACATTATGGCATGCTTAAGTGCAGAACTGTGTCGAATATAAGCACAGATTTCTAAGGCGAAGATCATTTTTCTCTTCCCAGTACCTTTTTGGTATGGGATCCAACGATACTACAGAACTGATACCACAAGTACAAGTGATGTACGTAAATTGTGTCACGTTCCTTCCGTCTGAAGCTCCATCATGTGTTAACCATACATTTCTTCTTCTTCTTGATCGTCTGTTATATCACCAGAACTGTCTCAAATTTATGGGGCCTATATCGACTATACACTAATAAGGAGTGCTATCCTCCTCAGCATGCATGCATGCATGCATCTAGAGAGATCGTGTATGACGCAGTACTCAAGGTGGAATCTGGAGACAACTCACGATGTTAGGCCTCCTGTAGTTCCGCTAGATCGTATCTCCCATACTATCAGTAAGTGTGCGCAAAGTTCTCGCCGATGACAGCTGTGTATCTAACACACGTCTAATCACGCATGTACAACAACAAATCCTGATACATGAATCATATAACCCCTTGACGCAGTTAGGGAGCTCCGTAGGTGTCCACTGTAGTAATCTAGTGTTATTAGATACTTCCTGTTCTAGATTAGCGAGTTGAGTCGTACGCCACTCAGATAAGATTTGCAGGTGTACTCAAGTGTCATTAACCTGCCTTATATTGCCGGCACCAGCTGTTCCGAAGCCAGTCTTCAGTATATTCCCCACTGCCTTTACGCCTCATCAGTATGTGCAGCACCAAGTCTATGGAATGTTGCAACTGCCCCCCGAAGACGATCGTAAGTGACTCGCAATACGTGATATCGAGCACACACTTTGTCAAGTACTCCTTCCTATCTTCCGGGCTTCCCACTGGATTTTCGCGTAGATTAGATTAGATGTACTTCTCCTTCCAATTCATCCATAGTGAGGAGATCCTCTGGGATGTGAAACATGTCAGGCAACAAGAATATACAATAAATATTTACAAAATAAGAATAGATATACAAACGTACCTTCCATAGATTCCAAATGAAATTGCCCTTGTGGATGTGAAATGCACATTTACGTTTAAAAGTGAGCCGTGTGTCGGCTCTCAACATATATCGCGCTGTTAAGATTGTTCTGAGTCCTTCCATTCCATCGTTAATGGATTCTTTCATATTTAACTTTATGCTGCGTACGATTCTGTTGAGATTCCCCTCTGGCGGCGTGTCTGGTCTTATCGATCTTCGAGTCGTTGCTTCCTGTTAGCCTTGTGTAAGGGAATAAGATCTTTGGGGGGATGGCCGGTTGGTTGCGTAGCGGTGACGAGTCGGTCGGTCGGTTTTTAAAATCGGGAATGAGAGATGGTCGGACGATGAGACTGATGCGTGGCGTGGCGGTGGAGAGTTGCCTGTTGTTCCTGGAAGCCGCGTGGTCTATCCTGGCGGTGCGAGACGAGTGGGACGAGTTGATGGGACAAGGCTGTAAGCTCTTGCTGTGAGCACCCGGGGGCCACGGCTGTGGTTCCGGGTCACTACTTGGTGGGAGCGGCAACGGATGTCTTTAAATTGTCCGTCTGGAGGCGGGAATGATGGACTAGTAACTCGACTAACCTGAGGAGTGGTATTTCGCCGCCGTGGGTGCAGAGGAGACGAGGGCTGCGGTGACAGAGCTCGTGGCTGCGTGACTGCCCAGTTGGGTACGCTGACGACGTGGATACGGTCGGGTGTGAGGAACCTTTGCATCGGAGTTCGCCTGCTGTTTCTCTGATAAACTGCAAGCTAAATTGGTTAAAGGTTTAGATGTTAATTGAAGAATTTTGGTTTGTGCAACCAGCCTCTTTTCTGCCTTTTGGCCTCCTGCGTTCGGGTTTCCTGTCCCTGTCGTCGGTGTATTTATAGACAGTGATTTTTTCCGCTTCTTATTAGTACTGCCTGGTAGGAAGTTTATTTTTGGGCAGGGATTATTGTTTTAGATTACATTTTTTTCTGCCTTGTGGCCTCCTCCGTTGTGATTTCCTGTCCCTGTCGCCGGTGTAATTATAGACAGTGATCTTTTGACTTCTTATAAGTACTGCCTGGGAGGAGGTGTATTTTTGGGCAGGGATTATGGTTCCTGATTTGATTCCTTCTCCTCCCTGGCCTCGCGTGAGGTCGATGTGATTGCTGAATGTGAGGCGTTGTGGGTCTGTTAGTCCGCTACTAGCCTGAGCATCCTTTGGGAAACTATTGTGGCCGCCCTTACACCGGTCGGTTAATTATTTTTGTCCCAGGACATTTTGGTGGCAGGACATGGTATTAAAGTTGTTAGTTATTGTAAAATGTTAAATGATTGTATTTTACTCTGATTGTTTTTGGCCACTGTTTAAAAAGGTTAAATTTGCCTTTCATTGGTGGGTTTTTTAAAATTACGTGGGTTTAAAATTGTTAGTTATTGTGAAAGGTGAATGACTGTATCTTTACTTTGATTGTTTTAATCTACTTGGCATCCTTTGAAAATGCTAGTTCTGCCTCCATGTTAGCGAGCCCTTGTAATTTATTATCTTGTTGTACCAAAATTTAAAGAAGTGGCTCCCTACATGTTCGGTAGCGAAATTGTATGCAAATTGGTGTTTTGTTTCATTACTTGGAAAGTTTTAATTTTGTTATTAAATGCTTTATCAAGGTCTGTTTTAAGTAAAGTGGAAAGGCTATTAACGGTAAAGTAAAGTTTAATTTCACTACTTGGAAAATTTTGATCTGTTATCACATGTTTTATCAAAGCCGGCTTCAAGTAAAATGGCTTGGCCGTTAACTGTAAAGTAAATTGTTTTGAAAAGGCACTCATGCCTGCTAGTTTTTTGGATCTGTTCCTGGTCAGGTGGTAAAGAAATGACTTTTAATGGTTTAGGTAATCAATAAAGAAATTGTAAATTGCAACTCGACAGTAACCAACTAATTTTGGCCCCATTTCCCAACTGGGGGTTTTCCTTGATTAATCGTAACACCTGTCTCAAAAAGGATATAAAACTTGTCAACAAATATTAAATGTTTAGTACACCTAAGTGCATATGGTAATTCTTAGGCTATTGTAGCCACACATCATCAAATAAAAAAATAATATAAAAACTTCGCAGCATTTATTTACAACTATCGCATTACTGCACAAAATTTGTACAGTAGTCAGATTGTACGCAATATTGACTTTGCGTGATATTAATAATAATATACATGCATCTATCGGTTCTCCTAAAAAATTCATCAGTGAAGTACAAGAGCTGGTAACCAATAAATCCTTTAGACTCTTCTCAAACTGAGCTTTCTTATTAGTTAAACTTTATATGGCTGTATATGTGCGCTGAGAATAGTGGACACCGTTCTGAACCAAAGTAAGTGACTTTAAATCTTTGTCAAAGTTATTCTTATTTCTAGCATTGATTCCATTAACTGAGCCTCTGGTTTTAGGTATATACTGAGAGGAAACCTTTTATAAGTTCTCAACTGCATACAGTATGTTTTTCAAGGTTTGGTGACAGAGAATTGGCTAGGAACTATTTATTAATTTCAGGCTTCGTCCAGCCTCCGAACCTCATTTTAGTTGTTGAACTAGTTTCTCATCCTTATTACACTCTTTCTTTCTTATATGCCCCCCCCCCACTTCTGCCAACCCAAACACTGCTCTAAATATCCTGTAACCAACACAGAAATGTGAGGTAACACTTCCTTACTTTGCGTCACCTGCCTCATTAACACGTTGCCACAGAATATCCGTTGCTGTTCGGAAGCTTTTCATCATAGTTGAAAACCTAATCAAATTTGTGTTAGTAAGTTCAATGGCAGACTTATGAAACAGATATGGAATTGAATAATGACTCATCCTATGCTGCAAGTCAAAGAAAAGAAATAAGGAGACTGCGTTTGTCAATCAGTTTATCAGATTGCAGATACTTCGCAGCATGGCGTAAAAGTGACAAGATGAAGTTCACATAAACTTGTTTATACATTCGTATGGAGGGTATTTGCCCATATGACTTCCTAGTATGTCCTCCGTCAGCTGCATGAAACGACAACAGCGGTACTTGGAAAGCCTTTGTTTCGTTCAGTGCAGGGGTTGACTGCCCCAGGGCAACGCTCGAGAGTTATTGCAATCAATACCGCTATTTGAAAACTCTGTTTGGCCTGATATAACATCAGTTTCTGGAAGCAAAATGCTTTATTTACAATACTGTTGTTTAAATAACTCCGGAAATTTAAAGAGAACAATATAGCATAAATGTGCCAACCACTATTTACCTCTGTAACAAAAAGAGCATTTGACTTCGGATTTCCGTTTTTTCAAGGCATTTGTTTTAAATGACTGATGTACGTTATTCCATAAGATAAAATTGAATGCCCGGGAAACGTGTGTTTATCAGATAGGATCTGCCAACATTTCGCACTATATGTACCCACCAAGCGCCCTTCTGGGACAAGGTAGACGACGCCGCTGCAGTTCACCGGGCGCATAATTTGCTTCAGATGAGGTAAGTCGCGGAAACGCTTCGGTTATGAGTTTCTTCCATTCCGCTCTGAGGACGCAATAAGCCATTATGTACTTACTTGAAATTCTGTTATTGACTCTTGTTAGTAAAAACCCATAAAATCTATGTGGAAGTGAAAACTCCCGTAAACAACTTGCCATGTACGGAAAAGAGAGGTGGAACAAGTTAGAAAATGATAATAAAGAGACCAGAAAAGTGTGTCTGCCACCAAGCTCGTTTGCACCTTCCTACCTGTTTTCAACATACGCATCAAGTTTTCCTTCTGTGTGATATATTCTCAAAATACCGACTTTTCAAAACAATGGAAAACAGCCAACTTCCGTTGTGGGAAAACTGAGTCAATGTGGTAAAAAAGAGTTGCCTTATTAAGTAACTGTCTCTGATCCCATTACATACATTAATCAGATGGTAAAAATCCTACAGCAGTATATTCATGAGCGTATCTGTTTCACTGAAAGTGTTAAACACAATCTACTCGCGATGAGATGAAAGCATTAGAGAACTACATCTGCTGCGGCCATGCTGTTTTCTGCTGACACTTCCACCGACACCTGCAAGGAACAAGGTGTACATATCAGAGCAGAATCACCTTCATTCATGATAGGGCTTGCAGTAACGCTAGAAACACATTCAGTGAGATATTTGCTCCTGCCAAGATAACAACACCGCACCCACACTGTATTTCCTTTCCCACTACACTTGCGTATTCCTATTAAAATACTTTGTGTTTAACGTTTGAATCGAGTCGCAGGGGTCAGCAGCCATCCAGTCGTAGCTAACAAGTATATCTGAGTGGCCATTATCATCAGGAAGTAAAGAAATATCGTCCAATAAATTGAAACAGCTTTTGCTTGCTGCAATCTATATTTATTGATGTTCCAGAGGCGTTTCTCCATTTACGTTAAAGCATCTTCTATCATTCCAGATTAAGTTCACTGAATGTTAATATGTTAATGTAAAAAGCGAAAACGGTATCGAACTGAAATAAATATACATTGCAGCAAGAAAAAGGCGTTTCGATTTATAAAACGAACAATCGTAGCTCTCTCTCTAGCACTTCGTTCTCGTTATCTGTTTTATCATGTAATATTGTGAGCGTGTGGGTGCTATTCTGGCATTCTGCACAACGGATTAATCTGAGATGTACCATTTACCCTGTGGCTCCTGCAAGATGCAATTTCCACCCCCACACTACTGCAGAAGTCAGACAGAGGCTCCTAACGTTCTAAAGAGAAATGCCTGAAGAACTTTTAGCAATAAATATCTTCTGGAGTCGTCCGCTGGAAGGAAATGACACAAAAATTCACAAAATTTCTTACGTAACTAGTGGGATACTTGGGTACTGAAGTAGTGCTAGTTAGTGTAACAAAAACATGAAACTAACGAAAATTATTATTTATTTTTGCAAAAACTCTGAGAAATCACAATGGCACTTTTAGTTATGAACTGAACAAGTTATTTCCGGGTTCTTTTCAGAATGTGAAGTTACCTCTCAAGGATAGGATTAGCTAATGAAATTTCTATACAAAGTTTAAGATTGTTATTGACTTGGCAGAATGGCTGAGAGCTGTGCCTACTCAACTTGAATAATTATCCGTTAGAATGTTGCTAGGTACGGTCGAGGCTGTCGCATGAGAAATGCAGTGAAGTGTACTGTTGTGGAGAAAATATGGGGCTCGCAAGAGCTGTAGCGCACAATACCGTAAGCTGCGATGACTGCTGTCTGCACTGCTCGCTGCTGACAAATAAGATAACTCTTTCTATCTGGATTGACCATCGCCGATCAAACTCTCCCTATGCATTGATGAAGTCAAGGACTCCTATTCGCCCCTAGTCTAACTATTGGCGTGGCACACCAGTCAGATAACGAGTCAACCGTGATGCCACTCAAAAATTCGCTCGCAGACATTTAACTATAATTCTGTCCGTTCACAGCGCACAAGAAGTGTGGCGGCCAACACAGTGAACAACGCTTAATCGCAAGGACTCAATATAGAGTCAGACTCCAATTTGCTCTCGACAAAGGTGCTCTCCTAGTGAAGTACTGAGGAGAGACTTGTTCCTCGCTCTTTGAGTACACGTACGAGCGTGCACACTCTCGTTACGTGTTCTCGCTCCAAGAGCGACAACGGTACGGCTCCTTTCTGCTCCAGACATGAAGGGGTATATCTTTCAGTCTCTTCCAGTACTCCTTTAGTTCAAGCCATCAGAAATATCGTCTGCCAATCAGCATTGTTCTTCCAAAACGGGAGAATGACGTTTAGTTTAGGGCGACCAATCTAGAAATCTGTAGCATCGGTGTTTGGTGTTTGCTGTCTCCCTGTGAAAATCTCTGAAACTGCGTGCTATTTTTGTAAAGAATGCGTAGGCTCGGCGCTCCCACACAATGTAGCGGAATTTACTTTTAAGCTGAACACGGGGTCGTTCTTCCTTTCACTCAGGCAAACGCTGTTTTCTCTATGGGCGGTCACCGGCCGACATACACAGGCTGAGTCGTCCTCCGAAGGGACAGGTCCCCCAGCGAGCGGTTTGCGTCTCCCAAACTAAAAGCCTCTGCGACCGTCGTGTCTTGAATGTGTATGTGTATGCCAGCCTCGAGTATTTCAATCTCGGAGCGCATTTGCGAGTTACTAGTTATTTTCACATCGTTTACATTATTCACACAACACTGACTTTATCTTATCGAGTTTGGGTTCGAATGAAGCGTCTTGATGTGCGGAATATGATTGTGAGGGCGAAATATGTAAGCAATAAAGGTCAGGGGACCACGACATCTTACATAGGGACTAGCAGGAGGAGATGAAGAACCATACATACATCGTACATGTAATAACATACGTACAATCTCCAAGCACACATGTTGTTGTTGTTGTTGCTGTTGTTGTTGTGGTCTTCAGTCCTGAGACTGGTTTGATGCAGCTCTCCATGCTACTCTATCCTGTGCAAGCTTCTACATCTCCCAGTGAATACTGCAGCTTACATCCTTCTGAATCTGCTCAGTGTATTCACCTCTTGGTCTCCCTCTACGATTTTTACCCTCCACACTGCCCTCCAATGCTAAATTGGTGATCCCTTGATGCCTCAGAACATGTGCTACCAACCGATCCCTTCTTCTAGTCAAGTTGTGCCACAAACTCCTCCCCAATCCTATTCAATACCTCCTCATTAGTTACGTGATCTACCCATCTAATCTTCAGCATTCTTCTGTAGCACCACATATCGAAAGCTTCTATTCTCTTCTTGTCCAAACTATTTGTCGTCCATGTTTCACTTCCATGCATGGCTACACTCCATACAAATACTTTCGGAAACGACTTCCTGACACTTAAATCTATACTCGATGTTAACAAATTTCTCTTCATCAGAAACGCTTTCCTTCCCATTGCCAGGCTACGTTTTATATCCTCTCTACTTCGACCATCATCAGTTATTTTGCTCCCTAAATAGCAAAACTCCTTTACCACTTTAAGTGTCTCATTTCCTAATCTAATTCCCTCAGCATCACCCGATTTAATTCGACTACATTCCATTATCCTCGTTTTGATTTTGTTGATGTTCATCTTATATCCTCCCTTCAAGACACTGTCCATTCCGTTCAACTGCTCTTCCAAGTCCTTTGCTGTCTCTGACAGAATTACAATGTCATCGGCGAACGTAAAAGTTTTTATTTCTTCTCCATGAATTTTAATACCTACTCCAAACTTTTCTTTTGTTTCCTGCACTGCTTGCTCGATATACAGATTGAATAACATCGGGGAGAGGCTACAACCCTGTCTCACTCCCTTCCCAACCACTGCTTCCCTTTCATGCCCCTCGACTCTTACAACTGCCATCTGGTTACTGTACAAATTGTAAATAGCCTTTCGCTCCCTGTATTTTACCCCTGCCACCTTCAGAATTTGAAAGAGAGTATTCCAGTCAACATAGTCAAAAGCTTTCTCCAAGTCTACAAATGCTAGAAACGTAGGTTTGCCTTTTCTTAATCTAGCTACTAAGATAAGTCGTGGGGTCAGTATTGCCTCACATGTTCCCATATTTCTACGGAATCCAAACTGAGATCGGCTTCTACCAGTTTTTCCATTCGTCTGTAAAGAATTCGCGTTAGTATTTTGCAGCCATGACTTATTAAACAGATAGTTCGGCAATTTTCACATCTGTCAACGCCTGCTTTCTTTGGGTTTGGAATTATTATATTCTTCTTGACGTCTGAGGGTATTTCGCCTGTCTCATACATTTTGCTCACCAGATGGTAGAGTTTTGTCAGGACTGGCTCTTCCAAGGCTGTCAGTAGTTCTAATGGAATGTTGTCTACTCCGAGGGCCTTGTTTTGACTCAGGTCTTTCAGTGCTCTGTCAAACTCTTCACGCAGTATCATATCTCCCATGTCATCTCCATATACGTCCTCTTCCATTTCTATAACATTGCCCTCAAGTACATCGCCCTTGTATAGACCCTCTATATACTCCTTCCACCTTTCTGCTTTCCCTTCTTTGCTTAGAACTGGGTTTCCATCTGAGCTCTTGATATTCATACAAGTGGTTCTCTTTTCTTCAAAGGTCTCTTTAATTTTCCTGTAGGCAGTATCTATCTCACACCTAGTGATATAAGCCTCTACATCCTTACATTTGGACCGAGCGAGGTGGCGCAGTGGTTAGACACTGCACTCGCATTCGGGAGGACGACGGTTCAATCCCGCGTTCGGCCATCCTGATTTAGGTTTTCCGTGATTTCCCTAAATCGCTCCAGGCAAATACCGGGATGGTTCCTTTCAAAGGGCACGGCCGACTTCCTTCCCTGTCCTTCCCTAATCCGATGAGACCGATGACCTCGCTGTCTGGTCTCCTTCCCCAACACAACCAACCAACCTTACATTTTTCTCTAGCCATGCCTGCTTAGCCATTTTGCACTTCGTGTCGATCTCATTTTTGAGACGTTTGTATTCCTTTTTGCCTGCTTCATTTACTTTATTTCTATATTTTCTCCTTTCATCAATTAAATTCAGTATTTCTTCTGTCACCCAAGGATTTCTACTAGCCCTCGTCTTTTTCCTACTTGATCCTCTGCTGCCTTCACTACTTCATCCCTCAAAGCTACCCATTCTTCTTCTACTGTATTTCTTATCCGCATTCTTGTCAATTGTTCCCTTATGCTCTCTCTGTAACTCTGTACAATCCGTGGTTTAGTCAGTTTATCCAGGTCCCATCTCCTTAAATTCCCACCTTTTTGCAGTTTCTTTAGTTTTAATCTACAGTTCATAACCAACAGATTGTGGTCAGAGTCCACATCTGCCCCTGGAAATGTCTTTCAGTTTATAACTTGGTTCCTAAATCTCTGTCTTACCACTATATAATCTATCTGAAACCTCTCAGTATCTCCAGGCTTCTTCCGTGTATACAACATTCTTTTAAGATTCTTGAACCAAGTGTTAGCTATGATTACGTTGTGCTCTGTGCAAAATTCTACCAGGCGGCTTCCTCTTTCATTTCTTAACCCCTTTCCATATTCTCCTACTACGTTTGCTTCTCTTCCTTTTCCTACTATCGAATTACAGTCACCCATGACTATTAAATTTTCGTCTCCCTTCACTATCTGAATAATTTCTTTTATCTCATCATACATTTCTTCAATTTCTTCGTCATCTGCAGAGCTAGTTGGCATATAGACTTGTACTACTGTCGTAGGCGTGGGCTTAGTGTCTGTCTTGGCCGCAATAATGAGTTCACTATGTTGTTTGTAATAGCTTACCTGAGCGCCTATTTTTTTATTCATTATTAAACCTACTCCTACATTACCCTTATTTGATTTTGTATTTATAATCCTGTATTCACCTGACCAAAAGTCTTGTTCCTCCTGCCACTGAACTTCACTAATTCCCACTACATCTAACTTTAACCTATCCATTTCCCTTTTTAAATTTTCTAATCTACCTGCCCGATTAATGGATCTGACATTCCAAGCTCCGATCCGTAGAACGCCAGTTTGCTTTCTCCTGATAACGACATCCTCTTGATTAGTCCCCGCCTGGAGATCCGAATGGGGGACTATTTTACCTCCAGAATATTTTACCCAAGAGGACGCCGTCATCATTTAATCATACAGTAAAGCTGCATGCCCTCGGGAAAAATTATGGCTGTAGTTTCCCCTTGCTTTCAGCATTCGCAGTACCAGCACAGCAAGGCTATTTTCGTTAGTGTTACAAGGCCAGATCAGTCATTCATCCAGACTGTTGCCCCTGAATCTACTGAAAAGGCTGCTGCCGCTCTTCAGGAACCACACGTTTGTCTGGCCTCTCAACAGATACTCCTCCGTTGTGGTAGCACCTACAGTACGGCTATCAGTATCATTGAGGCACGCAAGCCTCTTCACCAACGGCAAGGTCTATGGTTCATGGGGGGGCCAAGCACACATAGTGTGCAGTAATTCTCATGTAGTAACTCACATATGCACAACTATGATTAACTCTTCAGCTACACACACACACACACACACACACACACACACACACACACACACACACACAAATTGCTTATGCGAAAAATGGGGTGTTCCTGATCTCATCCACAAAGATGAATCATTTACCATGGCATGACAGACCAACTTTCTGTTGGAGTGCAGTAAGAACCTGTGACTGAAAGACTACTTCATCATCATCAAGCAGGCACTCTGTAGTCTTCAACTTGAGAGCCTGTGAGGCTGCACAATGCACTCCATTAGCCCGTCTCTGGGTGGCATCTGCATCCATATCTTATGCATACATCACTAAAAACTCTTCAGATCAAGAAGGTTCCTGATGAGAGGCGAAGCGAATGGCACACATACTGCAGTGTTATTCCACAAGAATTATCGGCCACATATCCAGACTGTCGAATTCCTTGGGGTTGCACCTAATTACTTCATATGAACTGCAGCCTTTCACCCAGTAGATGAAATTTTCTATGTCCATATAAGGTAACTTGCAATTGGCAAAATCTGGAATTGCAAACTTATAGTGGAATCAGCAAATATGGAGTTTGCAAAGGTCTACGACATACTGATACAGACAGACATTTAAACCTAAGTCATCTCAACAGTGGCTAGTTCGTCGTTGAAGAATATGATCTGCTTAAAATTTAGCCTGGTGTAAACTCTGCTCCATAACGCCCATCCCAATGGTAAACTGAAACAATTGTGTGACGGTTTCAAACATTACGCAAGTTTTTCCAAAAATCTGTATTATTTATTAATTTTAAAAAATCATTTTCAAAATCACACGTCATGAGAACCCTGTTTTCGGTATTAACATCAGTGTACACGTTGAACCACGGATGCTCGTCAAGAGAGATGCAGCGAGTGATTCCAAGCAGTCGCATCCCCAACCTGAGACACTGCTGGAAGTTTCTCTGGTGTAGAATGTAGATTCCTCTGCTTATTCCCCAGCATTGTCATCAGCTTAGGGACCGAACTATATCGTGGGACTAGGCTTTCCAGGTGCAATGGCAAGTCTGTAAGTCTGTGCTCGCCACGCAATTCGGTGGGATATTCCAGGTTTGCCTCCAGCACATGTCTTCTACCAGCATCGGCAGCGACTCTGTGGATCCTATCCTTCAGTCTGACGATTTCATCTTTGGACAGGCATCGGGACCCTATAAATGGCAGAGCATGTTGCATGGCCTGTAACTCAGTGTCACTCAAATCGACAAATGGCCTGTACTACTCCTCACTCAGTCACAGGTTCTTCACTTTGATGTACCTGTGGGCACACTGGCAAAGCCCCCTGCCAATCCCATGCTTGAAAAAAGCAACATGTCAGCATCAATCAACAATCTGATACTGATACACATCTTTTTTAACATTGCATACCACGAAAGCCCTAGTACAGTGTAATAGAAGGCAGGGTTCAGAGTGTGTGTGCCCAGGCATACACTCCAGCATTTCTCAAAAACATCTGCGAGCAGCCGCGCGGGATTAGCTGAGCGGTCTCAGGTGCTACAGTCATGGACTGTGCGGCTGGTCCCGGCGGAGGTTCGAGTCCTCCCTCGGGCATGGGTGTGTGTGTTTCCCCTTAGGATAATTTAGATTAAGTAGTGTGTAAGCTTAGAGACTGATGACCTTAGCAGTTCAATCCCATGAGATTTCACACACATTTGAACATTTTTGAAAATCTGCGAGCAATCACACATCTGTCTCCATGTACAATTTAGCATATTTATCTGAATCATGGATGTTGAACTTCTGGCAAAGATTCACTGTGTGCCTATACTTCACATTCATTATGGCAGTGCCTGTGAATTTGGTGGTGAATGTGTGTATATCAGGAAATGTGGTCTGAAGGAGTCTCTCCATCAGATCCAGGTATTCGTTTAGCTAGGAAATGCAGGTTAATGATAAGTAAATCCTTCTGCTGCATCGTCTGAGCAAGGTACCTGCGTAAATTTTAAGAATCCAGGAAGTGGACTGATATTTATTGTTGGTGTGATTCTGTTGGAGAATGAAACGTATTTTTTTTTGTATTGTCAGGTAGGATACTGATCTTATTGTTCTCCAGCTGGAAACTCCCCGGTGCTCAACGAAAAAGTGAGCGTAATACCTGTTAAAAATATGAACGAAGGAGGGTGTGAGTCTTGGCAGTTCAAACCTCAATATACCTGTGCTGTGAGCTGCACCGCAGAAATGGTTCAAATGGCTCTGAGCACTATGGGAATTAACATCTGAGGTCATAAGTCCCCTATAACTTAGAACTACTTAATCCTAACTAACCTAAGGACATCACACACATCCATGCCAGAGGCAGGATTCGAACCTGTGACCGTAGCGGTCGCGCGGTTCCAGAATAAAGCGCCTAGAACCGCTCGGCCACACCGCCCAGCTGCACCGCAGAACTTCCACATTAGATGACAGTCTCTACATGGAATTTCCGCTTTTCTGTCCAAAGGCAGATCACAAATATTACGTGTAACTACCTGCTTAGATAAGGTATCGTTTTCGTGCGAATTGGTCATTGGAATGATTTTGCTGTACAACCCATCAATATCCTGCACAAGTTTCACGAACTCAGAAAGCAACCATCTCACAGGATCATCCATAACATATGATTCAAATTTGTTGCGACTGAAAGGCCACTGGATATGGTATGTGCCATTTTGTGAAATTGGTGTGAGAGGCACTGGAATCATGTCCACATCTCGCCTCAGGAACTAATGAGCACTCAAAGTTAGCGTATACAACAAAGGAATATCACTGCTGGAGTTCTTAAAGTTTAAGAAATTGTTAGACTCGGTGGGCATTTCCACATGTAGTGGTTCCTGGAATGAGCAGTCAGTTAGTTGTCGTTCTAGGTATTCACACTTAGTAAAGGAGTTCAGCCATATGTTGCGAAAATGCCTGTGCCATGATGTTTTGACAACTGTGCGGAAATTAGGTGGGTCATATTTTTCATCCAGACGTAGTGATGCTTGTTACCATTGGAGGACAACAATAAATCTACATGTTTAGGATGTTGACCAGCTGCTTTGGAAAAGCAGATGGGTCAAACTACTTTATACTTCGCATCTCCTGGCTTTCTTTTTTTCTCATCTACATCCAGACCATAAACATGAACTGAATAATTAAGTTTCTGCCTCTCAGATTTTGGCAGGTCTGAGATTGTGATGGGGACTGAGATGCCTTTGAAATTATAACGCCCACAGACATTAGTTGTTTCGTGCGTATTCAGACAACATGCATCTTTTGAGTATTTTTGTCGCAAGCCAGAAGAGACCATGCGAAGCAGTATTTATCATTCTCATCTTCATTCTGAGGCATAAGACATGGCGTTTTAGCGGAAGTATTTGGAGGAAAAGGATTCCCGCTCCCATTAAATGCAGCAAGACCGTGGGGGTACACATCAAGGTGAAGTGCCCAGCTGAGTGCCTTACGAGACCCACTTCCCTTGATAGCCAGAAAAACGATTCAGTATAACCATCTTGGTAAAAACTTTGCATGTGATATGCCCTTCCCCCAAAGATTGACAATGTTTGTCCATGCAGCCTCATTACTGCCTTCTTTAGGGGCATGCATCAGCGAGCAGTAGAGAACTGCTCTGCACCTGACAGTGATGGCAGCATAAGGCCGATTGTTAATGATTTCTGGGAGCTCGCTTTCCAACACTGCTTGTCGTTCACAAAGGAAGGTAGCTAGTGTTGTGGACTGGCAAGACAGCCAGTCCACTAGGAGGAAGCCGAAAGGCACGCGTTTAAGCTCACGCAGGCTGGCGTGAGGTCTGGAACAGGACAAGGTAATTATAATAGCAAATAACGTACGTAGCTGCTGGAATACTTAACTTTGATCCATAATTGGTGAACATCGCTCTTGACGGTATATGTTTTACAGCATCAATAGTGACTGGTAATGGCGCCTTGCTAGGTCGCAGCAAATGACGTAGCTGAAGGCTATCTATGCTAACTATCGTCTCGGCAAATTAGAGCGTATTTTGTCAGTGAACCATCGCTAGCAAAGTTGGCTGTACAACTGGGGCGCGTGCTAGGAAGTGTCTCTAGACCTGATGTGTGGCGGCGCTCGGTCTGCAATCACTGATAGTGGCGACACGCGGGTCCGACGTATACTAATGGACCGCGGCCGATTTAAAGGCTACCACCTAGCAAGTGTGGTGTCTGGCGGTGACACCACATTCCTCCCCGCAAATCGGCGGACGGTTGTGGCATAAGGCTTCCGCCCGCCGTGGAGAGGACCCCATGTTGGCGTATGCGACGAGGTGGGGAGCCGAACAACAGGCGAGGCTGTGCCACCCGCACCCTGCCTTTCGGACCGAGGGGAGCTAGGAAACGCCTGAAAACCTGCTCCAGGGTGCACGCCAACATGCGGTGTATGCGCCCGTAGAGAGACAGGAGGGGCCGAAGGGTCGACCTCCATCGGGCTGGGGCACCCGACGGGCGAAGACTACACATGGTCCGGAGCGGGCAAGAGTTCCATGGCGGAGGACAACTGGTCACGGGAAGCGATCGGCGGCGCGTGACCCAGGGAGGCGCCCGGCGGTTGCAGCGTCGCATCCATTGCGGGCGTCGCCGGCGGGAGAACAGGCGGCGGCGGCGGTGGCGGCGCGTCGCCATGGGGCAAAATGGAAGGCACTGTCGGTAACACCTGGGGCTGAGGCGAGCCAGTAGATGGGTCCCCAGGGCGCTGACCGGACGGCACCGTCGCTGAAAACAGACGGCGGATCCCGTGCGACGACAGAAGCGCAGCTGATTCAGATGCCGACGCACCTCACCAGAGGCCCCCAAAACCAGATACATAGCGCGGCCGAGACAGCGAAGAATGCGCCCTTCGAGCCAAAGCCGTGAACCACGATAGGTGCGATAGTAGACAACGTCGCCTGGGGCAAAAGCAGGAGTCTGCCGCTGCACAGGAACCTGATGCAGCGGATGAGCAAAGACATCAAGGTGCGATGAGGGCGACCGTGAAACAACTCAGCTGGCGAGCGACCATCTCGGGGCTGAGAGCGATACGACCACAAAAAGAGCAATAACGCGTCCTCCCGAGAATGCGACTCTTTCAACTTCAACATCTGTGACTTGAAAGTTCTGACCAAACGTTGAGCGGCACCGTTTGACTGTGTCGAAAATGGCGCGGGCGTCAGATGTTGAATATCATTGGCCTTGCAGAATGACTGAAATTCTGCGGACATGAATTGTGGGCCATTGTCGGAAACAATAGTCTGTGGAAGACCTTCAATGCAAAAGATAGCGGATAACGCATGGATAGTGGCAGAAGATGTCGTGGTAGACATCCGGACAACAAAAGGAAAATTACTGAATGAATCTACCAAAACCAACCATCGAGCATTCCAGAATGGACCAGCAAAATCGATGTGTAAGCGTTGCCACGGGGAAGTGGCTTTTGGGCATGCAAAGAATTGCCGCGGTGGAGCTGATTGTTGTTCGGCACACACCATGCAAGAAGAGCACATATTCGTAATCGCGGCATCGATTCCGAACCAAGTACAGTGCTGACGAGCAAGTTGTTTCGTTCTCACGATACCCCAATGTCACTGGTGGAGAAGCCCCAAGACAGAGGACTGTAACGAACGTGGGACCACGACCCTGGACTGGTCATTACCAGAACGCAACAGCAAAACACCACGTCGTACAAAAAGTCTCTCCTTGTGAGCAAAAAATCGGCGAACCAACGGATCCCCGATCCGTGACTTTGACAAGGGCCATTGAGTAGCAACAAAACGCACGACAGTAGCAAGGACAGGGTCGGCAGCTGTGGCCGTAGCTACCCGACGAAAATCAATCGGAAACGATTCGACCACGTCATCGGTTTCCGAATCAATGAACATGCAAGCAAGTACGGAGGAATCGAATGCTCTATCCTCAGCAATAGGCAAACGGGACAACGCATCGGCGTTTCCGTGCTTAGCAGTGGACCGATACAAGATATCGTAGCGGTACTGCGAGAGGAAAATAGACCAGCAAATGAATTTCTACGCTGTCCGTGGAGGTACAGGCTTGGTCGGATGAAAAATCGATGTCAAAGGTTTGTGGTCGGTGATGATGGTAAAGTGACGACCATACAAGAAATCATGAAACTTTGTAACACCAAATACGAGAGCCAATGCTTCTTTCTCGATCTATGAATAATTTCGTTGCGCAGACGAGAGCAATTTGGACGCAAAGGCAATAGGGCGATCGTGCGAACCATCTTTGTGCGCAAGCACAGCCCCGATCCCGAAATCCGATGCATCTACCATCAACAAAAGGGGTTTCTGGGGATCGAATGGCGTAAGGCAAGTATTTGAAAGCAACGCCGATTTCAACTGGCGAAAGGCGCGTTCGCATTCCGTCGTCCAGACGAACGTAACACCTTTACGGCGTAAACGATGAAGCGGAGCTGAAATGGAAGAGGCGTGGCGCACATAGCGATGATAATAATTAATTTTTCCCAGCACACTCTGTAGCTGCTTCAAATTCTGCGGCGAAGGCAAGTCTTGTATGGCACGGAGATGCTCTGGACGGGGATGTATTCCTTGGGCGTTGAGTACATGTCCCAGATAGGGTAAGTCACGAGCAAAAAAACACACATTTGTCCTTCCGCAAGCGAAGACCATTTTGTCGCAAGACCTGAAATAATGTTCTGAGATTGGCTAAATGTTCTTCTTCCGTCTTTCCGGAGATCACAATATCGTCCAGATAGTTTGCTGCAGTAGGGACCGACGCACTAACAGTTTGTAGATATTGCTGAAACAATGCAGGGGCGGATGCACACCCGAATGGCAGTCTTTTGAATCGATACAAACCAAGATGCGTGTTAACCACCCAGACGCGCTGGGATTCTTCGTCCACCGGTATTTGCAAGTACGCATCTGCTAGGTCCAACTTCGAAAAATATTTACCCGGGCACAGTTTGTCAAAAAGATCTTCCGGGCGGGGTAAAGGAAAAGTTGCAGTCACTAGTTGTGGATTCACTGTTGCCTTGAAGTCCACACAAAGTCTCAATTTTCCGGAAGGTTTTTTGCAAAATTACTAAGGGTGACGCCCAGAGAGAAGCCTGCACACGTTCAATTACACCTTGTGATTCCAAATCGTGTAACGTTTTTGCGACCTCATCACGCAATGCGTGGGGAACATTGCGCGCTCTGAAAAATTTCCGTTGCGCGTTGACTTTCAGTTCCAAATGTGCTTTATAGTTCTTAACGCAACCGAGGCCCAGTGCAAAAATGTCTGCAAATTCTTCACATAGACGAGAAACACTGGCTGAAGGCACAGTCTGGTTCACTGATAGGACCTGATTTACTACAGACAAGTTAAACAACTGAAATAAATCGAAACCAAACAAGTTCACTGCAGCAGAAGAACAAAGTACATAAAATGACACAAGTTTTGTTTGTCCCTTGTATGTTGCAAGAAGGCTGCACTGTCCTAACACAGGGATCGCTTGTCTGGAATAACTACGTAACTTAACATTTGCGGCACGCAACGGAGGTGTGCCCAGCTGTTTGTACATGTCGTGATTCATCAGTGAAACTGCAGCTCCGGTATCGAGCTGGAACGGTATCACTTTGCCGTTAATGTCCAAGTCCACAAAAAGTTTATTGTCCTGCTGACAAGAGCAACTGTCTCTGCAACGTGAACGGACACTGGTACAGAATCATTTGCGACTTGACGGGATTTCCGGCGATGTCGACGCACACTAGTTGTGGGACGAACACAGTCACTGTTAGAGAGAGTAGTACTGGGCGGAGTGGAATGAACTACATGAATTTCCATAGGCGAAGTTTCACGAGCCGGAGTATCCTTGGTTAGATTCCTATTCCAGCGCGAAGCAAAGGGCCTGGAATTATTTTGAGCGTCCGATCGGAGCTTTTTCTGGCAAACACTTTGAACATGTCCTTTTTTATTATAGAAAAAGCAAATAGCCTGGCGTGACAGGCAATTCTCACGCGAATGTCTAGTAGCACACTGCGGGCATGATTTTAGCACTGCATTTGCCTGCTGGCGCGATACACGTGGCTGAGAGCCAGGCGGCTTTGGCGCAGCCGGGCGCGAGAATTGTTTACTGTTCCGTGCAGCTCACCCGGCGGGCCGGTTAACCTGACACACAGGTGGCGAAGTTTCAAATGATTCCTGAGCAAAGTCAAGTGTGTCCTGCTGATCCAATATGTCCATCACTTGTTGAAGGGAGGGATTGACTAGTTTCAAAATCTGTTCCCGTATACGAACATCAGAAACGTTCTGTGCAATTGCATCACACACCATAGTATCTGAATAAGGGAGTCCACATTGACACTCAAAAGCACAATCCCTAGTAATGCCTTGCAAGGTTGCAACCCACTCCCTATTAGTCTGGCCGGCCATACGTTTCGAATGAAAGAACGTATACCGTTTGGCAACTACATTGACTGATTCTTTGAAATACGCATCTAATGCAGACAAAATTTCGTCGTAGGACAGAGTTTCTACGTCGCGTTGGGGAAATAATTTGACTATCACACGGTACGTGGTCACTCCAACACAAGAAAGGAGATAAGGCTGCCGCTCATTACCTTGAATTCTGTAGGCGGCGAGATGGAATCCAAATTGGCGTGACCACTCCGTCCAGCTTTCCAGTGCCACATCAAAAGGACGAAAAGGTGGTGCAACTGCGTGTTGTGGCTGCGGCAGCGGTGGAGCGGCAGCTGCCGCATCGTTTTGCATTGCACGTTGACCCTGGATGAGCTGTCGAAGGGCATCCAGTAAGGCCTGCGTCTGCTGGTTCTGTAAGCGATAAAATTCGGACAGTACATCTGGAGATTGTGGCGAAGCCATTACACAAGTAAATCAGGGCAGTATAGTTATGAACGCGAGTTGGCCTCGTCGCCAACTGTTGTGGACTGGCAAGACAGCCAATCCACTAGGAGGAAGCCTAAAGGCATGCATTTAAGCTCACGCAGGCTGGCGTGAGGTCTGGAACAGGACAAGGTAATTATAATAGCAAATAACGTATGTAGCTGCTGGAATACTTAACTTTAATCCATAATTGGTGAACATCACTCTTGACGGTACATGTTTTACAGCATCAATAGAAACTGGTAATGGCGCCTTGCTAGGTCGTAGCAAATGACGTAGCTGAAGGCTATGCTAACTATCGTCTCGGCAAATGAGAGCGTATTTTGTCAGTGAACCATCGCTAGCAAAGTCGGCTGTACACCTGGGGCGAGTGCTAGGAAGTGTCTCTAGACCTGATGTGTGGCGGCGCTCGGTCTGCAATCACTGACAGTGGCGACACGCGGGTCCGACGTATACTAACGTACCGCGTCCGATTTAAAGGCTACCACCTAGCAAGTGTGGTGTCTGGCGGTGACACCACAGCTAGATCTCTAAATCGAGCAATGACATTATCAATGCTGGACTGCAGGATCCCTGCCCAGAGAGCATAGGCAACCATCAGAGGTGGGTAATGTGGTTGGGTGATTTATGTGGTGTTGGTGAACTGGATTGGCTGTGGGGCTGCTAGTGCTAAACTGGGGTCAAGGTAACACGGACGTCGACTGTACCGCCCTGCTAGCACTAGGTTGGTGGCAGTGGGCAGGTGGCTCCAGACAAAAGTTGGCTCAGGTGTCGACAGTACTGCCCTGCTACCGCTAGGCTGTGAACGATAGACTGATGGCCGTAGTCCAGGCGACCCAGATGTCAATCACCACTCCAATGATGGGTCTCGCAATAGCGTTGCTAGCCTGCCTGATTTCTCAATGGTGGCAATATCAGGTTGTCTAGTAATTCTGACACACACACACACACACACACACACACACACACACACACACACACACTAGTATATCTAGACACATGCTTACTAAAAGACTCTAAACATCGATGGTACTGCCATGCTACCGCTATGATGGGGGCAGCAGAAAGATGAAAATTTCCTAGCAGATTAAAACTGTGTGCCGGTTCTGCTGCAGAGTGAAAATCTCATTCCAGTAGAAAGATGAGTCTGGCATTGGTGCAGCATACCTGCCTCCATAAAGTGTCAATACCCCTAAACAAAAAAAAAGAAAAAAGAAAAAAAGGAGCTGATAAGTGTCACGCTCGTACACACACAATAGCCTGCTGGTACAGTGATATATGCTTAACAAAGAATATATGTCACAAGTGGTGTATTGAAACTTCAGATTTCTCGGTGACATATGTGGACTCCATGAACTACGATATAAAGGAAAGGCGTCATGTTATTTCTTGTACTTTTTACGTTGTTGCTTAGCATTTGTCTTGCGCCTGTGGCTCTGGGTGCCATTCGACGTATGGGGGCTTATTGCCTGCTCATGTAAGTTGAAATACCGTTAAATAATCATCACCGATGAATTTTAAAAAAAATTTCTTGCTGTGAAACGGGAACCTTTTCCTCTCCTTTCTCATTTACATAAGCGTGGCCAATGGTTTGTAAGCTCTTGTGGTATTTAATTCCCAAAAGTACCCTAAAATTAGTTTTCTTTCATTTCTCGTGCTCCACAGTCTGAACAACATACATTTCACAGTTATTTACGAAGTCCGATTTTCAATTAACGCAGCGATTATCTTGTTGAAAATTTATCTTTACATAAAACCACACTAGCACAAGCTTGTATTAGCTTTGGTTTGAGCCTGACGGAGTGATATTTCAGAATTAAAAGAGTTTTCAATTTATTTCGAGTAAGAAAGAAAAATATTTAATATCCACAACAGAGATAATTATTTGTAACAGTAACATACAGATTGATCTGAAAATAATCATTCCTATCTTCGCGATGTTTTCATTTTATGAAAGGATATATTTGAAGTGCAGTTTCCATTATTAAATGTAGGCAGAAATATTCATAATAATAAAAGGTTTTTTTCTTGCTGTACCATTAATTGTTTAAGCAGATACTTTCTCAATTTCCTGTAATAAAATCGGGTTGGGTCTAGTTTAGAAAGTGATTGTCAGTACCTCTGTAAATTAATTGTTGTTCCATGTCCAATGAAATCAACGACAGACACTGATTACGTTAAGGCTGGTGATGAAAACATGCGTTGAGGAAAACTTAGCGCACAAGTTTCGTTTTTTCACGACAAGACAGGTCTACATATGGCCATTTGTACCCAATAGCTTCTGTGGGGTTTTGGATGGGAAGTGTTTCATCATCCACCATAAAATACAGATTTGACGCCAAGAGACTACCACCTCTTCCCAACAGTGAAGATATGGCTCGCTACACAACACTTTGATACTGCCGTCGAACTGCATGCTGGTTGATACCATGGGTTGAAATCGCAGGTGGTAGATTTCTAGAGAGACAGTATCGATAAACTTGTGGCGCGATATGATAAGTTCCTCAGTTTGAACGGAGATTATGTAGAAAAATAGCTTAAGGGTGTACCTTTAAAATGTATATAATAATAGTTGGTTTTTCCACATTGTTAATTTTTCGTTTCAAAACGCCTGTTACTTTCTGGATACTCCTCATATTTGGTCTGCAATGTGACGACCTTTATTTGTTGCATAAGCGATATTGTACTCCTTGCATACTTCGCCTAGAATATTAATTCCCTTACCATCATGAACTAGACACATTTTCAACTTCGTTCCAGTTCCACAAAATTTTTATCCAGCAATATGAAGTTCGACTGACGGATTCTCGAGAATATCGCCCCCACCTCTATTGATACGTTTCCTAGCACCCACTTCATGCTGTTGTTTGGTTTGAAATATGCATGTTCTGTCATATACCAAATTGCGAGCATTCACACAACTGTTGTACCTTGATGAGAAGCTTAGCTGCTCCTGCTCCTTCAAAGTCATGACACGTATTGTGAGGAACACATCAGGTTCAGAGCTTTTGTGTAATCCATTTGTAAAAATTTCATGCAATTTCTTCACCATCACTGACCTTTAAGATGTAAATTCTCAAATTAGTGTGCTGCTCCTTGGAAACTGCAAAGATCTCCGTTGACTAGTTCAGAAAGTAGGACTTCTCAAATGCAGTTTTGTATTTCGAAATATGTATCAAATCACCTACACTGAACTTCTGCTTGATGGATCCTTCATTTAATATGATTGCGAACTGTATTTTGAAGCCCATTATAATGGACACCAATAGGCCTCTTCTTCATTGTATGACGAGTGATGCAACTACACTTGTCAATGATTTGTAGTAGAATGTTTAGCCATTTCTATAAACCTTGAAGATTAAATTGCTTTCAAAATTGTTCAAATGGCTCTGAGCACTATGGGACTCAGATGCTGTGGTCATCAGTCCCCTAGAACTTAGAACTACTTAAACCTAATTAACCTAAGGACATCACACACACCCATGCCCGAGGCAGGATTCGAACCTTCGACCGTAGCAGCAGCGTGGCTCCGGACTGGAGCGCCTAGAACCGCACGACCACCGCGACCGGCCAAATTGCTTTCACATCTGGTTTTTAATCATCCTGTTCAGCAGATCTAGCTTTCAGATGGGAGAGTGTCGATTAGTGGTGTGTAGCATTCCATTACCACTTTGAATTGTTTATTGTAAAATTCACCTCCATGGTCGGTTTGAAGGTTGTTAGGACAGTGATTCGTTCCCATCTGCAGCAGTTGTTCAAAAACCTCTGCAATATATTTCCTGTCTTTACCTTCACAGGCAGAGCCCAAGTGAATCTGGAATGTGTATTTGTGGCCATTTGAATGTGCCTGAAATCTTTATCCGATCGTGAGTAGGCCGGCCGAAGTGGCCGTGCGGTTAAAGGCGCTGCAGTCTGGAACCGCAAGACCGCTACGGTCGCAGGTTCGAATCCTGCCTCGGGCATGGATGTTTGTGATGTCCTTAGGTTAGTTAGGTTTAACTAGTTCTAAGTTCTAGGGGACTAATGACCTCAGCAGTTGAGTCCCATAGTGCTCAGAGCCATTCGATCGTGAGTAGTATCACATATCTGTGAGATCAACTTGTCCTAAGTCATTCAATCCTTACGTTATCATATGTCTGCGTGGGAATGTTCTGTGTGCTGGCCTGTAAAGCTCATGAACAATCATTTCCATAATTGCACAGTGATGTGTCTATCTTGAAGCTCCGATACGACTGACATGATTTCGTTTGTTGACCTGTATTCCCTGTAGCTGCCGATGTTGCGTGTATCCTGATCAGTCTATGATTTCATTGGGGTCATCGTAACACATATTCTCAAGGGGTATATTGTTCTGTCTTATGTTGAACTTCAACTCCTTTGCCTGCACTATGTGCATCTGCTAACGCTGGTTTTATTACATTCGTGTATTTGTCACTCTTTGATGCTTTCATTCATTGAGGGGTTGCCCTTGCTATGCATGTCAGTCATGTGTAATATCTGACCAGATGCTTTTATCTCTTTCATGGTATACTTTTTCACGTTCGAAATTGTTAAGAATATCAGTTCCAATAAACTGAGCGTTCTTTCACATTTCTTATCCACGACTCATATTGGATTCTCAGTTAAACGTATTGGGTGCTTACCTAACACACATGGTTACCTATACCTACGCTAATGTGCTTAAAACTTTAAGGAAGGTATTGCAGGCAATGTGTTGAAGTCTGGCTGTAGTGAAGACATGCTGAATTGGCTGATGAGCGCCTGAACCCAGAGGTGGTGCACTGTTCATTCAAAATTTTAAATTGCAAGTGTTTGAGACATTTGTTTACAATGTTCCACCTGACTGCTGTGAGCACAAGCACTTTCCATTAAGTTATGCACACTTACAGAAATTGTAATCAGGTTGCTTTCGACAATTATGCAATAAATAATTGTAGTTTACTTAATACCACAACAGCAGAAAGACGCTTCAGTCACATCCTCAGCACAGTAAATAGAAAGCGCCTGCAAATTAGCATCAGCGCTTCCATCACGTCATGCTGTGGAAAAAATGGGCAAATACACAAAACTGAATGCATAGCAGTATGATGGCTTTATTGTAGCAGAGTTAAAACACAAAAACTTGAAAACGAGTAAAGTTACGTGTCCATCATTACAAATTACCAGTATGTACTTCAAACTGACATTGATGCAGCACCCATGTTTACCAAAAGGGCGAACTAATCTGTAATTATTTATCACTTGCGTAGCGTTCGGAAACTGACTCGGTTTTAAAGGTCCTTTGGTAAATGGTTATTTCCACACCTTCTTAATCAAGAACAAGCGTAATTACTCTCGAGGGGGGTACGTGTGAATGATTTCATGACGCTCATCGTATGGTGGAAGTGAAATTCCTTGAGAAATCAAAGTTCAAGAAGTTTCAGGACGGTAAGGGCACTGAGTTGCAAGATTACAGATAAATGTATCCAACTATATTTCTAGCCTTGGAAACCACTATGTGTGTAGTGTAAGTCGATCACGTGATCATGAAATCACTTCAGGTCGTGACTTCTAAAAAAATTGGAATATGTATTTACACAATGGATGACAAAAAAATCACGAACCAACAAGTCACGTTACATGAAGTTTTCTATTTGTGTGTTTGATGCATTTACAAATATTATGTTATCCGTAGTAGCGCTAGGGTAGCACCTCAGTTCTACGACGCTATGCTAAAGTCAGTATACTGGCATAAAGTACCCGCGATTACCCCGTTATGATCAGTCTAATGTGTAATTATTATTTACCACTGACATTCCATGGTTCGTGAAATGATTTGAATTTTCAAGTGCGTTTCTCGACGTGCGTATTACGTAAGGTAACGTGACTTGCTCGTCAGGCTCGGATTCTTATTAGTTTGCATTAATAGAAGTGGTATATAATTATTTTAAATAAAAGTGAAGAGACTGTGAGCTATGACACTTTCCATCTTAAAAGAAAACTGAAGATTTAATAATATCCTCTACAGACACCCCCCTCTCGGCAGCATCGGACAGTGAAGTTGACTTTTATTTTAGTAAATTCCTGCTTAGTCTTCAATGACGCTGTCGTAGACAGGGCTTTGTCGGAACTTTGACAATGCGTGAAAAACAAGATTCATGGTAAATCTTAACGTTCAACACTTTAAACCCGATTATTTTATTATAACGAGTACTAGGAATGTATTTGTTATTACATAATGAATTTTCCTTAAAGCTGGATATTGGGTATTTCTGTTAATAAGACTGTACAGGCAACTCCAGCACCCCACAGACAGGGTCAACGTCATACTTGATCTGTGGAATAAAAATAATTTTAGAGCGTTTTAAGGTCGTCTTCATACCGCGTGCAGTGACTGGTTTGTAGTGCAAGGAAGCGCCTCTGTTAACACGCGTGGGTTTGCTATCGGGCGGCCATCTTTTGAGGATTTAAATCTGCGTGAAACAGGTTCGTGCGTTGTGTCGCTGAAAGGAATTCTGGACTATTACCACGAGCGACACACAGGGCGTGGAGTCTCTGACGCGAAGATGATTTCCCGCGGTTATTTGAGTCAGCGCGTAAGTGCGTTGAGCCCGCTAGGTAGCTAACGTACACGCAAGATATAGAGACGACTTGTCATATGGTAGTCACTATTGCTGGGTGCGCACTGTCGCAGATATTTCTTCTCGTATGTTCGGCAGTAATTGACAGGCGGTAGCGTTCAAACTCGCGGTACTTACCCATGCTGCCATATCCTTTTAAGGACCTCTCTGTCTAATTTACTGCGGGCAGAGACGAGTAGGACCCAGCACACAGCTCCAGAGAGCATCAGTCCATCGTCAGCCAGCAAGCTACGAATATAGGATGTGTGTAGGTTTTTCAACAGCGTTTTTTGTTTTGTTCTATCGAGTGGCAGTGACTCTACAGTTATCGCGTACGTGTAGAACTTCTTTTTCAGCAGCCAACGTTTGTGATGTCCGCAGTTTTAAACACGGGTGGCATACAGGGGAGATATGCCGATGTATAAAGGGAGAGGTGGAGGGGGGGTAGGGGGGTGGCGGCTCTGTGGAATAGAGTGAGACGTAGGGCCATGTTTAGAAGGTTATTTTTTCCCATTAATGAATGTGCATGTGACGTTCACAAGTTGAATCCCATTGGTGGTCGGTTCATTGCAACTGTGGTTACGTTTTTGGAGAATCAGTATAGCTAATATTCGTATCGACATACAGTGCGTGAACTCTACAGCTCTCCAACGTCGCATTTTATCGTATAGCAACAGAGATACCGTCACCTCTGTACGTCGATGACCTTGTATGTAGAAATAGTTCACTTTTGCTGCACTGTGGGCATTGGTTAGTCTCATTTGCGTGACATTACACAGTAATATTGCAAGAGTTTATTTCGTGTTACATGTCCTTTTATTCTGCCTGGGAGCACTGGCAGATCTCGCCCATCATCAGTGTACTTGTAGAATTATATTTTTCGTTACGGCTTTCCTGATATGCTCAGTATGGACCGTGTGTAGGGGACTCATGACATGTTTCAGGGAAAAACTAGACCAACCTTACCAGCGTGATAGATACAGAGGGATCGGCAGCACTCTTGCTTGGATTTCTTTTTGTAATTACTTACAAGTCTTCTAGCAATGTCTCAAACTCACTAATAATGCAGTAGTTTATATAGTGTTTTGGTAGGTTACATGCCTTTTTATTCTATCTGGGAGCTCTGTTAGATCAACTGACGTTGCCTATGCGTTTTTTTCTCCAGTGCTAAAAGTTCAGTGGCTATTGATCCAGAGAAAAACGGAGAGGGAAGGTGAGTCCTTGGCACTTAATCTGAAAAGCTGGCCACAGATATCCGCCAGCAAACGCATAGACACTGGCTTGATAAGGAAGCCTTGTAATTAAAGTGGGCTAAAAGCCCCTCACTGAATGCTTGATGTAGTACCAGTGTCTTTTCCTGAAGCAACTAGGTCGTTCGCGTCACGGACGAATACACACACACGTAACGCAAATTTCTCTAGCTTTTCTGGGACCACAGGCCTGGCCGTACTTCACCTGTCACGTTTGATTTGCGGTCTACCCCAACAGATGCCACATTGTGCTTATGTTGTAGAGTTATACCATTGGTTGGATGTATCTACCTCGAATGATCCACAGTGGTTGAGGAAATTGATCAGCTCTCAAATTGGGTATTTTGTAGTGTTGTATTAATTCTTATAAACACATTACGAAACATTGGTTGACTGTCGTGGAAATCAGTAAAGGTCAGAATCATGCTACGACATCACAAATATACTGTGACATCATTTTCTGTAAGAATATGTTCATTTTATAACATAAACTGTGAAGTCAGACAATCTATTAACTTAGTGGTGGCACGCAGCGCTTTCAGAAATGGGTGAATGTCAGAGTTTTTTGGTGTGCCGTCATTAGTTTTGTGGTAAATGTCTTGATATTATTTTCACCACTAGGGGTACATGTTCGCTTTCTAAAATACACACACACACACACACACACACACACACACACACACACACGAGTATTGAAGATGGTTCAAAAGTGGTTCAAATGGCTCTGAGCACTATGGGACTTAACTTCTAAGGTCATCAGTCCCCTAGAACTTAGAACTACTTAAACCTAACTAACCTAAGGACATCACACACATCCATGCCCGAGGCAGGATTCGAACCTGTGACCGTAGCGGTCACGCGGTTCCAGACTGTAGCGCCTTTAACTGTGTGGCCACACCTGCCGGCTGTATTGAAGAGGGGGTTTTGCAGCAGTAAATAATTCGGATACTTTTGTGCACATGCTGCATTGTTATCGACTGAGAGCATCGAGACATCGATGAGACGCGACGCGACACAACACGACGTTGACGTGACGTCAAAAGCAGTGGGATGAAACTCGGATAATTGAACAAATACCTAAAATTGTGGAAAATATAGTAAAAATGCGAATAATTGTAGAAAAATGTCGAAAAATACGTATAACTGAGGAATATGTGGAAAATACAAAAAAAAAAGTTGACAAATGAGTGGTCTCGTAAATTGGTGCCTCGAATGACGTAAAGTCGCGTAAAATTAAACTTAATTTGTTATTAACAAATAACCACACACTAGACCTCGAGTAATGGGACTTGACGTAATTACAATTAGATTAATTTGTTATTAAGAAATAGTGACACCCTTATCTGTCCCTATGGTTCACAACTCCAGAATGAAGCCACCCGCTCAAATGATGTGTTACAAAAGTAGGAAGGGGGCAGGTTTGTGCTTGAACCTTTATTGGTACAGGGGGAGAGTAGTCTGTGTGTGAGAGGGGGAAGGTAAAGGAGGGGTGGGTTTCCTTCTAATTTTATATCACACGTGTCCAGTCTCTCGCTACGTCATGAACTGAGTATAACTAGTCGACTTGCCGGTGACTACCTGGATGGAGGAGAGTGGTCAGTGACTTTGAATATGCAGCTAGCACAAACGTGTAACCAAGACATCGGAAGGTGTAATCTGATACTCTCCGTATCAGCAATTCCCACTATGTCTAGGACCCACACTACTTATCTTCTCTCTCTCTTAAAATCAAACTCTTTTAAATTGCGTGTCTCTAAATCGCGTCCCTTTGAATCTAGAATGACCCTTGCTATCGTACTCGCTCGCGGTGGACAAGACATCATACTGGTGTGGTGTGAGTTTCTGGCAGGCCTTCGCAACCGGCCAAGTGACGTGCAGGGCAGCCACTGAGGTATTTCTGCAGCTGGCTGCAAGAACAGCGCTGGTGCAGTACCCTGCTTCGAGGCGTTCGGCCATCAGTGGATGACTGGGTTGGTATATGGTGCTGCACAGCACGCTGTTCCCGCACCCGACTGCGTGACGGGAGCCTGGCAGCTGTGGTAACGCACTCGGCCAGAAGGAGCAGGAATGCACCCAGCTCAGCCGGTAGTATCATTCCTCTGACACTGTGCATCGACCAGCACATTCTCCGCCTCAGTCATCGGTCGAATGTACGGTTACGATAATCCTTCCTAATCGAGCAACGTCACTAAATGGGTTGCTCTGCCAGCTATTGCTGATGGCTGAGTGCTTTTGAACTGAAACCTCCAACGCGAGACTGTCGAGTAGGTGCCACCATTTGTCACTCCAACCAGTCTCTATCGATCGTGGGTTCGACGTGGGGCTTGAACACTTCCCACCAGCGTCACAGAGTGGTGGCAGTACTTGCGTCACCAAGCTGACAAGGTGGAATGCGTCAACAGGATCGCTGCACTCCGCCAGGTGAAGCTGTCTGACCGTACGACTGCAGACGTCAATCGTCCGACACCGGCACGGGCACCTCGGCTACTGTCAAACATTTTTTGTCACTTGATGCCCTCAATACAGTACTTCGAGTTCAGAAGCATTCTTGACTCCGTATCTGTCGCCGAGCATCCAGAAATGCTGCTCCAGCGTGAAGACTGGTGACATTACGTGAAATGTATGGCTCAGCGCTGTGAGGTCTCCAACCACGGCAGGTGTTGTGCCAGTTGGACATATTCGGACACTTAAGATAAGGTAATGATCCTGGCACTTCGATGTGGCACTTAGTGTAGTAACCGCTACCGTTCCGGTCGCGGGGTTGCCGAGAACGAAGCGCGGTGGGACCAAAGGGGAACGGCCGCGAACAAACAAACGAATCCACAACGTTCACTTGTACACGGAAACAAGTAATGTAAACACGCTGTCTGTAGGCGAGATATAGACTCACGTGAATATCAAACTGCCTAGCTGAGCTTTTTTTTTCCTTTATTGAATTTCAATTCCCCCCCCCGAAGGGGGCGGGCTGGCAGCAGCTTAGTACGCTGCTCTACAGCCTACAGACTTTTTAAAGACGTAAGTAGAAAAGAAACAAGAAAAACAGGCGATAAAACGGTGACAAATTGTAAAACGTCGGAAAATTGTGGAAAGTTAAAACATAAAGCAAAGGGGTTGGCACTGTTAATAAAATACACAGGAAGCAGACAAGTAACATAGTAGACACACAATTAAAAAAAAACATGGCGACAGTCTGGTTTCTGTTCGCAAGAGATAAAAAATCACACCCAGCGACAGTATGATGGCCGTTCGCAACACTTTCCAAGACACAACACGGAACACTCACTGTAAAACACCCTAGCTGAGCTTTTTTTTTTCTTAATTGTGATTTCATTCACCTGCCCCATATGGGCAGGGGAGGGCTGTCAGCAGCACAATCCCCGCTCTTCAGCCGAGTGACACGACAACTAAAACAAGAATAAAATAATACATACATAAGGAGATAAAAAAGGGGAACATAAAACAGAGCAAGGGGAGAAAATAGAGGTAAAAATACACTGACATGTAGACGTTCATGGGGGACAGTTAAAAAAGTCACCAGAAAGTTAAAAAAAAGCACAGTTGGCGATTCTTAAAACACAGAGAAGACACTGGATGCGCGCGCACAGGTTAAAAGTTGGCCACAGTATTAAAAACAATCCGAAACAACACACTTAAAACCCACTTGGAGCACACACGACGAAGAATAAAACTACCAGGTGGGACCTGCCGAGGGAAAGGTCAGAGAGGATGGAAAAGGAGGGGAGAGCATGGGGCAGCTGGGGAAGCGGCGGGATGAAGAGAGGAGGGGCAACCGTGGGTTCACGAAGAGGCAGGAGACACATGGGGCGGGAGAGGAAAAGGGAAGACAGGGCAGGAGGGAGTGCAGAGACACTGAAAGAAGGCACAAGAGATGGAGAGTAGGAGGGGAAATCCGCTCAGAAGGAGGGAGGGGGAGCCCTGAGGAGGAGGCAGGAAGAGGGGGTTAGAGTTGGTAGGAAGGGTAGATGTCAGGGCGAAGCTCATCATCCGGGAGGGGTAGACGGTGGAAGTCGTGTTGGGAAAGGAGATGGAGGGTGTGGAGATGGAGAGAGGGAGGGACACAACGGTAAAGGCGCGGCAACTGGTTGGGGTTGGAGAGGAAGGGAGACACCAGGGGGTGAGGGGGATCAAAGCGGTGGACAATATATAGTGTGCGGATGTGTTCAAGGAAAAGGAGAAGGGGGGGAAGGGGATGAGGTCATAGAGGATGCGCGTGGAAGACGGAAGGCGGATGCGGAAGGCGAGGCGGAGTGCATGGCGTTCGAGGATTTGGAGGGCTTTATAGAACCGGGGAGGGGCGGAAATCCAAGCGATGCTGGCATAACAAAGGATGGGGAGATCATGTAGGTGTGAAGGATGGTGGAAGGATGCAGACCCCACGTCCAGCCGGACAGGAGTTTCAGGAGGCGGAGGCAGTTGTGAGCTTTTTTTTTGGATGGTAAGGAGATGGGGAGTCTAGGTGAGGTGGCGGTCGAGTGTGAGGCCAAGGTATTTGAGGGTAGGAGTGAGGTGGATAGGACGGCCATAAATGGTGAGGTAGAAATCATGGAGGCGGAAGGAGCAGGTGGTGCGGCCTATGATGATCGCCTGGGTCTTGGAGGGATTAACACGGAGGAACCACTGGTTGCACCAAGCGGTGAATTGGTCAAGGTGGGTTTGGAAGGCACGTTGGGACCCTTGAAGGGTAGGATAAAGGGCTAGGAAGGTGGTGTTATCAGCGAACTGGAGAAATGAACAGGAGGGGGAGGTTTGGGCATATCAGGAGTGTAAAGGAGACAGAGGAGAGGGGAAAGGACAGAACCTTGGGGCACGCCGGCAGAGGGGTAGAAAGTACGGGAGTTGGAATTGTGGATAGTCACATAGGAGGGACGATGGGAGAGGAAGGAAGCAACGAGACGGACAAAGTTGATGGGGAGAGCATAGGTCTGGAGTTTGAAAAGGAGCTTGGGATGCCAGACACGGTCATAGGCGTTCTGGAGATCAAGGGAAACAAAGATAGCAGAGTGACGGGAGTTAAGCTGGAGGGAAAGAAGATTGGTAAGGTTAAGGAGCTGGTCGTCGGCAGAGAAGGAAGGCCGGAAGCCACATTGGGTAAGAGGAAGGAGGCGGTGCTGGTTAAGGTGGCGGTGGATACGGCGAGAGAGGATGGCCTCAAAGACCTTACTGAACACGGAGGTGAGGCAGATGGGACGATAGGAAGAGGTAGCAGAGGGGGGTTTGTTAGGCTTAGGGAACAGCAGGACATGGGAAGTCTTCCACAGGTCAGGATAAAATCCAGGGGAGAGGAGGACATTGTACAGGGTAGCAAGGACAGACAGGAAGGATGGAGGGGATTCCTTGAGGTGACGGTAGGTGACGCCATCATGACCAGGGGCGGTGTTGCGTTTGGAGTGGAGGACGAGTGTGATGTCTTGCATGGTGATGGGAGTGTTGATGTCGGAGGGGGGTAACCGATCCAAGTACTGGAAGCTAGGGGCGAGCGGGGGGACAGAGGTGTCAGTGTGGTCAAGGACAGTGGGGAAGAGGGAGTAATCAAAATGGGGATCGTCAGGAATGGAGAAGACCTCGGATAGGTGGGAAGCAAAATGGTTAGCCTTACTGAGGTTGTCAGGAAAGGGTCGATCGTCATGGAGGATGGGGTAATGCGGGGTGGGATGGCTACCAGTAAGGCGGTGGAAGGCTGACCAGTACTTGGAGGAGTTGACAGGGAGGCGTGTGCATGGCGTGTGCATGTCTGACGCCAGTCCCGGCGTTTCTTTGCTGTAAGGAGGTTCCGGGTATGTCACTGTAATTGCCGGTGGCGGGTGAGAGTATCCCAGTCACGAGTGCAAAGGAAGGAGCGGTAGAGCCTGCGGGATTCACGCAGAAGAAGGACGGCCTGTGGAGGAAGCGTAGGGCGGTGAGGGTGGATGAGTTTTGTAGGGACATGAGCCTCCACAGCGTCAATGATGGTCTTCTGAAGGAAGGAAGAGGCATGTCATCAGGGTGGTGGAAAGTGAGGGGTTGGCTTTCGATCTGTAAGGCAATGGATTCCCGGTAGACATCCCAATTGGCATGGTGGTAGTCATGAACAGACTTTGGAGGGGCAGCTGGGTGGGTGGCTGCAGTGGCGGGACGGGTAGAGGAGATGGTGAGAAGGACAGGGACATGGTCACTACCAACAGGATCGAGGACATCAACGGCATTGCGACCAAGGAGGTTGGGAGAAGCAAGGATGACATCGGGGGTGGAGTTACTTTCAGGACAGGTGTGCTGTGGGAGAGGAATAAGGTCACCATGGAGGGTGGCAAGGAACTGATGCCACCGCCGAAGGGTGGCAGGGTCACGGCTGTGGATGTTGAGGTCAGCGGCGATCACATAGGTGGAGAAGGTATGGTCAACATGGGAAATGAAGTCAAAGGGGAGAGGAGCTGTGGGGCGAATATAGATAGTGGCACAGGTGACGGTGAGGGAGGGAAAAAATAGGCTGAGGAGAAGGTGTTCGGTTGGGTCATTGAGGAGGGGTTGTGGCCAGACAGGGAGATGCCTGAGGTGGTCTATAGCGACCCCGCCATGAGCTAGGGGAAGGGGATTGTCAGTGCGGTGAAGGAGATAAGGGGAGATGCGGACCACATGGTGGGGTTGGAGGAAGGTTTCATTAAGGATGAAGGAGTCACCCTGGTGCTGGGAGAGGGTGTGCATGAAGAGGTATTTGTTTGCAGGGAGGGAGCGAATGTTGAGGTAGAGGAGACGATACTGTTGACGAGCCATGAGGTTGGTTATGGGAAGGGTGCGGGAAGGGGAGAGAGGGGCTTAAACGAGGGTGTCTAGGCAGGTGAAGGTAAAGTGGGCCTGGTTGTGGGAGTATGTGGCGTAGGTGTTTAAGTGGAAAACAGAGCGGGCAGTGAGGGAAATCTGCTGGAGTGTGTGGGGGCGCTGGAAGGGGTGGATGTTCTACAGGACAACGGTGAGGAACCAGATGATGTCTTCTGCTGTAGGGGGAGGGTGGAGGGAATTGTTAGGATGGATGGGTGGGTCAATGGGGCGATCGGGGACAGTGAGTTCAGGGTTGGTGGGAGGGGGCTTGGCTTTGCATTTGGAGGAATAGGTGGGGTGAGGTTAATTGCAGGTGTTGCAGGATGGGGGGGGGGGGGGGAGGCGAGGTTGGGACACTGTTTGAGGAAGTGAGAGGCTTTACAATGGGGGCAGGTGGGTGGGTTCTTGCAGTTTTGGGTGAGGTAGTCATTGTACAGAAGACAACGCTGGCTGCAGTAGGATTGAGGAGGGGAACGGGACGGGTCAACAGGGTGGCGGCGGTTGAAAATCAGGGATCCCTGCGTGAGGAGGTGGTCGATGGAGGAGGCGGACTCTGTAAATATACGCATGAGGAAAGTAGGGCCAGAGGAGTTGTAAATACTGTGGGCAGAGCGGGCTTCCAGGGAGGGGTGGGCATTCAGTTCCGCCAACACCTCAGCCTCCGTGACCACAGGGCTGAGTTTTGTGATGACGGCAGTGAGGGTCGGCGGATGACGAGGTGGTTGGGGTTGACGAGGAGAGGAGGATATAAGGAATGTGGTGAGGGATGCATGGGGCTCAAAGGTGATGCGGGGAAGGTGCTGGAGGAGATCAGTATGGAAGGACGGAGAGGGAGACTTGATGAGAACAGAGTCTCTGCGAGGGATAAGTTGGGTGATGGGTGCACTGGGGATGTACTTCCAGATTTCAAGGGTGAGGGTGCGGGCATCCAGGAATTTCGGATCAGGGTTGGCTAGGACAAAGGTATACAGGGAGGGGGCTGGAGAGGAGGGAGGTGGGGTGATATCCATAGCGGGGTCAGTGGGAGGTGGGGCGGGCAGTGGCTTTTTGGATGAAGGAGTAATGGAGAGGTCGCCACTGGGCCGTTTGGAAGATTTTTTGGCGGGTGTTGCCTGGGAGGAGGGATGAGGGACTGGATGGATGGGGAGGTGGTGGGACGCAGGGCCCTCCTGTGAGGCAGTAGCACCGGATGAGAGGGTAGGGCGCTCTGTGGCGGCGACTGTGGCGCGGCGGGGGGAGACTCTGGCAGGGGAAGCAGTGGTAGTCGCAGGGGGGGGGGGGGAGAGGGGGAAAGTCGTCTCGGCGGGCGACAGGAGCGGGAGGGGGGTTGGGAGCAGGGACAGAGGCAGGAGCAGGAGCAGCAGCAGGGGCAGTAGCAGGGGTAGGAGCAGGATTGACGTACAGGTGGGAATACAGCGATGGAGAGGAGATAGATGGGGAGGAGACTGTGAGTAGGGGAGGTGCATGAGACGGGGGAATCCCAGAGGAAGCACGCCATGATGTAACAGTGGGGGCAGGTGAAGGAGAGGTGTAGATGATGGTGGTAGTTGGGGTGTCCATGATTGCAGGCGGCAGCAAACACCGAGAGACGGCGGCAGCGACAGCGGCAGAAGAAGCGGCGAGCACCAAGAGACGGCGGCAGAAGAAGCGGCTACCAGGCGGCGGCGGCAGAAGAAGAAGCGGCGAGCACCGAGAGACTGCGACCAGGCGGCGGCGGGCAGCAGTGATGGCGTGTAGATGTGCAACAACGCGACAGGCACGGTTGGGGCTCTTCCACGTCGAAGATACACCCTGAGAGTAGCCCAGGCAGTGCGAGTCCTCGATGAGGAAGTGAGGGAATCCAACCCACGAATGCCTAGCTGAGCTATTTTTTTTTCCCTTTATTGTCATTTTGAAACCTATATTACAGGCAGGCCTGCAGCAGCACACTACGCCGCTCTTGGGCCGCAGAGAAACACAAATAGACAAATGAAGACATTTCGAGAATAAACATGATGGACATATAAACGGAGACAAACACTTTTTAAAATACAAGGTGCCGTTCATGGACATAGAGTCCAAGAGAAAATTGTTCATACACTTGGACATAGACAGAGACGAAAATTGTCACACATGAACGTAGGTGCACAAAACGAATAACACTGAAGCACTTAAGCACAAAACGACGGCACACACAGAACACGAGGCGTTGATCCCCAGTGCGCTAATGTTCACTAACCGTGTACGAGTCTGGGGACCTGCCAAGAGAGGAGGAGGGGGGGTGGGACAGGGAGAGGGGAGAGCAGATGCCACGGGCAGGGGAGATAGGGGGAAGGGAGGAAGGTGGAGGGGAAGCCCGGGGGATGAGGGAAGGAGGGAGGGGATTGGGGAAAAGGAAAGAGAAAGAAGGGAGGGTGCCTAAAGGAAAGGACAAGGAAGAGGGGGGGCGGATCAAAGTTGATAGGAGGGGTAGATGGAGGGGAGGAGGACATCATCAGGGAGGGGGAGCTGGCGGAAGCCACCTTGGGAGAGGGTGTGGAGGGTGGAGAGATGGAGACCGGGTGGGACGTGGGAATACAGACGCGGCAGCGGGCGGGGGTGAGAGAGGATGGGTGAGACAAGCAGATGAGGAGGATCGAGTTTGCGGGAGGTGTACAGGATCCGTATCCTTTCAAGGAAGAGGAGGAGGTGGGGGAAGGGGATGAGATCATACAGGATCCGCATGGGGGAGGGGAGACAGATGGGATAGGCGAGGCGGAGAGCATGGCATTCAAGGATTTGGAGGGATTTGTAAAAGGTAGGGGGGGGGGGCGGAGATCCAGGCCGGATGGGCATAACAAAGGATAGGGCGGATGAGGGATTTATAGGTGTGGAGGATGGTGAAGGGGTCCAGACCCCACGTACGGCCAGAAAGGAGTTTGAGGAGACGGAGTCGGGAGCGTGTCTTGGCTTGGATTGTCCGGAGATGGGGAGTCCAGGAGAGGTGACGGTCGAGGGTGACGCCAAGGTACTTAAGGGTGGGAGTGAGGGCGATAGGACGGCCATAGATGGTGAGATAGAAATCAAGGAGGAAGGGGTGGTTTTGCCTAAAATGATCGCCTGGGTTTGGAGGGATTGACCTTGAGCAACCACTGGTTGCACCAAGTGGTAAACCGATCAAGATGGGATTGGAGAAGGTGTTGGGAGCGCTGCAGGGTGGGGGCAAGGGCAAGGAAGGCGGTGTCATCGGCAAACTGGAGGAGGTGGACTGGGGGTGACGGCGGCAGCATGTCCGCCGTATACAAAAGGTACAGAAGGGGGGAGAGGACGGAGCCTTGGGGCACACCGGCGGAGGGGAAAAAGGTGTAGGAGTCGGTGTTGCGGAGGGTGACGTAGGAAGGATGGTGGGAGAGAAAGGAGCCGATCAGACGGACGTAGTTAATGGGAAGGGCGAAGGTTTGAAGCTTGAAGAGGAGACCAGAATGCCATACGCGGTCATAAGCGCGTTCGCGGTCCAGGGAGAGGAAGATTGCGGAGCGACGGGAATTAAGCTGGTCGGAAAGGAGATGAGTGAGGTGAAGGAAAAGATTGTCGGAAGAGAAGGACGGCCGAAAGCCACACTGGGTAACGGGTAGGAGGCGGTGCTGGCGAAGATCCTGGTGGATGCGGCGGGTGAGGATAGATTCCAGGACCTTGCTGAAGACCGAGGTAAGGCTGATGGGACGGTAGGAGGAGATGGCGGACGGCGGTTTGCCAGGTTTAAGGAACATCAGGATATGGGAGGTTTTCCACAGGTCGGGGTAGTAACCGGTGGACAGGACTACATTGTAGAGCCTAGCCAGGATGGAGAGGAAAGAGACAGGAGATTCACGAAGGTGACGGTAGGTGACACAATCGTGACCAGGAGCGGTGTTGCGTTTTGTGCGGAGTGTAGCAATGAGATCCTGTGTAGTGATAAGGGCATTGAGTTCTGTGTGTGCAATGTTGTCCAAGTACTGGAAACCAGGAGCAAGGGGAGGGACAGAGGTGTCAGTGCGATCGTGGATATCCGGGAAGAGGGAGTAATCGAACTAGGGATCATTGGGGATGGAAAACACATCGGACAGGTAGGAGGCAAAGTGATTGGCCTTACTAAGGGCATCAGGGAAGGGGTGATCATCATGGAGAAGAGGATAGTAGGGGAAGGGTTTAGTTCCGGTAAGGCGACGGAAGGCTGACCAGAACTTGGACGAGTTGATAGGTAGGGTAGCATTTAAACGGGTGCACGTCTGTCGCCAGTCCCGGCGTTTCTTAGCCGCAAGCAAATTACGAATGTGTCGCTGGAGTTGCCGGTGGCGTCGTAGTGTGTCCGGGTCACGTGTGCGGAGGAAGGCACGGTAGAGACGACGGGATTCACGGAGGAGGAGGATGGCCTGTGGGGGTAAGGTAGGATGGTGGGGGTGGACGGCGACAGTAGGGACGTGGGCCTCCACGGCCTCAGACAAGGTCTGCTGGAGAAAGGAGGCGGCATGGGTTCCATTGTCAGGGTGGTGGTAGGTGAAGGGGTGGCGATCGACCTGGGTGGAAAGGGTATCCCAGTAGGCATTCCAGTTGGCACGGGAATAGTCATGGATGTACTTAGGGGGAGGGTCATTTCGAGGGTCAGGGCGGGGGCGACGACCGTCTGAAACGGTAAGGAGGACAGGGAGATGGTTGCGACCATCCACCGTTATGCGCCCAAGGAGGTTGGGGGAGGAAAGGATAACATCGGGAGTGGAGTTGGATTCGGGACGGGTGTGCTGGGGGATGGAGATGAGGTCGCCTTGAAGGGAGGAGAGGAACCGATGCCACCGCCGTAACTGGGCGGCGGAACGACTATGGATGTTGAGGTCGGCGGCGATCACGTAGGAGGACAAGATATGGTCAATGTGGGAGAGGAAGTCGAAGGGAATAGGGGCGTTAGGGCGGACGTAGATGGTGGCGCAGGTAACGGTAAGGCCGGGGAAGAAGAGACTAAGGATCAGGTGCTCGGTGGGGTCGGGAAGGAGAGGTTGGAGCCGAACGGGGATCTGGCGGTGGTAACCAATGGCAACTCCGCCACGCGCAATTGGGAGGGGATTATCGGAGTGGTGGAGGAGGTAGGGCGAAGTGTGGACGGTGTGGTGGGGTTGGAGGAAGGTTTCATTGAGGAGGAAGGCATCCACGCAGTGGGTGGCAAGGGTGTGCAGGAAGAGGTTCTTGTTGGCGAGAAGGGAGCGGATGTTGTTGAAAAGGATACGGTGCTGACGCGCCATGACAGGGATTTAAACGAGGGCGTCAAGATGGGAGAAGGTGAAATGGGCCTGGTTGTTGGAGTAGGTGGCGTACATTTTGAGTTGGAAAACGGAACGAGCGGCGAGGGAGATCTGTTGGAGGGTGTGGGGGTGCTGAAAAGGATGGACATTCTGAAGGACGATGGTCAGGAATCGGATGATGTCCTCAGTGGTAGGGGATGGGTGAAGGGAATTGCCGCGAGGGGTGGGGGCGTCCAGAGGGCGGACAGGAACGGTGAGTTCAGGAGTGGTAGGAGGGGGTCGGGCCTTACCTTTCTGGGAGTAGGTAGGATGAGGGAGGTTACAGCTATTACAGGAGGGGGGGGGACTGGAGATTGGGGCACTGCCATAAAGAGTGGGCTTGCCTACAGTGCGGGCAGGTGGGGGCCTCGCGGCACTCAGATGTTGGGTGTGCATTATAACGCAAGCACCTTTGGCAGCGGAGGGATTGAGGAGGGGAAAGGGAGGGGTCAACCTTATATGCTGGTTAAAAAGGAGGGCACCCTCCTTCAGGAGACGGTTTATGGAGGGGGCGTGCTCAGAAAAAACCCGCATAAGGTGGGTGGGGCCAGCAGCGTTGTGGATGCAGCGAACCGCATGCACCTCCAGATGGGGATGGGCCTGAAGCTCCGCCAACACCTCCTCCTCCGTGATCACCGGACTGAGCTGAGTGATCATGGCGGTGAGGGTCGGCGGGCGACGTGGGGGTTGGGGTTGGTGGGAGGGAGGTGGGGAAGGAGCAGGGGTGAGGGAGGCATGAGGGCCAAAGCGGGTGACAGGGATGCGGGAAAGGAGGTCTGTGTGGAGGGTAGGGCTGGGGGAGGAGATGAGTACCGAATCACGGCGAGGAGTGAGGAGGTAGATGGGGGCACCACGACAATTCTGGCGAAGGAAGAGGGTGAGGTTCCGGGCTTCAAGGAGGGAGGGATCAGGACGGGAGAGGAGGTAGCGGTAGGAGGAGGGGGTAGAGGAGGAGGAGGAGGGGGCAGGGACGGGCGGGGAGACATCCATGGCATCAGGGATGGGGGAAGGGGGACGAGGCGGAGCCTTTTTGGGAGCAGAGGAGGCAGGGGTGCCACTGGGGCGCTTGACGGCGGTGGGGGAGGTGTGGGGGATGGGAACAACTGGAATGTGGCGGGGAGTGGCAGGTCCCGGGGCTGGAGTCGGCGCCGGAGATGGTGAGGGCGATGGCGAAGGCGATGGTGAAGATGGTGAAGGTGAAAGGTGAAAGGTGAAGGGTGAAGGGTGAGCGTGGGCGGTAGCCCGCCGGGCGACCACCCTGGCGGGGGCCGCAGAAACAGAAGGAGCAAGGGGAGGGAGCGGAGGGAAGGGATCAGACGAGGTGCGGGAGGGAGGAGCTGGGGACTGGGCGACAAATAGGGAGGGAGATGAGAGAGTGAGGAGTGGGGGGATGGACTGAGGGGGAAGTGAAGCGGCACACCACGTGATAGTGGTGGCAGCAGCGGAGGGGTATGTGTATATAATGGCAGTGGTGGTGGCTGTAGAGGAGCTGGTGGGGGCTGACATTACGATAAGGGGGGGAAAAAACAAACACAGTACTAGACAAAGGAGCAAACGAGAGACGGGCTGGGCGACGAGAGACACAGAGGAGAAAGGGACGGAGAAAGACGAAGGAGACCGGGGCCGAAGCCCCACTCTGCTGCCGCTGGGGGGGGGGGGGGCAATCCGGCTGGCTGGTTGGTGGGAACGCCTCTGCTCCTGCTGGCGGCGGATGGTGAGGGCAGCTAGGACCACCGCTGGTGGCGGGGACTGCTGCTGGCCGCTGGATGCTGAATGCTGGCTGCTGGCTGGGGCCGTCGCAGGCGAGGACCACTGCGTGCTACTGGCGGGGACGCTGCTGGCTGCTGGCTGCTGGCGTAGACCGCTGCTGGCGACTGGCGGGGACCGCTGCTGGGAGGACCGCTGCTGGCTGCTGGCGAGGACCGCCGCTGGCGAGGACCGCTGCTGGCGAGGACCGCTGCTGGCTGGACTGCTGCACGCCGACGGGCTGGCTGGCTGGCTGGCTGCAACACCTATCACTTCGATTGGTACCAGAACAGCACAAATCGAAGGGCGGTATTCAACCGAATTACCGCCCGAGATGTAGCTGAGCGAGAGGCAGGCGCTTATATATAGGATAAGGTACGCCGCTATTGGCTGCTGGGACCACGTGCTCCACCGTGGCGCCCTCACGCTATATGCGGGCCAGGAATGCGCGCTGCTACGGCTTACGGCGCGACGGCTGCAGAGGCCTCTAGTGGTAATCGAGGTCCGTGCCGTCTGACGCGGATTCGAAACCCGCGGCGCTCGGTACCAGACTGGGTAGGTATTGCATCTACCACTGCTGAATGTTTCTCCATCCTGGAACCGTTTCCATAGCCATAAAATGACGCTATGGGAGATTTCATCTGTGAATTACCTAGCAAGCCCCAAAGATGACTGTATTACGAATATACTACAATGCCACACACGTTTTCGCTGTGGATCACTGTTTCCGTACGGTCACAATACCGTGCTCTCTGTCTCAGGGGGTACCGAAAAGAAAACGATCCTATGTTGATGTGATTGCAGAGCTCTTGTAGTACTGCGTTATGCTCATACATATAGCAGTATGTACTTCAAACTGAAAGTGATGCATCACTATTCAGTAAGCTAAAGAAGGTTCGGTTTGGTTAGTGTGAATTTTTTTGGTTACAGCTACTTGGTGTGCGTCGTTGTTGTGCTGGTTAATTCTCGTAAACAGCGTGCAGCGGTAAAACTTTCCTTCTTGCTCGGAAAAGGAAACTCTTGCAATGTTAATAACGGTCTTCAAGGATAACACACTGTCAGTGGTTTTCCCGCACTGAAAGAGGTGAAATGTCAAGTGATGACAGCTCGGTCCGGTCGTCTTTCCACAGCCGGAACAGATGAAAATGTTGAAAAAAGTCGCGAAATCATCCTGGAAGACAGACGACGGACCATTTAAGAAGTTGTGAAGCACCTTGTTCTCGCCATTTACGATTTGTTTACCTAGCTGAATGAAGAGATACATGAAAAGAAAGTGTTTTGCCGATGTTGCTGAGGTGAAGAAGAAAACGAGACGACGAAGTTAAACATGTTTCGAACTGTGGAATGGAAAGGTTAGAGTGGTATATAAGAGCGAGTGGAGAGTAGTCTGAAAGGGACTGAAGGTTTATTGTTTATAAATTGAATAAATGTATTTGATCGCTGGGCACCCCTTTGTATATTCAAGACCTCTGTCCATAGCAACAGGTGCAGACACTCGCTCTCGTTCTGGTGTCCTTGCTACCGTCTGGGCCGGCGTAAGGTCGCGTGCTGTGTACTGTGGGAATCTATACAGCTATAATACCTTTATTCTTTTAAATGTAAGGCTTTATTTGCTCATAAGTTGAGAAAATACCGTCTTCTAAATATTTATTTCACCATTTAAAGCACTAACAGAACTATGCAGGGTCATTCCTGAACTATTATGTGTGCAACAAAATCGACATTACTCAACTGTTATTAGCTCTATACAAATAAGCATGAAATCAGCGGGAAGAACCGGCAATTCTTCCGCTGCCTCTGATCTGTGCACACAGTGTCCAAATCATTACACTTCAAGTTAAAAAGTAAAATGTGTCCTGTTATAAACTTACCAGGTTTCAACCTGAGAATAGATCGAACATTCGGAACACACTTCTTAGGACTATGGCAGACAATAAAGCGTTGACACACACTGGTCGGGAAAGCTTGATGAATTTTGTGTTAATTTTTTATGTTACTGGTTTCAGATATATACGCACCGGTACTGACACATAATGGATGATACTCGAATTTTAAAGTTTTTGTAAAGGCAGTAGAGATGTCAAATACGTTTGGCAACGGATCTGTTCATGGTACAAAGGGAAGAATTATTCTTAATTTTTGAAATATTATACAGCGTAATTTTTCTTGGATGATCGCATTAATAACATTCCATTTATATAACCTCAATATCCTCTTCAGTGAGGCAGGCATCACTACTTTTGGAGCGATTTAATTTTAATAAATGTTTCGTTTTATTAGTACACACATGGCCTGCTCTTAGACTGTTACAAGTAGCAATATTTTCTCTTCTCGTGAGCGCCGAGTTAAGAAACCAAGGAAGCATGAAACCTGTTAAGTCGCCCAGCACCATGCGTCCTTTATGTTATGGACCATGTCCATTTATCCATTCCGTTTTTGCTTTGTTGCCGTGTCTACTAGGAAAATCGCGTACGCCTGGGTTACGTCGGTGGGAAGCAGGTGCTGTGGCATCGTCGCCAGTAGGTCTGAACGACTGTTGGTCCTAAAGTCAACAGGTCTCGGTACCCATTCTAAATGAATCAGTTGACGCAGCTGCTTTGCTCGACCGAAACTTTTCAGAATATCATCTGCCAAGGAAAATACAGTTTTTCATTCGGGTCTCTTTGTAACAAACTATAGGGTATCCCTCGAGTCACTACATCTTATGATTTTGTAGACTTTTAAGTAGACTATGTAAAGAACCACTTTATGACTCTCACGCAACTATCGACGCTTCTGTTGGCAACAAGGATGATTGCCCCCGTCCTGAAAACGCGGCCCTTGCAGAGATATACATTTTGGAACCATCTATGCACAATTTGTACTAGTCACGTCTGTTACGATCTAGTTTCGACAGCGCAGAGTATCTCAGTTCACTTCGCAGTCGGGGAGGGGGGGCGGGGGCGGGGGGGGGGGGCGATAAGGAACCATTAGTGATCTATCCATCAAAGACAGCACAGTGCATTTTTTAAGAGATTTCGTTCTCTTGACACACGTCCTCCGTGAAACTTACATTACCACTGTACATTCCTATGTTTCAGACTTCACAATACAACACACATCACAATAAGTTTTGCATCACCCCTGCTCCCAGAACTCCTGAAGACAGACGTTGACCGTTGCATATTGTATCACAGACACAGTCCCTTTGACTGTTCAGAGATGTCACTAAACCCGCCCAAGCCGGCCGCGGTGGCCGAGCAGTTCTAAGCGCTTCAGTCCGGAACCTCGCGACTGCTACGGTCGCAGGTTCGAAGCCTGCCTCGGGCATGGATGTGTGTGATGTCCTCAGGTTAGTTAGGTTTAAGTAGTTCTAAGTTCTAGGGGACTGATGGCCTCAGATGTTTAGTCCCACAGTGCTCGGAGCCATTTGAACAAACCCGCCCAAAGATGTAAACAACCATGCATGAGCAGCGCCTATTAGACGGAGGAGGTCTGACAGCCGATTAGTTCATCATTCGACCAGGAAGGAGCTACACGGCTCGTATTGTCTGTAGTTCAACCATGCCTAGACGGTCAATACCGTTTTTCGATCGCATCCGCATTGTTACTTTGTGGCAGGAAGGTCTCTCAACAAGGGAAGTGTCCAGGCGTCTCGGAATGAACCAAAGCGATGTTGTTCGGCATGGAGGAGATACAGAGAGAGGAACTGTCCATGAGATGCCTCGCTCAGGCCGCCCAAGGGCTACTACTGCAGTGGATAACCGCTACCTACTGATTGTTGCTCGGAGGAACCCTGACAGCAACGCCACCGTATTGAATAATGCTTTTCGTGCAGCCACAGGACTTCGTGTTACTACTCAAACTGTGCGCAATAGTCTGCATGATGCGCTACTTCCGACATCCTTGGAAAGGTCCACCTTTGCAACCACGACACCATGCAGCGCGGTACAGATGGGCCCAACAACATGCCGAATGATCCGCTCAGAATTGGCATCCCGTTCTCTTCACCGATGAGCGTCGCATATGCCTTCAACCAGACAATCGTCGGAGACGTGTTTGCAGGCAACCCGGCCAGACTGAACGCTTTAGACACACTATCCAGCGAGTGCAGCAAGGTGGAGGTTTTGGGGTGGCATTATGGGGGGCCGCCGTACGCCGCTGATGGTCATGGAATAACGGCTGTACGGTACGTGAATGCCATCATTCGACCGATAGTGCAACCATATCGGCAGCATATTAGTGAGATATTCGTCTTCGTGGACGACAATTCGCACCCCCATCATGCACATCTTCAGGATAACGTCATCGCTCGACTAGAATGGTGTGATAAACCTTTTGCATTTCCTTTATGTTTTCGTCTTCTTTAAAGGCAAAGAGAGAAGATGAAGCGGTAGCCCATCATAGAGCCTATGTCTACCGTCATGTATATTTTGACTTTCAGTTGTTAAAAAACAAGAGGATTTTTTCTGGTACCAGTAGGAGGAAGGAAGGATTCGCGCTCAGCTAGTGAACGAGTGAGAAGCACGCCATTTTTGGCGAGTAATTGTAGACCGCCATTTTGGGGTGGCTAGAATAAGTGAGGAGTATGTATTTCATATGTGCACCGTTTAGAAAAATACAGTATTGTTTTATTAACAGAAAGATCGTGTGAGTTGTTATTTCAAATAGTACAATAATTACAAGAACTGAAGCCCACCAGTGTACTTTGGAAAATTACGAAGATCTGATAAGCTTAATGGGAACACGGTCAAGACTTCAAAGGTGAACACGGCAACCAAACGTAACATTATAAAGAATGTTAAGCACAAGTCTACAGCGGAGAAAGAAACTACTTCGCCCTGCAAAATAATATGAACTAATACGAACTTATTTCCAGGCATAGCTCAGCTTATTGTGCTTGTCATTCATACCGAAAAATGAATCTCATTAATTCAATACATTTTAAAAAGCCACGCATTTTATTATCATCTATTACATTATTTTATTGTATTATAATGGCTAGCATGTTCTCCATACATGAACCCTATCGAACATGCCTGGGGTAGATTGAAAAGGGCTGTTTATGAATGACATGACCCACCAACCAATCTGAGGGATGTACTCCGAATCACCGTTGAAGAGTGGCACAATCTGGACCAACAGTGCCTTGATGAACTTGGGGATAGAATGCCACAACGAATACAGACATGCATCAATGCAAGAGGACGTGCTACTATGTATTAGCGGTACCGGTGTATACACCAATCTGGACCACCACCTCTAGAGGTCTCGCTGTATGGTGGAACAGCAAGCAATGTGTGGTTTTCATGAGCAATAAAAAGGGCTGAAATGATGTTTATGTTGATCTCTATTCCAGTTTTCTGTACAGGTTCGGGAACACTCTGAACCGAGGTGATGCTAAGCCGTTTTTTGATGTGTGTATATGATATTGGTAATAAGAGTTTGCGTTTCTTCGACCAGTATGACAGTCTGTACCAGATTTAGTAATCGAAGTAATTTACAATGTAATGCCCAACTGATAGAGGGTGTGACCCTCAACGTACATCGATCACTTAAGAGTTTTTGTCCCGTAAGGAGTGGAGGAACTGCCAATTCCGCGCGCATGACAGATGCGGATTTCGTTTTAGTACAACCTCCACAAATAAGCCGAGCTGCTCATTGCATATGGTCCGTAATTCTCAGTTGTAGCTTGGAAGCGGAGTCATACAACATGCAGCCATATTGTATCTTACTCCTAATTGATTGTACAGATGCAACAGGATCGTAGGGAATGATTCCCAATGAGCGTTAGACAAATCTTTCAGCAAGTTAAAGCCTGATCAGCACTGTCGGCTAAGAATCTTACTACGCGGCATTCGGCTTGAGAGAATGACCACCCATACCGGCGTATCTGGACGGGTTCAATAGTAGAGCAAGCGTGAAAACATTTTCGGAAACCCGTTGAAACCTGGTATATATTGTAAAGATGCGCTGTGGCTGAACGCAAATTTAGTAAGAGGAAAATGAAACACTGTAACAAAAACTACGCTAAGAAAGCTAGATTATCTCTAACTTTAGTTCAAGTGAATATATGTCACACTTTGGAAGTCTTCTGATTGCCGAAGTGTTCGTCGTTTGGTGCGAGAATTTATGAGGAAACAATACTTAGGCGACCGCTGTTCACAATGTAAAACAAATAATCCCTGTCAACAATACTGTGGCAATGATTCTTAATAATTCAAATCATACCGTAGTGTAACACAAAATATAAATAGAACTATTGTGCCAGTTTGTAATACGTAAAATGAATATAACTGTATTTTGTTAAACCACAATGTATTATTCAAACGTTTGAAAACACAAAATTATGTCAATGATGTATTATTTCCAGTTATTTGAAAAATACTGCGCAATCGTGCATAATCGTAAACATCTACATGTATGATCCACGAACAGCCTTACGGTTCGTGGTGGAGGGTACCTCTGGTACAGCAAACCGGCCTCCCCTTCCTGTGACATTTGTGACTGCACCTGGAGGGACTGACTGTCGCTAAACATCCGTATTATCTCCAGTTTCTCTGACTGTCTGGCTGTGATCCTTCGACGAGATGTGGGAGGAAGCCAAATGCTCCCCAAGCGTACCCTCTCGGGATTTCGACTGTAAACCTCTCCGTGACGCACAACGCCTCTATTGTAGCGTTTACCACTGGAGTTTGTCGAGCGTATCCTTAACGCTGTCGCGCCGAGCAAAGGACCCCTTGACGAAACGCGCAGCTCTTCGTCGGATATTATCTCTTCTATTAACACAACTTCGTTAAAGGTCCCAGGCTAATGAGCAATACTCATGAATCGGTCGAACAAATATTTCTAAGACTTTTACAGTGGGTGAATTACATATCCTTAAGATTCTTCCTATGAATCTCAGCCTGGCAGCTTTTTTCCCTACAATTTGTTTGATGTGGTCATCCCTCCAGATGTTTAGTGCTACATACACTGACGGAAAAAATCCCAACAACACGAGTTGTGCACCATAAACGAAAGATGGCGGGCGTATTTCTACATCAGAAGGATGATGTCTGTTGAGATTTCATGTCCGTCGCATAAGAGTGGCGTTAGAATCACTACTATGAGGATGCAACTCGGGTTTACTTTAAATACACGCTGTACCGGTCGCAAGCGTTAGTTACCTTTGATATTGGACGTGGTGAATTGATGCTAGCCAAGAACGCCTTTAAGGCGACAAAAGTATGCCAGGCCTTCAGCTGTCTTCTGAAACTGCTAGCGAATTCAGACCGTTGTTTTCAGCCAACGGTGTGTGTGGGAGGCAGGTCACGTGTCTGGACCATGGAAGGTTCTGCAGAGCAGAACACAGTTATTTCGCTCTCTTGTGATTCATATCTCGAGCAGAACAGACATCCTCCTTCCACGACCGCATACCAACAGAACTTAACATGAATCGTCTGTCCTTCCGCTGCCCACTTTATTTAGTTGTTTGACTTCCTAGACTGGCGTACACCTAGTAACTTCCTCCCTAGGCCTGCCTCTTGTATTCCGTACATTTAAATACACTGAAGCGCCAAAAACTGGTAAAGGCATGCGTATACATATACGGAGATATGTAAACAGGCAGAATACTGCGCTGCACTCGGCAACGCGTATGTAAACAAGTGTCTGGCGCAGTCGTTAGGTCGGTTACTGATGCTACAATGGCAGGTTGTCAAGATTTAAGTGAATTTGAACGTGGTGTTACTGTCGGAGCACGAGCGATGGGACACAGCATCTCTGACATAGCAATGAAGTGAGGATTTTCCTGTGCGATCATTTCACAAGTGTACCTTGAATATCAGGAGTTTTGGGACAAGGAATGTTCTGCGCCACTCTGCAATCTTGCCAGATGTATCCAAGACGGCAGTGATGACGTCATCCTAGATTGTGTGTAGACTTGGCTACAGCACATGACATCATCCAAGATGGTGGTGATGACGCCACCCAAGATGGCGGCTTTTGGGGGGAAGTTTTAATTTTGGCAGGAAGATAGGTCAATTGGGCTACCTGCAGTAACCTAACCCCTTCCACAGAGAATGGCAGGAAGTTCAAATTACATCAGGATAATGGAGCCTCTACTAATGTTAAGAAAAATGGCGGGAAAGAAAGGGCAGTTATGAAACTGAAGTATAGATTTTACACATAAGTTAGCGATAGGTGTTTATACGACATTGCAGTCCTCTGTGTATACACCTGCTTGACAGATGTGAAATTACAAGTCATGTCGCCACACGTCGGACGCCGCTGCTATGCGTTTATCTGTTTCCTCGTAAGAGGTTTTCTTCATTACTAACGACCATTTTACACAGGACAGATGTGGGCATAGTACAATTTCTGAGCCATGATTGGATGTGGACAGTGGATGCTATATATCTCTGAAAAGCTATACTGTGCGTGTATCACACAGAGCCATTGTTTTAAGGAAATAGTTTACTCGTTTTACGGTTTGATACCATAGTTTATCGTAGAGAAACCTGCAAGAAGTGTGTATGTCATGTACTGGAAACATATTTCCTACATTGGAATATTAACAGAATATTAACAGCGCTACATTCAAAATGACTGACAGGTCAGAAACTCAAGTGATCTAACATTACAGCCTGTTTTAAGTGCGGAACGTTGTAGTCTTTCGAGTGTGTGTTTTTATGTCCTCTCTTATCAGTACCTTCCAGGCACTGATCCTAGACTCTACAACAGTACTTTAGAGTTGATAGCGTAGTTGATTTACGTAAAATGCTTCGAACTCCATCCAACTGGAGCTCCATCATGCAAAAAAATCACCCGTTTCTTGTTCTTCTTAATCGTCTGCTATTACATCACAACACTTTCAAATCTGTTACTATACACAGGGATGCTAACCTCCTCGACATCAGTGCATATGGAGAAATCTTGTGTACATGGATGGGAGAGGACTTGGCTAGTTCCATTCATTCAGGAGACGTGTAAAGTAACAGTCTACTTCTGGTCGGTTGCAGCTTAAATCGGTAACGGTGCTGCTGGGCGGGTTGGTCAATGACATTGTGAGGGGTTTTCCAGAGTCAAATTTTACCCTAAGACTGTGAGAATGCTCTGTGACCCCATCAGCAAACAGATATATCGTAAATTAAGCATTATGCTCTAGGTGTTAGAAATATATAGAGCGCTGTCTGGTATACTTTGATGATGTATGTGTTTGAAAATTAATAATAAATGGACGTACTGCACAGTCATCTATCTACATTTGCAACGATACTCGCAAAGTAGAGAGGTGAGCGGCTTAGATATGATACTGAAATTGGGAAACATGCTGTCACAGCATTTCTTGGTGTTGAAATTACCGTAAAATTGGTAAAATTGTTCCCCCTCTCAACTGTGATGCTTATTATTAGAGTACATTGATGGTGCCTTTTCCACCCCATCCATCCACTGGTACGCTGTTGGTTACCACATAATGATTGACTGACATCGCTTGTTTGAGTTGGAGAAAGAGTTTTGGTGGGGAGACAACACTTTCTGGGGATGGACAGCACCGAAACAGCGATCGTGTACATTACTGCAATGTGAGCAATCAGTCAAAATGGAATGCAGAGCCATCAGCTATTCCGTCACTACGACAGATGAGTTTAAATTAGATGTCGTCAGTCACTTTCGTACAGCAGTTTGGAACCTCTCCACAACGCCATAAAACTCTTCCAGTTTCCTTATGTTGTTACTGTCTTTTATTTAAAATCATCCAGTGTGTGCGGCGTGTAAGGTAGGTGCAGTGGCAACATGATTTACACTGTGTGACGTCTAATTTTCTGCGAGAGGCAATGGATCAGAACGTGTTAATGTCAGTTTAGAACCTGGCACAGACCTCGACGTCATGGCGGAAAAACAAAATGTATGGCAGTGTACAAAGCAGTGTACAGCAGAAAAAAACAATGTTTCAAACAACGACACAGTGTCACAGGGAGCGTCTCTTGCGACTTACAGTATAGTCTGTGGGCTATGGTCATCCTCCTGCAGGATAGATGACGAAACTTTAAACTGGTCTGTGCAGTGGATCAATACCTGTACATTTAATAGGACTGTCACATGCGCTCGAAGCCGGTGCGCATGTGTATTTGTTTTCTATATATGGGAGAAGAGAGATGCAGTAAAAATCTTATTGAGTTCTGTATCGGATGAAGTTAGTGAAGCTTCTATAGTTCGTAATTATTAATATTATCGGGGCACAGCTAAATGTAAATAAGTTTCAGATTACAAGAGCATGTCAGTTGAATGCTCAAACATATGCTCCGAAGTGACAAATTGTCAATTTAGAACTTAGGTGCACAACAAAAAGTAAATGTAATATCTGTTCAACTGAACAAGCCCCATTCAATTAGTTACTCTTAGCTGAACCCTGGAAGAAAGGTCATGTGTAACGAAAACTTCCAGAATATAGGGGGCAATGAAGTGTAAGAAGTAAAATATTGTGACATTCGTTTTTATTTATCCATACTGTCATAATAAAAGGTACACCATCCAAGCGCAAGATAAACAGAGAATAGACAATTTAATTGTAGTAAAAGGCAAGGTATCATCTGAAAGAACTGACAGTTGTTGAGAGACGGAGCTCCTTCCCGTTAATCGCTCTTATTGGTCCCATCCCACAAACCAAAAGTAGATATGAGTAACTGGCAAATCTTGTACACTGGAAGCTCACTTCACGAGCACCTCCCACAACATGCAACACCTTTCATTATCGGCTGCACTGCTACGGTCGCAGGTTCGAATCCTGCTTCGGGCATGGATGTGTGTGATGTCCTTAGGTTAGTTAGGTTTAAGTAGTTCTAAGTTCTAGGGGACTGATGACCACAGATGTTAAGTCCCATAGTGCTCAGAGCCATTTGAACCATTATCGGCTGCAGTATGTGAACAATGTCTTTGGTACCTACTGCAGTCTGGGTTTAGCGCTCTTTCTGCCACCATCTTAGAGTAGGCCTAGCTTGTGATGACACATTTTTCTAAACTTGTGTTTACATAGTGTTTTGTGTCCAAATTTTAATAACCTTCGTAGAAATGTCCCCGAAAATAAAGCCACAAGAAGAAGATCATAGGAGAAAGAAATTGACCTACAAAAATAGGTCAATGGAGAGAGACTCTTCCTCCCCCAGCCATTAGAATTTTATGACATTGTCAATTTTAGGTACATTTCTCTCGTGAACGGTTCAAGATAAATGTTTCTCTCTTAAGGAGACAGAGGGTTCAAAGGAAGTGACAAGAATATTGAAGCAACAGTTCCGTATTCTGAACGATGTCGAAAGGTTGCTCGTTATATGGATAACTGAAAAACACTATTAACGAGAATATCATTAGTGAGAAGGCAAGAATGATTGTACCCATACATGTACATCCGCTAGATAAAATTTGAAACGAGACTCGTCCGACAGGCAACATGTTTCCAGTCATTAACAGTCCAATGTTGGAGTTGACAGGTCCAGGCGAGATGTCAAGCTTTGTGTCATGCAGTTATTAAGGGTACACGAGTGGGCCTTCAGCTCCGAAAGCCCATACTGATGATGTTTCATTGAATGGTTCACACGCTGAAACTTGTCGTTGTCCCAGCATTGAAATCTGCAGAATCTGTCACGTCGAACGATTCTCTTCAGTCGCTGTTGGTCCCATTCTTGCAGGATCTTTTCCCAGTCGCAGCGACGATGGATATTTGGTATTCTACTGGATTCCTGATATCTATGGTGTATTTGTGAAATGGTAATACGGGAAAATTCCCAGTTCATCAAGATCCAGTTTCTGCCTCCCAACACCACTTGATTACTCCAGCCTATGAACCAGCAGATTATTTCTAACTTTAACAAGCTCTACACTAAAGCACTCTTCAAGAGTTGCTTTGAGTTGACTGAAGCTACCAATCTCACTCTCAGATAGTTTTGGAAAACTAGATAAGAGGAAAGATGAGGGAAGGGATTATCAAGAGAACTCTCACTTCTGCTTGAAAGAAGCTTTGGCCAAAGTGTGTTGTCGAATGTGACTCTGAGGCATTTGAGGTAGCACCTATATTAAACAAGATTGTGTCTTTGGCCAAGAGAATGGGACTAGAAGTGGGTAACAATGATATAGATGAGATTGTGGAAGATCACAGACAACAATTGACTACTGAAGAGCTTATGGAGTTCATTGTGTTTCACAGCAGGAAGTTGTGGAGAGCAATTCTTCAGAGGAGGAGGAGGCTGCAACAGCAAAGTAGCAATCTTCTGGCACAATGAGAGAAATGCTGAAAGCATGGGAATCAGTTGCACTGTACCTTGAAAATCATCACCCCAATAAGGCTGTGGCTATGAGGGCTACAAATTTATTTGACAATAATGCTGTGTCGCATTTTTGGTAAGTGTTGAAGCGTCGGGAGGGACAAACGAGTATAGATAACTTCCTAATAAAAAGAATTAGTTAGGTATCATGAATAATAAAGTACATAATACCGTATATATAATTTTCTTTGAATAAATAGCATGAATAGGATAAAACTTTGAGTACTTTTTCTGCATGGAACGCATTAGCGTATTTTACATTAATTTATACAAGATAAATTGTTTCGCTTAACAAGTGTTTTGCACTAAAAGTAAGATTTTGGAACGAATTATGCTCGCTTTGCGAGGTTCCACTGTACTTTAAACTGTTCTGAATAATAACTTGGATTGTTTATCAAAAGTGTCTATCACTGATGTGCTCGCCTATAGATCCCTCAAATATGTTTCTATGTTGCGTATTTTCCGGTTTCGGCATGGAGTCAGGAAGTGCAATGTACATTGTTCGGTATGAATCAGATGATGCAGATTGTGTCTCGCTGTTTGAGTATTGTATTCTGAATAGACTCTGCGTCTTGAAATATGAAATTAGATTCAGTTTTGCTACTGCTGTTCACAGTAGAAATTAAAGTAAGAATTTTCAGTCAATCTGCATATCGAACAATAAGTTCGTCAGCACCCATGGCCCAATACACTCACCAATCAATAATTTTTTTCTGACAGTAATTCACATTAGTGGTCGAATACAAGGTCTCCCTGTCAGGAGGCAAAGCAGGAATAGCACAATGGGGTGTAGGGCTTTACATCACGAAAGAAATGGAACCCAGCGTAGTTGCAATAAGGCATGTAAACGAACGACTGATGTGGTTAGATTTGACAGTGTCTAGCAAGAAAATTAGGATTGTGTCAGGGGACAGATCAAGATAAGATGGATAGTTTTTATGAGGCACTCAGTGATGTAGTTGTTAGAGTAACGGACAAGGACAGTGTTCTGCTCATGGGTGATTTTATTGCCAGGATTGGAAATTGAACAGAAGGGTATGAAAAGGTTATGGGTAAATTTGGAGAGGATACGGAGGCCAACAGGAACGGGAAACAACTCTTGGATTTCTGTGCCAGTGTGGGCTTAGTAATCACAAACTCCTTTTTTAAACATAAGAACATTCGCCGGTATACTTGGGAAGGCAGAGGAACCAGATCTGTCATTGACTATATAATAACAGATCTGGAATTCAGGAAGGCTGTGAGGGACACATGTGTATTCAGGGGATTCTTTGATGACACTGATCATTATTTAATCTGCAGTGAAATTGGGATTGTGAGGCCAAAAGTGCAGGAGGTCAGGTCCATATGTAGGAGGATAAGAGTGGAGAAACTTCAGGACAAGGAAATCAGGCACAAGTACATAACAGTGATCTCAGAAAGGTACCAGTTACTTGAATGTAGTCAATTACAGTCATTGGAAAAGGAATGGACAAGGTACAGGGACACAGTACTAGAAGTGGCTAAAGAAGGTAGGATGAAGCAAACAGCTTGGTGGAATGACACAGTCAAGGCAGCCTGTAAAAGGAAAAAGAAGGCGTATCGAAAATGGCTACATACTAGAACTCAGGTAGACAGAGAAAGTTATGTTGAAGACAGAAACAAAGCCAAACAGATAATTGCAGCATCCAAGAAGAAATCTTGGGAAGACTTTGGAAACAGGTTGGAGACTTTGGGTCAAGCTGCTGGAAAACCATTCTGGAGTGTAATTAGCAGTGTTCGAAAGGGAGGTAAGAAGGAAATGACAAGTATTTTGGACAGGTCAGGAAAACTGCTGGTGAATCCTGTGGATTCCTTGGGCAGATGGAGGGAATATTTTGAAGAGTTGCTCAATGTAGATGAAAATATGACCAGTAATGTTTCAGATTTCGAGGTACAATGGGATAGGAATGATGATGGAAATAGAATCACATTTGAGGAAGTGGAGAAAATGGTCAGTAGATTGCAGTGCAATAAAGCAACTGGGGTGGGTGAAATTAAGTCGGAACGCATCAAATACAGTGGAATGTCAGATCTTAAATGGCTACACAGGATAATCGAAATGGCCTGGGAGTCGGGACAGGTTCCATCAGACTGGACGAAAGCAGTAATCACACCAATCTTTAAACATGGAAACAGAAAAGATTGTAACAACTACAGAGGTACCTCTTTAATCAGCATTGTGGGTAAAATCTTCTCAGGTATTGTTGAAAGGAAAGTGCGAGTATTAGTTAAGGACCAATTGGATGAAAATCAGTGTGGGTTTAGGCCTCTTAGAGGTTGTCAGGACCAGATCTTTAGCTTACGGCAAATAATGGAGAAGTGTTATGAATGGAACAGGGAATTGTATCTACGCTTTATAGATCTAGAAAAGGCATATGACCGGGTTCCTAGGAGGAAGTTATTGTCTGTTCTACGAGATTATGGAATAGGAGGCAAACTTTTGCAAGCAATTAAAGGTCTTTACATGGATAGTCAGGCAGCAGTTAGAGTTGATGGTAAATTGAGTTCATGGTTCAGAGTAGTTTCAGGGGTAAGACAAGGCTGCAACCTGTCTCCACTGTTGTTCATATTATTTATGGATCATATGTTGAAAACAATAGACTGGCTGGGTGAGATTAAGATATGTGAACACAAAATAAGCAGTCTTGCATATGCGGATGACTTAGTTGTGATGGCAGATTCGATTGAAAGTTTGCAAAGTAATATTTCAGAGCTAGATCAGAAATGTAAGGACTATGGTATGAAGATTAGCATCTCCAAAACGAAAGTAATGTCAGTTGGAAAGAGTTACAAACGGACTGAGTGCCAGATAGGAGGAACAAAGTTAGAACAGGTGGACGGTTTCAAGTACTTAGGATGCATATTCTCACAGGATGGCAACATAGTGAAAGAACTGGAAGCGAGGTGTAGCAAAGCTAATGCAGTGAGCGCTCAGCTACGATCTACTCTCTTCTGCAAGAAGGAAGTCAGTACCAAGACTAAGTTATCTGTGCACCGTTCAATCTTTCGACCAACTTTGTTGTATGGGAGCGAAAGCTGGGTGGATTCATGTTACATTATCAACAAGGTTGAGGTTACGGATATGAAAGTAGCTAGGATGATTGCAGGTACTAGTAGATGGGAACAATGGCAGGAGGGTGTCCACAATGAGGAAATCAAAGAAAAACTGGGAATGAACTCTGTAGATGTAGCAGTCAGGGCGAACAGGCTTAGATGGTGGGGTCATGTTACACGCATGGGAGAAGCAAGGTTACCCAAGAGACTCATGGGTTCAGCAGTAGAGGGTAGGAGGAGTAGGGGCAGACCAAGGAGAAGGTATCTGGATTCGGTTAAGAATGATTTTGAAGTAATAGGCTTAACATCAGAAGAGGCACCAATGTTAGCACTGAATAGGGGATCGATTACGAGCGCCAGATGGCAGTCAAGTGGAGGATGCGTGTGAACAAAGGAAGCTCGGAACGAACAAACGAAGTTCATGGACCGTTATATTACTCGTGAAAACCAAGCTGACACTTGGCGGTGGCTGACGGGAACGAGCGTAAAGGCATTTCCCATTTACTATCGCTACCATCAGCAACCGCGGCGACGTCAGCTTAGTTTGTGCGAGTAATACACGAACTAGTGATGACAGAGACGATATACAGCTCCCAATACACACGACTAAAATCAAGAAATCCAAGTATGATGAATAAATACGTATCTCTTATTTGTTGCAGATGCAATGCAAAACACACACACCTTTACACACAAGCAATAGCACTTGGATTATGTATTATATTTCGCGTATCTCAAAAACGGCCATAACGATTTGGATGAAATCTTATATTTAGACTGGTTTTTGCTTTTTGAGTTCACCTACATAGTTCCATTCTTTCGAAAAAACTCAATTTTACAATATATATATCCTACATAGTTTCATTTGTAAAAACGCAATTTTATATTATAAAAACGCTACCGTATTTCACATGTTTTTATAACGCCATCTCGTAAAACTTTGTTAGTACGTATTGAATGTAGTTAAGGTTTTGGTTTTTATGTTTATCTGTATATAAGTGTGTTTCATTATAGCACGCGATTTCACACAAAAGAATTTTTAAAATAAAAACGCGAATTTCGTGTTAGCTTCTCCCAAAAAATACGATTTTACAAAAAGAAACAGAGCTAAGCTCGGTCATCCACACATTATGGTATAAAAAGTTAAGCTAAATTTGCTATGTGGGAGGGCTGTCAGCTGCGTTGTGAATTACAAGGGTGATGTGGACTTGGAAAGACATCTTAGCACAGAAAAACATAGGATGATATGAGCCAAACCACGTCTGCCTCACTGCTAGATTTTGCTACAGACGTCTGTAGTTAGAAACGTTCAAGACACACAACCAAAATGGCATACCACGTAATTTTGCACCACCTTTCGCACAAATCGACTCCTCTTTCCTGGCATACTGAAATAAAACAATACATGCAATCAAATCAAACGTGACCTTTCATCAATTAAGGCATTACACGTATAAATCGAGAATCACACTTGTAAAGTCATATGCATGTTCACTCATAAATAAACTATTTCTTGCATATCTTAAGCATGACACAGTTCGATTCTAACCCCATTGACAATTTCAGACATGCCCTGCCATTTGTGGGTAAGATGTAGAACTTTTTGCATTCCGTAGGAATCGTGCCATCACAGACTAGAATGAATCGTGAACGAATCGTAGGAATCGATTCGCAATGTGAGATTGAATCGTAGGAATCGAATCGGAGAGAAGAATCGTGTTGCCCAACTCTAACTGCTGCCCAACAAAGTACACATTACACACTGTATGACGCTAATACCAAGACGGATTTTACACCGATGCTACTGGTTACAGGACAGGTGTAGTTCGATTGAAAATACAAAAAGGTTCTAAGAAGGTGATAGCTTATACAGGATGGTCATAATTAAACTGACAGTGCTCCAAGTGCTGCTCTACAGACTATATACATCGCAGGATGCTGAAACATTGTACATTCGTTAATCAATGCCTTTGCAGAGTATGCTGAGACAATAATAGTTCTGCTTTCTGCAACCAGGTGAAAATAAGGCCCAATAAGCAATCAGATTTTGGCATAGGTGAAGGAAAAGGAGAGGAAATATCAAATATATGCATGTTTATTTGGATATGGTTACTACTTGAAACATGTGTTCCATATGGTCTCCTGATTGAGCAACACGCTGCATCTGTTACATGATATGGCTGACAGTTGGTTGCAGCATATACAGAGTGCAGAGATAAGCTTATTTGTACCACTTGGTTTCTCACTGGCAACAAGCTGCTGTAGACCAAACAATGACCATGGTGGAGGGTCCATTTATACCAACAATAATTTGAATCTGGCATATTCAACCATAGACCTCACAAGTCTGTCTGTTGAAGGACGTTTTGAAGCATCTGCCATGGTTATACACACTCAATATTGTAAAAGTTTGCGGACTGCCAGCTTCTGATGAGGAGATATTCGCAGGAAAACTATCTGACTTAATCTTACTAACTGCCAAATATAAGCAATATAAAACATTTATCACAGGCAACATTAGTATGGATGTAAGGGCACAGAGAAAAATTGTGGTACACATCCTAAATATCTTAAGATCAATGAATTACTACTGCTTAAATGAAAAACTGACCAGAATGGAGGCATGCCTTGACAATATAATTAGCAATGTGTGTAGGAATCACGTAGTGTGGGACACCATCAAATTAGGACTATCTGACCATGATGGCGCGTGGCTCAAAATTAGAAATCTGACACTTGATGATAATAGGATGCTAACTGCATATAGAGCTCTCAAGGAAGAGAACACTGAAATAATGAGGAATGAACTGAGTAGAATAGAATGGGCTACAATACTAATGATCGACAAAGATATAAATGAAAGCTTTTCTGCATTCATATCCAATATAAAAAATACATTCGACAGTAACAGAGATTTGACCCTAGCAATATGCCTAAACCACAACATACAAATAAGTAGTATACCAACCCCACACCTCAATAAAATTAGAATCCTTTTACTCATGCTGAAGGACAAAATTGAAGGCAGTCAACAAAATAAGAATAGATATATAAACTAAAGAAAAATATACAAATCTGAAATTAAACCAGCAAAAATGAAAGCAAGTGAAAAGTATATTTTAAATTCTAAAAACAATGTAAAGCTACCTGGATAAACATGGGAAAGGAAGAAATCAGAAACCCAATTAACTGTAATACTCTCAACAAACACTCCATAAATTCAGTAAAGCCTATGTACCAAAAAGTGATAATTTAACTGATGTGGAAGCTTTTTGTTTTGCAATCACAGAATAAAACAGGTAAAAGAGTTAACTGGAATAGAATAACTGCTAATCTGTAAACAAGCTGAACAACTCTAGAATAGAAGACTGCTATGGATTCAGAAACTTTGTAATAATGGTTATAATGAAAGAAATTAGAACTTCTCTACTCTACCTTGCAAATAAAATCCTTGATGATGGTATTTTCTCTGCTTGCCTTAAAATTATGATAAGACTCCCCATATACAAAAATGGGGACATAGAATAACAGATAACTATAGACCAATATCAATTGTCCCTATACTGGCCAAAATCATAGAGAGCTGTTCACACACAGATTTACATGTATTCTGACAGCAATAAATTACTTACGACAGCCAGTTTGGATTTAGAACTAATCAATCAATCAACCTTAAAAGCTACTGAATGCCAAATAACTAAACTCCACAATGGTTTTGAAACAAAACTGACCACCTGTGCAACACTCATAGACTTAAGCAAAGCATTTGATTCAATATCACACAAGATAAGTGTTAAAAAATTAGAACATTGAGGTATTGTAGTCAAACCACTTATTTTGATTAAATCATACCTAAATAACAGGCAACAGTTAGCGTATGTGAACAATGAAAGGTCAGAACTAATGAAAATTAAGAGAGGAATTCCACAGTGCTCCATTCCTGAACCCTCTTCCTCTTTATTGTCTATGTTATTGACTTCTCAAACTGTATAGCCTTCAAAACTGTCTTATATGCTGAAGATATGACCATGAGGTGAGAGTTTGCAAGAGGTGGTAAACAAAAATAATGAACTTTTTGAAAAATGTACGGTGCGGTGTATTGCTAACCAGTTACGTATAAACAACATAAAAATGGTGGAAATTTATTTTAATCTGAAGGTACGGAAAGAAGAGAATCACAGAGTCAAACTACTGGAATTAAAAATAGACCAAAGATATAAGCCATCTGATAGGCAAACTTGCAAATGTGATATTCCTGCTGTATAAACTACTGTACAATATTCTGTCAGTAAAAGTTTATTGATGCTTTGCAACTGTGCATTCTTTCAGTCACAGTTACAATATGGGATTCTGTTCTGGGGTAATTTAACAGGCAAAAGTGTATTCAAATGGAAAAAAAGAAAGCAATTAGATGTATACAAGGATTGGGTCCAAGAGAAATTTGTAAGGAGCACTTCAGCCTATTAAACATAATGACTCTCCCAAGTCTTTGTATGTATAACTGCTAAAATAAACATAAAAGAAAATATGCATCAATTTACACAGAGAATTAATTTACATTTGCACAACAATAGAAACAACTGCATGCTTGATATACAGTATTCTAGGCTGCCACTGACACACAACAGTCACAAACACCTAAGTCTAAAGCTATATAATAAACAGCCACAATCAGTCAAAACCCTCACCCTCCTTAACTTGAAGGAAGTATTAGACACATGGTTTAAAAATAAAGCACACTACTTAATTGAAGAATACCTTGGAAGTAATTTGTAAGGAATGTATAAGCAATGAAATAATGCAACTCTCATTAACTAAATGTGTAAAACTGTGTAATTAATTCTTGAATGTAAACTATATAATGATTAGTAAGAAGTTTATGTATTTATGCATATATATAATATGGTGATGTGTGTAAAATGTTAAAATTACTAGCAACTACTAGAAAGATGTATGTAACTGATATTCCCACACTGCAGCACTGCTATAGCTGCTGTTCTGATAAAACAACATTGCCAGCAGTGCATGGTCTTTCTTCTCAATAGCCACTGCATTTCATATGAGAAAAACCTTCTTGATCTATTACAACAACAGTCACTTCACAAAAAACATCAACATATGTTGCCAAGCAACAAATACCATATAGACATTGAAACAGGAAACATTTCCTATTCTGACTGCTTACAGCACTGTATTTTCACCTGGTGGGAGGAAATGGCACTATTATTTTACAGCACACTTCATGAGCGCACTGATTAATGAACACACCTACGATATTTCAGCATCTTGCAAAGTATATAGCCCACACTGCAGCACTCAGAATATTGTCCATTTAGTTATAACTACCTTGTACTTCTAGCGTACATTCCAAGTTGCAAAAGAACTATTCTAAAACTGAGAAAGAGTGCCATGCAGTTGTTTGGGCCATCAATAAGTACCAGTCGCATTTGTTTGCCAAATCATTCACTGTTGTGACAGATCACCATTCCCTATGCTAGCTGACTAGCCTGAAGTACCTGTAGCGACGCTCCCGCCCGCTAATTCAAGCGCGCCGGTGTGTGTGTGTGTGTGTGTGTGTGTGTGTGTGTGTGTGTGTATGTGCGCGCGTGTGTCAGTGCAGTGCGGTGCGGTCGTAATTGCTGTACACGACGTCAGTGTAGTTCCGCGCCCAACCTCTAGGAGCGCTGTGTTTTCTAGCTTTTATATACGTTCTGTTTCTTAGTATTATTCCTCGTTTTTTGAGTTAATAGGTAGGTCCTTGCCTCCTGGCTGGTGTGGACGAGTACTGTTTTCTCTCCAATAACTATGGACGTTTTCCCAGGATTAAGGATCCTTCTGTAGAGACCGGAAGCAAATTTTATAACTTCGATCAGTCCATGCATGCTAGGTGTCGTCAGATACCCGCTACCAATAAAGTTATTGTTGCTGAACTGAAGATCTTTATTCTTCTGAATCACGTTAAGCAAAGGTCGGACAGCCACCACTTTAGCTGAACCCGACAAGTGGTGACCCCGACGTTATTCAAGCAGAAACCGACGTGATTAAGAAGAAGCAGGTGTGAGCTACGTAAGTAACGAGCACATAATGACCGAACAGCAGGCCGTCTCCAGGATTGCAGTCCATTTGCCGCCGTTCTGGCCCGACAACCCGGTGCTCTGGTTCGCGCAGGCAGAGGAAAGTTTTAGCTGCGCTGGAATAACGGTCGAAGCAACTAAATTTGCGCTGATTGTGAGCCAACTCGACCAACGTTATGCAGCCGAGGTGCAGGACATAATCATAGCACTGCCCGAGGCTAGAGCTTATGCCTGGCTAAAATCAGAGTTGGTTCGACATGTGGCCGCGTCATGAGAGGACCGGATACGTCAGGTTCTGACACAGGAAGAAATTGGCGACAGGAAGCGTTCTCAATACCTGCGACATCTACGCAACAAAGTTGACACCGTTACTGTGACAGACAGTCTGCTCAGAACGCTGTGGAGCAGTAGGTTGCCACCGCAAATAAAAGCCATAATTGCCTCACAAACGGACATGCCGCTGGATGACGTGGCGCAGCTAGCAGACCAAATTCAGGACGTGATAACACCGGCTCAGGTCAACGAAGTCGCGGCGTTGGACAACAGTACAAACAGCACCGCATCTGTAGCACGGGCCAACCATGATTCACTTGCGTCCAAGGTTGAGCTTTTGTGCGCCCAGGTCAGTGCGCTGCTGGCACGTGACGACGACAACAATAGAAGAAGCCGATACAGACGGCGGCGTTCGAGAAGCAGATCTTCCGGCGGTACTGCCACTCAGCAAGGCGAGATACCGTTGTGCTGGTACCACCGACGATTCGGCAATCAGGCAAGGAAGTGCACATCGCCATGCTCGCACCCAAACGCCACCGGCGGTCGACAATAGGCGCAACCAACTGCCAGTTATCCTCCAACCGCCTGTTCGTTACCGATAGGAGTTCCGGCGTAAAGTTTTTGATTGACTCTGGGTCGGACCTGAGTACCATACCGCGAACAGCCATACATTGTTGCCGGCCGCCAACTGCCTTCCGTCTGACGGCTGCCAACAATTCTTCCATCGCAACATATGGCATGCAGAGGATGGAGCTTAATCTCGGCCTACGTCGAGCGCACGAGTGTAATTTTACAGTGGCTGACGTCACGGAGGCGATCGTCGGGGCTGACCTCCTGGCGCACTACCACCTGCTGTCGAGCGTCGCGAACGCACACTTGGTAGACAGTGCCACTGGCTTAGCAGTCACTGGTTTCCGTCGCAACACCGCAACGCACAGTGCCAAGTTGGTCCAAGCTACGGAGGGTGAGTACATTGAATTACTGCTCAACTATCCTAACTTGACCAGGCCGCCCGGCGCTCCCAGGTTCATACCACATGACACGGTGCATCACATTCAAACGACTGATGGTCCCCCAGTAGCATGCCGACCTAGGCGTCTCGCTCCGGACCGATTGAAGATGGCGAAGGCAGAATTTGACACCATGATTCGCGAGGACATAATGCGGACCCGTAAGAATTTTTTTTTTTTTTTTGTGGTTTTAGGGCGCAAAACTTCTATGGTCATTAGCGCCCAGCCCGTGACTTAGGAAACAGGAAAAAACCGAAATTTAAAACCAGCAGCAATGGGAACAAAGTCATAAAATTTGAGAAACTAAAAGCAGAAGGAATGCTTAAAAATCCACTACAGAAAGGGGTTGGTTGTCCCCAAAAAAAGCTTCAAATGACTGAAGTCATTTCACTGTCACTAATAAACTGGAGAACGCGGTCGGCTGAGCGCGTGTCATCTACTAAAATCGACGATAGATCAGGCGATAGCTGTAGACGGGAGCGTAACGGATTAAAATAGGGGCATTCAATTAAAAGGTGTCTGACCGTCCACAGCTGAGAGCAGTGGGGACAGAGTGGGGGAGGATCGCCGCTTAAAAGATGTCGATGGCTATAAAGACAGTGCCGTATTCGGAGTCTAGCTAAAATTACCTCCTCCCGACGACGCGTTCGGGAGGAAGAGGTCCAAGCGCAAGGAAGGGCTTTCACTTCCCGCAATTTATTATGGGGAAGTGTTGACCAATGCGCATGCCATAAATGAGCAACTTGGCGACATAAACCGCTCCGTAGATCGGTGAAGGGAAGCGACTGAATAGCTGCCCGAAGAAGAGAGACTGCAGCCTTGGCCGCTATATCGGCCGCCTCATTCCCACAGATACCAGCGTGTCCCGGGAGCCAGAGGAACACCACCGAGACGCCCCCCAGGTGGAGCAAGCGCAGACAGTCCTGAATCCGGTGGACCAGAGGGTGCACAGGGTAAAGAGCTTGGAGACTGAGAGAATCTGAGCAGATTACGTACTGTATCCGCTGATGGCGGCGGATGTAGTGGACAGCCTGGAGAACAGCGTAAAGCTCCGCAGTATAAACCGAACACTGGTCGGGAAGCCGAAAGTGATTTGGGGTGTCGCCAACAATATAGGCACTCCCTACACCTAACGATGTTTTCGAGCCGTCGGTGTAAATAAATGTGGCGTCCGTCATTTGTGCACATAGAGCAGCAAATGCCCGACGGTAAACAAGTGTAGGGGTACCATCCTTGGGAAATTGACATAGGTCACGGAGCAAGTAGATCCGGGGACGGATCCAAGGCGGTGCTGTACCCCAAGTTGTCAAGAAGGTTTTAGGAAAGCGGAAGGAAAGAGAATGGAGCAGTTGACGGAAGCGGACTCCCGGGGGTAGTAGGGAGGAGGAGCGGCCTGCATACCCTACATCAAAGGAGGCGTCGAAAAAAAGGTCATGGGCTGGATTAGCAGGCATGGAAGACAGATGGCTAGCATAACAACTCAGAAGGACTGCCCGCCGATTGGACAGCGGAGGTTCAGCAGTCTCAGCATAAAGGCTTTCCACAGGGCTGGTGTAAAAAGCTCCAGACACTAAACGTAATCCACGGTGGTGGATAGAGTCGAGACGCCGAAGAATAGACGGCCGAGCAGAGGAGTAGACTATGCTTCCATAATCCAATTTCGAGCGCACTAAGGCGCGATAGAGGCGGAGAAGGACCACTCGGTCCGCTCCCCAGGAGGTACCATTCAGGACACGGAGGGTGTTAAGGGAACGCAGACAGCGAGCCGAAAGATAGGAAACGTGGGAGGACCAGCACAGTTTTCTGTCAAACATAAGACCCAAGAATTTAGCGACGTCGGAAAACGGAAGGTTGACAGGACCTAGATTTAAGGAGGGCGAAAGAAACTCCTTACGTCGCCAAAAATTAACACAAACGGTCTTACTGGGTGAGAAACGGAAGCCGGTTTCGATGCTCCACGAGTAGAGGCGATCGAGACATCCTTGAAGACGTCGTTCAATAAGGCTTGTCCGTTGAGAGCTGTAGTAGATCGCAAAATCGTCCACAAAGAGGGAGCCCGAGACATCAGGAAGGAGACAATCCATAATTGGATTTATGGCGATGGCAAAAAGTACAACACTTAGCACGGAGCCCTGGGGTACCCCGTTTTCTTGGGAGAAAGTACGGGAGAGAGTAGTGTTCACCCGCACCCTCAATGTGCGCTCTGCCATAAATTTGCGAAGAAAAAGGGGCAGCCGGCCTCGAAAGCCCCAAGAGAACAGTGTGCGGAGGATGCCTGTCCTCCAACAGGTATCGTATGCTCTCTCCAGATCAAAAAATATTGCTACCGTTTGGCGTTTCCGGAAAAAATTGTTCATGATATAAGTGGAGAGAGCAACAAGATGGTCAACTGCAGAACGATGCTTTCGGAATCCGCATTGGGCAAGTGTTAAAAGACTGCGGGATTCCAGCCACCAAGCTAAACGGTAATTCACCATATGCTCTAAAACCTTACAGACACTACTCGTGAGAGAAATGGGGCGATAGCTAGAGGGGAGATGTTTGTCCTTTCCAGGTTTCGGAACGGGAACGACGATAGCTTCCCGCCATTGTCTGGGAAAAGTACTGTCGGTCCAAATTCGATTATAAAGGCGAAGGAGGAAACGCAGACTATGGGTGGATAAATGCAGCAACATTTGGACATGGATACCATCCGGTCCTGGGGCGGAGGAGCGAGAAGAAGAGAGGGCATGTTGGAGTTCCCACATGGAGAAAACAGTATTTTAGCTTTCGTGATTTTGAGAGGAGAAAGCAAGATGTCGCACTTCCGCTGCACGTTTCTTCAGGAGAAATGCTGGCGGGTAATTGGAAGAGCTCGAAATCTCAGCAAATTGCTCACCCAATGAGTTAGAAATTGCGACGGGGTCCACTAAGGTATCATGCGCGACAGTGAGCCCAGAGACCGGGGAGAAACTAGGCGCGCCTGAGAACCATCGAAGCCGACTCCAAACTTCCGAGGAGGGAGTGAAGGTGTTAAATGAGCTAATAAAGAATTTCCAGCTTGCCTTCTTGCTATCGCGGATGACGCGACGGCATCGCGCACGGAGCTGCTTATAGCGGATACAGTTGGCCAAAGTAGGATGGTGACGGAAAATGCGAAGAGCACGTCGCCGCTCACGTATTGCGTCATGGCATGCCTCGTTCCACCAAGGAACTGGGGGGCACCGGGGCAATTCGGAGGTGCGTGGTATTGAACGTTCCGCAGCTGTTAGAATAACAGCGGTAATATGTGTGACCTCATCGTCGACGCTGGGAAAGCGATGGTCATCGAATGTCACTAGAGACGAAAAAAGTGTCCAATCGGCTTGGGCAAACTTCCAGCGTCGCAGGCGCATATATGGCAGTTGAGGCTGCAGTCTAAGGACACATGGAAAGTGGTCACTCGAGTGTGTATCATCAAGGGCGAACCATTCGAAGCGCCGAGCTAGCGGAACAGTACCGACCGCAAGGTCCAAATGAGATAAATGTGTCGTGGAGGCAGACAAAAATGTGGGGACCCCAGTGTTGAGGCAAACTAGATCCGCTTGGTGGAAGACGTCTAGCAATAGGGAGCCACGTGGACAAGGATGTGGAGATCCCCAAAGCGGGTGGTGGGCATTGAAGTCCCCAGCCAGCAAATAGGGGGGTGGAAGCTGACCAAGAAGATGAAGGAGATCAGCTCGTGCCATTGGTGTGGACGATGGAATGTATACAGTACAAGGAGAGAACGTGTATCCAGAAAGAGAAAGACGGACGGCGACAGCTTGGAAGGAACTGTTTAAGGGGATTGGGTGATAATGGAGAGTTTCATGCAGAAGAATCATGAGTCATCCATGTGCTGGGGTGCCTTCAACAGAGGGGAGGTCATATCGGACGGACTGAAAATGAGGGAGAACAAAGCAGTCATGGGGACGCAGCTTTGTTTTCTGAAGACAGAAGATGACCGGCGAGTAGGATCGTAAGAGGATCGACAATTCATCCCAATTGGCTCGAATGCCGCGGATATTCCAGTGGATAATGGACATAGGGTGAACAGAAAATTGAGGACTGTGACCAACGTCGCTGTCAACTCAACGACTGCTCAGAGCTTGCGACCGACAGCATGGAATGGCATTCAGCCGAAGGCAGAAGATCCTGATCCATAGGTTGGTCAGAAGCAGCTCCTGCCACCAGCGAGTTGTCGGTTGACCGGCCACCAGCAGTGCGCCTCGGCGACACAGAGGACGGCCGAGGGCGATTTCCCCCAGGTGGTGCTGTAGATGGGACACGCCTTGGCGGAGAAGGAGAGGAACTGGGTTTCTTTGTAGCCTTCTTGGAAGTATGATGTTTAGATGAAGGAGGAACCGATGGTTGTGAAGTTGTGGTACGTAAAAACTCTTCACGAGTATGCTCTGTTTTCGAAGACTTCGTGTCTGACTTGTGGGCTCGAGATTTAGCAGAACCCGACGAAGGGTGAGCCATAGAGTGGGCAGGCGAAAGTGGGGAGGTTGAACGGGCGATCTTTGCGCTGGGCGATCTGACGACCGTGGCACTAAAAGTGAGGTCGCAAGTCTGCGTGGCCGCCTCCTTTGTTGGCCGAGGAGAAGCAAGGACAGTGCTGTATTTTCCTTTCTGAGGCACGGTGGGCTGTCGACTGGCGAATAATTTTCGAGCAGCAAAGGTCGACAACTTTTCCTTTACTCTGATTTCCTGGATGAGCTTTTCGTCCTTAAAAACGGGACAATCTCGAGAGGAAGCAGCGTGGTCACCCATACAGTTGATGCAGCGAGGGGATGGAGGTGGACAAGCACCCTCATGGGCATCCTTGCCACACGTAACACATTTGGCCGGATTGGAACAGGACTGGCTGGTGTGATTGAACCGCTGACACCGATAGCAACGCGTAGGGTTTGGGACGTAAGGGCGAACGGAAATTATCTCATAGCCTCCTTTGATTTTTGATGGGAGTTGAACTTTGTCAAATGTCAAGAAGACAGTGCGGGTTGGAATGATGTTTGTGTCAACCCTCTTCATAACCCTACGAACAGCCGTGACGCCCTGGTCAGACAGGTAGTGCTGAATTTCTTCATCAGACAAGCCATCGAGGGAGCGTGTATAAACGACTCCACGCAAGGAATTTAAAGTACGGTGCGGTTCCACCCGGACAGGGAAGGTGTGTAGTAGTGAGGTACGCAGCAATTTTTGTGCCTGGAAGGCACTGACTGTTTCTAACAACAGGGTGCCATTCCGTAATCTGGGACAAGACTTTACAGGACCTGCAATTGCGTCGACACCTTTCTGAATAATGAAAGGGTTGACCGTGGAGAAGTCGTGACCTTCGTCAGACCGAGAAACAACAAGGAACTGTGGCAACGATGGAAGAACTGACTGTGGCTGAGACTCAGTGAACTTACGTTTGTGAGCAGACAAAGTGGAAGGTGAGGAAACCATTGCGGAAGAATCCCCCATGATTACCGGTGTCTCCGATGGCGCGCTCCTCCCTTGTGGGGGCCCTCTCTGAGGGCACTCCCGCCTTAGGTGATTGTTCACACCTCAGGTCACACCTCCAGACAAACAGACGGAGGGACCAATCGGCACTTTCGGAAGGTATCAGCTCGGGTAATCACCCCTCCCTGGGCCTGGCCGTTACCAGGGGGTACGTACGTGTCCTACCTGTCTACCCGGGGCGGGGAATTACGCGTTACCCCGTCACCGGCTACGCATGGAAGTGCGTGGGTCGGCCTTCAGACATGCACAGGGAGGAAGAAAGAGAAAGGGAAAGGAAAGAAGAGGGGGTCTCAAACGCCGCAGCGGAGAAAAGGGTAAAGAGAAGAGGTAAGGAAAAGAGAAGGACAAAGGAAGGAAGAAGACATACAAGCAAGGAAGGCGAAGAATGCGGTACATTTACAAGCGTCCGTCTCCGGACGTAGGCACAAACCATACTCCCAGAGGGGGAGAAAGGGAAGGAAAGAGCCAGAGGTGAGGGGGGCGGAGGGGGGGGGCGAAGACAGGGGATGGGGAAGGATGCGGAAAGGGAAGGTATGCAGCCCGGAAAGGAAGGAAGGCCACATTAGCTCGGGGCCCCGTGCTCGCTACGCACGTATCCACAAAAGAGTTGTGGATCCCCTGGGGGGGGGGACACGTAAGAGCCCATGGTCCTCCGCATTACATCTTGTTCCGAAGAAAGGGTGGAGCTTGGCGCCCATGCGGTGACTACCGTGCGCTTAACGCGCGAACAGTGCCGGACAGATATCCCGTTCCGTTACTGAGGGATTATAATCACGCTTTACATGGTGCCACGGTGTTCACAGTTCTAGACTGCGCTAAAGCGTATACACAGATTCCGGTGGCCAATGACAACATTCCAAAGACTGCAATAATAACACCTTTCGGTTTATTTGAAAGCAAATTTATGACTTTCGGTTTACGCAATGCCGCTCAGACCTGGCGAAGGTTTACAGACTCGGTTCTCCAGGGGTTACCGTTTTGTTTCGCTTACCTGGACGATGTGTTAGTGTTCTCTGCTGACCACGAACAACATCGACAACATCTGCGAGAGATTTTCGAGCGATTGGAGCGTTACGATGTCGTCTTGAACGTGGACAAGTGTGTTTTTGGGCAGTCAGAGGTGACATTTCTTGGCCATAAGATTTCTGCTGAAGGCTCTCTTCCTCTGTCCGAGAAGGTGGACGCTATCTTGCAGCTACTCCGACCAACTACGATCAAAGAATTACGTCGTTTTTTGGGGATGCTCAATTTTTATAGACGACACCTTCCTCACGCTGCGGAGCTGCAGGAACCTTTGACGGCGGCATTATCAGGTCCTAAAGTATATAGCAAGTCTCTGATACAGTGGACAGAGGACATGTGTTCTGCGTTCGAGGCAACAAAGAAGAGCATGGCCGACGCGGCGCTTCTCGCACACCCACGGCTGGACGCACCATTAGCAATTGTCGTAGACGCGAGCCAGACGGCGATCGAAGCCGTGTTACAACAATGGTCGGACAACGCATGGCAGCCACTGGCGTGTTATTCCCACAAACTTTCGCCTGCACAGAGAAAATGGAGCACATATGACCGTGAGCTCCTGGTGGTATACCGAGCAGTGAAATATTTCCGCCCCCAAGTGGAAGCGCGAACTTTTACGATATATACAGACCACAAGCCACTCACGTTCGCCTTCCGTCGGAATAGTGTCAACTGCTCCCCCCGTCAATTTCATCACCTTGATTTCATGGCCCAGTTTACTACCAACATTAGACATATTTCTGGGATCGAAAACATTGTTGCGGATTGCCTATCACGGATCAGCAGTATTTCTAGTACCATAGACTTTCCTGCACTGGCACAGGCACAGAGAGACGACGAAGAACTCCTTGCCTATGTTAAAGATACGGCTTCCGCATTGCAACTGAAAGTCGTTGATGTTCCGGGGGAAGATACACAGCTATACTGCGAGGTTTCTCGCGGTCGACCTCGTCCTTTTCTGACGCCGGCTTTTATAAGACAAGCCTTCGATACAGTACATGGATTGTCCCATCCGGGGGTACGCCCGACATTCCGCCTAGTATCGCAACGTTTCGTGTGGCCGGGCATGCAAAAAGACTGCCGCGAGTGGGTCCGATCCTGTCTTCAGTGCCAACGATGCAAGATTAACCACCATGTACACGCACCAATCGGCGATTTTCCTGATATCACCGCCCGCTTTGCCCACGTTCACTTGGATGTAGTCGGACCACCTCCACCTTCGAACGGACAAAGATATCGGTTTACAATGATCAACCATTTTACACGTTGGCCGGAGGCAGTGCCGGTGGATAATATCACAGCAGACACATTAGCTTCTGCTTTTGAAATGACTTGGTTGGCAAGATTTGGGTACCCACTACATATTACCACTGATTGCGGACGGCAATTTGAATCAGACCTGTTCTCACAGCTGGCCAAGTTCTGTGGTTACACCCACCATAAGACCACAAGTTATCACCCAGCAAGCAACGTAATGATCGAACGCTGGCACCGTTGTTTGAAGGCCGCGCTGATGTGCCATGAAGAAACCTGGACAACCGCACTACCAGTGGTCTTGTTAGGCTTACGGACGACTTTCAAACCGGACCTGGGGTCGTCAGCGGCAGAACTGGTTTATGGAGAAACACTATGCCTTCCTGGTGACTTTGTAGACGGGGATGCCACAGAGACAGTTGCTACTGGCCAGCCGGATTTCTTGCGACGCTTGAGGGACCATGTATCAAAGATTCGCCCTCCGAAAGCCACACGTCATGGCAAGCTGCTCACTTTCGTGCACCAGGACCTGGAACAATGTCGTCACGTCATGCTCCGCACTGAGGGCGTTAAACCGCCTTTACAAGCTCCTTATTCTGGTCCATATAAAGTGCTACGCCGCAGTGCCCACACGATGGACATCCTAGTGAACGGCAAAACCACGACTGTTGCGTTGGGTCTAGTGTAGCAGGGGATACAACCCGTCGGCTATGAACAATGACGTCATTCCTTAGTCATAGATAGTAATGTCTTCACTTCGAGGCATAGATAATAAAGCAGTTCTGTGTTCTAATAAGCGCTATCATTAAAATAATTGAATGTGAATCTAAAAGCGATCGCTTGATATTAGATACAGATGCTTCAGTAGCTGATAAGTGTTTTTTGGCTTTTTAAAAAAAAAAATCTCACGAGATAGAATAAACTGATCCTACTTTATTAAGCAATCAATAAAAAAACTAAACTAAAACATAACAGCAAAAGACAAGTGAAACACAAAGGTTAAATAAACAATCAAAACATATAAAATGAAACAGGTTGCAAATGTAACGTACGTGTATTTCCACCTATTCGTAAGTAGGATCAGTTTATTCTATCTCGTGAGATTTTTTTTTAAAAGCCAAAAAACACTTATCAGCTACTGAAGCATCTGTATCTTCTAATGGGTGCAGGAGTTCCGACTCACACCCACCCACCTCCCCAGGAGTCGGAACTCCTGCACCCATTAGAAGATACAGATGCTTCAGTAGCTGATAAGTGTTTTTTGGCTTTTAAAAAAAAATCTCACGAGATAGAATAAACTGATCCTAAGATACAGATGCTTCAGTAGCTGATAAGTGTTTTTTGGCTTAAAAAAAAAAATCTCACAAGATAGAATAAACTGATACTACTTTATGTTAGTAATAGCGGAGACGAAATAAACAGCACATCTACAATTTGTATCCCGTGTTCCACTTAGGGTTTACTGAAGCAGAGGATACATCGTTCAGGTGAAGAACAGGACAGTAATGCTAGTGAAAACGAAGAAATCGCCTTACGACAAACTCGTATTCCGGACTGTACTTAAGCAACACACTTCGAATGAGCTTTGAATTTGTATCGGGTTTCATTTGCGGTTTAGTGAAGCAGGGGATACACAGTTCAAGTGAACAACAGGACAGCAATGCTAGTTGAAACTAATAAATCGACTACGCTGAACTTGTATCCCGTACTGCACTTAAGCAATACAGTTCGAAAAACTTTCGAGAGACAACTGACATACATGTAACGTGATGTATTCTTTGCTAGTAATTTCATTCATTTCTTTCCATTGTATTTTGCGGAGAAATACTAAGATACAAACACGGGATATCGTTAACGTGAAAATACTACTGGCCCTTACATACGTGAAATAAAGTTTATCTCTCTCGCATTCCTTTGTTTCTCAACATTCTCCTCAGCTCTTTCATCTTTGTAATACATGCTCTCTGTCGACTTGTGACGTCATTGTTCAAAGTCGACGGGTTGTATCCCCTGCTACACTAGACCCGTTGCGTTGAATCTGGTTAAACCTGCGTATGTTTTTCCTGACACCCCACTAGCGGCACCTCGTCGTAGGCATCCACCTACCGTTGTTCCAGACACTGACGCCACATCTCCGGCGCCGGCTCTTCAACATCCGCCGCCCAACGCAGCACACCATCCACCTCCTGATGCTGTTCCTCCTCCTCCGACGAGGACGACCCGTTCTGGACGTCGGGTGCACTTTCCGGCGCGGTATCTCGACGCCGACGGTCCGCTTCCGCCCGGGGGGCTGATGTAGCGACACTCCCACGCGCTAATTCAAGCTCGCCAGTGTGTGTGTGTGTGTGTGTGTGTGTGTGTGTGTGTGTGTCAGTGCAGTGCTGTGCGGTCGTAATTACTGTACACGACGTCAGTGTAGTTCCGCGCCCAACCTCTAGGGGCGCTGTGTTTTCTAGCTTTTATATACGTTCTGTTTCTTATTATTATTCTTTGTTTTTTGAGCTAATAGGTAGTTCCTTGCCTCCTGGCTGGTGTGGACGAGTACTGTTTTCTCTCCAATAACTACGGAAGTTTTCCCAGGATTAAGGATCCTTCTGTAGAGACCGGAAGCAAATTTTATAACTCCGATCAGTCCATGCATGCCGGGCGTCGTCAGATACCCGCTCTCAATAAAGTTATTGTTGCTGAACTGAAGATCTTTATTCTTCTGAATCACGTTAAGCAAAGGTCGGACAGCCACCACTTTAGCTGAACCTGACAGACCCATTAAGTCGACTGGTGAGATGGGTACTGAGGCTACAGGAGTATGATATCACTAATGGGTGCAAACACAAGGAAGCTGAATGCCTTTCAAGGAATCCTGTGCTAGAACACAGCAGTGCAGACAAAATCTGAGCCATCGTTGCAATAAATGACTGCTACTGAAAAGATGGAAGATCCAGCATTATTGGTAACCAGAGAAGCCTTGAAGAATGAAAAACTGACCAAAAGAGGATTCCAATTAATAAATGAAACATGCATAAGAGGAACTATTATCTGATGTGGCAGAAATTGTTGCTCATCATTTCAGCACATCAGCAGCCATCGATTCTGAAGTATTTTCATGGTGCTCTAGCATCTGGTCACCTGGGATTTGTGAAGACTCTAGACCGAATCAGGCACAGGTAGCACTGTCCAGTTCTCTCCTGATTCACTAGACACCATGTGAGCCATAGTAAGGAATGTAAGGAATGCCAATGACAGACTCATCTGTTACGATTGCCTCCAAGGCATCTGGTACCAATCCTGCCTGCAGCTGCATCATTCTACTGAATTGGAATTAATGTCTTTGGGAGGTTCTCGAAGCCAACAGACTGAAGGATAACAGTCAGCACTGACTACCTCCCCACTACACTGTGACCAAAGCTATGCTGACTACTGAATCTCCAGAAATTGCAAAGTTTCATATAGAAGACATCATTTTGAAGCATGGAGCACCCCGTTGGATGATATCAGGTCATGGGAAAATTTTCCAGTCGAGGCTAGTATCAGAGGTAATTTCATGTTGCAGAATTACCCACAGGCTGACAACTGCCTAGTAGATCAATGGTCTCACAGAATGCTTTAATAAGACATTGGCAGATATGCCTTAGACATATGCTGATGTCGAACATAGTGACTGGGATACAATACCACCCATCATTATATTCGCCTAAAACACAGTGAAGTAAGACAGCCATCACTCCATTCTTTCTGCTCCATGGTTTTGAGCCCACAACGACACTGGATACACTATTCCTGTTTCAACCAGACAATACACAGGATGACTAAATGATATACTTGATCACCAAGACTGAAGAGTCCAAAAAGCTGGCTAACATACAGACCCTGGATCAGCAGGAGAAAGAATGAGAGCACTATAAAGACATACACTGGCCAGTGAGATGCAAACAGGGAGACTTAATATGGATTTTTACACCAGTGCAGAAGGTGGAACTATCATAAGTTACTGAAACCCTACTTTTGGCTGTGTTGCCATCCTTCGTCACTTGTCAAATGTCACATACAAAGTCAAAATGTGAGGCCCTGCTACAGTCCTGAGGCACAGATTGAAGGAGAAGACCCAATTGTCAATGAAACTGAAGACGCATTCAGTGATCACAAAGCTCTGATTGAAGTGGCTACCTCCAGTAGTCATCATAGTGAAGATGGTGTGACAACACTATTAGAACTTGAGGATGTGCCAGCACTGCTGCACTGAGAACCATTGAAAAGGTCTCGATCCAGCGTACTCAATTCCAATGAGAACTTCTGATGCAGATGTTTGCTGTTTCTCCAGGAGAGGGAGCAATACCTGGAGCTGTAGCGCACGCAGTATGGCATGCCATGAATCACTCATTCAAACCCAACCACCAGTAATTATTTGTTATCAGTAACTATTTGTTACATCATTTCTGGAAGTTCTTGAATTTTCTCATGTGTGTGTATTCTGGAATATTTGATGTCTGTGTAAACAGCAGCACTCTCCATTTAGGAGTTCAGTCCTGTTCTGATGTTCATAAGAAATGTGCTAAGAGCTATACTTCACTAATGACTCTGCCATTTAATTTTGCTTGAATATGGTTATGGTATGGTAATACAAAATCATCTAAAAACTTTTAAAAATGATAAATATTATCCATCAAAGAGTATTTTATGAAACTTTATTTACTTTCATCTTCATTAGTATACATGTCTGACTGCTATGTGGAGGAGCTGGGTTCAATTCCTTATGCTGCCAGGGGTTTTTCCTTGTTGGGAGGACTGTAAGAGTGTGTACTCAGCCTTATTATGTCTACTGAGGAGCTACTTGAGTGAGAAGGACCAGATCCGAGGGCTGCGAAAGGCAACGTCCAGGAGAGTGGTGTGTTGATCCCATGCCCATCCGTAACTCCTCTAAATGAAGTCTTTGGCAGATTACTCCGCAGCTGGTCAGTATTGAAATCATGAAATACTTTGCATGAGCAGCAATTTTATCCATTACCAGCCCACTTCTTCTTACAAAATTGAACAATAAAGAAAAACAAGCAGTTAGCCGTAATGCTACCTAAAGACGACATGCAGATATGTTGAGGAAATTAAGTGCATTTTAGACAGTACAGTCAGATCCAAGAACCTGTCAAACAGAAACAAACTGTGTTGACATTATTAGCAAGTAGTGGTAATTAATCTGCTACATTCTATTTGAACTTACGTGGTTTAATGATGAACATAATCAAACTAGCTCCCTGCTATGCCCAATAACCAATGTGTATACACATGGTGTCTCTCCTAAGAGTCATTAGGCATATTTCCTCTTGTGTTTCAGCAGGTATTTGCAGCTCCTTTCTTGCAGTGTGTAGCCGAAGTTTGGGAGTTTGCCCAAGTAAATACGGTTCATCACATCTCTCATGCAACACCCATTGTCAACGGAAAGCGTCAGTTTGTTTCCGACTATGAACAAAATGATTTTTAAACCAGAATTTTATCTGCCCATTCGATAGAGTGCCCCCAAATTAGTCTAGGCAATTTTCATTTTATTGATATCAATTAACACGAACAATTAAACATGAAGAATATCAGTACTGCAGCAGTGACTGAACAGTGCGGTGCTGCATGTCGGTCGTGGTCAGCACTGGCCAGGTCAGTGATGTCACTGCTGGACTACTGGTTATTCTTTGACTATTACTGTTGCTGTTACTACATATTGACAAGATGAATATCGCACTAAACTAATTTGTCATTTTGTTCATAAAGGGAAACAAACCGACACTTTCTGTCGACACTGGACATCAGATGAAAGACACGATGAGCAGAATTCTTTTGTGCAAACTCCATCCACACATTGCAAATAAGAAATTACAAACACCAAAGAAAATGTGCCTGGTGACTCTTAGGAGAGACACCCTGTATATTGCTGCTTGGTTAATTTTTACATGAAGAGAGCAATATGTGGCAAATAAGTGCCCACCCCATGCTGTAGGAATAAGCATACAATTGCAATTAACATTATTACATCTCATGCCTCTGACACAGGTATTTTTTAGCCATGAATCCAGATCATTAGAACAAAAGGAAAAAGATTTGAAATCGATGCCCAGTCACTAGTGAGGTTATTAGAGATGGAGCGTGAACTGATATAGGAGAAACATTGTGCAACAGATCAGACGTGACCTTTTGAAAGGAAACACTGCAGCAATTTTCTTCAGTAATTAGGAAAACTATGCAAAATATGAATCAAGATGGCAAAGCAGGAGCTCAAACCAGGGTTATGGCCACTACCTCGGCCACTCCAAGACAGGTGATGCAACACGTCACCTCCTTCTTGACACAGCATCATCAGTTGGTGAATGAACTGACAAGACAGGAACTCTGACCTCATGGATCAGAAAGAAAACATGGAGCTACCACACACTTACAGTACTGGGTCACACATCCCAGCTCCAGTGTTCAATAAGAATGGGGATTCTTTCCCTTAGAATAACAGATTTTCAACATATGTTCATTCTGTACTTACGATACTTTTAAATGTTGCAAAAAGTCCAAAATACTTAAAATACATTTCAGCGTGCACTATCTGTACATTCTCATTATTAACTCATCTTTGGACATCAGCCTACATAATTAGTTGCAAATAGCTTCCATGTATCTCAACATGTTGGATTTTGGGATTCAAATTTTGGATATTTGTCTCTGCAATGACTTTTTGGAGAGAGAACCAGAAGTTCTGCCAGTACTACAAATTTCTCATCTTGTCTACAACTATATGACAGCTCTTTACTAGAAGGAAAACAAACACTGGATTTTATGGTGGATTTGTACACAGACATTTTTGACATGCTATAACAGCGGGTTGGTGGGCAAAGAAATGTGAGACAACAAAGTCTTCTCTTTTTCAGTTACAGTATGTTTCATCTTTTTCAGCTTTTACTGTTACATCTGTGTAATAAGTCTCATTGTCATTATTCTTTTAGAGCTTCTGTTTCCACCACAGAAATTATGTTGTAGAGGCTACTTAAAACTTGTAGTCTTGTTACTTTATGGTTGTCTGAAGTAAATATCTAGCATGTTTTTCAATGCAACAGTAAATTGTGAATATTGAAATCTTGTCCAAAATAGCAATTACAAGTTGTCTGTTGTGTTTTTGAATATATTTGCTTAAACCAGGAGGCATATTCAACAAGATTTTACCCCTGTATGATTCGTTCCTGAAGCACCACATAAAAAAAAGAGATGACAGATTGCATAAACATAGGTGGTATTTCTATTTTGTGGACATTTATGGGTGTTAGTGTGCCTATTTATTTTTTACATTTAAATCTGCCTGTTGGAGATCAACATTCTGGAAAATACAAAGTATTTACAGCAGCCATCTTTCTAGTGTTTAAATTCTTCAAATATATTCCAGCAACTATGAGGCATATTTTGTTGGTCTAATCTAAAAATACATGGTAAATGCAGTATAAATGTGAACATTATAATTCTTTAATTTGGTATTTCAGTTTTATATATAACAGACATTCTGCTCAGGGGGCAATATCTGAAGAAATACTTTGGGCCCAGGACTGCATTTAAATATTTATTTTCAATTGATGACTAGTTTCAACAGTCCTTTGCTATCATCTTTGCAGACTTTCTTTTTCGAAACAACGCCATATATTTTGAAAATGTTGAAAATTTTAATAGTATGGAAATGCAAGTGCTACCAGCAGGTAGATCACACCAAATCAGTGAGTTGTTAGTAGAATTGCTATTTACAATCAAGTTGTCATGCAACTTTCACTCATTAAGTGCTCCAGGTGAACATGTGACTGGTCACACGTAATTGGCAGAAGTTGCATGGCAGCATGATTGTAAATATTAATTTTATTAATGACATGCTGATTAACTGTGATCTACCTGCTGGTAGAGCTTGCATTTCCAAACTATTTAAATTTTCAATATTGTCCAAATATAGGGTGGTTATAATTAAAGTTTAACTTTCAAACCATTGCAGAAATAACACGACTGGTCAGAATGACATCAAATTGCAACAGAATACTGTCGGAAAAGGGGGAAAACATATAGCAGAAGAAAAATAAATAATTACAAACTGTATCAATAGATGGTACTGTAAGCATAATGCTTTAATAGTGGTCAACTACAAATGACAAATGAATCATACAACAATGCCTAAGCTGTACATTTGAGGCTAAACAAGTGTGCATGTGTGTATAGGTGTGGTACTGTATGTTACACAAGCCCCATACATCATGGCAAGGTCATATCCACACAGGATGGGAAAAATTGGTTTTTAATCGTCCTGAGGCCAAAAACCGCATAAAAAGCATCATCCACACCAGTTTTTAATTGTCCTGAGGCCAAAAACTGCATAAAAAGTGTCAAAATCAAATCAGGTTAACAGTTTCCGTGTGACTGCGCAAACCACGTTTGATATACTGTCCATTTTCTGCAACAAGTTGAAATCAAGATACAGCATTATCCACAACCAGGGTGTATATGTGGACGAGGAAAAAAAATTCCCGGATTTCCCAGTTAAAAATACACTTTCTCCTGGATGAAAATACACTTCTCCCTGATGAAAACACACTTTTTCCGTGTTAAGTAACAGTATACTTTTCCTTGGAACTGTAAATCTTATCAATCCTTTCAATGGTTGTGGTTTTATACACCGGTGTAGAATTTCCCAGCACTTTAGAAAACAAAACTCAGGGGGAAAAAAACACATTTTGGAAAGATGTCTGATGTGCAGCAACATGTACACTGCATATTTCGTATTACGAAAGTATTAATTCGAATTCCACCAAACACCACATGCTACTTTCCAAAGGATTTGAGATCGAGATTGTGATGGGCTTTTGTAAGCCAGTCGTATCTCATGTCAAGCAATCTTGCCAGCCGATGGCAGCGCACACTCAGAGCATAGGACACATGATGTAGTCAGCCAATAGCAACATCACTGTTAAGTAGTGCAAACACACAAATAGGGAAAGGTAATTGTTTAAATTAATATACATAGTGTTGCTAAAAGAAAAGAAAAGCTTTCATGTAGCCTGTGATATTGGCCTCTAAAATTAATAAGCTGCAAGAGAAGCTAAGCTTTCACACATAATGTTGATCTTTTTTGCGCTTGTTGCACCTTAAGATACATCGCATAAATGTGCCAGTAAAATTTTTAACAAAGACATAAATGTGTGATCTTCTGGCCTCAAAAATATTCTAAATGGTCGTTCTCAAAGATATGAATTTTGAATGAGAGTCAAATGCTCTGTGATTTAAGAAATTCATCGGACATTGGTGGACAGAGTTCATCTTGTGTAAAAGGAAATTTACTTTACTTGAAAGTAACGCTTTTCAAACAACCATTCGGAATATTTTCCCACGACCTGTTAGAAAGAGATTCGTTTCAGCAGTTGCGCCAGATGACAGGCGTCGCCACACTTGTGCAGCTGCGATGACGCAGGAAGCCAGTATGTTCGTACGTGTAAAACATTAAAAGATCTTACATTATGTCATAAAAGAAACGAGACATTAGAGGATACTCCAAGAGCATGGGAATTTTGTCAACCCCACTAACATAATTTAGCTTAAAGTGCACATTCATATGTTCAGATTCAGATGTAAATTTTCTTGGAGTATCAGTACTGCATTATCTCATGTTTGGTTCTTTATTATGGGATAATGCCATACCTGCTAGACAATGAAAACGCGAACTTGAAATGTAGTGAACAGTTGAAACCAGGCAATAGTGTGGAATTAAACACTTCGTTTCAAATAAATTGACTGCCTCAGCAGAAAAGATTAATAGAAGTCAAATTTCTTTAGCAAACCGACAAAGATAACTTCATTGTTCTGCAAGGCGATTAACGCTTGACTGTCAGAAAGGTAGAAACAAAATAAAATCTAAAACTAATAAATTATTTTAGCCTGTGAATGTATTTTAATTCACTTGATAGCTCCCGACCACAGAAATCCATTTTGTTTTCATTTGACGTGAGAGCAATAAACGAAGAGGAAACAGCAAAATCATTTAACGTAAACACGGGTCACGTGGAGACTACCAACTCCCCACTACAACTCAGACTGTTTTGTGCATCAGGTCTCGATCTACGATATTTCCGAACCGGGCCAATATTAGATAGTGGTGCTCCCCCTCCGTCGAGCGTTTGAGGTAGGACGCAAAAAATTTAAAAAATCAACTTTTCAAAAATATCTTCACATTGTAGTGCACACTTTTTGAAGGGTCTGATACACAAAATGTATATGATTGAGGGAACATAAGACATGTTGGTCTTAAGTGTCCCGCCTCTTCACAGAATCCTTCCATCGCACATCTCTGTATTTCGCTCTGTGGAATTCAAATGTGTAATATTTTGTAATGGGTGCCATCAAACTATGTTCAGGCCGGTGTAGGGTGACCAGATGCAATTGTTTAAAAAGGAGGGCAAACAGCTTCAAAAAGGAGGACAAAGGAAGAAAAAAGAGGACACATCAAACGGGTCAATTGCATACGAGGATACCACCCGTCAGCTTTGGACAAGTCACGTGACTGCCGGGAATTACCGGTAAAACTTGTAGTTAATTGTTACTGATGGTCAGGTGGTGGTTAACTGAACAATATAAAAAAATTAAAAACATTGATTGTAGTGACAGTGTGGCGTGAATTGTTTTGTCATGTCAACAACATGGAATTGTTTACAAAACGAAAGACGTAAGACCATTCACCTCCCTTCATTCGACGCACAGCTACCAACATCTACAATTCACGCAGCAGCTGAATAGCAATAAAGTGAATGACTATGAAACAATGAAATAAAACCATGACAATCTGTCGAGTTATTTCTTACCTTCATTGGCCACTGAGACGTACGTTCCACTTCCACATATCTTACATTCCGCTTCAAATTCATTTCTCCCTTTCTTGAAAGCCAGATATTTGCCAGAAAGGACATCAGAAAATGTACACTTTCGTTTAGGCATAGCCATATATTTTGCGTAACTCACTCGGTTAAAAATTACACTCACAAATCACATGTGCACTACATGAAGCCAAGCCAATACAAAGCGAAGATACGAAAGTTTCCGAAACAAAAATTTTAAATAATCGATATTTGCATTCGCTTATGGTCGATCAACGATAACATCAACGACCCTGGTGCCACCTGTTAACACCGCCTTTGTGCGTGTTTATCACGAAGTCTGTGCCAATAGTTAAAGGGGTCTAGTGCAGCAGGGGATACAACCCGTCGGCTTTGGACAAGTACGTCACAAGCCGCCAGAGAGCAGTTTACCGTTTTCGCTTTTGCTGTTATGTTTCAGTTTAGTTTTTTTACTGATTGCTTAATAAAGTGGATCTGTTTATTCTATCTCGTGAGATTTTTTTTTAAAAAAGTCAAAAAACACTTATCAGCCACTGAAGGGAGCTACAACACTAAGAAGAATCGCTTCTCGATTGGCCACTTGTGACGTCATTGTCCAAAGCCGACGGGTTGTATCCCCTGCTGCACTAGTCCCAGTTAAAGTACTTAAGAAAAGAGCAATAGAATGGGTCGAATTGTAAATTTAGCTGTATTACGCTCAACTTTGCGAAAAAGCCGGACACTGTAATAATCCGCCCGGACCCTGGACAAAGAGCTAAAAAGGAGGACATGTCCGGATTAATCCGGACGTCTGGTCACCCTAGGCCAGTGGAAAATAAAATGTCCTGTGGTGCCTCTCCTGCTCCTAGTCGGCTGGTTTGACATCCTGACCCTCTTAAAAAAAATCTCGTAATTAGTAGTGTATGGGATTATTTGTAACCGGGAGGACAAGAGCTGTTCAGAAAATTATCAGTCTTTACTGCCTATTAGCTAATAACTTGCTGTTCTGTGTGACATAAAATTAAATATAGGCTACATAAAACCAGTAAATACACGAGACAAGCAAGGCAGTACACATTTCTTCTATCCTTAAGTCCTAGCTTTTTTCCTCTCTAATCTTGCACAGCCTTATATGGTGTACTTTACTTTCTGGGAAAGAATCTATTACGCCATCAAAGTTTGTCAACGTTTTGCTGCATGAAAAAATGCAGGAAAGCTGTTTATAGTACCCAAGACAGGTGTGGTTTCTTGATCTGATTACGTGTATTTTGTCACTGTCTGCTAGATAAAACGAAATAGGCCTGCCTAATATTGCAGCAATTGTTACACGCACCAAATAAACGAGAGTGTTTTGGCACAAATGGTCATTTTTATAACACTACAGAATATAATTCACGAAGTACCAATATCAAATGCCTATTAGGCCTACTACAAGCAAAAGGTTTTATGTTAGGAAATAGTTTCACATTTCATTCATACTCTCTAGCTTCTGAAGCATGAGATCGAAAAGTACTAGTACGAAATTTTATATATATATTTGGAATCGTCATTTTCTTTCATAATTTGTGAGTCTCCGTCTCTTCTCCTTCCGCATTCTAATAAACAATCTTGTAATCACTAATTCTGTAACGATTACTGCGTGGCAAAATTTATTCTCTGGTTAACTTCACTAACCCTGCCACAATCACCAGTTTAGTTATCCCACATTTGTTCTCCAGTTAGGCGTTATTAAAGTGTTCGTACAACACGTTTTCCGCGCTACTCCCAGAATAGAACTTTAGCGGCTGCTAGCCGTGGACTGTATAAGTGGCCCTTAGTAGTGTACCGGTCCGGCCAAAAATTTTCTGTCAAAATTTCATTTTCTTGGATACACGAAGAAGACAATACATAATCTTAGTTGCCTGTTATTCCTGTTAGTCGTTTATTTCCACTCCTGTGGAATTCGATAGTAATTATAACAATGTTGATCATTTGCAAACCCAGTCAGCCACATAAACAGCGATTGTCATTCACCCTTTCGGCTTTATTCGCTCAGCTCGTATAGACCCGTCCCCTTTTGTCTGCAGGAAAGTTTACTTCTAGATGCGACGGGGATTCCCCTGGCAGAGCCATCATGTACACTATGCACGCATTCAAAAATCAAATTACGATTCATTCAGAAATCAACTTAGAATTTGATAAAAAATGTTCAGAAACCAACAGGGATGCATTCAAAATCATATGAGTAATCGATAGACCAACGTGCGCTGGATGATAGTCGCTTTATGAAACAATAATATGGATATGGCTCTGCCCCCTAGTTCCAGGCCTGTTGCGCATTCGTGAATCTGCCAGTTCAGGTGCACCATTAAAATTTTTCTGGATAGCATATGGCTGCTTGCTGCTATTGTTTATACAGCTAACTGCCACACTTCTGTAGCCGGAAGCGGGAGACAGTACTACTCATACGCGACTCAACTGCACATGCACATAAGCTCGCTCGCAACCGCTCAAACGAATCTAATGTAAACAGTTGTGACATCACGCTCATCGGAGGCAATTTGTTGTTATGGAACATTGCATAGTCTTCCTAAAGCCTTTGACACAATTTGCTGTTGGCAAACGGTTGTATGAGCACTGTGTTTTGTTCCTGTATATGGCGGATTTCCTTTGCAACTTCAATTTTATTTTCGTTTTTTTCTCTTGTTTGTGTTTTATTGCTGCAGTGTTATTCTGCAGTAGCGAGCTACAGTAATATTCATTGTTAGAGTATTGGTTCTTACTAGTTAAAGTTACAAAAATGTAACCAAAAACAATGAAAAATTCCCGGAATTCTATAAAAAAATCCCAGTTTTTTCCCGGTTGTCCCGGGTCATATACACCCTGACAACTGATTGAAATGTTTCTGGGGTCACGTTCAGAATGTGTTCTGCAGTGCGTGCCATCAATACAGCAAAGTTTGCAATTGGAACACTGAACATCTTTCAGAAGTCACACAGGCTAAGACCAGGTGATCGGGATGGCCAGGCTGTAGGAAAATGGCGGCTGATAATTCTAAACATTACCGATATGGCACTTCAGCAGCTGCTCAATTGTGCGGCGGTGTGACATCTTTGCATAAAAATGATCCCATTCACGCTGTTAGAGAGCTGGAATGATGTGGTTGCGCAAAAGACACTCATAGCGCTTACCAGTGACGGTATAGGTAACAAGACCAGAAGCACCTGTCTCTTCAAAAAAAAAAAAATGGCCCTATGATAAATGATGCCATAAACCTGCACCACACAGTGACCTTCTCAGGATGAAGTGGTACTGGTTGATTTGCGTGTGGCTTTTCTGTTGCTGATATTCAACAATTCTGTGCATTGACATGTCTTTTCAGATGGATGTGGGCTTCGTCTGTCCACAAACTCTTCCACAGCCAATCATTGTCCACTTCCACGCGAGCAAGAAATTCTAAAGCAAAGGTCTCTCTTGCTGGCAGGTCTACAGGAAGCAACTCATGTGCATAGTTAATTTTGAATGGATAGCAAAGAAGTGTGTTTCATAGGATTTTACGCACCATGCTCGTGGGAATGTCAATGTTCAGGCAATTCTCCATGCACTACAAGTTTGCACACCACCACTCATCTCCTCCTGCATTGATGTGGCCACTGCTTCCACTGATGTTAAATCAATTTGTTTCCTCCCTCTCCCAGGTTGCACACCAAAAGAACCCATCTTTTCGAATTTCCGAATCATTTTCTCCAGACCCACTGCAGTCATTGACCAACGCCTTTTTTCAAACCCTTCAGTGTCCGGAAGTTCTGAAGAGTGACATGTGCACAGCCCTCATTCTTGTAATACAGCTTTACAAGCAGAGTGCGATCCTGCATGGAAACAGTCATGGTGAATGTTGCAGATGTGAAAGGTGGAAAGGCCGTGTGCCCAGTGTGTTTATACCAACTTCAATGCACCGTGCGCATGACAGGTGTTTTCATTTACGTATTCTGACAAGTGCAGCGCCACCTACTGATCAATTTTCACACTATTTTTTTTTCTTCTGCCATACATTTTCCCCCTTCTCTGATAATATTCCGTTGCAATTTGACGTCATTCTAGTGGTGTTATTTCTGCAGCATTTTGAAAGTTTAACTTATATTATAATCACCTTGTACATGGAATAGTTTCAAGAAAGATGAGATGACAGCAAAGTACTGTTGAAACTGGTCAACAATAAAAAAAAAAAAATTTTAATGTGATCTTGCCTCTGAAGTGCTTCTTCAAATATTATTTCATTTTTATTTGTCCTGCAGATCCAATAAGTACAAATGCTTACACTTATTTGAAAGTGAGTAAGGGCATCTGTGTCCCATGTTTGTTGTTCTAACTGTAATGTGTCAATTTGATGACTCAGATTAAAGAGTAGTGTTTTTAGACACAATATGTGCATAGAAGGCATAAAACCTGCAAGACAGCAATGGGATATTCTTTTTTTGTGCAAATGAATTTTGTCTCATCTTTTGTATTTGTGGAAGTAAACATTATTCTGTAAATTTAAAGCCACAATGTATTTTGTGCTTGTTTTAAGTAAAAGCTGATTCTTCTACAAAATAATGCTCAAATCAATATTATGTATGTTTTATACATTCAAAAATAAATATGTAGATACCATTGCAATTCTTGCAGTTCTAACACCTTTGCACTGCCTTCCAGTGTCACCACAAGAATGAAATAATGCATCTTTTTTCCAAAAAAAGTTGTTCTATAAACTAAATTTATTGTAAAAAAATGAGAGCTACAATTTATATTTGGACACACAAACTCTCTCTCTCTCTCTCTCTCTCTCTCTCTCTCTCTCTCTCTCTCTCTCTCTCTCTCTCTCACACACACACACACACACACACACACACACAGCCATAGTTGAATAAATCTCCCACTTTTGAAACAGTAAGCAATAACTATCTACACTTCTTTGTATTCTTTCAGTTAGAGTATGCCAAACTTGGAAAAATCATCCATGAGATGGGCACTTGAGATAAGAGATGAAGGAGAAATAACATAACTGTTGCTTGTTTGCACATATTATTATCAGGATGAAAAATTTTCCTATCTTAGCACAAAAAAGGTGAATATATCCAGGGCAGAGTTGGGGATGTAAAAGAAGGGAATGAGCTTTTTGACTTATCTGGCAGCTTCAAAGACATTTAATTCAAAACATCTTGACACATTCACCCTTATTTTGCTTCTGAATATTAGTACCGATGTCGTTCAATGTAATGCACTGTGTCAAGTAATGTAATGTGATACATTATGTCATGTTGTACAAAATTCCATGATGGATGACATGGTGGCATGTGTCATTTGTCATGCCGTGCAGTATGACACAGTGTGTCATCAAAGTTTAAGATTTGTGCATCCCCTCTCTGGGGTACCTCCTATTGTAATACACCCCCACCACTCTCGGATACTTTCTATTGTAAATGCATCCCACTCTCTAGAAACATATAAATTTGTGTATATTTGTTTGAACACCTCTCATCACACATGTAACAGCGGGTGGATCTAAAAGAGCTCACTGTGCTGGGGAAGTAGGTGTAACTCATAAAAAAGTGTGAATATTTTAAGATATTTTGATTTAAATGTCTTTGAAGCTGCTACGTAAGTCAAAAAACTAGTTCCCTTCTTTTACATCCATAAGTCTGTCCAGGACATATTTGCCTTTTTTGTGCTATGACAGAGATATTTTTCATTCTGGTTCCCAACTTTTGCTCTACCATAATTTTGACATTAGACCACTACAGCTTCGCAACTAATGTAGATTTTTGTAGACTCAGGTAATGGCTGATCTGGTACAAGTTTTGTTATTGTCTTTCGAACTATGTTGGTTACATTGTGGCAACAGATAATGCTGTCACAAAACGATAGGATGACCATTAATTAAACGTATTTTTGTACTACAATATCTGAAACAATTCACATAAGTTTGAAACACGGAATTGGTACCATAAAAAACTCACAAATACATATTTTTTGCATGTAAAATCCAAATAAAGCAAGATTTTTTCAGACAGTTAAAACTTGTCTTGGAACAATTTTCAATACACTGATGGGCGAAATTTTGACTATCAGTCTTGCTCTAGTGCGGAGTTATTTAACAGTGAACGAGGTTGACTGTTTTTGCATGTAAAATCCAAACACAGCACATACAAATGGTGCAATTAAATGAGCATTAATTTCAGCCAAATTAAAGTCTTTTACAAAAGGAGCTAATCAATTTGCACAATTTGCCTGGTCATACAAAATTTGCTCAATTTACTGTAATGTAGCTAGAGTAAGACAGATGTTCAAATGATTATATAAATGGGCACTGGTCCATGATAAACTGAAAACCTTTTACCCAATGTTCCTAGCTCAAATAGGAACCAAGCATCAAGAGTGCCCTGAATTGTGATTCTGCATGCAGCCTTTTCAGACCTATTTGTTAAGAGTCCTTTCACGCTGTAATGATTGTACAAAAATGAATGCTCAATTTACTGTAATGTAGGTAGAGTAAGACAGATGTTCAAATGATTATACAAATGGGCACTGGTCCATGCTAAACTGAAAACCTTTTACACAATGTTCCTAGCTCAAATAGGAAACAAGCATCAAGAGTGCCCCCAAAATTGTGATTCTGCATGCATCCCTTTCAGACATATTTGTTAAGAGTCCATTCACACTGTAATGATTGTACAAAAATGAATAAAAAAGAAAAATACTGATGGCTGACAGATCGTTTCATTTCTCTTTTTTCCAAAACCATATACAACTGTTACAGGTATACAAACTTTTATTTTTATTTTTGTTGTGAGCTCTCAGAGTGAGCACATTTTCAGATTGAAGATGAATTCATATGGATCACAGTGCTGTGTAAGCCTTTCTGATTGACCCCACCTCGCTGGCGTGCATGCTATGTGCCTCAAGTGTAGCTGTATTGTGGGTCTGGTGGTGTGTTGTGTGCATGTGTTGTTAACAAAGAATGAGAAGGGAGATGGCAGAGCCTCAGAGTCAGGGGAGGCAGCAGCTGGTGAGTGAGTCAGAAGGGCAGATACTTCACAGATGTAAAGTTTCATTTTTTTAATTTTTTTTTTTTTGCATTGATTTTTGAGATATGTAAAATAATGCTTAATTTACTTATGTTGGATTGCCCTATTGTGATTCAGAACATAAAAATAAGTGTGACTTCCTATTAAGGAGCCCCTATTCACATACCAGGTAAAAATATTCAGTTGCTTTCTGTGGATGGTATAAATAATCATTGTATAGTAAAGTAGAAACTGCATTACGTATCAGAGTAACAGCAGACAAAGGAGTGACACATGCTCAAATTTGTGCTAGATTTTCGCAAAATGTGATAAACTGCACTTATGTCTCTTACCTTCTTGGGTGCTTCATTTTAAATTTACAAGAATGCCCACTTCAGCACAGAAAATAATACGTCACTCCCTTAGCATGAGTACAGAATGTACAGTGATAGTGTTACAAACTTGCACAGAGACTGAACACTGCCCATCTTACAAAGCCAATCTCAGGTCTGAGTGTCTGGGGAAGATGACTGCAAGCAGTAACACTCCTCCAGAGGAGGCTCAGAACTCATGCCAGCAACCTCACCCACACAGCTCTCCCCCACTGAAAATGTGTGACCAATAATCCAGACACGTGCTGTCCAACATTCCTTTGGGTTGAAACTTACATGTGTTGCTACAACGTAGGGATCTACTTAAGCATGGGTGACGGCAGCATCTTTATAGAACTTGGCAGCCACATATTTCCACGTGTAAGGCACACAGAATTGCATCAGCCCCTAAATGTGATTGAGTCACATAAAAGCTCTTGCCATGCTTCCAATCTGTAAGTTAAACTGATGCTCATCTGTGACAGGAAATGTGCCCGACTGATCTGTAGTCTAGCATAGTGGTGGTATCCCCACTACAAACATTCCCCCAACAGCTGGCAGTGGCCGATTTTGTCATGGTAGTTCATGCACATCTTCATTATAATAGGACTACCATGCTGTCCCTACTGTTGAATAACAGCAAATAACCTGTCATAGCCTGGGTGTGTGACATGATCCATAAAAGCTTCTCACGACACATATTTACTTTGAAGGGACATTACAGAGTTCTTCCTGCAACTAAATCTACATATTTTCCAGTTTCTGTAATGCATATCCAGTTAAAGTGCACTTTCCAATATACTTATCACTGTGAGTACCACAGCTCCTACAGGTTGGTGAAACATATGGAGCCTCATTCCTTGTCACTTTGTGTCTGTTCGCTTACTACCTGTTGGCTTCGACAAGAGTCCAGGAGGAATGTTAAATAACAAGATTTACATATTTTCTTGTATTAAATAATTGCAGGGAAAGGTTAAGAAAATTTGAGATACCTAGAGTTTATGTAACAATTTTAATGTGATTTTGGCTAGAGCAATGAAATGGTGGTACTCCTACAGAGACATAATTAGAGAAAAATGTATGACTTGAATTACAGTTTCTCGCTGACAATGAGTCAGACATTTTCATTGAGACTGGAACATGCACATTTTAAAGCTATGAGCCATTACAACACATACAATAAATTAATTTTATACAAGACATACAACAAACAATGGAATTCATACTAACATACATAATTTCATTTCTTAAAGTAAAAGTAAATAGTGAGTATCAGTAATATTTGGGACAGAGGAGGAGTATCTCACAGGCCTTATGTTAAATCAGAAACAACTGGAGTACAGTTCACAGACAAACAATTTACCGTTGCTGAATGTCTAACCCTGGGAACTAAATAGAAGTAAATAAAATAAAAATTAAAAAATAAATAAATATCCTTTATGAGGAGAAAGAATATTGTAAGAATTCCTTCATGCACCATGTCTCTCCTCTGACCATTACTACGAGAGATTTTTCATGTTCCGCACTTCTGCATCTCCTTTCCTTTCTTCTAACCACAAAGTAGACCCTTCTGTTTTGACTAAAATATTGCTAATATAACACCAAGACACAGTACATGTTCATTCTCAGCACATTTGATGCAAAATATTTGTTCAATCATCGCTGATACCTATTTTGAGATCATTTTCATATTATGGACTAGAGTAAATATGGCACAATGACTGGTTTTTGGCCAAGTTCACTAAACACAAATATATACAATCAGAAACACAGGAATCTCACCAGATAAAAGTTTTTGATATGTTAAAACACCAAATGACAGAGACTGAAGCATTTAGCACAGACTCCAAAAGATGAAGTTGGATTGACATTCACTCCCTACTTGTGCTGCAATGGCATTTCCATTTTCGTTTCATTCTACAGTTGGGGAAACAAACAGTAATAAAATAATGAAACAAATAAATGATGACTCACTGCCACACTTCTTCACCAGAGCGCTTCCCTTCTAGATGGGCTCCCCGGTGTGGGCCAATCTGTTCTGTCACAACCGAACGTGGATCTGCAGAGTGATTTCCATTCACGATTGGTCCACACTGCACACTGTAGCCTCTGCCCATGGACATCTGCAGGGTCATTGAAACTAACTTCACCTCTGCCATTGTCGTCAGCAGCCACCTGCTTCACCACCCCGTGTGGATCCTCCAGCCCCGTGGCAACTCGAGCAGTCCCATCGAGCCCTGTCCTGCCTCGGCCTTCAGCAGCAATGCCTGTTGACCTCGACCTGCTGCCTTCCATAGTGGTTGCTCCTCAAGACCATGCACTACTTTGATTTTTCCTCAGGTGGTCACTGTTTTGGAAGGAGGAACTGTAGTGAGGCCACCCGACGTTGCCACGAAATACAACGTTGTTACTGACAACTATAGTGCCACCACTCAGATGGTATGGATCCGTGCCCTCTGACAGGATCATGCAAGACTCTGGCACATAGACTGGCCCAGGACCAGTCTAAACCAGTGTTGATGCAATCAGTGGAGTGCGCACCGCGAGTATTGTCGTATTTGCTACAGTGTTATTCTGGTGGACTCTATCTGTAAGAGGCAGAATTCTGATACAACTTGGAGCAGACTTTACTTGGGAACATGGCTTGCACTGTTCCTAGTAGAATTTATCAACTCGAGAAATAGTACTGAAGCTGCTATTGTATCAATTAGTTTAGACGTATTAATCGAGATATGAAACAATTTGCCTATCAATTGGTTGTAAGCTGTGTGGAAAATGGTGCTCACATTGTAGGACAAATTGTTTGATTTTTCTTTCACTTCAGTAAGCTGTGTGGAAAATAGTGCTCACATTGTAGGACAAATTGTTTGATTTTTCTTTCACTTCATGTTGTCACATATCAATGTAAATCAAAGTTAACAAATGCCGCATGGATTTAAACTGTGATATCCTTTCTGAAACATTACAATTACAGCTCACTCATAACTGTAAATATCTCATGCTGGTTGGCCCTCAAATTCTACTGACTTGAATTGCTCAGTTATGCACTACTGAATTATGAATCACAACTTGATTTGAGGCACATCCTAATTAAAGCTCTTTCTAACTACAATTTATCACTACAGGTGTACATACACTAATCTTATCTCAGAAAGACTATGATTAATCTTATCTTACACTACAATACTTTTTTCAGCTTTCTTTTCCTTTTTTTAAAAAAAATGTTTCTCTTAAGATACTATTTCAAAAAATACTGGGTATTGTAGTGTGTAGGTTGTGACACTTCTGTAGCCCTCTGGACTGGTGCTTCAGCTGATACAAATTTAAATAATCCTTTATACAAAGAATTCTTTCTTTGGCCCAAGTTCATACTCAATTTCATCATTTTCTATCATTGTAATGAGCTGTAAAGAAAGAAAAATTATCATGTGTGATAAGAGCTCACCTCAATGATCAAGGAATAAGATAAAGACTTACAAAAAATTTACAGTTTCTCACACAAGCATCTTATTAGTATGCAATAAATGTGTAAAAATAAAAAAAAAACATACATAATAGCTACAATGCAAATAATATTGTTGTATACTGAATGCACAGCAATGTGGTATCTGTATTGAGTACATAGCACACAGAGAATACTTTGCAATACATCGGTTGTGGCCTTTGTGGCTCCATACTTTACAGACAAGAACTTACGTTACAGCATGTATTTTGTTGGTTTCCCCTTCTGTAATTTAGTGCTTGTTTCCTACAAACTACGTGAACTCAGCTTACCATGATCATTTCTGTTGTTCACTACATTTTCATTCCCTCTACCCTCATTCTGATATAATTTTCTCACATTTAGTTACTTATGCCAAACATCTGTCTTCTATTTTTATCATTTTCACTTTACAGTTGAACTTCGATTTTACTTTCTCTGACTTTACATTTTCCTGATCCTATGTCATAAATTTGTAGCCCTTGTGAAAAATTGATAAGCTCAGAGTTAAAAATTAACTGATTTTACGTTTCTTCATGGTAAGGTTTACCTCAAATTACGTTCTTACTAGAAGCTTCAATTGACGTCACATTGTTTTCCTCCTATTGACATTGGATCTGACTGAATGAGTTGTAAGTGGCACAAGAGATAGACAGTTTACACTGCAGTTGGTGGCAGAGTTAAGGGAATATCTGAGGCAGCTGCTGAGAGGGGAGATGCAGGACAGCAAATGCTGATGTAACCCAAGATTGGCACTGCCAACACAACTTGCAACATTTAGCTTCACTGCACAATTATGATACAACTACAGATAGGTTGGAGCAGCAATGGAAAAAAAGGACAGTCAATGTGAAGTTTTCCGAACTCAACCAATACATGACAAAGAGGTCCTGCCACCATCTTTTCTTGTGCCACTCATAACTCAGTATCGTCTTTTTGCATGTATTTCTGATGTAGTGTATTTGGCAACAATACTGATCATCAACATTTTAAATTTAAACCATGAGTCTCAAAGAATATGCTTGGTCTGAATCAAGGAAACAATGGCCATTTCCGGCTAGTGAGCTCTTACTGGCTGGCGACTTTTTATGTCATCCAACAGCAAGCACTGCCACCACACCACACTAAAGCCCGTTTTACGCTAGTGACTTTCTGGTCAAAATCGACAACTCTAAGTGTGTGCACATTTCGTGCCCTGATGTGAATCGGCAACCAGCCACGACGCAAGTGTGTCTATGACATCTATGATCTATAGATTGTGCTGAGTGTAGAGTTCTAAATTTCTGAGTAAGCTACAAGCTGCGCATGTGCAGAGACAAGGGACTATGGTGACATCTGCTAACATCAGAAGTTATGACCTATTCTGGTCGAGCTCAATCCTATAATAGAAATGGATTTTGTGCTTTCATGTCTTCATCATTTTTGTTAGGTTGTTTGCTTTGTTTTCATGACACACTGAAAAGTAACACAAGGTTGTGATATTCTTCCTACCAACTAGTGTTCTCCTACAGGATAGCCAAATACCTGGAAGCAAAAACCATTCACATTTTACAGAGAAAAAATCTACACTGTGCATAAATAAGAATGTAAGTAGATAAAAGTGCTTTACTGAAAATTATTTTGACAGTGAAAAAGTCAGAATTAATGGACAAGAAAAATAATGTTTGTTGTTATTTGGCACTTGGCAAGAAAACAAAATACAAAGCATAATGCAAAATGGCATTATTTACTGCATTCTACATGTTGTCTGGTGTGTTTGCAAGTATATATTTTCTCGAGGAAGTATGTGTTCATGTTCTGAAATGTTTAGATGACACTTTTCTTATTTTTTCAGTTCTCGGGAGTGTAGAGAATTTACCACATGACTTTTGGCAAGAACTCCCACAAGGAATTATGCTTGGGTCATTAATGAACTCTACTGTTATTGTTTGTTCCTACATTTTATTATTATATTTCGATTTTTTTGTAAATAGAAAAGTCTCTTATGACCTCACTTTCACCACTCAGATGCCAAACTGCACAGCAGACAGTACGACAACATGGGCAATTTTGGTGCTGGCATGTAAATGAAAATATCCACTCAAAGCACACAAGAGTCGGTACGGGAATAAAGCACTGCAATAGATGTGCTTGTCCTCAGTAGCCAATTGAAACAAGAAAGTTGATTGTGTAAAAGGGACTTAACACATGGAAATTGAGCTCACCTACTGTATGTGTGGTGAGAGGAAGTGCAGGTAGGGGTGAATGCATTTTGTGACATGCTGAAAATATACTTTTTGTGCAGATAATGTGCTATGGCAGAGATTGCACATTTTAAAGGCTTCCATGTTCAATTTGACACAATAAAGTTGCAACAACTATATACACTACTCACTTATATATTTTGCACCATACTGTAGATCATGAACATTGGCAGCACTGGTGGAAGGCATGAAGCGAAACTGTAGCACTTATGTTTTCTTTGAAATTTACATTTTGCACAGTGTACAGAAACTCACACCCTCGCATCCGATTCCCATGCCTTTCACCGTACTTCACAGTTTTCAGTTTAATTTACCATGTTTGCCAATTTTTTATTTTTTCTGAGTGAGCACAGAGGAAAGGTCTCTCAAAAACGTGTCTCTTGACGTATAATTGTTGCCATGGCATGTCAGAATATATCTCGATTACCTTATATCCAATACCAATTTCAATTTTTTGACCAATTCTGCATTTTCCTCAATTTTGTGTTTTGTAAGTCTGGACTGCATGAAACTGTTAATTAGGGGTTACACTGTGACTGCTTCTTCTCAAACTGCACCCTCCTGTCCTTATGTTCTATTGCTATCCACCTTCATCGCATCCATACTTGTAGTATCATCCATCCACTCATACATTGTGTTACATGGATCCTTTTCTATCCTGTATGCCATAGGCAGAAACTGATTATCATCATTTGCTCCAGTGGATACACCAAACCACAAGGAAAAAAAAGACACATTCCTATAAGTCCAGAATAGAGTGAGTTCACAGAGTGAATGAAGCACTAACAAGTCTGGAACATAGCAAAGTCAGTGCAGCAACACAACAGCTCTAAATGAGTAACCACTCAAGACCCGAAACAAACTAAGTTAACTTGACCATGCACTGGCACGATATAAACAATAACGAAGTATGGCAAGCAATGAACCGTGTGACAAGCCTGGGCCAAGGCTCAGCCGCAAACAGTCGCCACAGGGAGGCACCACATAATGTGCATATCTCGGTGGCAGCTTCGCTTATGACAGCGGCCCACAGCCACTACTTGCAGCCTTAGTACCTCTGACATGTCCACATCCGTGCTAGGTGGGGAATCTGAATCACTGTCAGATACAAAAGATCCCACCACAAATAACCTTTCGAGATGCAAAACAAGCTAAGGTAAAGCAGCTGTTTGCAGTTTCATTAAAAATTAACTCTACCCGAAGTGCAACAAACTATTTGGGCTTATTCAAGCAAAAACATGTAACGAAGTAAAAGAAACACATAATGAGTACTTTAAGAAAAGCCACTGCTTCCTCAGTTATATAGAAGTACCAAAGGAATAGAAACCTGTTTACTACAATCTGCTGTTTCGTTCTACAGTTAACAGAAATCTTCTATGCCAAAATCTAGATACATAATTCGTAAGGGTGGCTAGTAATGTATGATTTAATTTACATTTGAATTTGCAGGGATTGTCAATGTCTTGTTCTATGTCAGATAGGAGCATTTTGAAGGCTTTTGCACCAGAGTGAAGGAGGACAACAAAGAGTGAAAGTGAGCTGTCACCCGTATATTCAAGTCAACACAATGCATGATACTCCTAAGTGCTAAACACGGTGATTAGTTTTTTCTTTCTTTTCTTAAGTCTTGGCTCCCTTTTAGCAAAATTTTCCACTCTTTTATTTGTTGCCTGCCACCTTTCCTTCTTATAACCTCTCATGTTTACAGAGCTGAATCTTTAAATATTCACTCTCTTGTGGGAGGTGGTGCACTCAGCCTCGTGATGCTAATTGAGGAGCTACTCGATCAAATAGTAGTGGCTTTGGTCAAGAATACCATCATAACGGCCGGGAGAGTGGTGTGTTGACCCCACAGCCCTCCTATCCGCATCTTCCACTGAGGATGACACGGTGGCCGGATGGTCCCGGTAGGCCACTCATGGCCTGAAGACGGAGTGCTTGTGGGAGATGAGGTAAGACATACTTTCTAAAGCTATAGTCTCTGTTATCTTCTACTTGTAATTCTGTCTGCACCATTGTGGCATTGTGGTAAATTGACTGAAAATCATGTATTTGACTTTGAAACTGTCTCCCTCAAAAGATACTTAGCAGGAACAGTTTGTTTATCGCCACAAAAAATATACTAACTGTAAATCCAGTAATGGGACTCCAGGCAGAATTGTGTGAATCTATATTTTAAGGGAAGCATCAGAAAATTATGGTCATTATCAGATTTTTCCTTAGCACCTTGGAAGAATAATAGAATGATGATGCACTGGATGGTGAATTTGCACATGACTGCTGAATGTTCAAAAACATCTATTATTCCCTTGATGGATCCCTAAAGACAGACATGATTTTCCACAACTGCAATGCAATGCATAAAATCATGTTTCACAAACATCACACGGGAATTGAATCAACTATTACAGTTACAGTAATGTATAATAAGTTTTCTAAAAGTGTAATATTTACTATATTTCAAAACTCTAGCTGATTTTTATGTTCATAAATAAATGTGTGTCTTGCCATAAGCTTTGTTGTAGCTTCATAAAACTGAATCTAGAGATATTCTTCAACCCCCCTACATAGTGATAACATAGGGATTATGGAGACATGATTAGACTGATTACACAGCATGCACAGAGGCAGTGGACCAATCAGCCTTCCCGTACTCCATATGTGGATGGAATTAGAAGAAGCCCTAATAAGTGGTACAGTACACAGTACTCTCTGCCATGCACATCACAGTGGTTTTTATAGTATAGGTGTAGGTGTAGAATCAACACAACAAGTAGTTAGCCCCCTACATAAAGTCTTTTATTACAGTCAATTAGTACTAGTTCTGTGAGGGATGGCAAGAAGAAAATAGAGTGGTATGTATGCCTGCAATGACCATGCCAACATCAGGTCAGGAGTAAGCACTTTATCCAAACAGTTGCTCCTCCTGTGATGCATCCATGAGATTAAGACTATGGTGGTGTCAGTGAGATGTGTCAGTGAGATTAAGATTATAGTGGTGTCAGGTCTGCCTACAGGGGGACAGATTTATTGTATGCTACAGAGGTAGCTTGCAAGCCCTTGTGGAGCAAATCGGCAAATGCACCCTAATGACTCTCAATGAATTTTTTAATCATGGACCTCTCTACACATAAATGAAGACCTTAGCAGAAACTGACAAGGGTGTCTGGCATTCAGATAATGCAGTACACATCAGAGTCCAATGATCTGTTTAGGGTACTTTCTCAGGGTTCCCAGAGTAACCCCCAAGAAAGTACCCAAGACAGATCACTGAAATCTCAAATGTACTGCACAGTCCAACTGCCCATGAACCATGGATCTCACCAAGGTGTGGTGGGTTGTGCACCTCAGTGATACAGAGAGCAGTACCATAGATGTAATCACAATCGAGGGATGGTTCCTGAAGAGGGGCAGCAGCCTTTTCAGTAGTGGCAGAGGCAACAGCTAATGTGATTTGACTGATCTGCCCTTGCAATCCATCCTGGCCTTGCTGTACTGGTACTGCGAGTGAATGAGTAAGGGAAAACTATAGCCATTATTTTTCCCTCAAGTGTATGTAGCTGTACTGTATGGTTATAATGATAGCATGCTCTTGGGTGAGGAATTCCAGCAGTAAAATAGCCTCCCATTTGGATTTCTAGACATGGAATATTAAGGAAGATGGTGTTGTGGCGTAGAGCGCCATAAAAATCGATATTTGTTCTGTGCGTAAGTGTGCTATCTTTGAGGAGAGGGGTTTGGAGAGCATGTTGGATGCTAACGGCAGTTAGCCTCCAGACTTGTATCTGTGTAGACGCTAAGTGTGAATAAATCTGTATATGAGAGAATTCTAGTTGTTTACCTACAACTATACCATATTCCCTCACTGGTGACCCCGTTTTTGTGTAATACGCGTCCGAGTTACCGCCTGAAGGTTATTTATGCGCCTACCGCGTCGGGTTTCTCCGCGATCGCGAGGGCCTTTGTTTAGCTCCAGACAATGGCCTTTCAGCATTCACCGCCGCCCGGATTCCAGCAACATCTCTCCAGCACTCCTGCCGTCATAGTGGACATGCCGCAAGAATCTTCGGAATCCTTCAGCCAGAACATGCAGTGGAATTCATCGAGTGCCGCCAGTTTCTTCCAACCGCCAACGGTCATGGAGTCTGGCTTTGTTAGCCTGGACCTTCCCACGTGTTCTCCACAGAGTGTTGGTCGGAACATTTCTACTCCTGTGTCGAACACACAATTCAATACAGTTCGTGGCGTCGAGCGAGGTTTTGCTACTTTGGAAAATCCAGTAGTAAATTCAAACTCGAATCAGTTCCCGCCACGTGTGTATCCTTCCGCGCCGGCTAGTCAACAGGTGTTCAATGCTCGCCAAACAGCAAATATCACACCGAGTGTGCATCCTAGTGGACGTGTGTGGAATCCTTGTGTTGCTTCTAATCAGGTCAACAATTCTGTGCTGGATAGTAATTACTCCGACATCTACAACCAGCCCCACGACTCACGGTCGAGTGAATACTGTGTGCATTACGGACATTCACCGGAGTACTTAAGCACTTGTGGCTTCTCTCCGAGCTACCACATCAATGAGAATGCACATTTTGACTACGATCCTCACACCGTTCGAGCGTCCGTCGCTTCTCAGCCGCCCCCCCGGCGTCAAGTGAATTTTGCGATTCCCGCATTACCGGACGCCAATAATCCGGACTCGCAATCTTCTGCATGCTCTACTTCCATCCGAAGTAATAGGCGCACCTCCGCAGTGACTGCAGTGCCGAATCTGCCAAAATTACCAGACTTCTTACCCGCTCACCCGGAGTTCTAGTTTAACCTGGTTGAGCAAACATTCAATGTCTGTGCTTTGGACGACGACGCACGCTTCGCCTGCGTCATGAACCATCTTCACGACCGCGTCGATTTAATTTATGATCTGGTCAAAGCACCCCCCCTAGCAGGGAAGTATGCTGTGGCGAAACAAATGATACTGGAGCGCGTCTCTAAAACCTGGAGAGAAAATGTGCGACAGCTCATCTACGAAGAGCGTCTCGGCGACAGGTCTCCGTCCCAGCTGTGGCGGTGCATCCGTCTTCTCGTCGATGAGCAAGTTATGCCTGATGACACGCTTGCAGAAATCTGGACTGAAAAGCTGCCTTTGCCTATCCAGACTGCAATGTCTGCGTATGAAGATAGGCCAGTAAATGAAAGTTTACGCGCCGCCGACAGAGCATACTCCGCCAGGCAACGTGAGCTCCGTGCACTGCATTCTGGACGTGACCGCACTAAGACGCTTTCTGACGCCACGCCCTTGTCTGGTGCTACTGATAACAAGTTTTTTAAATTAGCCGCCCTGCCTGCACCTTCAACTCCTCGCTACGACAGTGCATCGGCCTCTGTGGAAGACTCTGGGGCACATACTCCGTCACCTAGCAACTACCCACAAGGGCACAGGCCCGCCCAACCTTACTGTTTCTTCCACGCGAGATTCGGGGAGCAAGCTCGCAAATGCCAGTCACCGTGTTCTTACCCAAACTCCAACCGCAGGTAGGCTACGGTGCCACCTCCTGCGATGTAAACAACGGGCACCATCCCACGTTGCACTCCGTTTCGGACAATAACAGTAAGTGTGGTCGAGTCTATGTTCGCGATTTACGATCAGGTGTATGTTTTCTGGTAGACACTGGCGCAGACGTCTCTTTGCTGCCAGTTTGCCTAGCAACCAATAAAGTGCAACCACACAAAACAGTACTTCGTGCAGTGAACTTGTCTACCCTACAGTGTTCGGGTTCCACTTTGTATACAGTGAAACTTTCGCCCAAGTGCAAGCTGGAGTGGACGTTTCTAGTGTCAACAATTGAAGAACCTATTCTCGGAATTGATTTCCTCAAGCACTATCAGTTGTCACTAGATTTTGTGCAAAATACTGTGTTTTACCCCTCCCTTAACAAACATATTCCTTTCGCTTCGCCGAGTGACAGTTCGGCTAACACCAAACATGTGTGCTGTGCTAAGAAGTGTGTAAACCTATCCTTGGAGCTGCAATCTTGGACAAACAAGTGGCTAGTGGAGTGCGCCAAGTCTCCTAAGTTGCGGATGGAACGTATGGAAATGCTGCTGCATCTCCGCAACATACACCACGAGTTGGCCTCCACACAACAACGCCTCGCAGCACTACAAGCAGACAACTCGTCAGCTACAGACAAGGTCAGTCCATGCCAATCTGGTGTTCCCGTGCCTGCGCACGTTAACAACAATGTTGTGAACTCTGTAAACTGTGTCAGCACCCCCTTTTGTAATGATAGGGTATGCCCGAGTGCTCATGCTCCTTGCGTTCCGAATGGAAAATTAACTTGCCAAGCTTGTGGCAATGAACTACGGCCATCTGCTGTCTGGCCACACCCACTCGCCTACAGCGCTCGTAGTGGCACGGCCCAATACCAAGAACCAGTGTACCAACCTCGCCCATGTTAACACGTGTGCGGCCTTTACGCAGCCTACGAGCGGGTGGCACACCTGTACCTCCGTGCCCTCAGCGCCACAGCTTGGCCCGTCCGCCACCACTTCACGGACATCCGACTATCGTGCCGCGCCACGTATTGCAGTAGTCACTAATGGCACAGTTCATCGGTTACGTCTAACCGATGGACCGCCCATATCGCAACGTCCACGCCGCCTCAAGCTGGAATTTATGAAAATTGCAAAAGAACAATTGGACAATCTGTTACAAAAGGGAATAATTGAACCTTCTTCCGGTTGCTGGGCTAGTCCTATCCTGTTTGACCAAAAGAAAGACGGTACTTGGCGTATGGTCGGAGACTATAGGCGTTTAAATGCCCGCACCATCATTGATAAACATCCGGTCCCACACATCACAGACTTCAATCATGCGCTCGCAGGTGCAAAGTACTTCTCTGTTTTGGACTGTAAGCATGCATTTCATCAGATTCCTATGGCTTCGGAGGACATTGAAAAGACTGCCATAACCACTCCCTTCGGGCTGTTCCAATACAAATTTATGCCGTTTGGGTTGAAAAATGCACCCCAAACGAGGCAGCGTTTCATCAATCAAACTTTATCCCATCTAGACTTTTGTTTTGTATATATAGACGACATATTGGTTTTTGCTTCTACTTTAGAGCAGAGTGAGGAGCGTGTTCAAGTCGTGACAGATATTTTAGCAGCCGCTGGTATTGAACTGAACAATAAAAAGACTCAATTGCACCAGTCATCCGTCACATTCCTAAGTTATGTTGTGTCATCGGACGGTCTGACACCACCACAGGACAAGATCAAGCCTGTTCTCAAGATGCTACGCCCTCAGACCTACAGGGAATTATGCAGGTTCATCAGAACGGTTAATTATTACCGGAAACATTTGCCAGCCGCTTCTGCGGTGCAGGCTCCTCTCACAGATGCTCTCGCTGGCCCACAAACTTCTGGCACCCGCCAGGTACCATGGACACCAGACATGGACAAGGCATTTAATGAACTCAAACAGCTGTTGGCCTCCGCTGTCACTATTGCTCACCCACGTGCGGATGCCACAATGTTTATCACTACTGACGCTAGTGACAATGCTATCGGTGCAGCACTGAGTCAGACATACAATGATGTTACGACCCCCCTGCAGTTTTTCTCAAAAAAGCTAAACAACACGCAGAAGAAATACTCAGCATTCGGCAGAGAACTACTTGCAGTTTACAAGGCCATAAGACACTTCAGAACTGATGTTGAGGGACAAGATTTCTCACTGATCACAAGCCGTTGGTTCCTGCCATAAGAAATCCTGCGGCTGATCTGCCCCCACGACGCTTTCGTCACATCGATTACATCTTGCAATTCACAAATGGCCTCGTAGGCCCTTTGCCCCCCTCCGAGCAGCGTCCAGCGTCCAACATGCTCTCCAAAGCCCTCTCCTCAAAGATAGCACACTTACGCACAGAACAAATATCGAAATTTATGGGCTGAGGCTGTGCCTATTCCGAACATTACCTCTGAGACAGTAAGTCGAGCATTCTTAGATTCGTGGATCTCTAGATTTGGCTCACCTGTTTACCTCACCACTGACCAGGTGCGACAATTCGAGTCTTCAGTTTTCTCTGACTTATGTAAAATGTGTGGTATTGTCAAAATTCATACTTCTGCATACCACCCCCAAAGCAATGGGCTTGTCGAGCGATGGCATCGCACCCTGAAGTCTGCCCTGCGTTGCCATGACTCACTATGGACAGAGGCACTGCCCTTCGTGCTTCTTGGCCTTCGTGCGACTTTCAAGGAAGACCTCAAGGGGTCCATAGCCGAGTTTGTATATGGCCAACCTCTGGTTTTGCCTGGAGAATTAGTCACTCCGACCCCACTTCCACGGCCCTCTGAACTCCCTTCACTTCTCGAGCGTGTGCGCTTGCACTGCAACAAAATTCAGCCGCCACCTCTGGCTGCTCATAGACCTCCGCGCGTGTACGTACCGCGCACGCCAGACTCTTGTGAGTACGTGTTTCTCAGAGACGACTCAGTCAAAGCCCCGCTTCAGTAGCCCTACACAGGTCCTTACAAGGTCGTCAAACGCTCTGAGAATAACATGGATCTCCTCATAAAAGACTCTGTAACCACGGTCTCACTCAACCGAGTGAAACCAGCTTTCATTGAGCCTCAGGTGAACCTCCCTGATTCTGCCCCTATTTCTCCCACTCCTGCTTCAAGCGGCCATCCATCTTCCCACACCATGCATTTGGGTATTGATTTTCCACAGCGTGTTTCTCTGCCGAGCACTGCTCCTTCTCCGCGTTCATCTAATTCGAGTGGCCAATCTTTTCAGGGCTTCACTCCTCACAGCCCTTGCAGTCGAACTGCCAACCACTCGGATTCTACCATTGTGTTACCATCTTCGTGTGACAGCTCTTTGTAACGCCGTTCAACCCACGCTGGCTCCTCGTTGCCTTCGGTCACGCTCCCTCGTCTGTCAGCTGATCGCCCGAGGTTGTCTCCTGCACAGTCTAGTGCACCTGCCACCCCCCTCTTAGCAGATGCTTCCCCCTGCCATGGCTTTCCCACACCTCCCTGCCTCCCTACCATTGCTCGCACAGGTGCCATCCAAGAATTCACAACACATGTGCACCCTGATGACATACACAAATTATCTGTTGTCATAGATGGTGATACAGTGTGTGTGGTACTCGCGTGTGACAATATTGAGGGAGGAAGTGCAGAATCTCGTGTGGTGCGCCGCTTTAAATTGAGCAGAAGTGCTGCGTGCGGCAATTTGCGTGCCTTTGTTAGGCCTTCTGGCAAGGTGATTCTCCGCCTGCCGGCTGACGAAGTGCTACACCTTCACTCCAGGACGGGACGTCGTCTTCAGCCGCCGGTGTTGCTTGCTGACTTCACCGTCGACGTACCGGGCTTCAGCTCCCGGTCTCCTACCAGTCGACCGCTTCCGCCTGACGCAGAGGAACTGTGCGTTACCTTCCTAACTTCTCACCCCCCCCCCCCCCCCCCCATTCACAGGGACGTACTCCATACTGCGCAGGGGGGGGGGCTATGTGGCGTAGAGCGCCATAAAAATCGATATTTGTTCTGTGCGTAAGTGTGCTATCTTTGAGGAGAGGGCTTTGGAGAGCATGTTAGACGCTGGACGCTAACGGCAGTTAGCCTCCGGACTTGTATCTGTGTAGACGCTAAGTGTGAATAAATCTGTATATGAGAGAATTCTAGTCGTTTACCTACAACTATACCATATTCCCTCAGTGTCATCACAAAAAATAAAAATGATTCTATGATTCAGAGCATTGAATCTAGAACCCTTGATTGGATAGGTAGGTAAGAGAATTTAATAAGGGAAGTGGATAAGATGAAGCTAAATATAAGTGGAATAAACAAAGTGTGGTGGCAGGAGGAATAGGACATCTAATCAAGTGAGTACAAGGTTATAAATACAGAATCCATTATGGATAACACAGAAAAAGAAAATAGGAATGTGGGTAAGCTACTATCAACAGCAGAGTGAATGCATTTTGTAGCGAAACAGACATGAACTCAATGCCCACAATAGTAGCGTAAGTTTATGTACCAACTGCAGAAGATGAAGAGACTGAAACAATGAGTGACGAGATAAAAAAAAAAGGTTATTCAGATAGTTAAGGAAGAGAAAGAAAAGCAGTACAAGAAAATGGACTGGAGGGGGAAAGGAATGAAAGAGCAAGCTAAGTGTTAGAAAACTGCATGCAGCATAATTTAATCATTGCTGACACATGGTTGAAGAATCATGTAAAAAGGTTGTATACATGGAAGAGAACTGCTTATATAATAACTGTTTGTATAATAGTAAGGCAGAGATTTTGTAACCAGATATTAAACTGTACGACATTTCCAGGGCCAGATGTGGACTCTCCCCATAATAAGTTGCAGATTAAAACTGTAGAAACTGAAAAAAGGTAGGAAATTAAGGAGATGAGACCTGGATCAAGAGTAACAATGAGAGGTTATTCAGAGTTTTGTTGCTTTGAACAATAAAATAGTGAAGGCTGGAGAGGATCATACACATTTTTTTCTTTTTTTTTTTTTTTTTTTTAATGGTTTAATAGAAATCCTTGAATATCACAGGAGATATTGAATTTAACTGACAAAAAATGAAAACAAAAATGCAGCAAATGGAGCAGGTGAAAGGGAATACAGACATCTGAAAAGTGACATTGACAGAAAGTGCAGAATGACTAAGCATGAATGGTTAAGAGGACAAATTCAAGACTGTAAAAGCATGCATGAAGTGGAAAGATAAAATATGCATATACAAAAGTTAAGGAGACCTTTGCAGAAAAGAGAAGTACATTTATGAATCTCAAGAACTCAGATGACAAGTCAGTACATATCTAAAAATAAAAGCCTGAAGGGCAAAAGGAATGTACAGAACCGATATTACAGGAATAAAAGAGAAAGTAAATGAAGATGAGATGGAAGATACAAAATTGCAACAAGAATTCAACAGACCTACTTAGACTGTAAGAGATAAGTCAAAACAAGACTCCTAGAAGTAGTCGATATTCCCTCAGATTCCTTCAGAATTACTGATATACTTGGGAAAGCTAGTAATGACAAAACTATTCCACCTGCTGTGCAGGACGTATGAGACAGACGAAATAACTTCAGACTTTAAGAAGAATGTAATAATTCTGATTCCAAGGAAGACAGGTACTAACAAGTATGAATATAACGAAATATCAGTTTAGTTAGTCACACTTGCAAAACATTCATACAAATTTATTTACAGAATGGAAAAACTAGTAGAAGCCAATTTTGGGGAAGACTGCTTTTGGAGACAAAGATGTAGGAATGCAAGAGGCAATGATGACTCAATGACTTATCCTAGAAGATTGGTTGAAGAAAGGTGAACCAACAGTTTGTAGACTTAGAGAAAGCTTTTGACGATGTTGATTGGACTATAATGTTTGAAATTCTGGAGGTAGTATGAATCAAATACAGGGAGCAAAAGGTTATTTTCAGCTTGTACAAAAAACTGTCAGTAGCTGTAAGTGTGGAATGATAAGAAAGGGAAGTTGTATGAGAAGAGGCCCAGACAGGATTTTAGCCTGTCCCGCGTGTTATCTAATCTGTACATTAAGCATGCAGTAAAGGAATCCAGGGGTAAATTTGGAAAGAAAATTAAAGCTCGTGGAGAAGAAATAAAATCTTTGAGGCTTGCTATCACTTCATAACTATGCCAGAGGCTGCAAAGTAAAATAAAAAAAAGTAAAACACAGGTAATGGAATGTAGTCACATAAAACCAGGTGATGCTGAGGGAACTAGTTTAGGAAATAAGACACTGAAATTAGTAGAGGAGCTTTGCTATTCAGGCAGCAAAATAACTGATGATGGCATAAGCAGATATGATACAAAATACTGATTGGCTACAGCAAGAAAAGCATTTCAGAAGAGGAGGAATCTGTCTACATATAAAATAAATTTAGTGTTAAGAAGCCTTTTCTGAAGATATTTGTCTGGAGAGTAGCCTTATACGGAAGTGAAACATGGAACAGCAGTTTTTGAAATGTGATGATAATAAGTATGCTGAAGATTGAATGGGTAAATCAAATAAATAATGAGAAGGTACTGTACTGAACTGGGAAAAAGCAAATTTATGGCACAACCTGATGAAGAAAAGCAATCAGTTGATATTACACTCCTGATGCATCACACAATAATTAATTTCATAATAGACAGAAGCGGTAGTAAAAATTGCAGAAAGAGACCACAGGATGAATACAGGAAGCAGGTTCAAATCAGTGCAGGTGGCAGTAGTTATTCAGAGACAAAGAGGCTTGCACAGGATAGAACTAGAGTGCAGAGCTACATCAGACTGAAGGCCACAACAGCAACCAGAGTAATAAGTGGATTTACAGCTTGCCGGATGTTTGGAATGGGGGGAAAGGGCATTTAATTTGATTTTTTGTTGTGAGTTACAGTGTTCTAATGGAAAACACATCCGTGATGTGGGTATATCTTGGCTCCTCTTACATACCATTACATTCATAAAGCAAGTTAGGATACCCACAGTATTTTAAGGTTTTTGGCTACACAATACATCAAACATGAATTGGGCTAATAGTTATAAAGCACTAGCATACTGAAGCTGAGGCATATCGAGGTGGCTCAGTGGAAGCGGAGTCAATTGGCAAGGACAGCCTACCACACCTCAGTAGCTGCAACATAAGGAATTTTGTCAGTCGACACGAGGTGTTGCTGCCAAACATGGCAGTGCTACTCACATTCTGCAGTTCAGCGTTGACGTCAGCAGCCTGCTGCTGGTGCTTAAGGGTCAACTTTTCCCTCTCCCTGTCTTGCCTCATGTCAGCCACATTCCTCTCTTCCACAAACTTCCTTGTATTGTTCTGCTGCTTCTCACGTAATGTGCGCTCTCTCTCTCCTTTCTTTAATGACTTGTCCTTGCTGACTGTTCTCATTGTTTCGATGGAGATTTTTGCTTGCTGAGTGTACATCTTCTTCAGTTCCCTGAAAATTATATTAAAATGACAACAAACTGCTGCTGAATGAAGTGACTGTGAATATCTGTAAGATGTCGTGTTCAGTTTTCTGAGATGCAATGAAAAAAAAAAAGATCTAATTGTGTCAGTGTTATCACTAAGATGTAAAGATGGTTTGAATCACCTCCCATAACTACATAAATCTGTAGTTGTTAATGTGGATGTTACTGGCTTAAAACTGAATATTTGAAAACATTTTTGAATTGATATGAGTTTGTTACAGATATGTCTGTAGGTGGCATCATCTATCCCCCATTTAGTCCACATTTAGCTTGTATTCTCCAATAGATAAGTATTTTTCCTACCTTTTATTCTGAGAAAGCTCCCTCTCATAGTCAGTAGCGCTGTGAGTATTCTTGATCATGTATTGGCAATATAATACTATGAAAGGGGTAGTTGCTACTCACTATATCCACACACACACACACAAACACACACACACACACACACACACACACACACACACACACACACACACACACACACACACGACCACTGTCTCTGGCTGCTGAGGCCAGACTGCGAGTAGCAGTGCATGATGGGAGAAGCAAACTGAGTGGTGGGGATAAGGTGAAGGCAGGGGTGAGGAGGAGGAGGGATAGCAGGGTAGGGGTGGGGGACGGTAAAGTGAAAGTGCTGATTGTGGGAGCATATAGGGATCAGGTGGGGAGAGGGAAGTGAAGCTAGGTGCAATCAGGAGGTCAGACAGAGAGCTGGGGGCAGGAGCAGTGGAAAAGGGGAAAAATAAGAAGACTGGGTGCATTGGTGGAAAAGCAGGCTGTGCAATGTTGGAATATAAACAGGGAATGGGATAGGTGAGTAAAAAGCAATGACTAACAAAGGTAGAGGGCAGGAGGGTTAGGGGAATGTAGGATACATTGCAGGGGAAGTTCCCATTTGTGCAGTTCAGAAAGGCTGATGTTGGTAGGAAGGACCCAGATGGCAAAGGCTCTGAAGCAGTCACTGATATGAAGAACATCGTGCTGGGCAGTGTAGTCAGCAACAGGGTGCTCAGCACAGTCACGAACCTTTCCTCCAATACCCTTAGCCCCACAGAAGTGTCAGTCCCTCCCAAGTCCTCACCTTTTGCCCCACTCCCAAATTATAGTCATGCAGGACTTGTTAAAGACCCTCTCTCCTTCTCCAGGTCTCTACAGTGGAAACAGTTTTCCTCCACCAACCCTACCAGTCAGAGTCAACCAAAGACGAATGTTGAATCCTGCCTGACTCAGTTCACTCCTCCATCCAAATGTCATGCACCCCCACTGCCCCAAAATCACCTCCTGTAACTTTCAGAATTTCTTAACCTTGAACCTTGTCTCACCATGATTCCCTGATTCCCTCAACATGCAAGCAAACCTTACTTCCGCAGAAAGAACCGCAATCCACCACCTAAAATCTGGTCCCGCCAACTGTCAGATACATGCCTGTTCATCATTATTACAGAGGTCAAAGGGTGGGTCTCCTGTTTATAAAGCTACTGATAATGTGTTAGTGACTACAACGTCTAAAGTTGGTGCCCAAGTTATTTTGCAAGGGCCATCGTTGTTTGTCGGTTGTGTCTTCAACTTTATTGAGATTAAAATTGATGACGCGCAATGTGGTAATGGTTGGGTAACTGCTACTGTAGTACATTGTTCTGATGCTCAAAATGTTGCTGGTCTTGATGACTTCAGGAGTCATGAGGTCATTGCTTATTGGACATTTCAAATTGGAGAGGCATATAACAAAGATATGGGTCGTTCGTATCTCGTTTCTAGTATGCATTTGATTTTGAGGACTAGGAATCATTATAAGACAAGTGAGACTGAGGGAGTTTTCATTTGGTTTAAAGGTGATTTATATTGTAAAACTATTAAGATTATTGGTGATGTAACATTTTATTACTGAAACTGAAAAATAAAGGTTAATAAAACTACACACTGATCTTTCCAAAAGCCAAGAAATAAATTGTTTTCCTTTATTCTAGGCCCATGGGTTCTTTGGGTCTCAAAACAGTACACTGATAACATAGTGTACCTGCTGACAAATGTACTAAGGTGGTTTGGTTAGGGGGTGGTGTGGGTGGCAAATTCGTGTCATAAATTCTGCGAGCATTGGCCTCGGAGATGTTACAGCATGTTACGTATCTAGTGTAAATAGCACGTGACCTTTAGTGCTCTGCAGTCTCTCCTCATATCCTTACGCCCAACCCAGTAGCTCTCCCTGAAGTCCATCACTTTCCTCACCCTCCCCAGAGTCCATAACTCTCCTCACTCCTGCCACCCCCCACACTCCTACCTTCTACATCCATAAACCCAACCACCCAAGACACCTCATCGTGACCAGTTACTGTGCCATAATGAGAGAATCTGCTCTCATAGACCATCACCTCCAGCCTATTACCCACCCTACCCTCCTTTATCAAAAGGTACCCACCGTTTCCTACACTGACTCTCCACAGCCACAGTTTCTGTTCCTTTACCACATGGCGCCATACTTGTCACTGTTGATGCCATATCACTAACACCACCAATGTCCATGGCTTTACCACTATTAAACACTATCTTTCACAATGCCTGATGGATTCCAAATCTATAACCTCCTTCCTAGTCACCATGACCAACTATATCCTCGTCCATGATTACTTCTCCTTTAAAGGCATCACCTACAAACAAATCCAGCATATGGCTATGGGTACAAGCATGGCACCATCCTATGCAACCTATTCATGGGCCATCTAGAGGAATTTTTTCTAACTACCCAGAATCCCAATCCCAAACCCCTCACCTGGTTCAGACTCACTGATGGCATCTTCATGATCTGTACTGAATGGGAATGCCCTATCTACTATCCTTCCCATCCCTCCCACAGTGGTATTCTGCTACCCACAAAACCCCCACAATATCCCCCTTGCCTCATGGTTCATATCCCTGTAATAGACCTAAATGCAAGATCTGTCCCATACACCCTCCCACCACCACCTACTCCAGTCCAGTCACAAGCATCACCTTTCCTATCAAACGTGTGGCTACCTGAGAAATCAGTCATGTGGTCTATCACTGTGCTGCATTCTACGTGGGGATGAAGTGCAGTGTTATGTGCAGTGTAATGCTGTGTGCAAGTGATTGTCATTTGTAATTATTATCTCTGTCACAGTCTCTGATTTATGTTTCCTCATTTGTTTTTATGCTGTTCTGTTGTTTAATTTTCTAGTAAAAGAGTTGTATGAGTTACGGTGTGTTTTTATGTTGCAATTAAGTAAATACAACAAGTCTGGCATCAGATACAACAACCAACAAACTGTCTGTCCGCATGAATGACCATTGACAAACTGTGAACAAGAAACAGTACCACCCAGTTGCTCAGTATGCTGCCCAACAAGACGTTCTTCATTTCAATGACTGCTTCACAGCCTGTGCCATCTGGAACCTTCTCACCAACACCAGCTTTTCTGAATATTGCAGGTGGAAACCCTTCCTTTGTTAGTCATTGTCCTGTTTCCTTTCCAGTTCTACACAGCCCTCTATTTCACCAATGCACCCACAGTCTTTCTACTTTTCTGCTTCGTTCCTCCCAACCCCCCCGCCCCCCCCCCCCTACCTTCTTCCCAACTCATCCCAGTATGGCCCCACAACCAGCAATTTACTGTCCCCCACCCCTACCCTGCTATCCCTGCCCCCTCCCCTGCCACAGCCTCCTCCTTATTGCTGCTCATCACCACCCAGTTTGCTTCTCCCATCATGCACTGCTGCTCGCAGTCTGGCCATGCCAGCCAGAGGCTGTGGTCCTGTGTGTGAGAGAGTTCTGTTTGTGTGAGTGTATATTTGTATGTTGTCTAATTCTAATGAAGGCCTTTCTGGTGAAAAGATTAACTGCTGACAGTCTATCTGCGACTCAGCATCTTCACTATATGGTGAGTAGCAACTATACTTTTCATAATATGTCATTATTCCATTAAGGATTTTCCATTGTTTGATTTTGTATTTGCAATTTTAAGGTTATCAACTTTATATTATAATTTAGTTAACTGCAGCCTTCAGTTCTAACAATCAGAACACAGATATGTTTACAGTGTGAGTGGTTCTCTGGACCTGTTCAGTTGAAGGGACACTATATAATGTATTCAAATACATTTTGTGATGTATAGAAGTTAATTTGATTTGTGATTAAGTTTTTTAGTACTGGTATCCCCCTCTTTTATTATTTTTAAACAGATCCTCTAATGATGATGTGGTAATATGTTGAAAACAACAATGATATTACTTGTGTGATTTGCTGCACAAATATATTATACAAAGTTTTTGCAAGATAATCACCGAGTTTCCCTAAGGCAGTATGTCTAGTCTCAGCATTTTTGTATTGCTGCTGGTTACTGTTGACTTCAAAGTGCACTATATTAACTGGGAATCAGTCACTTGCTTTCATATCAGCCTTTGAAGACTCACATTGGCTTCCTATGTCATTTATCCATGTGCTGTGCACATTTTGCCCTGTCAAAACACAATAACATTTCTTTTTAGCATTTTTACCAATGATGGTGCTGCTCATCATAACGGATGGTGATGAACATTTTCTTGCTAGGATCTGGATGTATATGTGAAATGCATTCTGCACATTAACAAATAGTACAACATTTGTTAAGTAAACTCACCATTCTATTCAAAGAAGAAATTTAGACACAATGATCATCGCAAGCTGGTCTTTTATCATTACTTAAGACAGACATTACATTCTTCTGCACCAGATATCAATTTTTCCAAATAATCTGTTAGAGAGATCACAGAAATTATCAGGTCACTGAAAAGCAGTACATCTTCTGGTTATGATGGTATTTCAGTCATAGTACTAAAATCTTTCGTTGATTTGGTAATGCCCCTCTGGAGTTACCTTTGTAACCAGTTGAGGAGTGAAGGTGTATTTCCTGAAAGGCTGAAATCTGCATTAGCAACACCCATTTATAAAAGTGGATATAAGTAACTGATCTTCCTCCCAACTGAAGGTTTTTTTTAGTATAGCTTACAACAGAATATTAAACCATTTTTCTGAGAATAGTATTTTAGCAACAGGTCAGCTTGGCTTCAGTAAAGGCTTCAGCTGATTTCATGAACTCAGTTTTGGTAGAACTAAGGAATAACTATAGGCAACAAATTAAACCCACATACGGCTTTGCACAAAATACTTAATACTTTATTTTTCCAACTTGGAAAAGAAATCTCACAGAACTAACAGTCAAAGAGTAAAAACTTGTATCTAGCATCCACTGCACTTGCATAGAGTAAACTAAGCACACATCACTAGCTACTCCCCCCCCCCCTCCCCCCCAAGTACTCATTTATCCCAGGCGCTCTGCACTTTAACTTGACTTGTCTCCCTGCTCTCGTACAGAGGACTTTTTGCTGCGAGGATGAGAGAGCCGGTGTGGGCTGTTGCGTTGTGGTTCCATGTCCTCTTGTCATGGGTTCTTCTGCCATATCATGCATAGTGAGTTCCAAACTTTGGTCCCTCCCCATCTTCTTGAGTCTCATCATACTCCAGTTCTGGTAAGACCCATACTGGTTTTACTCTCTCTATGGACACTCTAATAGTTTTGTCATTCTGTGAGATGTCCATAGTATGGGTGTTGTGTCATACTATTCGATAAGGTCCAGTATTTGGAAGGTGAAGTGGCGCTGTGACTGAATCTGTGTGGAGCATGACATGTGTAAGTCTGCCAACGCCTTATGCATGAAAACTGGTCGCTCACCATGTCTAGATACCGTAGGCCTTCTCATTGTTTCCACACACTCACAGATTTCATGTATTAGTGATGAGAGGTTTCTTGGCCTTGGTGATGCGGCAGCAGTTAGGTAATCAGCCGGGATTCTCAATGGTTCCCCATACACCAATTCTGCCACTGAAGCACTGCTGTCCATCTTGTATGCGGTCCACAGTCCAAGGAGAACCAATGGTAATGCTTCTGTCCAGCTTCTCTGTTGACACGTGAGAGGTGCCTTCAATGTCCTGTGCCACCTCTCCACCATACTATTGCTCGCTGGATGGTAGCTCGTTGTATGGTGGTGCTGGAACCTACATAAATCAGCTAGCTCGTTGAACAGACTAGACTCAAACTGGCAGACTTGACCTGTTGTGATATGAAGGGGGCACCCACAGCAAGCTAGCCACTGAGAGACAAACATCTTTGCAAGGTTTCTGCCACTATGCCAGGGATCAGAATGGTCTCTGCCCATCTCGTGCATCCGTCTACCACTGTTAACATGTATTTATAGCCATCCGAAACTGGAAGTGGACCCACTAAGTCCAGATGGACATGGCAAATCTTGCTGGTGATCCTGTGAAATTCCCAATTTCTGCATAAATGTGTTGTCCTATTTTGCAGCGCTGACATTGTAGGCATGTGTGAGTCCATTCCCTGGCGTCCTTTTTAATTAATAGCCAGATGAAACATACTGTTCAGTGACTTGATTGTGGCATTTGCCCTGTGTGTGCCAGGTCATGAACACTGTCAAGTGGTGCCTTACGAAATTGTGTGGAATGTATGGGCGTGGCTTCTGCCGTGATATATCACACCTTAACTTAAGCCATCTTCCTGACATGAGTACCGGCTGTAAGTGTAACCCTGTTGTGTGGTCTGTCAATAACTTTTGTAGATCCAGGTCCGCTTCCTGTGATGTAGTGAGTTCTTCATAGTTTATTGTGGTGGTCACACCGCAAACACAAGAAAAGTAATCTGCAACCAGATTCTCTGCACCTCTGATGTGTCTTACATCTGTGGTTAATTGATTGACAAACTCTGTGCCAGAACTGCCTTTGTGAACACTTATCGCTGATGTTGCTGAAAGGTTTATGATCAGTGAAAATTGTTACTGGCCTAGCTTCAATATTCGCGTGGACATGTTTGACGCTTTCATATATTTCCAACAACTCTCTGTCATATGCATTCCATTCTGTCTGTCGGAGTTGGAGCATCTTTGAGAAGAAACTAAGAGGTTGCTAATGTCCATCAACCTGCTGTTGCAAGGCTGCACCAATTGCGACCTGGCTCGCGTCTACTACAATACTCAATGGTGCATGAGTAACCTGCCTCCTCTAAGCTTCTTTGCAAGTCGCCAAAAGCTTTGGTCATTTCTGGTGTCCATTGCAGCTTACACTTTCCTGTGGTATTCTTGCCAGCAGTGCGTTTGTAAGTGGTGCCTGTGTTTCGGCAGGAACTGGTAAATGACACTGGTAAAAATTTACCATACTGAGAAAATGCCTAAGTTGTTTGTAGTCTGTAGGTTTGGGTAGGTTACACAACATGTAGATCTTCTCCGGTAATGGCTGTATACTGTCAGCTGAGACTACATAGCCGAGGCAAGTTACTTGACTCTTGGCCACGACGCATTTGCGTTCATTTAGCATTACTCCATGCGTATCAAGCCTTTGTCATACCTCCTGAATAGGTCTATATGTGATTGCATATCCTCTGAGAATACCAAAATATCATCCAGATATGTATAACAGAAAGGCAATCCCTGGAGCACTTCATCAATGAATCTTTACCAGGATTGGGCCGCATTTTTGAGTCTGAATGGCATAAATGGAAATTTGAATAGCCCAAAGGGTGTGATCATCGCTGTCTTTTCCATGTCAGGTGGAGCCACAGGAATCTGATTGTATGCCTTACGACAATCCCGTACTGAGAATACTTTCACACCCGCTAGAGCACAGGTAAATTCTTCAATATTTGGTATGGGGTACTTGTTCAGGATTGTTGTCGTGTTCACTCGATGGTAGTTGCCACAGGGACACCATGTGCCATCTTCCTTACATATTAGGTGGAGAGGGGACGCACAAGAACTGCCAGACCTTCTTATTACCCCAGCTTGGAGCATCTCCTCAAATATTGCTTTTGTCTCTGCTAATCGCTCTGGGGCTAATCTGCGGACGCGTCTTATTACTGGTGGTCATGGTATGGTGTGTGTGTATAAAGCACTGTATTATGTTTAACAACAGGAGTCTTTATGGCTTCTTGTTGGGGAGACTGTATAGCTGAGTTACTGACTTCTCCTAAAACAGCCTCTGCCGTACTGCACCGAAAGCCTTGTATCATGCCGCTATTTGATCCAGCAGTATGAGAGTTATTTGCCAAGTCCATGGTGAGAGCAAAATGGGACGAGAAATCTGCACCTAAGATTGGCTGTAAAATATCTGCCACTAGAAAATTCTACTTGTAACGGGTAGATAAACCAATATCTATAGTGAGATCTTTATAGCTGTTCATGTTTACACTTGAATTGTTAACTGCTATCAATTTCAAAGGCTCCCTCGTGTCCTCCTTAACAAAGCTTGGAGCCAGCAAGGTAATCACTTCCAAGACGGTGTTGATCCGGAAGTTGAGGCCTATGAGTCTATCAACCACTTGTAATCTGTGCAATGTTAGCTTATACTCCCAGGGTGACGCTGAGTGCCATAAAGGTATACTATATAAGAAGCCTTCAAGTGCCTTATATTGACTGTGCGTGTTGCTGCTTGCAACTGTCACCTGGTTCCTCGTTTGTATATGGCACTGTTCATGAGTGCCGTAGCCCATGGCGCCTAGAGTGGGCCTTCGCCATTTGGGTGTCCACAAGGTTTTGTTCATCTTGTAGCTTGTGGCCCGAATCATCTGTGATACCAGCAAAAATTGTCAGTGTAAGCTTGATCCTGTTTGGAGTGTGACCTCCTCTTGTTACTGGTGGACCTGGTGGACGTCTGCGGCTCCAAATCATGTAGGCACGTAGCCATACTTTCCATCACGTCTCGCAGTTTCCTGATCCCCTCATCAAAGCCTGGTTTTTGCCTGTAACCTGTGGCTGCACAGCTTAACTTACATTCTTCTAACCATTCTGATTAGTCATCACTGGCTTCCATTGCAGAAGTGGCAGATGACATTGCTACAGATGCTACAAGTGTCAACTGTAGAGTAGTGAAAGCTCTGTCAGCTATTTGCAGTTGTTTGTCAAGAGACTGTCATTTGTACGCAATCAACGTCAGTTGAACTTGATGAGGAAGCTGCCATTGCCAGACGTGCAGTAACAATTCATTGGACATCATGCTTGCATCGACTATAATGAGTAAATGTCTCCAAAATTCAGATGGACTTCTGTTCCGCATTTCTCCTGATACATCACCTGGGAAAGTCGCTGTTCAAGTAATTTCATGCAGCGAGCAATCAATGCCATTTTAAGTGTGGTGTATGGGTTGCTTAGGTGTGAATGGAGTCGCTCTTAACTGCAACCATGGCACAGTTGGTAACGGTGCGTTCGTGCGTGAAAAATCATCGATGTGTGACTATGTAGTGTGGCTGCTACTACTGGCATTTGCAAATTCATGGAGTCTGCTTTGCTATCATTCTTCAGCGCTGCAAGCTCCAAAAGCCCAATCTGTTGCTTTAGCTGTCGCTTCTCATTGTTTGTTTCTTGCAGAATTTTGTTAGCTTCTCCATCTTTGGCGGAACTGTCACACAGTAGTAAGTTGTGAGAGTTTTTCTTGTTTTTCCTGGGTTCACCAAATATGTAGGCAAGAAATTAAACCCACATACAGCTTTGCGCAAAATACTTCATTTTTCCAACTCAGAAACGAAAACTCACCGAACTAGCAGTCAAAAAGTAAAAACTTATATCTAACATCTGCTACACTTGCACGGAGTAAACGAAGCACGAGTCACTGGTTACTCCCATGCTCCCACATAACAAATACTCTGTTAGCATTTTCTGCAATCTTGTCAAGCATTTCACTTGTGTAGCTTGTAAGATTCTACTGAAGATACTAAAATGGTGTGGTATTAAAAGCATTCCCCTCACATGAAAGGAATCTTATCCTAACAATAGAAAACAGAGGGCCACATTAAGAAATGTTACGACACAAATAAGACTAAATTCTCAGTGAAGCAACATTAAATATGGCCCCACTCCTGTTTCTAGCTTATGTAAATGATGTACCTGGTGCTCTTCAGTAACTATAAGATTTGCTGATGACACAGGAATATTAATAAAGGGCCCTGACACATTCATACTACAAACAGTTTAAACCTCAAAACTTCCTGGCAGATTAAATCTGTGTGCCGGAGCGAGACTCAAACTAGGGACCTTTGCCTTTCGCGGGCAAGTGCTCTACCAACTGAGCTACCCAAGCACGCCTCACGCCCCGTCCTCACAGCTTCACTTCTGCCAGTACCTCGTCTCCTACCTTCCAAACTTTACAGAAGCTCTCCTGCGAACCTTGCAAAACTAGCACTCCAGAAAGAAAGGATATGGCGGAGACATGGCTTAGCCACAGCCTGGGGGATGTTTCCAGAATGAGAATTTCACTCTGCATCGGAGTGTGCGCTGATATGAAACTTCCTTGCAGATTAAAACTGTGTGCTAGACCAAGACTTGAACTCAGGACCTTTGCCTTTCGCAGGCTAGTTCTGCAAGGTTCGCAGGACAGCTTCTGTAACATTTGGAAGGTAGGAGACGAGGTACTGGCAGAAATGAAGCTGTGAGGCTGGGGCGTGGGTCGTGCTTTGGTAGCTCGGTTGGTAGAGCACTTGCCTGCGAAAGGCAAAGGTTCCGAGTTCGAGTCTCAGTCTGGCACACAGTTTTAATCTGCCAGGAAGTTTCACATCAGTGCACACTCCGCTGCAGAGTGTAAACCTCATTCTGGAAACATCCCCCAGGCTGTGGCTAAGCCATGTCTCCGCAATATCCTATCTTTCAGGAGTGCTAGTTCTGCAAAGTTCGCAGGAGAGCTTCTGTAAAGTTTGGAAGGTAGGAGACGAGGTACTGGCAGAAGTGAAGCTGTGAGGACAGGGTGTGAGTTGTGCTTGGGTAGCTCAAATGGTAGAGCACTTGCCCACGAAAGGCAAAGGTCCCGAGTTCGAGTTTCAGTCCGGCACACAGTTTTAATCTACTAGGAAGTTTCATATCAGCGCACACTCTGCTGCAGAGTGAAAATCTCATTCCAGTTTAAACTTCAATCATATAAATAGTCATCTTCTATACTACCATTTAAAGACAAATCGGTGTTTAACATTGTTACCAAAAAGATCAAAAAGTTCTTGACCAATTTACTTCAAATATTTACCCAAAGCTCTAATATAGATTCCAACAAGCATAAGCTGTATACATTTTAATACATATGGTATATAACTGTGTATGTAATATATAAAGGGGAACAGTTGTCACCAAACTTCTCAAAAAATTCTTGACTGATTTACTTCAAATTTTTACACAACCCTCTAATAAATGCTTGAATGGACAAAGCCTATATATTCTTCCAAAGTATACAGTACAGTATATGGTAATATACATACTATGTAAAATGGAAATGTTAGTATCAAAAGTCTCTAAACATTATTGACCAATTTATTTCAAATTTTTCCATGATAATCTAACAAACATTCAGATTGACTTGTAGTCTGCTGAGCATTGGAGGCTGATGTTAGTTCCCCTACAGTTCACTGCCTGTCCTGTTTTATCAGTCTGCCCAGCCTACAACATCTGTAATGATGGGTGGCCACGTAATTCCATAATGTCTGTCTGTGGTTTCACCATGTGTTGAAGACACTCACCACAGCACTCCTCGAAAACCCGACACATTGTGCAGTTCCCAAAGGGCTCATGCTGAGCCTCCGGACCATCACAATCTGCCCTTGGTCAAATTCAGATAGATCACGCGCATTCCCCATTCTACACATGGACAGCACGCTCGTTAATACAACATACACTGTGCGTGTGTCTGACTATCAGTCATTCCTCATGAGGTGATGCTGCTATCAACTGTATGAGTTTATATTGAGAGTAGATCAGTGGTTATAATGTTCTGGCTGATCAGGAGGTTATGAAAAGAGAGGGGTGGAGGGAGGAGGAGAAGGATAAAAAGAGGTGTAAGGCAAAGATGGACAGAAAGAAATAAAGACGTATATCTGATTCCTGGACATATTTAGCAGTTGCAAAGCATTGCTGGATCTGCTGGTATTATACAATTCAAAACAAATCAAAATAATTTACAGATTAATGGACATACTGAAAGAGGCTCTATGTGTATAGTTCCCAGACATCCAGATGGATAACAAACTGAGATAGCACCAGCATAGGGATTATTTAATCAAAATGCCCAGTACTGCTGGCTCTGCACTCAGAAATATGTCTCACTGTGTTGACCTGCAGACGGGATTGCTAGCATACTCAGCATGCTTTCACTCATCACTTTTCTGTGACATAACCTCTGACACAATACAGCTAAGATCAAGAAAATATTTATTCTACAGAAGCACACAGTAAGAATATTGTATAAAGATGATAACTAAACATCTTGTAGAAACCTCTTCAGGGACCTGGAGTGTGTTACACTCGTGTGCCAATACATACACCGACTGGTGGTATTTCTGCTAAATAACAAGAGTGAATTAAGGATGAACTGTGAAATTCACAACTGCAACAGTAGAAGAAAAGGACATATCCATATAGAATATGCATCCCTGTCTAGGATTGAGAATAGAGTTTTATATACTGGTGTAATATTATATAAATATATGCCCGCAGGCATCTGTCAGAAAATTTAAAATCCCAAAAGATTCAAAAACAAAATAAAAGTGTAAGCACAAGCTGTTCCTTCTACAGTTCATTAGAAGATTTGGACTTATGGGGAATGTAAATGCTACAATATTCCAACGTTTATGTTAAACAGATTTTGAGATTGCCAATTATTTATCTACTCATTTAAAAGGGCATGCTAAAAAATAATGCCTCCAAATGTTTTATTCTATTCTCAATATTGGTTAACGCATTACAGGTCATTTATATTACTCAGTCGACATTCCCACTTTGAATTTAACGAACAACTTCAAGGACTTCACTTTAACAGTGATGAAGCAGTGAAGGCATAGATGAGGTTGTGACTCCATCAGCAAAACCGAACATTCTACAGTGATGCTATCAACAAACTGCTCTTTCATTGAGAGAAATGCATTCGTGACCAGGGTGGCTGTTGAGATATAAATATGTTGATATGAAGGATAAAGATGCAGAACAATAATAAAGCTTTTTATTTTAAAAGCTTTAAGAGCTCTCACATAAAAAATTCAGTGGCATTACTTTTCAGTATGCCCTTGCAGCTTTCAAATACTGCTATTATAGTCTTGGCATTTCTGCACTCAGTTCAGGGATCCTAATCTGTTTGTGACACTATGCTTCAAAGATAGCAAGAACAATGATTCAGTCAGTGGCCAAATAAAATATTTGTTTGTGAATCACATCTTTAGGTCATAATTTTTCACTAGTCCATTGTTTTATCTATTAAATAATATAAAAAATTAACATCTATCAAAAATTACCTGTCATGTTTCAACTTTAGCTGCTTTATCTGGGAACCCTGTACATTCTCCATGATTTTATGGAGGATCTCCTAGAACATAAAGTAAAGTCACATGAAGAAATATATATTTGCTCATTTATTTACTTACTGTACTATTACTCATCATACATGGAGCCCTCGCACACAGGTTTTTCATTATCTGATGGTTAATAAATTAAAATGAAATGTTCACATTGGTATTTTTATAACTACATTCCACCAAATTTTCTAGTTAATGATCTTTCTTGTTAACAACAAAAATTGTTGTCAACAAAATATTACATAAACGTTCCACACAACTTTTGCCTCATTTTCAGACGTGTTGTATTCTTATTTTTGGGCAAAGCTCTGTTTTGGGCTATAAGAAACTTTAAAACAGAGAAGAAGAAACCAGAATTTTAAATGTCTGTTTTTATCATTTGCTATACTATTCACAATAAAATAATTTTCTAAGCACATCACTGAGATCAAAATTCTTTAATAGTTACCCAGAACATTTGCTTACAAACATATGCATCCTACTAAGACAATGGCACCCCTCCTGCATATGGGAGTCTCCAAGGAAGCTAAGGCAATAAGGCTCCCACCTTAGGATTACATAAGAAGGCCTCACTTAAACCTACAGTGGAGGATATGGACTCCTGCACAGTGGAAATAGGACATTACGATGAATGTGGTACTCAGTGAAAAATTCTTCTTTTCCATGTTGAAACACTCTGACTGTTACATTCTTCTAAACCTACACCCACATGACTAACTGAAATTCACACCAAAGTGTCTGATAGACAGTTCATCAAACCACTTTCATACTATTTCTTTATTGTTCCACTCTCAGAGTGTGGGAAAAACGAACACTTACATCTTCCCATGTAATCTCTTATGTATCTTATTTCATTACAATAATCGTTTCTCCCTATGTAAGTGGGTGTCAACACAATATTTTTGCATTTGGAGGAGAAAGTTGGTGATTAAAATTTCATAAATGATTTTGGCAGAATCAATATTGCCTTTGTTATAATGATTGCCACCCTAACACTCATATCATATCCATGATCCTCTCTTCCCTATTTTGCAATAATACAAAACAAGCTAACCTACTTTAAAATTTTTCAGTGTCCTCCATCAACTGTATCTGGAAAGGATCCCATACCACATAACAGCTCTCCAGCAGAGGCTGGACAAGTTTATTGTAGGCAGTCTCGTTAGTGGATTTGTAGTATCTTCTATGTCTTCTGACAATAAAACAATATCTTTGGTTTGCCTTCCCCACAATATTATCTGTCTTATTATTCCAATTTCAACTGTTCACAACTATAATCTCTACCTGTTTAGATCAAAAGACTGCCTTTAGGTATGTGTAATTTATCGAACTGAAATGAAAGGATATGTCAATGACCTCACACTTTTCATTGTTTAGGGTCAATTGTCACTTTTCATGTAATACAAATATCTTGACTAAATCATTTTTCAATTGGTTTGATCTTCTGATGACTTTATAGATGGTAAATGACTAGACTATATCATCTGCAAATAATCTAAGAGAGCTGCTTAGATTATCTTCTACATCATTTATATGGATTAGGAACAGCATGGGGCTTGTAATAATCCTTTGGGGAATGCTTGATATCACTTTGTTTTACTTGATGACTTTCCATTACCGTTAGTTACCACAAACTTTGACCTGTCTGATAGGAAATCACAAATCCAGACATACAATTGGTATGATACTCCACATGTATACAATTTGATTAGAAACTGCTTGTTAAGGACTGTATCAAAAGCATTCAGGAAATCTAAAAATATGGAATCCACTGGAGATCCCTTGTTGATAGAATTTATTACTTCATAATAATAAAGAGTTACTCATATTCCACAAGAATGATACTTTCTGAAACTATGCTGACTATGTATCAATATATTGTTTTCTTCAACATAATTCATACTGATCAGGCTCACTATATGTTCCAAAAATCTACTGAAAATCAATGTATGTGATGTGGGTCTGTAATTCAGCTGATTACTCCTATTTCCTTTCATAAGTATTGGTGTGACCTATGCAATGTTCCAGTCTTTAGGTTCATGTCTTTCATCAAACAAGCAATTTTATATGATTGCTAAGTATTGAGCTATTACATCAGCATACTCTGAAAAGAACCTAGCTGGTATACAATTTGGACTTTAAGATTTGCCTTCTTTTAAATGAGTTGAGTCACTTCACTATATCAAGGATATCTACATCTAATTTACTCATGTTGGCAGCTGTTCTTGATTCAAATTCTGGATATTTACTTCATCTTCTTTGGTGAAAGAATTTCGGAAAACCATATTTAGCAACACTGTTTTAATGGCACCGTCTTCGATAGCCCCAGATCTTCGATATTTCCAAACTGGGGCAAAACCTTGATCAAAATTTAAGAAAATCAGTTCTCCAAAAATATGTTCATTTTGTAGCACACATCTTTCTGAAGAGTTTGATATGTAAAACATTTATGTTCAAGAAAATGTAAGATATGTTATTTGGTCTTAAGTGTGCCAAAGTGAAGTGCCATACCTCTTCACACAGCATCCTTCTATCGCATGTCACTGTATTTTGCTCCGCAGAATTAAAATGTGTATACTTTGTAATGGATGCCATCAAACCTATATTCAGGACAGTGGAAGTTAAAATGTCCTGTGGTGCCTCTCCTGTCCCTAAGTTGGTCAGTTTGACATCCTAGCCTCCCTTCTGTCGGGAGAGTTAATTTGGAGTTGGAACGGCTACTTGGGTGGGGTGCGGCGTCACATACTGGTTTGGTTCCTGTTGATTCTCTCAGTGGGTGGGATTATACTAGACATGGCCTACACATCAACAGGAAAGGGAAGGGTAAACTGGCTGGGCTAATAGCAGGAAATGTAAGCGGGGGGAGGGGGAGGGGGGGGAGGGGGGGGGGGGTAGAGGCACTGCCAAAGTAGTAATATACCAGTGTTGGAGCAGCACCTTTTTAGGATAGGTAGGACAGAACGAAGTCAAGCTCTGAGAGAAGTAAAGATTGAAACAAACCTTCAGTTTGAGAAACAAATCAAACAGCATAATCCTGGCACATTGGATCAGCGAACACAGCTGTTGGTTAAAAATTTACAGCAATCAGCAGAAATTTTGTTTCCACCCAATTTCATCTCGGCAAATGTGAAATGCCAACTATCTTTAGTGCATCAAAATATTCGAGGGCTTAGAAGTAAAATTAATGAACTACTTATGTGCATTGATGAATTACAGTCATCGAACCCAGTTGATAAAATCTGCCTCTCTGAACATCATGTGACCACTGATATAGATATGTTAAACCTTACAGAATTTAAGTTAGCCTCTTACTTCTGTAGACAAAATATAGAGAAAGGAGGAATTGCCACATTTGTTAAAAACAGTTTTAAATTTAAGAATAAATTTTACTTAGAAGCATGTGCAACAGAGATAGAATTTCATAATAGGTAGCCATATACAGAGCACCTTCACGAAACTTCAACCTGTTTATAAACGGTCTTGAAGATTTATTATCTCATCTAAAATTAAAAAACAAAGAACTGGTGGTTGCTGGTGATTTTAATATTGATGTCCTGAAAAACACTGTCAGTGAACAGTTACTGAAATCAGTTACATTGTCATTCAATTTAATTTCTACGGTATATTTCCCAACTAGGGTATACAAATGTTCTAAGACTGCCCTTGATAATATCTTTATAGACAAGTCTAGGAAACTAAGCCACATTACAAAACCAGTAGTAAATGGGCTATCTGACCATGACATGCAACACCTAACATTAAATTTTGAAAATTGTCAGGGTAAAACATCTATCAGAACTGATGGTTGGTTGGTTGGTTTGGGGAAGGAGACCAGACAGCGAGGTCATCGGTCTCATCGGATTAGGGAAGGACGGGGAAGGAAGTCGGCCGTGCCCTTTGAAAGGAACCATCCCGGCATTTGCCTGGAGCGATTTAGGGAAATCACGGAAAACCTAAATCGGGATGGCCGGACGCGGGATTGAACCGTCGTCCTCCCGAATGCGAGTCCAGTGTCTAACCATATCAGAACTGAGTACAGAAGGCTAATAAAACAATCAAAAACTGAGAAATTTAGGAGATTGCTCAAAGAAATTAATTGGATGGATCTTTACAGCATCCAAGACACAAATAGAAAATACAAAACATTCCTTAATAAAGGTAGCACCTTATTTGAAAACTGTTTTCACCTGAGGGTGACTCAAATTAAGCAGAAGTCAAATAAGAAACCATGGATCACACAAGGGATAAAGATATCAAGTGAGACAAGAAGGAAACTCTTTCTGATATGCAGGGACACATTTGATATTAGCATTATAGCTTATTACAAAAATTACTGCAACATACTGAAGGAGGTTATCCAGAAATCTAAACACCTGCATTATAAGAAGAAGATAAATACATCCCACAATAAAATAAAAACTATATGGGATGTAGTTAAGTTAGAGACAAGTAGAACCAGAAATGATGAGGAACAAATAGCTCTAAAAATAAATGAAACCCTAGTAACAAATGCATGTTGTATTGCAAACCATTTAAACTAGTATTTTGTCTCTGTTACTGATAGCATGGGGTTGTCAGGTTCAGTACATAATGCAATGGAATATCTGAGACCAGTGCACACAAGCTATCTCAGTAAAATGGAATTGACACTTACTTCACCCAAAGAAATAGAATCCATCATAAAGTCCTTGAAATCAAAGCATTCTAGTGGTTATATAACATATCAATAAAGTTAATAAAAGAGTGTTCATGTGAGCTTAGTCATATCTTAAGTTCTTTGCGTAATTAATCACTTATCACAGGAACATTCCCGGCCTGGCTTGAATATGCTGAAGTTATACCTCTCCACAAGAAAGGGGACAAAGAAATGCAGTCAAATTACCAACCGACCTCACTTTTGCCAGCTTTTTCAAAAATCTTTGAAAAGGTTATGTTCAGGTTACTTAAGCACCTTAGTGAAAATAACATACTGTCAAAGTCATAGTTTGGGTTTCTTAAGTGTTCTGATATTGAGAAGGCTATTTACACTTACAGTGAAAATATCCTTACTTCGTTAGACAATGAATTAGAGGCAACTGTCATATTCTGTGACCTGTCAAAGGCTTTTGACTGTGTGAATCACAGCATTCTCTTACGTAAATTGAAATATTTAAATATTATGGCATCACAGGTGGTGCTGCAAAGTGGTTTCAGTCATATCTTATTAATAGAAAACAAAGGGTGTCATTACGTAACACTTCATCAGTAGGCAATCAGACATCATCTGACTGGGAAGAAATTACATGTGGCATTCCCAAAGACTCCATACCAGGGCCACTACTTTTTCTTGTGTATATTAGTGACCTGTCATCTGTTACATTACCAGATGCCAAGTTTCTCTTATTTGCAGATTATACAAATATTGCAGTAAATAGTAAATCAAATATAAATTTAGAAAGGACAGCTAATCAAATTTTTACTGACATTAATAAGTGGTTCATAGCCAATTCACTGTCATTAAACTTTGAAAAGACCCACTATACGCAGTTCAGAACTTCCAAGAGATTTCCTTCTAGTGTGTGTATAAAATATGACGACATGCAAATAGGAGAAGTTGAGAGTGTAAAATTATTGGGATTACAACCTGATAATAAATTCAGTTGGGAGAGGCATACTAACAAACTGCTAAAGTGCCTAAACAAGTCTGTGTTTGCAATGGGAATGATGTCAGACATAGGAGATATAAATATAAAAAAAACTGGCATATTTCGCTTATTTTCACTCCATTATGTCATATGATATTATATTTTGGGGTAACTCCACAAACCGAGAAAACATTTTTAGAGTACACAAGTGTATAATAAGAGTGATGTGTAGTGTAAATCCAAGAACATCATGTCAAAACCTATTCAAAGAATTGGGCATACTAACCACAGCTTCTCAGTATATTTATTCCTTAATGAAGTTTGTTGTAAATAAAACATATCTTTTTCCAACTAACTGCTTAGTACACAGTATCAATACTAGGAATAAGAACAATATACATAAAGATTTAAAATTCCAGCAATCAGCAACGCATATTTTCAATAAGTTACCAGCAACCATTAAGAGTTTAGTTTCAGACAATGCACAATTCAAACAAGTCTGTAAATTGTGGAAGTTTAATTTTAAATCTTGCACATAATTTGACTGTTCTTAACTGAGGATCATTGAAATGAATAATTTACTTTAATTTTTGGCAATACTTGGTTGTAATAGCCAAGTAACTAGCTACTGTGTGAATGATGGATTTAATGAAAGCAGATATAAGTATTAAACCTGTAAATATTAGAAGTTTAATTTTAATTCATGTACATAATTTTACTGTTTATTGACTCAGGATCATTAAAGTTAATGAAACTCAAGTTTTTGTAATTACATTTTTGTAATGTGTTTATCTGACATGTTCCACACCCAGGAGGATCCCCTCTTTCGTGGGTCTATGGAATAAATAATTAGCCTAATCTGATCTATACTGGGTGGGATTGTTTATAACTGGGAGAAAAGGAACACTTCAGAAAATTTTCACTCTGTATTGCCTATTAGCTAAAAACTTTCTCTTTTGTGTGACACGAAATTAAATATAGGAAATATAAAACCCATAAAGACAAGACACAAGCAAGACAGTACACATTTCTCCAATCCTTAGGTTACAGCATTTCTCTCTCTAATCTTGCTACAGTTTTATACAGTGTGCTTTTCTTTCTGCAAATGAATCTATTACCTCATCAAAGTTCATCAAATGTTTAGCTACATGAAAAATAAAAATGTCATTGTCTAATACTGGAAAAGCTGTTAATATGAATAGTACGCAAGACTGATGTGGTTTCTCGATTTGATTATGTCTAATTTGTCATTAGCTGCTAAATAAAACAAAATAGGCCTTCTTAATACTGTAGCAATTGTAACACATGCCAAATAAGTGAGGCTGCTTTGGCACAACTGGTCATTTTTGTATACCTCATTCACATAAATAACATGACAGAATGTAATTCATGAAGTACCAATACCAAATTCCTATTATTCCGACTACAAGCAAAAAGATTTATGTTAGGAAATAGTTTCACACTTCATTCATGTACTCCAGTTTCTCAAGCATGAAATTGAAAGTAGTATTACAAAATTTTTAAATAAATTTGGAATCGTCATATTCTTCCATACAATTTGTGTCATGTTCCCATTTCTTCTCCTTCCTCACTCTAAGAAACAATCTTGTCATAATTAATTCTGTAAATGTTCCTGCCATTGTCAAAACTTATTCTCCGGTTAAATTCACTAACCCTGTTGGGATCACCAGTTCAGTCATCCAATATTTATTCTCCAGTTAGGTGTTATTACCTATTCATACAATGCATTTTCCATGCTATTCTGAGAATATAACTGGAGCGGCTGCTAATCTGGGACTGTAGAATTGGACATTAGTGGTGTAGTGATCTGGTAAAAATTTTCTGTCAAAATATTTTCTTGACTACACCAAGAAGAGTACATATTAATCTTTCTTGCCTATTCTTCCTGTTAGTCATTTATTTCTGGTCTGGTAGTCTTAATATGTGGATTCCACTAATAATTATAACAATACTAATCATTTGCACACCCAGCCAACCACCTAAACAAACAGCAATTGGGATTCACCTGTTCAGGTTTCTTTGATTCAGCTCCTCTAGCCCCATCCGCTTTTGTCTGCTGAAAAGTGTTTTTATTTCTAGATCTGATGGGGACTCCCCTGGCAGAGTTACCTTGTACACTATGCATCCATTAAAAATCAACTAATGATTTGTTCAGAAATCAACTTAAAATGTGTTCAAAATCTTCTAACCATCAAAGGTGATTTTTTTTAGTTATGCTGGGAACTGCATTGTACTGTTTTTGGTAATATATGCCCACACGTTGATATTTAAATTCTGTATATATGAAGAAGATAATAAGAACCTGCAGACGGCAAAGCAGTCAATGAGATCTCCTCTATAGGCTCGGCTGATGATGGTAATATAAATGTTTTATGTGAAACATCTTATTCTTTATTCAGAATTGGTATGGTCATTAGAAATACAGTTCATTCAAATTTTAGAATGTATATCTTTCAAAAATCCAGTCTTATCAATTTGTAACCCTAGTTCTTCTGCACCCAAAAATGTGTATTTTTATGGGAAAAAACATGCTAGATAGTGAATAAATAATTTAAGAGTAAAGGAGGCCACTTGCAGAATAGCAGAAGCGTTGTCATTAAGAAGCACACGAAAAACAGAATGAAAATGTTGCTTGCCCTCAGCAGAAATCCTTTGATGAGCTAACACAGCTGTGTACCTACATTTTGCTGTCTGGACTGCAATTAGTGTTTTTTGTTCATAATATTGCAGGTGTTTCTGCCTCATTATTTATTCATATTACAGTGAGATATTTATTGTGTTGACTTTGGTTCTTCTTCTGTGTGCCAGATACTTTTATCTCACACTGCTGAGCACTGTTCTCTCCTGCCATAATTAGCACACCACTGAGTTATGTTTTACTTGTAACTTGCATTTTACTCATATGTTTCATCAGCTTTTCTGTTCGCACTGTCACTCCTTTCCCCTCTTCCTCATCATAATTCATTGACATAAACGACTGTCCCAAAAGGCAGTTTCCACAGTCACTTCCCATGCTCATACTGTGAGGTACCAATGTGCTCTACTTTGATCTAGAATACGGCTGTATCTAGCTGTGTGAGCAAGTTAGCCATGTCTGCATCTTCCAAGTATCAAGTAATATCCAAGTGGTGCTGGTGCATATTCAGAAAGGTAAACAGACTAAAGCCAGAGATGGGTTAGGCTGGAATATGAGGCAGAGCTAAGATGCGTGGGATAGGTTTTGTATCTTGGTCTTGCACAGACATGTTAAACTTGCAAGTAGGGCATTGGGGGTAGGGGGGCAGGACTTTTGCATGGATCAATTGGGAAGGAGATGGTTTCTAGGCTACCCTTCACAACAGAGCTTGATGAGGCACAGTAGGAGTCCTTATGTTGTGGGTAGCACTGAGTGTGTCTTCACTACATAGTACCTCATCTGTTTGGTGAGCAGTTACCTACTCTCACATGTGTGTTATATGCCATCCTGAATTTTAGAACAATAAATAACATGAAATATTTCCTGAAAATTAAAATTGTTTTGTAAAATGTTACTTAGTAATATTTTGTAGTTGTTTTGGGATGGTAAATGTGGTGTCACCGCCAGACACCACACTTGCTAGGTGGTAGCTTTAAATCGGCCGCGGTCCATTAGTACATGTCGGACCCGCGTGTCGCCACTGTGTGATCGCAGACCGTGCGCCACCACAAGGCAGGTCTCGAGATACGGACTAGCACTCGCCCCAGTTGTACGGACGACTTTGCTAGCGACAACATGGACGAAGCATTGCTCATTAGCCGAGCCAATAGTTAGAATAGCCTTCAGCTAAGTCAATGGCTACGACCTAGCAAGGCGCCATTAGTAACATTGCATGTATCTAAAGAGTCTCACTTGTATCGCCACAAGTTCCAGATGTACCAAAAAGGATGGATTAAAGTTAAGTATTCCAGAATCTACGTACTTTTCTTTATAGCATTCATTACGTATCCTGTTTCAGACCTCATGCCCATCTGCGTGAGCGTAGCGCGTGCCTTTCGGCTTCCTCTCATTGTGTCTAGGCTGTCTTGTCTAGACACAACATTTTTGGCGACGAGTCAATGGAAAGGGTCTTGTTCTTTCTAATTGCTTACATTTACTTGTGTCATGGCTTCGCCAGATGTACTGTCCGAATTTTATCGCTTGCAGAATCAGCAGACGCAGGCGTTATTGGATGCCCTTGGACAGCTCGTCCAGGGTCAACGTGCACTGCAAAACGATGCGGCCGCCACCGCTCCACCGCTACCGCAGCCACAACTCGCAGTTGCACCGCCTTTTAGGCCGTTTGACCCAGCTACGGAAACATGGACGGAGTGGTCACGCCAGTTTGGATTTCATCTCGCCGCCTACAGATTTCAACGTAACGAGCGGCAGCCTCATTTATTGGCGTGTGTAGGAGTGCAAACGTACCGTGTGATAGTGAAATTATTTCCCCGACGCGACGTAGCAACTCTGTCCTACGAAGAAATTTTGTCTGCTTTAGATGCCTATTTCAAGGAAACAGTTAATGTAGTTGCTAAGAGGTATACTTTCTTTCGTACGAAACGTACGGGCGGTCAGACTAATAGGGAGTGGGTTGCCACATTGCAAGGCCTTACAAGGGATTGTGCTTTTGAGTGTGAATGTGGACTCCCTTATTCATATACTATGGTACATGATGCAATAGCACAAAACGTTTCTGATGTTCGCATACGGGAACAGATTTTGAAACTCGTCAATCCCTCCCTTCAACAAGTGATAGACATATTGGATAGACAAGACACGCTTGACTTTGTTCAGGAATCATTTGCAACTTCGCCAGCCATGTGTAACATTAACCGGCCCACCGGGCGCGCTGCACGGGCCGGTAAACTGCCCTTGCACACGTCCGCGCAGCTGCCGCCACGCTCTAAACCAGGTGTGCCACGCCAGCATACAAATGCAGTGAAATCATGCCCACGGTGTGCTACTAGACATTCGCATGAAAATTGCCCGTCACACCAAGCTATTTGCTTTTTCTGTAATAAGAAAGGACATGTTCAAAGTGTTTGCCAGAAAAAGCTCAGATCAGACACTCTTAATCATTCCAGGCCCTTTGCTTTACGCCGGAATCGAACCAAGAATAGTCAGGCTCGTGAACCTTCGCCCATGGACATTCATGTAGTTAATTCCACTTCGTCCAGTGTCATTGTCTCTAACAGTGACTGTGTTCGTCCCACAAATACTGTGCATCGACGTCGCCGGAAATCGCGTCAAGTCGCAAGTGCTTCTGTACCAGTGTCAGTTCAAATTGCACAAGACAGTCGCTCTTGTCGTCAGCAGGACAATAAACTTTTTGTAGATTTGGACATTCATGGCCACGTGATAGAATTCCAGCTCGATACCAGAGCTGCTGTTTCGTTGATCAATCACGACACGTACAAACAACTGGGCAAACCTCCGTTGCGTGCCGCCAATGTTAAGTTACATACACTCCTGGAAATTGAAATAAGAACACCGTGAATTCATTGTCCCAGGAAGGGGAAACTTTATTGACACATTCCTGGGGTCAGATACATCACATGATCACACTGACAGAACCACAGGCACATAGACACAGGCAACAGAGCATGCACAATGTCGGCACTAGTACAGTGTATATCCACCTTTCGCAGCAATGCAGGCTGCTATTCTCCCATGGAGACGATCGTAGAGATGCTGGATGTAGTCCTGTGGAACGGCTTGCCATGCCATTTCCACCTGGCGCCTCAGTTGGACCAGCGTTCGTGCTGGACGTGCAGACCGCGTGAGACGACGCTTCATCCAGTCCCAAACATGCTCAATGGGGGACAGATCCGGAGATCTTGCTGGCCAGGGTAGTTGACTTACACCTTCTAGAGCACGTTGGGTGGCATGGGATACATGCAGACATGCATTGTCCTGTTGGAACAGCAAGTTCCCTTGCCGGTCTAGGAATGGTAGAACGATGGGTTCGATGACGGTTTGGATGTACCGTGCACTATTCAGTGTCCCCTCGACGATCACCAGTGGTGTACGGCCAGTGTAGGAGATCGCTCCCCACACCATGATGCCGGGTGTTGGCCCTGTGTGCCTCGGTCATATGCAGTCCTGATTGTAGCGCTCACCTGCACGGCGCCAAACACGCATACGACCATCATTGGCACCAAGGCAGAAGCGACTCTCATCGCTGAAGACGACACGTCTCCATTCGTCCCTCCATTCACGCCTGTCGCGACACCACTGGAGGCGGGCTGCACGATGTTGGGGCGTGAGCGGAAGACGGCCTAACGGTGTGCGGGACCGCAGCCCAGCTTCATGGAGACGGTTGCGAATGGTCCTCGCCGATACCCCAGGAGCAACAGTGTCCCTAATTTGCTGGGAAGTGGCGGTGCGGTACCCTACGGCACTGTGTAGGATCCTACGGTCTTGGCGTGCATCCGTGCGTCGCTGCGGTCCGGTCCCAGGTCGACGGGCATGTGCACCTTCCGCCGACCACTGGCGACAACATCGATGTACTGTGGAGACCTCACGCCCCACGTGTTGAGCAATTCGGCGGTACGTCCACCCGGCCTCCCGCATGCCCACTATACGCCCTCGCTCAAAGTCCGTCAACTGCACATACGGTTCACGTCCACGCTGTTGCGGCATGCTACCAGTGTTAAAGACTGCGATGGAGCTCCGTATGCCACGGCAAACTGGCTGACACTGACGGCGGTGGTGCACAAATGCTGCGCAGCTAGCGCCATTCGACGGCCAACACCGCGGTTCCTGGTGTGTCCGCTGTGCCGTGCGTGTGATCATTGCTTGTACAGCCCTCTCGCAGTGTCCGGAGCAAGTATGGTGGGTCTGACACACCGGTGTCAATGTGTTCTTTTTTCCATTTCCAGGAGTGTATTTCAATTGTTTAACTTGTCTATAGTAAATCAGGTCCTATCAGTGAATCAGACTGTGCCTTCAGACAGTGTTTCTCGTCTGTGTGAAGAATTTGCAGACATTTTTGCACCGGGCCTTGGTTGCGCAAAAAACTATGAAGCACATGTGGAACTGAAAGTCAACGCGCAACCGAAATTTTTCTGAGCGCGCAATGTTCCCCACGCACTGCGTGATGAGGTCGCAAGAACATTACACGATTTAGACTCACAAGGTGTGAGTGAATGTGCGCAATGCCTCTTCCATTTCAGCTCCGATTCATCGCTTACGCCGTACGGGTGTTCCGTTCGTCTGGACGACAGAATGCGAATGAGCCTTTTGCCAGTTGAAATCGGCGTTGCTTTCAGATACTTGCCTTACGCCATTCGATCCCCAGAAACCCCTTTTGTTGATGGTCGATGCATCGGATTTCGGGATCGGTGCTGTGCTTGCGCACACAGATGGATCGCATGATCGCCCTATTGCCTTTGCGTCCAAATTGCTCTCATCTGCGCAAAGCAATTATTCACAGATAGAGAAAGAAGCTTTGGCTCTCGTGTTTGGTGTTACTAAGTTCCGTGATTTCTTGTATGGTCGTCACTTTACCATCATGACAGACCACAAACCTTTGACATCGCTTTTTCATCCGACCAAGCCTGTACCTCCACGTACAGCGCAGAAATTCATTCGCTGGTCTATTTTCCTCTCGCAGTAGCGCTACGATATCTTGTATCGGTCCACTGCTAAGCACGGAAACGCCGATGCGTTGTCCTGTTTGCCTGTTGCTGAGGACAGAGCATTCGATTCTTCCGAACTTGCTTGCATGTTCATTGATGCGGAAACTGTTGACGTGGTCGAATCGTTTATGATTGATTTTCGTCGTGTAGCTACAGCCACAGCTGCTGACCCTGTCCTGGCTACCGTTTTGCGTTTTGTTGCTACGCAATGGCCCTTGTCAAAGTCACGGATCAAGGATCCGTTGGTTCACCGATTTTTTGCTCACAGGGAGAGACTTTTTGTTCGACGTGGTGTTTTGTTGTTGCGTTCGGATAATGATCAATCCAGAGTCGTGGTCCCACGTTCGTTACAGTCCTCTGTCTTACGGCTTCTTCACCAAGGACATTGGGGTATAGTGCGAACGAAACAACTTGCTCGTCAGCACTATACTTGGTTTGGAATCGATGCTGCGATTACGAATATGTGTTCTTCTTGCATGGCGTGTGCCGAACAACAATCCGCACCGCCGCAGAACGTCTTTGCATGGCCAAAAGCCACTTCCCCTTGGCAACGCTTGCACATTGATTTTGCTGGTCCATTCTGGAATGCTAGATGGTTGGTTGTAGTAGATGCCTTCAGTAATTTTCCTTTTGTTGTCCGGATGTCTTCCACGACGTCATCTGCCACCATCCAAGCGTTGTCTGCTATCTTTTGCATTGAAGGTCTTCCACAGACTATTGTTTCCGACAATGGCCCACAATTCATGTCTGCAGAATTTCAGTCTTACTGCAAGGCCAATGGTATTCAACATCTGACATCCGCGCCGTTTTCGCCTCAGTCAAACGGTGCCGCTGAACGATTGGTCCGGACTTTCAAGTCACAGATGTTGAAGTTGAAAGAGTCGCATTCTCGGGAGGACGCGTTGTTGCTCTTTTTGTCTTCGTATCGCTCTCAGCCCCGAGATGGTCGCTCGCTGGCTGAGTTGCTCCACGGTCGTCCTCATCGAACCTTGATGTCTTTGCTGCACCCGCCGCATCAGGTTCCTGTGCAGTGGCAGACTTCTGCTTTTGCTCCAGGCGACGTTGTATTCTATCTCAACTACCGAGGTTCACGGCGTTGGCTTGCAGGGCGCATTCTTCGCTGCCTCGGCCGCGCAATGTATTTGGTTTTGGGGGCCTCTGGTGAGGTGCGTCGGCATCTCAATCAGCTGCGCCTCTGTCGTCGCACGGGTTCTGCCGCTCCCCGTCTGCTTTCAGCGATGGTGCCGCCACGTCAGCGCCCTGGGGACCCATCTACTGGCTCGCCTCATCCCCAGGTGTTACCGACGATGCCTTCCATTTTGCCCCATGGCAACGTGACGCTGCCGCCTCCGCCGCCGCCGCCGCCACCTGTCCTCCAGCCGGCGCCGCCCGCAGTGGACGCTTCGCTGCAGGCGCCACGCGCCTCCCTGGATCACGCGCCGCCGATCGCTTCCCGTGACCAGCTGTCCTCCGCCATGGACCTCTTGCCCGCTCTGGACCACATGACGTCATCGCGCGTCGGATACCTCGACGCAATGGAGGTCGACCCTTTAGCCTCTCCTGTCTCTTTACGGGCGCATACACCGCATGTTGACGTGCACCCTGCACTAGGTTTTAATGCGTTTCCTAGCTCCCCTCGGACCGAATGGCCGGGTGCGGGTGGCACAGCCTCGCCTGTTGTTAGGCTCCCCACCTCATCGCATACGTCAACATGGGGTCCTCCCCACAGCGGGCGGAAGCCTTATGACACGACCGTTCGCCGATTTGCGGGTGAGGAATGTGGTGTCACCGCCAGACACCACACTTGCTAGGTGGTAGCTTTAAATCGGCCGCGGTCCATTAGTACATGTCGGACCCGCGTGTCGCCACTGTGTGATCGCAGACCGTGCGCCACCACAAGGCAGGTCTCGAGATACGGACTAGCACTCGCCCCAGTTGTACGGACGACTTTGCTAGCGACGACATGGACGAAGCATTGCTCATTAGCCGAGCCAATAGTTAGAATAGCCTTCAGCTCAGTCAATGGCTATGACCTAGCAAGGCGCCATTAGTAACATTGCATGTATCTAAAGAGTCTCACTTGTATCGCCACAAGCTCCAGATGTACCAAAAAGGATGGATTAAAGTTAAGTATTCCAGAATCTACGTACTTTTCTTTATAGCATTCATTACGTATCCTGTTTCAGACCTCACGCCCATCTGCGTGAGCGTAGCGCGTGCCTTTCGGGTTCCTCTCATTGTGTCTAGGCTGTCTTGTCTAGACACAACAGTAAATAACAAATAGTGAATGTCGTAGTGCTGTAGAATCTATGCATCAGTGAACTTGCATGTATTTCACCCATGTCTACAGTGCTTATGCAGATTTACTATTAAACAAATATTTTTCCATCAAATGCAAACACAAAATTGATACAGTTGAAATCTCATTGTGTGTCTTGCAAAAAAGTAGTTTTGATGGTTTTCCAATTCCACCATTCTGGAATTTTGTGTCTGTGCATACAATGTAACATCTAATCAGCTGAGAATTGATGCTAGGACTGTGAAAATGTTTTCTTTCAGTTTATACCTCTTAAGTCAGGCATCAGGCAATCTGGAATTACAGATTTCTTCAACTGTAGTACAGACAGGGGCTATGATTGCTGTCTTGGGATGTGAACTGATTGGATAATCCTTGGCTCACAATTCCAGGCAGTTTTATGCTGTTGTAATGGGCATCACTATGTGTCAGGAGGGTGAGAGTAGGGGGAGGGGGGGGGGGGGGGGAGAGGAGAGAGAAAACGCAGTGATCCAAAGGATGTCCAGCACTTCCCACATGTCCCCTGATCGGTTCCCTACTGTGGCCGCCCCTATTTCAGTCTGTACTGAGGTTGATCCCTCACCCATGGTTGAGTGAGGTCCTCTTGAAGTGTGACAGGCTGTGAAAGATTTTCAGGGGTGGGGTTGGCAGTCAGAAGACCTCCCCAACTTGTCTGACAAACAGATTTCAGGAACTATCTGTGGCTACTGAACATCCTGAGTCACATGCAGTTACTTGTCCTGTTCAGAGGAAGCCTCTTAGTTTGTTAGAGCTGTATATTCACAGAGAGTGAGATGAACGCTACAACGTTTGGTGCATAATGAGGCTCCTTGGGGATACAGCTGCCATGCAGGGAAAGAAGTCCAGTGTACACTATTGTGTGCATAGTGGGACGAAACATCCCAGATGTGGAATAGACCCTCCTTCCAGATGCCTGAAGAGCACAGGGTGCAGCCATCTAAAGATGGGAGCCCATGTCAGTACTAATGATGTGTGCCACCTTGCATTGGAATAGATTCTCTATGGTTTCTAGCTACTATATGAACTGGGAAAGAGTGCCAGTCTTGCTTGTGAGATAAAAACAGAGGTCACTATCTGTAGCACCACCAATAGGACACGTAGTTTCATTGGCATGATTGATTGAATGCAGACATTTGATACAGATCTGATGGAGGATTTGAATCAGATGCTCAGATGCGACCATGTAGGCTGCAGGTTCCTAGACTTATGTTGTAGGTAGTTTCTGTGTATTAGTGTGGGTAGAGATTAATAAATAATTAATTAATTAATGTTTGTGTTATTGACACTCCTGAAACAGATTATACAGTTACTGAAAGGTTCAAAGAAAACTTGAGTATCATTTCAAATAGCCAGTTATACAGTAACAGTTGGTGGCTTTAATCTGTGTGGTAGGCATTAAAATCGTAAAAAAATGTTGTAAACACTTTCCCTGAAAAGTATTTTGGGCCATTAGTTCAGCAGCCCAATCAAAGTGTAAATGGTCATGGAAACATTCTTGAACTCTTAGAAACAAATAATCCTGAACAAATAGGTAGCATCATGATAGATACATAGATTAGCAACTACAAGGTAGCTGTAGTGAGACTGAGTACCATAACATCCAAACCTACCAAAATAAATGCAAGCTATATTTATTTAACAAAGCAGATAAAAATTCACTTGACACCTCCTAAAAGACAGTCCGCCTTCCTTCTGAACTAATTATGTAAGTGTAGACCAGATATGGCTTGAATTCAAAGAAACAGTGTCAACAGTGGTTGAGAGATTTATACCAAAAAAAAATTAATAAGAGACAGTGTAGTTAATCCACATTAACTGCTTCGATGTTCTTGGCAGCTGACACTTCTTCTCTTGATTGTTGTAACAAACTGAAAACTGTAAATGACAAAAGCAATAGTTTCAGTGATGCAGCCACACAGTATTTGAAGTTTGAAACCATTCACTTTTACATCCAGCAGTGACATATTTTCTAACAATGGCCATTTCAAGTTCCACAATTCTCTGTTGCATGCAGGTAGGGGAAGACCACATATTGTACTTTGTTACAGTTCTTGCTATCATGTTTTTGTGCAGTGAACATGCTCTTGATGAAATAATTAATGATAGTCCAGTGTAGTGAAGGACAGCCAATTAAATATCATAAGCACTGTAACATAACTGATTGGCATAATAATTTCACCAGAATAACATACTGTTTTTTAGGTTGGATAGAAAAAAATCACATTTAAATGTGACTGTACAGTGAAAAAATGTTTACACTGATTAACACTTGTCTGTACCAGGCTTACTAAGGCAAACCTTCCTGTACAGATTGGCATAGTTACTGGATCTGTAATTTTTTTCACAACCTCTTTCAACATAGGTGTTACACTGTTCATATCTGAAGGAAGACTCTGACACGAAGTGGCATAATGAAGTCACACGATTGCTCGCTGCTTGCAAACTAGCGATTCTGCTAGAGGGGTTGCTCTGTAAAGACAAATGTAAGAATATGATGTCATTCCTGAAACTATTTAATGTTTTGAAAATTGGCTAAATTAAATTTTCCCCTTTTGTACAGACTGTAAGACCTTACTGTTATCTGGTTTATGAAAAATACTCAAGGTTTGTAAATTATAAAAGTGTATGGAACATCATTAAACTTATGAGTTAGAAATCCCCTACTTACGAGTATGACATCCATCTTTTAAATGATCTTTTATAAGTATCAGTTATTCAATATCTTAAATAGTGTCTTAATTACTGAGATGCATCCTCTGATTCAGAAAAATATAGCAACAAAAGTAAAGTGTTAAAGTTCAGAATCTTGTAAGCTTAAGGCAAAATAGGCAATCAAAATTATGTTAAGTTCAGAATTTTCACTGTCATTATCTTATAAGTTAATTAGTTTCAAGCGATTTTCTAATGTGTCTGTAGCAAGAGTGAAATATCTAATTTCAAGTGAATGGAGCAGCACTTCATGTTCTGTATATTTCCTCAAAGTGCTTCCCACTACTTACAATAGTTGAAATGTAAATTAGCCAGAACTTATAACTATAAATTTCAATGGAATTTGTGCAAATAACAATTTCACATACTCAAGTACATTTTATGTGTTGCTTATACAGCTGTACTACGTATGGACTGAAAAGGTGACAAAATTTTATTCGTGGGCTCAGAAAACATAGCAGACAGAGGACCTTCCAATGTGCTATGCTTCAATGGAAATAATCATCCACAGTACACATATTAGGTCAGAACACTCTTGCAGAAGCAACAAAAAAAGCATGTCAGATTCAAAAGAATGTTAACTCACCAAGAATGGTGAAATTTTACAAAAGCTTGACATTTAGCATGGACTTAAATACAATGTGCTTTTAATAGTTTCTACAATGAAACTCTGTCTTGAAACCTGACAGAAAATCTGAAGAGATTCTAGTCATATCTTAAGTACACCAGTGGCAAGACACAATCAATACCTTAACAGCACAATAGCATTGGTAATGCCACCCAAGACCAGGTTTGGATCTGTGTGTGTGTGTGTGGGGGGGGGGGGGGGGGGGGGGGGGGGGGCAAACTGGGGCATCTGCCCCAGTGCCCCAAGCAGAAATTAATGTTCTTGAAGAAAAATACCTTGTTTCACAAAGTGCCTAACACCTGGCATGTACTGGTCTGTCAATTATTCATATGATTTTGAAACACATCACATGTGTTCCAGCCACTGGTAAAAACATAAACATTTTGAGAATATTAATATATTACTTGTTAACTGACTGTGTAACATGTTGTTGTTGTGGTCTTCAGTCCAAAGACTCATTTCGTGTACCTCTCCACACTACTCTATCCTATACAAGCCTTTTCATCTCTGAATAGCTACTGCAAACTATATCCTTTTGAACCTGCCTACTGCATTCACCTCCTGCTTTCCCTCTACAATTTTTACCTCCCACACCTCTCTCCACTACTAAATTGGTGAGCCCTTAATGTCTCAGAATGTGTGCTATCAACAGATACCCTCTTTTAGCCAAATTGTGCCACAAATTTCTTGTCACATACACCAATTCCATTCAGTAACTCCTCATTAGTTACTTGATCGATCCACAGAATCTTCAGCATTTTTCTGCAGGACCACATTCCAAAAGTTTCTATTGTCTTCTTGTCTGAACTGTTTATCATTCATGCTTCACTTCCATACAAGACTACACTCCAGACAAATACCTTCAGAAAGGAGTTCCTAACATTTAAATATATATCCAGTGTCAAAGTTCTCTTCTTCAGAAATGCTTTCCTTGCCATTGTGAATTACATTTTATACCCTTTCTACTTTGGCCATCATCAGCTTTTAAACTGACCAAATAGCAAAGCTCATGTACTACTTTTAGTGTCTATTTCCTAATCTAACTCCTACATCACTTCATTTAATTCTACTACATTACATTACCATTGTTTTGCTATTGTTAATGTTCACCTTAAATATCCTCCTTTCAAGATCCTGTTCATTCTGTTCAACAAGTCCTCCAAGTTCTTTTATGTCTCTGACAGAATTACAATGTCACTGGCAAATCTGAAAGCTTTTATTTCTTCTCGCTCAATTTTAATTCCTTCTCCAAAACTTTTTTTTGTTTTCTTTATTGCTTGTCCAAAATACAGATTGAAGAACATCAGGGATATGCTACGACTCTGCTTCACTTCCTTCTCAACTACTCCTACCCTTTCATGCACCTTAACTCTTATAACTGCCATATGGTTTCTGTACAAGTTGTACATAACCTTTTGCTCCCTGTATTTTACTCCTATTACCTTCAGAATTTCAGACAGAGTATTCCTATCAACATTATCAAAAGCTTTCACTAAGTCTACACATGTAGGTTTGCCTTTCCTGAACCTATCTTCTAAGATTAGTATTAAGGTCAGCACTGCTTTATTTGTTTCTACATTTATCTGGAATTCAAACTGATCTTCCCATGCTTGGCTTCTAACAATTTTTCCATTCTCCTGCAAATAATTCATGTTAGTATTTTGCAACCATGATTTATTAAACTAATATTCACACCAGTCAGCACCTGCTATCTTTGGAATTTGAATTATTACACTATTCTTTAAGACTGAGGCTTTTTCACCTGTCTCATACGTCTTGCACTCCAGATAGAATAATTCTGCCCTGGCTGACTCTCACAAGGGTATCCTTGGTTCTGATGGAACGTTGTCTATTCTAGGAGCCTTTTTTGACTTAGTTCTTTCAATGCTCTGTCAAATTTTTCCCACAGTATCATATCTCCTATCACCTCTTTATCAACATCCTCTTGCCTTTTTACAATATTGCCTTCAAGTTCATTTCCATTGTACAGACTCTCTATATACTCCTTCCACCTTTCAGCTTTCCCTCCTTTGCTTAGTACTGGTTCTCTGTCTGAGCTCTTGATAGTCACACAGTTCCTTTCCTTCTCTCCAAATATCTCTGATTTTCCCACAAGTAGTCTCTTTCCCATATTTTAATATTCTTTTATATTCCTACATTTGTTCTCTAGTCATTCCTCCTCAGCAGTTTTGCACTCCCTGTCAATCTCACTTTTTAAACATGTGTATTCTCTTTCACCTGCTTCATTTGCACATTTTTATATTTTCTCATTTCATCAATTAAATTCAGTATCTCCTGTAACATCCAAGGATTTCTATTAGGCATTCTCTCTTTATGTATTTGATACTCTGCTGCTTTCACTATTCCATCTCTCAAATCATACATAGCAGAATAATCTAGAAATTGTAATGTTGCTCGTTTGAATCTTACTAGTAACAACATTTTGTTTTTTTACTTTTATTCAAATTTCATATTTATTACTAAAATGAAATATTGATTATCAAATATTGTTATCATCTTATTTGTAGTAAAAATGCCATCTTTAAATTTTAACTATTATTCCCATGAAAATGCTAGTATTCACAATAAATAAAAGTTTGGTCAAAAATGCTAACAATGAACACAATATAAAGTACTTTTGTATTTCTAGAGATTGAATAGTATTACCAATGTACATAATTTCTTTCATTTCACAAAAGGATGTTTCACATATTTGTATCAAATTTTAATTTTTTTAGATGACCAATAACTGAAATTAAAAAGGGAGCATTTTTTCTAAAAAAAGTTTGATCAATATTTGTTAATAACATTTTCATTTCATTTCATAGTTAATATGGACTTAAATAACAATTTTAAAAAAAGTTACTACTAGCACATTTCAAACAAGTGACTTTAGGATAACAGGAATTTTACACTATACAACTATGTATAATAACAATCTGCAAATGTTTTATACTTAATGGTGTTCAGAAAAAACTCTAAAAAGAGGGCAGAGCAGTCCATAAAGTCCCCTTGTAAAAAGACGCATTCTGAACACAAGGAATTATAAAATTACAGCTCCCCCCATGATCCATGGACCTTGCCATTGGTTGGGAGGCTTGCGTGCCTGAGCGATACAGATAGCTGTACCGTAGGTGCAACCGCAACGGAAGGGTATCTGTTGAGAGGCGAGACAAACATGTGGTTTCTGAAGAGGGGCAGCAGCCTTTTCAGTAGTTGCAGGGGCAACAGTCTGGATGATTGACTGATCTGGCCCTGTAACACTAATCGAAACGGCCTTGCTGTGCTGGTACTGCGAACGGTTGAAAGCAAGGGGAAACTACAGCCATAATTTTTCCCGAGGGCATGCAGCTTTACTGTATGGTTAAATGATGATGGCGTCCTCTTGGGTAAAATATTCCGGAGGTGAAATAGCCCCCATTCAGATCTCCGGCCGGGGACTACTCAAGAGGACATCGTTATCAGGAGAAAGAAAACTGGCATTATACGGATTGGAGTGTGGAATGTCAGATCCCTTAATCGGGCAGGTAGGTTAGAAAATTTAAAAAGGGAAATGGATAGGTTAAAGTTAGATATAGTGGGAATTAGTGAAGTTCGGTGCCGGGAGGAACAAGACTTTTGGTCAGGTGAATACAGGGTTATAAATACAAAATCAAATACGGGTAATTCAGGAGTCGGTTTAATAATGAATAAAAAAATAGGAGTGCAGGTAAGCTACTACAAACAGCATAGCGAATGCATTATTGTGGCCAAGATAGACACGAAGCCCACGCCTACTACAGTAGTACAAGTTTATATGCCAACTAGCTCTGCCGATGACAAAGAAATTGAAGAAATGCATGATGAAATAAAAGATATTATTCAGATAGTGAAGGGAGACGAAAATTTAATATTCATGGGTGACTGGAATTCGGTAGTACGAAAAGGGAGAGAAGGAAACGTAGTAGGTGACTATGGATTGGGGCTAAGAAATGAAAGAGGAAGCCGCCTGGTAGAATTTTGCACAGAGCACGGCTTAGTCACAACTAACACTTGATTCAAGAATCATAAAAGAAGGTTGTATACATGGAAGAAGCCTGGAGATACTGACAGGTTTCAGATAGATTATATAATGGTCGGACAGAGATTTAAGAATCAGGTTTTAAATTGGAAGACATTTCCAGGGGCAGATGTGGACTCTGACCACAATCTATTGGTTATGAACTGTAGATTAAAACTGAAGAAACTGCAAAAAGGTGGGAATTTAAGGAGATGGGACCTGGATAAACTGACTAAATCAGAGGTTGTACAGAGTTTCAGGGAGAGCATAAGGGAACAATTGACAGGAATGGGGGAAAGAAATACAGTAGAAGAAGAATGGGTAGCTTTGAGGGATGAAGTAGTGAAGGCAGCAGAGGATCAAGTAGGTAAAAAGACGAGGGCTAGTAGAAATTCTTGGGTAACAGAAGAAATATTGAATTTAATTGATGAAAGGAGAAAATATAAAAATGCAGTAAATGAAGCAGGCAAAAACGAATACAAATGTCTGAAAAATGTGATCGACAGGAAGTGCAAAAAGGCTAAGCAGACATGGCTAGAGGACAAATGTAAGGATGTAAAGGCTGATCTCACTGGGGGTAAGATAGATACTGCGTACAGAAAATTAAAGAGACCTTTGCAGAAAAGAGAACCACTTGTATGAATATCAAGAGCTCAGATGGAAACCCAGTTCTAAGCAAAGAAGGGAAAGCAGAAAGGTGGAAGGAGTATACACCGTATTTACTCGAATCCAAGCCGCATTTTTTTTCCAGTTTTTGTAATCCAAAAAACCGCCTGCGGCTTAGAATCAAGTGCAAAGTAAGCGGAAATTCTGAAAAATGTTGGTAGGTGCCATCACAACTAACTTCAGCCGTCGAATATATGTAGCGCTACACAGGCATGCTTTGCAGGCACAAAGATAAATACTGGTGCCAAAACCTCTGTGTCAGTAAATAAATTTAAAAAAAGGTGGAAGACGAGCTTTTTTTCTCCACCCCGAGTTTCAACCACTGCATTTTCATACATTATCCAGAGAAGTAAATATAAATTCCGTATTGTTCAGCTTTGAATGTAGCAGCATTTCAATGGTCCGACTGGCAGGACTGTTTGGGATGTTAGTCAATATGGCCAACTCTACATTCTGAATTTTTTCCTAGCTGTGAGAACAGCTGGTTGTTAATAGGAACTTTTATGAATTGTGAATCACATGCAGTATTCTCTTCACCATAAGAATAATACGAATATAAACATTTTGCCATGTATTCTTTCGTGTTTGCTGTTATCTCATTTAAATCCTGTCAGCCTAATAAACTACGAAACTAGTGTGAGACAACAGCAAACGCGGAACAATATACATATCATGTCATGTTTATATTCGTATTATTCTTATGCCTTATAGTGATACAGTCAGAAATGAAGCACGGCAATTGACTAGATTTTTAAATCTAAGATGACTCTAATTTCTGTGCAGAATGTAATGTACAAAAGAGGCTTCTGCAAAGATTTTCAAACGGAGAAAAATTTTAGTTAAACTCTCATTCAGAACATCTTCTATCATACGCAGTCTATTATTTGCTTCTTGTTGATCAAAGAAAGCAGCAGTGTAAGTAACAACAAATAGCAGTCTCTTGCCATTGTTTCGCTAATGAGACAATCCCTCTCTTTTTTTTTTTATTGTAAGCGGCAGTAGCGCGCACAAAAGCAAGCCATGCCGCGAGCGGCGACAGGTCGTAAACACACATTATCACAATGCGACAAACAATGCATACCACAGTACAATAATGCATTTTCAGCTTATCAGATCAAAGAAAAATAAGCAATCAATTCAAACCAGACGAAGCACGTGAAAAAGGAAGGGTACCCATATAAATACGGACGGAGCGTCTGACGCATAGCAGTGGCTACCTGGCAAAGTTTAACTGCTAAGCTTACGACTCGAACCAAACTACTGTAGCTGTATCGTCATTCATTCAACATAAATTGTGTCTCACATTACAATGGACCAACTTTGTTTCGGTTTGGAGGTGCGGCCTAAAACTTTTCCCTCCCCTTCAATTTCGAGTCTCAAATTTCAGGTGCGGCTTACATTCGGGAAATTTTTTTTCCCTTGATTTCTAGTCTCATTTTTCAGGTGTGGCTTAGATTCGAGTGCGGCTTAGATTCGAGTAAATATGGTAGGGGGTCTATACAAGGGCGATGTACTTGAGGACAATATTATGGAAATGGAAGAGGATGTAGATGACGATGAAATGGGAGATATGATTCTGTGTGAAGAGTTTGACAGAGCAATGAAAGACCTGAGTCGAAACAAGGCCCAGGGAGTAGACAACATTCCCTTAGAACTACTGACAGCCTTGGGAGAGCCAGTCGTGACAAAACTGTACCATCTGGTGAGCAAGATGTATGAGACAGGTGAAATACCCTCAGATTTCAAGAAGAATGTAATAATTCCAATCCCAAAGAAAGCAGGTGTTGACAGATGTGAAAATTACCGAACTATCAGTTTAATAAGTCACTGCTGCAAAATACTAACACTAATTCTTTACAGACGAATGGCAAAATTGGTAGAAGCCGACCTCGGGGATGATCATTTTGGATTCCGTAAAAATATTGGAACACGTGAGGCAATACTGACCCTACGACTTATCTTAGAAGCTAGATTAAGGAAAGGCAAACCTACATTTCTAGCATTTGTAGACTTAGAGAAAGCTTTTGACAATGTTGACTGGAATACCCTCTTTCAAATTCTGAAGGTGGCAGGGGTATAATACAGGGAGCGAAAGGCTATTTACAATTTGTACAGAAACCAGATGGCAGTTATAAGAGTTGAGGGACATGAAAGGGAAGCAGTGGTTGGGAAGGGAGTGAGACAGGGTTGTAGCCTCTCCCTGATGTTATTCAATCTGTATATCGAGCAAGCAGTGAAGAAAACAAAAGAAAAATTCGGAGTAGGAATTAAAATCCATGGAGAAGAAATAAAAACTTTGAGGTTCGCCGATGACATTGTAATTCTGTCAGAGACAGCAAAGGACTTGGAAGAGCAGTTGAACAGAATGGATAGTGTCATGAAGGGAGGATATAAGATGAACATCAACAAAAGCAAAACGCGGATAATGGAATGTAGTCGAATTAAGTTGGGTGATGCTGAGGGAATTAGATTAGGAAATGAAACACTTCAAGTAGTAAAGGAGTTTTGCTATTTGGGGAGCAAAATAACTGATTATGGTCGAAGTAGAGAGGATATAAAATGTAGAATGGCAACGGCAAGGAAAGCCCTTCTGAAGAAGAGAAATTTGTTAACATCGAGTATAGATTTAATTGTCAGGAAGTCGTTTCTGAAAGTATTTGTATGGAGTGTAGCCATGTATGGAAGTGAAACATGGACGATAAATAGTTTAGACAAGAAGAGAATAGAAGCTTTCAAAATGTGGTGCTACAGAAGAATGCTGAAGATTAGATGGGTAGATCACATAACTAATGAAGAGGTATTGAATAGAATTGGGGAGAAGAGGAGTTTGTGGCACAACTTGACTAGAAGAAGGGATCGGTTGGTAGGACATGTTCTGAGGCATCAAGGGATCACCAATTTAGTATTGGAGGGCAGCGTGGAGGGTAAAAATCATAGAGGGAGACCAAGAGATGAATACACCAAGCAGGTTCAGAAGGATGTAGGTTGCAGTAGGTACTGGGAGATGAAGAAGCTTGCACAGGATAGAGTAGCATGGAGAGCTGCATCAAACCAGTCTCAGGACTGAAGACCACAACAACAACAACAGCTTGTAAAAGAACTCCCATGTTTCAAAACTAACCTGCATATGGATTAGATAAATTTAAAAAAAGATAAAGAAAGAAACAAAGGTAGTACTTTTTAGGAGTGATATAAGAGCAATGTAGCTATCCCACCTGACCACATTCCACACTCGACTGTCAGTTATCAGAGTATAATTGTTCACCTGAAATTGTGATAAAGAGGACATTCTGCCTACAGAGAATGAGCTGTGTTTCACCTTACCAACTGCACACCTTTTCAGAGAGGTTCAGGGATCATTGGAAGGGAGTCCAATATGCAGGAAGAGTGCTCAAGGCACAGCAGCGATGGGGACAAGGGTGGGGGTGAGGGGGTTGGGGGAGAGGGGGGAATCTTGGCCTGTAGTGATACTAATACCGAAATCTGAATCCACAGCAGATTCCAAAAATGAACTTTTTACTTGTGCGGAAAGTCTCTGTATTGCAACTTCCAGTACAAACAAACTTCAAACAAAAACTATATCAAGAACCATCCTTTGCAAGCATTCACCATGAGCAAGTATTTGTGGAACATGGAGACACGATACGAATGCTGCTGCTGCCTACCTGCTGATCCTGCACATGCCTCCTCAGCATCGCCCACTCCTCCCTGTGGTGCCGCTCCAACATTGCTGACCACTCAGAAGTCTGTTCTGCTATTACTTTCTGCACCTGTGGATCTGATATAAGCTCATCTTGGCTGGAACAAAAATTGCAAACAAGTACCGGATCAGACAGAGAACTATACTGTGAAGGCAATATCTTACATCTTCAAGGCACATATGTCCCTCAACTTTTTGGTTCAGGTAACACAGAATGCTGCATTGGTGATTGCAATTCTGTCAAAACATGAGTGACTAGATGAATTACAGGAAAGGGAATGTTAAGAGAGGTAGGAGAATGGTTTCGCTTAACAAGTGTGACAGGCAACATATTGCATACTATCTCAGCCATCAACAATGAACATTCAACTCCTTTTGCTTTATGTGGAGTTCACAGGAAACTGACATGTGATGTTCATGCGGGCAGTTCTGTTCACTGTACTGTACTGGTCAATGATCAGTGACCATGAGAAGATGGCAGCAGAACTGCAGACAGCCTCAATGCACTTAATTGTAACAATTAAAAAACATATGTATGTAAAGGCATTGTAACTGTACTATGTATTTTGTGTCATCAAATTGGTTAATTATAGCTTAACTGTCAGGACAGAATATAAAAAATTATGACACAGAACCGTTCAAACAAATTTTGGGCTTGCAGCTGGTCGTCGTTTAATACCTCGCATGATATTTCAACTGGCCACCTGCCAGTCATCTTCAGGTGAGCCGTCGCAGACTCACGAAAACGTCCACCATTCCACAATATATAGCGCGCTGTAACTATATTGTGCATGCGTCGAAAACTTGATAAATCGACCACACTGCTCGCTGGCAGCGCCCTCCCTGGTGAAGTGGCAGAACTCGGTAGCCTTCTGTGTTGTTGTTTGCCACAGTGATCGGCACACTCCGTCATCTTTGATTTAAGCAAATTGTGGAGATGATGGGATTTGATGCACTGCCCAGCTGGTAGCCACTGTCATGGTTCAACAGATATTCTGCAAGGTGTATTTCTATGGATTCTTTAATAATGGAGTCCCAGAAAGATGTTGCTGAGGACAAAATCATTGTTTTCTCATACTCCATTGACTGTCCAGTGGAAATACAATGTTCAGCAATAGCGGACTTGCTTTGCTGCAAAAGGCGGGTGTAACGCTGATGTTTAAAATTCAAATCAGACGCCTTTATGGGGAGGAGATGGCCTCACAGATCTGAACTTACGAGAAGCTACGTGGTAAAAGAGCAAAGCTTTTAAGCTCCTTAACCTTGTTATTGAGATGTTGGGACCATGGCATTATACCAAAATTTGCTAGAGTGACTCATTTCATTAAGACCACCGCCGCACGGTAGATTACTGAGAAGGCTAGATATGCTATTGTCAAAGAGAGGATTTGCTATACAAGATGAAGGTTAGATGCTATCTCAGCAGAACTTTACCAGTTACATCTAAATGTTGCAAGGTATCTTTCTCCTGTATCATGGGACTGGGTTGATGGAGTGACTTCGACCAAATTCGAGTGGATCCACGAGGATGCTAATTGTCAGCAGATATCAAAATTTGACTGCCTGTTGCCACAGAAGCTGTCGCCAGAAGGGATAATAGTACGACGTTCCATTGTCAATATCACAGAGAATAATTTGGATGATTTGATGCTGTCTGTATTGAGCAAGGGACTCAATTTTGTTCCTACACTTACAGCACCACCATTAATAAGTTTTTTGAGAGGTGAGTGAAAATGTAATGTTTTATTTAAACTATATAAATTTTAGAAATGTTAACGGAGTTTAACCGCTAATATAAAAAGTTAGCAGCTCCCTACACCTAACGATGTTTTCGAGCCGCCGGTGTAAATAAATGTGGCTTCCGTCATTTGTGCACATAGAGCAGCAAATGCCCGACGGTAAACAAGTGTAGGGGTACCATCTTTGGGAAACTGACACAGGTCTCTGAGCAAGTCGATCCGGGGACGGAGCCAAGGCGGTGCTGTACCCCAAGTTGTCAAGAAGGTTTTAGGAAAGCGGAAGGAAAGAGAATGGAGCAGTTGACGGAAGCGGACTCCCGGGGGTAGTAGGGAGGAGGAGCGGCCTGCATACCCGACATCAAAGAAGGCGTCGAAAAAAAGGTCATGGGCTGGATTAGCAGGCATGGAAGACAGATGGCTAGCATAACGACTCAGAAGGACTGCCCGCCGATTGGACAGCGGAGGTTCAGCAGTCTCAGCATAAAGGCTTTCCACAGGGCTGGTGTAAAAAGCTCCAGACACTAAACGTAATCCACGGTGGTGGATAGAGTCGAGACGCCGAAGAATAGACGGCCGAGCAGAGGAGTAGACTATGCTTCCATAATCCAATTTCGAGGGCACTAAGGCGCAATAGAGGCGGAGAAGGACCACTCGGTCCGCTCCCCAGGAGGTACCATTCAGGACACGGAGGGTGTTAAGGGAACACAGACAGCAAGCCGAAAGATAGGAAACGTGGGAGGACCAGCACAGTTTTCTGTCAAACATAAGACCCAAGAATTTAGCGACGTCGGAAAACGGAAGGTTGACAGGACCTAGATGTAAGGAGGGCGGAAGAAACTCTGTACGTCGCCAAAAATTAACACAAACGGTCTTACTGGGTGAGAAACGGAAGCCGGTTTCGATGCTCCACGAGTGGAGGCGATCGAGACATCCTTGAAGACGTCTTTCAAGAAGGCTGGTCCGTTGAGAGCTGTAGTAGATCGCAAAATCGTCCACAAAGAGGGAGCCCGAGACATCAGGAAGGAGACAATCCATAATTGGATTAATGGCAATGGCAAACAGTACAACACTAAGCACGGAGCCCTGCGGTACCCCGTTTTCTTGGGAGAAAGTACGGGAGAGAGTAGTGTTCACCCGCACCCTAAATGTGCGCTCTGCCATAAATTCGCGAAGAAAAAGGGGCAGCCGGGTTTGAAAGCCCCAAGAGAACAGTGTGCGGAGGATGCCTGTCCTCCAACAGATATCGTATGCTCTCTCCAGATCAAAAAATATTGCTACCGTTTGGCATTTCTGGAGAAAATTGTTCATGATATAAGTGGAGAGAGCAACAAGATGGTCAACGGCAGAACGATGCTTTCGGAATCCGCATTGGGCTGGTGTTAAAAGACTGCGGGATTCCAGCCACCAAGCTAAACGGTAATTCACCATACGCTCCAAAACCTTACAGACACTACTCGTGAGAGAAATGGGGCGATAGCTAGATGGGAGATGTTTGTCCTTGCCAGGTTTCGGAACGGGAACGACAATAGCTTCCCGCCATCGCCTGGGAAAGGTACTGTCGGTCCAAATTCGATTATAAAGGCGAAGGAGGTAACGCAGGCTATGGGTTGATAAATGCAGCAACATTTGGACATGGATACCATCCGGTCCTGGGGCGGAGGAGCGAGAAGAAGAGAGGGCATGTCAGAGTTCCCGCATGGAGAAAACAGTATTGTAGCTTTCGTGATTTTGAGAGGAGAAAGCAAGATGTCGCAATTCTGCTGCACGTTTCTTTGGGAGAAACGCTGGCGGGTAATTTGAAGAGCTCGAAATCTCAGCAAAGTGCTGACCCAATGAGTTAGAAATTGTGACGGGGTCCACTAAGGTATCATGCACGACAGTGAGCCCAGAGACTGGGGAGAAACTATCGCGCCTGAGAACCGTCGAAGCCGACTCCAAACTTCCGAGGAGGGAGTGAAAGTGTTAAATGAGCTAATAAAGAATTTCCAGCTTGCCTTCTTGCAATCGCGGATGACGCGACGGCATCGCGCACGGAGCTGCTTATATCGGATACAGTTGGCCAAAGTTGGATGGTGACGGAAAATGCGAAGAGCACGTCGCCGCTCACGTATTGCGTCACGGCATGCCTCATTCCACCAAGGAACTGGGGGGCGCCGGGGCAATTCGGAGGTGCGTGGTATTGAACGTTCCGCAGCTGTGAGAATAACGTCGGTAACATGTGTGACCTCATCGTCGACGCTGGGAAAGCGACGGTCATCGAATGTCGCTAGAGACGAAAAAAGTGTTCAATCGGCTTGGGCAAACTTCCAGCGTCGCGAGCGCATATATGGGATTTGCGGCTGCAGTCTAAGAACACATGGAAAGTGGTCACTCGAGTGTGTATCATCAAGGGCGAACCATTCGAAGCGCCGAGCTAGCGGAACAGTACCGACTGCAAGGTCCAAATGAGATAAATTTGTTGTGGAGGCAGACAAAAATGTGGGGACCCCAGTGTTGAGGCAGACTAGATCCGCTTGGTGGAAGACGTCTAGCAATAGTGAGCCACGTGGACAAGGATGTGGAGATCCCCAAAGCGGGTGGTGGGCATTGAAGTCCCCAACCAGCAAATAGGGGGGTGGAAGCTGATCAAGAAGATGAAGGAGATCAGCTCGTGCCATTGGTGTAGACGATGGAATGTAAACCGTACAAAGAGAGAACGTGTATCCCGAAAGGGAAAGACGGACGGCGACAGCTTGGAAGGAACTGTTTAAGGGGATTGGGTGATAATGGAGAGTATCATGGAGAAGAATCATGAGTCCTCCATGGGCTGGAGTGCCTTCAACAGAGGGGAGGTCATATTGGACGGACTGAAAATGAGGGAGAACAAAGCGGTCATGGGGACGCAGCTTTGTTTCCAGAAGACAGAAGATGACCGGCGAGTAGGATCGTAAGAGGATCAACAATTCATCCCGATTGGCTCGAATGCCGCGGATATTCCAGTGGATAATAGACATAGGGTGAACAGAAAATGGAGGAACGTGACCAAGGGTGCTGTCAACTCAACGACTGCTCAGAGCTTGCGACCGACAGCATGGAATGGCATTCAGTCGAAGGCAGAAGATCCTGATCCATAGGTTGGTCAGGAGCAGCTCCTGCCACCAACGATCGGCCAGTTGACCGGCCACCAGCAGTGCGCCTCGGTGACACAGAAGATGGCCGAGGGCGATTTCCGCCAGGTGGTGCTGTAGATGGGACACGCCTTGGCGGAGAAGGAGAGGAACTGTGTTTCTTCGTAGCCTTCTTGGAAGTATGATGTTTAGATGAAGGAGGAACCGATGGTTGTGAAGTTGCGGTACGTAAAAACTCTTCACGAGAATGCTCTTTTTTCGAAGACTTGGCGTCTGACTTTTGGGCCCGAGATTTAGCAGAACCCGACGAAGGGTGAGCCATAGAGTGGGCAGGCGAAAGTGGTGAGGTTGAACGGGCGATCTGACGACTGTGGTACTAAAGGTGAGGTCGCAAGTCTGCGTGGCCGCCTCCTTTGTTGGCCGAGGAGAAGCAAGGACAGTGCTGTATTTTCCTTTCTGAGGCACGGTGGGCTGTCGACTGGCGAGTAACTTTCGAGCAGCAAAGGTCGACACCTTTTCCTTCACTCTTATTTCCTGGATGAGCTTTTCGTCCTTAAAAACGGGGCAATCTCGAGAGGAAGCAGCGTGGTCACCCATACAGTTGATGCAGCGAGGGGATGGAGGTGGACAAGCACCCTCATGGGTATCCTTGCCACATGTAACACATTTGGCCGGATTGGAACAGGACTGGCTGGTGTGATTGAACCGCTGACATCGATAGCAACGCGTAGGGTTTGGGACATAAGGGCGAACGGAAATTATCTCATAGCCTGCTTTGATTTTTGATGGGAGTTGAACTTTGTCAAATGTCAAGAAGACGGTGCGGGTTGGAATGATGTTCGAGTCAACCCTTTTCATAACCCGATGAACAGCCGTGACGCCCTGGTCAGACAGGTAGTGCTGAATTTCTTCGTCAGACAATCCATCGAGGGAGCGTGTATAAACGACTCCACGCGAGGAATTTAAGGTACGGTGCGGTTCCACCCGGACAGGGAAGGTGTGGAGCAGTGAAGTACGCAGCAATTTTTGAGCCTGGAGAGCACTGTGTGTTTCTAACAACAGGGTGCCATTCCGTAATCTGGAACAAGACTTTACAGGACCCGCAATTGCGTCGACACCTTTCTGAATAATGAAAGGGTTGACCGTGGAAAAGTCGTGACCTTCGTCAGACCGAGAAACAACAAGGAACTGTGGCAACGATGGAAGAACCGTCTGTGGCTGAGACTCAGTGAACTTACGTTTGTGAGCAGACATAGTGGAAGGTGAGGAAACCATTGCGGAAGAATCCCCCATGATTACCGGCGTCTCCGATGGTGCGCTCCTCCCTTGTGGGGGCCCTCACCGAGGGCACACCCGCCTTAGGTGATTCATCACACCTCAGGTCACACCTCCCGACAAACGGACGGAGGGACCAATCGGCACTTTCGGAAGGTATCAGCTCGGGTAATCACCCCTCCCTGGGCCTGGCCGTTACCAGGGGGTACGTACGTGTCCTACCTGTCTACCCGGTGCGGGGAATTACGCGTTACCCCGTCACCGGCTACGCTTGGAAGTGCATGGGTCGGCCTTCAGACACGCACAGGGAGGAAAAAAGAGAAAGGGAAAGGAAAAAAGAGGGGGTCTCAAACGCCGCAGCGGAGAAAAGGGCAAGGAGAAGAGGGAAGGAAAAGTGAAGGACAGAGGAAGGACGAGGACTTGCAAGTGTAGAAAGCAAGGAATTTGGAACAGTTTCGAGCGTCCGTCTCCGGACGTAGGCACAAACCATACTCCCAGAGGGGGAGAAAGGGAAGGAAAGAGCCAGAGGTGAGGGGGGGGGGGGGCGAAGATGGGGGACGGGGAGGGATGCAGAAAGGGAAGGGAAGGTATGCAGCCCGGAAAGGAAGGAGGGCCACATTAGCTCGGGGTCCCGTGCTCGCTACGCACGTGTCCACAAAAGAGTTGTGAACCCCCTGGGGGGGCGTCCAATAGTGAGCAACGTTGGAGCTCCTACATATGATTTAGCAAAACATCTTGCTTCCTTGCTGAGACCTTTCGTGGGCAAGTGCTCACATCACACAAGCAACTCAGCTGATTTTATCAATAGACTGGTGGCTCTTCATCTTAGTAGTGTAGACGTTCCAGAAAGTTTTGATGTGGTCTCACTTTTTACAAAAGTTCCTCTTGCAGATTCTTTGACACTGATTGGTAACATGTTTCCTGTTGATATCACTGCTTTGCTTAGGCAAGCTCTTTCCTCAACTTATTTTATGTTTAATCAACAATATTTTGAACAGACTGTCGCCATGGGTAGCCCCCTGTCTCCCTTGGTGGCCAACCTTGTTATGGAGGATTCTGAGGAGAGAGCACTTGAATCAGCTGCCATGAAACCAACAGTTTTTTTTTTTTTTTGGAGTTATGTGGATGATACATTCATAGTGTGGCCTCATGGAGAAGACAAATTAATGGAGTTTCTACATCACCTCAACTCCATTCATAGCAACATCCGGTTCACCATGAAAGAGAAAGATGGTTGTTTGCCTTTCTTGGATGTCCTGTTTTAAAGGAAGAATGATGGTTCTCTAGGGCATTCAGTTTATCGGAAGCCCACTCATACTGATTTGTACTTGCAAGAATTGAGTTGCCACCACCCATTGCAAACCATGAATGTGCTTAAAAAACTTGTTCATAGAGCTCATACTGCCTCATATCTAGATAGCTTACCTCAGGAACGTGCCCATCTAAAGACAGTATTCAGTGAAAATGTTTATTCTACCCAGAAGATTAACAGGGGACTAACAGTTAAAAACTAAGAAGCAAGAAGTGGATAACGAGGAGAACATGCCGGAAGATTGTATTTAGTTTAAGAGATATGCCAGTAGAAGACTTCATGGATAGTGTTAAGTTCTTAGGTATTGTTATAGATAGTAAATTGACTTGGAGACCACATATTAAATACATTATCGCAAGGCTGTCTAGAGTGGTGTATTTGTTAAGGAATTTAAAAAACCATGTACCTGCGGTCTATGTAAGATCGGCCTACTTTACTTTTTTTCAAAGCATTATATCTTATGGGCTTTTAATATGGTGCAATAGCTCACACCTTCAGGACATTTTGGTACTTCAGAAGAAAGTAATTCGAATGATCACAAACAGTGATAAACAGGCCCACTGCAAACCACTGTTTATGAACTTAAAAATATTAACTGTTATAAACATGTATATTTACACTGCCCTACTGCATAGAAAGAGCAACTTATCAGAATACCAGCGTAGAAGAGATGTACACACACATGCAACCATAAATAGTAGCTGTAGTAACCAAAACCAAATGCGGGAACGCCTTGGGCTGCGGATCGGAGCCGCCAGGCGGGGAAGCCGCCGGCGCTGGAGCACGCACCACCTGGTAAACACAGGACGAGTCGGGCGACAGACCAACGACAACTGACAACAACCGACTATGACCGACACAACAAGGAAGAGATAAACAACGGAGGCTTGTGGAAACCACAACACCAAGCACCAACAGTAAATCCACTCAGAACCAGAGCCAGGCAAATATCAACAACGAGCAACGACCAGAATGCAGTACCGCCGAGATATAAACGAAATCCAGAGTGAGTACCAGACTGACGGGACTAGGGCAGAGCGGGTCCCTATATACGAAACCGGAGGGAGCGGCTATTGGCCGCTGTCTGCACGTGGCGTAGCGGTGGCGCCGTCGCTGTGCGAGAGCCACTGCGCGGAATAGCCGCCGCGGAGGCGGAGCCCTCTATGGGCTGACCACGTCCATTTGTTCTGGCGTGTGTTCGACATCTGCGGTGGAAGGTACTAGAGTAGCCATCTGGACATACATTACTACAGATTATCCAAGTCATTGAACAGCCACGAAGTGATGGGTATGAAGATGCTTAACAAACTGCCACTAGACTGGGTAGAGGCTCCATTTGATTTATTTATGGTCAAATTATTCCATTTGATTTATTTAAGGTCAAATTATTCAGTTGGTTAGCTGCAAATCCTTGTTACTCACTTCAGGAATTTTATGACTGTAAAATATCATAGTGGTACCGGTTTGGAGAGTGCAGCATAATTTCTTTAACTGAGTAATTTATTATGCAATGTTTTCATATTATTTCGTTTTAAATATTGTATTTTATGGAAAATCAATAGTAACATATTGATCTCCAACCCATGTATAAAGGGTGGTCCATTGATCATGACCGGGCAAATTATCTCACGAAATAAGTGTCAAGCAAAAAAACTACAAAGAAGAAAACTTGTCTAGCTTGAAGGGGGAAACCATATGGCGCTATGGTTGGCCCGCTAGATGGTGCTGACATACGTCAAATGGACATCAACTGCATTTTTTTTAAAAAAAGGAACCCCCATTTTTTATTACATATTCGTGTAGTATGTAGAGAAATATGAATGTTTTAGTTGGACCACTTGTTTCGCATTGTGATAGATGGTGCTGCAATAGTCACAAACATATGGCTCACTATTTCAGACGAACAGTTGGTAACAGGCAGGCTTTTTCAAATTAAAATACGGAACGTAGGTACAATTGAACATTTTATTTTGGTTGTTCCGATGTGATACATGTATCTTTGTGAACTTATCATTTCTGTGAGTACATGCTGTTACAGCATGATTACCTGTAAATACCACATTAATGCAATAAATGCTCAAAATGATGTCTGTCAGCCTCAATGCATTTGGCAATACGTGTAACGACATCCTCTCAACGGCGAGTAGTTTGCCTTCTGTAATGTTCGCACATGCATTGACAATGTGCTGACGCATGTTGTCAGGCATTGTTGGTGGATCACGATAGCAAATATCCTTCAACTTTCCCCACAGAAAGAAATCCAGGGACTTCAGATCTGGTGAATGTGCGGGGCATGGTATGATGCTTCAACGACCAATACACCTGTCATGAAATATGCTATTCAATACCGCTTCAGCCGCAAGCGAGCTATGTGCCAGACATCCATCATGTTGTAAGTACATTGCCATTCTGTAATGCAGTGAAACATCTTGTAGTAACATCGATAGAACATTAATCAGCATACATTACACCATTTAGATTGCCATCGATAAAATGGGGGCCAATTATCTTTCCTCCCATAATGCTGTACCATACCTTAACTCACCAAGGTCGCTGATGTTCCACTTGTCGCAGCCATCATGGATTTTCCGTTGCCCAATAGTGCATATTATGCCGGTTTACGTTACCACTTTTGGTGATTAGAACGTGTGCAAAAAAACTGTCATCATCCCGTAATTTCTCTTGTGCCCAGTGGCAGAACTGTACACGACGTTCAAAGTCGTCGGCATGCAATTCCTGGTGCATAGAAATATGGTATGGATGCAATTGATGTTGATGTAGGATTCTCAACACCGACGTTTATGAGATTCCTGATTCTCAAGCAGTTTGTCTGCTACTGATGTGCGGATTAGCCGCGACAACAACTAAAACACCTACTTGGGCATCATCATTTGTTGCAGGTCATGGTTGATGTTTCACATGTGGCTGAACACTTCCTATTTCCTTAAATAACGTAACTATCTGGCGAACGGTCCAGACACTTGGATGATGTCGTTCAGGATACCGAGCAGCATACGTAGCACACGCCCGTTGAGCATTTTGATCACAATAGCCATACATCAACACAATATCAATCTTTTCCGCAATTGGTAAACGGTCCATTTTTAACACGGGTAATGTATCACGAAGCAAATACCGTCCGCACTGGCAGAATGTTACATGATATCACGTACTTAGACATTTGTGACTATTACAGCACCATCTATCACAAAACGAAAAAAGTGGTCCAACTAAAACATTCATATTTCTTTACGTACTACATGAATATGTAATAAAAAATGGGGGTTCCTATTAAAAAAAAACGCAGTTGATATCCATTTGACCTATGGCAGCGCCATCTAGTGGGCCAGCCATAGCGCCATCTGGTTTCCCCCTTCAAGCTAGACGAGTTTCATTCTTTGTAGTTTTTTCGTTTGATGTTTATTTTGTGAGACATTTGGCCCAGTCACTATCAATGGACCACCCTGTATATGCTGTATAACTTGTATATATATAACTTCACTTTGTCAATTACTTTAATAGCTAAACGAAAATAAAATTTCATTCATTCATTCAATCTTTAGCTTTTCTTCCTTTTGTTGGCAACACTTCGTTTAAAATAGCAAGAATCCTCCGAAAATTTATGGTAAAAGTGGTTTTCCGCCCATCATCGAAGATTGCAGACCTTGTGGGATCAGTAAAGGACAATCTGCTACTGCGAAAGGCCAGAATTTACAAGATACCGTGCCAACATGGTATGGCTTATATAGGTCAAGCCACATGCACCGTGAAAGAATGCTGCACTGAACATCAACGTTACACCCGCCTTTTGCAGCCAACCAAGTCTGCTATTGCTGAACATTGTATTTCCACTGGACAGTCAATGGAGTATGAGAAAACAATGAGTTTGTCCACAGCAACATCTTTCTGGGACTCAATTATTAAAGAATTTGTAGAAATACACTTGGCGGAAAATCTGTTGAACTGTGACAGCAGCTACCAGCTGGACAGTGCATGGAATCCCATTGTCTCCACGATTTGCTCAAATCGAAGATAACAGAGTGCGCCAACACAGACAGCGACTGAGTTGTGTTACTCCACCAGGGAGGCCACTGCCGGCGGTTAGTGTGGTCCATCTATCAAGTTTTTGGGAGGGCACTGCCGGCGGTTAGTGTGGTCCATCTATCAAGTTTTCGACGCATGCGCAGAATAGTTACAGCACGCTATACATTGCGAAACGGAGGACGTTTTGCCAGTCTACGACATCTCACCTGAAGATGACTGGCAGGTGGCCAGTTGAAATGTCGTGCGAGGTATTGAACGACGACCGGCTGCAAGCCCAAAATTTGTTTGAACAGTCAATTCGCCAGGAAAATTTTAAAATTTACATCATACAGATCTGCTTGCCAGTACTTACTTTCAGATGAAATGTTAGTACTGTCCCAAACTTGAACACATTAGTTTTAGGCACTGTGATCCACAAGTATCTTATGTGGAAAGTTCATATCAGCTACATCGGTAATAAGATTAACTACATCACTTACTTATTAATACATCCCCCAATGGTAATAACTACTCCTGTACTACAACAAAACTACTATAGATTAATCGTCTCACTTCTGCAAAATGGGACTGATTCAGGTTGGGAAATAATTACAATTATCGTCTTAAAAGAGAACTAAGGAAATAGCATAATGAATTGAGACATTCAACATTACAGTCAATGAACCAGAAATGAAATTAAATGATCATATGGCGCTGATGGCCGGGAGTCCCCAAATGGGGATGTTTGGCTGCCGACTTGCAAAATCTTTTCAGTCGACACCAGAACAGGCAACTCGCTTGTTGATCATGATGAAATGATGATGAGACCAACACAACACCCAGTCCCGAAGTGGAGGAAACCTCCAACCCAGCCACAAATTGAATCTACTGCGTGGCATCCAGGCGCACTGACCATGAATCTAAGGGGTCGAATGTGAGCCAGAGGTGATGATCTATGATATTGAGCAATGAAGAAACAACAATATGGAAAGGATAGACTGTGATTCAAAACACACAGGAGAACTGAGTTGTAGACAGCCATGATGCAAAATAATAAATTGAAATAGTTATGAATTAAAAAGTATTTTACACTCACTTCAACATTTCTGAATTCCATTACATCTGGCCTCTTTTATGTATAATCCAAATAACAATATACTGGTGGTAATAAATGGTGTATCAGAAGGGAACTTCCCTCATATGAACTATAAAATTACAAGTAGACAAAATAGGTGGCCAGTATTTGTTCTTAGGAGGTAAAATTCCATGTACTGACAATACATGCACCAAAGTAGAAAAAACTATTACATCTTTTGGAACTTTAAATTCATTCCTAATGAAGAAAAGTGGGACAAGATGGGGTAGGTTATAAGAGAGGGCAGGTCACTCAGGCTCCAGGATGAGAGGGACCATCCTGTTGTGAGAACAAGGGGAAAAAAAAGAAGAAGGAGGAGGCTTCCGAGACAGCAGGAAGTCAAAAAAGGTACATAAATGAGAAATGAATAGAACAGTGCAGTTAAAAACTAGTGGGAAAGTGGAAAAGGAGACAGATAAAATCAAAATGAGAGAAAAGAGAGAGAAACATGTAGATAAAACAAGTAAAAAGCAATTAAATAAACAAATGAAGTAATTCTTAATACGGGCTACCATTATCGTCGAATTGTTCTATGAAGTAAAACTATCCCCTATTCTACATAATAAAAATTATTATTTGACATTAGCAAAAATAAAGTTTGAGACTTGCAGGTGATTTAATTGGAACAGCATACCAATGAACATCACCAGGAGACTAACTTTCATCTGATAGCATGTAGGAAGTAATTGGTTTTAAAATACTGAACTTTGGATTTGGAGTGATTAGGGCTTGGTTTGTAGATAAAATAACTTGGCAACTTTTTGCATTTGATTTTATTTTTATTGTTTCCAGTAGCACCAGCTGCAAATACACTCTCTACATCTACATCTACATCTACATCCATCTCTGCAAATTACTGTAAAGTGATTGCACAGCATATATCTCATTCTATCACTTATTTATGGCTTTTATGTTCCATTCACAAGTGGAGTGTGGGAAAAATGACTAGATTAATTGCAGTACACGCAGAGGCATTTAAACAATCTTGTCCTCATTGTCTCTATGGAAGTGGTTCATACGAGGTTGTAGTACATTCCTATAGTCATCATTTAAAGCCAGTTCTTGACACTTTGTAAGTAGACTTTCTAGGGCTAAGTTACAACTAACTTCAACAGTCTGCTAGTTCAGCTCTTTTGCTATCAATGTGATACTTTCCCACAGGTCAAACAAACCTGTGAGCATTCTTGCTGCCCTTCTCTGTACATGTTCAATGTCCCCTGTTGGTCCTATTTGGTACATATAAGCTATAGTCTAGGACAGGTCACACAAGTAGTTTGTAAGTAATCTCCTTTGTAGACTCATTCATTTTCCCTAGTGTTCTAGCAATAAAGCAAAGTCGACTACGTGCATTACCCACAACTGAGCCTATGTGATAATTCCATTCCATGTTCCTACAGTGTTATAGCAAGGTGCTTCTATGAGTTGACTGATTCCAACTGTGACTCACTGATTACTCATAGGATATTATACTGCCATTTTTTTACATTTAAGGTAAGCTGCCAATCATTGCACCCCTTAGAAATCTTATCAAGATCTTATTGAATATTCATGTAGCTTCTTTCAGACTGTACTTCATTATAGATAACTGCGTCATTTGCAAGGTCATTAATACGTAACATGAACAGTAAAGGACCAAAAGAACCCCAGGCCCCGATATAGAGGGGAGGGGGTGGGGGGGGGAGGGGGGGGGGGAATAAGGTATATCTGCCCTGAGCAGCAATTTCTGTGGGCGCCAAATTCATATTCTTGAAGAAAAAAAACCTTGTTTCACAAAGCACTTAGTATCGGGCATACATTGGTCTATCAATTATTCATATGTGGAATGTTTCTTTCTATAATATTCATATCAAATTATTCACATGATTTTGAAATGCATCCGTGTTGGTTTTTGAGCATTTTTGAACACAGTGTAAGTTTATTTAGGTGATGTCTCTGTCAGGGCAATCCCTGTCACATCTAGAAATAAAAAAATTTTCTGCAGACAAAATGGGACGGCCCTATATGAGCTGAGCTGAATAAACCACAATGGGTGAATGACAACTGCTGCTTGTTTATGTTGTTGGCTTGGTGTGCGAATGATCAGCATTGTTATAATTATTAGCAAAATCCATAGATTCAAACTACCAGAGTGGAAATAAATAACTAAAAGGAATAACAAATAAGAACAATTACATATTATCCGAGAAAATGAAATTTTGATAGAAAATTTGTGCCAAATCACTACACTACCAAGGACCAGTTGTACAGTCCTCAGTAAGCAGCCACTTTAGTTAAGTTCTCAGAACAGTGTGGAAAACAAGTTGTACAAACATGGAATAATGCTGAACCGGAAAATAAATGCAGGATAACTAAACCAGTGAGTCTGGCAGGGTCAGTGAAGTTAACCGCCGCAAGGGATTAGCCGAGCGGTCTATGGTGCTGCAGTCATGGACTGTGCAGCTGGTCCCGGTGGAGGTTCGAGTCCTCCTTCGGGCATGGGTGTGTGTGTTTGTCCTTACGATAATTTAGGTTAAGTAGTGTGTGAGCTTAGGGACTGATGACCTTAGCAGTTAACTCCCATAAGATTTCACACACATTTGAACATTTTTTTGAAGTAAACCGAAGAACAGTTTTGACAATGGCAGGTATAGTTGCAGAATTGGTGATGGCAAGATTGTAAAAGTGAGGAAGGAGAGGAAAGGAGACATCACACAAATTATATGGAAGAATATGACCATTTCAAATTTATATAAAGAGTTCGTACTACTGCTTTTCAGTTTCATGCCTGAATCTGGAGCACATGAATAAACTGTGAAACTATTTCCGAACATAAATCTTTTTACTTGTAGTAGGCCTAATAGACATTTGATTTTGGTACTTCATGAATTGTATTCTGTCATGTTATTTATGTACATGAGGTATATAAAAAGGATCGTTTGTGCCAAAATAGTCTCGCTTGTTTGGAATGTGTTACAACTTCTGCAATATTAGAAAGGCCTATTTTGTTTTATCTAATAGACAGTGAGAAAATGAACATAACAAAATTCGGAAACCACACCAGTCTTAGGTACTATTCATATTAACAGCTTTTTTAGCGTTAGACAATGACATTTTGATTTTTCATGTAGCAAAACATTTGATAAACTTTGATGAGGTAATAGATTATTTCACAGAAAGGAAAGCACGCCATGTAAAGCTGTAGCAAGATTACAGAGAAAACAAAAAGGTACTGTCTTGCTTGTGCCTTGTCTTTACTGGTTTTATGTTTCCTATATTTAATTTTATGTCCCACAAAAGAGAAAGTTATTAGCTAACAGGCAACCAGGAGCATAAATTTTCTGATGAGTTCTTATTCTCCCAGTTAAAAAAAAATCTCACAATTAATACTGGATGGAATTATTTATAAGCAGGGTAGGATGTCAAACAGGCCAACTGGGAGCAGGAAGGGCACCACAGAACATTTTAATTCCCACTCTCCTGAATATAGGTTTGATGGCTTCCATTATAAAATACACGCTTTTGAATTCCACAGAGCAAAATATAGTGACATACGATTGAAGAATGCTGTGTAAAGACGTGCGGCACTGCACTTTGGCACACTTAAGACTAAATGACACATCTTACACTTCCTTGAACACATATGTTTTATATATCAAACTCTTCAGAAAAATGTGTAGTACAAAATTAACATTTTTTTCCCCCATCCTATCCTCCATGTTAGATAAGTTGCTGCATCCTCCCTACCAAAAAATCCTCAATAGTCACAAATTTTGCTTGATGCCCCATACAATCATGCTTTTGATAGTAAGTGTAAGTATGGTAATATGGCAAATGCTTTTTGAAAATCGAGAAATGCTACATCTACCTCACTGTCTTGATTCAAGATACCTCATTATATTTGAGCTCAAAATATGTCCTAAGATTTATAATATCCCAGTCAAATCTGTGCTAGACTGAGATATTTTATTTGTTTCTCTTTTTAAAGCTGCGCCAGTCAGCTGATGGGTCAATGAGTCTCATATTGTTAAAGCTAAAACTGATAAAATAAGTCAACAGCACATTTCTCCTGTGCGAGTGATGCGTTTACTCCGAGAAATAGAGTTGCTCCATGCTGCAACGTCGACTATAGTAAAAATTTTGTGATTTAAGAAGGACTCACTATAGAGGTGCATTAATGTATGGACCTATGCGAGTCAGATGCACATAACTATCACTTATTTGGTATCATTTTGTAAAAATAAACTGTCACAGAGTTGTATAAAGAAAGAGAGAGAGAGAGAGAGAGAGAGATCTGAGATTTTATCATTGTAAACCTATGCGAGAATATATTGTAATTCTATAAAAGATAATTCAATCAATCTCAATTTTTTCTGAAATGACTTTCGAGAAAGTAAATTGTGCTAAGCCTCTATAGCAACTTTGGACATTTGGTTGATGAAGTCTGCTGGTGGATTTGCAAGCACAAAGGAATTTCGATGTGTTACCTGTTATTAATAGAAATCTGCAAACGGCTGCACTTCATATCACCAAATGTGGACTAAGTTGTACAGACTCAGATTCAGAGGATCCTATACAACCTTTCCTATTTATGAACAATAAAAGTTTTACAGGCAACCAGAGAATATCAGCACTTGCTTCTGCTCTATGAGATAAAAGAGATTTCACCACTAGAGGTTTAATATTCTTTCTAGGTTAAAATCTTATTGCCAGACATTTTTTCACGAAGACTGAATGATATATGCTCATATTCTGTAATACTGTGGAGGTACAATAAGAACAGCAATTTGTGCCCTAGTAATTAAGCCTTTCAAGCATTAGCAAGAGAGTTTTTGCTTATCTGTGACACAAACTTTCTCAGGCAGTACATAGAGATTTAGACATTAGTGCATCGCTATTAGCTTCAAGTTATAAAAGTTTAATTGTTTTTCTTTCATGATTAATTGCACCTTCAGCACAATATTTCCGCACACACATACAACAATATACACAAACATAATAAGGGATATAACGTAGATTGTACAACACATGGTTGTGAGGGATACTGGACAGTGGGTTTGTGGATCATTTCAAATACTCTTCTTGGAGACAAGTGTGACCCAAGCTTTCTTCCAAAAACTGGGCATGGGTTTTTGTTTCAGGAATCTGTGATAGATCATAGTTAACAGATGGGTTAACTCTAGCACAATTGGAGATAAAATCTGTCATCGGGCCCAGAAATTTCATTCAGTTTTAATGATTTCAGCTGCTTTTTCATCACTGACGCCAATGTCCATTTCACTCACCTTTCCAGTTATTCAAGAATTAAACTGGGGCAATACTCTTTACCTTTGAGAGCAGACTTAAGCATTTCTATTTTGGTTTGCCACTCTCAATTTCTGCTCCAGTCTTGTCCATGAGTGACTGGACACCAACTCTGGTGTCACTAGCATCCTTTATAAAGACCAGAAATTCTTTGAATTTCATGAAACATCTTTCCACAACATGATGTCTGTTTACAAAAACCAGAACTTTGTCCACAAAATTTTTCTACACCTTTCTTTTACTTATTGTGCATGTTCTCCTTCAAACTACTCTCCTCCACAACTGATACACCACTTCCCATGCCATTTCCACTTCCGGATGCAGTCTTGGTACATCTCTTGCTGGATCACGTGAATTGCCATTTGTGAATTTTCTTTTATTTTTGTCTATCATTCCAAGTCTTCATCCTTTTAATGGGGTTTTCAATTTCGTAAATTAAAAAAAAAAAAAAAAAAAAGTAGACAGGTGCCAGGTCTGGAGAGTATGGAGGATGAGGCAGAGCAGTGATTTCATTTTTTGTGCATAGTCATGCATCAACAGGGATGAATGCATGGTTGTGTTATTGTGATGCAAGAGTCATAAATTGTCATGCCATTTTCCAGGCACACCCATCACAACACATCCCGATAGGACCACAGATTAATGGTTTGTCCCTGTGACATGAATTCATGATGAACTAATCCTTCAACATAAAAAAAAAAGCTATCAGCATGGCTTTGACATTTTGACCTGATCTTACAAACTTTTTTTGGTCTTGGAGAACTTTCCCGACTCACTGTGAAGATTGAACCTTGGTCTCAGCATCATAACTGTAGACCCAGGTCTCATCACCAGTTATGATTCTCTTAAAGACCATCTCATTCTCATTTGCACGATCCAAAAGCTCTTCACAGATTGTGAGGTGAAGGGCTTTGTTTGTGGTTTTGACTCATGAGTTGTGGGACAAACTTGGCAGCAAAACAATGCATTCCAAGATGCTGTGTCAGGATTTAATGACATGATCCAATGGTCCAACTGAAATGTTACATTCTTCTGTAATCTCTTGGACTAGTCTTCGAATGGCACATACAATTTCACTGACATTCTTGACATGAGCGTCGTTAGTAGATGTCGAAGGGTGTCCTAAACGGAGGTCACCTTTAACTTCTGCCCAGCCATTTTTAAACCATGTGAACCATTTGTAATACACAGTACAGCTTAAGTACTCACCACAATAGGCTTCCTGCATCATGATTTAGTGTGTCTCTGGAAAGGTTTTCTCAAATTTCATCTAAAATTTAATGCAGATGCAATGCTCCTCTAACTCTACTATATCGAAATTCGCAAATTGTACGACACAGTGTTCTACTCTATACAGCACTGAACAATAACAGACATACAACAATGAAACTTCCAGCAGTTACACATTGCAGTTACACATTAAACAAAGTTGTGTGTAGGGATGCCAATCACATTTCGCTCCAACACATCATTCGTGCAAAATTACAAATGTTTCAGAATTTTTTGAACAGACCTCTTATTCTGCTGTACAGAAGTCACTGAAGATGTCACACACAGTTCTCTTGATAGCCAAATGTGTTTCATTCAGCATCTCTCTGTCTATACTCCCATGCTCTGTTTTACACTTATTATGCAGTAGTCTTTGTTTCTATAGATGTTTCTTTACAGTGATTGTATACCATGGAAGACCTCTCCCATCATGAAGTGCTCTACTCAGTACATATCTATCCAGTGCATGGTCAACTATTATTTTAAACTTGAGCCACAGTTCCTCTACATGATCCCATCCTGAGATAAAATTTCAAGTTCCTCATTGGGACATGACACTATTGCTTATTTGTCTAGTTTGCTGAATGTATAAATCTTTCTGCTTGTTTTAGTGGTCCTTTGCATTTTTGTATTCATTGTTGCTATAACTGCCCTAATATATTTCCATCATGAGTGCAGTTCCAAACCATCGATTCTAGGTAGGTTTTGTCATGTCCCCTCACTAACAAAACTGTAATTTTCCCAGTTGATGTTAGATGATTAAAGTCTCCTCCAATGATTACAGTATGTTCAGGGAACTTAGGTACAAGCAGGGGATTGCCTCTAGGAGCGAGGTACAGTGGGGACTGTGTGTGCCCCGGGATCTCTACGTTAGCTATGAAGGTCCTACAGGAAGCCTGAAAAGTGGCAGCTAATGAGGCTCTGGTGGAGCTACTATAGGCCCAGCAAGCCAGTAGTGGATTATGATTTGTGCTTTCAAAAATAGAACGGGCATCAGAAAGGACACCTAAGGAAGGATTTAATTGATGACGAACTGGCTATAAACAAGGACTAAAGCCATCGGCACACGGACCGTGCATCCGAACGTTAAGCATTGAGCGTGCCGAGTTTCTGACGTCATAGCATGGAAGAGCACGTTCAGGGGTCTTTCTGAACGTACAGAGCAATATCTGGCATGCCAGATATTCCGAGCGTGCGTCTGAGCGTTGACCAATGAGATGGCGCAACGCCACCTACGTCACACGATCGCCGTCTCCCTACAGTACCGAGTTGTGAGGCGCCATATTGGCATTCATTTCAAGGCTATATGTATATATGCCATTTCTGAGTACCAGCAAATTGAGAATAACTGGAAAACCCGTTGTTAGCTGTGTGATACGTTCCAATAAAATAATGAGAAACATCATATTCTTGGCAAAAGAATTATTGTAACTTGCGTATTATGAGAGTAGCCAACAACACACTGAAGATCCGTCCAAAACACATTGTTCTTGGTACAATTTGTTACAATTAAATTTCAAGTAGTAATATATCTACAATTAAGGTTTTCTGCAGGAGCTCACATACTATGATTAGACATTTGCAGTCTGGTATTGGTGTAGCGTAATGACTAGCGTCATTGCACGGTGGAAAGATGTTTGATGGGGCGGTGGCTCGCGTCGTGCCACTTCCGAATATTCTTTCCTAACATTCGCGTTTTTATTGGGTTCTGATGCTTTATTATTAGTTTAATATAAGTATATAGTATAATATTTGATGTTATATAACTGCAAGTTCACCTTTTTTTGAGGGGTGACTTTTTTCAATTGGCTTAATCTACAGGACAGCTTGCGCTACTTGTATAAAGATATTTTGCTCCTTTTTGTTTTACGCTTCATAATTCACACGATGCAAAGATTCTGCTACTGGGTTGGAACACTGATCAAGTAAGACTGACCTTGGGGTTTTACTAAAATGTGGGAATGATGAAATAATGTTTATCTTATGCGGAGAAGTATTCCAAATTTGTACCGCACTGTTTGTAATGGAACTTTTATAAGTCTGCGTCCTTATTGATTGGACATGGTACTTTCCTTTTCGTGGATGATGGAGGAAATGTGCATTTTAATAGAGCTAATGTGGGAATTTTATGCGCGCCCGTTGAGTAAACAATGTCATTTACGAACTGGAAACATCCCTCAACTGCCACTGGAGTGCGTTGCTATCGCATATATCACGTTAAGGCCCACGTGCCGTATGCACAAGTCACATAGTTCTTGAGCGTTCAGCAGCAAGTTGAAATTGGCACGCTCAATGTTAACGTTCGACAGCACGATCTGTGTGCCGACGGCTTAAGATTTGGAACATTAAATATACAAATGTTGACTGGAAAGGTGGAGCAGATGGTAGATATGATGGAAAGAAGAAAGTTAGACCTATTGGGGTTAGCTGAAATGAGATGGAAAGGAGAAGGAAGGAGAGAACTGAGGAAAGGCTACTGACTGTACTGGAGTGGAAATGAGGAGGGAAGGAGAAATGGAGTCGGAATAGTAGTAAGAGATGGATTAAAAGAGGAAGTGAAGAGAATAAGTGATAGGATGATGAAGACCAAAATATCATTCAAGGGGATGCCCATAGAGGAAATAAAAGAGTGTGCGCCGCAGGTGGGTTGCACTTCTGAGGAGAAGCAAGTTTGGAGATGAAATGCAGAGGCAGGTGGGAAGGACGAATATGAGAGTAATTGGGGATTTAAATACACACATTGGAAGAGAAAGACAAGGCTGCGAAAGTGTGCTTGGACCAGAGTGTTGGGACTGCCAAAATGAGGAAGGTGAAAGACTAAATTAAAAGGAAGGTCAGTGTTGGCCATAATATTGTTGTTTTATTGATGGCCAAATCGATTTTCAATCACATAGTGATTATCTTCAGTGCTGTGGTGTACAAATTAAACTCATAGACACTGGTATCTAGTTATCATTAACCAAAGCTGAGAAGTGATCACAATAATCTTCAGTTATTGTGATCACTTCTCAGCTTTGGTTAATGATAACTAGATACCAGTGTCTATGAGTTTAATTTGTACATCACAGCACTGAAGACGATCACTATGTGATTGAAAATCGATTTTTACATCCTTAAAACATCAATATTATGGCAAACGCGGACCTTCCTTTTAACTTAACATATATGGTCGTTGTGCAGACAGCACTCCATGGAGTCACCAATCAAGGTGAAAGACTGTTGGAGTTCTGTCAAAGGAATGGCTTGCTGGTTGGGAACTCTTGGTTCAGGAAAAGGGAGAGCCACAAGATTACCTGATACAGTCAAGACTTAAAGAGAAAGTTGATAGTGAGATGAATGGGAACATCATTGACATTAAGGTAATACCATCAGAGACCTTGGATAGTGACCACTGTTTGCTGGTAATGAACCTGAGAGGGACTAAGGATAATAAAGGGACAGCAAACCAGGAAAGATGTATAAAGTATGGAAGTTGAAGGAGGAAGAAAGCAGGCTACAGTACCTACAAGTACAAAGGAAAGCATCCCAAAGGATGAACCAAAAATGATAGAAGAGGAATGGGGTAGATTCAAGGGAACATTAGTAAGCACGGCGGAAGCAATACGTGGAAGGACAAGCAACAAAAAGAGACAGAAAGAAACACCCTTGTGGAATGATAAAACAAAGGATATAGTACAGAAGAAGAATAGAGCCTTTAGGGTATGGTTCCAAAAGAGAGCAGTAGAGACAAGAAAAGAGTATCAGGCAGGAAAGAAAGAAGCAAAAAGAGTGGTGGTGGAGAAGAGAAGAAAGTGGATGGAACAGTGGACCAGAATGATGGAGGAGGACAGTGAAGGTTCAAACAAGGTGTTATATGGGATGATTAAAAGTAAGAGGAAGAACGGCATGACAGATTATGCTCGAATGGTGAACAAACATTGACAACATGTATAGAATATGGAGGAGCTCAAGAACATGTGGAAGGAGTGTTTTGAAGAACTCCTGAGCCTGAATGGAGACCTGGATGAGGAGGAACAAGCTGAGGAGAAAAAAAGAGGAGGAACAGCAAATAGAAAAAGACCTTGCATGGGGAGAAGTGGAAGAGGCATTGGTCAAGATGAAGGGAGGGAAGTCACCAGGTCTGGATGAGCTAAGTGTAGAGATGGTGAGAGCAGCAGCAGAGGTGGGGATACAATGGCTATATCGAGTAATGAAAATTGTGTGGAGACAGAAGACAATCCCAGAAGACTGGAAGAAGGGAATAATTGTTCCGATCTCAAAGAAGGGGAATAGAAAAGAGTGAAAGAACTGTTGGGGGATAACACTGATGAGTCATTGTGGAAAGATTTTTGAGAAAATTTTGTAAGCATGACTTCAGGCAAAATTAGAAGTAAGAATGAGAGAAGAGCAACATGGCTTCAGGACAGGAAGGTCCATGGTGGATCTAATTTTTGCTCTAAGACAACTGTAGGAACAGCATTATGAATGGTAAGCCCTGGAGAACAGAGGAGTAGCAAAACAGAATATTTGGAGGATAAGGGAAATGTACCATGGAAGAGTGAGCTGTGTGATAGTGGGAGGAGAGAGATCAGTTTGGAGAAGAATGACCTGAGGCAGGGAAGCGCACTTTCACCATTACACTTCATTGTAGTGATGGATGATATAATGAGTACAATAGCACAAGTAATTGGTGAAAGGAAGATGAAAGCTATGGTGTTTGCAGATGATCTGATGATTTGGGGGGATAAGGGGGAGGAAGTACAAGAGCAGTTGGGCGTATGGGAATAAACAGTACAAGAATGTAGGATGAAATTTAGTATCAGTAAGAGTAAGATGATTATACAACAAGAAAGAAGGAGAGAGGAACAACTGGAATAACAATTTATGGGGAACGATTGAGGAGAATGGAGAGTTTCAAGTACCTAGGAAGCCTGATACAGGAAGATGGAAAAAAACGACAGAGAAATAAATGAGTGGGGGAGAAAGCAGAAGCATTTCAGAAGAGTGTCAGAAGCCTGATATGGAGCAAGGATGTACCCCATATCAGTAAAAAGGTTATATAGCAGTCACACTATGTCCCAATCCTGTCACATGCGTCAGAAACCTGGGTTATGAAAGGAAGAGAGAAAAACAAAGTACATGCTAGTGAGATGAAATTCTTGAGAAACAGTGACAAAGAAATGACAGGATCAGATAGTTAATGATGGTGGAACCATTACAGGAGGAGATAGAAAAATCAAGGCTGCAATGGTATGGACATGTTAAGAGAATGGAGGAGGATACACGAGATGAAACGGGAAGGAAAGAGACCAAGAGGAAGACCGAGAGACAGATGGCTGAAAGGAGTAGAGGAATGCGTCCAGAAGAAAGGAGAAGACTGGACCAAGGTGAAGACGGAGAGATGGTGGTAAGACAGAAGAGGATGGAGAGGCCTATGTTCCATACAGACCCGGCAAGAGGCTGGAAACTAACCAAGATGATGATGGTGATGATGATGATGGTGAGATTGATGAGGTACAAGCAAGAATTTTCTGTTACACTGGAAGTGGAGAATAGTGGTCGACAGAAGTATCCAATTATAATTTTATGCTCATCCTTGATACTCACTCTAGCCCAAACAATCTCCCATGCAGCTTCAATTTCTATCTTAGTTGATTTGAGTTTTATGTCTACTGCGAAACACATACCACTTCCATTTGCCATTAGTCTGTCCTTTCAGTATATGCTAAAATTTTCCTCTGAAATTTCACTGCTGCTAGTTTCAGAATCTAATTAGCTTTCTATATCTAATATTATGCAAATATAGTTTTTAGATGTGGTTCAAACTCTGACACTTTCTTGTGAATGGTTTAGCAGCTAACCATAGGATTTTAATACGGTCACCTGTGGGACCTTTCTTTGGCTCTTCCACTGATATTTTCAGGTTTCCTGAAGTCATCATTATCTGGATTGGATGGAAATTCATCTAATCTAAAACACACTTCTGTGCACCCTACAGACAGCCAGCCACCTGGGTAGCTGTCCCTGATCCTAAGATGTGTAGTGCAGACCTGACTCATTTAGGGGGATCCTATAGTTCTCATTTTTGTATAAACTTCATTTTTGCTCTCAAATGGATGACAAAACTTATCACTGATTAAGAACATACTGTGTGCTGATGACTACAAACATGATCTGCAGCTCATACTGGAACAAACTAAAACTTCAATTAGCTAAAACTGACTTGGGATGAACCAACTTGGCACATATAGCCACCATGCTATAAATAAATATGTAACAATGTAAATGTATGAGTCCATTATTTAAACCTTTACAGTAATTAATTTATAATGGAAAATTAAGAGTTTACAAAAGTTTAGGTCTACGTCTAAATTTACTTCACTACTCTGTAATTCACACCTAAGTGCCTGGTTCTCTTATTTTATTATGATGGTCATTTCTCTTTATGCAGGTGGGCGTCAACAGAATATTTTCAGATTCAGAGGGGAATGCTGATGACTGAAATTTCATGAAAAGATCTCACCACAACAAATGAAACCTTCGAAACTTCCTAGCAAATTAAAATTCTGTGCCAGAGCGAGACTCGAACTTGGAACCTTTGCCTTTTGTGGACAAGAGCTCTACCAAGTGAGCTACTCAAGCATGTCTCACGAGCCATCCTCACAGCTTCACCTCCCTCAGTGCTTTGTCTCCTACCTTCCAAACTCCACAGAAGCTCTCCTGTGAAACCTTGCAGGACTAGCACTCCTGGAAGAAAGGATATTGCGGAGACATGGCTTAACCTCAGCCTGGGGGATGTTTCCAGAATGAAATTTTCATTCTGCAGTGGAGTGTGTGTTGATATGTAACTTCCTGGCAGATTAAAACTGTGTGCTGGGCGAAGACTTCAACTCGGGACCTGTGCCTTTCGTGGGCAAGTGCTCTACTGAATGAGCTACCCAAGCATGACTCACAATCTGTTCTCACAGCTTCACTTCCACCAGTACCTCATCTCCTACCTCCCCAACTTCACAGAAGCTCTCCCTGCAGGACCAACACTCCTGAAAGAAATGGTATTGTGGAGCCAATGCTTAGCCTCTGCCTGAGGGATGTTTCCAGAATGAAATTTTCATTCTGCAGTGGAGTGTGCACTGATATGAAACTTTGTGGCAGATTAAAACGGTGTGCTGGACCCAGACTTGAACTCGGGACTTTTGCCTTTTGCGGGTAAGTGATCTACCAATTGAGCTACCCAAGCATAACTCACGACCAGTCCTCACAGCATCACTTCCACCAGTACATTGTCTCCTATCTTTCAACTTTATAGAAGCTTTCCTGAAAAACTTTTCATGACTAGCCCTCCTGGAAAAAATGATATTGTGGAGACACGGCTTGGGCACAGCCTGGAGGATGCTTCCAGAGCACTTGCTCGTGAAAGGCAAAGGTCCCAATTTTGAGTCTCTGTCCAGCACACAGTTTTAATCTGTCAGGAAGTTTCATATCAGCACACACTCCACTGCAGAATAAGAATTTCAGACAATGTATCCTTTGCTTTAATGATTGCCACCCCAACTCTCTGACTCTCTCGCCCCTATTTCACAATAGTACAAACTAGTCTGCCCTTCTTTGAATTTTTTGATGTCCTCCGTCAATCCTATCTGGTAAGGACAGCATACCACATAGCACTACTCTAGCAGGATGGACAGGCTTAGTGTAGACAGTCTCTTTGGTGCATCTGTTGCATCTTCTAACTGTTTTGCCAGTAAAATGCAGCTGTTGGTTCGCATTCCCACAACTTTATCCAAAGGATTGTTCCAGTTTAAGATGTTCATAATAGTAATCCCTTGGTATTTAGCTGAATAGACAGCTTTTAGAGTCATGTGATTTATTGTGCAAAAAAATGAAACTGATTGCATTTAGCTCACACACTTTTCATTATTTTTGGTCAATTGCCACTTTTCACACAACATACACACATCAAAAAAAGTCTTGCATCAATCTGGTTCCCAGAAATCCTGAAGACTGACATTGATTGTGGATATTGTATCACAGACCTGCCCAAAGATGTAAACAACTACGCATGGGCAGCGCCTATTAGACAAAAGGGGTCCGACAGCTGATCAGTTCCAGTCATTCCACCAGAAAGGAGGTACATGGCTCATGTTGTCTGTAGTTCAATCATGCCTAGACTGTCAATACTGCGATTCAATCGTGTCCACATTTTTGCTTTGTGTCAGGAAGGGCTCTCAACAAGGGAAGTGTCCAGGCATCTCAGAATGAACCAAAGCGATGTTGTTCGGACATGGAGGAGATAGAGAGAGACAGAACTGTCGATGACATGCCTCACTCAGGCTGCCCAAGGGCTACTACTGCAGTGGATGACCACTACCTATGGATTATGGCTCGGAGGAACCCTGACAGCAACACCACCATGTTGCATAATGCCTTTCATGCAGCCACAGGACGTAGTGTTACAACTCAAACCATGTGCAGTACGCTGAAGATTCTGAACCTCACTCCATACGACCATGGCGAGGTCCACTTTGCAACCATGACACCATGCAGCACGGTACGGATGGGCCCAACAACATGCCGAATTGACCGCTCAGGATTGGCATCCCGCTCTCTTCATCTATGAGTGTCGCATACGCTTTCAACCAGACAATCATCAGAGACGTGTTTGGAGCCAACCCGGTCAGGCTGAATGCCTTAGACACGCTGTCCAACGAGTGCAGCAAGGTGGAGTTTCCCTGCTGTTTTGGGGTGGCATTCTGTGGGGCCAACGTATGCCACTGGTGGTCATGGAAAGCGCCACGACGGCTGTACGATACATGAATACCATCCTCTGAGCGATAGTGCAACCATATCGGCAGCATATTGGCGAAGCATTCGTCTTCATGCCCCCATCTTCATGCCCCCATAGTGCACATCTTGTGAATGACTTCCTTCAGGATAACAACATCGATCGACCAGAGTGGCCAGAATGTTCTCCAGACATGAACCCTATCAAACATGCCTGGGATAGATTGAAAAGGGCTGTTTATGGACAATGTGACCCACCAATATAAGCTGACTCTCCGTTGAGGAGTGGGACAATCTGGACCAACATTGCCTTGACGAACTTCTGGATAGTATGCCATGACGAATACAGGCATGTGTCAATGCAAGAGGATGTGCTACTGGGTATTAGAGGTACTGGTGTATACAGAAATCTGGACCACCACCTCTGAAGGTCTTGCTGCATCGTGGAACAACATGCAATGTATGGTTTTCATGAGCAGTAAAAAGGGTGGAAATGATGTTTATGTTGATCTCTATTCCAATTCTCTGTACAGGTTCCGGAACTCTTGGAACCGAGATAATGCAAAACTTTTTTTGATGTATGTAGATATCTTGACTAAATCCTTTTGCAGCTGGTTTCAGTCTTTGGATGATTTTACTAAACAGTAAATGACAGCATCATCAGCAAACAAGCCAAGAGGGCTGCTAAGATTGTCTCCTAAATCATTTACAAAAATGAGAAACTGCAGAGGACCTGCAACATTTACTTGGGGAATGCAAAATATCACTTCTGTTTCTCTCAATGGCTTCCTGTCAATCACTATGAACTGTAACCTTTCTGAAAGAAAATCATGAATTCACTCACACAACAGATGATGCTCCACAGGCATGCAATTTGATTAGGAGCCACTAGTGAGGAACAGTATCAGAAGTCTTCTCAAAATCTAAAAATATGGAATCCATTTGCAATCCCCTACTGATAGCACTCATTACTTCATGAGAATAAAGAAGTATTTTTGTTATGTTGCATGCAAGTGATATTTTCTGAACCCATGCTGTGTGTCAACACATCATTTTGTTCGATTTAATTCATAATGTTCAAGCACAGTATATCTTCCAAAATCCTAATGCAAGTTGACGTCACTGATAAGAGTCTGTAATTCAGCAGCTTACTCCTTTTTTCCTTTTCTGAATATTGGCGAGACCTGTCAAACTTCCCAGTCTTCAGGTGTGGCTCCTTTGCTGAGTGAGCACTTGTATATGCTTGCTAAGTATTGAGCTATTACATCAGTATATTCTGAAAGGAACCTAACTGATACACAATCTGGACCAGAAGGCTTGCATTCATTAATGATTTGAGTTGCTTTGCTACACTGAGGATATCTACTTCTAAGTTATTCAAGTTGGCAGCTCTTCTTGATTTGAATTCTGGAATGTTTACTTCATTTCATTGGTGAAGACATTTCAGAAAACCATGGCTCCACTTTAGTGGCAGTGTCATCAGTATCATTACCATCACTATTGCACAGGGGAGGTATTGACTGTGTTTTGGTCTTGATACTTTACATATGTCCAGATTCTCTTTGGATTTTCTACCAATTTCGAGACAGTTTCACTGTGAAAAGTATTAAGAGCATCTTGCATTGAAATCAATGCTAAATTTTGAGCTTTTATAAAACTTCACCAATCATGAGGATTTTGCATTCTTTTAAATTTGGCATGCTCCTTTTGTTGCTTGTGCAACAGCGTTCTGACCTGGTTTGTGTAGTATGTAGGAGTAGTTCCATCTTTTATTAATTTATTTGATAAAATCTCATAATTGCTATGATACTATTTCTTTGAATTCAAGATACAGCATTAGACATTACAAAATACACAAATATTATTGACATAGGCACAGTTTTGGTATAAGTGTATTTTCTACATAAAAATTAACATAACATGTTCTGTAAAAATTACTTCAGAATAACTTTGAATTTCATTTTAATTACATACGTATTTTGATTCCTAACATTTTACGTGGTCCTATACAAAGTTCAAATAATTTAGTATAGCTTGATTTTTCCATAACTTTATTATATAAACTTTTAAACTGATTTAATGGTATCCTGTCATCTCTGTAGAACTTTCTAAACAGTAATTTTACATAAAATAATTATACTGAAAGAGCCCAGTAACATACTTTTTAGGTTTAATCGCATTTACACTCACTAATATACTGCACTGTCCACGAGAAACAGCCACACTGCCAATGGCAGTAAGTAGCAATTTATCTTTTCCTACACTGTTGTTACTATCACTACTGTTACTATGAGAACATGAAGCTCAAAGATATTCTCAGTGGGTGGAGACACCACTGTATTTCACCTGCCCCCTCTCTATCTATCATCATCATATCATCATCAGTAATGACTAACAACCAGCATTGTGCCCTGCATGTGTTCATCAGTTACATACATGGAACAGCTGCATTTTAATACAACAAAGTGTCCATCTGGTCTTAATAAAACTAACTTTTCCAACTCATCATACAGCTGCGCTTTTATAGGGCATCCCAGCCTACAATACTATAGGAAATTTAAATTTTTTATCATGGACAGAGATGAGTATTATACTGTTGTATTTCTATGCATCATTCTTCTGTTCTTTTAATCAAGGTGCAATCTGTGTTCTCTTCTGAAAGAGCAATCTCTGTTCTCTTCCAATAACTGGTATACTTTCTCTGCAGAAAGCAACTGTGGTATTTCACAGTTAACAGTACAATTTTTTGTAGGCTGTGACAAGAATAATGTTGGGCCCTTTGGATTTTTAGTGATTTCAAGTGTTTTCCAAAAGTACTAGCAACTGAATCAAAGCAGTATTCCTTCATTAGTGCCTGCAGTATTCCTTCATTAGTGCCTCAAGAATTTGATAAGGTCCTGAGACAGGATTATGGTATAAAAGTCATTGGAGGAGACACTGTCTTTCTGGAAACAGTTCACATTTAAATTAAGACATGCATACTGCACAACTCCAGTTGTCAGTCACAATGCTAGCTCATACAAATTAATACACTGCATTATCTTTTCGTTTCACCTTAAGATCTTACATTCAGTGCACAGTTGTTCTAGCCATTTACACATGCTGCTATACAAGTGCTGACTTATTTCTGTGAAGTCCAAGGACAGTACAAAGCCTGTACTAAGATGTAACATAGCCCAGCATTCTTTGAATAGCCAATTAGAAGGTGTGGGAGAGAGGCCATGTGGCTGCCTTGCATGTCTGCCTGTAGAGAGCCTCTTCCAATTTTCACTCTCTTGTGTATTGTTCCTGCTCCATGGTGGATGGCTTTAAGCCACCTGGCACTACCTGCCTTGTACTGCAGCTACCTTTGTCTCTCTTGCAATTCTCATCTACCCTCTTGCTATAACTTATTTTTTCTCCCTGTGGCAGAATCTTATCTCTCTCCAACCCAAAGAAATTCGGGTCAATATAAGAAAGGACTCAGTGGCCTCAAAGTTAGCATCCAGACACTCATGGACAGCACAAGAAATGTAACTAATGGTAGACAAATAAAAAATACTGAACTTCATTTCCAATGTTCCTTTATTGAGAGAGATACATATAAACTGCTCCATTTTATTTCCCACAGCTCTGTAGAGTTGAGTGATATCGATATTTGTGTCAGTGACATTGAGAAGCACCTAAAATCCATAGAATTGAATGAGGTTCCGAGACCTGACTGAATCCTTGTTAGATTCTATACATACACTCCTGGAAATTGAAATAAGAACACCGTGAATTCTTTGTCCCAGGAAGGGGAAACTTTATTGACACATTCCTGGGGTCAGATACATCACATGATCACACTGACAGAACCACAGGCACATAGACACAGGCAACAGAGGATGCACAATGTCGGCACTAGTACAGTGTATATCCACCTTTCGCAGCAATGCAGGCTGCTATTCTCCCATGGAGACGATTGTAGAGATGCTGGATGTAGTCCTGTGGAACGGCTTGCCATGCCATTTCCACCTGGCGCCTCAGTTGGACCAGCGTTCGTGCTGGACGTGCAGACCGAGTGAGACGACGCTTCATCCAGTCCCAAACATGCTCAATGGGGGACAGATCCGGAGATCTTGCTGGCCAGGGTAGTTGACTTACACCTTCTAGAGCACGTTGGGTGGCACGGGATACATGCGGACATGCATTGTCCTGTTGGAACAGCAAGTTACCTTGCCGGTCTAGGAATGGTAGAACGATGGGTTCGATGGCGGTTTGGATGTACCGTGCACTATTCAGTGTCCCCTCGACGATCACCAGTGGTGTACGGCCAGTGTAGGAGATCGCTCCCCACACCATGATGCCGGGTGTTGGCCCTGTGTGCCTCGGTTATATGCAGTCCTGATTGTGGCGCTCACCTGCACGGCGCCAAACACGCATACGACCATCATTGGCACCAAGGCAGAAGCGACTCTCATCGCTGAAGACGACACGTCTCCATTCGTCCCTCCATTCACGCCTGTCGCGACACCACTGGAGGCGGGCTGCACGATGTTGGGGCGTGAGCGGAAGACGGCCTAACGGTGTGCGGGACCACAGCCCAGCTTCATGGAGACGGTTGCGAATGGTCCTCACCGATACCCCAGGAGCAACAGTGTCCCTAATTTGCTGGGAAGTGGCGGTGCGGTCCCCTACGGCACTGCGTAGGATCCTACGGTCTTGGCGTGCATCCGTGCGTCGCTGCGGTCCGGTCCCTGGTCGACAGGCACGTGCACCTTCCGCCGACCACTGGCGACAACATCGATGTACTGTGGAGACCTCACGCCCCACGTGTTGAGCAATTCGGCGGTACGTCCACCCGGCCTCCCGCATGCCCACTATACGCCCTCGCTCAAAGTCCGTCAACTGCACATACGGTTCACGTCCACACTGTCGCGGCATGCTACCAGTGTTAAAGACAGCGATGGAGCTCCGTATGCCACGGCAAACTGGCTGACACTGACGGCGGCGGTGCACAAATGCTGCGCAGCTAGCGCCATTCGACGGCCAACACCGCGGTTCCTGGTGTGTCCACTGTGCTGTGCGTGTGATCATTGCTTGTACAGCCCTCTCGCAGCGTCCGGAGCAAGTATGGTGGGTCTGACACACCGGTGTCAATGTGTTCTTTTTTCCATTTCCAGGAGTGTATTTTGCAGCAGAGTTAGCTCCCATTTTAAGCATAATACATCGTAAATTCATATAATGAGAAAGTAGTTGTTGCAACGAAGCATGGGTCACATCTGTCTATAATAACCAAAACCCTGTGGTTGAAGAAAAGCACATGTCATCCCCATTAACAAGGAAAGTAGCAAAAGTGATCCACAAAACTACCAGACAAAATCTATTACATCCATCTGTTGCATAATCTTAGAGTATACTGAAAGCTGAATAATGGTGTATATCTAACAGAATGACCTCCTCCATGCTAATCAGTATGTATTCCAAAAACATTCATCATGTGAAATCCTATTTGTACTTTTCTCACATGACATCTAGCAATCCATGGATCAGGGTAATAGGATACATGCATTTTTTACTGACTTCTGAAAAGCATTTGAAATAGTACCACACAAAATGCTTACTGACCAAATCTTCATCATATGAAGCATCAAGCAAAATTTATTATAGAAGTGGAGATTACTTGTTAGGAAGGCTGCAGCAAGTTATCATGGCTGGAGACTCATCAACAGGTGTAGAAGTAACTTCATGCATGTCATAGGGCACTGTGCTGGGACCCTTGTTCTTCATGTAATATCATAATTACCTTGCAGATATACATTTTTGCCAATGACGCAAATGTTCAGAAATGTAAAATTGTGCATGTCATAAAAGGAAAACAGAGGTATCCTGTATCTGCAATTTTAAGTACCTGCAGTAGTGCTCAAAAGTATTTTGACAAACATATTAATTGGATTAATTAAAAACAAATATAAAACATGGAAATCAGTAATTTATTTCATTGATGGATATTCAGTGTTCTACAGAATAGTGAAAAAGTAGCCATTGTTCACAACATAATTGAGTGTAATAGTGTTATGGGGACTGGTGGAACAAAAGTATTTTGACACTGTTGAAAAAAGCATTTTTATCAATTAATTATCATCTACTGTAATAAGAAAATCAATATTTAGTGGGATATCTCTTGGCTTTTATGACAGCTTCACACCTTGCCAGCACTGAGTCGACCAGCTTTTGGAATCGATCAATCAGAATTTTATCCTACTCATTTTTGCGAGCTTCAAAAAAAGCATCTTTGCTTGAATAATTTTTTATTCTTATACTGCAGTCCAACTCCTCCCTCTGATATTCTATAGGATTCAAATCCAGACTTTGACTTGGCCTCTCTGAAACCTTGATTTTTTTTGCATTTTGAAAAATTACTAATATGCTTGGACATGTGCTTATGATGGTTATCTTGTTGAAAATACCATCCAGCTGGTGTGTGGTGTTTAGTGTATGGTAGGATTTGAGTCTTCAATACTTTTTCATACACAAACGGATCCATATTACCTTTAATTCGAACTAACGGTCCAACTACAGAGCGTGAAAAACATCTCCAAACCATCACAATGCCACCTCCATATTTGACCATGGGAATCTGGTACCAAACGTCATATCGTCTATTTACATGATGTTGAAAACATTTGATACCATCAGATGACATTAAATGAAGTTTGCTCTTGTCACTCCACAGAATTTTAGACCAGTCTGAACTTGTCCATGATCTGCGCAATTTTATGAACGCAAGTCGGGCCTTCCTGTTTTTCGTAGATACTGAAGGCTTTTTCATTAGTTTCTGTCCATATACTCCAAAGAGTTTCAAGCATCATTTGACAGTGGAAATGCAAATGTTGACGTTATATTTTTCTTTCAGTTCTCTTGTATTATTAGAGCTGACTTGTGAACATCACTTGTTGATAACTTTTTAATGATATGATCAACTTTAGGAGGCCTTTTTTTAGATGTCCACTGTGAGGCTTATTTTTGGCAGTCTTTTGTTTATTATACAATTTTTTCCATGTACTAATGAGCTGATTAGACACTTTAAAAATATAAGCAACTTTGGTTTGTTTCAGTCCTTGCTTTAGTGCATTTACCATGGCGTTTCTAAAGCCATTGGAATATTCCTTACATTTTGGATTATTGAAATAATCACTGTAAGTAAATATCAGTATAAATTAGAACTAAGAAGCAAGTAACAGCCATGAATTCATGGATCAAATTGCATGTCAAAATACTTTTCAGCTCACTGAAAGTCAGATTCATCCAGTAGCACAAAGTGTAAACAAGTGAGTCACAATCTGACACCTTCAAATAGTCATAGTTATACTGCTCATCACTATACTCAAGGCACTGTCCAATAGGGTTTATTTTAAGAGAAATAATAATGAATTTTATGTTGTCAAAATACTTTTGAGCCTTACTGTAGGTGAAACAGCTATTAAAAGATATGTTCACATAGGCTCAGACACAGGTACATCAGGTCACAGACTTGAGCTCATTGGTGGGCTCTAGGGAAATGTAATCAGTTTATAAAGGAGATTGCTTACTAAACACTCATGCAAGCCAACCTACAGTACCAAATAAGATTAACAGGGGTAATGAAGATATACAAATAATGGAAGGATCAATGGTAACAGATTTAGGAAACTGTCACAGAAATGCTGCAGAATTGATGTGGTAGATACTTATACTGCGGATGCTTCCTACAAAGTTTCAAAGAGCAGTTTCAAATGAGAAACCTAGGCTTACCCCGTGCATATCACTCCTGCATGGACTGTGGAGACAGGATTAGACCAATTACAGTGCTCAAAGAAGTTTTTAAGTGATCATTATTCCTGCACTGCACACATGAGTGGAATGGTAATGACCTCTAACACAAGGCACCATGCTAAGATCACTTCCATGCATTTCACTGCAGTCAGCAGAGTATCTATGTATGTGTAGATGTGGAAAATTATTACAAGATTTATGGAACATACGAGGCATCAGTATACGGCATCATGAAGTCTTCAAATGCATAGAAGGAAGAGAATATAAGATGGGTATTGTGGTTTTTAGTGGAATGCAAAAAGAGAAGAGGTGATTGAAAGAAGGGGGTTATATACATTTTTAATGGAGTCAGTAAGGATAAAAAGCAAATGCTGTAGTGTCCACAGCTCTGTACACTAAGTTCATAAAGAATGCTTATAGTTGTGAGGTTGCTCATGAAATGCCCCTGCAAGTTGGTAAGATTTATAGGAGTGTAAAATGTTTATATAAATGGTATGTACGCACCAACAGATGCAACAGCATATGCAGAAAAAGAAGAGGTTTTTGATAGACAGGCACCCTTGTTTTATAATGATGTCGTACTCATGGACGATTTTGGTGGCTGTATTGGTAGAAAGAGGGAAAACGAAACAGCTGGACCTTTTGTGAAGGACACAGTAAAAGATAATGTAGTCTGATTAATAGATGTGAGTCACCAGTTTGACTTAAAAATCTTAGAATGGTTTTCTCTGCACATAAAATAGCAAATATCCAAAATGAATTTTCATTTTGCAGTAGAGTGTGCAAAGATTTGAAACTTCCTGTCAAATTAAAACTTTGTCCAAGACTGGGGCTCAAACCTGGGCCCTTTGCATTTTGCAGGCTAGCACTTCACCACTCAAGCCAGCCAACGATGACTCATGACCCACCCTCACAGATTTACTTCCAAATTCACAGAATTTCTCCCGTATAGCTTGCAAAACTGGCACAACTGGAAGAAAGACAAATGAAGTTTGGAAGCTGCCCAAAGTAAATCTGTGAGAATGGGCCACGAGTCACACTTGGGTAGATCAGTTGCTAGAGCACTTGCCCACAAAATGCAAAGGATCTAAGTTCAACTTCCAGTCTGGTACACTGTTTTAATCTTACACATACGTACTTGGACTCAGCCCACAGTAAACTTGCAGTCAGTAACTGACTATATTACGACAAATAAAAACACCTGTATCAGATGGTTTGAAGTATGTTTGAGTGCAAAGAGGACCATCCTGTAGATCACATCACTTTTTAGTGAAGGGGGATGTTTATTTTTCTTTTAGAATACACAAACAACAAGACAGGGACAGAACAGCAATGAGTAGCATTGCTGCAGGTATGGTGAAAAAAGCTGTGACAATGAATCTTGTACAAACTGGGATTGGAAAGGAAATTTAAAAATAATCTATGCTGAAAAAACTGATCTGGCAAACCCTTTAAGATAGATGGCAGTTATCCTGTAAAAGCCAACTTACAAATTATTATGTGAGGAATCTAGGAATGTATTATAACCTCAAACATTTTGCTAGGGACCACAAGGCAAAATCAGATTAACTGTACTATACGAAGAGGAATTTAAGTAGTCATACTTTGCACATTTCATATGTGAATGGAACAGGAAGAATCTCTAACACCCATCAAAATGAGATGTACTCTGTGCGATGCATTTTCATGGTGGTCTGCAGAGTTTGTATGTATATGTAGACTGGTATGCAACTCACCTGCGGCCCTTTGTGACCTCCTCAATGGCAGCACACTGTTCACTCTGGGCAGCGAGGCTGTCCCGGTGGTGCCGCCTATGCAATGCCTCCAGCTCCTTCTGCTGCCGTCGTGCAGACTTCTGGTAGACTTTCTCAGCTCGTAACGAGTCTAGCGTGATTGCATCAAACTCCATCACCTCTGTTAAGAAATTGTTCCCATAAGTTAAGTGCATGATTTTATAAAAACACTGCCTGACTAAAAAGTGAAGCACCCATAAGGGAAGAGGAAACAAAATAAAACTTCATGTTATAACAGTGATTACAAAATCAAGTCAAATTTGCAAAGAATGTGACAGTATCAGTACACTTATGAGTATGATGTATTACACAACGTGTGGCCTGGATGCACGCAATGTTACAGTCAAGAAGGTTGTCATTAAGCCACTGTATCCTCTCCTGAGGCTTGCTGGTACACAGCTGTTGTTAAAGGTACTTGATATACTGGACTGGAAAGGAGTTGACCCCCAGGCTGATTCCACACGTGTTCATTGGGGAAAGATCTGGGATCTTGCTGGCCACAAGAGTACCTTAACACTATGCAGACAGTTCATATAGACTCATCCCAAGTGTGGACAAGCATTGTCCTGTTGAAAATGGTGCCACAGTACTGTCACACGAGAGGTAACACACAGGGATGCAGGATGTCTTTGACGTGGCATTGTGTCATCATAATTCCCAGCTATGACCTGAAGTCATATCCCTATGTCTGTGCACACCAAGACATCAGGAGTACCACTGTTGTGCCTTCCCGCAACAATGGAACCTCTCCCCAGGTCACCACTATACTCAGCAATGATGGTCATCCGGGTCAGTAGATAATTGTGATGTATTGCTGAAGACAATGTAATGCCATTAAACGGCAGTTACGGCACCAATTCAAACAGGTGTTTGTGTCCTGGCAGCCAACACATAGGACAGTGATTCCCTGGTCTACATGCTACTAGTCTCCGACCAATGGTGTGGGATGACACAGAATGTTGCAGGGAGTCAATTACATGTTCCCAGATGGCAAACACAGATGGCAATGTGTTGGGATGTTCTTGGTGCACAATATGGCAATTCTCCTTTTTGGTGGCCTGATATGATTGGCTGGAAGCTTGACAGTGAGTATGCCTGCTCAAAAATTCCTAGGCAATGAAATATGGGACTTCTGTCACATCTAAATGCTAAACAAATCTGTATATTTCACGATTCAACCAACTGTACAAATGGAGACGTCTAATGAGGCTCCTTTCCCACTCTGTAAGGTGCTGATAATGCTGTCTCACATGAACACATGACATCTACATGTCCTTCATAGTGATCACTCAACTCAACATCTGATGCTGTTCACACCCCTTGAGTATCCTATCAGGACTGATAACACAAAAACAACTAATGCACTCTGGTGGCTGTGCCACCAGCCACAGAGCATTGCAATTCTCACCATTTACATACCCATCCATGGGGAGTATTGTACAAAGTAACACTAATATCCAACAATGTATTCTGGGTACTTTACTTTTTATGTCGACTAGTGTATATTCACTGCTGGCCTTCAAAATTGTGACACCAAGAAGGATAACAAATAAAAGAAGTTTACTATGCATATACAGTACATTATGAAGAATAAATTGCTAAACTTTTAGTTGGTTTGGGTGTACACATGGTGCCACCTCAGGCAGCAACAACAGCTCTAAATCTTCTGGTCATCAACCCAAGTTGAGCTAGGATGAGAGAGATAGGTACGTTATTCCATGCTGCTTAGCTCTGTGCCAAAATTCATCAATTGTAGTGGCTGGTGAGTGGTGGCATGCCAGTCTTCCGGGAATTTATTACCTGACGTTTTCACTAGGTGAGAGATCTGGAGAACACGCCAGCCATGACAACAGTTGAATTCCCTTTGTATCACAGTAAGTCAGGGAAACATGGACCTTGCTTTACCTTGTTTAAACATAATGTTACATAGATGCTGAAGATGGGCCCCAGCTGCCAGCCTTAACACGGACATGCAATGGAGACTGCCCAAATTACCAGAAATGATTCTGTTGTGCACCTAATCACATCCCAAACCATAATGCCAGTAGCCATATGATGTTGACAAATGTGGTCTAGTAATGTTCATTCTCCTTGGAACCTCCTCACAAGAAGCCAGAAGCCTGTAGCTGTCATGGCTATCCACCATCAGAGAAGAAATACCCAGTCAAATTATTTGGCAAATGTTGACTACTATCAGGAAGACATCTCAGCAGCACAACAGCAATAATATTTTGATAACACATTTTGTCTCATTATCTGCTGTCAATATATATCCAATCATGATTGCCCACTAATAGCAGCATGAAAAATGTAGTTTGACTTCTGGAAAAAAAAGTGCATGAAATATCATTTTCAAAGCAATGTTACAGTGTTAAGCCAGCCGGGAACACAAGAAGAATCCCGAAGTAGATCACAGCAGAATGGACAAAACACTGAGTTTATCAACTTTTGAAAAGTAATATGATGCAGCCTAACAGTCTCAGAAGGTTTACCGTCAATGTGTGAAGACGAGAGGACCCCCATGAAAACTCCTAGAGCAGTGAAGCTTTGTGAAAACAATTGTAAGGGCACACGTAAGAGAAATAAGTAAACCATTGACAGAAACACATTTTACTTTTCACAGGAGAGGGTAACACTTGTTAATTGTGTACCACGTTTATGTTCCATATTATAAACAATACTCAATATCACATTATCTGCATGCACAACAGCCTGGGACCGCACTACAGATACCATTTCACAGTTGTTCGCAACACTTTTCAAATGGTGGGCCATGGAATGTTCAGCTGTAGTGACACAGCTCGTGCAGTGCTTTAAAATCACACATTTCATACAGCATTCTTAGCCATGGCAACAGTAACTTCTCCAACAATTTGTGGTACAACTGTCCATCAGCCTCTCCCAGGAGAAATTCCCAAATCTCCAGTCAATTCAAACTGAGTCAACACTGGTGAGGAAACAGGACCTCTCAATATTCCACTAATGCATCAATACTTGCAAAGAATATCAAGACAAAAGGAAAAGGAGAGGACCATGGAAGGGGAAAGATGGGTGGATGCATTGGCAGAGGGCAGGACACAATGAGGAAGTAGGGACATGAAAATGGAGGAGGTGGTGAGGGGACACAAACATAACCCACATTGTGAAGCAGCCATTGAAATGAAGTGTGTTATGTTCAGCTGCATGTTGTGCCATAAGGTGGTTTACTTTGCTCTTGGCCACAGTTTGGTGGTGGCTGTTCATCATGGTGTACAGCAGGTTGGTAGTCCTACCAATGTAAAAAGCTGTGCAATGATTACAGTGGAGCTGGTAAATGACATGGCTGCTTTCACAGGTGGCCCAGCCCCTAATGGAGTAGGATAAACCTGTGACAGGACTGGATCAGGAAGTGCTGGGTGGGTGGAATGGGCAGATCTTGCACCTGGGTCTTTCACAGGGATATGATCCTTATGACAAAGGGTTGGGATTGGGAGTGGCATAGGGATGGACTAGGGCATGGTGGAGGTTGTATGGGTGATGGAACACCACTTTAGGAGGGGTGGGAAGGTTCTTGGGTAGGACGTTTCCCATTTCAGGGCACGATGATACGTAATCAAAGCCCTGACAAAAGATGTGGTTCAGATTTTCCGGTCTGAGTTGGTACTGGGTGACGAAGAGGGCTCTCCTTTGTAGCTGGTCTTGGGGGTGATGGGATAGCTGGGGGATTGTGGGGAAATGGCACAGGAGATCTGTTTATAGACTAGGTCTGTAGTATATAGCCTGTCTGTGACGGCCTTGGTAGACCTTCAGCATACTTGGCAAAGGAGTACTTGTCACTGCAGATACATGATACAAGGAGGGCATGCTGTATGGGAGGGACTTTTTGTTTTGGAAGGAATGGCAGCTGTCAAACTGCAGGCACTGTTGGTGGTTGGTGGGTTTAAAGTGGACAGAGGTATGGATAGAGCCATCAGAGAGGAGTACCAGGTGAAACAGATGGTTGTGAAGGAATGATTTTTCCATGATTATCAAAACAACTTACTTGATAACGGATCATTCTAAAGTTTTGTCTGGCATTGCATAAATATTTAACTAATAACAAGTATACGTTTAAAGTGTCTATATCCTTCAAATATAAAGTACAAATTCTGAAATTCACATACTGTGTAGTAGTCTACAATACCTCTGATTGATAATTTGTTCCCAATTTTAATTAATTTTCTTGAAATAGGCAAAATTTTAAGATTCAGTTAAGTTTCCTTTTCAATAATTCACAGGCATGTCATATTTTGAATAGCAGAAGTGAGAACAAAGTGGGAGCTGACAACAATGCCACGACAGAACCTTTGATGTACTGCTGGTGGGATTAGTCCAGTCAGTTCCCTGTCAGATGCCAATACTTTAAATTGGACTACAATACAGAGCAGTACTACTACGATAGAAAGAAATTTGATATCACTCAGATCATACTGTGTTTATCATAAGAATAAACCTGATGTAAACATTGCACTGTATTCTTCCACATTTGCTTCAATCTCATTGGGTTTTGTTTCAAGGGGAGTGAAAGCCAAGCTGTTTCCAGTACAGTTAAGTACGATGATAAGGATACGTTTTAAATGCTGTATTACATGCACACAGACTGGGTGATAACTCAGGACAACAGCTTTACCAGCACATTTAACTTTGACAACACTGACCAGTCAGCTGGTCCAAGTAACCTACAACGATGTGTGCAGTTTCAGTTCAGATATAAAAAGAGATGAGCAGGGAAACAATATAGCTTCAAATATCATTTAATTTTTAAAGAGAATGAAATAATATTCAGCAAAACTCCAACATGCTTCTTAGGTGACCAGACAGAAAGCTTAAAATGCTCGCATTCTCACGTAAAATAGTTTTCTAATTACATACAAGAATGATGAAAATTCCAACCTTAAACATAGGAGAATTTTCCTGAGCAAGCTATGTTTGATGCAAAAGCATAATGAAGGGATTTCACCTTATTGTTGAACACTGAAGCCACTGAAGGCATTAGTTGCGGTCAATCATCTGGTAATCACTTTGCTCCTTCCTTGTCCGAAACCAAGAAGTACATTTCCATTCTGGAACTATCATCCGCTACATTGATAATGAATGGATCAACAACAGAATCCATGAAGCCACAAAGGTGCTGCATTTTCTCCCCTTCTTTTATGACATGCCTTTCTATATTCCGCCAGAATTCGGCTGTGACATGTGAAAAAGCTGCGTGCGTTAGTTCCAGTACATCCAGGAGCTTAACAATCTTGTTATTTCTTACGACAAACCCCTTAACTTGGCTTCAGATCATTTCTGTTTGGTTCATATTGTAATGATAGAGTAGCAAATGTAAAAATGCAGCATTTGTTTCGTGTGCCTGATGCTGTGAAAATGATTGTTTTTCATGTTTCTATGGCACTTATCATTCTGGCTCGTGAGAAACTACATCTGTGGTATACAACAATGGACATAGTCCCAATAAAGAGTATTAGTTTTTCACTTTTGCCCTAAAAAAATAGATTGTTATGTTTTCGTAATTTAAGCAACCTTTATTAACAATCCTTTATAAAATATCTATAATTAAGGGTTTATATTTGAAATGAAAACAGGAATTCTGCATGTAATATGTAATTAGAAACAAGAAGATGTGCATTACTCATAAAAAATGATGATGAATTTTGCAATTGCGAGGTGTAGGTATTTCATATTGGGGGAAAAAAAAGAAGGATGACCGAGGCAAGACTTGAACCAGCAATCCATAAACTACACCAGATTATCATTATAATATGATACTGTGTGTGTGTGTGTGTGTGTGTGTGTGTGTGTGTGTGTGCTGGCAGGTCGATAGACACACAAACAAACACAAACATACACACAAAATTCAAGCTTTCGCAACAAACTGTTGCCTCATCAGGAAAGAGGGAAGGAGAGGGGAAGACGAAAGGAAGTGGGTTTTAAGGGAGAGGGTAAGGAGTCATTCCAATCCCGGGAGCGGAAAGACTTACCTTAGGGAAAAAAAGGACGGGTATACACTCGCACACACACACATATCCATCCACACATATACAGACACAAGCAGACATATTTAAAGACAAGAGTCTTTGTATGTATATATATATATATATATATATGGAGGAGGGGGAGGAGTAACAACCTCGTAAAAAAACCTGGGTCCATCTGGCTCCGGATGGTAGCACCCTGTGAGGGCCCCTGCCTAGGGTTACAGGTGAAAACCGGTCAACGGTCTCATAGGCGGATGAGGAATTTTTAACTCCCAACGGCTGAGAGAGCGGAGGAACCAAAAATCTATAACTGCAAGCGTCTGTACCCAGATTGGGCGGCTTGTGGGCAGCGTCTGTTCCTCATGTTAGAGGCGGCTGTTTCAAGAAAACCTTCTAACGCTAACAACGTTAGTCGTATTCCTGGTAGGTTACGCAAGTAATCTCCCCAACTTTGAAGAATTTCAACAGTTACAATCTTAACGCATGATGGAAATGTCTTTCTATAACAAATCTACCCCAGGTGGCCAATCCACTGTCGGCAATGACGCAAGCAGACCCATGGATTCTGGGGAATCTGCAACACCATGCAAATCCAACAAGATTAAACCCAGAAAAATCTTCAACATAGCAACTCTCAACATAAACTCCCTTCTCGAAGTGGGAAAACTTAAGCACCTTACAGACCAGTTACACACGGAAGACATACAAATTGTGGCGCTACAAGAAACTCGCTTCACTGATGAAAACACAGTTGAATCAAACAAATTCAGAATATTTAAAGGAAAACCTGGAAAAATTGTAATGAAGAAATGCCCTCAGCTTGGCACAGCTTTTGCTGTAAACACAAAAGTTCTGAACTCTGTCGAACATTTTTGGTCAACATCATCGAGAACATCTTTCCTCACTTTTCGATGTGTAAATAAAAAATACACATTAATCAATGTTCAAGCTCCCACAAATGACAAAAATAATGCTAAAAATAGGGAAGAAACAGATGAATTCTGGGAAAACCTTAAGGATCATATATCAGAAATCCCAGAAAACAATGCAAAAATACTTCTAGGAGATGTTAACGCTCAGATTGGAAAAGAAAAGAAATTCCGTGATATTGTTGGCAACTTTCCCGCACACAAACGAACCAACAAAAATGGAGAAAGGTTAATTATGCTCTGTAAGCAGTTTAAACTCAAGCTAATGTCAACACGTTTTAAACATCTTCCCAGAAAACAAAAAACCTGGGTATCTCCGATAAAGAGTATCGGAGAATTTCAAATAGATCACGTTGCCATCTCCTCCAAATGTGAAAAAGAAATATTGAACACACGTGTCCGAAAATCTCTAAACCTTGACTCCGATCACTATCTCACGAAAATAAAAACTAAACTGATCCCACAAAACAAACAGAAAAGCAGAAACGGTGAATATAAAAACAGAAATAAAATAAATTTTGATCTTAAAAACCTGAGAAATTACAACCTTAAGTCCAACTCTAACCTCAAGGATTTTCAGAAAAAACTAAAGACATTCTCCCCTTCACAAAACCTCCAAGAATTTCAGAACAACTTGATTGAGGCAACAGAAACAACCTTTCCAAAAAAGAGCAAACTGAGACACCCGTGGTGGGACAGCAACTGTAATGAAGTTCTGCATGAAAGACTTAAAGCCTGGAAAGAGTGGAACCCACATAAAACTGAAAACAACTTTGATGAATTTAAGCAAGCCAGAAAGAATGCCTCGAAAACTATTCGCAACACCAAGAGACAATATGAAAAACAACAACTGGACTCAATCGAAGAGAATTTCAAGAAATGCAACACGGCAGCTTGGTACATAACATTCAACCAGAAACTCCGAGGATACCAGTCCCCTTGCCTAAACCTTATGAGAAATAATAAGACTCTCGCCACCAACAATACTGAAAACTGTGAAATCCTGGCTGGATATTTTGAGACACTCCTAAACTGCCAAACACCCATCCAGACTCTCAGTTTTACGCAACCAGAAATATTACCAACACATTCAACACCTCCGACACGAGAGGAAATCACAAACATAATCAAAAATCTCAAAAACAGGAAATCATGTGGAGAAGAGACAATTACAGCAGAAATGCTCAAGCTTGGGGGAGAAACATCAGTAGAAGCACTACACAAAGAACTTGAACAAGTATGGGAAACCAAGAAAATCCCAAGTCACTGGAAAACTGCCCTAATTCACCCTTTGTTTAAAAAAGGTGACAAAAGGGATGTTAACAACTATCGTGGAATATCGCTTCTCCCAGTCCCATACAAAATTCTATCAAAAGCCCTGCTCAATCGTGTATCACCAATTATAGAGGGAAAACTTGGAGAATATCAAGCTGGCTTCAGACCATGAAGATCCTGCGCCGAACAAATTTTTAACCTCAAAACAACAATGAACTATTTATCTACAAGGAGCAAGAAATATTTCATAACATTCATTGATTTCAAAAAAGCTTATGACTCAATCGATAGGGACACACTCATCAAAACACTTCGAGAATATGAAATAGATGAAACAACAATCACCATAATCAAAGAAACATTAAAAAATACAACATCAAAAGTAAAATTCCAAGGAGAAATTTCACGGCATTTCGAGGTCAAAACCGGCATCAGACAAGGAGATGCGCTGTCCCCGGTACTCTTGAACTGTGTTCTGGATAAAGTCATAGCAGAATGGAGAAAACTCACGCAAAAACATGGAGTTGAGAAAGTCCAAATTGGAGGGAAGTGCTACAAAGCCATTGAAACCAACTGTTTTGCCTTCGCTGACGATCTCGCCTGTTTAGCTTACACACAAAAAGACACAATAAAACAAATAGAATTACTTAAAGAAACTGCTGAAAAAGCAGGCTTGCAAATTTCATTTGAAAAGACAGAAATCATTACAAATATCAAAAATCCACCAATGAAAATAACTACAAAATACGGGAAAATACAGGTATCTAAACATTTTAAATATCTTGGTGAACTAATTCAGCCTGTGGCAAAAGGTCATCCAGCCTGCAGGGCTAGAATACAAAAACTAGAGACAGCAACTCACTACTGCAGACAAATGTATTCAAAAAAATGTATATCCAAAAACATTAAACTCAGACACTACCAGACTGTCATTAGACCGCAGATACTATATGCATCAGAAACACTGGCAAATTTTACATATGCAGAACAGATAGAAAATCGTGAAAGAAGAATTGTGAGGACGATTCTTGGACACAGGAAAATAGCAGATGATCAAGGCAAGCCTGTATACAGACTAAAAAGCAACAAAGAAGTGTATACGAAGCACACCAAAATTACAGACGAAATTAGAAAAAGAAGATGCTCCTTTTATGCTCACATCATGAGGATGAATCCGAATAGGCTTACAAAACAAATATTTTCGTACATCGCAAATCTAAAAAATAAAAATTTATGGTATATCAACACAGAAAGAGATCTAAAAGAAATGGACATAGATCAGGAAACAATACTTAGCAGAAACCTTTTTAGATAAAAACTGAATTCATTCACGGGTTTCGGTGTGAAAATTAAGAAGACTTGTGGAACTAAATGGTCTGAAGAGAGAAAAGCCGCCTTCAGCGCAAGAATGAAAGAAGTGTGGACTGAGAGAAAGAAGACTTCCCAGAAGCGCAAGACATAACTGTTTTCACAGTCTTTAACGGCCAAATTTGTATAATAATAATAATAATAATAATAATAATAATAATAATAATAATGTAATAGAGGGAAACATTCCACGTGGGAAAAATATATCTAAAAACAAAGATGATGTGACTTACCAAATGAAAGCGCTGGCACGTCGATAGACACACAAACAAACACAAATATACACACAAAATTCTAGCTTTTGCAACCAACGTTTGCTTCATCAGGAAAGAGGGAAGGAGAGGGAAAGACGAAAGGATGTGGGTTTTAAAGGTGAGGGTAAAGAGTCATTCCAATCCCGGGAGCGGAAAGACTTACCTTAGGGGGAAAAAAGGACAGGTATACACTCGCACAAACACACACATATCCATCCACACATATACAGACACAAGCAGACATCTGTTGATCCTGTGGTGAACTTCGGTTGGTAGACAACAATGTGCACAAAGGTTAGGTGGTTGTGTTGCCGCGAAAACACGTTAAAGGATGGAAAAATTCGGGAAAATTTCGAAAAAACTGCGTGTAAATGTATTAAAAGGAGTGGTTTTGTGGTGGCAGATTATGAAATTGAGGCTAACAATTGTCTGGCAAAGAAATAATGACATTAAAACCTGTGGGAAGCGGCTAAAAATTATCAGTGATGTGGGAAAAACGGAAATGGAAATAAAGCGAAAGTTATCAGAACTAGCCAAAATGGTTGTTTAATAGGCGAAAGGAACTGTTTGTGAACCAGAAACGGTGGATTTTATAGCAGCGGTAGTGCTGAAAGCGGAAAAAAATTTTTTTTGGTTATGGTTTGGAAGTGGGTGACGTATTATTGGGTATATATAGGCGGGATAAAATTGTATAGTAGATTACGGTAAAAAGGAGAAGGTGAATACAAAGTGAAACTACTGGCAAAAACAGAAAGAGAAAATAAGACGACAGAAAACATTTCGAAATGCAACAGTGACAATAACAAACGTAAATCTTGGGTTCAAATTAATGATATGAATATAATAGAGGGAAACATTCCACGTGGGAAAAATATATCTAAAAACAAAGATGATGTGACTTACCAAACGGAAGTGCTGGCACGTCGATAGACACACAAACAAACACAAATATACACACAAAATTCTAGCTTTCGCAACCAATGGTTGCTTCGTCAGGAAAGAGGGAAGGAGAGGGAAAGACGAAAGGATGTGGGTTTTAAAGGAGAGGGTAAGGAGTCATTCCAATCCCGGGAGCGGAAAGACTTACCTTGGGGGGAAAAAAGGACAGGTATACACTCACGCACACACACACACACACACACACACACACACACACACACACACACACACACACACACACACACATATCCATCCACACATATACAGACACAAGTAGATGTCTGCTTGTGTCTGTATATGTGTGGATGGATATGTGTGTGTGTGTGTGTGTGTGTGTGTGTGTGTGTGTGCCTGTCCTTTTTCCCCCTAAGATAAGTCTTTCCGCTCCCGGGATTGGAATGACTCCTTACTCTCTCCTTTAAAACCCACATCCTTTCGTCTTTCCCTCTCCTTTCCTCTTTCCTGACGAAGCAACCACTCCCTTGAAACCCACATCCTTTCGTCTTTCCCTCTCCTTCCTTCTTTCCTGATGAGGCAACAGTTTGTTGCGAAAGCTTGAATTTTTCGTGTATGTTTGTGTGTCTGTCGACCTGCCAGCACTTTCATTTGGTAAGACACATCATATATATATATGAGGAGGGGGAGGAGTAACACCTCATCGTAAAACCTTGGTTCACCTGGCCTGGGTGATAGTACCTTGTGAGGGCCCCTTGCCCGGGGTACGGTGAAGACCTCAATGGCAGTGGAGGTGGAGATGAAGATCATTGGTAAGGTGGAACTGGCAGAAGAAGCAGCCCAAATCTGCTCTGGAATCCAGGGGGTAGTGGTCAGCATGTGTTCACCCAGTTGGTGCGACTGCTCGACACTCTTCTTGATCTCAACAATCAAGCCGTAAACATGTGACCTTCATAGAATATCACCACAAAAGAATTTTCAATTTGAGTAAGAATGATGGAACAAAAGGAAAGAAATCCACTACCCCAGGCATCAGTCTCTAGACTGAATCTTGCTGGTCATCGGATTCTGGGGGACAGGAACGTCATGTGCAGAAGAGTCGGAGCTTCTCAAAATCTCTTAAGACCAAAAGATAAAAACTACATAGGAACTCTCAACACAAACACACTTTCCGAATTGGGTTAACTTGAACAACTCACAAATACTATGGAAAAACTCCACATAAAAATCCTTGCAACTCAAGAAACACAATTTACTGACGGAAATCATTTTGATTCAGGAAACTTCAGAATCTATAAAGGAAAACCTGCAGTCCAGCTGAACAAGGCACCCAAACAATATGGCACAGCTTTTGTTGTGCACAAATCAGTTATAGACTCAATAATAAACTACCATTCAACATCAGAAAGAATCTCGACAATCTCAGTAAAATCTGGAAACAAGGCATACACACTGATAAACGCACATGCCCCCACAAATGATTACAATAGAAAAGATCCACAAGCAATAGATGACTTCTGGGAACTACTGGAGGAAACCTCCAATATAATCCCTGCTCATCAGATGAAAATTATTTTAGGAGATTTCAATGAACAACTTGGCAAAGAGAAAAGATTCAGGAGAACAACGAGAATTCATACAGCTCACAAGAGAACAAATAAAAACGGTGAGAGACTGATAAACTTCTGCAAAAATTTTGATCTTAAAATCATGTCTACACAATTCCTTAAACCTGTAAACAAACTTACAACATGGAAATCACCAAATTCAACTTTGGGTGAATTTCAGATAGACCATGTTGCCATATCTAATAAGAACACCAAAGAAATACTCTCAACGTATGAACAAGAAAAGGATTTTTTGAGTCAGACCACCATCTGCTGCAAATAAAGATTAGAATTCAACCTAACAGAAAGAAACCACCAATGAGCAAAACAGTTAGAATAGATCCAGAATACGTTAAACTTAACAAGAGGGAAATTCTCCAGGAAGTTGGGCAATCAAGCGCAACGAACTGGGAGGAACTTGCAGAAGTACTGAAAAACACTACGAAATTTGACAAACCCCCAAGAAAGAGAAAACACAGATGCTGCAACAGTGCATGCAATCAAGCAATAGAAGAAAGACTACAAGCTTGGAAAACTTTCAGTAGCAACAAAACTACAGAAAAATGGCAGGAATTTTTTGAGAATACAGAAGAGTTCATCCAAGGCAATACGAAGAGAAAAACATAGATATGATATAAGCCAGCTTAAAGAAATTGAACAAGAATTTATCAAGAACACCACCAGAAATTTTTACAAAATTTTCAAAGAAAACCTAACAAGGTATCAACCACCTAATCTGTGCTTTCGCCGGCCTGATGGATTTTAGCTATCCACAACTTCCATTTTCTGACAACCTATCTACACTCCTGGAAATTGAAATAAGAACACCGTGAATTCATTGTCCCAGGAAGGGGAAACTTTATTGACACATTCCTGGGGTCAGATACATCACATGATCACACTGACAGAACCACAGGCACATAGACACAGGCAACAGAGCATGCACAATGTCGGCACTAGTACAGTGTATATCCACCTTTCGCAGCAATGCAGGCTGCTATTCTCCCATGGAGACGATCGTAGAGATGCTGGATGTAGTCCTGTGGAACGGCTTGCCATGCCATTTCCACCTGGTGCCTCAGTTGGACCAGCGTTCGTGCTGGACGTGCAGACCGCGTGAGACGACGCTTCATCGAGTGCCAAACATGCTCAATGGGGGACACATCCGGAGATCTTGCTGGCCAGGGTAGTTGACTTACACCTTCTAGAGCACGTTGGGTGGCACGGGATACATGCGGACGTGCATTGTCCTGTTGGAACAGCAAGTTCCCTTGCCGGTCTAGGAATGGTAGAACGATGGGTTCGATGACGGTTTGGATGTACCGTGCACTATTCAGTGTCCCCTCGACGATCACCAGTGGTGTACGGCCAGTGTAGGAGATCGCTCCCCACACCATGATGCCGGGTGTTGGCTCTGTGTGCCTCGGTCGTATGCAGTCCTGATTGTGGCGCTCACATGCACGGCGCCAAACACGCATACGACCATCATTGGCACCAAGGCAGAAGCGACTCTCATCGCTGAAGACGACACGTCTCCATTCGTCCCTCCATTCACGCCTGTCGCGACACCACTGGAGGCGGGCTGCACGATGTTGGGGCGTGAGCGGAAGACGGCCTAACGGTGTGCGGGACCGTGGCCCAGCTTCATGGAGACGGTTGCGAATAGTCCTCGCCGATACCCCAGGAGCAACAGTGTCCCTAATTTGCTGGGAAGTGGCGGTGCGGTCCCCTACGGCACTGCGTAGGATCCTACGGTCTTGGCGTGCATCCGTGCGTCGCTGCGGTCCAGTCCCAGGTTGACGGGCACGTGCACCTTCCGCCGACCACTGGCGACAACATCGATGTACTGTGGAGACCTCACGCCCCACGTGCTGAGCAATTCTGCGGTACGTCCACCCGGCCTCCCGCATGCCCACTATACGCCCTCGCCCAAAGTCCGTCAAATGCACATATGGTTCACGTCCATGCTGTCGTGGCATGCTACCAGTGTTAAAGACTGCGATGGAGCTCCGTATGCCACGGCAAACTGGCTGACACTGACGGCGGCGGTGCACAAATGCTGCGCAGCTAGCGCCATTCGACGGCCAACACCGCGGTTCCTGGTGTGTCCGCTGTGCCGTGCGTGTGATCATTGCTTGTACAGCCCTCTCGCAGTGTCCGGAGCAAGTATGGTGGGTCTGACACACCGGTGTCAATGTGTTCTTTTTTCCATTTCCAGGAGTGTATTTTCACCATCACCCTACCATCTCTGTTACATACAATGCACTTAGCTCTTTACTCTTATTAACTTGTGCACAGTGTTTTATCAGAATCTCTGTCTTGCATACTACTGTGTCTTCCACCTTTAAGCTCTCAGGTTTTCAAATATTGCCCACTGCAATCCACAACAATCAGTCTTTCCTTCTCATCCTATCCAGTAAGTCTCCCCTGACCATGGTTCTGAGTGACTCTTCCAGACTCTATCCCTCTTCTTAAATCTCTCCAGTTCTTTCCCCTTCACCCCTGTTCCTTCCCCTTCAACCCTTTTGCCAGAAGAAGAAGCCACTGGCTCCGAAAGCTTGCATAAGTAAAATCTTGTTTTTATACGTGTGTTGTCTTTCTGCTGCTTGGTAAGTAGATTTTTTATCTATCCAATTGCATTACATTGCCAAACATTGATTATTTCTGTTATTATACGAGGGTTGGAACTTTAATAGAGGCAACTATTTATTTACAGGTCGTACAAAATAGATACGTATTTCAAAGTTTTACTGACCTTCAAAGTAGCCACCAGCATTGTGTATAACCTGTTGCCAGCAATGCAGAAGTAGTGCCAGTTGTGTTGACAGTTCGAGAGGCGTGGTCTATTGCCCGACGAATTTGTTGCAGTTCTGAAGTGAATGCCGTGAAGTGTTTTCTTCAGTTTAGAAATCGAGTTGAACTCACAAGGGCTTAAGTCAGGGGAGTGCACTTAGTGGTATAGCACTTAGCAGCCCCATCAGTCAAACAAATCAGTAACAGCTTGCACTGTACACGCTTGAGCACTGTCCTGCAAAATTATGGTCAAGTCCTGCAGAAAGTGTCATCACTTCTGTCTCTAAGCTGGTCATAGGTTGTGTTCCAAAAATGAATAGCATAGAGACAGAAGTGAAGACACTACTGCACTTCCCTTACTTAGGCCCTCGTAAGTTCAACTCAATTTCTAAACTGAAGGAAATGCTTTACGACATTCGCTTCAAAATTGCTACAAATTCGTCAGTCAATAGACCGCGCCGCTCGAACTGTCAACACAACTGGCACTGTTAAGAGTATCCTACGACTTCCACATCGCTGGCAACATGTTATACACAATGCTGGTGACTACTCTGAAGTTCAGTAAAACTTTGAAACATGTATCTACTTTGTACGAGCTGTAAATAAATAGTTTTCACTGTTAAAGTTCCAACCCTCATATAAAGACTTCTACATTTCATGAAATTATGAAAGATTCAAATAAGATACATTTGAGCAGGACCAGTTCACTTTTTCTGTAGGTTTCAATGATTGTGAAATGCTCAAAATAAAAGAACTTGTTCTGGGTCTATACGGTCTGCCACACTCCAGGGCACAAACATGGCAACTATCACTAAAGATATCATTCTAAGACTCTCACTAGAAATGATGTTCCCGTGTACCTACTGTTTTATGGGTATAGCCAATACGTCTGAGTGAAACTCAGGTGTGAAGAAAATCCTTCATTAAAACCAGACAAAAAGCTATACCATGCACTGCAGTGACCACTGTTTGGATCTTGCACTACATTCAAAAAGGAAAAAGGTACAAGCAGATGTTGTGTTACCAGCTGGTGTCACTGAAATTAATCCAAATTTGACATTTCAATTTAAACTGCTTTATTAGGTCTGCCTCCATAGCGCAGCGGTAGCATTACCGCCTACCACGCAAGGGGGCCCGAATTCGATTCATGGCAGGGGACTGAGTGTTGTGTGTCCTTCATCATCATTGACACGCAAGTCGTTGAAGTGGCATCAACTAAAAAAGACTTGCAATACGGCAGCCGAACCCTGATAGGGGATATGCTGGCCAACAAATGCTATACGAGCATTTCATTTCAAGTCACTAAAATCAATGTACCACTTGCTATTAATTACAATTTTCAACAAAAACTGATTTATTGATTTTAGCAACCTAATAAAACAGGAGATATATGGCATGCTCAGGGTTAATGTCATGATCACAGGAAAGTGCAACTCTAGTTCCCATAGTTGGGAAGGCTACAACATTTACTGATATGAACTAACCCAGAGTTTGGGCTAGGCTACAGATCAATCTCTCCCCACACCCAAGTTTTCAGAGTAGGGACAGGGGCTGTGAGGGGGGGAGTGCAATATTGTACTCTATCCAGAAATTTACACATAGTATCTAACTTTGACTGCATAATAAACTACTAAGTAAAAATGAAAGCTAAATCCCTGTATAATGAATTCTACTCTGCTTTTGTAAATGATGAAAGTCTATGTGAATGCAGCTTGCCGCTAACTTGGTGTAATGTTTTGTCTGTACAGAAGTGTATCTGTCGCCTTTATCGCTCTTTCCCTCTCACACATAAATCGGTACAATAAAGTCAAGTCTTCGTGTTTTCTAGTTAGGCTGATCCGTGAAAAGACAGAGAAACAATTATGCTAATGGAGGATTCTCTCACTCTCTCTCTCTCTCTCTCTCTCTCTCTCTCTCTCTCTGTCCTTTATCTGTGTACAGTTTAAATATATTATTTACGTGAAATCAGCCTAGTAGAATCTCTGGTGGAGCCCTTCGTCTTAATATTCAGCGGCTGGCTTGCTAGAAAAGATCTTTACATTTGTTATTATTATTAAGCGCTGCATTCAGTTGGGAAAATCGATCGTTTGAACAATTCGTTCAGTTTACGACAGATCTAAAATTTCAGATGTGGACGAAGCCTTTTTGGACGATTTCAAAAAACTCAGAGATTGCATGCTCTCTTCGTCACAGCTGAAACTTCCCAATTAATTACAGGGCCCAGACAATCATCAATGGTTCAGACAGAGAACTCATTCGTCATTCACTCTAGAATAAAATGGTCACAAACCTTATTTCTGAGGAAAATTGTATATTGAATCCATTTCCGTACATGTTCCGTTTTCTGTTGGTTCCAAGTCTCATGTAATTTTCTTTTACAGGTTTTTCTTTCTCTTTATCTATCACGCTAGCGGCACAAACTTTCCTAGCTCGCTTTAGCGCGAAGAAGAGTAAATAAATCTCCTTTAGCAATCCGACAATCTTCCAACCGATACTTCCGAAGCTGTTCCTCTCTCTCTCTATAATAACCATGGAGCATACATTTCTGTACCTCTGTTGTTCCAAAGAATAAACGTACTAGAAAAATACCTTGGCGTCGATGAGCTGTCCGCGCATATATTACTAGATAATCTGATCAGATACTTTTCAAACGTAAATACATGTGGATGATTTGGTTGACCATTATTAATTATTGCGTGGTAGAGGGTAATTTTCCGTGGGGAGATTACACCTGATAGGATCTAAGGTCACCACATTTATCTGCCAACATCATATTTTCTGACACTTTATTCCAACAAATTCTATGAAAAGATGAATTTTGGAGAGAGTACTTTAATGCTGGGTGCTTAATGTTTTTCATACATTCCAATCTAAACTCGAGTCATTTAATGTTTTGTGTGTGTGTAATATGCAATGATTATAAGCTCGTAAGATGAAATTGTGATGTTCCCATGACATCATGGGTCTTGCGAGATTGACTGACAGAAGCAAACCGAGCAGTGGCCACGTTGATTTGTTTGAAAAGCTAGCATGTCATACTTGTTTGTTATCGTATTTATACTTGGGTATAATGGATATATATAGTTTAAGTGATAAACTACATTAAATATGTCTCCCAAATGTGTTATTTTTAGTAAAGGTCACTGTGCTAAAGTATCATGGAATGTGAGATCGATGTTTCAGCATGTTACCAGAGATTTTTACACATTTCATCTAGTAGGCTAAATTGGTACTTAGGACTACAACAAATGAGTTGCTCATCATCTAGTAATGCACATTCCGCTAATCTTAATTCATTTGTTTATAGATTAAATCAGCTCATCTCCCCTTCTACACTGACAATTTCATTAAAATTTGGTCAATACAGTAGTTCTTTTTCAGACTCATGTTCCAAATTTTTGCCTAATAAATTGCAAGCTGAATTCGTGTAGGGCTATTTTCAAGCATGTGGTATGCTGCAGTTATTCATAAGCAATTAAAACTCACTTGAGCTCAGGCATAATACACTCACAAAGAGAAACTGGCTAACAATGATAACAGGACATTTTTAATGTGTATTTCCTCTATAATTTATATTTCCTCTATGCATTTATAAAACTCCCCTAGATGCTGACACTTGATGTTACCATATTCTAGTGCTCTCTTTTGCGTCATTTACAAATTTATTCGTACACAGATGGAGTTGCCAATAACTACTATCAAAACATTAATACCAAGCATCAAGTAATGATGTATCAAAACATAATACTGATGTACAGAGACAGTGATTCGACAGTAAAATACCAGCCACTCTATTGATTCCATTTTTATGTAAGCAGCAGAATGTGAAAATCGTGTGGAAGCTGGTACGACACCCTTAGGCTCTGCTAGTTGAGCCATTGAGAGGCCGTTCAGATGGCCCATATGAGCTATACTCTGTAGAAGCCATGCTCCCAAGTTTCTATTACATAGAGCTAATGAGCATTTCAAGATGTAGCCTTAAGACTAGCTACTACCTGTTCGAGAAACATCAGTCTATAACAGTTCCTCCCGGGTTCGATTCCCGGCGGGGTCAGGGATTTTCTCTGCCTCGTGATGGCTGGGTGTTGTGTGCTGTCCTTAGGTTAGTTAGGTTTAAGTAGTTCTAAGTTCTAGGGGACTTATGGCCACAGCAGTTGAGTCCCATAGTGCTCAGAGCCATTTTATAACAGTTCCAAAAACATTGACTGTCAATCTATATCTACATCGATACTCCATAAGCCACCGTACGGTGTGTGGCAGAGGGTACCCTGTACGACTACTGGTCATTTACTTTCCTGCTCCACACGCAAATAGAGTGAGGGGGAAAATGACTGTCTTTATGCCTCCATATGTGCCCTAATTTCTCATACTTTATCTTCATGATCCTTACGCGCAGTGTATGTTGGCAGCAGCAGAATTGTTTGGCAGTCAATTTCAAATGTTGGTTCTCTAAATTCTCTTAACAGTGTTTCTCGAGAAGAATGTTGCCTTCCATCCAGGGATTCACATTTGAGTTCCTGAAGTATCTCCATAGCACTTACGTGTTGTTCAAACCAACTGGTAACAAGTCTTGCAGCCCGCCTCTGAATTGCTTCAGTGTCTTCCTACAATCTGACCTGATACAGGTGCCAAACACTCTAGCAGTACTCAAGAAGAGGTCGCACTAGCATTCTATATGCAGTCTCCTTTACAGATGAACCACTCTTTTCTAAAATTCTCCGAAGAAACCGAAGTCAACCACTAGCCTTTTCTACTACAGTTCTCACATGCTTGTTCCATTTCGTATCAATCTGCAACATTACACCCAGATATTTAAATTAAATATTTAAAGGACACTATTAATACTGTACCCAAACATTGCAGGTTTATTGTTCCTGCTCATCCAGATTAACTTACATTTTTCCACATTTGTAGCTAGCTGCCATTCATCACGACAACTAGAAATTTTGTTTAGTTCTTCTTGTATCTTCCTACAGTCACTCAACTTCAACACCTTACCATACACCACAACAGCATCATCAGCAAACAACTGCAGATTGCTGCCCGTCTTGTCTGCCAAATCATTTATGTCTATAGAGAACAACAGCGATCCTAAAACACCCCCTGACAATATCCTTGTCTCTGATGAACATTTGCCGTCAAGGACAACATAACGGATTCTATTACTTAATAAGTCTTCGAACCACCCACATATCTGTGAACTTATTTCATACATCCATACCTTCATTAACAGCCTGCAATGGGGCACTGTGTCAAATGCCTTCTGGAAATCTAGAAATATGGCATCTGCTTGTTGCCCTTCATACACAGTTCACAGTATATCATGTGAGAAAAGGGCACGCTGATTTTTGCGTGAGCAATGCTTTATAACATCATGCTGATTCAAGGACATAAGTTTCTCAGTCTCAAGAAAATATATTATATTCAAACAGAGAATATGTTCAAGGATTCTGCAACAAACCAATGTTAGGGATATTGGTCTGTAATTTTGTGGGTCCATTCTTTTACCCTTCTTATATACTGGAGTCATCTGCACTTTTTTCCAGTCACTTGGTATTTCATGCCGGGCAAAGATTCACAATAAATGCAGGCTAGGTTAGGAGCCAATACCATAGAGTACTCTTTGTAAAACCGAACTGGGATTCCATCCGGACCTGGTGATTTGTTTGCTTTCAAAAGTTTCAGTTGTTTCTCTATGCTAGGGACACTTATTACTATGTTATCCATATGGGAGTCTGTTCAGTGGTCAAATGGCAATATGCCTGTACCATCCTCCTATGTGAACAACTTCTTGAACATGAAATTTAAAACTTTGGCTTTCATTTTGCTATCTTCAACTGGCAAACCAGACAGAACAACAAGGGACTGAGTGGAAACCTTAGACCCAATTTACAATCTTACATAGGACCAGAATTTTCTCGGGTTCTCTGCCAGATCTTCTGCCAAGGTGTAATGGTGGTAGTTGTTGTTGTATGCTTCATGCATAGATCTTTTCACATACGCACAAATCTCTACTAACCTTTGCTTGCCATCATTTGTGCATTTTCTTTTGAATCGAAGGTGCAACAGTCTCTGCTTCCTTGTCATGTTCTAAATTTCATTATTAAACCATGGTGGATCTTTTCCATCCTTTATCCCCTTACTAGGCACATTCATGTGGGCATATTTATGAGGTAAATAATAAGAATGTCTCTTATAATTCAAATTCTGTAATCATTTATTGATAAATATATTTTAAATTATATATAAAATCAAAGATGAGGTGACTTACCGAACGAAAGCGCTGGCAGGTCGATAGACACACAAACAAACACAAACATACACACAAAATTCAAGCTTTCGCAACAAACTGTTGCCTCATCAGGAAAGAGGGAAGGAGAGGGGAAGACGAAAGGAAGTGGGTTTTAAGGGAGAGGGTAAGGAGTCATTCCAATCCCGGGAGCGGAAAGACTTACCTTAGGGGGAAAAAAGGACAGGTATACACTCGCACACACGCACATATCCATCCACACATACAGACACAAGCAGACATATTTAAAGACAAAGAGTTTGGGCAGAGATGTCAGTCGAGGCAGAAGTGTAGAGGCAAAGAAGTTGTTGAAAGACAGGTGAGGTATGAGTGGCGGAAACTTGAAATTAGCGGAGATTGAGGCCTGGCGGATGACGAGAAGAGAGGATATACTGAAGGGCAAGTTCCCATCTCCGGAGTTCGGATAGGTTGGTGTTGGTTGGAAGTATCCAGATAACCCGGATGGTGTAACACTGTGCCAAGATGTGCTGGCTGTGCACCAAGGCATGTTTAGCCACAGGGTGATCCTCATTACCAACAAACACTGTCTGCCTGTGTCCATTCATGCAAATGGACAGTTTGTTGCTGGTCATTCCCACATAGAATGCATCACAGTGTAGGCAGGTCAGTTGGTAAATCACGTGGGTGCTTTCACACGTGGCTCTGCCTTTGATCGTGTACACCTTCCGGGTTACAGGACTGGAGTAGGTGGTGGTGGGAGGGTGCATGGGACAGGTTTTGCATCGGGGGCGGTTACAAGGATAGGAGCCAGAGGGTAGGGAAGGTGGTTTGGGGATTTCATAGGGATGAACTAACAGGTTACGAAGGTTAGGTGGACGGCGGAAAGACACTCTTGGCGGAGTGGGGAGGATTTCATGAAGGATGGATCTCATTTCAGGGCAGGATTTGAGGAAGTCGTATCCCTGCTGGAGAGCCACATTCAGAGTCTGGTCCAGTCCCGGAAAGTATCCTGTCACAAGTGGGGCACTTTTGTGTTTTTTCTGTGGGGGATTCTGGGTTTGAGGGGACGAGGAAGTGGCTCTGGTTATTTGCTTCTGTACCAGGTCGGGAGGGTAGTTGCGGGATGCGAAAGCAGTTTTCAGGTTGTTGGTGTACTGATTCAGGGATTCCGGACTGGAGCAGATTCGTTTGCCACGAAGACCTAGGCTGTGGGGAAGGGACCGTTTGATGTGGAATGGGTGGCAGCTGTCATAATGGAGGTACTGTTGCTTGTTGGTGGGTTTGATGTGGATGGACGTGTGAAGTTGGCCATTGGACAGGTGGAGGTCAACGTCAAGGAAAGTGGCATGGGATTTGGAATAGGACCAGGTGAATCTGATGGAACCAAAGGAGTTGAGGTTGGAGAGGAAATTCTGGAGTTCTTCTTCACTGTGAGTCCAGATCATAAAGATGTCATCAATAAATCTGTACCAAACTTTGGGTTGGCAGACTTGGGTAACCAAGAAGGCTTCCTCTAAGTGACCCATGAATAGGTTGGCATACGAGGGGGCCATCCTGGTACCCATGGCTGTTCCCTTTAATTGTTGATATGTCTGGCCTTCAAAAGTGAAGAAGTTGTGGGTCAGGATGAAGCTGGCTAAGGTAATGAGGAAAGAGGTTTTAGGTAGGGTGGTAGGTGATCGGCGTGAAAGGAAATGCTCCATCGCAGCGAGGCCCTGGACGTGCGGAATATTTGTGTATAAGGACGTGGCATCAATGGTTACAAGGATGGTTTCCGGGGGTAACAGATTGGATAAGGATTCCAGGCGTTCAAGAAAGTGGTTGGTGTCCTTGATGAAGGATGGGAGACTGCATGTAATGGGTTGAAGGTGTTGATCTACGTAGGCAGAGATACGTTCTGTGGGGGCTTGGTAACCAGCTACAATGGGGCGGCCGGGATGATTGGGTTTGTGGAGTTTAGGAAGAAGGTAGAAGGTAGGGGTGCGGGGTGTCGGTGGGGTCAGGAGGTTGATGGAGTCAGGTGAAAGGTTTTGCAGGGGGCCTAAGGTTCTGAGGATTCCTTGAAGCTCCGCCTGGACATCGGGAATGGGGTTACCTTGGCAAACTTTGTATGTGGTGTTGTCTGAAAGCTGACGCAGTCCCTCAGCCATATACTCCCGACGATCAAGTACCACGGTTGTGGAACCCTTGTCCGCCGGAAGAATGACGATGGATCGGTCGGGCTTCAGATCACGGATAGCCTGGGCTTCAGCAGTGGTGATGTTGGGTGTAGGATTAAGGTTTTTTAAGAAGGATTGAGATGCAAGGCTGGAAGTCAGAAATTCCTGGAAGGTTTGGAGAGGGTGATTTTGAGGAAGAGGAGGTGGGTCCCGCTGTGACGGAGGACGGAACTGTTCCAGGCAGGGTTCAATTTGGATGGTGTCTTGAGAAGTCGGATCATTAGGAGTAGGATTAGGATCATTTTTCTTCGTGGCAAAGTGATACTTCCAGCAGAGAGTACGGGTGTAGGACAGTAAATCTTTGACGAGGGCTGTTTGGTTGAATCTGGGAGTGGGGCTGAAGGTGAGGCCTTTGGATAGGACAGAGGTTTCAGACTGGGAGAGAGGTTTGGAGGAAAGGTTAACTACTGAATTAGGGTGTTGTGTTTCCAGATTGTGTTGATCGGAACTTTGAGGTTTTGGAGGGAGTGGAGCTGGAAGTGGGAGATTGAGTAGATGGGAGAGACTGGGTTTGTGTGCAATGAGAGGAGGTGGAGGTTTGCTGGAAAGGTTGTGAAGGGTGAGTGAGTTGCCTTTCCGGAGGTGGGAAACCAGGAGATTGGATAGTTTTTTGAGGTGGAGGGTGGCATGCTGTTCTAATTTACGGTTGGCCTGTAGGAGGATGCTCTGAACAGCCAGTGTGGATGTGGGAGAGGAAAGATTAAGGACTTTTATTAAGGATAGGAGTTGACGGGTGTGTTCATTGGCTGAGTTGATGTGTAGGTGGAGGATTAGGTGGGTGAGGGCAATGGATTGTTCAGTTTGGAACTGGTATAGGGACTGATGGAAGGAAGGGTTGCAGCCAGAGATGGGAACTTTAAGTGTGAGGCCTTTGGGGGTGATGCCAAATGTCAGACAAGCCTGAGAAAATAGAATATGAGAGCGTAATCTGGCTAGGGCGAAGGCATGTTTGCGGAGGGAATGTAAATAAAACTTAATGGGGTTGTTGTGGGGGTGTTGTGAGGGTGACATGGTATTAGAAGGTGGAAAGTGTAACATGAGGTGAAATGAAAATGAAAATAAAAATATATGGGGAGAGATAAAGGTGAACCGGAAAGTAACTGGAGATCTGGAATGAAAAAAGGCGAAAAGGTGTTGGTTACAGCTGGGCTATGTTGGACTTGGGTTGGTAGACAACGATGTGCATAAAGGTTAGGTGGTTGTGTTGCCGCCAAAGCACGTTAAAGGACGGAGAAATTCAGGAAAATTTCGAAAAAACTGCGTGTAGTATATTAAAAGGAGTGGTATTGTGGTGGCAGATTACGAAAATGAGGCTAACAATTGTCTGACGAAGAAATAATGACGTTAAAACCTGTGGGAAGCGGCTAAAAATTTTAAGTGATGTGGGAAAAATGGAAATGGAAATAAAGCGAAAGTTATTAGAACTGGCCAAAATGGTTGTTTAAAAGGTGAAAGGAGCTGTTTGTGAACTAGAAACGGTGGATATTATAGCGGCGGTAGTGCTGAAAGCGGCAAAAAAAAATTTTTGGTTATGGTTTGGAAGTGGGTTACATATTATTGAGTATATATATAGGCGGGATAAAATAGTATAGCAGATTACGGTGAAAAGGAGAAGGTGAATACAAAGTGAAACTACTGGTAAAAACAGAAAGAGGAAAATAAGACGACAGAAAAGATTTCGAAACGCAACAGTGACAATAACAAACGTAATTGTTGGATTCAAAAAAACAGCCATGGGTACCAGGATGGCCCCCTCGTATGCCAACCTATTCATGGGTCGCTTAGAGGAAGCCTTCTTGGTTACCCAAGTCTGACCGATCCATCGTCATTCTTCCGGCGGACAAGGGTTCCACAACCGTGGTACTTGATCGTCGGGAGTATATGGCTGAGGGACTGCGTCAGCTTTCAGACAACACCACATACAAAGTTTGCCAAGGTAACCCCATTCCCGATGTCCAGGCGGAGCTTCAAGGAATCCTCAGAACCTTAGGCCCCCTGCAAAACCTTTCACCTGACTCCATCAACCTCCTGACCCCACCGACACCCCGCACCCCTACCTTCTACCTTCTTCCTAAAATCCACAAACCCAATCATCCCGGCCGCCCCATTGTAGCTGGTTACCAAGCCCCCACAGAACGTATCTCTGCCTACGTAGATCAACACCTTCAACCCATTACATGCAGTCTCCCATCCTTCATCAAGGACACCAACCACTTTCTTGAACGCCTGGAATCCTTATCCAATCTGTTACCCCCGGAAACCATCCTTGTAACCATTGATGCCACGTCCTTATACACAAATATTCCGCACGTCCAGGGCCTCGCTGCGATGGAGCATTTCCTTTCACGCCGATCACCTACCACCCTACCTAAAACCTCTTTCCTCATTACCTTAGCCAGCTTCATCCTGACCCACAACTTCTTCACTTTTGAAGGCCAGACATATCAACAATTAAAGGGAACAGCCATGGGTACCAGGATGGCCCCTTCGTATGCCAACCTATTCATGGGTCGCTTAGAGGAAGCCTTCTTGGTTACCCAAGTCTGCCAACCCAAAGTTTGGTACAGATTTATTGATGACATCTTTATGATCTGGACTCACAGTGAAGAAGAACTCCAGAATTTCCTCTCCAACCTCAACTCCTTTGGTTCCATCAGATTCACCTGGTCCTATTCCAAATCCCATGCCACTTTCCTTGACGTTGACCTCCACCTGTCCAATGGCCAACTTCACACGTCCATCCACATCAAACCCACCAACAAGCAACAGTACCTCCATTATGACAGCTGCCACCCATTCCACATCAAACGGTCCCTTCCCCACAGCCTAGGTCTTCGTGGCAAACGAATCTGCTCCAGTCCGGAATCCCTGAATCAGTACACCAACAACCTGAAAACAGCTTTCGCATCCCGCAACTACCCTCCCGACCTGGTACAGAAGCAAATAACCAGAGCCACTTCCTCGTCCCCTCAAACCCAGAATCCCCCACAGAAAAAACACAAAAGTGCCCCACTTGTGACAGGATACTTTCCGGGACTGGACCAGACTCTGAATGTGGCTCTCCAGCAGGGATACGACTTCCTCAAATCCTGCCCTGAAATGAGATCCATCCTTCATGAAATCCTCCCCACTCCGCCAAGAGTGTCTTTCCGCCGTCCACCTAACCTTCGTAACCTGTTAGTTCATCCCTATGAAATCCCCAAACCACCTTCCCTACCCTCTGGCTCCTATCCTTGTAACCGCCCCCGATGCAAAACCTGTCCCATGCACCATCCCACCACCACCTACTCCAGTCCTGTAACCCGGAAGGTGTACACGATCAAAGGCAGAGCCACGTGTGAAAGCACCCACGTGATTTACCAACTGACCTGCCTACACTGTGATGCATTCTATGTGGGAATGACCAGCAACAAACTGTCCATTTGCATGAATGGACACAGGCAGACAGTGTTTGTTGGTAATGAGGATCACCCTGTGGCTAAACATGCCTTGGTGCACAGCCAGCACATCTTGGCACAGTGTTACACCGTCCGGGTTATCTGGATACTTCCAACCAACACCAACCTATCCGAACTCCGGAGATGGGAACTTGCCCTTCAGTATATCCTCTCTTCTCGTCATCCGCCAGGCCTCAATCTCCGCTAATTTCAAGTTTCCGCCACTCATACCTCACCTGTCTTTCAACAACTTCTTTGCCTCTACACTTCTGCCTCGACTGACATCTCTGCCCAAACTCTTTGTCTTTAAATATGTCTGCTTGTGTCTGTATGTGTGGATGGATATGTGCGTGTGTGCGAGTGTATACCTGTCCTTTTTTCCCCCTAAGGTAAGTCTTTCCGCTCCCGGGATTGGAATGACTCCTTACCCTCTCCCTTAAAACCCACTTCCTTTCGTCTTCCCCTCTCCTTCCCTCTTTCCTGATGAGGCAACAGTTTGTTGCGAAAGCTTGAATTTTGTGTGTATGTTTGTGTTTGTTTGTGTGTCTATCAACCTGCCAGCGCTTTCGTTCGGTAAGTCACCTCATCTTTGATTTTATATATAATTTTTCCCACGTGGAATGTTTCCTTCTATTATATTAAATATATTTTAATATATATTTTGGGGCAGCTCTGCCTCTTAGCCTTTAACTACGAGCCATACCTGGTTGCAGGCCTCCTGAATGACTTTATGTTACAACATACACTGATACCAATTTTTATGACCCACTGGGCTGTAGGGGCACAATCTCTGAAATGTTTCACTGGAGACTATGACCAGGTCCAGAAAAGAATGACAAAAATATTGAATACAAGCAGCTCAGTTATAGATGAAGGAGATCAAACCTATGTAAAATGGCACAAGAAGTTTGAGATTCTTTTTGTTTGACAGTTGCTACTGAGGTTTTTGGACTCTGCAAAGAACTGGCTCTCTACAGAACCTGAATATTAATGCAGATGGAGTGAAACATTCTGTAGACATTCTAAAATAGTTCTTCAAATCTTAGTACTGAGGAAGCATTTGATATGCTGTCAGAGAAAGCTAAGAAATATTCTAAAACCTTAAATATGAAAGACCCAAATATCTTTATGGCCAAGAAAAACACCTGCAACTCTGAGACACACGGAATTATCATCTGTCGCTGAAGAAATCAAGAGATTCTAAGGTGACTGTCCTATCTTGAAGGGAAACTTGTTATCCCTTCCCAAACAAATCCTCCATCTACATGAAGTTTCGAAGAGTTACTTGGAGTACACACACAGCAAACTTTAAACATGGACACACTTCACTTCATGAACAGCTCAAAATGCTGCAAGCCATTATGACTGGCTTACTGCCATATAGTGTACCCTCTACTGACAACAACTTACTGTTAAATGTGGTAGGGTTAAAGAACTGTTTCGGAAAGTTATGATTATGACAGATCCAGTACTATTAGCATCCTCCAAGAAGTCATTCATGCATTGTGATGACTTAAAACTTGCCTCGGATCAAGGACACAGTTGAGATTCTCCCATTTACACCCCATCCATGTTTATCAAGAGAGGTTCAGGAAAATTTATATTATGAAAATCATGAAAGACTTTGCTTTACAAAATATGGAAAGGAAAACTTCATCCACAAATTGTTTGTGCAGTATTTGAAATAAAAAGGGAACAAAGTAAATGCCTTCTTTCTCAGAGAGATCATGTTTTTCTTTTTTCTATTAAACTGTAATGCACAGTGTCCACAACAACAACAACAACAACAACAATAATAATAATAATAATAATAATAACAGCAACAATAACATGAGGTTACATGAGAGACTGATACTGCAGTATACGGTAAATCTGAACTCCTGTTTGTAAATAGTCTCAGAGCAAAGTAGAATTAATATACAGTGAAACCTCTTTATAATGTTCCCACATATAATGTTTTCTTCTATGTTATGTCCGTTTTTTTTGGTCCCGACTAAAAGCCCATATAAACAATGTTAAATTTTCCTCTTTACTGCGTTTCTTCTACATTACAATTTCCTCCATGTAACGCTCATATTTTTGGAACCTTGGTCAATTATTTACCTCATTATAACATTTAAGTGACTGGATGTAGACACATCATTTCCGTTCTGTGGATTCACAGTTTGCACCGGCTCGGAAAGCCCGCTCTCAGCGTGATTCATATGTCAGCGGCAGAGCCCGGTCATGTGACATGTGAGGCACATTCTGCTTGCGATCTTTTTGGCGCCATTTCAGTCGATGCTTTGTATTCATAGCATGTTGTGTGAGCTGAGCAGCAAATGGTTCGTGTGTCTAGTGAGAGTGTGTCTTCGATCTAATGATAAACAGGAAGCCAGCAGAGCTCACAACTGAAGCTGAATATTTTACAGGCAATGAATTTAATTATGTACCCATGGAGGGAAGTCAGTGCTTAAACTATTAAAAACTGTTTCACAAAAGCGGGATTCTGTGAGAATGAGATGGCAGCTCCTGTGGAATATGTTGCAAGTGATTTGCAAGAGTTTCAGGAATTAATAGGCAGTGATTCTGTCACTTTTGAGGACTTTGTGGCTGTGGATGATAACGTAGTAACCACAGGATAACAAAGTATTGAAGAGCTGAATGCAGAGAGAAGCTTGGAGAATAGTAGTGGTAGTGAAAGTGACAGTGACAGTAACAAGGAAGATGACTCTGTGCCCTCACATACTAAGGCAGCTGAAGCCTTTCAAACATTCAGGAGATATATGATGGCCCATAGACTTGAGGACAGAACAGTAGTTCAACGTGCTCATTTGGAGCAAGAAATGATTGCCATAGAGTCTAGGAGAAATAGAAAACAAACATGCTTGCTTGAATATTTAAAAAAATCATAGGTATGTGATTTTCAGATTGCATAGGTTCCTAGCGTTTTGTGCAAATTTAAATTCTGTTTCATAATTTAATTATTAAAGTAATTTTTCTGTAACTAATTTTTTTAATCTGTACCATTTACTGTGTTTTTATGTAATATGTTCAGTATGTCATAAACAAAATTTGGCTCGTATTTTATAATTGGGTCAACTGAAGAATGGGATACCACCAGTCAGCTTTGGACAATAATGTCAATCCTTAAGAATCTGTTATAACTTTTTACAGTACAAACTGATCCATTTACTTTCACCCATCCACCTACTGGGCCCCATGTTTTAATTACAAAAAGCTAATCATTTGATACATTTGCAATGAATATCATATTACAGTGTTGTGAAAATTTAAAATGTCATCTATGGCACCATTTGTCAAAGCTGATTAGTGGTATCCCAATCTTCAGTAATGCCCTATAATTATTATTTGGAAGCATTCCTCTTTATAGGGTTTTCCTTTATATAGTGTTCAGAATTTGTGGTTCCTTGAAAAATGTTCCACTGTATTCCCAACCATATGATGTCTTTTTTCAAAATTGAAAGAACAAAAGTGTTTCCAAGAAGCATAACATATAAATCTGGGACGATGTTTATGACTTTTAATACTAATTAATTTCTTTTTGTAGAACAACACAACACTGACTCCCTAATACAATGTCCCACACTATTAATGAATGGAAAATCCAGTGTGGAATAACGACAATATTGTGAAAAGGATAGTTGCTCCTCACCATATAGCACAGATGTTTAAAAAACAGGGCTTCCTCAGAATAGATAGCACGCATGCATGTGGCGCGTGCGCGCCCACACACACACACACACACACACACACACACACACACACACACACACACACACAGAGAGAGAGAGAGAGAGAGAGAGAGAGAGAGAGAGAGAGAGAGTGTCTCTGACTGTCGAGGCCAGAGTTACGCTCTTCCCACACTACTGGTATACACATAAGCTTAATGGTTTAACTGAAAGCTACATCTCCAAGTTTGCTTACCCCCTCCCTTTCCCCCCTCCACTGTCTCATCACTAACAGAAGTAGTTGGTCTGCCAATATAACTAGGTTTACTGACTTAGGGAAATAAAGAAATTTCTTGTAATCTTTAAACTGTATGTTCAGGCTCAGGTACAAAATCTAATCCCACTTGTGTGATCTGAGACTCAATATGTAATTCGAAATAATTGATGTTCCTGACAACTGTTGCTGTTTATGTCAATTGTTTGCAATTTATGCAAACTGGAAGACAGGCAGCTGTTCAGTAACAAGGAGTCTGGTGAGTGACTCGAGCTTGCAAATATTTCACTTTTCACACTGATACAACATGTTAAGCCCAAATGGGGCAAGTTTACTTGCCATAGTGTTCCTCAAGTGTTGCAGGCCCACTGGACCTTCGGTTGGAAGACTTCCCAGATTTCCTGCTGCCACCACTGCTGCTGCCCAATCCTCTGCTGCCATCGTCACTACCACTGTCGCCAGCTCCTCCATCACTTCCATCACTTACCACAGTTTCAGGAGTCAACATTTCCATCTGTTCAGCACCCATTGCCTTCATATTCTCCACCATCTTCTCTCGAGCAGACAAGAAAGCACATGGGTCTGACAGTGCATTCATTAAATCTGAAACATGTACCACTCTTATGTTTTACTGAACATCTCCTTTAAAGATGTCAATTACAGTCCAGTAAATATCACATAAATGTGCTTTGTAAAATGTTTCGAAAAAGTTTCCACAGAAGTGCAGTTTTTCTAGTGTAATTTATATATGTTGGCTTTACAAATTGGTAGGAAACTGTCCACTAAAAATGTTTATCCCATTTTACCAGTGAAAGTGTCTCACATTTACAGAGGACATTTTTCAGTGTTTTTCAGGGGCTAGTATTGTGCCTGAATACACAAATTATATTCACATAATCAAAAAAAAAAAAAAAAAAAAAAAAAAAAAAAAAAAAAAAAAAAAAAAAAAAAAATAATGAGCAAATACTCATCTCTACTGATACATTCAAAAGGCATTAAAATCATTCCAAACATAAATATTATATTTGTTTCTCACTCATGTCATTTCATTCACATACTGGATACATATACCACATATATGTAGAAATAGGCTTTAAAAATAAATACATAGAAAACTGAGTATATGGTGAGCGTGACCAACAATATGATTTACATTATGTAAATCTGGGTATTAAATGCTGTTTTCCATTTAAATACCTAGGTGTAACTAACTCCAGATGGAAAAAGTGTAAAAGATAAGATTGGACAAGGGAAATGTGTTATTCAAGAATTAAACTCAATCCTTTGGAATAAAAAGATCACAGTTAAAAACAAACAGATTATATAGAAGACAAGTGTAGAAACCAAATGTACATATGGATTGTAAGTTTGAAAAATAAGAAAAAGAAAAAAAGATCAACTGGTATCCACAGAGATGGAGTACTGCAGACTAAGTACTGGAGTCTCAAGGGGAAAAAATAGATGTGGAAGGGGACATAAGGAAAGCTATGGATAGGATGAGGTTACTGCAATACGGCCATTTAGAATTAATGGATGATAAAATATGGTCAAGAAACGTATGGTCTTGGAAAAGGGAAAAAATGTGCAATGGTCTCATCATTTCAGGTCATGACTCACTAACAAACACATATTTTGTCTCCTACAAGGACTATGTTCTTTACGTGTTTGTGAGTGGCTGAGGAGACTAAACCTGGAATCACATTTTCCACTACAGTGAGGGCATGTCCTGTCCATGTCAACCTCAGGTTGCTTTGCATTGCTTGTCAACAGGTTGCTTTGCATTGCTTGTCATGACATTTTCCCTTTCTTCCTACAGTTTTGCTTCTCTGATCTTAATCAATTCCACTGTTGCTCAAAGTACTGTGAGCCACCATAACGGTCCAATGAAAAGCCAGACAATCAGAGCCAGCAATTTCACAATTGTCATTAACAATTTGACATCTTTTTTAAAAATAAGACTAGATCACCTTTGTATCATTTCATGTGTCGTCCTCCTTCTCACTGACCATTTTTGCGTTAATAATACATTATTTGTTTTGGCCAGCATATGGGTGATATTACCAGTCAATAAAAGTTTGTGTTTGGTGATGATATCCTCTGTACTGGTAGCGTTTGTTTTCTCCAGGGTACTGATATTAGCACTGAAAAAATTAGTTCTCAAGGAGCTTCAGATGCCATCTGTAGGTGACATAGGCCTCACTCCTATAAATGAGAAATGGTATAAGATGGTCTGATAAATAAAGAGCTTGGTCAGAGCGCTGACATCATGACTGTTGGAAACCGTATAGCACAAAACAGCCATAAGCTGTGCTAGTGCAACTTATCCTATACAGGATTTCAGTGCCTGTACTGCATTTGTGGACAGATGATTACCAAGGGGATGAAAGTGCTCAGCATTCTGCAAAATTTCATCAATCCTGATGTTAACATTAGTATGCCATTGTTTATGCCTCACTGAACACAAAGAATATTGCTTACAGGTTTCATGGTTAGTCATAATAATAGGTCATGTTTCAAACATTTAGATAACACTGCAATTTCATTGGAATTGCTCTTCCCCAACCCCTCTTTCCTAATAGTACTAGACCACAATATAGTGTCCTTACCAACCTTTGCATTGAAATCCCCTACAAGTATGATTTTACATGACGGGTATAATTATCTGTTAACATTGTGTCAACTTGATAATAAAATTTCTCCTTTTGATCATCAGTAGATGTAAGAGATGGAGGCTAGCTTGTAACTACAGAAATTTGCTGGTTGTGAGTTTAATGTGGCATTTCATAGCGTTACAATTATTCCAGAAGGAAGTTTGCCAAAGATATAAGAGTTAATTTTCATGGCAAAACGAACTTCATGCATACAAGGTATGTTTCTACCCTCTCCTTTCCTGAAGAAAGCATTCTTCCAGAGCTAACTGTGATCAGCCCCTCTAGTTACACTTGGGGCCGCAATGTCAATGTTAAATCTTCCCAACTCATGAGTGTAATTGCTGTTCATTTTTCTATTTGATGGGTATCATTATCCAACAGAATATGGATGTTACAGATTGTCAAGTTTAAATTTATTGGTTTATTTTGTTCTCGCGTGGTGTGTCCTCTAAAAATGGTATCCAGTATGATTATTTTAGGTTGACTACATTTTAAGCATCTTTTTTTGTCCCTTCCCCATTCAGGGTAACCAGAGTGGATCCTAGATGGGATTTCTCCCTCCTCAGTGTAAATACAGACTGTTCTTCAGCCTGATTAGGTCAACCACCTACAAGATTGGTGATATATCAAGAAATATAGGGACTTGTGGACTCTCCATGAGGGGGGATTGGCATGGTTATAAACTACACAGATTGAAAATCAAGAAACAGCATTAGCTGTAAACAACTCATAAATCATTTGCAAGTAAAATATCAAAAGTCTTTGTTAAACTACATTTTTGAGCCTTATTGTTCAGATAGTAATTTACATGTAACTGATGTTAAAAATATAAATATTTTGCTTATAAACATTTTCTTTAAGGAAATATTCATAATAGTCACAACAACAACATGTACTTGAAAACTTGACCATTAGCTAACTGCATGGACTTATGTTCCTTACTTAAAAGTCTCATTCTCTTCTTCCAACAGAATCTATTGTCTTCTCTGAAGCTTATGTAATTTAAGAAAAATCTTTATTTAAAATTTTTGTGGTCATAAGAATGGCAGAACTTGAAATGTAATCCTAAAAAAAAATAAAAAAGATGTTGATATTATCATGGAGCCCTGGATTTTCGGTATTCGAAAAAATATACTGCAATAATATCTTACATAGTGAAGATTATAAACAGAAGATTTAAGTTTCTAGAAATTTCATAGTGACCTGTGCTAGAACATGAGGAGAAAATTTCACACCAAAAAATCTACTTGGGGAACGTTTAATATTAACACACATTAAGAAAATACAAAGTATGCCCAGAATGTCAGTTTCATTTGTATTTCCTTCTGTGGTAGTGCTATAATCACAGTTTGGTTGCTTTGAGTCAAGGAAGAGGAGATGACACCGTCTGAAATTATCTGTGTGTTGTTTAGGCTGGATAGTGTGTGTTTAAAGAATGAAGTTGATTGAAAATCCCACAACTTGTGAGGTTATATTTGAAATTTGTATTCTGAATATGAAAAACACTAAACCAATCGACTTTCATCAACAGATTTGCAAGAATCCTGGGGAAAATGTGATGAGTGGCTCAATGGTAGCACATCTTGACATCTCAAAATGACATGTACGTGACATTCTACTGGTGCATTTTTTACTGTGAGGTGAAAAAATCAGTGCAAATATTTACTGTGAGATGCTTATGAAACAGCATCATGCAATACAGAACAAGCACTGCAGGAAGATCACAAGCAGTATTGTTTTGATTCATGACTGTACTCAACATCATGCTACAAATGAGACATGACAACTCTTGCCAGATTGTGACCAGAACCAATCTGACCATTCTTTGCACAGCCCTGACCTTGCCCCTAGTGACTTCTATCTTTTTTTGCACCTGAAAACATTTCTTGATGATTGAAAAGTCAACAACAATGACAACATTTGAAAACATGGTACCACGTGATTGAAAACACAGGCGGTAATGTTCTATGAGGAAGGCACACAAAACTTTTGTCATACTGTGACAAATGCCTGAAAATGGTGGAAGCTATGAAGAAAGATAGTTTGCGTTTTCTATTTTTTTTCTCAATATGTAGTGCTTCTGTATTTGTACTCATTCTGTTATTATTACTAAATAAAATGTACCTTCCAAATACATCTTTTATAATCAATAGCCAAATTAAATAACTTCATGACCTAATGTGATTTTTTTTAAATCAAAGATCTACTGCAAACACTTGCTCTGTATACAATCAATTGCTTCAGGAGGAAGATGGTTTGTTCATCATAACTTGACTCTCATATAATAAAAGTTGGTTCTGTTGTTACATAACAGATACTTTCGCCTACAAGATAAAATTGCTCAAAAATATCTGCTGTTTTCATATAAACCATTTACATATATACACTTTATCAATTATCCTTCTGTGATTCAGGTTTACAAATATGGGTTCTCTTATATAAATTATCCCCAGCATTACTAACATTTACTGGAAGTAAGAACCATCTCTTATTTGTGAGTGCATGACAGGTTTTGTGGTGAGTAACTCCCATGAACTAATCCAGAAAAGGCTGAAATGAGAGCACTGCTCAGCCAACTTTATAAAAACTTTCTTTGAAAGCATTCTAAAGAAACTGATGTTATTAATTAATTAAAACATTTATATACAAGCACTGAAATAGAACTCCAAATTTGTGGTCTATGATACAGACACTTCATAGTGACTCATGCCAAGAGTGGATAAGCATTGTCCTGCTGAAGAATGACATACAATAGTGCTTTATGGGAGGTAACACACAAGGATGCAGAAGATTTGTGATGTAGCACTGTGCTCTCTCGGAGTTCCTTCAATCACTACCAGCCATGACCTGAAGTCATACCCAATAGCTGTCCTCACCAAGATGCAAGGTAAGAATAACATCACTGTGCCTCTCCAAAACATTGAAAGAATGGGACTTCTCTCCATCTCGCTACCATACTCACCGACAATGGTCATCTGGAGCAATGCAGAACAACAATTTACTGTCGGGCACAATGTGACAACATTCATCAACAGACTATGCTTCCCAGAGATGTAGAGGGGTTAGGACATGCTTGGTGCATGATATGGCGACTCTTATGGTGGTAAGAAATGGAGGAACAGAACCTTGACAATCAGTATGCCTCCTCTCATGTTCCCATGCAGTCCAATATCAGGTCACAGTCATATCTAAATGCCCCACAAAGCTGGATAATTGCACAATTTGGTCATCTGAGCAAATGGAGACCCACAATGTGGCCTTTTCAACTCTGGCAATTGCTAATAGTGCCATCTCACAAGAGTACATGACACCTCTGTATGCTACACAGTGCTCACTCAGCATATGACACTGTTTCTGTCCCTTGTTAAACTAACAAGCATTAGACATAAACAAAACTAGGCATATAATCAGTAGGGTGAAGAGGACAAAAGTTTCAGATTATTTGATTCTAACAAGTAGTATAGCGGCAGCACATACAACACATGTTGAAGTGAAGCAATAAATTTTTGTTTTGTGATAAATGATAGCAAATAAACATCATGCAAAGTTTTTGTTTGTTTTCCTGCTATTTCAAATAAACTTAGCTATATGAAGCTGCGAGTTTGCAACCCTGGACAAAATAAATCAAGAAAGTGTTACTACATACAATCTACTGATGGGGCTCGCCTTTTATGGCAAAATAATGAAACATATCTAGATATCTACTGTACCTTCAAAGTGCTCAGGCACATATATTTTGAGTTCTATGTAGCAGAACAGCATGGGCAGTGACATGGGGAAGTTGGCCTCTGTCCGGAGGGAGATGTGCCGGTAGCCAGCCTGCAGCCCATCCAGAGGCAAAATGCGCTGCCCCAGAAGCTTCCCTTTCTCACTGTACACAGCAAACCTCAACATCGCAAGCTCAGGCAGCACAACCTGTAGAGTGTCTTGTGAGTAAATTCTGATGTTACATAAAAATGTATGTTAAATAACTAAATGTAAATGATACAACTCATCCTTACCCTTTGAATGAGCTGCAGCATAATGAGCTACATTTTTGGTTAAACATAATCACACTAGATAAAAAATTAGTTACCCCAGGAGACATCATAGTTATAACTTTTAACACACCTCTAAGCTTGATAATGTCCTTAATTCAGGGAGAAAGAGTGTGCAAAAGGTTCTTCAAGTATGTTGTACCCAGTTGAAACTAGTCATCGAAAATTGATTCCCTTAGAGCTATAACAATGCAAGTATGTTGACTGCTATGTTTTACCTGCAGTTCAAATGGTCCCAAACATTTTCCACTGTATCAAGGTTAGTAATTTAATAGGTCAATTGAGAAATGATAGGGTTTCAGAGTGCTCATCAAACCAGAAATGTAAGCATACAGTCCTGTTATGATAGTTCTTATCATTTTGGGAGATAGGAGTGTCCAGTGTATACTCACCATGAAGATGTAGTAGAAATGGGAACACTTTGTCACTGAGAATGTTCCAATAAACATCCTGATAGATATTCACAGTAACCTCAATTAGTGAACCAAGGTTATGAAATGAAAAACACCACATAACCACTTCTGGCCTGAACTGCACCCACCACACACTGCAGGTTAAGCACCTCACTGGGCTATGCACTCAGTGCCTCACAACATCTGATAAGAGGCAAAATCACAGCTCTTTGGGACCATACTGCATGCCTCCAGTCAGCTACTGAAGAGTTTCTGTGTTGTTTGACCAACAGAATATGTGCTGCTTTATGTGCTGCTGTGAGCAATGGGCTTTTGCTACATACCCAATTCAAAATGCTCACTGGATGTATTTCAAAAATGGTTCAAATGGCTCTGAGCACTATGGGACTTAACTTCTGAGGTCATCAGTCCCCTAGAACTTAGAACTACTTAAACATAACTAACCTAAGGACATCACACACATCCATGCCCGAGGCAGGATTCGAACCTGCGACCGTAACGGTCGCTCGGTTCCCGACTGCAGCGCCTAGAACCGCTCGGCCACCCCGGCCGGCGGATGTATTTCCTTTCACAATATTTACTCAGAAACTTCTTGAAATTGACCTGCAGTTCCTCACAGTGGCAATTCCTGTCAGATTTGAAACAGATTGTCATTGAAAAGGCATGAACTTTTCTCCTGTCCTTCTTAAGATATTTTTGCAACCACTATTCTTACGCCAAGTTGCATGGCCTTCCATGCAGACAGATTGTCAGTTTACCTTTATAAAGCAACAAATTGGGCAACTACATTCAAGGTGTGGCCATGGGCATGTCCAAACATGCTAGCTCCTTTCTGTTATGCTATGACATCTCCATGTTGACCCATCTCATTGAGTGGATTGCATACACCTGGCTGGCACATACTCGCCACTTCACTACCATGACCTACATCAACACTGACATTCATGTGACTACCTGGTATGAGTTCTACACTACCAGCAGTGATCCAAAGTGACCAATGTGTCTATCAAGGGGAGTGACCAATATTTTGTCTGATAAGCTTATTTAAAATTGTATTTCTATGATCAAGTGAATTTGTGAGTTGTGAAATGATAAGCATATTAAAACAAACAAACACCTTCAGTGTGATTCATTCCCAACATGCTGTGTAACCAACAATCTGTTTCCATACTGCAAAAGTTAAAAGGAAGGAAGATTAGTGTTTAATATCCCATCAAGAACGAGGACATTACGGACAGAGCACAAGCTCAGAAAAGGTGGGATAGGGGAGGAAATCAATCGTGCCCTTTCAAAGAAAACATCCAAGCATTTGCCTTGCCAAGAAATCACAGAAAATGTAAATAAGGATGGCTGGATAGAAATCTGAACCACAGTCCTCCTGGATGCGAGTCCAGATGTCAAACGTAAGGTGAATGTTTCTCATCATGGTTAGGGGAATTTAATTTGATGTACAACTGAAGTTCCATTTTGCCCAACAGATTCAGAGTCATTGTAACTGGTGCTTTTGGCAGACAAGTCTTGCAAATCCATATAACTGTAATTTTATGTATATCTAAAAACAAAGATGATGTGACTTACCAAATGAAAGTGCTGGCAGGTCGACAGACACACAAACAAACACAAACATACACACAAAATTCAAGCTTTCGCAACAAACTGTTGCCTCATCAGGAAAGAGGGAAGGAGAGGGAAAGACGAAAGGATGTGGGTTTTAAGGGAGAGAGTAAGGAGTCATTCCAATCCCGGGAGCGGAAAGACTTACCTTAGGGGGAAAAAAGGACGGGTATATACTCACACACACACACACACACACACACACATACCCATCCACACATATACAGACACAAGCAGACATATTTAAAGACCAAAATATATGTCTGCTTGTGTCTGTATATGTGTGGATGGATATGTGTGTGTGTGCGAGTGTATACCCGTCCTTTTTTCCCCCTAAGGTAAGTCTTTCCGCTCCCGGGATTGGAATGACTCCTTACCCTCTCCCTTAAAACCCACATCCTTTCGTCTTTCCCTCTCCTTCCCTCTTTCCTTATGAGGCAACAGTTTGTTGCGAAAGCTTGAATTTTGTGTGTATGTTTGTGTTTGTTTGTGTGTCTGTCGACCTGCCAGCACTTTCATTTGGTAAGTCACATCATCTTTGTTTTTAGATATATTTTTCCTACGTGGAATGTTTCCCTCTATTATAATCATGTAATTTTATGTAGGTACACGAAAGGTTCAATCCTTGACATTGTTGTTTTGTCCCCAAAATTTCTGTAAACATCTGAATTCATTTTCCCATTGATAAAGGTGTGAACATGCTGGATAACTAAATGTTAAACTTGGAGAAGTCAGTCTTGAAAATGTAAAACAATTTCGTTATCCCAGAAGCAGAATAGACAAAGAAGGAAGATGAAAGGATGGCACTGTAGAAAGGTTTGTGATAGGTAAAAAGTGCTTTCCTCAAAAAGAAATAGCTGCAAATATTCAAAAATAGAAAGCTAGAGTCTACAAAAAGACTCACTATAAGCTGTGTTTGCAGCACAGCCATGTATGGAAGGGAAACAAGGACAACGCGAAACAAAAAAATGTAACAATTAAAAGTATTTGAAATGGGGCATTATAGAGACTGTTGAGCAACATTTTGTCAGATTGAGTAAGAAGAAAAAGGTGTCCCATAATCAGCCAACAAGAAGAAATTCCTAATAAAGAATTCAGTGAATCAAAGAGATTGCATGTTTGAGCACATATTAAGATGCATACCTGAAGGAATGGTGGAAGGAAAGAACTGCCCAGGCAGGCCTGAAGGTGAGTATAGTGGGTCCCTGCCAATAATTATCGTGATGCATTTTCTGAGGTGGTCTGGCAAGTATATGCATATTTTGCTTCCACCATGTAAAGATGGAATCAGCCAAGAAAACATCATTGATTGGATTTTGTCTGATACACAGCACTAACAGAAAGATTCAATTTGTTTCTCATTGCAAATAAAATGTTTGTAAAGTGGAATTTTATGTGCAGTCAGTAATGTTATGACACACTAGCCTAGTGTCATACTCAGTTTAACACTGCGTATTAACAGGCTGAAGACATTGACATCTTCACCTATATTCTACAAACAACCGTTCAGCACTTTGCTAACAGACACAGAACATTACAGCCCAGCACATGAGGTGATAATAGTAGGGCAAAGAAGACATGGTGAACAAATTATTAAGGTATCTTATGACAGTTTTTGTCTACACAATACTAATTCAGCCTGATACAGTTATCACTTTCAAGAAATTTTTGTGAAGCAAACCACCAGGGTACTTCACATTGTATTATGTATTTGGGTTTCTTCCTATTACATTCACACATGGAGCATGGGAATAATTATTCCTTAAAACCTCTTTGAATTAGCCCAATTTCATCTTTTTGGTCCCTCCAAGAGTTATTGCCCACTACAGAATTCCTTAGTTAGTACTGTTCCTTGAAACATTGTAAAGAGGTTTTTGTGGAAAAGTTGGCGTATATCTTCAACTTTTACCCAGTTCTGGTTTTTCAGAATAACTGCCATGGTCTCCCAAGAGTCACATAAACATGAGAGCATTTGCAATGGCCTTCTTTGCATTTGTTTAGTGTCTGTCCAAGGCCTTAGCTGGTATGGGTTCCATATACTTGAGCAATATTCTACGATGTGTCACACAAGTGTTTTGTAAGAAATCTCATTTGCATATATTGAATTTTCCTAGTCTGCCACCAATAAACCAAAATCTGTCAGTTGCTTTACTTATGTCTGAATCTATGTGATCCCCACAAACAGTTACATGCAGTCATAGGGTACTTTATTTATTTAGTGAAGTACACAGTTTTACATTTATGAGTTATTGCCATCCTCCCACCACTTTGAATTTTTATCAAGATTTGACTGAATATTTGTGAAGCTTTTCTATCCAGATGGTACTGCTCCATCAGCAAAAAATTCTGAGGTTACATTGTCTGCCAGCTGATTTGCATGCAACAAAGATATCAATACACTTCTCTGGGGAATGCCTCAAGTTACTTCTACATCTTTTGATGACTCTCTGCTCAAGGTAGCATGCTGCACCCTCCCTACCAAGAAATATTCATTCCAATCACATGAGTGAGGTTGTTCAGTTATCAGCACACTAGACTCCCTTTTGAGAGGATTATGCTTCAAATTGGCGTCGGCCCATCCAGATTTAGATTTTCCTGCAGTTTCCCTATATTGCTCCATGCAAATGCCAGGATGGTTCCTTTGAAATGGCATGGCTGATTTCCTTCCACATCCTTGAAATAATCTGAGCTTGTGCTCCATCTCTAATGACCTCAATGTATATACTTAGAAGGAGAGACAGCATTGGTCGTATTTTTTTGTTTTATTAACCGCAAAATCGATTTTCGGTCACTTAGTGACCATCCTCAGTGCTAGAAGTTAAAATTTTTTTTCACATTACAATCAGAGAGTATAAAACAGAAAATCACAACAACATCTGCATATGAACATAACAGTTGGTAGGAACATACCTGTAATATACAATTTAAATTGGTAAGCAGTGGTGTTAACAAGCTTAGAGCGATCACAGAAACTAAGGCCGCTGTTTACATGCACTTGTTCAGCAGACCTCGGTGTGACAGGGCTTGGCACGCCCTCTATGTGTCATGTGTCACGTGAAGACTTAATATTACTGGTTTTGCGAGATATTAACACTAAATAACTCTTGTGCATTTGTGAATCATGAAGTAATTCAAATTTAAAATGTACGTAAAACACATAGCAGACGAAGGGGGAAGGAAACATCTAAAATACATTGGCGTATTGTTTTTAAGAAACAAACTTATAAAACATAAAACAGATCGATGATAAGTTGTCAGAGTTCAGGACAGGTAAAAGAGCAAAAGACAATGAAAAAGAATAATATATGAAAAACATGAAATGAGGTATAACACAGGTTTTTAAAAAACATAATACCCACCATCTGGCGTGGGAAGTTAGAAGTACAACGTTTGTGATTTACGTAAAACGTTACGTTAAGACTAAGGAGTCAAATATATAAAAATAGTAATAGTACAAAACTGCCATTACGTAATAATTAAAATGCTGTGAAACACAATGTTCATTACAAGAAAGTTTGTAGGTGTGGATGAACAATTTTGTTATCATATTTAACCGACATGCTGATGTACGTCTCGTTTGTCCCTTTGGACAAGCTAGCAGTGTTATAACAGTGGTTATAGGCTTCCGCATAAGCATTGGGTCAGAACCCATACATACATGACATCAAATATACACGGTTGCTTACTGTAAAACATAGCACCCACCATTTGGCGTGGGAAGTTAGAAGTATATCGTTCTTGATTTACGTGAATATTACGTTAATACTGAGAAGTCAAATATATAGAAATAGTAATAGTATGAAAATGCCACTAAGTACCTCAACGTAAATGGGATATTAAATACTAATCTTCCTGCTTTCTTCTATCCAATCACAAATTTTATTTTATGTCAATTACAACTGTACATTTGTTGATAAGTGTCAATGTGGTAGTGAGCCGAATGCTTTTCTCTCAAGTCAAGAAATACTGCATCTACCTCACTGTTGTGATCCATGGCTTTCAGGATGTAATGTGAGAAAGATGTGAGTTGGGTTTCCCATAACCAATATTTGTGGAATAAATGCTGGTTGGTAGGAGGAGATTATTACATTTGACATAATCAGGACTCCAGCAACAACTTAGCAGCACTGCTGCTTGGCAGTACTTACAGCAGATACACAGAATATTACATGTCAGCACATGAAGTGGTGAAAGTAGGGCGAAGAAGACATAATGAACAAACATTTATATATCTGTGGCATCTTTTGTTGTTATCTACTGACTGAGGAAACCCATGTTCCCACAATAATAAACCAGCCAGGTATAATTATCACTTTCAAGACATTTTTGAGGGACAGCTAGAAAATGAGTAGCGTACTCAGCAGCATTAGTATTGTCGTTAGATGGGCGCACCACTCAATAACAATGAAGGGTGTTATGAGATGGGTAAACATTTGTTCATCATGTACTCTTCCCCCTACTTTTCCCATCTTGTGTGCTGAGCCGTGTCACATTGTCTGCAATATATACCACCACACAGCAGCACTACATAGTCACCACATAGCACTGATTACTCTTTTTGTTTCTATTAATGCATATTGTTACACCAAATGTTGCTCTATACTAATTTGGGGTTACTTTATTGTACAAACAATAAAATATTACTTTTTTAAAAAACTGTCTATTCATCTACATAGTGCAGAAATGAAAACACAAATATCTGCCAAAGCATAAAAGAAACACCTCACACATGGTATATGCAGTTCATTGATGATGTTTGATGCAGCTTAGTCGGCTGTTTGATGCAGCTGGCAATTGACAGAAATGCTCAAATCAGCCTCAGGGTTGATGAACAAAACAACAACAGACCTTGTCAAAACCAGGAAAAACAGCTCTAGTCATCTTAGTACCCCTGGTGAACTTCACTCTTGCCACAACTCACTAGACCAAACACTATCTACCAATTGACAATCCACAGTAACCATGCCCAGCAACTAGGTGTAGTGCCCCCCAGATTTTTTGCACATCACAGTCATGTTGTGCAAAGTGGGACTAAGCATTTTCAGTTCTTTGACAAGATGCCTGAACCTGTACCATCTTCTGACACATTGCGTCCTCTCAAATGCTTGATTATTTCAGAGTTATGATACATTTGTGCATCCTGTGAATATCTCATGTGTGCCCCTCAGTGAAACATGTTGGGACACTAGCTGGTTTTGTTGTTTGTTAATGAGCTAGCACATAATTTAACATGAACATCAGACATTAAATAGGTGACACAGTCATCTATAATCAAAAATTGTCTGAACAAATATCCAGTCAGATTGTTATAAGATTTCACAATGATGCAAAGGTGGGAAACCCATTTTAAATGTTCAGAAATGTAAAGCTCTACATTTCACAAAATGGGAAAGGGTAGTATCTTCTGAGTTCAATATAGATGTCACAACTGGACTCAATCAACTCATACAGTGTGTAACAATTTGTGGAGATATGAAATAGAATGATCACATAGGCTAAGTTGTAGGTAGAGCAAGTAGCACACTTCAGGTCACTGTTGGAATATCTTAGAAATTCAATCTGTTTACAAAGGAGTTTGCTTACAAAACACTTGTTTGACCATGCTAGAGTATTGCAAAAGCGTGTTTGACCCAAACCAAATAGGACTAACAGTGCTACTGAATATGTACAAAGAACAGCAGCATAAACGGTTCCATATTTGTTTCAGGTATAAATTTGAATTTAGACACCACATAGCCTGTGATAGCCTACTTACAAACTTCCTGACAGATTAAAACTGTGTGCCAGACTGAATTCTTTGCCTTTTGTGGGCATGTGATTTACCAATGGATCTATCCAAGCAGGACTCATGAACCATCCACACAGTTTCAGCGGGTAAGGTCCCAGATTTGAGCCTCAACATCTATACACAGTTTTAATCTGCCAGGGCGTTTCAAATCAGTGAACACTCCACTGTAATGTGAAAATTTATTCAGGGAACAATCTCTACAAATTTTCACAAACTAATGTAAAATTAGTGAGCTATGCTTATAGTATAACCCCTTACATATCCTTCCCATACTGGCCACGTAGAGAAGATTTGACTAATTACAGCAAACACACATGCTTTCAAGCAGACATTTCTTCTACAGTCCATACAAAAATAGAAGAAATGCTGATAAATAGTACAGTGAAAAATAACCTTGCCATGCACTTTCCTTAATTTAGTAAGCATCTCAGACAGAGGTCAGCTGTATTAATTTGTGCTCATTTTTAAGGAAGGGAGAAGAAAGGCTAGGTGTTCCGTAATGTCATTAGGAAGTCATAAGAGGCAGATCAGTAAGTGAGATAGAAAGAGGGTGGGGAAGGTTACTGGTCATATCCAAGTATTCCTCATAACTGATTCAGGAGACACTGAAAACTGGTATGTGGATAGCCAAGCAGGGATTTGAACCCCTTATCTTCAGAATGCACATCCAATGCCTTAACCACTGCCCCAACTCAGTCAGCCTCATTTCTAAGCCAACCTAGTACTTCCCTGGACTGAAACTGTCTGGAACTGATAAAAGTTGCTACCATAGTATTGAGCTCCTTGTGTCAAATTATCAGAAAATGATACACACTGGAGAATCCATAACTGTAGCATTTTTTGGTGATTGGTGTGAAATGTCCTTTTGAAGTTAGTAAAATACCTGTGTCTGGAAGTTTTTTGTCACAAGCTTCAGACTAAGAACTAATAATTCTTGTGTTGCATCAGCAGTAGTTTTCTTTCCTTGGAAGCCAAACTTTTAGATTAATGTCACTTGGTTGTTGTTTTCCTCTACCAGTGTTCCTATTAATGATTTGCCACATGCATTTGCTTTTATTTTATGATTGCTTGAGGAGGTTATCATTTGTAGCTTTTTGGGTGCACTAGCTAAATTCATAAATACCTTTTTATTTCCTTTTACCAACACTAAAATAATAGCTTCACATTGTAATGGTGCACCCTCCTCTGACATTACCTTTTTTTATAGAAATATTTGATACCATTTATACTATCAATTCTTGTTTAGGTGAACATTATCTCAGTTAACTAAAAGAATTTCATATGATTCTGTATATAATGTATTATATTTCAGGCTAAAACGTATAAAAAGAAATTAGTGTGTTACAACCAATATGTACTAACAGTTAAAATTACTCTTCTTTAAAAATATTTGGAATTACGGCTTATCTGGCATACTTGAAAGTCATATTATTAATTGCACAATCATATACAGATACAAGCAGGTGTCTGTATATGTGTGGATGGACATGTGTGTGTGTGCGAGTGTATACCCGTCCTTTTTTCTCCCTAAGGTAAGCCTTTCCGCTCCCGGGATTGGAATGACTCCTTACTCTCTCCCTTAAAACCCACATACTTTCGTCTTTCCCTCTCCTTCTCTCTTTCCTGACAAAGCAACCGTTGGTTGTGAAAGCTTGAATTTTGTGTGTATGTTTGTGTTTGTTTGTGTGTCTATCGACCTGCCAGTGTTTTCGTTTGGTAAGTCACATCATCTTTGTTTTTAGATATATTTTTCCCACGTGGAATGTTTCCCTCTATTATATTCATATCAGTAAGAAAGTATGAAACACATGTGAGACAAAGCTGATGTATAAAGCAAATAAAACCCAGAGAGAACTAAATGAAAAAGTTAAAATTATTGACAAGTATGGGCCTACAAAAAATGGGGCATTTGAGATCCCATTAAAAAAGTTTGTTGGCACACACAACCAAAAAAGGAAGAGTCCCATTAAAAATGGGATGTCCGGTCACCATACTCTATATACTGCCAAATGAAGTACAAGTATAATCATCTAGTACTGTAACTCACCATATAGTGGAGATGCTGAATCGCGATAGGCACATAAAAAGATTCACACAATCAAAGCTTTCGGCCATTAAGGCCTTTGTCAGCAGTAGACACACGTATGCGGAAAGGAGAGAAATAAAAGAAATTAAAAGACTGGGTGTGGTGGTGAAATGATGGCTGTATAGTGCTGGAATGGGAACAGGGAGGAGGCTGGATGGGTGAGGACTGACTAATGAAGGTTGAGGCTAGGAGGGTTATAGGAACGTAGGATGTATTGCAGGGAAAGTTCCCACCTGCACAATTAAGAAAAGTGGTGTTGGTGGGAAGGCTCCATATGGCACAGGCTGTGAAGCAGTCATTGAGATGAGGGATATCATGTTTGGCAGCGTGTTCAGCAACAGTGTGGTCCACTTGTTTTTTGGCCACAGTTTGTCGGTGGCCGTTCATGCGGACAGACAGCTTGTTGGTTGTCATGCCTACATAGAATGCAGCACAGTGGTTGCAGCTTAGCTTGTGAATCACATGACTGGTTTCACAGGTAGCCCTGCCTTTGGTGGGATAGCTGATGTTAGTGACCGGAGGTCTCAGCATCTCCGCTATATGGTGAATAGCAACTTTCCTTCTCTCGTATTGTTACATTCCATCCTGGACTTTCCATCATCTAGTGTTGTAACTGCACTGGAGACACACAATAAGTAAAACTTCTTTTATTGCTACCGGTTCTATCTTGCAGTTTTGATGTTGTTCATGTTTTTATTTTCATTCCATTGTATCTGCGATACTATGAGTTCCGATAACTTTATGCATTAACAAAGAATGTTCTGAGATCGTAAGTGGGCCATCAGAGAAAATTTATCTGTTAGATCAAAGAATGTTATGTTTGCTGCTGTTTAAGGGTTTTCAACTTCAAATACAGCCATCCCAGTACACTTAAACTAATGTGCACAAGTTAAGCATAGTAGGGGGAGTCAGAAGAGAGAAAAGGTAACAGTCATTTTAAATAAGTGTTCAGATTTGCCAGGGTGTCTTAATTATGTTGTTTGTATTGGAAAGATGTGCTCCTTGTATAGAATAAGTACACAATTAAAAAAAGAAATAGTGTCTTGACATATGTGCAGCTCTGTTTTGGACAGAGAATAAGCTCATTTACAACATAATGGTGTGTGCCTTGGATCTTTATGGTACCACTATTATTTGCTATCTTTCTAATTCTGTTCATCGATGTTATCTGACAAACAACCGCAGTTAGTTAGCCTGCATATTGACTCCTTTTTCTCATTTTCCTACAATGTTCCAATTCAATCAATCTTTGATTGAAAACAAGAGCAGATAATTCAGTAGAATTATATCACAACTTCATGTAAGCACTAAATACGCTTTCACTCCAGAGTCTAAAGTATCAGAGCTAGTTGAACTAAATTTTTTAGCTCGTACATCATCTTCACCTCTGTTGACACTGCTCTCCACACCCAGCAAAATTCCTTCTAATATTTACTGGGCTGTATGTTGTAATCTTGTCCTCCCACACATCACCATCAAATTAAAAGTCTCTTCATTATTTTCAAAAGCTTTGAGAGGCGTCTTTACAATTTCCACTTCTATCACACCACAAATTACATTATTAGTGACGCAATCAAAAACACATCTGATTCCATCAGAGGCATGCCCACTACTCCCTACATTCTGTGGTACTCACAATATTCCAGAGAGTTTACAGAGTAAAAGAGTTTACAAATTTTCTTAACGAAAGAAAGATCTTCGTTAAACTTCATCATTATTTTGTAAATGAGTCAAGAAATAAATTTATTAATTATCATCAGATTGTGCAATTAATAATATGACTTTCAAGTATGCCAGATAAGCCGTAATTCCAAATATTTTTAAAGAAGAGTAATTTTAACTGTTAGTACATATTGGTTGTAACACACTAATTTCTTTTTATACGTTTTAGCCTGAAATATAATACATTATATACAGAATCATATGAAATTCTTTTAGTTAACTGAGATAATGTTCACCTAAACAAGAATTGATAGTATAAATGGTATCAAATATTTCTATAAAAAAAGGTAATGTCAGAGGAGGGTGCGCCATTACAATGTGAAGCTATTATTTTAGTGTTGGTAAAAGGAAATAAAAAGGTATTTATGAATTTAGCTAGTGCACCCAAAAAGCTACAAATGATAACCTCCTCAAGCAATCATAAAATAAAAGCAAATGCATGTGGCAAATCATTAATAGGAACACTGGTAGAGGAAAACAACAACCAAGTGACATTAATCTAAAAGTTTGGCTTCCAAGGAAAGAAAACTACTGCTGATGCAACACAAGAATTATTAGTTCTTAGTCTGAAGCTTGTGACAAAAAACTTCCAGACACAGGTATTTTACTAACTTCAAAAGGACATTTCACACGGTTAATCATAGCATATTGCTGCAAAAGATGTATTTCTATGCAATAATAGTAACCGCAGGTGACTGGTTTTAAAGCTATCTGAAAGATCGACATGAGTACGTTGAAGTAAATCAAATCAAGCCCTCAGGAACAGCCACCACTACAAATACTTCCACATAATCCATACATCAAGGCATTCCCCAAGGCAGCCTTAGGCCCCTTTTTGTTTTTACATTACATAAAAGATCTTCCACATAGCCCATCAGACACCAAAACCCTTCTGTTTGCCAATGACACCACTATTCTCATATCTGCTACAGAAGAGACTCTCCAGTTTGCTGTAGATATAACCACAGATCAATTAAACTCATTGCTTAAAGATAAGCCAATACATACTAGAAATATTACATGTCACTAAAAAAAGCATTAACAAACTTGACAGAACTATGGATTGCCACTATCGTGGCACAAGATCAAAAACCTCTTTACAACTAATTCCCCACTCAACAAACTTGTACTGTAATGGTGTTAAATGTACGAGAATAAAATTATACACTCACCAAGCAACATCAATAAAAGAAATTCAGAAATAAATTTAAAACGAGTGTAAAACCTCTCTTAATAAAACACTATTTTTGCACCACTTGGGAATTTTTGTACTCTGACTTGTCCTAATAAACAAAAGAATATTAAAAATTTCATCATTTCAGCCATTTTCATGCACATCTTATGCTATCTGTAGAAATAAAAGTAAAAAATGCTAATGTTTGAGTATATAAGTCACTGTTCATGCAGCCCATAAGAAAATAAGATAGTAAACTATACGAAGTTGTACCTATTAGAACCTGTGTTATAAAGGTAAAATGCCACTATCAGTATTATAATGTTGCTGACTGCTGTTTGTAAACAGCCTTTGGTAAAATTTTGTCAAAATTCTGTATAATATTCATGTTGTATCTGTTGTAATATGTATTTTTGTGCCGACAGCCCATGTAATGTCTATTTTTGTACTGAATTATTCCATACTAACTGTACAAGCTACCATACTTATTTGACCCATGGGACAAATAACAATAAATAAAATAGCTGTCGCATTGCAGCTAGTAAGTCTCCTTGGCCCTTGAGCTATAACAAGACAGGAGAGTGAAAGTACACATTGACAGTAGAGGTATGGAGAGAAAACTTTCCACTATCTTGCGCAGTGCTGGCAACTCTGGTGCGAGCTTCGTATTGATCTTTTCTGTTTGTTTTTTTTTTATGATAGAAATGATGCACAGAAGTAACAAGGTTTTGTGAAAGGTTGTTATAGACATTAATGTTCAAACACTGTGCTTATCTGTAGTGACAAATACAAATTACCTAAACAGTGTTAGATCTCATAGAATAACAGGAGCCAACCCATGACCAAATGTTTTCAATTGTAGAAAGATCTGGAGAACATAATTGCCAGGCAAACAGTCAAACACTCTCTGTATCAAGGAAGGTCAGAATAGCACAAGAACATGCATCTTTGTATTACCTTGCTGAAAAATAATGTCATGGAAATCATGAGGATAGGGCACAGCCACCGGCCTCAACAAATCAGAAACGTAACAGCTGCTGTCAAAATTACTGGCTATGTGTACAAGAGAAAATCATGTTGCATACCCAATGGCACCTATTCCATCACACCAGATACTGGGCTCTATGATGATGATGAATGCAATCTCATAACATTCATCCTCATCAGAACCTCAACATATGGATACATCCATCATGGTGTTGTACACAGGACTGTGTAGAGAAGCAGCCTACTCATGCCTTATAAAATTCACATAAGTCTTTCCATTATGTGCCAGCCAGTCCACTGTAACTAGCTCTGATGTCATAAATGAAGTGGGCACTAGGAATTCTAATTACAGGCTTCACGTTTTGCTAATCACTTTCTGGTTGCCAATATTGTAGTTAGAGAGCCAGTGTTGAGAATGGCAAACAACAGCATTAAATAAATAATAGGAACATTAACAATTATTCCACCCACTGCCCCACAACTGGAAATCATCTGAAAACACAATACTGTGCCACTACTATGTCCGGTGTTGTTACCAGGTGTGACGCACCTCTTTATACCGCTGTGTCAAGGAAAGCACAACAATGGCTGCCATGCTGACAATTCATGGTGCTCCATACCATTATCACACTTCCCCTCTGTATATTTAACATTCAGCAAATAAGCTCATTTCCTAACTCAAGGAAGTGAAATGGCCGTATGATCCTTAATAACAATGCATCTGTCCTCTCAGGCACTAGTCATCTAGGGCCTTCGAGAACCTGAATGGCTTTGAGTATGACCTTCCTGAGCCTATCAATTTGATTTAATAATCACTTACCAGTCATGGGGTCTCAACCAAAATGAAAACAGTATCATATAACAATAAACCACAGTCTCAATAGGCAACAATTATGCTCCTTTCAAATTTTGATGGGTGCTGGTTGACATTTCTCCTTCCTACATGAGGCAGGATATGACCTTCTTACAATGAACCAACACTCAAATGCGATTTATGACTGAGAAACCTGAAACATCATCTTTCTTTATATACAGAATGTTGATGGTGTTACACCCACTTACATTGTGCTGTTGCACTGAAACGGTAACCATTTGTGTAATGAAGCATCCAGCACACTTTACCAATTTTACATTTGTTGCTTACTGCCTTCACAGTGGTGCAGCCACCAGTGTATTATGAGGCTGGAGACAACAGCATTTAGTTACTGGGTAGGATGCTACTTAGGAGATTGCTTACAAAACACCTGTGCAACCTATCCCAAAATATTACTGAAGTGTGTGTGACCCATACCAAACAAGATCAACAAGATTATTCAGTGTACACTGAGGTGACAAAAGTCATGGGCTAGCGATATGAACATATACAGATGGCAGTAGTATCACATATGTTGTTGTGCAAACTTCTTCGTCTCCAAGTACTTTCTGCGACCTACATCCTTCTGAATCTGCTTAGTGTATTCATCTCTTGGTCTCCCTCTACGCTTTTTACCCTCCACGTGCCCTCCAATACTAAATTGGTGATCCTTTGATGCCTCAGAACATGTCCTACCAACCGATCTCTTCTTCTAGCCAAGTTGTGCCACAAATTCCTCTTCTCTCCAATTCTATTCAGTACCTCCTAATTAGTTACATGGTCTACTCATCCAATATACAGCATTCTTCTGTAGCACCACATTTCGAAAGCTTCTATTCTCTTCTTGTCTAAACTATTTATCATCCACTTCCACTTCCATACATGTTTACACTCCACACAAATATTTTCAGAAAAGACTGCCTGACACTTAAATCTACACTCAGTGTTAGCAAATTTCTCTTCTTCAGAAATACTTTCCTTGCCATGGCCAGTCTACATTTGATATCCTCTCTACTTCAACCATCATTGGTTATTTTGCTCTTCAAATAGCAAAACTCATCTACTACTTTAAGTGTCTCATTTACTAACCTAATTCCTTCAACATCACTGGATTTAATTCAACTAGCCTACATTCCATTATCCTCATTTTGCTTTTCTTGATGTTCATCTTATATCCTCCTTTCAAGACACTGTCCATTCCGTTCAACTGCTCTTCCAGGTCCTTTGCTGTCTCACAGAATTACAATGTCATTAGCAAATCTCAAAGTTTTTATTTCTTCCATGGATTATAATTCCTACACCAAATTTTTCTTTTGTTTCCTTTACTGCTTGCTCAATATATAGATTGACTATCATCGGGGATAGGCTACAACCCTATCTCACTCCCTTCCCAAACACTGCTTCCCTTTCATGACCCTCGACTCTTATAACTGCCATCTGGTTTCTGTTCAAATTGTAAATAGCCTTTTGCTACCTGTATTTGACCCCTGCCACCTCCAGAGTTTGAAAGAGAGCATTCCAGTCAACATTGTCAAAAGCTTTCTCTAAGTCTACAAATGCAAGAAATTCCTAAATCTAACTTCTAAGATAAGTTGTAGGGTCAGTATGGCCTCAGGTGTTCCAACATTTCTACAAAATCCAAACTGATCTTCCCTGAGGTCGGCTTCTACCAGTTTTTCCATTCATCTGTAAAGAATTCGTGTTAGTATTCGTGACTTATTAAACTGATAGTCTGGTAATTTTCATGCCTGTCAACACCTGCTTTCGTTGGGATTGGAATTATTATATCATTCTTGAAGTCTGAGGGTGTTTCACCTTCATACATCTTGCTCACCAGATGGAAGAGTTTTGTCATGGGGCTATGTCATATATACAAGGTATAAAAGAGCAATGCATTGGTGAAGCTGTCATTTGTACTCAGGTGATCCATATGAAAAAGTTTCTATTGTGATTATGGCTGCACAGCAGGAATTAAAAGACTTAGAACACAGAATGTTAGTTAGAGTTAGACACATAGAACATTCAATTGAAGAAACTGTTAGGAAATTAAATATTCTGAGATCCAAAGAGTCAAGAGTGTGCTGAGAATACCAAATTTCCAACATGGACAATGCAGTGGCCAATGGCGTTTGCTTAATGACTGAGAGCAGAGCTTACAGCATGATATCACCTGCAGTGCCTCTCCTGGACTTGTGACCATATCGGTTGGACCATAGATGATTGTAAAACCATGATCTGGTCAGATGAGTCCCAATTTCACTTGGTAAGAACCAATGGTAAGTTCCAAGTGTGGCACGGACCCCATGAAGCCATGGACCCAGGTTGTCAACAAGGCATTGTACCAGCCGGTAGCAGCTCCATAATGGCATGTGGCGTGGTCTGCGTTCACATGGAATGGACTTGGTCCTCTGAACCAACTGAACCAATCGTTGACTAGAAATGGTTATGTTCAGCTACTTTGAGACCACTTGCGGTCATTCATGGAATTAATGTTCCCAATCAAAGGCAGCATTTTTTATGGATGGCAATGTGACATGTTACCAGGCCACAATTATTCGTGACTGGTTTGGAGGACATTTGTCAATGTGAGCACCCGACGTGAATCCCATCGAACATTTATTGAATATCATTGAGAGGTCAGTTCATATACAAAATCCTGCTTTGGCAACACCTTCTCAATTACAGATGGCTACAGAGGCAACATGGCTCAGTATTTCTACAGGGGACTTCCAACGACTTGTTGAACCCATGCCACATCACACTGCTGCACTACACTGGGCAAAAGCAGGTCCAACACAGTATTAACAGGTATCCCATGACTTTTGTCACCTCTCAGTGTGTACCAAGAGAGGCATCATGATTGGTTTGTTCACTCCCTGAAAAGTATCACATGGAAGCTGAAAAACTTGAACTGGCAGAAGGTTGAAAATAGACTTAATTAACTCTGTGAAAGCCTACTTACAGAGTTTTCAGGACCAGTACCAAGTGAAGAATCTTGGAATACAATACAGGCCCCCTACAATTGGTTTCATTGGGGCTACTAAGACAAGATTAGACTAATTACAGCAGACATAGACCCATTTAAGCAGTCATTCAACCTGTGCTCCAAACACAAATGGAAAGGGACAAAACTTTAATATGTGGTTCAATGGGACGTACCTTCTGCCATGCACCTCACAACAGTTTGCAGAATATGCTTGTAGATACAGAAATGGGAAATTGTCAAAAAATCCTTCTAATTATCTCCATAAATTGAAAATACATTGTGATTAAATTGATCATTTTCAAATTTAATATTCATTGTGTTCTTAATGATTACTGTTTCAGGTAGGTAGAAGACTCTTTCATTAGTATTTGTCATGAACTGTAATGTAGCTTTCTGTTAAGAAATTCATTTCTTGAACTTCATTTTCCTTTGCCTTTCTCTGCTGTTCTTGTTTCAATATGGAGTGATATTTCATCTGTGAACGTATCAAATAATTGCTACAACACTGAAATCTCCAAGGGATTCTTGAATTTTATTCTATTATTTGGATTCACAACAATGAAATAATGCAATTTATCAGGCATGGAAACCACATATTTTAAAAGGATCTTACCTTTTTGAACAGGAATGGTTCTGCATTGTATACAGGATTCAGGCCATTTCCTGTAACCTTGGACGTTCTGAACTCATCCCTGATTGTATCTGTTGGCAGACCATACATTTCCACTACTACATAAGTAGTAACTTTCTTGTCGGCCAGAAACTGACCAGATATGACCTGTAATGAACACTACTTAGAATTTAATGGAATTTCACAAGAGATTACAATATAATTATAATAATCAGAAACTGTAAATTTGAGGATAAAATATATAAAAATATCTGGCTACAAACTCATGGAAGCAGTAATGGTTACTGTGTGCAGAGAGAAAGAGAGAGAGAGAGAGAGAGAGAGTGTGGAGGGCGCTGAAGTGGTAAGGGGGTAAGAGGGAGGGGGGCGGGGGGAAGAACAGAGGCAGAGGCAGAGGCAGAGGCAGAGGCAGAGGGAGAGGTGGATGTGAGTGTATAAAGAGTGAAGTGAGGGACACAGACCCTGAGGGGGTGGAGATGGATGTAACACAGGAGCTAGCAGAGATAGAGGCTGGGGGACTGTGGGGTTGACAATTCCCACCTCTGTAAAGCAGAGATCCAATATTGGGGAGAAGGATCCAGATGGCATGGACTGTTAAGTAGCCATTGAAATCAAACATGTTGTGCTCAGCAGCATGCACCAGTGGGTTGTCAACTCTGCCCTCAGCCACAATTTGGCAGTGGCCATTCACTCAGATGGACAGATGATTGGTGGCTGTTAAAACACACACACACACACACACACACACACACACACACAGAGAGAGAGAGAGAGAGAGAGAGAGAGAGAGAGAGAGAGAGAGAGAGAGAGAGAGAGAGAGAGAGAGTGCAGAAGTAGATGGACAGATGATGGTTGTTAACACACACACACTGTGCAGAAGTTACAGAAAAGCTGGTATTAGAAATGACTGCTTTCATAGGTGGCCCTGGAGTGTTGGGACAGTGTAGAATGTAGTCATCCTGGACAATGTAGTCATTTGTGTGTGTGTGTTGGGGGGAGGTTGCAGGCATGCACGGTTTCAGTTAGCTCTGAAATAGACCATTGTTGTCCATAAGCTTAACAATGTGTCTAGTCTTGTTTATATACCTATTGACCTCCTAATGCCTCAACTGCATGGCAAATTGCTACCTTTACTTATTTTATTATTTGTATTCCTTCCGGGACTTTCCATTATTATATTCACATTGCCATGTGATTGTGATTCATCTTATTATCCCTTGTCATCCTTCATGGATTGTTGTTTTCAGTTCTACACCTGTTTCCTTGCTCTCTTATATAAATTAGGTATACTCTTTGCCCTGAAGATCTAAATTGAGGAGACCATCAAAGACACAGAACACTGTAAGACAAGAATACATAATACATATTCAAAAGAAAATGAGTTATGCTAGTGCCTCTCCCAAATATCCTAAATGAAAGGCTCCTGATATCACAAGCTCTCCTATTGTGAGAGTGATGCATATAAATGCAGTAATGAAACATTTGGAGAATGTACAGAGACAGGAACAGAACAACAGGTAGCAGGGAGGTGTCTACTTAAGTATTAGAGTTGATCCCAATAAAAATGCAAATATCTGAACACTCATTCCAGAAATTTTAGATAACACCTCAGGAGAAAGCCTCTCAAAAAACATTAACATGTGCAGGAATGATATACCAGCACTGAACAGAAAAATGAATCACTCCAAACGTCATATCAAGAGAGTCAGAGCATGTAGTGTACAACTTTGAAATAACAGTTTCCTGAAGATTAGTACTCACATTACGAACTAGTAATACTGAGTTATAGACAAGCAGTATGACAAAAGAAAATAAGAGCAACAAAAGAAAAAAAATGAAGAAAAAGAAGTAAAAACAAAAACATAGAACGTGAAAAATGTTTGAGGGTGCAGAGAAATAAGAGAGAGGCAGGATGAGGCAAACACTAGAAATTATAAATTAACCCTTAGCTTCCCAGCTCATTTTTTTGTCACACACTGTACCAGGTGTGGTATGACCACCATACCCATAAATGTAGCATTTACCTATTTTAGTGAAACAATTCAGTTTTTTATGTAAAGAGGTATGCTAATACCACACAAAAATATATTCAAATAAATTTAAAAGTTTATGTGGGGGAAAAAACGCATGTCAATAGAAAACTGCACAAAATGAACATAACATTAAATAAATAAGAACTCAACAACCCTGAACTCTAACTTTTACTTTTTGCTACATCTTTATTGTTTATTACACAAAAAACACAAGAAACTCCCACAAAACATTTTGAAAAATAAAAATTACACTAGTACATTTTATAAAGTTAATGGTATAGATAAAAAATCTACTCTTCAAGTGGTGGCAAGAGAACCTACATATGAAAGATATTACACTTCACAAGCTTTCGCAGCCAGTGCCTCCTTTTTCTGTCAGAAGGGTTGAAGGAAAAGGACTCAGGTTGGGGAAGCCTTACTGGACAGAATGAGTAGGAGAGATTGATTGTTGGGGACTCCACTGGATGAAACTTGAAAACCTGGGAGCTTTAAGGTGGAAAATATGGTAACATACGAGACAGAGATTATTGCCAAAAAATCATAAACGAGTTAATAAGAACAAAAAGCTAAATGTATTGTATGTGAAAGACATGGAAGGGGGAAAGAGAAACATAGATCGGTCAGAAAGTGGAAGATGTAGGAAACTGAAAGGAAATGAAGAAAGAAATAGTTACTGAGAAGAAATGAGAAATTAACATAAACTAAGACCAGGTGGTTGGCATGCACTGCAGTAGGATATTGTGTGCTGCCAGTACACACGCTCTGCCTATGCCCATTCATCCTAGCTGATAACTTAGTGGTATCGTGTGGGATGTAGAAGGCTGAACAGTGTTTACATTACAGCTGGTAAATGACCTGTGTTGTTTCACAGGTGGCTCTCCCTTTGACAGTATATGTCTTGCCAGTTACAGGACTGGTATAGGTGATGGTACGAGGGAGAATATGGCAAAACTTGCAGCGGGGACAGTCACATGTGTAGGAGTCATAAGGTGAGGAGATGGGTGCAGAAGAGCACAGGATCTGACAAGGATATTGTGGAGATTGGGAGGGCGACAAAAAATATTCTAGATGCAGGGAGCAGGAGGGGGAGGGGGGGGGGGGGGGGACAAAATCTCGGACAGAATTATCCTTATTTCAGGGCATGATTTTAGGAAGTTATAGCCTTGTTAAAGCAGCTGATTAATACATTCAAGACCAGTAGAGTATTGAGTGACAAGGATGGATCAGCTGTACCAAGACTGGATGCGATGGACCGGGAAACTTGCTTTTGAACTGGGCTGGTAAGATAATTACATCCATTTAAGGCTGAGGAGAGAATAGCGGTGTATTACTGTAAAGAATCTGCCTTGTGAACAAACGTGTTTACCTCAAATACCAAGGCTGTATGGGAGGGAACATTTGACAGAAAGGATGGCAATTGTGAGAATGTAAGTACTGTTCTCTGTTAGTAGGTTTAATGTGAACAGAAGTGTGTAATTTACATTAATTTCTTCAGTCTTAGCATTTCTTCTAGTAAATCTTTTTTTTCAGACCTCTTTAGGTTTCTATATCTTTCATTTTCTGACCTGTCTATTTTTCTCCATCCCCTCCCATATCTATCACGTAAAACACACTTAGCTTTTAGCTCTCATTAATTCATGTACAATGTTTTAGCAGTAATCTCTCTCTTGATATATTATCCTAACTTCAACCTTTAAGCTCTCATGTTTTCAAATTTTGTCTGATGCAGTCCCCAGCAATCAGTTTCCTTCTCATCCCATCTGGTAAATCCCCCTGACCTTGGCTTCTCAGCAAACTTCCTAAACTCTGCCCCCTTTCCCAAATGTCACCAGTCATTTTCCTTCACCCCTCGTCTTCCCCTTCAACCCTGCTGCCAGAAGGAAGAGCCACTGGCTTCGAAAGCTTGCAAATTATAATACCCGTTACACATGTGTTCTCCCGTCGTTGGGTGAGTCCTATATTTATCTATGCACTTACATTGTATTTTAAAAAACTGATTATTTTCACAAGCTGATACATCATCGCGAAAAAACACAGTGACCCATATATGTAATAAGTTTCCTTTAATTTCCGTCTATGGTCACAATTTTGTTCTGTTTGACAGTTTACCGGTTTTGGTCTTTAATGACTATCATCAGATCTGTCTCATAAAATCATGTGATGTGCATGTGATGTGATTTGTATGTATTTACGATGCTAGTGCTGATTCCGCATTTAATAGTTGACTATGCCACTATGGCTGCAGTGCATTAGGACTTTGATTTTTTGAGACAGATCTGATGATGGTCATTAAAGGCCGAAACCGGTAATCCATCAAACAGAACAAAATTGTGACCATAGACGGAAATTAAAGGAAACTTGAAACTGATTATTTTCGTTGGTATATTAATACTTTTTAGGTTTTCAATTTCCTTCTCAGAAGTTTTCTTTGCACTCACTGCAGATTTCTGTAGAGAACTCAAAGCAGATTGGCTTCTTGCAATAATGGGAAACATAAGACATCTTCCTCTTCTTCACTGGGTCGCAGAGGGAACATGTTTTGCATTTTTCTAATTGTTCTACAATGACTTCTGCTCTTGGTTCTGCTATACCAAAACACAGTAAATGAATGCACAACATTCACAGGGTATGTAAGTTTTGTTGACTCCCTTTTCCATCTGTGATGACACCAATGTGGTTGCAAGCTTCTTCAAAAAATTAAAATGGAAGACTTGGATACTGTCTTTGTAGGAAATGTGAAAAATAAACACATTCATCCCACTTACATCCAATGTGCAGAAAAACAATGCCATTAGCCATCAATTGGTATATCACACAGTTGAATACTTGGCATAGTTCTCATCTAGGGCATCAACACCACCTTTAGTGTGATTATAGTATGAAATAATTTCTGGTTTACCTATATTACCATCATTATGTTCATCATGGTCCATAGATCATATCAGAATCGTGACCCTATCATTTTTCAGTATAAATGAAACTAGACTAATGCATTTGCTGGAGAACCAACTTCCTTGCTTCTCACATATAAGAATTCTTTTGGAATTTCTATTTTTCAATGTGTATTAGCCCTCTTTATTTGTGACATGTTGCTAACTCTGATTTAAGCCAACCATCTGTGGTAATATTATGATCAGTCTCTTTAACTGAAGTAGCTAGTCTAATTGCAACCTGAATTAGTTTTTCGAACTTTTTCCTATTGAATTCATATTTTTTTTTCATCTGAATACCTTCCAGTGTAAGCATATGCATTAAACAAATTACCAGTGTGAGAGTCAGTAAAGCACACGACTTTTAAACCCTACATACATACTTTTTTCATAATGTACATTTTAAAGCTGCATTTAGAATGAAACAGTAACAGCATTTCATTGGTACATGAACATTCTAAAGTACCATACACCATTTGACAGCTGTCAACACAATATGTAAAAGTGTCTGACATTGGAGCTAAAGGATCATTTTGCTTGTGTTCAAAATATGTTGCAGGATCACTGAATCTCAAGCATGTTAGAAGTACACCAAATCAGTTTTTGGGTACCACGTGAAGTACCATCTGTGGCATTAAATGATTTGTACTTGTCTCTGTTGGACTTGAAAATAGCTGAATAAAATAGTAAACCAAAAAATGCTTTTCGTTCACATAAATCAGCTTCATACAAAACATTTGGATAATTTTCTGGATTTTATTTTTTTATTTTTACATTAGTCCATCTCAAAATGAAACTCAAATTATCAACAGTCATAAACCAGTTCCAAATAGTAAGAGGATCTGGATTATTACCTACTTGAGCAGGAGGTTACACTGTTGGCAAATGAATGGTGTTACACTGCCGTACACAAGAACACTTGAGAAGAGGCTTCAATGACCAGCAATATTTGCTTCAACCAAATATATTTCTAGTAGAATCTTAGTTACAGATTCAGTCTCTATATATTCTGTCTTCATCACTTTTATCACTTGTGTCATTCAAGGAATTCACAGGTGGCATGATCATTTGTTACATTCAAGGAATTCACAAGTGGCAAAACAAATTCTTCTTCTCATTCACACTGTTCTGATTCTGAATATTTTCACATTCAATTTCGTTGCCACCATCTGATCCAACATCACTTCCTACCCTGTCCTCAAATCATTTTAAAACAGTATCCTCAGAGTCTATAGTGCAAAAAGCAGACAAAGATCTGGCTACTAAATCCCATGTGCGGTCTCAGAGACCACTAGCATGAAAGGAGCAGTAATGGCATCGGTCCACATCATGTTCAAGCAGCTACTCCCATGTGCGGTCTCAGAGACCACTAGCATGAAAGGAGCAGTAATAGTATCGATCCACATCATGTTCAAGCACCTACTGACAAAGGAACCCATGGCAGGTTCATGAAAGAATAACTAGACAATGCTGTAACCTCCTACCCCACCCCCATGTATTAGCAACAGTGTAACAATGAATGCTAGTGGTCTTTGAGTCCACCTGTAATGATAAGAGTTAAACTAATAATATAACATAAATTACCAAAATTTTAAAAGAGACCCAGTTAAACTGAAAGAAACTGAGATGATGTAGGAAATGGAAGAATAGGTTAACAGAAGTACAATGAGGGAGGCTAGTGCATATGTATTACAGACTATCAATTTAATAAGTGTTGCAAAAAAACTGACATATTATTTAAGAAGAGTGGAAAAACTGGTAAGGCTGCTCTTAGGGAAGATCATTTTGGGTTCTGGAGAAATATAGGAATTCTGGCACTATGATTTATCTTAGACTGAAGCAAGGCAAGCCTAGGTTTATAACATTTGTAGATTTAGAGATAGCTTATGACACTGTTGACTGGATTACACTTTATGAAACTCAAAATGTACTAGGAATAAAATACAGGGAACAAAATGTGCAGAAATTAAACAGCAGTTATAAAAATCGAGGAGCTTGAAAGGAAAGCAATAGTTAAGAGAAGGGGAAGGGGGCGGGGGGGAGGGGGGGGGGGAGAGAGAGAGAGAGAGAGAGAGAGAGAGAGAGAGAGTTTTAGCTTATGCCTGATGTTATTTAATCTGTACACTGAGATAGTCTGTGACATTTTTTGGAGTGAAATTTAGATGATAAAGAGATGATACAAGAATAGAACTGAAGCTTTCGAAATGTGATGCTACAGAAGGATGCTGAAGATTAGATGGGTAGATCAAATAACAAACAACGTGGTACAAAACTGAATAGGGGGGAAAAGAGATTTATGGCACAACTTGACTAAAAGAAGAAACTGCTTCACAAAACACATCTTGAGGTATCAAGAAATCAAGAAACAGTAATGGAGCAAAGTATGGGGTGTAAAAATTGTATAGGAAGACCAAGGCTTGACTGCAGTAAGCATGTTCAACTGAGTCTAGGTCACAGAAGTTATGCTGAGTTGAAGAGGCTTTCGCGGGATGCGCTAGGAGGGCTTCAAGGCAGTCTTCGGACTGAAAATCACAATAATTTCATTTTGGATCCACAATCAATTAAAATGTAAAGAAGCTAGGACTCAGGTTCAAGTAAATAGTTCGTCAAGCTCTGCAAAAGCATTTAACTAACGGCAAGAGCACACCTAAGGTGTGATCTAGACAGGAGGTGATGGTGGTGGTGGTGGTGGTGGTGGTGGTGGTGGTGTTGGTGGTGGTGGGGGGGGGGGGGGAGGGGGGGTGCTCCTGTTGGTTCCATGAAAAGGGAAGTGATGAAGGTAACAAGGAATAATTTCTTAACAGACAAAACCCAGAACTACTGGGAAACTGTTTTTATTCACCACTACACATACTAATGCTACCACTTTAGAATGGATACACACCATTTAAAATGTACTTCATAGAGAGAGTGTTGTTTGTATGAGATTTGCACATATTACACGTTTTGCTGATCACCTTTCTAGCCAAGTGATTACCGTTGCCACATTTGGTGCGGATTGATGGAGATTCGATTCCCGGGACTTCCTCAGCTTTTTTCCTTGGGTAGGAAGACCTGGAATGGGGTCCATTCAGCCTCATGAAGTCAGATGAGAAGCTGCTTGGATAAAGAAGCATCATCATCATCATCAAGATTCATGTACTGGCAAGAGCAACTGATGACAACATGCTGATCATTTGTCCCACAGTCATAAATTGCTCCTCTTACTGACTTGTAGACAGCTGTTGGACATTGAAACAGGCCTACGGCCTAATCCCTGAGTGGTATTCATGATATGTTTTTACATATTTTGCTGTCAAGCATGTAATTTTCAGATACATGTGAATACTTTACACATTTTACTAGGGTTTGTTTGTTTTCTTTTTTTAATATGTATGTAGGCTGATACCACGAGCAAAATCACCGTGAAATGGAAGTAAAACGCTATGGGAGCCTTACAGTACCAAGAACAATCTTTTATTTTCTGATTCAAGGAGAATAGCTGTGAATGTGAAATAGTTTTGATATTTCATGACAAATGCCTTTGTGTGCACTTGCTAGTAATCAGCATCCATTATGAAGTCTAGTTTTCTTCAGACTCATATGGAATCAATAAAGCTGCTGATATAGAAAGACAGATCATCAATTTATTATGAGAAAATTGTACTTTCTTTCTCTGGAGAGGTCAAAGGAGGACAGGGGTGTGATGGGGTGAGTGGGGGGGGGGGGGGGGAGGAGGTGCTGCTGCTGGTTGCTGGATACAACCTCACCTAAGAGAATAATTAAAAAAAATAAAGAACCCACTCTGCATGTCAAGCGCCTTCTTACAAAACAATGGATCACTACAACAGGTAAAAAGTAAAGCACAAATATGCAAAAAACAGATGTTAATTGAACTACACTTAAACTACCAGAAGGCCACTGTGTAAGGCCTTTGTCATATACCATGGCAGAATATTATGCAGCAAAAAAACCACATGTCATGAGCATCTACAAAAATCACACAACACGTCCACCAAACTAGCATCTTTTGGCATTCACCTTCATTAGTCTGCAATTCACACTTAAGTGTTTGGCAGAAGGTTGGCCTTTTTTGTCTATGTTGGTAGACTAAGTGCTGGCATAGAGACGCAACCACGCCACCGCTGACCAGAGGGCCTCACTCAGTCATCCAGCCTGGTGTCTGTCAGTTTACTTGCAGAGCAGGTTTAGTTCATCACAGGCTATAACGGTACATAACCACCAGATATGTGACAATAGCAGGACTAGTTTACCTCAGCCAGAGTTGAACTTTACTAACAGCGAGAAACTAAAGTTTGTAATAGCAAAATTACCGATACTGACATTACATCAGTCTACAAGAGGACTATCACTGATGAGCTCGTACCACAAAACATTGACTCTATTCAGGTTAAGTAAATGTTTGCAGTTCATGTAAATAAAGAATCATATTAATATAATAGAGGGAAACATTCCACGTGGGAAAAATTATATATAAAAACAAAGATGAGGTGACTTACCGAACGAAAGCACTGGCAGGTCGATAGACACACAAACATTCACACAAAATTCAAGCTTTCGCAACAAACTGTTGCCTCATCAGGAAAGAGGGAAGGAGAGGGGAAGACGAAAGGAAGTGGGTTTTAAGGGAGTGGGTAAGGAGTCATTCCAATCCCGGGAGCGGAAAGACTTACCTTAGGGGGAAAAAAGGACAGGTATACACTCGCACTCACGCACATATCCATCCACACATGCAGACACAAGCAGACATATTGGTCTTTTAAATTAAATTATTAAAGAATTTCCTGAAACATTTTCATAAGGAATGGGAAAAAGTAATAACTTTGCAGCACTTGTTGCATTGAAAACAATGCACAGCCTAAATTTTTCCGGGCCCACCCCATTCCAATTGCTTTAAGAGCTAGAGTAGCCAGTGGATTGAAAGAATTGCAAGATAATGGTGTAATTGCTCAAGCTAGTCAGTGGGCAATTCCTCTCATTTTGTTGCCTAAGCCTTCTGGTCACATTCACATTTGTGATGACTTCAAGTCTATAGTCAACCCACAGGCAATAGCTGACACTTATCCATTACCTCACCCTCAGGAACCCATGGACAGGCTTGGTGCAGGACGTCACTTTTCTAACACACATTTGGCGATGCCTTCTTGCAAATTCCATTGGATGAATCTCAAAAAGTGTGACTTTTTTCAAACTGAACCACAGTACTGGGGTCATGTCATGAAGAGTCAGGGCGTGCACCCCCTCCAATCTCATTTGCTTGCAGTCCGTAACCTGCCTGTTCCTCACAATGTGTCTGTACTGCAGTCAGTACTAGGCAAAATGACATACCACATTCGGTTCATACCAAATGCCGCTCAGATCGCTGCTCCATTGCATCACTTGCGTCGAAACATGTACCTTTTGTGTGGATTAAAGACTGCCAAGATGCATTTCAGAAACTTAAAAATGCTTTGCTTAGTGACAGATGTTTAGTGCATTTTGAACATCCCAAGCTGGAAGTTTTACAAGTCGATGCTTCTTCCTACGGAATCGGTGCTGAGCTTTCGCACAGAATTGGTGCACAAGACAGATCCATTGCTTTTGCCTCAAAGTTGCTCACTCAAACTCAGTGCAACTATTCTCAAATAGAAAAAGAGGCCTCACTATTGTGTATGGTGTGACCAAATTCCATCACTATTTGTATGGTCGCAACAAATCACAATCCTTTGCAGCCCTTGTTTCGTCTGTCAAAGTCGGTTCCTGCATGCATTGCTCAAAAAATGCAACGTTGGAGTTTGTTGCTTTTGCAGTAACAGTATGAAATTGTGTACAGACCTATGGCAAAACATGGCAATGCAGATACCCTGTCTCACCTTCCAATTGGCCCAGACTCTGATTTTGCTGCATCTGCCGTATCTTGTTGCCAAATCGATGGGCAGGACTCTGAATTGCTGCAATCTTTTCCCTTGCACTACAGAAAAATTGCATAGGCCACGGAAGCTGACCCCCATCTCAAGATTTCATTGCATTACATTCAGACGTCTTGGCCTCTTTCATTGAACAGTATCCAGAACTCAGTTGTGAGCCGATATTTTGCACATCGGCATGACCTTTCAGTTAACAAGGTGTGATCTTAGTACAATCTGACGGTGGGCAATCACATGTGCTCATTCCCACAGTGTTGCAAAAGGATATGTTAAAACTGCTTGACCAAGGACATTGGAAAATTGTCTGCACTAAATAGATAGCATGTACTTGGCGGGGCATGGACGCCCACATTGAACATATGATGTCACAGTGTTGCACATGCGTGGAAAAACAATCTGCTCCACCATAGACATTCTCAGCTTGGCCTAAGACTCAATCCCCATGGCAACAAGTGCACATAGACTTTGCAGGACCATTTTGGAACACTCGTTGGCTCATAGTGGTAGACTTTTTTAGCAAGTTCCTATTTGCAGTGCTTAAGGCTTCTATCACATCACATTGCACCATTCAAGTGTTATCCTCCATATTTTGCACCGAAGGTTTGCTAGGATTACTTGTGTCAGACAATGGACCACAGTTCATGATTTTGAACAGTTTTTAACGAAATGGCATTTGTCATCTGATGAGTGCTCTGTTTCACCCCCAGTCCAACAGAGAAGCAGAACACTTCATACATACTTTTACACGACAGATGGCAAAGTTTCACACCATCCACACATGGGAACATGCGCTGCATCTCTTTCTTGCCTCCTATCGCTCCCACCCATGAGACAGACCATCAGCAGCAGAACGCCTACATGGCCACCACCATCAGACGCTGCTACACTTGCAACACACACCACAGCATCCAGTGCTGCTTTGTGACACACAATTTTTTCTCTTTTCAGAGTTTATGGCAACTGTGGGCACTGGGAAAGAGGCGTGATCCAGGAACACATTGGCTCTTTTGTGTACTTGATTGCAGGTCCCGATGGTTTGCAGCAGCACCATCAGAACCAAATCCATGTTTGTCATTTGCCCCATAATTCAGCTGCTTTTCTTCCCAAGATTCGCAGCCTCACAGGATCACACCTTCACAGCCGCCTGATGGTGCCACCAGGAGCGGATGGATGATGCGCTCTCACCTCTGCTGTCCCCGCTCGACGACCAGACGTGGACCCATCGTCGCCATCACTGTCATCGCCCCAAGACACTACCTCAGGCCTGGATAGGTGCCCAGGCAGCAATTTTCTGGAGGATATCCCTGTTGCCTCGCAAGCCAGATGTCAGGGTATGGTCAGGAGCACACCGTCCTCCACAGTTGGGAATACATCAACCTCCACATTCACAGCTCCCGGCCCATCTCTACGTGCAGCGTCCTGCCTCCCCCCCCCCCCCCAAAATTGTTGTTCACATCTATCGACATGACAATGGTGCAGCTTTTCAGAGGGGTGGAATGTGCTGACGTAAGCTGTCAGCGAAGGTGAAGTGCAAAGATCGATACAAGGTGCTGAATCAAGTGTGCTTATCACTAGAGAGGCCAGAGACACTCCCACAAGCAAAATGCCACCAATGCCCTCTCGACACAGCATGTATTTAGGCCACTGCTGCTGACTTGGGGGCCCACTCAGTCATCCAGTTTGACGTCTATCAGTTTGTAATGTCCCAACAGAAAATACCCTCTACCACGCACCAATTAATCATTGTCAATCAAACCATCCACATTCATTCACTTTGGAAAAGTATCTGATCTGATTTTCTCGTAACAAATGCGGCGACAGCTAGACGATGCCAAAGTATTTTCTAGCGCGTTTATTCTTTGAAATAACAGAGATGCATATATGCATTCTCCATGGTTGTTAGAGTGGTAACTAGGACAGCTTCTAGAGTATCCGAAATCACATTAGAAAACAAAAGGCTAACGTTTGAAAACGTTGAGCAAAATGTTAAGGCAGCATTCCAGAGTTTATCTGGCAAACAGGAAGAGAATTTGTTTGCAAAAGGACTTGAGGAGGTGCGACAGCAGTTAGGTGCTGATTTGGAGCATTGGAAACAAGCGATAGAAGAGTCGATGCGTGCTTCACAACAAAGCTCAGAACAAATGAATACAGGGCAGCAGCAGAAGTTGGCAGCGACTATAGAGGCAGTTACTGCCCATTCGCACACAATACCGACTGGTATAAGTAATTCAAACATTAATTTGCACAAGCTGGATGTTCGCGTGAATTCTTATCTAACGGAGATTACGAAACCCTTTGCCATGCTGAAGAAAAAATGATAAAGCATCGGCAATTCCAGATTTTTAACCCTGACAAAAGGGGGGGGGTCCATCCAATTGTTTTTATTCGAAGTTTCAGAGGAGTGCTACCCAGAAATTGGTCGGAGTGGCAGAAGATCAGTTTTGTTACAGGATATATACACGGTTCGGGGGCGATCTGGGCCTCGGACATGACCTCTGTTTGCTCGACATATGACGATTTTGAGAAGGCGTTTTTAGCAAAGTTCTGGTCATAAGGGGTACAGGAATGCCTGAGGCAGGAGGTGCTCTACCCAGAGCCTTTCTCCTTTTCGAAAGGAAGCCTTAGAAAGTATTTCGAAAAATATATAAATAAAACGAGATACTGGGACAGACCTATGCCTTTGCCGGACATAATAAACATACTGAAGGCAAGACTACCAACTAGCATCCGGAATCAATTGATTTACGGCAACGACAAAGACTTGGAGTTGTTCCTCATGACGTTAGACCATATAGATATTATCGAAGAGAACAACCAGAAAGCCTGTAATAACAGATTCCAATATAGGGAGATAGAACCTCCGCCAAACGGTAGGCAAGGTGGAAGTATGTGTTATACCAATGGCGATCAATCGACACTTAGAAGGAATGAACAGAGATTGTTAAATAATGGAGAAACCCCTCAAAATCTCAATAGTAATCCCGGCAATGGTCTTGCGAGGGGCTATTCAAGGAACAACAGGAACGGGAAAAGATACAATCCCATGTGGGGGAACGAAAGAAATTTCAGACCCCAAGCCTGGAATAATAACAATAATAGAGAGTGGAATCAACCGGGGGGAATGAATTCAAATAGCCAACATCAGTGGGGACGGACATCTACAAATCAACCGGTAATTACCGAAGTGACGGATGATGTCAACCAGCAGGCAAATCAAAATCCAACAAACTTGTAAGGACCCACTCGTGCCCTGGAGGAGCGGTCAACAATTGGTTGAGAGGCAACAGGATATGTGTACCCATGCTAACGTATAATGATGGACGATTACTGGCAGATGAAATGACCGAGGACTTATAACCACAAGATGAGGATAAGGAACAGGTGGCAGTAGCCGAAGTGCAAGTCATTATGGAGACCATACCTATAGTGGTGATTTTAAACACAGCTGCAACCACAAATGTTATTTCGGAGGCACTATTCAACAGGATCAGAAATATAAGACGAGTACCAATTTTTCCAGTTCAAAATTGCAGAATAATAGGCGCCGTTGGGGCTCGATCAGCTAATGTAAAGGTGCAGTCACTACTTGGTGTAGAATTCGGAAATGTAGCAATATTAAGCACATTCCTTGTTGTGAAAAATTTGGTGGTAGATTGCATTATCGGAGTCGACAGCCTACGTCAATACGGATGCAGAATAGATTTTAAAACAGGAAAAAATTGGTTGAATGTTAATAAACAAGAAATTGGGTTGGAGTTGCTGAGAAAAAAAAGCCTTACGAGGAAATATAATTGTGGGATCAGTGTGCAAGTAATCAGGACGGCCCAAAATTCTAAAGAGCACGTAATTAATGGGTTCCAAGTCAAAGAAGATTTTGGTCAATTAGTGTTTGAAAAGTTAAATGAATCCGACTGCATTATCGAAGATCAGAAGAAGCAGCTCAATGAATTATTATTAACGTATGAAAACGTTTTTGATGAAAGGCCAGGAGTTATTAAGGGATACATATGCCGTCTCTATGTTAAGCCGCACGAAACGTATTGTAGAACTTTCTATCCTGTTCCCTGGAGGTTAAGGGCTCAATTTCAAAAAGAAATAGAGCGCATGTTGAAATGGGGTTTGATTGAACCCTCTACAAGCCCATACTGCTCCCCATTGTTAGTCATGCCAAAAGCAAATGGGACTGTTAGACTGGTGCTCGATGCCAGAGAAATAAATAAAATCATAATTCCAGTGAGAACACATCCGGAAAACATAGACGAACTTATGCAACGGTTCCAGGATGTTCAATATTTGATGAGCATTGATTTGTGGAGCTCTTATTGGCAAGTCAAAATGGATGAGTCATCAAGGAAGTATACGGCTTTCATTTATTCCGGAAGAAGTTACCAATTTACTGTATTTCCTTTCAGACTCAACATTAGTGCCGGAATCTTTATAGCAGCTCTAGATTATGCACTAGGCCCAGAACTCAGAAGCAGGATAACAGTGTTTGTTGATGATTTGCTTATTGCATCGAAAACTTGGGAGGAGCATATTACCTTACTGAACCGAGTGTTGGACGTGTTCAAAACCATGGGAATAACTGCTAACCTACAGAAATCCCATTTTGCAGTAAACAGAATCAAGTTCCTGGGGCATATAATTGACGCAAAGGGAATTTTACCAACCAAGGAGAAGCTAATTGCGATTAGTAAGTTTCCAACACCCAGGAATAGGAGGCAATTAAAAGGGTTTATGGGCCTTGCCTCATTTTTTAGAAGATTCATAACAAATCAGGCGATGAACGCAGCAGCTCTAAATAATCTGTTGAAGAAGGATGTGCCCTGGCTCTGGACATTAGAGTATCAAGAAGCATTCGATGAGATAAAGAAGCAATTAGTAAATGCACCGCTTTTGTACCATCTGGACATGCAAGAAGAATTTTACTTGTCAACAGATTCTTCGAATGTGGGTATTAGAGCATGCCTTTTCCAAGTACGCAAGATAAATGGACAACTCACCTTCTGTCCTATTGCGTTTGCTAGTCGTGTTTTGTCCAACTGTGAATGAACTTACACGACGACAGAATTAGAGGCTCTTGCGGTCATCTGGGGATTTAAAAAATTTCATTATTATCTATATGGGTCAAAGACTATCGTATATTGCGATCATCAATCATTAACGTTTTTACAAATGTGTAAACGGTTACACCCCAGACTGGCTAGATGGACTCTCGCTCTGCAACAATACCAATTTAAGATCGTGCATGTCTCAGGACAGCAAAACATAATTGCTGATGCTCTATCAAGGTCACCACAGGGTTTGACCAAAGAGATTGAAGTAAATATTATCTCAGCATTCCCTGTATTGCTGCTGCAGGAAAATCCATATAAGATGTACTACGTCAATTTGTGCGCGCATATGGCACAGTTACAGAAAAGAGATGCTCAATGGGGAAGTGTCATTCAAAGGTTACAACAGCAACCTTCGGATCAGATGGCAAATTATTACAAGCTAGTAAATGGCATATTATTTTTCCGCTGTGGAAGGCCAAACAAAGTCCATTGGTGTGTTTGTATACTTGAGGCGCAGATAGAGAAACTCGTATGGTTCACCCATTTAACCTGGGGACATTTCGGTGCGACAAAATGTGCAAATAAGATAAGTGTTTACTGTTATTTTCCCAGTATAAAGCGCAGAGTGCATGAGGTCTTGAAGAAATGCATAATCTGTCAAAAAGCAAAGCCAGATTCAAAAGGGAGTAAGCACCCATTATGCTCTATAATAGTCCAAGAGCCAAAAGAATTAATTTCGTGCGATCTGTGTGGACCGTTACCTACTTCAAGAGGTGGTGTTAGATATGTGTTAGCATTTCTCGATGTGTGTATGAAATATGTAAAGCTATACCCGATAAAGTCAGCTACAGCCAAAGTAATTGTATTAAGATTGACAAGGGATTATCTTCCACATGTTGGTATACCTAAGGCGATAACAACAGACAATGCTAAGATATTCACGGGACTCCGATGGAAACAGGCTTTGTCTCAAGTCGGTGTGAAACACATACTAACATCATTTTACCACCCACAAGGCAATTTGGTTGAGAGAATTTTTAGAGAGTTCAATCGATTTATGAGGACCTATTGCCATAATAAGCAGACTGCGTGGGCAAATTATGTGGAAGAATTTGAGCAGATATACAACAACATGCCCCACTCCTCCACTGGATATACACCTCATGAATTGATGTTCGAGGCAAAAGAAGAAAACTTCTGGACTGAACATATGCCCAAAACTCAGGAAACTGAGATGCCTTGGGAAGAAAAAATAAGGCAAGCCATCATAAATATGACAAAAAAGGCTGATCAGAGAAAACAACAATATGACAAATTAATAAAAAGGGTACAGGCGTACCACGTCAGAGAGAAGGTACTAGTCAAAAGACATACCAAATCATCCTTAATAAAGAAGAGTATAAAGAAATGGGAGTTATTATATACTGGCCCATACATCATTCTACAAATTCTGAACCCTGGGGCTTATCTGTTAGCATACCCGGGATCCAACAAAATTAAAGGATTATTTTCCCATAACGACTTGAAAAAATTTAATGAAGATTAGAAGATAGGGAGGAATGGTGTTGCGAGTGACAGAGATGAACGCTCGAAAAAACATAAAAATAAACTCTGTGTGTTTAGTGTTAAAAAACTTGAAACTGAAATAATTAATCAGTGGCACAGATTGTAGAAATAGTGACTAACTATTACTATTGAGTGCTGCAAAGAAGACAGTGGAGATAGGCTTCACCTGTGTTTGGGTAAACATGGAACTTTAGCATTACTAATGTCATCAAGATTTATAAAGGATCTGAATGACCTTTAAGATGAAAGAAATGTTTCCCGGAAATGACGCTGCATAATCAAAAAAGGTTCCCAGTGAATGTTCATATATAATTTCAAGTGCACGCTTAGATGTGTAAACGTGTGAAGTGATGCGTTTAGGCAGTGAATCATGAGTGACGGTTAACGCAGCAAGGATAATTTCCCGCGCAAATCAATTGACGCCGGCGCGAGAGTTAGAATCGATATAGACGACACAGATATGCTTTGTAAGAGACTCGCATCAAACGTGAGGGGAAACTGATTGATGTTGAACTTCAAAAAAAAGTGTCATAATTAGACGTTAAGAGTTCTTGATTTATTGTCGAATGACAAAAGAAAGTAATATTCATAGAATTAGTAGTTATTTAATGGGTCTTGTTCACTATGGAATTTTGTTTGAAAATCCATTTCCATATATGTGCATGTATGAATGCCGGATGAATCAGAGAATAAATGAAAGAAGTGAATCCACATTCCTCACTACTAATAACTTTTACATTACAGCAATCAAGCGGAGAAATATATGTATTTAGGATAAAAATTTTATGAGTATAGATAAATGATATGACTTTTCAAGGAAATGATGGATTATGTCTTTGTATAAAATGAACCACACTTTCCATTATTCGATGATTTGAATCCAAAATCTACTGCAAGTTGCATGAATCCTTTAAATTACGAAGAACAAATCATTGACAGAAAATGTGTCAGAATTTTTGGACTTACAAGCACAAATGGTGATGCGAAGTCCAAAAGAAAATTCAAACTAGAGTAATTATTATGATGTTTTCGGCAACAGCATTAGTCAATGGATAAATGGAAACTTTAAGTCAATGGCTAAATTCCTTGGAGTACATCGTAAGAAAAAGGATGCATGAAGCCATAGGGATTTTGTTTTCAAAAAGGAGAATCTTGGACGGTGGAACCTAACCAGTTCTTTTACAGGAAGAGTTTCCCTTTGGGTCATTGCTAATTCTTTTGGAATAATTGTTGCATGTGAAATCTGGTATCCCTGTCCCTTCTACTCTTCCCATTGTGGGCCACGTAGAAGACCGACTACAAATGTGGACGTCTGGGACATGCAAGATCCGGGGGAGTTTCAGCATCGCAAGATCCTGGGAACAAGATTGTAAAAATAGAAACTCGAGTTATTTATTGTAAATTTTTTTTGCTAGAGGCACAAATCACTCTTCTCCAAATCATTATATAAATCAATCCCTATCTTTCCTTTAGAGATCAATTTCAAAATTATTTTTTCTCTTCTGTAGGCTTTCCTATGTTCTATGTACCGTAGGCTGGGGGTCTAGGCTTAAGAGGTTTTCCAAGGTTTCCCTGCTTAAGAAAGATCCCGAATGGGTAGACCCTGATAACAGTCTCATGAAAGATCATCTTCCTTGGTTGTGCACAGCAAACATAACAATTTGATGCACGTAAAAGCAATACAGCAGCGGTACCTGGCTCTTCATTTCTTCTGTTTCCAATGTTTATTTTCTTCGTCTGTCTTAAACATAATTAATCTTTTTCAGTCGGATGACTGACACTTATCACTTCCGGGTTACCCACACTAATAGATAGCTCGCGAAGTGTGTTCGGTAAATCAAAATTAGGCTCACAAACTTTGCTCGCTGCGAGGGGCATTGTAATGTCCCCACAGAAAATACCCTCTACCACGCACCAATTAATCATTGTCAATCAAACCATCCACACTCATTCACTTTGGAAAAGTATCTGATCTGATTTTCTCATAACATATGCGGCGACAGCTAGACGACGCCAAAGTATTTTCTAGCGCGTTTATTCTTTGAAATAACAGAGATGCATATATGCATTCTCCATGGTTGTTAGAGTGGTAACTAGGACAGCTTCTAGAGTATGGATTGAGGGATTGACGTGTTTCTGAGAGATACATATTCTGCTTTTCTTCTCGCTAAATTGAGCGAATTAACTTTTGTGCCACTAGCGGTTTGTTTGAATAGAAAGAGAGTGTAAACGGAAAATAATTAAGACGTGGAATCACTGGAGATTTGGACATGTAATGGAGATGGATTTAATACACAATTTCCTTCATAAATAAGGTTTGTGACTTTTTGTTCCGGAGTGAATGAACGAATGAGTTTTTCTGAACCATTTGATGATCATGTTGGCCCTGTAATTAGTGGGGAAGTTTCAGCTGTGTCGAAGAGAGCCTGCAATCACTGAGTCTGTGTTAAATCATCCAAAAAGGCTTCGTACACATCTGGAATTCGCAATCTTTCGTAAAAGGAACAAATCGTCCACACGATTGATTCTCCTGACTGAATACAGTGTTTAACAGTAATAATAAATGTAAAGATCTCTTACAGCAAGCCAGCCGCTGATTACCAAGACGCTCCACCAAAGATCCTATTTGGCTGATTTCACGTAATGAAATATTATATTAAAAACTGTACATAGATAAAGGAGAGAAAGAGAGAGAGCGAATGAAAATAGAGATAATACTAATAATCCTCCATTAGTCTAACTTCTCGCCTGTCTTATCATGGATCAGCCAAGACACGGGAGGCCCTTACATTACTGTATAGATTTATGTGTGAAGGTGAAAGGGTCTTAAAGGCAACAGATACACATCTATACAGACAAGACATTACACGAAGTTAGCGGCTAGCTGCATTCATCATCTATTCATAGAGGAAGAGACGACAACTTATTATCTTGTTAAAAGTTTACTCGCAGAGTGGGTTTAGTTCATCACAGGCTATGACAGTACACAGTGACAAGATTACTGACTATAGCTGGACTAGTCTACCTCAGCCATAATTGTACTTTAATAGCAGTGAGAAACTGAAGTTTGTAACATCAAGATTCCCGATATTGACATTACATTAGTCTGCAAGAGGACTATTATTGTTGAGCTTGTACCACAAAACATGGACTCTATCCAAGTTATGTAAATGTTTCCATTTCATTTAATAAAAAACCATATTAATACATGTGTGCATTTGTGTTGTAGAAAGAGCACACTGGTCACACATAACAATGTCCACTCCCTTCCTTCCTTGTGGCACAAGATTCCACAGACAGCAACAAAATTTTTTGTCATTCAAGGGTATTGAAATTTCATGAAAATATCTTGCCACAAAAAAGAGGGGTGGGGGTGGGGGGGAGGGGGTGGAGAGCAGTATTTTAATGATTGCCATCCAACCTCACTCATCATATTTGTGACACACTCTACCACTGTTTCATGATAATACAAACCTAGCTGCCTTTCTCAAGTTTTCAGTGCTCTCCATCAACATAGTCTGATAAGAATCCAATACTACACAGAAATATTCCAAAAGAGGACAGACAATCACAATGTAGACAGTCTTTTAGCATATTTACTGTGCCTTGTAAGTTTTCTGCCAACAACATGCACTCTTTGGTTCACCTTTTCCACAACATTCCATATGTTACACTTCCAACTTAACTTGTTTGTAACTGTAATCTGTAGATATTTAGTTGGACACCCTATAAATTTGTGTGATTTACTATGGAACCAAAGTTTAACATGGAGAGCTTGTGTAGCGTCCCATGGATTGCCTGCAGCACTGGCAAGGAAGATTACAGCTAGCAATTGCCTTCTTGCATAGGGCCTTTATGCTCATTTTATTTACTCTTTGTGCCTTTATTATTACCCATAAAGCACAATAATCAAAGTTCTTACGTTACACAATGCAAACTTATGTTCAATGCAAAAATAACTGTAGTTGAAGTTCAGCAACTTGAATCTCCCAGATATCATACTCTCCTCCATGTATCAGGATTCATTCATCCTACTTACAGAGATTAGTCCGGGTCCTTCAATTTAGATTTAGGTCCCTTTATGATTCTTTGAGTTGTTGGTTTGTATTTGTGTAGTATTTTTTGTAGTCTCTCAGCTTCCATCCTACTGATGTGCTCTTTTCATTTCCTTCTATATTCTTCTACTTTTTTCATTTAGAGATATTTACCCTAATTCTTCTCTTACTTGTCTATTTTGCTTTCAGTTCTGTCTTCTGTATCCTGAAACATGCCTGAGAAATCTCATCTCTCCTCTCTGGCTTCTTAGTGTGTTGTCTTTCATTTTCAACTAGGCTCTGCCTCCAAACAATACAATACAATTGGGACTGAAAATGACCCATAAAATTGTAGCAGTAACTCTTACTTTCCTCTCATTAATTTATTTAATACCACAATTAACTAAGGTAAAATCTCTATTTTATGTCAAAAATCAATTTTGCCTTCTTGTAAAAAGCAATGAATCCTATCAAATATCACATCCGTATCATCTGATCCTTTATTTTGTTATATCAACAAGTTGTATGGAGCACAGGTTCTTTGTAGATTATATGTTGCTTCTTGTAGGTTATTATTACTGTTAGCAATAATTACCTGCTCATTTGCAAATAACATTGCCATATTAATATGGATTTTTTAATGTAAAAAGCGTAAAGGGTTACTCTATTTATCCATTCCAAAAGGCTTTCACTTGAGTGGATGTTAAAAAGCACAGGTGATGAGCTCTCTCAATTTTGATTACATTTGCCTGCAATAGATACATACACACCTTTTATGACTTTCGATATCAATTATCTTGAAGAGCTCGTCTCTTTTAATGTGATCAAAAGCATGATTTATTGTATTCCCTACATTTTTAAATGACATGCCTCCCAAATATTTATTTGGTAAATTGTAGAGAGTCAAGTTTAGTTTCCAAGCCTTGAAAACTCATATAAATTTAAAGTAAATGAATAGTGATGTGAACTTATATCCTGATGACAAGTTTCTGAGAAAGTTCTGTTTACTTCACACTTCACAATAAAGGGTTTATTCTCTCGATTCACAATTTCAAGGCTGATAAGCTTGGTGATTAAAAGCATTTTTGTCCTGTTGTAATTATTTTTTCCTCATTAAAACCACTTTCTACCTTTACTTTAGTTCATACACCCCTGGCGATCTTACTTCCAAGGTAAGTAAAGGAATCCACCTCCTCTCAGAGTTTATACCCAATAGTAATTTCCAATTTAATTTGATCTCTCTTATGGATGATCCTTGCTATTATTATTATTATTATTATTAAGAAATATTTATTTTCTTATTCTGCCTATTCCTCACAAACTCATTCACCGCCACCACCACCACCACCACCACCACCCATCAAACATCTCAACCTCCAGTTGCCCAGGTTGCATCATAATGTTGCCTCCACATACTCTGTGTTCTCACCTAGCACAGTAATATTGTAAGAATGTCTGTTTGTTATACACTTTGACATTTATTTTGCCCCTTGCCTGGATTTTTTTACAGAATTTTTTTACGTATAAATAAGGCATTGTGGATGTCAGTGAACCATCTTGTTGTACACCAGCATGCTACCCTCTCCAGTCCATTCCATCATGCTCCACCACCATACTACCCTACTAACAATTTGTCACATAGAGAGAAAGAACTTGCAAGTGATATATATAAATGATAAACTGTAAAATGTCCTATTCTCTCAGTGAGAATGTGGAAGGAGGGTCCCTCATCACATAGCTGCACACTTCCTAAAATACTTGAAAGTCTGCACTGGAAATAATAAATCAGTGGACACTGGATGCTGAACATATATAAAGAAGGGCAGCATTAATGTTCACAGGTTTCCAGTATGAATACAGTGGGGTGTGCATGGATCTGAATCTTCCTGGCAGATTAAAAATTAGCTGGATCGAGACTAAAACCTCGGATCTTTTTGTCTTTTACAGACGAGGTAAAAGTGCAGGTTCGAGGCCCAGTGTGGCACACAGTTTTAATCCACAAGGAAGCTTCAGTTCACAGATTTGTTCGACCAATGGTCACAGATATGCTGGAAAACCTGAACTGATGGGTGCTTGAAGATAGATGGAAGGGCATGTATCACATACATCAAATACGGAGCTCAGAGTAAAGATGTGAGTTATTGCAATTAGTTTGTTAACATCGGGCAATATACTGGGGGACAGTATTACTCAATAGGTGCGGAGTCCACCTGCTGGACAGAATTTGTAATCTGTGTGGAGCAAGGGAGAATGAAGGAGCTCTGGTACCATGGAAGACCTCTGTCACCAAGAAAGATGAATAGGATTTATACAATTGATTATTGTTTTATACTGTTCATAGAATGTTAATGAGTTGTCTTTGAGACAACAATTATTAGTCCATTCTGGGAATAGTAACTTCCCATGTAACCATTTATGAAAGTTTGTGACAATGTACAGAGTTAATTGCAACCAGTCTACACTTTATTTAAGTAGATCAACACTGTTTTGTTTTATAGTCTTTTCACTTATAGAAATCAGCAAGGAAGAAAGAAGTTTGATACAGAGAATAGCTGGACCCTGGGATAAGGTAACTGCAAGGCTGAATCTCTACACCAATCTAATAGGGGAATGTTAAGGCTGCATGGAGTAATAGTTCTTGAACAGACATTGCCCAAGCAGTCAAAACATCGCCACATAAGCAATCATCAACTATTTCATAAACACACCATCTGGCGACCATATGGTTATGAGTGGAAAGTAGCAGAAAGAGAGAGAGAGAGAAGATGATGAAGAAGAAGAAGACTGAAGTGAAGAAATTCCATAATAAGTCAGCGAAGAGAAGACAGGTCGCTAATGGCAACAGGTATCATAAGCAACAACATCGATGTGCCTGGTCTAACAGCCTCCACCTAAACTGATAAAACATGCAGTGATAGATGACCTACCAAGATCCAGCACACAGCCAGCGATATCTGGCCAGCATGCAGCCATTGACAACAGATATATCATCAGAATGCAGTCTGCACCACTGTGACACCAGCAGGCAGTCTACAGCACTGCGATGCCAGCAGGCAATCTACGCCACTGTGATGCCAGGAGATAGTCTATACCAGCGTGATGCCAGCATGCAGTCTAAACCAATGCATTGTCATTACGCAATCGTTGGTGACCAGACCATCACCAGCATGCAGTACAACTATGGTGAGCTACACCAGTATTTCACTTCAAAATTGTTTTTGTGGGAGTAGTGCAGTGACTACATAATATTTGTGAGTTTGTTTACGCCAGAAATAACAAGGAAAATGTCAACAGAGTTTAATATGGAAATGTCATTATAAAAGCTGGAAGACATAGAGAGACAGCCAAAAGAAAAATTTTCGAAGATTGATAAGAGATTTGTACAAGTATTAGACAATCACGGTAAATTTCAAGACAGTATTAATGATAAGTTTGTGCAACTATGTCAGGACTTAGGAAATAAAGTTCAAGACACTTATGAGCAAGTAATGGGAAACCAAAACAGACCATGACAAGAATTAGAAATTCAGATTAAAGGCACTCTTGGGAAGTTCGAGGCGCATTTAGAACATAAGCTAGGTCAAAGACTCAATGTCTTAAAAGAAGAAATACATATCAAAGTCTTGAAAAAATGTGACTTAGTTCAGGAAGAGGTACATGAACATATTAAAGATACAGACATAGATAGTTTATGTAACTTTGCAGAAACAGAACGTAAGTTGGTAAAAGATCAGATATCAAGTGCACAAATGTGCAATGAAATTTTAGAACAGGGAAGCAATGATGGAGATTCCATACATTAGCATGAGAGACATTCAGGTTTGAGGAAAAAATACAAGCATTCTTAGATCAGAAATTTCTGGAGATCACACACTTTAGGATATGGGCAGCTTTCTGGGGATGAAGTCACTAACAACACCAATGAGTTTAAACAACTATGGGACAAATTCGCAAAAACTAGTAGGGAATTAACAGAAAGTCAAGTTAAAGATAAATCCTTTGATGCAACAAAACTATTAGAGGATTTAGAGTTGAGAAGTGGAATGAACTTTTACAAGCATTTTCCAAACCTTAAACCAGATGGAAACATACATCCAAGATATTTCTTGCTAGTGTTTTCAAGGTCATTAACACAAAAGTGGGAAGACTCTAGAAAAATTGACTTCAGTTTGAGTTATTTCCTAGGGGAAGCTGCTGACTGGGGAAATGCCCACTCGGAAGAGTTAACCTCATGGGACAATTTTCAGGAGAAGTTCAAGTGTAAACATTGGTCTAAAAAAATACAAGAGAAACTGACACTACAGTTCTTAGACCTGAAACATTTGGACAGTTCATGGAGTAGTTTTAAAAAGCATATAGAATGGCATTTAACATGAACCAGGTATTTAGGTAACCCAATAGATGGAGTACACCTTGCAAAGATATTGATAAGGCATTTACCATACTATGTAAGAAAGGATTTTTTATGTAGAGGTTAGTCTACCATGAATAAATTGTTGGAATTTGTTGAAACTCTAGATACAATGCATAACAAGTGCAATAATTCCAGTCACGAGGATATGTGCCAGGAGGCAGATAAATTTAATCCTAAATACCAGAAAAAAACAAGAGGTAATTACAGTCAGGTAATTAAACAACAAAGAAGCAGACTACAAAGTGTTGATACAAAAACATTTACAAACAGTGGCCTAAAGGAAGGTGCTAGAATAGTGGAGCCTTTTAAGACAAACCAAACAACAATAGTAACAGAAAACAATCAAACGTCCTAATCAGGGAGTCATGATTCAGTGTGTGTCCAGCTATGTGTAGGCCCATATGAAAAAAAGTTGGTTGTCTTTAGTGAGGTAACACCACTAAAAAATTGGCTACTTGCTGAAGAAGAGAAAGAAACAGGTATCGAGTTTACTACACGAATAGTTTCGGGAATGGTTGACAATCAGGAAGTGAGTGTGTACATAGATTCAGGAAGTGACATTTCTATTGTGTCTGTATCTTTCTTCGTAGTCTTAAAACATAAGAGAGTGTATCCAATACTGCTGGTTACTGGGGTACACATAATAGGAATAACTGGAAGCAAAGGCAGACAAATTAAGCATGAAGTGTGGTTACTGGTAGCATTAAACAGTTTTACATGTATGCATACATACTTAGTAGTGCCTTATGTAAATTTGTAGTTGTTATTAGGTATTGATTGGCTGATAAGTAATACTGGGTTTTTCAGCACTTGTATTAACATGTACTTATCAAGACCAATTATTTGTAGTATCATTTAAAAGAAGAATTACTGGTAATACCATGACGTATAACATTAGGCTTGTAGCAACGAGCAGCATGATGGATTTAGAGAACACTCTGGATACACAAAATACACTGCAGGAACTAACTAGGAAAGCTTATGAATCAGATATGTTAACTAGATTACAGAAAAATGATCTGTACCATATATTGATGAAGTATAGTAGTTTTTCTCAGATAAACCCACAGTTTTAAGATCAAAGATGACACCTTTTTTCTGTAAACCCTATCAGGTACCATTAAGTGTACAAACAGCAGTACAAGAGGAGATTAATAAAATGTTAGAAGGAGGAATAATAGAAAGGAGCTCTAGTGTATCCAATAAACCCTTGTTAGTAATGCATAAAGTGACGGGGTGAAATACGTCTAGTGTTGGATGCGTGTATTTTAAATAAGCACATAGAACCTTAAAGAGATTGACCAATCAGTACAGACAAAATATTGACAAAATTCGAGCAAGCAAAGTATTTTAATTCGATGCAACTCATGTCTAGGAACTGACGTGTCAAACTTGATCAGACTTCAAAGTAGTTTACTGCTTTTTTTAACACGTTTGTTTGTGTGGCCATCTTCCGCAGCAAGCATATAAATACTTGTTTTGCAAATCAAACTGCCTTTTCCTGCTGCTATTTATTTTATTTAATCCATATGTTTTTCACCTTCTACTGTTTTAAAGCATTATCAGTGGGATCTACAATGATATAGTTTTGTTAGTTATAGATTATCAAACAGTTCACTTCGTGATTTTGGGACAAACCACTCCACATTTGCAGAACACCTGAGAGAAAATGACCACAAACCAACCACTAGAGAAGATTACATGAGAATAATTAGAATCAACAATAAAAAGCACCTTCTGACCATGCAAGAAAATTACCACATACATAAAACCAAAGCAGAGGGAAAAATCCTGTTGAATGACCAAGTACATGTGCCAAACAATTCATTACTTACACTAATAGATAAAATAATAGAATAATATATTTTTCCCATGTGGAATGTTTCTTTCTATTATATTCAAATAATAGAATAATGTTTGCAAAAAGGATAAATACAAAAACAGTGTTCAATGTAGTAATAATAGAACCCAACATCTTTACACTCACTCATCCATGACCCCTCCCCAGAATATTGAAACGGAAAGTCAAAACAGCTGTTACCAAAGTTTCACCCACTCGCTAAATGCTAGCACAAACGCCACCCCCCTCCCCAAAAAAAAAGGCTCTATCCCCCCTTCTCTCTCTCACTCATACACACACACACACACACAGATGGTATAAACAGCATTAACAGAAGTTTGTAACGAACATTTACTTCGTTAGGTTGGCGACACATAGCTAAACATACCAAAGACAAGCGCAATATATATGCTGTGAAAAGAAGCGTACGACAAAATAGTTGTATCGAGTGACAGAAGAACGATAGACCACCACAAAAAAAAGTGACAAACATGCTGAACAGTGTGTGGATGCCGAAAACACGAAGAGGTGAATATAGAACAGTGATAAAAGTGGTAGTGCGACCTCCAGACCAGATGTGAGGAAACGCAATTCAGCAAATCATAAGTAATTACATTTTTTACAAAAAATCGTCAAGTGAACTGTTTGATAATCTATAACTAACAAAACTGTATCATTATGATGCCTTAAAACAGTAGAAGGCGAAATGCCTATGGATTAAATAAAATAAATAGCAGCAGGAAAAGGCAGTTTGATTTGCAAAAAAGTATTTATATGCCTGCTGCGGAAGATGGCCACACAAACAAACATGTTATTCACGCCATGCCAGGCATTTCCAAGTGGCCTATACCAGAAATTCAGAAGACTTCATCTGAACGTCCATAAAACCATACAACACATAAAATTCAACAACATATGCAAATGTAATGATCTTGTACCTAAATATATCAATGTAAAGATTAAAAACAGTTCACCCAGCACCCAAAAAGCAATGCGTGCTGCTCAGAAAGTATGGTTAAAATATGAGATCAAATACCTATACTCTAAAAAACAAGATTTAAATTATGAGTTGTATATGACACATTTACAACTTGCAGACACCATAAATAAGATGACAGTTTTCTCCCATCTGGTCAACAAGGTCGAAAAGCACACAAAAACTGCTTTACAAAGAATGGAAACAGTTCATAGAAGAAAAATCAACCAACTCAAAAAACTTCAGCCACAACATAACACCTTTGCACACAGCCATGAAAAACACACACAAATTCTACCCAAGATTAGTGAACCTTACAGACACACAGTTAAGCAATAAAGGAAGACAGCTGCTGGAAAAAGGATTAAAATACAACGTAAATTCAGAAATAGATGAAAATTACTTAGAAAATCTAATTATAGAAGAAGAAAGTGTTTTGACAAGGTAAGACAGAAATGAAAATAGCAGTGTCAACATTGGATTAACTAGAGAACTAGTAAATAAAGAAATCCAGAATATAATAACCAGTATGAAAACACAAACAACAACAAAAACACAGAAGGTGCAACACTCAAAAAACATAGGAGAAAACTTCAAAATGAAAATGTTATGATTTCAAAAGCAGACAAGGGGAACACAAGAGGACTGATAGACAAAGAACAATACATTGAAAAAACACAAGAATTCATCTCACAGAATAACATTACAAAATTAAAATCAGACCCAACAAACAGATTCCAGACAAAAGTAAAAAACACTCTGAAAAATACTGACATCATACTGGATAACACAGAGAAAAGGAAATTGATGCAGATCAGTCCCACTGCACTATGATGTCTCAAAACAGTAGAAGGCGAAACGCATATGGATTAAATAAAATAAATAGCAGCAGGAAAAGGCAGTTTGATTTGCAAAACTGCTTTTTTTGTTTGAGGGTAAGTCATACCAATTTAGAGTGTTACATTGTGGATTAAATATCTTAGTGTCAGTATTCATAAGAGCCTTGGGTGCAGCACTGGGTAAGGATTTATTGAGAGAAATAATCTGTGTTGATGACATACTCCTAGACATGGGAAGAACACTGTGATTTATTGGATAGAACATTAAAAATGTTCTTCGATAAAGGAAGCACTATAAGAATGTTGAAATCGATTTTTGGGAGAGAAGAACTTAAGTTTCTTGGTCACTTGCTGAGAATGAATGGAATAAAAGCAGATCCAGACAGGATAACAGCCATGAAATAATATTCAGAACCTAAAAGTACAAAACAACTGAAAGTATTTCTGAGACTAGCAGGATTCTATAGAAAATATATTTGAGGTCAACCTATGACTAATCCTAAGTTACTGAACTTACAGAAGGCAAAAACTAAATGGATTTGGGGAGACAAAGAGTGTAAGGCCTTTAATGAGATTAAAGTAGCTCTAGTAGAGGCACCCATTTTAAAACACCCACATCTACATCTACGTGATTACTCTGCTATTCACAATAAAGTGCCTGGCAGGGGGCTCAATGAACCACAGATGGAGAGACCTTTTATGTTAGTACTGACACCTCAGAGTATGGAACAGCATGCGAGGGTTTTTTTTTTTTTTTTTTTAAGGGAGAATGGGACAATAGTATTATGGAAGAACATAATATAATAGCTTTTGTGAGCCAAGCTCTAAACATGAGGTGAACTACACAGCAACAGAGAAAAAAATACTTGCTATAGTGTGGAGTATAAAAAAATTCCCAACTCCAATTTGGAGATCTAAAATATTTGTGTCTACTGATCACCAAGCACTAGCATTCCTTATGGAATGTTGACTACTACACAGCAGGTTAATGCATTTGGATACTATTTTTGCAGGAATATCAAATTGAAATTATGTATATAATGGGTTCACAAAATGTAGTTCCTGACTCGTTATCATGTTTGTCAATGGGCATGAATGATTTGGTAAGAAGGGAAGGTCCTGGAGTTACCGTCAACATTAATTTTTTATCAATAAGTTGTACTAATAATGAAGTAAGAAACCTAGCCTTAAGAATAAAGAAGGAAATCACTGATGATCCGTATTTTGGGGATAAGTGGAAAACTTAGACCAAGGAGAGACAATTGATACTGGTATGTTAGAATGGATTATGGTAAATCATGTTTTGTTTTGGAGAGTACAGAAAATTACACTCTATTGGAGACTGTGTATACAGAAATCTGTAGAACTTGATTTAATTACGTTTATTCTTCAAGGCTATGGACACTTTGGGATACGAAAATGTGTTCAACGTATGGTAAAATCTTACTATTTTAAGAATTTGAGTAAAAAAGTACTGTCTATACTATGTACATGTGAAACCTGCCAAAAGATGAAAGACAACAATCTAGCTATACATATACATAACTTATACATAGGTTATGCATGATAATACCTAAAGCCTTACATGACCTAATGGCTCCTGATTTCTTTGGCCAACTGCCAACGAGTAAAGGGGGGAAACATATATCTGTACTATTGGAGTGCTGTTCTAAATATGTTAAATTCTATTCTATTTAGCATGCCAACACAGAGATGATTAGATGGCTATGGAAATCTACATCTACATGGTTACTCTGCAATTCATACTTAAATGCCTGACCCTGCAATTCATACTTAAATGCCTGGCAGACATTTCATCGAACCATTTTGATACTACTTCTCTATGATTCCACTCTCAAATGGCGCATAGGAAAAAAGAACGCCGGCCGTGGTGGTCTAGCGGTTGTAGGTGCTCAGTCCGGAACCGCGCGACCGCTACGGTCACAGGTTCAAATCCTGCCTCGGGCGTGGATGTGTGTGATGTCCTTAGGTTAGTTAGGTTTAAGTAGTTTCTAAGTTCTAGGCGACTGATGACGACAGATGTTAAGTCCCATAGTGCTCAGAGCCATTTGAACCATTTTTTTTTTTTGAAAAGGAACACCTAAACGTTTCCGTTTGAGCTCTGATTTCTCTTATTGTATTATAATGACCATTTCTCCCTACGTAGGTGGGTGTCAACAAAATATTTTTGCATTCAGAAGAGAAAGTTGGTGATTGAAATTTTGTGAATAGATCTCATCGCAAAGAAAACTGCCTTTGTTTCAGTGACTGCCACCCCAACTCGCATATCATATCAGTGACACTGTCATCCCTATTCCACGATAACACAAAACAAGCTGCCCTTCTTTGCACTTTTTCGATGTCCTCCGTCAATCCTACCTGGTAAGGATCCCACACCACGCAAAAAATATTCCAGCAGATGACGGACAAGTGTAATGTAGGCTGTCTCTTTAGTGGGTTTGTCGCACCTTCTAAGTATTCTGCCAACAAAGCACAGTCTTTGTTTCGCATATCATATCAGTGACACTGTCATCCCTATTCCACGATAACACAAAACAAGCTGCCCTTCTTTGCACTTTTTCGATGTCCTCCGTCAATCCTACCTGGTAAGGATCCCACACCACGCAAAAAATATTCCAGCAGATGACGGACAAGTGTAATGTAGGCTGTCTCTTTAGTGGGTTTGTCGCACCTTCTAAGTATTCTGCCAACAAAGCACAGTCTTTGTTTCGCTTTCCCCACAATGTTATCAATGTGGTCTTTCCAATTTATGTTGCTTGTAATTGTTATTCCTAGGTATTTAGTTGAATTGACAGCCCTTAGTTTTGTGCGATTTATTGTATACCCAAAATTTGTTGGATTTCTTTTAGTACTCATGTGGATGACGTCACACTTTTCTTTGTTTCGTGCCAATTGCCACTTTTCGCACCATACAGAAATTCTCTCTAGATCATTATGTAATTGGAATTGATTGTCTGATGATTTTACTAGATGGTTAATTACAGTGTCATCTGCAAACAATCTAACGGTCAGATTATCACCTGGATCATTTATGTAAATCAGGAACAGCAGAGGGCCTATGACACTACCTTGCGGAACACCAGCTATCTATCACATCTGTTCTACTCGATGATTTACCATCTATCGCTACGAACTGTGACCTCTCTGAGAGGAAATCACGAATCCAGCCACACAACTGATATGATATTCCATATGCACGCAATTTGATTAATAGTCGCTTGTGAGGAACGGTATCAAAAGCCTTCTGGAAATCTAGGAATATGGAATAGATCTGAGATCCCTTGTTGACAGCATTCAGTACTTCATGCGGATGTGTTGCACAAGAATGATATTTTCTGAATCTGTGTTGGTTATGTACCAATAAGTCATTTTCTTCAAGGTGATTCATAATGTTCGAGTACAGTACATGCTCCAAAATCCTACTGCAAATTGAGGTCAGTGATATGGGTCTGTAATTCAAAGAAAGGCGCTATTGTGTCTGCATACTCTGAAAGGAACCTGATTGGTATACCATCTGGACTGGAAGACTTGCCTTTCTTATATGATCTGAGTTGTTTCACAACACCTAAGATATCTACTTTTATGTCACTCATGCTAACAGCTGTTCTGGTTTCGAGTTCTGGAATATTTACTTCATCTTCTTTCATGAAGCAATTATGGAAAACTGTATTTAGTAACTCCGCTCTAGTGGCACCGTCATTGGTAACATTTCCATCGCTATCGTGCAGTGATGGTATTGACTGTTTTTTGCCACTGGTGAACTTTACATGCGACGAGAATCTCTTTGGGTTTTCTATCATATGTTGAGGCAATGTTTCATTGTGGAAACTATTAAAAGCATCTTGCATTGATGTCCGCACTAAATTTCGAGCTTCCATGAAACTTAGCCAGTCTTGGGGATTTCGTATAGTTCTGAATTTGGCATGGTTTTTTCGTTGCTTCTGCAACAGTGTTCTGACGTGTTTTGTGTACCATGGTGGATAAGTCCCGTCTCTTATTAACTTATGTGGTATGAATCTATCTATTGCTGTCGATCTTTGAATTTGAGCCATAGCTGGTCTACATTTACATAATTAGCTTGGAAGGAAGGGAGACTCTCTCTTAGGAAGGCATCAAGCAAATTTTTATCTGCTGTTTTAAATCGATATATTTTGCATTTATTTTTAGTGGTTTTGGTTGATACGGTTTTGTGCCTCACTGCAATGACCTTATGTTCACTAATCACTGTATACGTCATGACACTCTCTATTAGATCAGGATTATTTGTGGCCAAGAGGTCAAGTGTGTTTTCGCAACCATTTACAATTCGTGTGGGCTCATGAGCTAATTGTTCAAAGTAATTCTCAGAGAAAGCATTTAGTACAATTTTGGAAGATGTTTTCTGTCTACCAGCGGCTTTGAACGTGTATTTTCGCCAACAAATCAAGGGTAGATTGAAGTCTCCATCGATTATAAGTGTACGAGTGGGGTACTTATTTGTAATGAGATTCAAGTTTTCTTTGAACCGTTCAGCTGTTATGTCATTTGAGTCAGGGAGGGGAGGGGGGGGGGGGGGGGGGGGGGTAGAAGGAGCCAATTATTAATTTGGTATGGCTGTTGAGTATAGCCTCTACCCATAGTATTCACAGGAACTATCAATTTCAACTTCACTACAAGATAAACTACTACCAACAGATACAAACACCCCACCACCTACTTTATTTAATCTATCCTTTCTGAACATGCTTTGTGCCTCTGTAAAATTTATCTCTGGCTTTAGCCAGCTTTCTGTCCCTATAACAATTTCAGCTTCAGTGCTTTCTATCAGTGCTTGAAGTTCTAGTACTTTTCCAACACAGCTACGACAATTTACAACTACAATACCGACTGTTGCTTGGTCGTTTCTTTGCCCTGTACCCTTTGAGACTGGAGCCCTTTTTGATCTTTCCTGAGACTGTCTAACCTAAAACACTGCCCAGTCCATGCCACACAGCCCCTGCTACCTGTGTAGCTGCCTCCTGTGTGTAGTGGACACCTGACCTATTTGGCGGAACCTGAAACCCCACCACCCTATGGCGCAAGTCGAGGAATCTGCAGCCTTCACGGTCGCAGAACTGTCTGGGCCTCTGATTCAGACCCTCCACTCAGCTTTGTGACAAAGGTCCGCAATTGGTCCTGTCGACGATGCTGCAGATGGTGAGCTCTGCCTTCATCTCACTAACAAGACTGGCAGTCTTTACCAACTCAGATAGCCACCGGAATATTTCTTGGATATGCACAAGCCATGTAGACTGTTGACAGACAATGGCCCACAGTTTATGAGTAAAGCCTTTAAAGAGTTTTTAGCATGGGAAAATGTTACACACATTACTACCTCCAAATACCATCCACAAATTAATCCTTGTGAATGTATCACGAGAGAAATCAGTAAGTTATGTAGGATGTACTGTTCAGACAGACATACAACTTGGGGACAGAAAATATCAGAGTTCCAAGTAATACATAATGAACTTCCATATCCGTATACTGGTTTACCTCCCATCGAAACAATGTAAGGTAAATTCATAGGCGACCCACTGTTGAAATTGTTTAAATGGCCAGACGATGATAATAAAAACACGGATACTACACAGACAATGTTGTAAAAGAAAATTTATAATGAGCAGCAGACAAATGGATGCACAAAAATATAATGAAAAAGCTATGACACCTAACTTTGATGTGGACAACTTGGTAATAATTAAGAACACCATAGCTCATTTTTGAAGAAAGAAACACACTAGTCTTTCCCACAGTATACCGGTCCTTACAAAGTTTTATATGTACCACATTTCAAAGCAGTTTTCTTGGTTGATTCAGAAAACAGCCAAGAAAAGGGATTCTACAACATTGATATGTTTAAGCAGTATAAGATGCCAAAAATTAAACATGAGAAAGAAACACAGTAACAACAATGATCATTCTTAATGGTGAAAGTGTGTAAACAAATACTGTCAACTGTTATTTAATAAGCTGCTAAGTATTCCTTTAGTGTAAGATCGCTGACCAAAGAGGCAGGTCACTTACCATCACATGGTAGAAACAGTGATTGGGTTTGTATGTGAAGTTTTTGGAGGGGGGAGATTAATCATGGGTAGTGATATAACCTCTATCAAGTATTGACTGATGGACAGACTGACTACAGAAATTATACTGACCATTGATGATGACTTATGTGAATAAACTTGCCTATTCTATCACATTTTATAGGAGTTTGTTAGGATCGGCTTTCATGGTTTCTGCAATGGTGAAGCTGTGGCAAGTCTGATCTGTAGGGCATGCCAAATAACATCTCTCTTTGCCACCATGATGAAGTATCTTGGCAGATAGTGTCTCTGGGTTGGGGGTGATAAGGGAATCCATCTATCGGGTACTGTCTTATTTTCTTCTTCAATCCTAAACTACCTGTCTCTCTATTTCTTTTTCTTACTTCTCCATTAGGAGTACCAAATCTATCTTTCCTCTGTCCATATGCAAAGTTCCTATCACAGGATCTCTTCTTTTACAGTCTATATAATAGAATTTACATCCTACAACAGTAGGAATGCTCTGGTGGGTGTTTCACACAAATAATCTTCATATAGAAATGACAAGCCAATGCTAAGAAGGAAAAGGAATTTTGGAGGGAGGAAAATAGACAGGAGAACTCCTAGTTGAAAAGCAGAAGATAGCTGGAGTTTCATCGAGGGTGCAGCCTTAAGATGATGTGAAGTGAATGAGGAGTAGTACTGTAGTACTCAGGAAAGTAATAGAAAAGGAGAGGGAGGTAGTTCATATTGGGAGTTATGGGTAAGTAATCCCCAAACAAGGGAGCTCGTGCCAGGTTTGGGTGGACCCAAGGAAGGGAGGACCCCAAACACTATATGGGTTAATCATACTCAAAGAAGGGAACTTATGCCAGGTTCTGATGGCCCCGTGGAAGGGAGGACCCCGACCCCTTTAGAGGAAAGGCGAGGTACATCATGCTCACTGGGCCTATGAAATTAGAGGAAAAGAGTAGTGAATCCCCAGAAAGATAGCCTACAGGGAGGAGGAATGCTTAAAGGTAATATTCGCGAAGAAAGGAATAAGGACCCTACTTAAGGGAGCATCTCCTCCAAACCGGATAATAAATTGAGAAAGTAAAAATTAGCTAACCTGTAGTTCCCCATGAGGATTTGAGTCTCTGCATAATCTGATGTTTTACCTTAAAATTGTATAAAACAATTGCTTTCTCCAAAGGCAAGAATACAAAATTAATGGACTTAATGTTTAAAGAGCTGAAAGTGCTCTGAAAGAAAGCAATGTAATTATGGTTCACTCTACGTCACTTTGCCATCCAAAGTAGAGGAGCTATTAAATATAATATAACAATCCACAAAAATTATAATTAGAGGATATGTATGTTTGTATTAGAGGATATGTATGTTTGTACTGACTGACTGTTAAGTGTGTGATCATGACATCCTTTCTCTTTTGTTAGTGGAGGGATATGCAGTGAACTATGCCATTCATTGAAGGGGATGTATCATGTACATCAAATACAGAGCTCGGAGTAAAGATGTGCATAATCGTAATTAGTTTGTAAACATCGGGCCACATACTGCGGAAAAATATTACTCAACTGGTGTGGAGCCTACCTGCTGAAAATCTCTGTGGAGCTAGGAGGAATGAAGGAGCTCTGGTATAATGGAAGATCTCTGGCACCAAGGAAGATGAATACAATGTATGTAAGTGATTGTTGTTTTATACTATTCACAAAATATTAATGATGTGCCTTTCAAACAGCAGTTAATAGTTGGTTCTGGGAATAGTAACTTCCCATGTAACATGTAACCAATTATACATATACAATATCCAAAGGTAATTAGAACCAGTCTACACTTTATTTAAGTAGAGAAGCAGTGTTTGGTTTATAGTCATTTCACTTACAGAAATCTGCAAGGAAGAAAGGAGTTCGTTGCCAAGGAGGAACAGGGCACAGCGCAGCTCAACCTTGAGATAAGTCACAAGAGTTGCAAGGCTGAATCTCTACACCAGTCTAGCAAGGGAGTGTTAAAGAGCCAAAGTTAGGTGTAGCTGCATGTGGTAATAGGTCTAGAACAGACATTGCCCAAGAAGTCAAAACATCACCATACAAGCTAATACAGCAGTCATCAGCTATTAATTAACATTCCAAAACTATTCCACAAAAGCCTACTTACATAGTTTCTAGAGCACGTATTAAGCGTATAGTATAGCTTCTTCATATCACTCACACTTGAAAAGACAAGATACGACATTTACAATGGACCCAGAGGCACTCAGTAATTGCTGTTCCCATACTTCATTCCAAAGCTGGATTTACGCATAGGTCAGGTAAGTCCAGCACTGGGCACTGAGAGGGAAGGAGGGTACTGCTGGGAGACCTTGATCAGGAAGACATGGTCACATATTCTCTCTCTCTCTCTCTCTCTCTCTCTCTCTCTCTCTCTCTCATAAACACACACACACACACACACACACACACACACACAAAGAAAAAAAAAAGAAAAGAAAAGAAAAGAAAAGACTACATGTAACCTGAAAATTTGATGATGCTTTGGTTGTCAGTTTTCATCATTACACATTTTAGCCTTTAAGTAATACACCCAACATGATGAGCGCTGTGAAGAAGCTGAGTGGTGTACAAATAAGAAATGATTGTTTTGCTTTTCACAGCATAAAGTTAACTTTTAAGTGTGGAGTCCCTGATATGTTTCTCTTAAGTAATTCCATTAGTTATTACATTTTTGTGGTATTGTATCTTCGCTCATTAGGGCAACCAAAAATGTAAGAAAACTATAAACACCAAAAAGTCAGAAACAAATGAGGTGTGTGCAACAGGCCTCTATCTGTATATCCAGTCCTACTCCCAACGCACATGGAATGTGAAGAAGCCCTAACAAGTGCTACAATCAGAAATACTCCATGTCATGCACTTCACAGTGATTTACAGAGAGCAGATGTAGATGTAGACAGACCAAAGAGCAAATAAAAATTGCTGCTCGTACATGCTTACTTTCACAAGGCACTGCGCGGCAATCACACCATCGACGGGAGATTCAGCAAATGGATCAAAGCTCCGGTCAGCTCTCCGCATAAAATCTGGCTTCAGTAGGTAGCCACAACGTGCATTGTATTCAAACTTTGACTCATTCAGCTGCATGGGTGTGTCAGGAGTCTGGAAGTTCAGTGACACCATCTGGCAGCCTGCATTCCAAAAGTCCTGGAAGTATTAAATTGCAGGTATAATGAAAATGGACATCACATTGATTGACTGTTCTGTTGGTTCTTGCTAGAATATTTCATATACTATGGATGAAAGACACACAACACTGGTCCAATATTACACAAGTGTTGTGGGTGTTCCATTCATAATGAAAATGGACATTGTGATGGATTTATTTTGGCATAAGAGATTTATTTTGAGCTGGTTCTTTTATTATTTATTGACAGAAATTTTGTATTATTGCTATATACTGGGTGTCTCTTCTAAGAGTCATCAGCTGCATTTTCTCTGATGTTTCTGGAGATATTTGCAATTTAGTTTATAGAAGTGTACCTCAAGTCAGTCCAAACAAATGTTGCTCACCACGTCTTTCATGTGATGCCCAGTGATGACAGGAAGTGTTGGTTTGTTTCCTGTTACAAACAAAATTATTTGTATAGCAGAATTTTACATGTCCATGCGATACAGCAGGCCCAAATTAGTCTACTATGGTGTTCATTTTATTGATATGTATTAACAGGGATGGCAGAACACAAAGAATAACCAGTAGTGCAGTAGAAATAGCACCTCCCTGCCCTGCACTGACTGCTACTGCCAAGCAGCAGTGCTGCTCAGTTGCAGCAGGAATACTTGTTATTATTTATGTTTAACTGTCCCTGTTAATACATAGTCATGAAACGAATATCACCTGAGATTTTTTTCGCCCACTCTATTGAATGAGAACTAAAACTAACTGATGCTTTCCATCGACTCTGGATGTTGCCTGAAAGAACTGATGTGCAGTATCCATTTGGTGTGACTCCACCTACTCACTGAAAAACCAAAATTGCAAATATCTGCTGAAACGCCAGAGAAAACAGGCCAAACTAGTCTTAGGAGAGACACACAGTATGTGACATTTCTGATTCTCTGACACTTTTTGCTTCCATCCAGTATGATAAATCATTCAAATGAAGTATTAATAATTTCATTTACAGTGCATATCAAATTCCAGTTTTTTTACAATTTTATATGTTCCCTGTTGAATAATTATCACACCCAACAGAATTATATGGCGGTTATACAATAAGCTAATAATTGTCATTTTTCATGACATAGTTTGATCAATAACTTGTATTTAAAGCTTTGTATTATTTGAAAATGATGTCTCCATTGCACAAGTGATGCAAAGTTTTGGAACAGTACATAATTTTTAAAATTGTAAAGTGTAACATTAATGTTATAATCTTTAATCACCAATAATTGCGTGGATATTCAAACACACTCACTTAGAAACAATAGCTGGTTACATGATAACAACACAGTACCTCTCATTCGACTGCCGTGACATGCGGCTGGCGCCGTTCGTAGCTAGGTGGCGCTCCCGCGCTTAGCCGAGTTGCGGAGCACCTCTATCGCCATTTGCGCGTACTGTCATGGCGGCACTGTTAAATGTCATGGCACTGTCACAACACTTTTCCCCCCTTGAAAAAAAAAAAAAACACTCACTTCCTTGGAGACATGGACAGTGCGGAGGCATCCATGGCCTCTTGTGAGGCCCCGAGAAGATCCCACGGAGAGACACGAGAGTATGATCGAAAATGTCCAGGACGGAAGCTCGTGCGTCGAACGTGCCTCCTGGATGAGATGGTGGGTGAAAACTCCGGAGCAGCATCCATAGGTGTCATGGACCTCGGGGTGTGCTCCAGCGAGATGGGTCCCGGCGAAGGCGGCGTCGCGACTAGGGCCAGTTCCGGTGTACTCGGAAGCGGTAGCGATGTTGGCTGCATCAACACATACGGTAGATCGGCAGCAGCGACAGGACTGGCTTCTCGGGCTGGTGGAGGCGAAGGAAGGGGCGGTGGCACCGGCGTGGTCACCACTCGTGGGCGCATCTGGTCATAATGGCGAAAAACCATGCCGTCATCCGTACGTATTTCACAAAGCCGGCGGCCGCGAAGAGCCTTGACCACCCCTGGAATCCATTTAGGGCGAGATCCATACCCTCGTGCCCACACATCGGTGCCCACTGAGTATTTTCCCGCACTAGGGGACACAGCACAAGGCCTGACAGGGTGCAGCAGAGTGCGCGGTTGGCGGCCATGCAAGAGTTCAGCAGGGCTGCGATCACCCAGAGGCGTGAAGCGATAAGAACTCAGAAATTGCAGCAGAGCGTCATCTGTGGAAAAATCACTAAGGAATTTTTTCATCTAGCTTTTGAAAGTGCGGACAAGGCGCTCGACCTCCCCATTCGACTGCGGATGGAAAGGCGATGCTGTAACATGATGAATCCCTTGTCCAGTACAAAAATCACGGAAGGCCTGCGAAGAGAACTGAGGGCCATTGTCCGTGACGATTGTGGATGGAAGACCTTCTAGCGCAAAGATTTTGGACAAAGCCAGCGTCGTCGCCGCAGTGGTGAGTGACGGAAACCGAACAGAAAATGGAAACTTTGAGAAGGCGTCAATCAACAGTAGCCAATAAGTACCGAGGAACGGGCCGGCAAAGTCAGCGTACACCCATTCCCATGGCTGCGCCAGATCAGGCCACGGAGAGAGCATTGTACGAGGTGCAGCCAGTTGTTGAGCACACTGACCACACGCAGCAACCATGTGGGTGATGTCCGAATCAATACTGGGCCAATAAACGTGCCTACGGGCCAGGGACTTAGTCCGAGAAATCCCCCAATGGCCGTCATGCAACAGTTTGAGAACATCTTTGCGAAGAGAGGCTGGCACCACGACCCGTGGAGATGCGCCATCCGTGGCCAGAAGAACAACACCATCATGAACAGACAGACAAAGGCGCAAGGCATGGTAGTAGCGAAGGGGATCCGATGCTCGGCCCTTGGTCCTGTCCGGCAAACCCCGTTAAACAAAACAGATCACCTGACGCAGGACCGGGTCCCACGCAGTAGCCGACGCAACCTGCGAACCTGTAAGTGGAAAACCCTCGACCGCACGACATTCGTCCTCATCAATGTAGAAACAGAGTACTTCATCACGATGGAAAACCGGGTCGTGGCCCATCAGCAATCGCGACAATGACTCAGCGTTGGCATGCTGGGCCATGGGGCGATAGGGAATCTCATAGTGAAAACGAGACAAGTATAAGGCCCAACGTTGCAGGCGGTGAGCTGCCTTATCCGGAAGCGACACCAATGGGCTGAACAGAGAGACTAGCAGCTTGTGGTCGGTGATGAGGTGAAACAAAAAAACGCTGAACTTTTTTAGAGCATAAATGATAGCGAGCGCCTCCTTTTCGATTTGAGAGTAACGCCGTTGCGCATCGTTGAGGGTCTTGGAAGCATAGGCGATGGGTCGTTCCGACCCATCCTCATACCGATGGGCGAGAACAGCCCCTAGGCCACACTGTGATGCGTCAGTCGCCAGAACCAAGTGCTGACCCGGACGGAATGTGGCAAGACAAGGCGCCGACTGCAAATGAGTCTTCAGGTGGACAAAAGCCTGCTCACACTCGTCGGACCAACAGAAAGGGACGTTTTCGCGTAACAGCTGATGCAGAGGATGAGCTACTGCCGCTGCGGATGTAATGAATTTGTGATAATAAGCAATCTTGCCTAGAAACGCCTGAAGTTCTTTGACCGTAGACGGCCGGGGTAGAGCGTTAATGGCCGCAACGTGCTGATGTAGAGGACGTATACCCTCACGGGACAAGTGGAAACCAAGATACACAATGGAGGGTTGGAAGAACTGTGACTTGTCCAGATTGCACTTCAACCCAGCCGAATGCGAAACCCGAAACAGTGAACGCAAATTGCGAAGGTGCTCCTCAGTGGAGGCCCCCGTGACAACAATGTCATCCAGATAGTTGATGCAGCCGGGAACGGAAGCCGTGAGCTGTTCCAAAAACCGCTGAAAAATGGCCGGCGCACTAGCGACGCCAAATGGTAACCGCTGGTACTGATACAACCCACAAGGAGTGTTGATGACGAGAAATTCCTTGGAAGAAGCATCCAACGGCAACTGATGGTACATCTCTGATAAGTCAAGTTTGGAAAAGAACTGGCCCCCAGCGAGCTTGGTGCATAACTCCTCAGGACGGGGAAGAGGATAAGTGTCAATGAGGCTCTGAGTGTTGAAGGTGGCTTTAAAATCACCACACAATCGCAGACTCCCGTTTGGTTTAGAAACCACCACGATTGGCGATGCCCATTCGCTGGATTTAACAGGAAGGAGAATCCCTGAAGCTGTTAACCTGTCTATCTCAGCCTTGACAGGTGCACGCAATGCCACCGGAATAGGGCGTGCCCGGAAAAACTTAGGGCAAGCTGTAGGTTTAAGAGTAATGTGGGCTTCAAAATCCTTGGCACGACCCAGACCAGCAAAGAACACGGACGAAAATTCAGAACACAATCCACCCAGCTGTTGATACGGAATATCCTCAGATATGAGGTGCACATCATCATCAATGGAGAACCCAAACAGCTGGAAAGCATCATAACTGAACAGGTTTTCAGTGCCCGCATGATCCACCACATAAAACGTGAGGGGCCTAACAACAGACTTGTAGGCAGTGGAAGCATCAAACTGGCCAATGATAGGAATTTTCTGTTTATTATAAGTTCTCAGATTTCGCGTAACTGGAGACAAGGGAGGGGAGCCCAACTCCAAATACGTGCGAGAATTAATGAGAGTTACTGCAGAGCCAGTGTCCACTTGCAAACGAATGTCTTTATCCAGAACACAAACAGTAACAAACAACTTATTTGTTTGAGAAAGCACACAGTTAACATCCATGTCCGATGCCTCGTCCTCGTCGACAGGAACTTTAGGGGACTGACACACAGAAGCAATGTGGCCTTTTTTCCTACATGAATTACACGTGGCCCAACGTTTTGGACACGCGGCCCTGTCATGCTGTACGAAACAACGTGGACAAGAAGGAAGTGCAGAACGAACCTGCTTCTGCGGTTGCTGTTTTTCTGCGAGCGTTGTGGCCCAACGCGACGTTGTTTACGCGAGTGAACCGCCGCCACATCTTCGTTCTCCTGTGAAACAGGCAAATTGTCTGTGTTGAAAGTTGACTGTACAGCACCTACATCACACCATGCGTCTATTTGCACGCCAGCAGCGTGAGACACTTCAAAGGATTGAGCGATGCTTAGAACTTCCGACAACGACAGGTTTGGCAGTTCTATGGCACGTTGCCGAACTTCTTTATCATGAGCAAGCCGTAGAATAGCATCCCTAACCATTGAATTAGCATAAGACTCATGATGAGTGTCCGTGACATTTCCTACTCAGACCGTGTAGTTCCGCCGCCCAAGCCCGGTAAGATTGATGGGGCTGTTTACGGCACCGGTAGAACGCCACGCGGGCGGCAACGACGTGGGTGTTGTTGCGGTAATAGGCAGACAATAAGTCACACATTTCTTGGAAGGACAGGGAGGCAGGTTCCCGCAGAGGGGCTAACTGAGATAGTAGCTGATAGATCCATGGGGAAATCCAAGATAGAAATAACAACTTACACTTAGGAGCGTCGACAACACCGAAAGCCAAGAAGTGTTGCCACAAACGCTTCTCATAATCCTCCCAGTCTTCAGTGGCCTCGTCATAAGGAGGGAATGGAGGCGGAGAAGAGGAAGACAGATGATGAGTAAGCGACGTCGACAACACCTGAATAGCAGCTGTCAGCTGTGTTTGTTGTTCAATGAGTGCTTGCATAAGCTGTTCCATGTCTGCCCCGTCACGAACACACAAATCCACAACGCAGTGAAAATATCCGACCTCGTCGCCAAAAAGTGTTATAACCTTTAATCACCAATAATTGCGTGGATATTCAAACACACTCACTTAGAAACAATAGCTGGTTACATGATAACAACTCAATATCTCTCATTCGACTGCTGTGCCGTGACATGCAGCCGGTGCCGTTCGTAGGTAGGTGGCACTCCCGCGCTCAGTCGAGTTGCGGAGCGCCTCTATCGGCGTTTGCGCTTACTGTCATGGCGGCACTGTTAAATGTCGTGGCACTGTCACAACAATTAATACCATCATTTTTATTTGCAGCAGATGAGTATCAGCAACGTAATGTAATTAAAATAATTTTTTTTATAAATTACTCAGGAGAATGTTGACATTAGTGCCATGAAAATCAAAATTACTACTTACATGTGAAATGTTATTTCTATTAAAATTACCTCATTGTAACAAGATAAATAATAATTTACCTGGACCAAATGAAGGTAATAATTATGAATGGAAGGAATTTATGTAAAATAAATAGTGTGTCGTATAACACTCTGCACTCTGGATTCAGTGTATACAAGAAACATAAGTAATGTATGGTGTATAGGGAGTACAACTGTGCAAAATAGACACAATGATGAAAGTTGTGAAAATTGTTTCAAGAACCACACAATTCATGGAAATGAGGAAAATGTGAAACATCTCATTTGCATCAAGACATTATAACATAAAAATGAAATGAGCATTTTGTAGCCAGGAATCATTCCCTAGAACATGGGAACAGCCATAACACAAGTGTAAAAGAAAGAAGCAGCTTTCACAGATAACTAGACTTGTCATTCACCTTGATTAAAGACTTACTAGCTGGTCTAAGTATTCCTCACATGTTTCAAGCAGAATATTCATCGCATATGTTTATATTATGATCTTGTTAAATATTGTTATATAGCAATTTTCATTTTCACAAGTGGTGGTGGTTGTGGGGATGTTTAAGGGGGACTAAACAGCTAAGGTCATCAGTCCCCCAGTCCAAAAACAGGCGAGACACAAATGCACGAAGCAGGTAAAACCCCAAGGGGAAGGAGACTCCCCCCCAGGCCCTAAAAGAACACAAATACGGTAACGAACACTACAGACACGAAGACACCAGACAAAAAGAAACAGAACAAAAGAAGATGACCAGAGACTGGTTGACTGACCATGACAACAAAAAAGGGAAAGAGTCAACCAACCGACTACACGCTAAAAGCTGCAACCAAATATGAGAGACTCGAGGACAAGAGACACACAAAGGGAAAGGTGCAGGACCACTCTAAATGGAACCATAAAAAGGACTACCACGCATAAAATTTAAAACGTCGTCAGGCATGGAGGCATTGTCACATAAAGCCAAAGGCAAAGTGCCCGGAAGATGAAAAGACTGCCAGAGGGGGCGCAGTCGGGGACACTCTAACAAGATGTGGGCGACCGTCAGCCGGGACCCACACCGACACGGGGGGGATCCTCCTGACGCAAAAGATGGCTGTGCGTCAGGTATGTATGGCCGATGCGGAGCCGACACAGGATAACAGAGTCCCTGCGAGAAGACCGCAGGGAGGAGCGCCACACATCGGTCGTCTCCTTGACAGCCCGCAGTTTATTAGGCGCTGTCATGCCTCGCCACTCAGCAGACCACATCCCAAGCACCTTACGGCACAACACCAGCTGCTGATCACGAGCTGTGAGGCCGATCTCCAAAGCTGGGGCGTCGATCGCCCCTTTGGCCAGCCTGTCAACATGTTCGTTCCCCGGGATGCCAACATGACCTGGCGTCCAAACCAAGACCACCGAACGACCAGAACGGGCAATGGCGAAAACAGACTCCTGAATAGAGGACACCAGAGGAGAAGAGGGATAGCAGTGGACGATGGCCTGAAGGCTGCTCAGGGAGTCACTGCAGATGACGATGGACCGACCTGAGCAGAAACGCATATGCTCAAGAGCGCGCAATATGGCCACCAGCTCTGCAGTAAAAATACTGCAGCCAGCCGGCAAGGAGTGCTGCTCAACATGGGCAGCGTGAGCAAAAGCGTAGGCAGTGCGACCATCAACCAGGGAACCATCAGTGTACACTCCTGGAAATGGAAAAAAGAACACATTGACACCGGTGTGTCAGACCCACCATACTTGCTCCGGACACTGCGAGAGGGCTGTACAAACAATGATCACACGCACGGCACAGCGGACACACCAGGAACCACGGTGTTGGCCGTCGAATGGCGCTAGCTGCGCAGCATTTGTGCATCGCCGCCGTCAGTGTCAGCCAGTTTGCCGTGGCATACGGAGCTCCATCGCAGTCTTTAACACTGGTAGCATGCCGCGACAGCGTGGACGTGAACCGTATGTGCAGTTGACGGACTTTGAGCGAGGGCATATAGTGGGCATGCGGGAGGCCGGGTGGACGTACCGCCGAATTGCTCAACACGAGGGGCGTGAGGTCTCCACAGTACATCGATGTTGTCGCCAGTGGTCGGCGGAAGGTGCACGTGCCCGTCGACCTGGGACCGGATCGCAGAGACGCACGGATGCACGCCAAGACCGTAGGATCCTACGCAGTGCCGTAGAGGACCGCACCGCCACTTCCCAGCAAATTAGGGACACTGTTGCTCCTGGGGTATCGGCGAGGACCATTCGCAACCGTCTCCATGAAGCTGGGCTATGGTCCCGCACACCGTTAGGCCGTCTTCCGCTCACGCCCCAACATCGTGCAGCCCGCCTCCAGCGGTGTCGCGACAGGCGTGAATGGAGGGACGAATGGAGACGTGTCGTCTTCAGCGATGAGAGTCGCTTCTGCCTTGGTGCCAATGATGGTCGTATGCGTGTTTGGCGCCGTGCAGGTGAGCGCCACAATCAGGACTGCATACGACAGAGGCACACAGGGCCAACACCCGGCATCATGGTGTGGGGAGCAATCTCCTACACTGGCCGTACACCACTGGTGATCGTCGAGGGGACACTGAATAGTGCACGGTACATCCAAACCGTCATCGAACCCATCGTTCTACCATTCCTAGACCGGCAAGGGAACTTGCTGTTCCAACAGGACAATGCACGTCCGCATGTATCCCGTGCCACCCAACGTGCTCTAGAAGGTGTAAGTCAACTACCCTGGCCAGCAAGATCTCCAGATCTGTCCCCCATTGAGCATGTTTGGGACTGGATGAAGCGTCGTCTCACGCGGTCTGCACGTCCAGCACGAACGCTGGTCCAACTGAGGCGCCAGGTGGAAATGGCATGGCAAGCCGTTCCACAGGACTACATCCAGCATCTCTACGATCGTCTCCATGGGAGAATAGCAGCCTGCATTGCTGCGAAAGGTGGATATACACTGTACTAGTGCCGACATTGTGCATGCTCTGTTGCCTGTGTCTATGTACCTGTGGTTCTGTCAGTGTGATCATGTGATGTATCTGACCCCAGGAATGTGTCAATAAAGTTTCCCCTTCCTGGGACAATGAATTCACGGTGTTCTTATTTCAATTTCCAGGAGTGTAGACAGTCTCACAGTCCGAAAATGAGGCGAGGAGCACAAGAAAACGGCGACGGAGGGCCACAGGCGGAACCGAGTCCTTGGGTCCCTGTGCCAAATCCAGACGGACGGACGGCCGGGACAAACACCAGGGAGGCGTAGGTGCACGGACCCGGAAGGGAGGCAGAAGAGGGAATGACCCCAGTTCTGACAGCAGGGACTGGACATGGACAGCTACGGAAAGCCCAGACCTAGGTCGCCGTTCGGGCAGATGGAGGACCATGGCAGGGAAAAGCAGGCGACGATTGGGATGGCCTGGCGAGCAATGCACGTGGACAGCATAGTCGGCGAGCAGACGATGGCGGCGAATCCACAGCGGGGGAATCCCTGCCTCCACCAGTAGACTATCCACGGGGCTGGTGCGAAAAGCGCCAGTTGCAAGCCGAACCCCACAGTGGTGTATGGGGTCTAACAACTTCAACACTGAGGGTGACGCAGACCCATAGGCCAGGCTCCCATAATCAAGCCGGGACTGCACAAGGGCTCTGTACAATCGCAGCAGCGTGCAGCGATTTGCACCCCAAGACGTGTGGCTAAGGCAGCGGAGGGCGTTGAGGTGCCGCCAGCATTTTTGCTTCAGATGAGTAACATGAGGAACCCAAGTGAGCCGGGCATCAAACACGAGTCCCAAGAAGCAGCAAGTGACCACCACTTCAAGCAGGTGGCCGTCGAGGGAAAGTTCAGGATGAGGGTGGACCGTCCGACGCCTGCAGAAGTGCATAACTCGAGTCTTGGCAGCAGAGAACTGAAAACCATGAGTCAGAGCCCATGATGCTGCCTTGCGAACGACGACTTGCAGCCTGCATTCGGCGACTCCCGTAGTCGTGGAGCTAAATGAGATGCAGAAGTCGTCGGCATACAAAGAAGGAGACACCGACGACCCCACTGCTGCAGCCAGACCATTAATGGCCACTAGAAATAAGGAGACCCTATTTTCCTGTATATAAGAGGAACTAGAGGTGGCACCAACTTGCACTCGGAAAGAGCGGCACAATAAAAAGCTTTGAAGAAAAGCCGGGAGCCGACCACGAAGACCCCACTCATGCAACGTGGCGAGGATATGATGCCTCCATGTGGTGTCATACGCCTTCCGCAGATCGAAAAATACAGCAACGAGATGCTGACGTTGGGCAAAGGCCGTACGAATAGCAGATACCAGCCACACCAAATTGTCAGTGGCAGACCGGCCCCGACGGAAGCCACCCTGGGATGGAGCGAGGAGACCGCGCGACTCAAGGACCCAACACAAACGCCGCCCCACCATACGTTCGAGCAATTTGCACAAAACGTTGGTGAGGGTAATGGGACGATAGCTGTCCACCGCCAGTGGGTCCGCACCGGGCTTCAAGATGGGGACAATAAGACCCTCTCGCCATTGCGATGGGAACATGCCCTCGCTCCAAATGCGGTTAAAGATGGTGAGGATGTGTCTCTGGCAGTCCCTGGAGAGATGCTTCAGCATCTGTGCGTGGATGCAGTCCGGTCCTGGTGCTGTATCAGGGAAATCGGCGAGGGCAGCGAGGAATTCCCTCTCGCTGAAAGGAGCACTGTATTTTTCAGGACGACGTGTGCGGAACGATAACGGCGTCTGCTCGGCTCGCTTCTTGAGAGAGCGAAAGGCGGGGGGATAAGTTGCAGTTGCAGAGCTCTTAGCAAAGTGCGCAGCAAGGTGTTCAGCAATGGCGGCAGCGTCCGTGCAGACAGCGCCGTCCAAGGAGATCCCAGGGACACCCATAGGGGTCTGGTATCCATAAATCCGCCGGATCCGGGACCACACGAGCGAGGGGGAGACATGGGAGCCCAAGGATGAGACATAACTCCCCCAGCACTCCTGCTTACGTTGTGCAATAGGACGACGGGCCAAGGCACGGAGCCTCTTAAAGGCGATGAGGGTCTCTAGAGACGGGTGCTGCCTATGACGATGGAGAGCCCGCCGACGGTCGCGAATAGCCTCAGCAATCTCCGGCGACCACCAGGGTACAGCCTTCCTCCGAGGGAGGCCAGAAGAGCGGGGGATGGCAGCCTCGGCCGCCGAAATAATTGACGTTGTTAAGACGCGGACCACCTCGTCAATGTCACCCTGTGGGGGAGACTCAATGGTTGCAGTGGAAGTAAAAGCCGCCCAGTCAGCCCTATGGAGAGCCCAGCGGGGCAGGCGCCCAGAAGAACGACACTGGGGTAGTGACAAATAGATGGGAAAATGGTCACTACCGCACAGGTCAGGGTGCACCCTCCAGTGGAGGGATGGGACAAGTCCGGGGCTGCAAAGAGAGAGATCGATGGCCGAGAACGAGCCATGGGCCACACTGAAATGCGTGGGAGCACCGGTGTTCAAGAGGCTAAGGTCGAGCTGAGCCAACAAATGCTCCACGGCCTGACCGCGGTCATCAGAGACAGTCCCACCCCATAGAGGGTTGTGGGCATTGAAATCACCCAGAAGCAGCAATGGTGGCGGGAGTTGAGCCAGCAGCGCAGCCAAGACATGTCGGGGGAGCTCCCCATCCGGAGAAATGTAAACAGAGCAAACAGTAATAGCCGACGAGAGCTCAACCCTGGCAGCAACTGCCTCTAAAGGCGTCTGAAGGGGTACTGGCGAGCTACAGACAGAGTGGTGAACAAAGAGGCAAACCACACCTGACGCTCGTTGACAGGCAGCACAGTTCTTATAGTATCCCCGATAACCGCGAAGGGCGGGGGTCCGCAGTGCAGGAAACCAAGTTTCCTGCAGAGCAATGCAGAGACCAGGGGAAACACTCAGAAGCATCCGGAGCTCAGGCAGGTGGCGGAAATAACCGCCGCAGTTCCATTGGAGAATGGAAGCAAGAAGGGACTGGGAGGGCGTGAATGCGACTAAGAGGCAGACAGTACTTCAGAGCCAACTGCCGTCACCGGGGGAGAGTCAGCTGAGTCGACAGGAGAGGCCGCCAAGGGTTCCGTGAGGGTGAGATCCGCGGCAGAGGCGAGGATCTCCACCTCATCCCCGGAGCCAGTACTACGTACAGCAGGCAGTGCTGAAACCGCCGGAACGTCCTTCTTCTTGGACACATGCCGTTCCTTCTTCTCACATCGGCCCTTAGGGTGAGAGGGCTGGGAGAGCTTCTCTGAAGGAGCGTCAGAGGCTGACGATGACGCAGAAGCCCTACGACCAGCACGTGGCGGAACCTTCAGCCACTGGCTGACATCTGGCTGGGAAGGAGAAGAAACGGAGGAAGGGAGAGCCCCGAGGGACCCCTTCCGCGAGAGAGGAACCGGCGGAGGCAACGCCGGTGGAGAAGGAGGGGGAGGGATCGAGCCTCCCGGTTGTGGAGCAGATGTCACTCCCGAAGTAAGCGTGGGGGGAGCGACAGAAGAGGGTTTGCCCCCAACTGCTAAGGGGGCAACAGAGGAAGGCTTGCCCCCAGACACGAGGGGGGCAGACAGAGATGCACGGCCCCGAGGGCCCACTGAAGGCGGCACAGATGAGGCGACAACCGTCACTCGCGTGGGCGACGATAATGTGGCTGCAGCATAAGATGTTCGAATGGAAGCAGGATACAACCTTTCATATTTCAGTTTTGCCTCTCGATAAGTAAGCCGGTCCAGGGTCTTAAATTCCATGATCTTCCGCTCCTTATGAAGAACGGGGCAATCCGGCGAGCATGGAGAGTGGTGCTCCCCACAGTTGACACATACAGGCGGAGGCGCACATGGAGAATCGGGATGAGAGGGGCGTCCGCAATCACGACATGTAGCGCTGGATGGGCAACGGGAGGACGTATGCCCAAACTTCCAGCACTGGAAGCACCGCATCGGGGGAGGGACGTATGGCTTCACATCGCAACGGTAAACCATCACCTTGACCTTCTCGGGCAAGACATCACCCTCGAAGGCCAAGATAAAGGCACCGGTGGCCACCCTGTTAGTCTTGGGTCCTCTACGTACACGACGGACAAAATGTACACCACGTCGTTCCAAGTCGGCTCTCAGCTCGTCATCGGATTGCAACAAGAGGTCACGATGGTAAATAATTCCCTGGACCATATTTAAGCTACTGTGGGGAGTGACGGTAACAGGGACGTCACCCAGCTTATCACACAAGAGCAACGCTTGTGACTGGGCTGGGGAGGACGTCTTGAGGAGGATGGACCCATTCCTCATTTTAGACAACCCCGCCACTTCCCCAAACTTATCCTCCAGGTGTTCCACAAAAAACAGAGGCTTCGTCGTAAGAAAGGAGTCACCATCAGTCCTGCTGCAGACAAGGTATTGCGGTAGTAAGGCTCCCGCTTGGCACTAGATCAGCGTCCCTCCCATGGCGCAGCCAACGAGGGGAACGACTGAGGGTCATATTGTGCAGCATCAAAGTCTACTCTACCTCGCTTAGAGACGCTGGTGGCCGTGCGACCACCAGCTTGGTGTGATTTATTGCGCTTCATTGCGCCACATCTGCCCAGATGCCACCTACTCCGAACGAGGGCTCTCCCCAATGGCGCCACCCAGCCAAAGCAACGGGTACCTGGCCGATATCCCGTTGCCCGGAGTCCCCGTGCCCCAGACAAGATGGGCACATACTCCTTGGCATGCATGGGGAGGAAACAGCCCTGGCATCTGTAGTGCGATCCCTGCGTGGTCAGGGGGCTACCACCAAGAGGGTACATGACGACCCCACCACAACGGACTGGCTACCGTGCTGGATTTTAGGTGTTGAAAGGGTTCACAGTTGTCGTAGGCGCTAAGAAGAAGAGTGCGCACAAGGCGAGAAGGAGACAACCCAGAAGATGTTGGGCGTAGTCCCCCCCCACACAACAATAGGTAACATGCAAGATGGTGGAGCAAGATGGACCAATAGAAAAACACCACGTAAGGTGTCCTTCCCCAAATGGCACGCACTAACAACGGAAATTTGGAAAATAAAGGAGGTCAAACCCAAGAGGGGACCATCACAGAAGGCCGAAACGTTTGAGACTCCTTTTAGTCGCCTCTTACGACAGGCAGGAATACCGCGTGCCTATTCTTACCCCCGAACCCGCAGGGGGTTTTTCACAAGTACTGACAGTGGTGGAGGTGTGTCATGGCAGTTATCAGAATAATTCTTGTAAGAGATATGGTTATATTTGTGGCAACTATCGACCAAGTTGCGTGTAATATCTTTGTTTTGCCAAGCTCTTTGTGGCAGCCTGTGGTCGCGCTTGAAAGTTTACACACATGGAGAGTGACCAAGAATGTATTTAACTGTATATGTGTGCTTCTGAGTAATAAAATAGTGTTTATTACATGTGGTATAGTGTGCATCATTGGATCCTGCAGTCCTACAACACTAAAACCCATACTGGTGACCCTAAATTTTGTTTACGAGTGCTAGAACGAACTTTCGTACCATCGAGCAGTACACAATGGATCGCTTGCCGCCCACCACACCGTGCACGTGCCAACTAAGTTTCCCAACGGACGCTTTGGCAGGGTTTTCCAATTATCCACCATGTGTTCGTAATAGTTCAACGCAGTTTCCAAACACACCTACTAGCAGTACGCAACAGGACAGTGCTTCTGCATTCTCACCCCCACATGTGGTGGCATCAGGTGCGAACAATAACTTTCCGATATCGTACGTGAGTCAGCAGTCATGTGGCAGTGTTCTGTACCAACAGAACGTTTTTCACGCACAAAGCTTTGAATACAAATGTTTTATGTCGAGTATGAACTTCCCACGTGTTCCGAGTGCTCAACAACGGCTGGTGCAATTTGCTCAAACCCCAGTGACTATGTTTGCGGGTTTCCCAAGTGCCAGTGTGAACTTTCCACCCGAATCAGTGGCGGTACAAATCGATCTGGACGCCCAAGTTGGGAAATGTCATGTCTGTCCCGGAACCCCACAGTTTGCACCCCCCCCCCCCCCCCCCCCCACACCCACACACAAACACACACTACCTGCGTCCACTTTACGAGTGTTTCCGGCAGCACACGCCGTTCCTGCCGCATTGATCATGTGTGTTCAACAAACATTAGGTGAGTTTAACATTTTTAATGCACCTGTAGGGGAGGGGCCCAGAAACTGTACTCCATCATTCTCCGCAGATCGGTCGACTATGGTTGACTCTACCGCGCCGGTCTATTCTATGCCTGTCGACGTTACTTCAGCGAATGCACGATTCACTGATTTACCAACAAAGGTCGAGCCAGCCATGCCTATCGTGCTGCGTGTCACTGACAGCGTCAGAAGCTGGTACACTGCTACTGCACCCGAGCCAATTAGGCTGCACAACTATGGACAGGGAGTGACAGTTCCTAATACACAGTTATGTCAAGACATCCCCATCCGTTGGCCAAAGCTACCACCCCTTTGCAAGGACCACCCACACACATGGTTTGCCTTGGTCGACCACGCCCTGCAGCTACATGGCGTCGCCGATGACAATTCACAGTTCCTTTGCCTAGTATGTCACCTCCATGATGAACTGGACCTGATCTGTGATATTGTGGCTTCGCCTCCTACTACAGACAAATATGCATTCGCCCGATGCACCATCCTCAAGCGACTGTCCACATCGACAGAGGAAGCTATCCGCCTCATCAGTCATGAATCGCTGGGTTCCCGATCCCTGTCGCAGCTCTAGTGTCATCTCCGCACCATGACAGACACACATCACATGCCAGATGTTACACTTTGGTCCATCTGGTTGCTCGGAAGTTCAAATTCAACTTCTCCATGTGACTTCAGCCCCACTAGATGCCAAACTGAAGATCGCAGACCAGGTATACAACATTCTGCCCGCCCAGCATACTCCGGCCTCAGAGTTTGGCACACCTGCACTGCAGCTTCCAACGTGCGGTACAGAGTGCACACGACTCGCTCCGCGCATGCGCGCGGACCCAATGCCGCCTGGCAGCCTCTGCCGTAACTCCTCTCACACCAGTACTACTACAATGCCACCACCGGAGGAACCTGCAAACAAGACCCTCCCCCCCTCCACCATCAGTTTGACCTCAGCCAGCACGCCGAACGATGCCACGCACTATCCCAATTGGTGTTATTTCCATTCCCGCTATGGCGATGTGGCTAAGAAGTGTCGTTCTCCATGTGCGTTCCCAAACTAATAACGTGACCCAATTCAGGCGCCACGGGCCGCGTTTCACCGCACAGATGCCTCTCACTTAATACTTCATCACCTCATGCACCAAGACGCTTGTATGTGAAAGATGCAGTGTCTCCCCTTTCATTTCTAGTCGACACGGGGGCCGAGGTTAGTGTGATAACTTTGTCCGCAGGTATTAAATTCGAGCGTCAGTCTTGCCCCCTGCTTCAAGCTGCCAATAAGTCCCTGATTCCATGGCATGGAATAACTAATTTAAGCCCTAAACTGCAGGACATTAACACTCCCTTACAGTGGACTTTCATTATCGCAGAGGTGGACGAACCCGTGTCCGGGGTAGATTTTCTCTTAGCCCATGCACTGTCACCCAATCTACAACGAGGTACACTAACCATCAACTCAACAGACTGTACCACTGGTTCAGGTATCTCTTCCCTCTCATCTGAAAGCGCCACTCTATTGTGTGAGCTAACTGAAACCGCTGTTGCAGTGCCCTCTCTTAGATCACACAATGACTAACTTCGAGACAGCAATGAAGCCCTCTACCTATGCATCGCCACCGTGCAAACCAAGCTCATGGATGGTCGTAAGCAGGTCACTCAGCTGTTACATATGGCCATACCTCCAACCCCTGCACCACTTCCTCACACCTGCTGCCAACGCCACGCGACGTTTCTACTGCCGGACAAAATCTGTGCCCGCGACACTACCAAGAACCTCACCGAGCTCTACAACAAGGACTACCAGTAGGTGACCGCCACAGCTGCTGACCCACCGACCTTGGACACACAAGCATGTGCATTGCAGATTACTCATACTGCATCAGATGCGGGTCCATCATCCCCATCGGTGTTCAGGATCAACAATGGTACTGTCCACAGAATCAATACCACAGAAGGCCCACCGGTATGTGGAAAGGCTAGGCGTTTGAATCCGGAAAAATTTAAACATGCCAAAGCTATTCCCTAAAAGATTACCTACGCCTAAGAAGACGAGGAATATACAAGTTCCTGTGTCAGTGTGGGTCATCATTTATAGGCCACATGTGTCACCCTGTTAAAGACAGATGTGACTAACAGGCCCCATTGCCAATCAAGACCTTTTATTGAAAGCTTTTATTATTACTACATGAACTATAAAATTCTTAGCTGTTGTCAATGAATGTTATGTTCTCACCACATTCAGTAACAGATTGAGTGTTGTCAACATAATATCATGTAGCACACATCAGCAAGAAGAAAAGTGAATGTGAATATGTCATCTCATGCTGAGTATTTAAACTAAAAGCTGTCAATTATAAAATAAACACTTTAGAAGTAGTTAATATCTTAATGTTTCACAACAGCAGAGTTTCATGGGGTATGTAACATGTATGCAAAAAGATATAAACAGCATAGAGGATAAGAATGCAAAGTACAGATTTTACCACAGAGATATGATTTACAATATAACAGCTCACCCAGTTCATTGAGCATAAGGCTACAGTACTGTACCTGTGGCATGTAGTTCGATGAATTGACACGGAGTCCCTTAGGATAGATGCGGCTCAGTTGCCGTTTGTTGTAATCAACAAACTCGATAGCCTGAGACTCCACATACTGAAGGCCATCCCTTTCCTCAAAAGATGACATATGGTAGTGTATATTGTTCTCTGGAAATGTAATGTCAATCCCACTCTTAGTATTATTTAAGTGGAACACGCACAATCAGTATGGTAAAAGTAAACATAAACATGTGTCACCCAAAACTTCAAACCTATTTCTTCATACACTGATGAGCCCAAACATTATGACCACCTGCTCAATACCATATTGCTTCACCTTTGGAATACACAGTGATTCTATGTGGCATGGATTTAACAAGTCCTCAGTAGGTTTCTAGAGGTAAGTGGGACAGATTTCTCTACACAGGTCACAAATCCGATAAATACAGGCCACTGGTTTTTGGGTGCAGAGATGGCATCCGTTAACACTACAGATGTGTTCCATGAGGTTATGGTCAAGCAAATTTGGTGATGAAGACAAAAATGTGAACTACCTATAGTGTGCCTCAAACCACTGTAGGATGATTCTGGCCTTGTGAAAAAAACAGTTATTCTGCTGAAAGGACTTATTGCCGTTGGTGAATACATCACGCATGAAAAGATGTAGGTGGTCTGCAATTATGTACATGTAGCGCACAGCTATCACAGTGTCTTCCATTACTACCACAGGTTGGTCCCATGCTAGCCTAGATGAATGTACCCCATAGTATAGTATGTAGTGCTCCCACAAGCTTGCATCTGTGGTGCAGTACAAGTTACAAGCAGTGGTTAACCTGGATTAGAGCATATTCAGACAACATGATTAACCCAATCAGGCTACTTGTTTCACCTGATCCACAGTCCAACCTCAATGATTGTGGTTCACTGCAATCTTAACTGACATTTCACTGGGTCAACAAGCGAATACATAGGGGTTGTTTGCTGCAGAGCCCCATGTTCAGCAATTACAGTTGAGCAGTGTGTTCCAAATGATATGTATCTGCATCAGCGCTGCAATCTGTCATCAGATCTGCTGCCAATCACCACTGATTCTGTTCTACAGAGCGGGTAAACTGTCAACCTCCATGTTCTGTGCTGAGGTGCAATTGTCCAACACCTTGTCATCTACTCATGGCTTCACTGTCCTTCAATCACTTCTCATAGTTGCTCACAACAGTAGGACACGAGCAGCCAACCATCTTCACTATTTCTGAGAGGTTTTGTCTCCGGGTGATCTATTCTTAATCAAACTTGCATGTCAGTGAATTCCCAGATTTTCAGCTAATATTGCTAGAATCACTCCCCACTGGTATCTCTTCTTCTCACATACTTCCCTTATTTTGTGTCACATTCTTGCAATACCACCAGGAGGCATTCGATCTCATAGTGGGCAGTGTTCACTATGCTTTGGCTGATCAGTGTTTCTCTCCTTACAGTATCAGTATACATACGTACACGCGAGCATGTGAGCATGTGTGCATGTGTGTGTGTGCGCATGTGTGATGAAGATACCATTTACATGTCACACTGCTTTTTTTTTAACTTGTTAAGTGAAAAATTAAAAATATCTGAATTGGGAAAGCTACCAAAGTTTCTGGGTATAAAATGTTACTACTGATGCTATTTCTCTGCCTGTTGAAAAACAATGTCTTATGTGGCCATCTTTGAAATGTTTCCATCTCTGGCTCTATCCCCAAAAGGTAGCAACAGGAGATAAAAGCAGCCCAGCCCATTGCAAAAAAGCTACCTATAAGTGCTGAGTTTGGTTATTAATAAGGTTCTGGTTTCAGGCCTAACAGCATAAACGTACTGAGAAAAAGTATTAAATAGTCAAGCCATAGGCAAATGCATGCCCCTCTCCACATACTTGCATTGTGTGTCTTGTCAGGTGGCACAAACATGAACACCAGAAAGATAATCTACCACTGTTACTTTGAGTTGGTTTTTCATTGCAGCATAATTTTCTGCGGAAATTCAATAGATGTTGCAAGCATTTTTTGCAGGTACCTTCCAACAGCAGCTCTGTTTCATACATACCACAAAAACAGACTTATTTTTTTGAATGTATGAAACAGAGCAGTATTAATAATCTTTTATTAAAACAATTTTCAGTATTGTACCATATGCTTGGTACGAAAAGATTAATTTACTCATATGTAATATCAATTACTGACAAGGAAAACCATATAATACATCTTCAGAGTTAGACACATACAGAAAGGCAATAAGTGTATTAACACAGAAGAGCAAATAACTGCTCAAAAGCCACAGAAGCAAATGTAAAGGATCAAGGCTTGAGTTAGGCAGTGGTATAGCAATGTAACCAAGGGCCCCAGCGCATAAATGAAATTGGGGCCCTATTTAAGCTAAACTAAATACTTTAAAGATGGAAAACTTCATTATCAGATCCTTACCGCCCACTGCATGGCATAATGTAAACCTACATACTACAAAGTAAATTATTAAATTATTATATTTAATCATACTGCTAATAGCATTATACAAGTGAAAGTTAGTTTGTTTAGTACACTTTCATGCAAAAACTACTGGCTGTATTTGTATGAAATTTTGCACGCAGATGCAGTTCAACCTGTGTAGGATGTTGGGTACTTTCGTACTGGTGAAAGGATCCCTTGGGATAATTTTCAATGTGGGTCCATTCCAGGAGACTGAAGTCACAGGCAAAAGCTAGTAAAAAATAAACAATTAAGAAGTCTCACTCCGCCATGAAAACTGGCCCCTTGTCATAAAGAACGCTGGGAATGGTCAGGTCAGGATTTGCGCACCTGCAAAGGCGCAGAGGTACAGGGCTGTTGTCAGTGCCAGAAACATACTGGCACTAAACGAGTGTGCTGTGAGCTCAGTGCGCAATAACAATCACTCCTATTTTGTTTAGAGCTACGATTTACAATAGGTAACTGTCGGTAAGCACAGCGGCAGCAGCCATGCTTTTGTGGGTATAGTAGATTGCAATTGTAGTAGATTATTGTTAACAGTATAGGAAGACAATAAATTGAAGTAGACAATTTTATATTAACATTCTTTTATTATCTTTTTCTGGCTTTAGTTTTTGCAAAATCATCAGTGAGTACCATCCTAAGGGCCCAGGTTCAATCCCGACTGGGTCAGAGATTTCCTCCACTCAGGGACTGGGTGTTGTGTTGTCCTAATCATCATCATTTCATCCCCACCGACGCACAAGTCGCTGAAGTGGCGTCAAATCGAAAGACTTGCATCTGGCGAACGGTCTACCTGACAGGACGCCCTAGTCACATGACATTTTTTATTAAATCTAAATTTGATGTGGCCTTGAGTTGGGCCTGATGCAAATTATTCCTTTTCGCATTTTTTCCAACACCATGGATCCTTGCTCCTTCCGTCTGTGTCCATACACTAAAGTTTCCTTACCCTTGCCAGAATCCAGTCCCACCATCAAATTACCAATCTCTGGCTGCCACCATTCCTTCCACAATGAGCTCCAACTGTTCGGATTCCACCAATCCTTAGCCCTCACCAACGTTCTCCTGCAAAAACATATCAACCTAGCCCAAACCCCCTTGCAATACCTTCTCTCCATCTGTAAAATTCTCTTCTATGCAATCACAAATTACTGGATCCCATAACACACACTGAAACTCTTGCCCTACAGGAACTAGAGCAACATGCACATCACCTCAAAAAACTTTCCACCCTGCTCACTTCCTACTACCGTCTTGGAGCACCACTGTCTACCACCTCTACAACAACCTCCAATCTCCCTCGTGTCGCCTCATAGCTGACAAACCCTGTCTAGCAGACCTACTACGTTTACCCCACCCTCCAAAACTCCCTCCCACCACCACAGAATCGACAACCTAAATAGACCCAAAACATAGTGTTCAAATTTTCCTCCAAAAGCCTTAGCCCTGCAGGAATATCAGTCCCTTCCAAAGGCCTCACCTTTTGCCCTACTCCCAAATTCAGTTATGCAGGATTTGTTAAAGAACTTTTCCCCTTCTTCTGGTCCCTACAGTGGCAACACTTTTTCACCGCCAACCCTACAATCAAACTCGACCCAAGAGAAATGTTGAACCCTGCCAGACTAAGTTCACTCCTCAATCCCAAAATCACCCCCTGTTAACTTTTCAGAATTTCTTAATCTCAAACCTTGCCACACCTTCATACCCCAAAACCCTCATCATGCAAACTAACCTTAAATCTGCAGAAAGAACTGCACTCCACCATTTGAAAACTGATCCTGACCTTATGATCCTACCCAAGGACACAGGCTCCACCACTGTTGTTTTTAACCGCAAGGATTACCTGACAGAAGGACTCTGCGAGCTGCAGATACATCTATCTACAAACCTTGGCACAGTGACCCCAATCCATAAATCCAGCAGGACCTTCAGTCTCTACTCAAATCCTTAGGTCCATCATAGAGCCTCTCCGCAGAGTCTATCTCTTTCCTCAGCCCTACCACTCCCGGCACTCCTACCTTCTACATGCTTCCTAATATCTATAAACCCAAACATCCCACTGTGGCATATCCTGTGCTCCCACAGAGGGAATTTCTGCTCTCGGAGACCAGCACCTTCAGCCTATTACCTGGAACGTATCCTCCTGCATAAAAGATACCAACCTTTTCCTCCACCGACTCTCCACATTTCCTGTCCCTTTACCACACACTGCCCTACTCGTCACTATTGATGCCACCTCCGTTTACACTAACATCCCTAATGCCCATGCCCTTACTGCTATTGAACACTATCTTTCCCAACACCCAACGGATTCCATACCAACAACCTCCTTCCTGGTTGCCATGACCAACTATTTCCTCACCCACAATTACTTCTCCTTTGAAGGGATTACCTACAAACAAATCCAGGGTATGGCTAGAGGCACCTGCATGGCACCATCCTACGCCAACCTACTGATGGGCCATCTAGAGGTACCCTTCCTAAACACGCAGAATCCTAAACCCATCACTTGGTTTAGATTCACTGATGTCATCTTTGAAATCTGGATCGAGGGTGAGGACACCCTATCCACATTCCTCCAGAACCACAATGGCTTCTCACCCATTTGCTTCATCTGGTCCTATGCAGCCCAACAAGCCACCCCAAAGATGGCTACCTCAGTACCTCTGTCCATATCAAACCTATTAACCACAAGCAACACCTCCACCTCAACAGCTGGCATCCATTCCATACCAAGAAGTCCCTTCCATATAGCCTAGCCACACATTGTCGTTGCATCTACAATAACGAGCAATCTCTCTCAAAATCTCACCGTCCAGCCACAGAGGAACATTCCCCTCATAACTCAGTACCACCCAGAATTGCAGCAACTGAATTAAATTTTCTGCCAGGGTTTCGACTACCTCTCGTTGTTCCCTGAAATGAGAAATGTGCTGCCCACTACCCTTCCCACCCCTCCCACAGTGGTATTTCGCTGTTCACCAAACCTACATGTATACTTGTCCATCCCTACACAACCCCTTCTCCCTATCCTTTACCTCATGGCTCATATCCCTGTCATAGAATTAGACACAATATCTGCCACATACATTCTTCGACTACCCCCTACTCCAGTCCAGTCACAAACATCACCTATCCCATCAAAGGCAGGGCTAGTTGTGAAACCATTCATATGATCTACAAGCTAAGCTGCAACCACTGTGCTGCATTCTATGTAGGAATGATAACCAACAAGCTGTCTGTCCACGTGAATGGCCACTGACAAACTGTGGCCAAGAAACAACTGGACCACCCTGTAGCTCAACACACAGCTCAACATGACATTTTTCATTTCAATGACTGCTTCACAGCCCGTGCCATATAGATCCTACCCACCAACACCAGCTTTTCTGAATTGTGCAACTGGAAGCACTCCCTGCAATATATCCTACATTCCCATAAGCCTCCTGGCCTCAACTTTTGTTCACCATTGTCCTCACCCGTCAGCCCTTTCCCTGTTCCCACTCCAGCACTACACAGCCCTTTATTCCACCGACACATTTTTTACTTCTCTCCTTTTCCCCACCCCCTCCAACTCTCCCCGACTCCCTGTCTAAGCTCCTGACTATACTGTTACATACAAACCCTGTATCAGGCAGCTGGGCGCAGAATTTCATAATTGTGAGACCTCATTCACTTTGTGTTCCTTGCTGGAGAGTCAACAAGCGTGAAACAAAATGGCAGCATTTCATCACATTAGCAGGTCAGGTGGAAAGCAGGACTTCAGCGCTTTGCTCGAACTGGGTAGTTAGCATCAGCAGAAGCTTAGTAAAACAATACAACTGAGAAGTCTGGTACCGCACGCCGCGGAATTTGAATCCGCGCCAGACGTCATGGACGTCGAAGACCTATTGAGGTCTCTGCACCATTGCGCCGTAAGCTGTGGCGGCGTGCACCTCCTGGCCCACTTTGAGTGTGAGGGTGCCACCGTGGAACACATGATCCCAGCAGCCAATAGCGGCGCCCCTGATAGGAGGGCCACATCCGATCGGTGTGTCGTAGTCGCTTGACTTGATCCAGTCCTGCCCCTCCTGGGCCTCATGATACCGTCCATGCTCTGCAGTTGGTCATCCCACAGGATGACCCATCAGTTCGGAAGCTTTTCCTCACACTCCGCATTTTCACAGAGGATGTCAGTTTTCAGGTCGACACTGGGGCCACCGTCTCCCTGATTAATATGGCGACATATACGCGGCTGGGCTCTCCTGTGTTGTCACCTCCCTGTCGCTGTTTGGTCGCCTATGGAGTTGGTTCCACTCCCCTTCATGGGCAGTTCGTTGTCCAGGTAACGTACAAGTGCGTTCTATGGCTCCTTACCCTCTTTGTCGTCGACCATCCATCGGCTCCGAATATTTTTGGCCTGAATGCGTTTCAACTGTTTGGCTTTTCAGTTTCCGACAAAGTTAAGGTCGTTCCCATGGCTGTTCCCTTTCAGGACATAGACGATCTGCGCTCCGCTTTTGCATCGTCATTTGCACCGGATCTCGGACGTGCTGCCGAGCGGTTCTAGGCGCTACAGTCTGGAACTGCGGGACCGCTATGGTCGCAGGTTCGAATCCTGCCTCGGGCATGGATGTGTGTGGTGTTCTTAGGTTAGTTAGGTTTAAGTAGTTCTAAGTTCTAGGGGAGTGATGACCAAAGTAGTTAAGTCCCATAGTGCTCAGAGCCATTTTTTCGGATGTGCTTCTGGCTTTTAAGTGCCCATCACCCTACGGCCGGATACACAGCCTCGCTTTTTCCGGGCTTGGCCCCTTCCGGTGGCCTTACGGCCAGCAGTCAAGCAGGAAATTGTTCGGCTCCAGGCCGCTGGCATGCTGGAACCTGTAACTTACAGTGCATGGGCGACACGACTGGTGGTCATACGGAAACCCAATGGGTTGGCTGTGTGGGGACTTCTGCACTACAGTCAGTGCTCAGTCCCTCGTTGACACTTACCCCATTCCCTGACAGGAAGATCTTCTTCCCAAGCTTGCTGGGGGAGAGCATTTTCCCGAGATCGACCTGGCTGAGGCATACCACCAGTTGCCCTTGGATTCCGAATCTCAGAACATCATGGTTATTAACACGCCTTTCGGATTGTATAAGTACAAGCGCCTTCCCTTTGGTGTCTCTTCGGCGCCAGCCATTTTCCAGCAATTCCTGGAGAAGCTTACACAGCCTATCCCTGCATGTGTGAATTATCTGGATGACATCTTAGTCACCGGGCATTCCCACCAGGAACATTTACAAAACCTCAGCACCTTATTTCATGCTCTGCAGTCTGCTGGTCTCTGCTGTCGGCTGGACAAGTGTTGTTTTTTTCAACTGGATGTGGAATACTTAGGCCACTGGCTTAGCAAAAATGGCATTCGCCATTCGGGTCGTAATGTTGCGGCCATTGAGGCCCTTCCTCGTCCCAAGGACTTATCTGAACTGCAGGTGTTTTTGGGCAAGGTTAATTATTACTTAAAGTTCTTGCCACAGGCTGTCTCCATTGCTCAACCCCTCAATAACTTGCGTCGCAAAGGGGTACTTTTTGTTTGGACTCCTGCCTGTGACCAGGTTTTCTCTGTTTAAAGGCGATGCTGAAGTCCACCCCTTGCCTTACTCCCTTCTCTCCGGCCCGCACTTGGTTGTGGCAGCTGATGTGTCAGCATACGGCATTGGGGACACCCCCACTCATCGGGATGCCGATGGCTCCGAACAGCCCATTGCTTATGCCTCTAAGACGTTGACCCTAGCACAACGGAACTACTCCTAGATTGAAAAGGAGGCCCTGGCAATCGTGTTCGCCATCCAAAAATTTCACACCTATCTCTTTGGGGCAAAGTTCACCCTCCTGACGGACCATAAGCCCTCGGTTACACTTTTCGGGCCCCACTCTCACCTTCCCACGCAGACGGCTCAACGACTCCAGCACTGGGCATTGTTTTTACATAATTACGCTTACACCATCCGGTATAAGCACCCCGCCCAGCATGCTAATGCGGACACTTTGTCACATCTCCCAGCAGGCCCCGATCCTGCCTTTGACCAACAGGAGGTCCTCTGCTTTCACACTGATTCCACCCGCCGGGATGTGATGGACAGTCTTCCTCTTATGGCTGCTGACGTTGCTGCAGCTACCTGCTGCGACCCTGTCATGCGGCAGGTTCTCAACTACGTGGTCCATGGGTGGCCGTCCTATGTCGGATGCAGTCCGATTTTAGCCCCTGGCGCTAACTTTCCCATAGGCTCTCCGTGGTCGATGATGTCCTTTTGTTGGCCACGGAGTCGGATGCCCACCGGGTGGTCATCCTTCCGGAATTCCAGCTTTGCGTTCTCGGTTTGTTACACCGTGGGCACTGGGTTATGTCCTGTATAAAAGTTTTGGCTCGCCGGCATGTGTATTGGCCTGGCATCAATGGCGATATTGAGTGCCTGGTCCGTGGGTATACTTTCTGTGCGCATCACCAGGCGAGCCCCCCTCAGTCGTTTGCACCCTGGCCTGTGCCACGCCTACCCTGGGATCACGTTTATATTGATTTTGGGGGCCCGTTTTTGGGGTCCGTGTGGTTACTCATCATTGATGCCTACTCCAAATATGCCTATGTTGTCCGAATGGCATCCACCGCCATGGAGACTACACTCACGGCCCTGGCCCAGGTTCTCACCATTGAGGGCCTGCTCCACAGGTTGGTCTCTGATAATGGTCTCCAATTCACGGCATCCTCCTTCCACGACTTCTGTCAAGCCAACGGTATCAAACATATCTGTAACCCCCCTTTCCACCCTTCGTCCAATGGCACGGTGCAGAGGCTTGCCCGCACTTTTAAACACCAGTTGATTATGGTGGTCGACACGTCCCCAACCACGTTGGCCATCACCCTGTTTTTGAGCACCTATCGCAGTCCATCAGAGCTCCTTCATGGGCGACAGCCACGCACCCTGCTCCATTTTCTGATGCCGTCCTCCTCCCGCCCCCACTCCTGGCCGTCATGGTGGTATGCCCTGGCACAGCTGTGTGGGCCCACGAGTACAGGTGCAAGGCGGATTGGACACCCGCCACAGTCGTCGTGGCCCATGGGCAGTGTGTGACGTCGGTGCAGACATCAAAAGGGTTGGAGCACCGCCATCATAATCAGCTCCACCCTCATGCTGCATTGGGACTCGCGCCGCCACCTCTTTCCCTACCTCCTTCGGGTACGGACGTGGTCGTCGAGTCACCGTCCCAACCCATGGTAGCCATCTCCCCGCGAGCTTGCCACCACCCCTCTCTGCCTCCAGGTGGACCGACGGCTCCCTCCCCTGCCCTGGACTCTGAATCGGCTGTCATGGATACCTCAGGCGTCCCTTCCTCCCTGCCTGTTGTGGCTGATACGCCCAGTTCCTCTTCCCACTACCGCCCACCTCAGCACCGTCCAGAGCGTTTCCGCCCCTACACGCAGGTTTCAGGGGGGAGGGATCTGCTACCGCGCGCCGTGGAATTTGAATCCGCGCCAGACGTCATGGACGTCAAAGAACCATAGAGGTCTCTGCACCATCACGCCATAAGCTGTGGAGGCGCACGCCTCCTGACCCGTTTTTACTGTGAGGGCGCCACTGTGGAACGTTTGGTCCCAGTGGCTAATAGCGGCGGCCCTGATAGCGTACTTAAGAGCCTGCCTCGCACTCAGCCAGCAGTCTACCATTGCGTGCGTCTCAGGACATATCGCCTCAGACAGCGTATTGACTTTCGTGTTTCTATTCCAGTGGACGTGGTTGTCTTGTTTGGATCATTACTCTGTTGTCTGTTCTTGATGTGTCATAACGTCCTCCGTTGGTCGTGTCCGTCCTCTCCCGTTGTGTTGTTGTTCGTGGGCCGCTCCGCGGGTCCCACCGCGTTTCCGTCATTACTACCCCGCGACCGTTCCGGTCGTCGTTACGACAAGAAGTATCACGTCACTTTGTTATGTGAAGTATCACGTCACTTTGTTATGTGAAGTAAGAAGTCACATCACTACTGCAAGAAGGCATATTGAATATTGTTACAGACCAGTCTGTTGGTATAACAAATGCGTTAAGCAAATAGGGGATAAAATGAATTGCTGACATATTCATATTAGAAAAGCCTGTGCGGTCATTACAAGTATATCAGGTCAACACCAGCTGATATTTCACACTACAAATACTCCAGCATTTGAGTTCGGAAAGAAGTTGGTCAGAGGGTCAATGGTGTACAGGACACGCTTACTCAATTCCCTGGCACTGTATTAATGCTAGGAATAAGTGTGCTGTGGATTTCCTGCTCATACTGAACACCACCACAACAGCTGCCAGAGAGACGTCTTCCCCTCTGTAAGCATCAGTCATGAGTTCGGCATTGTTGACAGCTTCCAACACAGACGGGAAGGCAAGGGGGTCTTCTGTGTCTACTTGGGCCAGGACACCAGCATTCCTGACATTTCAGCGGAGCCATGGGGTCTAATGGCATGGCAGGACAGGGTCAGCACACTTCTCGACCACAAGACAACCACTGTCATGGTTCAGAGAGGAGAGATGAGCCACAGTTACAGGAGAGGATCGAGGACCTCCTTGGCCGGTGTGTGTAGGCCACATAAGCATGTGCCACCTTCTTCAAGTGTGGAGGGTGGAGATCCAGCATCCACTTCCTGAGTAGCTGCCAGGCGCTCGTAGAGCACCCGGACAAGCAGCGGCAGGGGACCGCAGTACCAATGATAAAGGAGAGATATGTTTTTGCAGAAATAAGTGGTTAAAAGTCACTATTCTTTTACTGGTCTTGTACACAGGTTACAACCACCTCCTCTTTCTGGAGGAACTGGCAAGTGGCAAACATGGAGAGTGCCTCCTGACGTCTGCCACGCCTCCCAATAGCCACCACTTGCAGCACCTAGCTGCCCTACCCTCTGTCCACATTGAAATGACTCATATACACCAAATTTTAAAGTTACGGTCATGTATGCTGCCACACTCCATTAATTTCTGCTACAGAAACCAATATTATTTCGAAAAGGACTGTGAACTTTCTGTTTCCAGCAATTATACACATGATTCATTGTACATGTTGGTAACAGTGCAGGTTACTATTGTCTGTAAATGATTATCTTTGCTAGTATGTACTTTTGTTTCGCTGAAGCAGTTCGTTCATGTGTTACTGAATGTTTGCTGCTCAAGTACTACATATATTTGTGGAAATACATATCTTTTAGTGTGCAATAAATACTAACTATGCCATGCATCAAGAAATTCAATAAGAGGAAATTCTGTGGTAACCAGTTCACAAACAAAGCCAGCCACACTGTTGAAAGTAACCTACGTATCAGTTCTTCAGGGAAGAAACTCCCACACGGCATGTCTCCTGATGCTTCAAATGTTTGTGTTAACAATGACACTGTAGTGGATTTGTTGTTGTTGATGTGGGCCTCTTATCTTCTTTGATAAAGGAAGTGGCGAAATGTAAACAATGTGATGGCGTAGGCTGCCTGGAAATAACTGAACAACAAAGTTGCAGGAAAGGTTTACCATCAAAATTAGTTGTTCTGTGTAGATCCTGCAATAAATCTACCTCGAAAATGACATTGAACATTGTGCATAATTCATATGATGTGAATTTGAAGTTAGTGTATGCAATGCATGCAATAGGAAAAGGAAAAAAGGCTGCTCAAATGTTTTGTGGTTTGATGGATCTTCCTCCTCCTCCTCCTCCCAGTAGGCTCCACAAGTACATAAAATTACTTCTAGGTGCCTTGACGGTTGTGCCTAAAGCATCCATGAAACGTGCAGTAGAAGAAACTGTAAATATTAGTCAAACCAGGGATACTGCTGTTGCACTTGATGGGACATGGCAACATAGAGGACATCGTTCCTTGTATGGTGTTGTAAGTGCTGCTTCTCTGGAGAATGGAAAAGTTGTTGATGCTGAGTGCTTATCTAAGTACTGCCATGCCATGGTAACACTGAAGGACATATTGAACATCAATGTTCTAAGAATTATGATGGTTACAGTGGAGGTCGGTGCCCATTTATAATGTTAGATATACAATGTATCTAAGTGATGGGGACTCGAAAGTTTTCAATAAAATTAATGAGTTCAATGTTTATGGTGATACCTTGGTAACAAAACTGAAGTGTTGTGGACATGTGCAAAAGGGGATGAGTGCTAGATTGAGGAAGCTATGAAAAGAAATGAAAGGAAAGTTGATATCTGGTGGAAAATCTCTGTCTGGGCGAGGCAGATTGACAGAAACTGAAATAGACCTTCTTCAGAGTTATTATGGACTGGCCGTTAGATGAACTGCACCTCTGAAAGATGTTAAAGCAATGAGAAAAGCTGTATAGGCCACCAACTTTTATAAGTTGTCCACAGATGACCACCATGTTCATGGACTTTGCCCCAAAGGAGCAGGTTCTTAGGGTGGTTACAAAAAGCAAAAGAAAGTGGTCAAATATACCATCATAAGCATTCTCTTCCTGAGCCTGTTATGAATGAAATAAAACCAATTTTTAGAGACCTGAGTGACCCTGTTTCACTTGGTAAGTGTCTTCATGGTGGCACTCAGACTACAAATGAAAGTTTCAACCATTGCATACAGGAAAGATTACCCAAGAATGCCTTTGTACAACCAAATACATTAAAAGTTGGTGCACTAGATGCAGGATACGTTTCAATGATGGAGTGACAGGAAGGCTGGAAGTCCTGAGAAATTTAGGCATAAAATGTGGCTCTAATATGGAAGATCAATTGCTTACATGTGAGAGACAACGAGTGCATGAAGCTGAAAGATTCGCTCTTCAAGTTCCCAAAGAAGCAAGAAGTGCTAAAAGGAATGCCAAGAGGAAGCTTGAAGGTGAAGAAATGCTGCAGGATGAAGACTATGCTTCAGTTTAATTGGACTCATATCTTCATTCGCAATTTCCTGCAAGTTGCATTTTTAGGAATTCGGGTACAAATATTTCCCAAAGTTTATAAAGCATTGCTCTAATTTTTTTCTGTAACTTGCAGTAGTCCATACTTATGTATCAGACCTAAGGTTTATTGAAAAATCAACTAAATTATAAAAAAATAACATTTTTATTAGGAAAAAAATATAAAAAGTAAAATATAAGAGTTAATATTTTTTTATCCTTGTAATTTATATAATAGGTCGAATTAAATAGGTATAGTACCTCAGCCATCATGTCATGCATATCTGGTAAAAATTTGGTCTCCTTAGAATGTATAACATTGAATTAAATGGTACCTCAATTCGAGGAAGCATTTTGGAAAAAAATTGCATCAATTTCTTTGTAATTGTTTTAATAACCCTAAGTAGGTTCAAAAATATTCAAAAGACTTCTAATTTGTTTAGAAAGTGTGCTGCATTACCTGACATCAACAAGAAATCTGTAAAACATATAAATTATGAACAGTGCCTGAAAGAAATAGGTGTTGATTTTTATATAATACTAAGCCAGAAAAGTACCCTGTATCCTTCAGGCAATGAATTAAAATTTGGAAGACTTCATAAATATTCACTATAACAGCCCGGTGAAAAGCATATGTCACTTCAGAAAAAGAGTAAGTAAAGAAAGTGGAGCTCATCTGGTAATCTTTTAACTCCCTCAAGATCTGAAACCGATGGATACAACCATACAGGTCACTACTAGAGCTGTTATTTGCTACATTGATGACAAAATGATCACCAACACAATCCACAAAACCATCCAAACCAAGATCCACATTTTCTACTCCTCTTTTAAGAAATTCAGAGTGCAACTGGTTACAACACTTTATCGGGATCTATGATTAAGGATCGTTTTCTTAGGGGAATTCCCTACACAAACAACTGAGTTACCATACTTAGTGCCATATTATTGTGTGTCCACTACAACATCGCTTCTTTTTGCTGCAGAGGATTCTGGGATTGCACAGAGCAAGGCCTTGGCCAACATGGGGAGAAAAGGTCAGTGCTTTGCATGGCCTGCAATTTCGCATGCAGTACCTATCATTTTCACGAGATGTGGCAGCAACAGTGTTCCATAATAACACATTGTAGAGGCTTCAAATTAAAATGTGGTCACACACTGTATTATCAAACACACTGTTAGTAAATTAGTGCCAATTACTGTTAGTTCACCAAGATTGACACCCATGGCAACTCTGACTTCAACGAACAACACCCAAATGGCACCAGGGTCCACGTCTTAGTGGATGAGCCTCACACCCCATTATGTTTCTGCTCTGGAGTTGGGAGAAATTTTTATGATTTCAGTTCATGCCACTCCAGGTTTGTTGGTCAGGTCTAAAAAGTTAAAAGTAAAAAATTCTTGATTCAACTAAGATAATATATAACTTTTTCGAACATCGTTCATGGAGGGCGGGGGGCCCCTTAAGCTTGGGAGGCCTGGGGCACTACCCGCTTAGCCTTATGGTAGCTACACCACTAGACTTACGTGTTAACTGTGTAATTCAAATACGTCAGTACCCACAAAATGTAAGTCTAACCCACAGAACTGTACGGCAACTGGCTACAACAGTGAACCATTTCCATATTCTCCTTTACTTTCCTCCTTCCTCCTTTTTATCATGATTTATACTGTTTAAAAATTAATTATTATGGTCAAATATAACAACAAAGTCAATCAATTTTTGACAGAATAATGTAATTGGATACATAAAAAATCTACGGCAGCAGAGCACACACATAAAAGAGGTTATAAATAGGCAATCTTTCAGAACCAGTGGCTCCTTCTTCAGACAGAAGGATTGAAGGGGAAGGAAGAAGGGTGGAGAAACAGGACTGGAGAGGTCTAGGGAGAGGGGTAGATTTCGGAAAAGTCACCCAGAACCGCAGGTCATGGGAGACTTACCAGATGGGATGAGAAGGAAAGACTGATTGTTGGGGACTGTACTGGATGAGATTTGAAAACCTGTATGGGTCAGTGTTCGTCAGTGTTAAATTGTTGAGATATGCAGGACATTGGCATATTAAAACATGTAGCAGGTGACAATGCCCCACTTCTAAGAATATCGTACTGTACATTGTTACTGACTCAACACCTCGTTTCTTGAGCACAATAGTGCTGCCATTCTGGCCAGGTCTTCAGTTCACTTTGCTAGTTGAAACATGCATCTGTAAATACTGAGCTCTATTTACAGTTCATTACTACTTTTCATGCAGTTTTACAACAAATACTCCGTGTCATATAGCAAGCTGCGCAGGTCACAATGCACTGCGCACAAAAGACAGAGATTTGACTGCAGCTGCCAGACCTGAACACAGTTTTACCTTGCCACATACCATCATGAGAATATGTGGATAGGGAAGTATCAGAAGCTGAAAAAATGTCTCACCTTCCATGCAGAAGCTGAGTGTGCTACTTGATACGTGTTCTCAGAAAGCATGGAGCACAGCAGATTCTCATCCAGAATATGCCCAGCAACTCTCGCAGTAGTCCACATAATTCCTAAACTGTAATCCTTGCTGGAAAGGTTGACTGTTAATTACAATGAATCCCATGGACCATACAATGATAGCAGTGGTAAATGAGCTCCAAAAGCATACATAGAGTTTTTGTGAACTTAAATACCAGTCTTTATTAGAAATAGTACTAACTATTTTCTGCATCTCAGTATCATTGTCTTATTTAATCACTGAGCCTAAACTTTTTTCAACATCTGTCCTATAGCACTTCCTGTCTTCATTTTACCTATATTTCTAGACAACAACTAGGGTTTCTTAAATTTTCCTTACCACTGAAATATCTTAAAGCTAGGATAGTGTCATGTACATTTATGTTCAGCAGTACTAATCATTTTGCCTCCTGAAGTAAGAACTGGACAACAATTCTGCCTGAATGGTTAGTCCAAAGAAGTTACATTCCAGTTACTGCTGACAGAGATGTTTAAAGTACAGAAAGTTATACTTAGCTTTCATAACTGTTACCTGTGGTCTAGGGGTAGCGTCTTTGATTCATAATGATCAAGAACGAAGTGCTCGTATTAAGAAGGGTGTAAGACAAGGCTGTAGCCTTTCGCCCCTACTCTTCAATCTGTACATCGAGGAAGCAATGATGGAAATAAAAGAAAGGTTCAGGAGTGGAATTAAAATACAAGGTGAAAGGATATCAATGATATGATTCGCTGATGACATTGCTATCCTGAGTGAAAGTGAAGAAGAATTAAATGATCTGCTGAACGGAATGAACAGTCTAATGAGTACACAGTATGGTTTGAGAATAAATCGGAGAAAGACGAAGGTAATGAGAAGTAGTAGAATTGAGAACAGCGAGAAACTTAACATCAGGATTGATGGTCACAAAGTCAATGAAGTTAAGGAATTCTGCTACCTAGGCAGTAAAATAACCAATGACGGACGGAGCAAAGAGGACATCAAAAGCAGACTCGCTATGGCAAAAAAGGCATTTCTAGCCAAGAGAAGTCTACTAATATCAAATACCAGCCTTAATTTGAGGAAGAAATTTCTGAGGATGTACGTCTGGAGTACAGAATTGTATGGTAGTGAAACATGGACTGTGGGAAAACCGGAACAGAAGAGAATCGAAGCATTTGAGATGTGGTGCTATAGACGAATGTTGAAAATTAGGTGGACTGATAAGGTAAGGAATGAGGAGGTTCTACGCAGAATCGGAGAGGAAAGGAATATGTGTAAAACACTGACAAGCAGAAGGGACATGATGATAGGACATCTGATAAGACATGAGGGAATGACTTTCATGGTACTAGAGGGAGCTGTAGAGGGCAAAAACTGTAGAGGAAGACAGAGATTGGAATACGTCAAGCAAATAATTGAGGACGTAGGTTGCAAGTGCTACTCTGAGATGAACAGGTTAGCACAGGAAAGGAATTCGTGGCGGGCCGCATCAAACCAGTCAGTAGACTGCAAAAAAAAAAAAAAAAAAAAAAAAAAAAAAAAAAAAAAAAAAAAAAAAAAAAAAAAAAAAAATCAGCAAGCCACCACACAGTGCACGGCAGAGGGTACCTTGTGCCTCCACCAGTCATTCCCTTCCCCGTTCCACTTGCAAATGGAATGAGCAAAAAACAACTGTCTATACATCTTCTATAGAAGCCTTAATTTGTCTTTATAATCCTTACATGAAATTTATGTAGGTAGCAGTATATTTATACTGCTGTCAACTGCAAATACCTCTTCTCTAAGTTGTCTCAATAGTGTTTCACAAAATGAACATAGTGTTTCCTCCAGGGATTCCCATTTGAGTTCATAAGGCTCCTCCATAATACTAACATGTTGATCAAACCTACCGGTAACAAATCTAGTAGCATGCCTCTGAATTGCTTCAATGCCATCCTTCAATCTGATCTGGCAGAGGTCCCAAACACTCAGGCAGAACACAAGAATGGATTTTGCCAGTGCCTATATGTGGTCTCTTTTATAGTACACAACATTTTCCTAGAATTCTCCCAATTAACTGAAGTTGTAAATTCATCTTCCCTACTATTGTCCTTACATGCCCTTTCCATTTCATACTGCAATATAACATAATGCCTAAATTTTTAATTGATGTGATTGTATCAAGGAACACACCACTGACACTTAAGGAAGTTTAGCAAGAAAGAACAAAGAAATCAGAAATGTTATGTGTTTACTTGATGAAAACCACCTCAATCAAAATAAAAATGATTTCAGAAAAACATGACATGAAACTTCAATAAAGTGTTCGGGTGAGTCTCATTGTGTAGCTGCAAAATCATTGTTCTTGAAATGAAAAGTGAAAGCTATCATTATCCAAGCACAGAAAACTGCATTAAAAGGAATAAAGCAGAATACATGGCTAATAAAAGAAATTCCAGAGGACTGAAAGGGCACATTAAGTCATCATTTTTCTAAGAAAGGAGATGAAACTGTTGCCAACAACAACTGAGGAAAATTAATGTTATTAGTAACATAAAACATCTGCTGGAAAACAATACATAGTAGGCTATAGGCTACAAGATCAGAGAAAATCAAGGTGGTTTTCTGACAAGAACATCATCCCTTAAGCAGATTCTGAGTCTTATGCTCATATCCAGGACAGAATGGCAAGATGCATGTCCTAAGTTGCTGTTTCTGTTTCTTTTGTTTTGTTTTAGGGCACAGAAAGAACTAAGGCCATATGCACCTATGTCTGAGCTGTAGAACACAAAAATGAAAAAGAAGTTAAAAGAGACTACACATTAAGCCCAATCGACGGAAAAAAATACAGCTAAAACCGGGGACCATCTCTTGGAGAAAGGGCCATAATTGAGGTTCTGAACTAAACACTGAATGTCCTTCGTCATATTACTATGACAGATAAAAAGTAAAATGTGGTCAACAGCCCATGTGTCATTCGCTAAAATGACCGATACCTCATATGGCAAACACAGATTAGAATGTAAGTGGTTAAAATAAGGCCATTGCGTCATGAAATGGGGCTAACCATCAAAGGTTGATGACAATGGGCACAAAGTGGTGGGAATCACCACTTAACAAATGGCGACGGCTAAAAAGACAGTGCCCAATATGCAACCTAGCTAAAATGACCTCCTCATGGCAAGAGGGTGGAGAGGAGATTGGCCAAGCTGCAGGGAGAGGCTTAATTCCACAGAGCTAGTTCTGATGAAGGGAAGACCAGTGATGATGCCAAAGTGACACCAACTTTTGACAGATGGCAACACAGAGATCACCTGAGGGAATGGGAGACCTGGCGGGCGGAGGTACAAGGGCCGCTGCATTGGTAGCAGCAGCAACAGCCTCATTTCCCATCAGACTGACGTGAACAGGGAACCACATAAAAATCACAGCAGTTCCATCAAGAGTGAGCAAGTAAAACCTTTCCTGGTTTGGTTACACTAAGGGATGGACAGTGTACAGCACACAGAAGCTCTGAAGGGCACTGAGAGAGTCGGAGCAATGACAAAATTGAAAAGTATGTGTCACTGGATGTACTGTGTGGCCTGATACATGATAAAAACCTGTGCTATAAATACTGAGCACTGTTCTGGAAGCTGATACCAAAGGTCATTGGTGACAATGACAAAGGTACACCCAGCACCAAGGTCAGTCCGAGACCCATCAGTGTACACAAAGGTACTATCGTAAAGTTACATGTGAAGGTTGAGATACTTACTGCAATAGATCATGTCTGGAGTAGTGTCTTTAGGAAGCAAATGAAGCCCAACATGAACATGAGCTGCTGCACAAAGCCCAAGTGCCATGTAGCATAAAGTTAAGATGCAGGAGCAATAGCTGAAGCAAACTCCAGGAGGTAACAGAGGACGGCATGTACCCCATACTGGCAGTCAACGGAGTCATCAAAGAAGGAGGCATAGGATGGGTGGCCAGGCATGGTAGCAAACAACATTCGTATCCACTAAGGAGAACATCACATCGGTATGACAGTGGGAGTTTGACGGCTTCTGCATACAGACTTTCAAACAGGCTTGTGTAAAAGGTGCCAGTGACCAAATGGATGCCACAATGGTGGATAGTATTGACACAATGTAAGATGGGTGGATGTGCAGATGGATACACAAAACACCCATGGTCTAGTTTTGAATGGACAAGGGATCAATACAAATGGAAGACGCTGGTCCAATCCACTCCCTAAGATATATCGCTGAAGACACATAGGATATTGAGAGAGCGGGTGCAGCGAGCAGTCAGGTAAGACACGTGAGAGGACCAAAAAAGTTTCCTAACATGCATGAGCCTCAGGAATTTCATAGTTTCAATGAATGGAAGAGCAACAGGCTCAAGATGTAAAGATGGTGGGAGACACCCATTGTGCCATCAGAATTTCATACAAACGGTTTTGTCAGTGGAAAAGTAAAAGCCATTGTTGAAGCTACATGAGTAAAGACAATCAAGACAATGGTGAAGATGCCACACAAGGAGATAATTCTGTGGAGAACTGCAACAGATGACAAAACTGTCAACAAAAAAAGAGCTGGAGATGCCAAAGGGAGATAGGCCATAATAAGGTTAATGATGATAGAAAAGGGGATGACACTCATGGTGGAACCCTGAGGCACACCGTTTTCCTGGATAAAGGTGTCTGACAAGGCAGAAACAACATGTACCTTGGAAACTCTGTCTTTTCAAAATGCCTCAAGGAAACAGGACAGGCTGCCTCAGAAGCCCCACATGTAGAGAGTATGAGGATCACAGGCTTTCTCCAACTCAAAAAACTTGGCCACAGGATGTGGGTTGCCAAAGTGACAAGATGCACATTCGAAATCCTCATTGTACAATGGTTAGTAAATTGCGAGACTCAAGCTACCATACCAGCTGGGCATCAATCATACTTTCCATCACCATGCAAACACAGCTGGTGAGACGATGAGACAAATGGGGGTGGGGGGGGGGGGGGGGTGGGGGGGGGGTGTAGCTAGAGCGAAGGTGTTGGTCCTTACCTGGCTTAGATATGGGTATGCCAGTGACTTCATGCCGGCGTCTGGGAAACATGCCCTCTGCCCAGATGCGATTGTACGTATGAAGGAGAAAGTGCTCGCCTTCAAGAGATAGGTGCCACAGCATCTGAATGTGAACATCGTGCGTCCCTGGGGCAGAGGACTGGGATGAAGTGAGAGCATGATCTAGCTCCCCCGCAGTAAAAGTGGCACAGTAACGCTCATGATTCTGAGAAGAGAAGGGTACTGTCCAAGTCTCCTCCACTTGTTTTCAATGGAGGAAGGCAGAGCGACAGAGGGTGGAGCTCAAAATCTCCAAAAAACAGAGGCCCAAGATGTTGGAGATAGCAATAGATTCCACTATGACATCATCTGCAGTGGTCAGGCCAGAAATTGGGGATGGAACTTGGTCCCAGAGAGTAGTCGGAGGTTGATCCACAAGATGGAAGAGGAAGGGGAACTATTAAAAGAACTAGTAAATGAAATACAACTACCTTTTTTGCTATTCTGCAGAATACGACGACACTGCACATGCAACTGTTTATAAAGAACACAGTTTGTCATCATAGGATGCCTGTTAAAAATGCAGAGAGATGTCTCCACATGTGAATTGCTTCATGGTGTAGTGGTTCGTGTCATGCAATAGTAATAGATGCATGGCCAAACAATATATTATTTGAAGCGTACTGGAATGCAACTGACTGTGAGAAAGCAGCATTATTGCTGACGCTCTCTCTATTCGTTGAACTAAAAGAGCTTTGGTTTGATGTTAACTATTGTGAAAAGATATAGTCTAGCTTCTGATCTTAATGACTATGGATGAATGTACTACAGCCTGCGAGAGAAGGCACTGTTGCGAGACCGCCATCTTTAATTGAAAGGCATTTTCTGATTTTGTGCGAGAATAATAAGCCAATAAACCAATTTCTCAGCAGCATAAACAAGGTGTGTATTGCATAAATTATTCTCCATCTTATGGTTTCACATTTTCAAATATTTGTGCATGCCTACGAGACATTTCTTTAGACTGTGGAAGCTCGAACCTGCACACTCTATATGGTCATTAATTTAAAGACTTTAAAACAATTCCACTTTGACGGACAGTTAACGTAGAATAAGATTCCTACAGATTCAGCACACAGTTCAACAACTGGCAGAGACATAGAGTACAGATTACAGTCAGCGTGCAGCAGCAGATCTCTCGTCTACCATGCACAATCCCTTGAACATAAACGTTGTCTAGTGAGATCTGTTTGGTTATTTATACATTTTGCACACCTAAACTCTTTTCTTAGAGAGACTGAATACTAAAGAACAAATTCCTTGAATTAGTAATAATGATGATGATAATAATAATAATAAAAGCAGTTCATCGAGGTTACTTTTTGTCTCTGAAATAAAATTTTCTACACAGATCTCCATACAATAACTGGGTTCAGGGTGAAATAATGACTCCTCTCATGAATCATTACATCTCAGTAAAATTATAACAGTTTAACTTTCATGTGAGAGGGCATTACAATGATGCCCTACGTGACAGGATGTCTAGAAGTGGCATGAGAAAGAAATAATTACCGAATTTTACATAGGTAAAGTTTTTTTAAATTTTTGTATGCATTACTATTATAAAAGACTAATAGATGTGTGATTTGTTTCATGTCCTCCCCTACCAATATTTCCTGCTGGAGAGAGATGATATCCTGTGAATGCAGAGCCCTGCCAGCATAACTTCTCATCGAAAGGCAATATCAAGAAACAACTTTGGTGATTCTCTTTCAGTGCCTCATTATAACAATCTCAAACTGACAGAATTAGTAGAACTGCAGACTTTCATTGGTTAAGGATAATAATATTCTAGTAGTTTGAAGTAGAATACTATTTATTTATTTGAGATTACTGTAAATTTCTACTAACATATTGTGAGAGTAAGTAATTTGGGTGTTAGAGATTACTGCATTTCGTGTGTCTAAAGTTTACCTAAGGTGTCTAGTGCTTTCGTGCAAATATAGGGTGTACACTTTTCAATTTTTGTGTGCATGTGTAATAGTTAAAACCCATAGCCACTACAAAATGGAACAACAGAAGAATTTAGAATATTTTGAGACAGAATCGACACAGAATGTGGTAGTTGAACTTGGTGATGCAAGACCTGCAACATCGGATCAGTCAGATACGACAATTGTGGACAGACTTCTGAGTGAAGTGGGCACTTCACGTGAAACAGAAAATGTAGCAACGAGGTCAGTAGAAGATACTATTGCCCGAATGCTTATAGATTTTCAGAAATTAATGGTGCAAGGTATGAAGAACATGGAAGAAGTTAATAAAAGAGAACTGAAAAAGAGATATCTTCACAGATGAAGAATATGAAGAAACAAATAAAGGAAGAATTAAAGACTGTATCAAATGAAGTTCAAATTTTAAAGACTCAACAAGAAGATCTTGTCACACAAATGCAATCTTTATCTATAAAGGATGAAACAATTACCAAGGAAGTTCAAGACTTGAACAAAACTATTGCTGAAGTGAAACAGAAGCAAGAACAGCTACTTGAGAATGAAGATATACAACAGACGACAAAATAAATGAATGATGTGACTGAAAAACAACAATCAGTAGACGAAAAATTACATAATATGTCAACAGTAGTAACTGCAATTGCTTCAGGGTGTGAGAAATTCACTGCACACAAAATCAACAAGGAACATGCTGCTTATGAACCAAAATTAGACCAGTGGATACAAGACAAAGAAGTTTCAGTAAGCACTGTAACTGAGAAGTAAATAGAGGAAGGAATAAATTCTGGTACTATCAACATCAACAAGATCGAAGGAATAGTAAATAAAGGAATGAAAGCAACGCAAAACAAATTTTCGGAAGAGCTTAATAGTGCGAAAAGGGACTTTTCACACAAATCGGATGAGTTGAAGGAGTTGAGTCAAGCGTCATCTATGAATAACAGGCAGGAAGATGTATCGAATAATCCTTGGGCAAATGTCACCACCAGCCTAGAAAAGTAACAACAGATCTGCTTACATTCAAGAAGCCGGCAGAAAACAAGCACATAATTTTGGACAAACTACAACATATGACAAAGGGAGTACATGTAGTGAAGAAAAGCTACTAAAATACCATCAGTTACAAACATTTTGTCCGGAAAAGAAGACAATACATCCGGTGGTGTTCATAAGGAGTTTTACTGATTTGTTACCAAGAGTTCGGAGAGAGTACTGAAAGATGCAGCATGTAGCAGGTTATATGAGCAGAGAAATCAAAATGTGGGTTCATGATGCCATAAAAACGTGGACTACGTACGAAGAGTTTGAGCAAGCATTCCTGTTGAATTATTGGTCACGGGGTGCAAAAGAGAGGCTAAAGAAAGAAGTACTAAACCCAGAACCATTCACAATTACATCTGGAGGATTGTGTAAATATTTCGAAAAATATCTGAACAAAGCAAAATACTGGGATAATCTGATGAGCAAAGATGATATCATCCAGATATTAAAATCAAAATTATCCACCGCCATCAGAGAAAAGTTCAAGAAAATACTGGAACATGACACTGAAGAATTTTTGTCAACATTAGACACATATGTCATAAACCAAGAGGATAACAAAAAGCGTGCAGAGAATAATGGACAAACGACATGCAAAAATGTCAATGGCTTTAGACAAATGATCAGCTAGCAGTCTGCGACAGCAAATGAGGTGCGAGCACAACCACAGATGATTATGAATGGAAATAACCAAAGACAATATGGTTATGGGCCAAATTATAGGCAGATCCGAGGTAGAAACAGAAGACCTGACAGGAGGTATCACCCGGGTTATGTAAGACACAACAGTGGAAATCAAACCTGGAACAATAACCAAGTAAACGTACAAGAACCAAGTATGAATGTACCATTGATTGCGAATGTGACAGACTGGTGTCAGAACATGCCTGTAATAACAAAAGTGCACAAAGATATAAACAGGAATACCAACACAAATCAGGGAAATGCCTAAAGACCTGCACCAGCTGCAGTGTTAGGAGGGGCAGTGATAGTAACTTGGCTATGCTACGATACGACGATGGCCATTTATTAAGAGATGAATTACTCTCAGAGCAGACAAGGTGTAAAGTTGAGGAAAGGCTGTCTCTGGTATCAGCAGTTAAGGGCAGAATTGAAAATAATGAAGTAAATAACATTCAGGATATAGGTGCAACAGTAAATGCGATTTCAGCCAGTTTGTTTGACAAATTGAGCCAGGAAGCAAAGTTTCCAGTATATCCAGTTAATAATTGCAAACTCATAGGTGCTTTTGTATCCAAGAACAAGCTCGTTAGGAGGCAACCACTTACAATTGTTTATTTGGGGAATGGAGCCTATAAGGGCACATTTCTAATTGCTGAACAATTAATTGTGGACTGCACCCTAGGGCTGGATTTTTTTAGGGAAACACACGCAAACATAGATTTTACATGTGGTATTTTGAGAATGGAGAATGAAGCACGAGATGTTGAGGTACTTTTGCAGACAGAAAATATACATGGTAAGTATTGTGAGGGAGCTTGCATACAGCTGGTAAGAAGCTACAAATCGAGCATGTGTCTAGAAGAGAAAAAAGTAAAAGATGTAAATGAGTTATTCAATCATTTACAACAAAAAATTAACAAATCGCTCCAGCTGAGTTCTGAACAGACAGATCAACTTAACAGATTATTGTCTAGATTTATCAATGTATTTAATGAAAGACCTAGCATGATAAGTGGCTATGTATGTAAAATAGACATCAAACCACACAAGACATTGCCAAAGTTATTACCCTGTCCAGTGGAGGCTATGAGCAGCTGTAGATCAAGAGATACAAAAAATGTTAAATTGGGATATGATTGAATCTTCCACAAGTCCATATTGTAGCCCTCTTTTGGTAGTTCTCAAATCGGAAGGAAAAGTTTATCTTGTACTGGATGGACCTGTAATCAATACTATAATAATACCAATGCAAACACATCTGGAGAATAATGGCAAATTAATTCAATGACTTGTGGGGCTTGAACTGGCAAATAAAACTGCATGAAAGCTCGAGGAAGTACACTGCATTCATTTATGCTGTACTAAGTTATCAATTTAAAGTTTTGCCCTTCGGACTCAACATAAGTGCAGAAGTCTTTATTGCAGCTTTAGATTATATCCTGGGACCTGAACTTAGAAGCAACCTAACTTAGTTCGTCAATGACATGGGATAATCATATCAAAACTTTGGAAAGATTTCTCACAAAATTTGAAGAATCAGGAATCACAGCTAACTTGCACAAATATCACTTTGGTTTGAATTGGATTAAATTTTTAGAAAATTTAATTGATGAAAAGAGTATTTTACCACACGTGAAGAAGATCAGTGCAATAAAGAATTTCCCGATGCCATGTACAAAGGGACTGTCGAAAAGTTTTATGGGCCTAGCATCATTTTTCCGCAAATTTGTATCTGACCAATTCTTGAATTCAGAACATTTATTGAATTTACTGACGAAAAATGCACACTGGCAATGGACCAGAGAATGTCAGAGAGACTTTGAGAAATTCAAAGAATCTTTGGTAAATGCACAATTACTGTATCATCCTGACATGAATGTGGAATTTGGATTAATGACAAATACATCAAATATTGGTTTGGGCGCATGCCTATTCCAAGTCAGGAAAATTGAAGGGCACACAACATTCCGTACAATAGCATTTGCTAGTAGGACCTCAAGCAACTGTGAAAGAGCTTATACCACCACTAAGACAGAAGCACTGGCAATAATATGGGCATTGGAAAAACAGTTGGGTTGATAATTTGCATGTATTCGAGAGTACTGTAAACAACTTACTGCACATGTCAACAGAATTTACACTGGCTGAATTAATGTTCAATAAGGTAGACAGGAATGAGTGGGTAAACGGTTTGCCGAAACATGCTGAAGAAGAGCAAGAATTGCAGTCAAAACTGCGAGATGAGATAGTGAACACTACTGAAATGGCAAGGAAAAGGAAAATGAACTTTGAGAGTGTCTCAATACAAGATCGGAAACAAAGTTTTATTGAGGATGTACCCCAGTCTTCACCTCAGGGAGTCACACCTAGTGATACGTGGCTGGTGACCACGGGGCCCCGAGCTGAGTCCTAGCATTGCTTCCACTTACTTATCCCAGGCTCCTCACTCTTATCTTTCCTATCTGGCCACCCTCGGCCAGCTCTTGTTCTTTTCCGACCCTGACGCTATTAGGTTTCGAGGGCTAGGGGTCTTTCATTTTCCAACCTATACTTCTCATGCAGCGTCTGACCCGGAGCGGGCGGCTGCAAAAGGCGTCTGTATCCCATGTTAGGGGCGGCCTCCAGAACTGCGGAAGGCAACGGAATACCACCGCAGATTATCTTCCCTGCATAATGCAGTCTCCATTTTATGCACAAAAAATGGCTTCCTCTCATGTTAAATCAGTGCCCGGAGGTAAAATAGTCCCCCATTCGGATCTCCGGGGGGGGACAACTTGAAAGGAGGCAAAAAATCAAAACGAGAATTGGTACCTGGAATGTCAGAACTCTGCTACAAGCAGGAAAACTAGAAAACCTTAAAAGAGAGATGGAAAAGAATCATATGGACCTCGTAGGAGTTGCTGAAGTAAGATGGAATGGACATGGAGAGTTGCAGTCAGATGAATATGTATTCTACCACTCAGGAGGAGAAGTAAAAGGAATTAATGGAGTGGGAATGATTATGACAAAGGAATTGGCTAAATGTGTGGAATATGTAGACTATGCAAATGACCGGGTTATTGGTGTAAGGCTGAAAGGAGCACAAAAAGATTTACTGATTGTCCAGGTGTATATGCCAACTTCAGAACATGATGACCAAATTGTAGAGGAAACGTACAATGTAATAGAGAGAATAATGGACGAAAATAAAAAATGCTGCAAAATATTAATGGGAGACTGGAACGCCATTGTGGGAGAAGGGAAAGAGGGAAACATAGTAGGCAGTCATGGTCTTGGAAAGAGAAATGACAGAGGTGAATGGTTAATTGACTCTGCAGGGAAAGGCAGCTGATAGTGGCAAACACATGGTTCAAGAACCATAAGAGGAGGCTCTACACTTGGAAATCACCAGGGGATAAATATAGAAACCAAATCGATTTTATACTGGTAGAAGAAAGATACAGGAATGGAATCAAGAAGGTGCACACATTACCAGGTGCAGATATTAATAGTGACCACAACTTACTTATGGCAGAAATAGAAATAAGAATGAAAAAACTGAAAAACGCGACAATGGTGAAGAAATGAGATCTAGAGAAGATAAGGTCCAACAAAGAACAAATTACAGAAATGCTGTCTCAGGACTTTCTAAACACATTACGAGACAAAGAAGCACCTGATAATGCCAACGAGTACTGGAATATGCTGAAAGAAGGAATCATTAAAGCAGGACAGCAAAATATAGGATATGTAAAAGGGAAAAGGTCAAAAAACCATGGGTCACACAAGAAATGATTTCCAAGATGGAGGAGAGAAGAAAATTGAAAAACAAGAACACTGAAGATGCAAGAAAGATATACCGAAGGTTAAATAACGAACTGCGAAGAGAAACAGAGCAGGCTAGGAAAAAATGGCTAAAAGAGGAATGTGATGGAATTGAAGAACTGGACAGGAAAGGAAGATACGACTTACTATACAACAGAGTAAAGACTATGACATGGGAACAAAACAGAGCAGGAAGTGCTACTATGGAAATTTTGAGTAAAGACGAAGAGGTAGTGTATAAAGATCGTGACGATGTCCTCCAGAGATGGGAAGAATATATAAAAGAGCTATATGACACAAATAGCAAACCAGAAACTCTGGAACTTGAATCACACCACAGTGTAAGTGATGAAGAGAAAGGACCGACCATCATAATGGAAGAAGTAAAGTCTGCTATTGCTGCAATGAAAAATGGCAAAGCAGTAGGTACAGATACAATACCGGGAGAAATACTAAAATGCTTGAACCACAATGGAATAAGAGAAATATTGAGGTTATGTAATAAAATATATGACAGTGGTGAATGGCCTGAGGACTTTTTGACAACAGTAATGATTCCATTGCCGAAAAAACAAGGAACCAAGAAATGCAGCGAGCACAGGACAATCAGCCTCATTTCACATGCAGCCAAAGTGATGTTAAGAATAATTAATAAAAGACTTGAAAAAGTAATAGAGGAGAATCTCGGCGAGGAACAGTTTGGCTTTAGACGGAATACGGGCACCAGAGATGCAATAGGGCTCCTACGAATCTTAGGAGAAAGGTTTATTGAAAAAGGAAGAGACCTATATATGTACTTCATCGATTTAGAAAAGGCATTTGACAATGTGGTTTGGGACAAGCTGGCGACTATTATGAGGGAAAAGAGAGTGGACTGGAAAACCAGAAGACTTATAAACTCATTGTACCTTAATCAAAATGTTTCAGTTAAAGTGAGAGGAGAAAGTACAAACTGGATCAGACTAGGGAAAGGAGTAAGACAAGGATGCTGTTTATCACCTACTCTTTTCAACCTGTACTTGGAAAATATGATTGACCAATGCTCATTAGATGACAAAGGAGTAGAAATTGGAGGAAGAAGAGTAGGGTGCTTGAGATTTGCTGATGACATGGTCCTTCTAGCCACAGGGGAAAAAGAATTACAGGATTTGGTGGACACCATTGCAACTAACGGAAAAAAATATGGAATGAAAATTAACACAAATAAAACAAAAGTATTGGCAATAGGAGGAAATAAGGAACTAAAAATTGTGCTGAATGGAGAAAAACTAGAACAGGTGCAAAATTTTAAGTATCTTGGAAGCAGGATAGACACTGACTGGAAGTGCACCACAGAAATTAAAACAAGGATAGCAATGGCAAAAGAGGCGTTTTATAAGAAAAGGAGAATCTTCTGCAGCGGTGTGGACAGAGAACTCAGAAAGAGACTCATAAAATGTCTTGTATGGAGTGTTCTTCTATATGGCGCTGAAACATGGACTATGAGGAAAAAAGACAGAGAAAGGCTGGACATGGCGGAAGATGGAAGGAATAAGTTGGATGGACAGAGTAAAAAATGAAGAGGTACTGAGAAGAGTGGGAGAGAAAAGGCAGTTACTAGATGTAATAAAGAGAAGAAAAAGAAATTGGATTGGGCATATATTAAGAAAGAATGACGGACTGATAAAAACAGTTTTAGAAGGTTATGTAGAAGGGAAAAGGAAGCGAGGAAGGAAGAGATTCCAGATACTGGATGACATGATGGACGGTACAACATACAGCAGCCTTAAGAAGGAAGCAATGGATCGCAGAAAATGGAGAGGCAAAGGACCTGCTAATATAGCAGATAACTGATGATGATGACCCCAGTCTTAACTACTAAAGAAGATGAACAGAAAGTGGCAAAGACTGTATACAGGGCCATATGTAATTAGCAAAGTAGCAAACCCTGGTGCATATGTATTACAGTATGTAGGGTCAGGCAAGGTAAAGGAGATGTTCCCCCACCAACATCGTGAGTAGCAATTGCTCAAACAAGACACGAAAAAAAGGGGGACTCTGATGTAAATATCATAGTGAAATGTTGGGTATCAGTAATAAGATAATTATTCAAAATTAAGGATGGAAAGGTTTTTTGATTGTGTCAATGAACATGTGATTTTTCAATGAAATTTATTTAGTAGTAAGTTATTACTAGTAGCATGCATTTAATGAGCACTAGTCTTGTCATGCATATGAGGCCAAAGAATTAGCTAGTGATAGAGAAGTTTACTTTGAATTTTTCAGTTTTCATGTTATTATTAACAGTAATTGTTAGTTGAGACTAAAATAAATTGATTTGCTGTCGAGTCATGCTTCAAACTAGATGGTTAGGTACTTTGATGATTTGGTTAGAAACAAATAAGGTACAGATTGAGATTGCTCAAGCTTTTTCCTGATAGTTTGGAGCTTTAATGTATTCAGTATAATTACTATTTTTTTAAGGGTGGAGAGAAGTAATGTGAAGGTGAGCAGTCTTAAGACGGTACGGGTACAGTTCATTGAATATAACGAATTAATGAAGGACAAAGATTCATGAGGAGGCAACAGCCTTGCCGCAGTGGATACACCGCTTCCCGTCAGATCACCAAAGTTAAGCACTGTCAGACGTGGCCGGCACTTGGATGGATGACCATCTGGCCCACCATGCACTGTTACCATTTTTCGAAGTGCACTCAGCCTCGCGATGCCAACTTAGAGCTACTTGACCGAATAGTAGCGGCTCCAGTCAAAGAAAACCATCATAACGACCAGACGAGGGGTGTGTTGACAACCTGCCCCTCCTATCCGCATCCTCATCTGAGGATGACACGGCAGTCGGATGGTCCCAATGGGCCACTTGTGGCATGAAGATGTAGTGCTTTTTTTTTTTTAAAAAAGGTTCATAAGTGAACATTAAACTGGAGACAATGTACAAGACACTGATTATGTGACTAAACACTAGTGACTCTATATGGAGCCTTAGTGAGATAATATAAATCCATTCAAGTGAACACAAGCACTTCATTTTGGAAATATTGTGCATACTTGGTGGATGAAACCACAATGGTAGTGAACATAGTGCTCTGAAGGATACGAGGAACTTCAGATGGAAGTCTTGTTAGTGTTCTTAGAATAACAGAACTTCACCGGAGAAGGAAAGAATTCTTGGAGCTACAAAAGAGTGATGATGATTTTTTTCCTTTTCCAATAACATCATCATGGACAACGGTTGTTGGTGTGGTGTATTATTGTGTTCATTTCTGACAAAGATGTGATTCTGTGAATAACCAATACTATCATCACGGGCAATGGTTGTTAATGTGGTGAATTATTGAGTAACTGTGAACCCAAAATGTGACCTTTTTGGTAGTAGCAATAACATCATGAACAACAATAGTTGACTTGGTGTGTTATGGATCACATATAAACCCGAAAGTGACGCTGGAATCTTTCTAATTGCAGGCACATTACATGTAAGCCATACCGTATCAAAATTGCTGCACTGTTACTAAAGGTGCGATTAATGTTTTGAACTTGGCTGTACTCAGCAACCATAATTAATTACAATGTTACAAACTTCCAGCCAACAGGTTGCAAACAACCGGTTGGCTGGAAGTTTGTAACATTGTAAAGGCGTGATTATTCTTTTTAGGGAGTATAGCTTTGGTAAAACACTAATGCCTGTTGAATTATGTTTCATGTAATCAGGATGAAGGCGGTACCTAAGGTCGACATAACGGTTTCGAGAAAAATCTACTGTCACCCTCACATTCCATTCTTGTGCTGAGGGTCGTACATCTTCCTGCCTCCCCAAAAACCTTCCACTACCATAACATCACAGCTCCGCCACCAAGAACTGCCTCTCCAGCTGTCTCTTCTCTAACAGATTGTGTGTGTGTGTGTGTGTGTGTGTGTGTGTGTGTGTGTGTGTGTGTATATGTGTGTGTGTGTGTGTGAGGGGGTTGGGGGGGGGGGGGGTTTCTTGTTTGTTCACAAAATGAACATTCAATTTTCACAATTTTCAACAGTAAGATTCAGATATAAAGTTAATTTCAATCAGTTGCATGTCCATTCAAAACATGTCTCAATTTTTGTACAACTGATGTATGTAACAGTTGTGAGAAGAAAAATTGGTGCTCATCATGCAGCAAAGATGCTGAGTCATAGATAGGCAACACAAAAAGACTTTCACAATTAAAGATTTCAACCATTAAGGCCTTTATCAATAACACACACACATACACACACACACACACACACACACACACACACACACACACACACACACACACACGACTGCAGTCTCAGGCAACTGAAACCACTGCGAGCAGCGGCACCAGTGCATGATGGGAGTGGTGACTGGGTGCGGTAAGGAGGAGGCTGAAGCAGGGAGAGGGAGGCACAGTATGGTCGGGGTGGCAAACAGGGAAGTGCTTGGTTGGTTTGGGGAAGGAGACCAGACAGCGTGGTCATCGGTCTCATCGGATTAGGGAAGGATGGGGAAGGAAGTCGGCCGTGCCCTTTCAGAGGAACCATCCCAGCATTTGCCTGGAGTGATTTAGGGAAATCACGGAAAACCTAAATCAGGATGGCCGGACCCGGGATTGAACCGTCGTCCTTCCGAATGCGAGACCAGTGTCTAACAACTGCGCCACCTCGCTCGGTAGGGAAGTGCTGCCGGTTAGATGAAGGGTGGGGGAGAGGGGGGGAGGGGGGCGGGGGAAGTAGTGGAAAAGAAGAGAAATAAAAAGACTGGGTGTGATGGTGGAATGACAGCTGTGTAGTGTCGGAATGGGAACAGGGAAGGGGCTGGATGGGTGAGAACAGGGACTAACAAAGGTTGAGGCCACGAGGGTTACGGGAACATAGGATGTATTGCAGGGAAAGTTCCCACCTGCACAATTCAGAAAATCTGGTGATAGTTGGAAGGATCCATATGGCACAGGCTGTGAGGGAGCCATTGAAATGAAGGATATCATTTTTGTCAGCATGTTCAGAAACAGGGTGTCCCATTTGTTTCTTGGCCACAGTTTGACTGTCGCCATTGATGTGGACAGATAGCTTGTTGGTCATCATACCTACACAGAATGCAGCATAGTGGTTGCAGCTTAGCCTGCAGTTCACCTGAGTGGTTTCACAGGTAGCCCTGCCTTTGATGGGATAAGTGATGTTAGTGACCGGACCAGAGTAGGTGGTGGTGGGAGGACATAAGGGACAGGTCTTGCATTTAGGTCTATTACAGGGGTATGAGCCATGAGGTAAGGGGTTGGAGCAGGGGTTGAATAAGGATTGACGACAAGTATACTGTGTAGATTCAGTGGACGGTGGAATACCACTGTGGGAGGGGTGGGAAGGATAGTGAGCAGCACATTAGTCTACTTTGCTTATTTTCATTCGCTTATGTCGTATGGTATCTGAAGTGAGTGATTGTTTGACATGAAAATTAGTTTACTTTGCTTATTTTCATTCACTTATGTTGTATGGTATTATATTTTGGGGTAAATCTTTCCATTCTAAAAAGATATTTCTGTCCCAGAAATGGGCGGTTTGGGCAATAAGTGGTGTAAGTTCACTAACCTCTTGTCAACCCCTTTTCACAAGTCTGGGCATTTTGACATTGGACTCTCAATATATGTATTCCTTACTGTCATTTCTTGTTAACAATATTAGCTTATTCCCAAGAATAAGCAGCTTTCATTCAGTTTATACTTGGCAGAAATCAAACCTGCATTTGAATTGGACTTCCTTAACTCTTGTGCAGAAAGGTTTGCAGTACACTGCTGCATCCATTTTCAATAAGCTACCACTCGAATTCAAAGATCTTAGCAGTAATCCACGCCCTTTCAAATCAAAACTGAAGAGTTTCCTCATGGGTCACTCCCCCTATTCTGTCGAGGAGTTTCTGTAAAAATTAAGCTGATTCTTGTTGTATTGTTGACTGTGTTAACTTAAAATTGCGGATTGACTTTTTCGGGATCATAAACATTTTATTTTTATTTGTTATTACTTTTATGTTGTAATTTCATGTACTGACACATTCCATGACCTTGGAGATTTGCTCCTCAATTTGGTCCTACGGAACTTGACGTGTAAATAAATAAATAAAAAGACACAGTGTGGTGCAAATATGTGAAACTAGCAGGCAACCATGCCACAGAGACACTCTTGTCTCTTACAGCCAATGGGGTGTATTTGAAAGGGGCCAAATTGTGGCCTCCCAAGTAGTGGGATTGTCTTTCCCAACAGCAGATAGGTAAGACTATACTATTTTTTGTCGTCCCTCTGCCACCTTTATCACATATGACACTCATAGCTTTTTGCTCTCATTAATTTATGCATGACGTTTTAGCAGTAACCTATGTCTTGCATATTACCCTATCTTCCACCTTTAAGATATAAGGTTTTCAAATCTCACCTGTGCAGCCCCAGTGATCAGTCTTTCTTTCTCATTCTGTCTGGCAAGTCTCCCCTGACCCAGGGTTGTGGGTGATTTTTCCAAACTCTAACTCTTTTCCTAAATATCACCAGTCCTTTTCACTCGGCCCTCTTCCTTCCCTTTCAACCATTCTGCCAGAAGAAGAAGCAACTTACTCCGACAATTTGTCTGCAATTGTTACTTATACAAACTGTCCAAATGCAGTCTTCAGATCACTTTTCTTTATTTGTTGAAGTAAAGAAAAGTGATATGGAGACTGACTTTGAATAGTTTTGTAAAAATAAAAGTAATGGCATTTGGAGGATGTGAACCATTTAGGGCCAAAACAGTCATTAATAGTGAAATAACAGAGCAAGTTAACAAACTTGACTTACACAACGAATGATGATTTGTCTAGAAAACTGCAGAAACTCCAGTAGCTATGTGGTACAGTCAAGCATCATTTTAAAATTACCAGAAGAAATACATTATCTAAACTATATAAAGTAATGACAATACAAAAATTGTTGTACGGACGTTAATGTTGGACACTTACTAAACGGCAGATCAACAGGATAGAAAGCACAGAGATGAAGATCATGAAAGTGACAGGTGGTCTCACACTACTTCACAGGGAGAGAAATTAAAACGTAAGAAAGCAATTAAACATATTTATTCAAGAAAGAAATAGTCAAGTACACAAACTTATGGAAGTAGCAAATAACAAGAATGCCAGAAAGGTAATATTATGAAAAGGATATGCTGCTCACCATAAAGTGGAGATGTTGAGATGCACACACGTACGCGCACAGACGCGCGCGCGCGCACACACACACACACACACACAAACACACACACACAAGCACACACACACAAGCCAACAGTCTCTGGCTCCTGAGGCCAGACTGCAAGACTGAATGAAAGAGAAAGAAGTACACCAAAGTCTCCTCAGAACTATAACTCAAAACAAGGAAGAAGTAAGATTTGTTAGCCAAAGAAAAGTTGGACAGAGTTAAATACTGAGTGTGTAACAAACTAGAGATGGTTTCACACTTGATATTGTTGCTGATGATGATTATTTTGACTGTAGTATTCAGAGAAAAGACAAATGTTAATGTTATGCAATAAATTTAATCTCTTACCCTCAGCAACATAAAATCCCTGGAATTTGACTGGTTGAGTGTAGTTCACCATGGATGAGAGCCATGGATGAATCTTATTTGTTGATGGTGGATACTTCACGGGGCTGGGGATGTCTCCATTCTCCTGTGTAGCATCATACCCGGGAACATCCTATGATCATTTAGAAGTAGTGTCAATCAAAATCAAGGCTTGTTACAGTTACATGTGAAGCAAAAGGGTGTCAAAATGTGCTTGGCAGATCTGTACGCCTGCTATAAACTACAAAACTCTCCATGTCACTGGTATGGCCCCCACAAACAGCCAGGAGAGAGCATGGCACCAGCTCTTAATGAAGTCTCATGAAACCTAACGATTCATCAATATCAGGATCATCAAATGTGGATGGTATTGCAGACTCGGACAGGTGGAGAAATCAGTTGTGATGACGCACATACTATGTGAGATGGACAACGTACACAAGCTGCGACATGGACATTGATTAAAACAGAGATCTAGGAGTTGTAGAATAAACTTCTTTTATTTCCGTCAATGATCTCAAAACATGTGGTCCTTAGAGTACTGGTTTCAGTCAGCAATGACTATCTTCAGATCTACTTTACAACATGTCCTAATATAGTAAATATATAGTAGCATTGTCACAAAATATACAAAATGATGATGATAAGCTTATTTTCTGATGACGCCACTATGGCTTTATTATATTAGGGCATGTTATAAAACAGATCTGAAGATGGTCATTGCTGACAGAAACCGGTATGGTAGTCAAATACTTTGTGAACATTGACAGAAATAAAAGAAATTTACTCTTGAGATCAATAAAATTCTGAAACACATAGGAGCTTGCTGTGGAGAAGAACTACCATGTCCATTTGTTCAAGGAAGCCATTAAAGTTCACAAACATAATTATTTTAACATGTAGCAAGCCTCAAGATAAACTGATTCTGGATTCCTGCACTGCAATGAATGACCATTGCAAGTAACAATGTAGAAGCAACAACGGTACTGACCAGAGAAATGCTTACTGTAGATGTTAGTGCAAAGAGTGCATACAACCCCCACCCATGGCTACGAGCCCAGTCCAGTCTACCACCACCAATGCAGGGCAAATCTTTGGGAATGCAAGACCCTCGAGATGTTGAAATGTCAGAGAAATCATTAAAGAAACAATGGCCAAAGAGCCTAAGATGAGAGCTAACAGGTAATACATTAACAGGTGGTCAAAAAAGCTTTTTAAACAAATTAAAAACATAATTTTTTGTGATAATTAAAACTTTATGACAACCAATTATATAACAATTATACCAAGCACATGATGGCTTATCAAAAATGCCTTCCTTTTATTGCCATTAATAATGACACCATGTAAGAAATTATTCACTTTTTCTCAAATATCTACTTAAATGTGTGTGACACCTGCTTTTGTCCACTGATCTTATTGCATGAAAACGAAGGTAAGAAAGAATCTTATATGAGATGCACGCATATACAGGGTGTAGCTTAATGTAATTTTTGTAAGCCAATTTGAGGTAGCATATTGAGGTAGTAAGTAGAGATGATCAAATTGATGTGGGACCTCAAATTGGCCTACAAGAACTACGTAAACTGCAGCGCATGCAAATCGAGTGAGTCTCTCAACATTCTCGCATTCTCTTCGCACAAACCATTAGTTCTAGAGAAAAGAATGAATATGACTTTTTGTAAGAAATTTAATATAGTTTAATTTTGCACTGATACACGTTTTCATTGGAGGGTGTGGTTTTCAAGTTATACAAGAAAAACATACATAAGGGATATTAAATGTGTTCTATCTTGGAACCATTCGAAATAGGGCATATGTCCATATGAAATTTTTTGTTCAGAATCACTAATATTATGACCCCTCAAAGAAGGTACCTTTCCTCCTGACTTACCCTGTACATTGTACCATGAAATGTCATGTGAACTATTGTATGTCAGCAACTTGCTAGTGTGATGTTTCAGAGCTTAGTCTACTGGCCATCTTCATCTATATCTATAACCTGAAAAATCACCATGAACTGCATGACAGAGCGTATGTTCCATTGTAGCAGTTAGTAGGGTTTCTTCCTGCTCCATTTGCATATGCGGAATGGGAAGAAAGATTGTTTGAATACCTCTGCGTAATTATTCTAATCTAGTCCTCGCTATTCCAATGTGAGCAACACATATGGAGCTGCAGTGTATTCCTACAGTCATCATTTCACGCCTGTTCATTAAACTTCATTAATAAACTTTCTGGGGATAGTTTATATCTTCAAGAATCTGCAAGTTCAGTTTCTTCAGCATCCTGTATCACTTCCCTGTGGGCCAAACAAAGCTGTGATAATTCGTGCTGCCATTCTCTGTATACGTTCAATATCCCCCGTTAGTCCAATTTAGTACAGATCCCACACAGCTCTTCCTGTGTGTACTGATGAAAATACTCTGAGGTTCCCTATTTAAGACCCCACCTGTGCACGTGTGGTGTACTTGGATGTTGCTGCGCTAGTGTTAGTTAAGCTAATGTGCTTCTGCTGTAAAGCTCTCTGAGTGCCCTTTGTTGTAGAAGCTCAGTTTATCAATATCACATTGATTACCTTAATTTAATTAAAATTGGAGAATGACATCAGCTTTGCAGAGCACTAAGTTTTCCAGCATCAGTAATACATGAGGCATCCAACTGGAAACCACTGACCCACACTGTCACATTTCCATGATTCTTTAATGATGGCATTCAAAAAATTCTAAGTATGAGACGTTATTTTTGTTTCATTGTAATTCAACAAATACCATTATAAATACAGCGCTCATCAGTAGTAGATTGGCTGCCTTGGAGGAGAGGTCTATCCTGCTGGTGATCCAGAATGCGCGATTAGCAGTTTTAAAATCAAAAGTACTGTTATGTTCCATTTTGATGACACATTTATAGTTTGGCCTTATGGTTTGTGCAGTCTCTCAGAGATCCTTCAAAATGTTAATTCATTAATATGGAGATGGAGAAAGAAGGTTGTCTGCCAATTAAAACTGTGTGTCAGATTGGAACTCGAACTTGGGGCCTTTTCATAGTTTCCAAGTTAAAGTCCCAGCCCTTTACATAGTTTTAATCTACCATGCAATTTCAAATCAATGCACAGTCTGCTGTAGAATGAAAATTCACTCTGGAAAGTTGTTTGTCATTCATAGGTGTCTTAGTGTGATATAAAAAGAGATGGCACATTTGGTCATTTGGTGTATCCACACCCCGAACACAGACCTGTATATAAAGTCTACCAGTTGCCACCATACTGCAATGGCAATGAGCATTCTCAAATATATCAATTCACTAATCCCCTACCATCTCAGATACTTATAACCTTCAGGTAGATTTGAAACACCTTCAAACTGTGTCCATTGAAAATGGATATTCATCTCATATGGTAAAGAGAGCACTACAGGTGTACAGATGGCAGAACAAGGAAGAGGGTGAGGCATTTGAGACAACATTTTACCTACAGTATATTGCATATGTTTTTACAAAAATAGGCAGAGAACTAAGTTTAAGGTGGTCTTTCATCTTCCATCTAAAATCTTGGTGCTTTTGGCAGTCATGAAAAGTGACCCAGAACTGCACTTGGTGGGGACTTCAGGATTCTGTGTGATCACAGCAGGTCTTGTAGAGGACAACACATGCACACTGTTTAGGAGCACACAGTAGAGCAGCAATCATCTCCTCTGCACAAGCAAGTCTGTTATTGCCAAATACTATATTTCACTGGTCATTTGAAGAATTGCAATGAAATGAAAATTTTGATCCATACTTGAAACTTCTGGAATTCCATCATTAAGGAATCAGTAGAAATATGACTGTCTGAGGAACTTATCAATGGTGATATAGAGTTTCCAGCTTGGAATCTTGTCATTGTAAAACTTTGTGATTTCAGTAGCTGATGTCGTTCTGTGACTTTATCATGTGAAGACAATTGATATGATGCAGAGGGCACTTGAAGCAATGCACAGAATTACAGCAGAAGTACATGCACTCAAGTAATGTGTGTGCAACATTTGAGAAACTAAGTATCTGCTGGTAGTGTCTTACACCTACATCTACATGATTATCTGCAATTAACAATTTAGTGCCTGGCAGAGAGTTCATCAAACCACCTTCAAGCTACTTCTCAACCGTTCCACTCTCTAACAGCGCACAGGAAAAACAAATGTTTAAATCTTTCAATGTGAGCTCTGATTTCTCTTATTTCTTTATGATGATCATTTCTCCCTATGTAGCTGGCTGCAAACAAAATACTTGCACACTCTGAGGAGAAAGTTGCTGACCAAAATTTCATGAGAAGATCCGGCCAAAATAAAAAATTACTTTGTTTTAATGACTGCTACCCCAATTCACACAACATATTCATTGCGCTCTGTCCCCTGTTTCGCAGCAGTACAAAACGAGCTGCCCTTCTGTGAATCTTTTTGATGACACCCATCAATCCCATCTGATGCGGATCCCACACCGCACAGCAATACTCCAGAAGAGGGCGGACAATTGTAGTGCAGACAGTCTCTTTAGTACACTTGTTGCATTTTCTCAGTGTTCTGCCAACAAAATACTGCCTTTGGTTTGCTTTCTCCCACAACATTATCTATGTGACCGTTCCAACTTAAGTTATTTGTAACTGTAGTCCCAAAGCAGTTACTTGAATTTACAGCCTTTAGATTTGTGTGATTCATCGTGTAGCTGAAATTTAGTTGGTTCCTTTTGGTACTCATGAGGATGACTTCTCAATTTTCATTATTTAGAATCAACTGCTACTTTTTGGACCATACAGATATCTTGTCTAAATAGTTTTGCAATTTGTTTTGATCATCTGATAACTCTATAAGATGGTTAATGACAGCATCATCTATAAACAATCAAAGAGTGCTACTCAGATTATCTCTCAAGTCATTTATGTAAAACAGGAACAGCAGAGGACCTATAACACTAATCTGGGGAACATCAGATGATACTTCTGTTCTACTCAATTACTTTCTGACAGTTACAATGAAATGTGACTTTCTGACAGGAAATCTTCAGTCCAGTCACACAACTGAGATAATAGCCCATTGGCATGAAATTTGATTAGAGTCACTTGAAAGATAAGGTGTCAAAAGCCTTCTGGAAATCTAAAAATATGGAATCAATTTTATATTCCCTGTCAATAGCACTCATTAATTTATGAGAATAAAGAGCTAACTGTGTTTAACAAGAACAATACTTTCTGAAACCATATTGGCTGTTTGTCAATAAATAGTTTTTTTTCCCTCAAGATAAGTCATACTGTTCAATAAAATGTCAGCTCCAAAATCCTACTGCAAATCAATGTTAGTGATATGGGTCTGTAATTCATCTGATTACTCCTATTTCCCTTCTTGAGTATTGGTGTGACTTGTGCAACTTTCCAGTCTTTAGGTATGGATCTTTCAATGAAGAACTGCTTGTATACAATTGCTAAATATGGAGCTATTGTATCAGCATACTCTGAGAGGAACCTGACTGGTATACAATCAGGACTGGAGGCCTTGCCTTTTATTAAGTGATTTAAGCTGTTTTGCTACACTGGGAGCTTAGTGTACTTTCACCAGAATACACCTGAAGATGGTCGGAAATCTCAGTACTGAAATCTTGTGGTACAAAGTTACCGACATTGAGCTGTTCGCCTGAAAATTTCATGGTACATGAGTCTTACATTTTAAATAATAGAACTGTTTGGATTATTTATGTACCAGTTTAGCTTCACTGATGGCAGACGTGTCTTCTTCCTCTTCTTCCTCATCTTCTTCAATGACAAACTGTCCCTGCCAGAACAGTTCCAACTCCTGCTTTTCCACATCAGGATTTAGCTTCTTGTTTTTGATCAGAATTTTCTTTTTGAGGGCATTTGGTGAAGGCAGCGGTAGTCCAGGTTCCAGCTAACAGTATGGAAAAAAAATCAAATGATAGCACAACAAAAAATGGTTCAAATGGCTCTGAGCACTATGGGACTCAACTGCTGAGGTCATTAGTCCCCTAGAACTTAGAACTAGTTAAACCTAACTAACCTAAGGACATCACAAACATCCATGCCCGAGGCAGGATTCGAACCTGTGACCGTAGCGGTCTTGCGGTTCCAGACTGCAGCGCCTTTAACCGCACGGCCACTTCGGCCGGCCAAATAGCACAACAGTCTGGTATGTTATTAAGGTATTGTAACATAAAGAAGCATATACCAATAATGTTGATAATAAAAATAATAAGAAGATGATGAAGAAGAAGAAGAAGAAGAAGAAAAAGAAGAAGAAGAAGAAGAGAACTCTGACAACAATCTTATAATGTTGTCTGGATAGCACAACACAAATTAAAATTTTGAAAAGAACTGTAGGAAAAGCAGGGCATACAATATCCTACATAAAAACAGAATACACAACAAATATAAATTTCATGGACACAGATTACAGGAAAATTGAAAGATTCAATAAATTTAAATATCTTGGTGAAGCAATACAGAAGAATCGTCGTGATGATGAGGCTAACAAATTCAGGAAGGAAAATGGAACTGGCATTGCAGTTGACCAAAGACGTGTACAATGAGAGATCTATCTCCTCTCAACCAGTGTTATAACACTCCATTACAGAAATAAAACAAGAATGTTCATACACAGCCAAATGTTTCGATTTGACTAAGACAAGGGAAACAGAAAATGTGGAAAAGAGAGAGAGGAAAACCTTCAGGAAAATAATGGGACCAGCAAAATACAAGGGTAAGTACAGGAATAGGTGCAATGAAGGGCTCAACAAGAAAACTAGACAATATATACTAGGTGGTTATAATTAAACTTCCACTATTTAACACGTTATAACATGCAAACTAATTACTGTAAGTATGAGTACCAAACTTGGTAGCATTAATGTCCAGAATATGGGAAGCAAGATTTCCATGAGTCACAGTGCCACTGTCGAGTCCCAACTACGGCTGCCAGGTGCCATGATCAATCATCGTGATTCATAGACTCACATACATGACCAGTTGCAGTGCACTTGTTGACGTGTCAACATGAGTTTGGACAAAAGGAGCACGGCATTACTGGTGAAGCTCTATTATCAAAACAATAGTAATGCTGCAACTGCACTTCGAGAATATCGCCAGCTGAAAGGGTCCTCTATCTCCACGTGTTGTGCAGAGGATGATGAAGAAGCTCGAATCAACTGGAGAACTGGGCATTGCTCCAGGAAGAGGCCAACAAATGGTTGCACCACAGGTGGTTGATGAAATCCCTGTTGCTATGGAAAACAACACTGCATGCAATTCCTGATTGTTGGGCAGTGCGTGTGCTGTGTCATGACAGTACGAAGGCACTTCAAACCATTCTCAAATGGTATCCATACAAGAAACATACCATACAGCATCTTGCAACATGGGATGCACAACATCATGTTGACTACACTCTAGACTTTCTCGCAAGAGCTGAAGTTGACAAGGCTGGCCCTGGACCATCCTGTGGACAGATGAAGCTCATTTTCTCTGACAGGTGAGGCGAACACAGAATTTCTGAGTGTGGGGATCTTCACCTCCAGTCACTGTGCATGAAGTCCGTTTGTATGGTGAGCACGTCACTGTATGGTGTGGCTCTACAGCTATGTTCATCACTGGCCCATTCTTTTTTGAACAGGTTGGCACTCAAGTTCCAAAGACGTGCAGTGTGACTGGCCAGCATTACTGCAATATGCTTCGTCAGCATGTCATACCTGCCCTACAGGAGACAGATGCACTGAATTCAACAGTTTTCATGCAAGATGGGGCCGCACCACACATCGCTTGTGAAATTCATCTGCTTCTCCAAAACATGTTTGAATACGATCGAATTATCAGCTGATCATTTCCAAATGCATGGCCGGCACAATCACCTGATCTCACTCCATGTCATTTTTAGTTGTGGAGCTACCTAAGGGACAGGGTTTACTAAGGGAACATTCACACGTGCTGATCTGAAGCGCAGCATACCAAGAGAGGTAGCCAGCATACCTACGGACATCTTTCATTCTGCTGTGTAGAATGCAATCCTGTGCTTTCAGAATCTTCTGGACACTGATGGATGCCATTTTAGCCCCTTTTGTAGCAGTAATGGTACTAGTGTAATGGTATGATATACAGTAGCAGCACATTATAAGTTCTTCAATTGAACTGATTCTGCATTATTTATCTTTCCCATGTCATTCACATCAATGCTAAAAAGTCTGATCCCCATACAGTAATTAGTTTCCCTGTTATAACGTGTTAATAGGGAAAGTTTCCACCTGGTACAATGATGTGGAAAAGGAGCATGCTATTTCATGGCCATCTGGTTCAGATGAATGAAAATATGATATGCAAGAGGATTTGTGAACTTATCCATAAGATCAAATCTACCTTGCGTGAGTCATTTCAAGAAATCAGGGTTGGTGTAAAAGAGATGAAGAGTGAATAAGGTGAAATTCTGATCAGAGACATCTTTCAAACAAAGGTTTCAGATTTTGCCTGTACATAAAAAAATTAGAAAGTGTGGCAAAGTGGTCAGAAGACGAGAAAAAGAACAGTACTCTGACTGAAAGAAGACTTATTGAAAGAACTGAAAGTTAAATTGGAAGAAGTTATTTACCTGAGCAACAGGAAGCCAAAACCGAAAATAAAAAAATGAAGACTAACAACAACAATAATAATAATAATAATATAGATTTATCAGCTTCAGGAAATAAATATCTTCAGGAAAAGGAGGTCATGTGTAGAGCAGATCTGCAGCCCGAAAAGAGTACTGGTTAACTGCGTCAACAAAGAGTAATTCAAGTGGCTCTGAGCACTATGGGACATAACATTTCAGGTCATCAGACCCCTAGAACTTAGAACTACTTCAACCTAACTAACCTAAGGACATCACACACATCCATGCCCGAGGCAGGATTCGAACCTGCGACCGTAGTGGTCGCGCGGTACCAGACTGAAGCACCTAGAACCACTCGGCTACCAGTGGCCGGCCGTCAACAAAGATCTTGTATTAGCCCACCAGTTAGTCAACAGGGAAGCACAATTTTACTTTTCAGAGTGGATGCCAACAGAAAGGAGATTAACATGCAGACATTCATGGGTAGAACCTCTGGGGGATCTCTCAAAGGAGTTTCAGATCAAAACGAGAGTCAAGCAAGCTATCTCTAGTTCTCTTCAAGTGTGTTTCAAGAGATCATATGTAAACAAAGAGGGGCAGTGGCCTTTTGTAGCCTGGTAACATAAACCAAAACGGCATTCCTGCGCTGGTACTGTGAATCGCTGAAAGCAAGGGGAAACTACAGTCGTAATTTTTCCCGAGGGCATGCATCTCTACTGTAAGGTTATACAAAGATGATATCTCTCGCATAAAATATTTTGGAGGTAAAACAGTCCCCAATTCAGATCTTCAGGTGGAGATTACTCAGGAAGATGTCGTTATCAGGAGAAACAAAACTGGCACTCTACAGATCGGAGCATGGAAATGTCAGCTCCCTTAATCGGGCAGGTAGGTTAGAAAACTTAAAAAGGGAAATGGATAGGTTGAAGTAAGATACAGTCGGAATTAGTGAAGTTTGGTGGCAGGAGGAACAGGACTTCTGGTCAGGCAAATACAAGGTCATAAATACAAAATCAAATAGGGGTAATAATGAGTAAAAAACTAGGAATGTGGATAAGCTACTACGAACAGCATAGTAAACAAATCATTGTAGCTAAGATAGACATGAAGCCCACACCCACCACAATAATTCAAGTTTATATGCAAACTAGCTCTGCAGGTGAGGAGGAGATTGAAGAAATGTATGATGAGATAAAAGAAATTATTCACACAGTTAAGGGAGCTAAAAATTTAATAGTCATGGGGGATTGAAATTCGACAGTAGGAAAAGGAAGAAAAGGTAGAGAAGGAAAAGTAGTTGGTGAATCTGGACTTGGAGAAAGGAATGAAAGAGGAAGCCGCCTGGTAGAATTTTGCACAGAGCATAATTTAATCATAGTTAACACCTTGTATAAAAATCATGAGCGAAGGTTGTATATGTGGAAGAAACCTGGAGAAACTGGAAGGTTTCAGATTGTTTATATAATGGTTAGACAGAGATTTAGGAAACTATATTTTACATCTTAAGACATCTCTAGGTATTGAAACAGAGTATTTCAGTCAAATATGTCAAAGGCTTTCTCCAAGTCTACAAATGCTAGAAACGTAGGTTTGCCTTTCCTTAATCTATTTTCTAAGATAAGTCGTAGGGTCAGTATTGCCTCACGTGTTCCAACATTTCTGCGGAATCCAAACTGATCTTCCCCGAGGTCAGCTTCTACCAGTTTTTCCATTCGTCTGTAAAGAATTCGCATAAGTATTTTTAAGCAGTAACTTATTAAACTGATAGTTCAGTAATTTTCACATCTGTCAACACCTGCTTTCTTTGGGATTGGAATTATTATATTCTTCTTGAAGTCTGAGGGTATTTCACCTGTCTCATATCTCTTCCTCACCAGATGGTAGAGCTTTGTCAGGACTTCCTCTCCCAAGGCCGTCAGTAGTTCCAATGGAATGTTGTCTACTCCCGGGGCCTTGTTTCGACGCAGGTCTTTCAGTGCTCTGTCAAACTCTTCACGCAGTATCGCGTCTCCCATTTCATCTTCATCTACATCCTCTTCAATTTCCATAATATTGTCCTCAAGTACATCACCCTTGTATAGACCCTCTATATACTCCTTCCACCTTTCTGCTTTCACTTCTTTGCTTAGAACTGGGTTTCCATCTGAGCTCTTGATATTCATAAAAGTGGCTCTCTTTTCTCCAAAGGTCTCTTTAATTTTCCTGTAGGCAGTATCTATCTTACCCCTGGAGAGATAAGCCTCTACATCCTTACATTTATCCTCTAGCCATCCCTGCTTAGCCATTTTGCACTTCCTGTCGATCTCATTTCTGTGACGTTTGTATTCTTTTTTGCCTGGTTCATTTACTGCATGTTCATATTTTCTCGTTTCATTAATGCAGTATCTCTTATGTTACCCAAGGATTTCTACTAGCCCTTGTCTTTTTACCTACTTGACCCTCTGCCGCCTTCACTACTTCATCCCTCAGAGCTACCCATTCTTCTTCTACTGTATTTCTTTCCCCCATTCCTGTCAATTGTTCCCTTATGCTCTCCCTGAAACTCAGCCTCTGGTTTAGTCAGTTTATCCAGATCCCATCTCCTTAAAATCTCACACTTTTGCAGTTTCTTCAGTTTCAATCTACAGTTTATAACCAATAGATTGTGGTCAGAGTCCACATCTGCCCCTGGAAATGTCTTACAATTTAAAACCTGGCTCCTAAATCTCTGTCTTACCATTATATAATCTGTCTGAAACCTGTCAGTATCTCCAGGCTTCTTCCATGTATACAACCTTCTTTTATGATTCTTTAACCAAGTGTTAGCTATGATTAAGTTGTGCTCTGTGCAAAATTGCACCAGGCGGCTTCCTCTTTCATTTCTTATGCCCAATCCATACTCACCTACTACGTTTCCTCCTCTCCAGACCCAGTCTTTAAATATGTCTGCTTGTGTCTGTGTATGTGTGGATGGATATGTGTGTGTGTGCGAGTGTATACCCGTTCTTTTTTCCCCCTAAGGTAAGTCTTTCCGCTCCCGGGATTGGAATGACTCCTTACCCTCTCCCTTAAAACCCACATCCTTTCGTCTTTCCCTCTCCTTCTCTCTTTCCTGATGAGGCAACAGTTTGTTGCGAAAGCTTGAATTTTGTGTGTATGTTTGTGTTTGTTTGTGTGTCTATCGACCTGCCAGCGCTTTCGTTCGGTAAGTCACCTCATCTTTGTTTTTATATATAATTTTTCCCACGTGGAATGTTTCCCTCTATTATATTGATATTCTGATTAAATGTATGAATGCCTAATGAAGTATTAATTTACTATGTTCTTAAGTATTTGGAGATATTCAGTTTCCCACATAATGTCCATTGGCAATTTGTTACAGACTTTGTGCATGTGTCTGTAGAATAAACAGATTTTTTGCCTTAGCTGCAATTCCCCAGAAGATTATGCTGCAGGACAGAACTGAGTGAAAGAACACAAACTATGTTAGCAGTCTTGTCTGCTGGTCAATACAATGAGAGAGATTTCAGAGTGCAAAGCAAAACTGAGCTTTTTGGTTAGCTTATCCACATGAACCATGGAGCTTGCCATTGGTGGGGAGGCTTGCGTGCCTCAGCGATACAGATGGCCGTACCGTAGGTGCCACCACAATGGAGGGGTATCTGTTGAGAGGCCAGACAAATGTGTGGTTCCTGAAGAGGGGCAGCAGCCTTTTCAGTAGTTGCAGGGGCAACAGTATGGATGACTGACTGATCTGGTCTTGTAACACTAACCAAAAAGGCCTTGCTGTGCTGGTACGGTGAACGGCAGAAAGCAAGGGGAAACTACAGCCGTAATTTTTCCCGAGGGCATGCAGCATTACTGTATGGTTAAATTATGATGGCGTCCTCTTGGGTACAATATTCCGGAGGTAAAATAGCCTGCATTCGGATCACCGGGCGGGGACTACTCAAGAGGATGTCGTTATCAGGAGAAAGAAAACTGGCAGTCTATAGATCAGAGCGTGGAATGTCAGATCCCTTAATCGGGCAGGTTGGCTAGAAAATTTGAAAAGGGAAATCAATAGGTTAAAGTTAGATATAGTGAGAATTAGTGAAGTTCAGTGGCAGGAGGAATAAGACTTTTGGTCAGGGGAATACAGGGTTATAAATACAAAATCAAATAGGGGTAATGCAGGAGTAAGTATAATAATGAATAAAAAAATTAGGAGTGCGGGTAAGCTACTATAAACAGCATAGTGAACGTATTATAGTGGCCAAGATAGACACGAAGCCCATGCCTACTACAGTAGTACAAGTTTATATGCCAACTACTCTGCAGATGATGAGGAAATTGATGAAATTTATGATGAGATAAAAGAAATTATTCAGGTAGTGAAGGGAGACGAAAATTTAATAGTCATGGGTGACTGAAATTCGAGATTAGGAAAAGGGAGAGAAGGAAACATAGTAGGTGAATATGGATTGGGGGTAAGAAATGAAAGAGGAAGCCGTCTGGTAGAGTTTTGCACAGAGGATAACTTAATCATAGCTAACACTTGGTTCAAGAATCATAAAAGATGGTTGTATACATGGAAGAATCCTGGAGATACTAGAAGGTATCAGATTATATAATGGTAAGACAGAGATTTAGGAACCAGGTTTTAAATTGTAATACATTTCCAGGGGCAGATGTGGACTCTGACTACAATCTATTGGTTATGAACTGTAGATTAAAACTGAAGAAACTGCAAAATGGTGGGAATTTAAGGAGATGGGACCTGGATAAACTGACTAAACCAGAGGCTGTACAGAGTTTCAGGGAGAGCATAAGGGAACAATTGACAGGAATGGGGGAAAGAAATACAGTAGAAGAAGAATGGGTAGCTCTGAGGGATGAAGTAGTGAAGGCAGCAGACGATCGAGTAGGTAAAAAGACGAGGGCTCCTTGGGTAACAGAAGAAATATTGAATTTAATTGATGAAAGGAGGGAAAAAAATGCAGTAAATGAAGCACGCAAAAAGGAATACAAACGTCTCAAAAATGAGATCGGCAGGAAGTGCAAAATGGCTAAGCAGGGATGGCTGGAGGACAAATGTAAGGCTTATCTCACTATGGGTAAGATAGATACTGCCTACAGGAAAATTAAAGAGGCTTTTGGAGAAAAGAGAGCCACTTGTATGAATATCAAGAGCTCAGATGGAAACCCACTTCTAAGCAAAGAAGGGAAAGCAGAAAGGTGGAAGGAGTATATATAGGGTCTATACAAGGGCGATGTACTTGAGGACAATATTATGGAAATGGAAGAGGATGGAGTTGAAGATGAAATGGGAGATACGATACTGCGTGAAGAGTTTGACAGAGCACTGAAAGACCTGAGTCGAAACAAGGCCCCGAGAGTAGACAACATTCCATTAGAACTACTGACAGCCTTGGGAGAGCCAGTCCTGACAAAACTCTACCATCTGGTGAGCAAGATGTATGAAACAGGTGAAATACCCTCAGACTTCAAGAAGAATATAATAATTTCAATCCCAAAGAAAGCAGGTGTTCACAGATGTGAAAATTACTGAACTATCAGTTTAATAAGTCACAGCTGCAAAATACTAACACAAATTCTTTACAGATGAATGGAAAAACTGGTAGAAGCCGACCTCGGGGAAGATCAGTTTGGATTCCGTAGAAATGTTGGAACATGTGAGGCAATAGTGACACATGACTTATCTTAGAAGAAATATTAAGGAAAGGCAAATCTATGTTTCTGGCATTTGTAGACTTGGAGAAAGCCTTTGACATTGTTGACTGGAATACTCTGATTCAAATTCTAAAGGAGGCAGGGGTAAAATACAGGGAGCAAAAGGCTATTTACAATTTGTACATAAACCAGATGGCAGTTATAAGAGTCGAGGGGCATGAAAGGGAAGCAGTGGTTGGGAAGGGAGTGAGACAGGGTTGTAGCCTCTCCCCGATATTATTCTATCTGTATATTAAGCAAGCAGTAAAGAAAACAAAAGAAAAATTCAGAGTAGGTATCAAAATCCATGGAGAAGAAATAAAAACTTTGAGGTTCACTGATGACATAGTAGTTCTGTCAGAGACAGCAAAGCACTTGGAAGAGCAGTTGAATGGAGTGGACAGTGTCTTGAAAGGAGGATATAAGATGAACATCAACAAAAGCAAAATAAGGATAATGGAATGTAGTTGAATTGAGTCAGGTGATGCTGAGGGAATTAGATTAGGAAATGAGACACTTATAGTAGTAAAGGAGTTTTGCTATTTGGGGAGCAAAATAACTGATGATGGTCGAAGTAGAGAGGATATAAAATGTAGACTGGCAATGGCAAGGAAAGCGTTTCTGAAGGAGAGAATTTTGTTAACATCGAGTGTAGATTTAAGTGTCAGGAAGTCGTTTCTGAAAGTATTTGTATGGAGTGTAGCCATGTATGGAAGTGAAACACGGACAATGAATAGTTTGGACAAGAAGAGAATAGAAGCTTCCAAAATGTGGTGCTACAGAAGAATGCTGAAGATAAGGTGGGTAGATCACATAACTAATGAGGAGGTATTGAATAGGATTGAGGAGAAGAGAAGTTTGTGGCACAACTTGACTAGAAGAAGGGATCGGTTGGTAGGACATGTTTTGAGGCATCAAGAGATCACAAATTTAGCACTGGAGGGCAGCGTGGAGGGTAAATCGTAGAGGGAGACCAAGAGATGAATACACTAAGCAGACTCAGAAGGATGTAGGTTGCAGTAAGTACTGGGAGATGAAGAAGCTTGCACAGGATAGAGTAGCATGGAGAGCTGCATCAAGCCAGTCAACATGCTGGTCCTACTTCAGTTATTGTTCATCAGGATGCCCAAGTGCTTTACACATGGAGGCTTGTCTATATCTAGATCTCCACTTATGGTAACTGTAGGTCATTATTTTGTTTGGAATTGCATAATATAATTTTTTACAGGATTAGGGATTAAACACCTGTTGGGTGTGAACCAGTTGTAACTCTGTTCCATTATTATCCTGTCTGTGTCTGATATGGATCCATTTTGTACTTTTTAAGTATACTTTCATAATCAGCATACATTGCAGTTTTGGAAGAGTCCTTCAATGCCCATGGTACATCATTTATGTAGAGCAAGAACAATCATGAGCCAAGCACCAAACCTTGTGGCAGATGTTTCCCCACTCCAAATTTAATCTTAATCCCCTTATATCATTTGCTAATGAAATACAATGTTTTTCTACTGTTAAGATATGAAATCATCCATGCAAAGAAAACACACACCATTTTTGATTCCTTGGAAAATTTTATAAGCTCCAGAATCAAAGGCTCTGGAAGGACCACAGAAATTGCCAACAGGGTAATTTTTGTTGTTTGGTTCTACTGGAATTGAGTTTGTGAGATTATTTATTGCATTATTTTTAACGTGACTTTGTGGATGCCAAACAGAGTTGTTAAAAGGTTATTCTCAGAAGATGGTTCAGTATTCTGTAGTAAGTTACTTTTGAGAACACATGAAGGAGTGAGATCAATCTATAGCTACAGATTACCTCCACCTTTGTATATTGGTGGTACTACTGCATACTTCAGTCACTCAGCAAAAAATATAATTAGATTCATTGGCTGGTTACTTAGGTTACTCAAGGATGGCACTCTAAACTCTCCACAAGATTTAGTACTTTGTCTGTGTAACACATCATAGCCATAAGAGTCAAAACATTTTTGTGATATAAAGATATTTGTGATCTCTGTGACAGACGAATTGACAAAACTTGTATCTGATGATGGAGTATGTACTGCATGTATATTTAATGTTATTAGCTCTGCTTTTGATGGACTAGTGTTTGTCCCCCTGTTTTGATATACTGTTAGGAAAAATTTGTTGGATTTAGTGGCCTATGATTCGCATTTCATACTATCTGTCTCACTACTATTGTCATCTGGGAGTGCACTTTCATTTTCCTTGCTGAGTTTATTCATTTCTTGTCTTAGGCTCCAAACTGTTCTTAATTTGTTCTCAGAATTTTGAATTTTTTGTGCATAATATACTGTCCTTGTCTTTCTGATAATTTGCTGAGGAATTCTGCAGCACTGTTTGTAGTGCATATTTGAGCCTTGATTAGAGATACTGCTTTGCATTAAATGAAGCTCTTTCATGTAAGATATGAAGTGGATGGACTGTTCTCTAGTACAAGATATTTTGATCCCAGATGCTAACCATTCTTGACTTCTAATGAAAACGCCCCAGATGTCTTGTAAAAGAAAACTGGATTCACAGCGCAGTGAGAATATTTTTCGGAAATAATTAAATTTCTCATCTGCTATGTGTCCTTGATAAACATCTTCCCATTTTTCATCCTATAATTTATCTCTGAATACTTTAACTGAGCCAGCAATTACTCTTTTGTAAAATTTTACTTTTCTTTTCTTTGTTAAAACTATGTGATAAGTCTATGGCCTGGGACTCCATTCCAGTGTTTGTGTATATGGCCTCTACTCCTTTCCTCATATTACATCTACGTTAATGTGATACTAACTTATATCCATCCAAGTGCATCCATTCTGTGTCTTCCAGATGATGGTCTCACGTGTACAGCATATTTGTAGAGATACCCTTATATTTATACAGTTTTTTATAAACAAATAATTGGAGGGGGACGATAACAAGTCACAACATGAGGCAGTGGGCAGCAGATAGGAACATAAATAAGACCGAAAACATTGTTAATTTTTTGGACAACATTCTTCCTCAGCTAGTACATAACACACACACACAACTGCACTGTCTCAGTGCTCCAGGTTGAGGAGCTGAGTTGCAACACTGGTAAAATGTAGAGTGAGTGTGTGTGTGTGTGTGTGTGTGTGTGTGTGTGTGTGTGTGTGTGCACGCATGCACGTACACAGGTAGCAGGAACATAGTGCATGTGTTATTGAAGAAATATGTCATAAGAAAGACTAGCAATGTTTTTATTAGTTTATCCATATTCGAAGAACGTTGATTTCACAACTGTATGTTCAATTTATTAAGTGATCTGACATTCCTTCTCTACAGCATAACTTTCAGATCCAGTTGAAAATGACCTGATACCAAGGCTGAAACCAGTCATGGGCTTAATAATGTTCTTGTTAACAACTAGTGCTGGTTTTCATGAAGCATTCAGTCTTGTTTAAGTTCGAATTGACTGCTCAATGCCTACACTGTGTTATACGGTGGCTTGTTACCTCTACTCCTTCAGTTATTTGTATTCCACCTAGTATTTTCCATTTTCATGTTTATAACTTATAAAGATACACATATCAGTTATTGAAAATTTGCCATGCTTTCACATTCTTTTGCAATGCAATGAAATTTCTCTCAGGCTTCAAAAATGCGGGTTTGTTGACTTTGCTATCAGCTGCAATGACTGCACCAGAATGATTGGTGACTGTACCATCTGAAACAGGAATTATTTTATTGATGCATTTTCCGCTTTTCATTTGTTCCCTTTCTGATGATCAAACAGAAGAGAATCTTAATTTGGCTTCAATTGAAAACCATACTGTTTTGGCCACACCTGATCAGATCACAATCATTGTTAAGCTCCAACATTCAATTATCAAAATATTTTAATAGACAGAAGTTTCAAAAGAAATTGTGTATATTTTTAAGCCTAAAGAACTAACTTCCAGTGTACAACTGATTTATATCTCTTTCTATGCCCTGAAAATTATTTGAAAGCACATGGCAGAGGGCACATATCATGGTACCACATATAAAGATTTCTTCTGGTTGCATTTCTGTATAGAAAGCAATAACAGTGACTGCTTAAATGCCTCTAAGCTTCCAGTAATTAGTCTGTAGTGGTTGAGCCACACTTCTCTCTCAGTGCAGTGTAGTGCTGTGTCAGTTGTGCTATGTACATGCGTGTGTTAATTACTTTTAGGCTGCAGCTGCCAAATGGCTTTCCATACCAGCTGCCAGGGGCACTGTCGTTGATAACGAATTACACCGAGCCGTCATGAATTTTTTAAATGGAGATGTGTGTATTCTTTCCAAACTACCACCAAATATTTTCAAGATGAAGGATAGATTTTGTCTTTTGAGTAAACTGAGTATCGCCAAGCTCTTTACTATAGTGCCTGGCAAGGAATTCCTGTTCTTTAGGAATATAACAAAAAGACATTTCCCACACCTCAGACTAGATGACAGATCAGTGAACGATAATTCACTTAGTGTCCCACTGTGGTCATCCCAATATGATCTGGCCTGTGAACCCAGAGGATGAGTGACTAAATCAGATTTGATATGATGGAACTATCAGAGGCAAGAATTCTATCTGTTTCACGGCTAGCAGCACATCTACCCTTGTTCTGGCAGCGCAGCCCAGCCACTGTTCACACAAGGAAAAGCCAGTTTCCTCTACATGGGTATTACAACCAACTCCACTAAATTTTCATTGGTCGTTAGCCAGATGGAGCACAGTTACAGCACTGAAGTGGAAAATGTAATTACTGCTACAATCAAACTGGATCCAATGGGTTTCTATGTCACAGAAACAATGTCTCTGGCAACTGTAAACCCAGGAAAATATAGGGGACTAGAAACCTTCCCAATATTTATGGCATTTGTGCAGTAAAGTGGACAATCTCGGATAGTGCCAGATAACCTGCTGCACATGTCGTGAAGTGGTTGTCTACTGCCACCAGTGACAGCCATTATAGCACCATAGATGGAGATGCTTGCAGACCAGGTGGCTGACCTGGCCAAGAGAACTGCAGATGCTGTTGTTCCTGCCCAAATTAGCGAGTCAGTTACTGTATGCAATGATGTGATAACGCCAAGTAATTCAGTTCCTTCAATGATGTTCTCCACCTCGACTGGCATACTGGTTGTGACGTCACAGTCTAGTATCGTCAATGGTCGCACAAACTGATTACAATAATCTAGCGCCTAAAGTCAGGACCTTACAAAGAGGATTGACACATTACTGTCCGAGAGAGACAGCAGTGGCAACAGAAAGCAGTACTACTGGAGATCAAGAAGTCATTCTTCCACTGCCCTATTGATATCTGGACAAGGACAGCATATCGTCTGCTGGTACTGCAGAAGATTTGAGGCCATGCAAACGAGTGGATTTTGCCATGTGAGTAGCCAAATGCCAGTGGCAGTTGGACAGCAGGCAACAGGCTCGGACAGCAGGCTGGTGGGGCTGTGGCAACAAGCCCCATGAAGGACCCGGTGAGACAGCAGACACAGCCTGATCTCAAACCGGAGGCTGCTGATTGCGTTGCTCCAGTCATCTCAGCGTTCGGTGGTGCTCTAGCGCTGTGGTGCAAATACTCAGTGATGACAAAGACCCCAAACAAAATGACACCCTGTCCTCAAATTCAGCCTCATTTATACTCCATTACTACCCGTTTGTTTCTGTAAAACCTTGTCTCTTGTCACGTCGCCCATAACAAAGAGACTTGTTTGAGTCTGGTGGCAACAACCTGCTTACTACATCGTTCCTTGCTGTACGGGGCAGTTTACCACTGTGGTCAGCTATCCTTGCTTTCCAACTCACTTGCACGTCTGTTACTGTACCCTACATGACAACATAGCGTGGTTGATGGCCAGCGCTGCTACTACAGTACTCGGTGGCAGTCTACATGCTACTTTAAGTCATTTACACTAGAAATTTAATGCTCTTACCTAAAACACTTGGTAGTGCCACTACACTTCCTCCCTCCATGGATAAGACCTGTTCCCCCTGGTCTTACTCTGACACATTACTGGAATCTGATTACGACTATACTCTTTAACTGTACAGTTACCCCAACTTGTCTATTCCTAACTATTACATAAGTACTATATCAACAAGTTGATCTGCCAACCATTTCTGGCCCTGGGCATCCAATCTACCGGGATCTTGTATTACTCCTGGATTGGGTTTCTTCATGCTATGTTGACTCAAATACAAAAATACTAAACAGAGCAAAACCAGAATCACCATGGTGCTAGGATTGCAACACTTAAAAAAAGTCGCTGTTACTTGATGTCTCCTATTCTGATGATGCTCCACATGCTTGTAACATTATGTGTGTCCATCGACCAAATTTAACTGAATAAGTTTTCCAGAGAATGAAAGACTGAGTGAAATTGTAAAAGTCACGTGATATGATGCGACCTGTTCTGGAGCAGAGCACCAAAGATTACTATAGCGATCTGATATACTCAAAAGCAGTCAAAGACACTTTTTAAGGCCGACCGTGGCGAAACAAAGTATGAGATACAATGTGAAAACAAAATGTGTACTATATCCTATACCACTTATCTGTTTGTATGTGTAGATGCACATTATTACTGTTCATTATAATTTATAATTAAAAACATGTAATGTGAATAGTTTCGATGTGAAACGTCTCAATATATCAAGAAATATGACATATTAATAAAAAGCAATAGATATTTGTCCGTTTCTGAGGAATTGTAAATTTTAGTACAAAAGCTCGTTTACGTCAGTCACACTGTCAGCCACCATAATGTGTGAAAAAATGTTTAAAGTAAGTTTCTCTTTAGCTTATTAAAAATTAATTCTAAACTGAATGCCGTTATTTGACTTGTTATTTAAATAGTAATCACCAGTCAATTTCTCATGTCCTATGTTCATAAATGCTTAATTATCATTTTAGTACAAATGTTCACTGAAATCATCAACGGTTCCACAGGCTGAAGGAACTTGAAAGAAGTTGTCATAATCAGAAAACCACTATTCGTCCCTGAATGGTAATTTGCTGTACTTTTATTTCCAAATGTAGGTCCCTTTGGTAATCTTGTTGAAATCCAGGCTCAGAAGCTATCCGGCGAAAATTTAATTACAATCCCCATTTTTGTTTCCAGAAAAGTGTATCAAAATTATTAATCGCTTCTTTCAAGAATCCAACACATCATTGCATGGAACAAAGTGCGCTTATGTTGAAATCCGGCATACTCGTACGAGGCTAAAAAACATCTTCTAAAACATCAGGTACCATAGTTAACAGTAAATACTCTCTCTATTCCCCCCCACCCCCAATTCATAATATTTATAACAACATATGCTGTAGCAATGTACAATGTACAAGGTATAGGAATGTTGATGGAAATACGATCACATTTGAGGAAGTGGAGAAAATGGTCAATAGATTGCAGTGCAATAAAGCGGCTACACAGGATAACTGAAATGGCGTGGGAGTCAGGAAAGGTTCCATCAGACTGGACGAAAGCAGTAATCACATCAATCTTTAAACATGGAAACAGAAAAGATTGTAACAACTACAGAGGTATCTCTTTAATCAGTGTTGCGGGTAAAATCTTCTCAGGTATTGTTGAAAGGAAAGTGCGAGTATTAGTTGAGGACAAATTGGATGAAAATCAGTATGGGATTAGGCCTCTTAGAGGTTGTCAGGACCAGATCTTTAGCTTACGGCAAATAATGGAGAAGTGTTACGAGTGGAACAGGGAATTGTATCTATGCTTTATAGATCTAGAAAAGGCATATGACCGGGTTCCTAGGAGGAAGCTATTGTCTGTTCTATGAGGTTGGTAATGGAATAGGAGGCAAACTTTTGCAAGCAGTTAAAGGTCTTTACATAGATAGTCAGGCAGCAGTTAGAGTTGACGGTAAATTGAGTTCATGGTTCATAGTAGTTTCAGGGGTAAGACAACGCTGCAATCTGTCTCCACTGTTGTTCGTATTATTTATGGATCATATGTTGAAAACAATAGACTGGCTGGGTGAGATTAAGATATGTGAACACAAAATAAGCAGTCTCACATATGCAGATGACTTAGTTGTGATGGCAGATTCGACTGAAAGTTTGCAAAGTAATATTTCAGAGCTGGATCAGAAATGTAAGAACTATGGTATGAAGATTAGCATCTCCAAAACGAAAGTAATGTCAGTGGGAAAGAGATATAAGCGGATTGAGTGCCAAATAGGAGGAACAAAGTTAGAACAGGTGGATGGTTTCAAGTACTTAGCGTGCATATTCTCACAGGATGGCAACATAGTGAAAGAACTGGAAGCGAGGTGTAGCAAAGCTAATGCAGTGAGTGCTCAGCTAGGATCTACTCTCTTCTGCAAGAAGGAAGTCAGTACCAAGACTAAATTATCGGGCACCGTTCAACCTTTTGACCAACTTTGTTGTATGGGAGCGAAAGCTGGGTGGATTCAGGTTACCTTATCAACAAGGTTGAGGTTACGGATACGAAAGTAGCTAGGATGATTGCAGGTACTAGTAGATGGGAACAATGGCAGGAGGGTGTCCACAAAGAGGAAATCAAAGAAAAACTGGGAATGAACTCTATAGATGTATCAGTCAGGGTGAACAGGCTTGGATCGTGGGGTCATGTTACACGCATGGGAGAAGCACAGTTACCCAAGAGACTCATGGGTTCAGCAGTAGAGGGTAGGAGGAGTCGGGGTAGACCAAGGAGAAGGTACCTGGATTCGGTTAAGAATGATTTTGAAGTAACAGGCTTAACATCAGAAGAGGCACCAATGTTAGCACTGAATAGGGGATCATGGAGGAATTTTATAAGGGGGACTATGCTCCAGACTGAACGCTGAAAGGCATAATCAGTCTAAAATGATGATTATTATTATGATGATGATGATGATGATGATGATGATGATGATGCTGATGCTGTAGCATTTGTTCTGTAGTTATCTGATCTTCTTGGTCTGCTATCATTTGGCTTAAGGAGTGGTCCAGACCTGGCTCCCTAGTATCATTCTGAAAGGTAAGATTCTGATTGAATAAGATCTCTAGTGGTTCATCTGGTCAGTACAGCTGTGGCTGTATCACTGTAAATAGGGTAACTCCTATCATAGTTGCTGGTAAATGAAATACAGGTCTTACTGTATCACACCTAGTGCCATTAACTAGTAGTCCCTTGCTCACAACAACTAGCAATCACCACCATGTCATTGTACATTTTACTCTAAATAGACTCAGTGGAGTGCTGCTCTCTGAAAATAAGGGTTTGGTTTAATAACCTCCTTTGGGCAAAGATATTCTCCTATTTTTCCCTTAAATAGTTGCAGGATGCATGTACCCCTCCTCATTATAACCTCGCAAGTTGACCATATGGTGACCAGCCCATTCTAACATTCCTGAAGCTCACTCGCACTCATCTCCACTTGTTGATACTCATCTTCTGCTAATAGTAACACTCCTCCTTCTTTTACTTGCATTAACTTCCCAAATGCTGTGAGCTTAACTGGGTAAATGTGCAGTGTGTAACACCTAAATACCAAGTGTTTCTCACCTACTGGTGTTTTTACTGATACGTATAATTCAACGCTATCTGTTACCACCCACTGCGGTAAGATCTGACTACACTACTACGTATAATTCTGATGGCAACTCTCCTTGCAACTTGCTCAATCCCTTCAGAAATTGCTCAAGTGATAGCAAGACAGGAACTTACTGACCATGTAGCACCTGTTGGACTGCCTCCAGCAAATTTGTTAGCTCGACCCTTGTGTCCTGGATGCTATCACCTGGCGACTGCAGTAACCTTGTCGAGGTTAACCTTGCTTCTAATATCTGCATACATGCTTGCAGTTCCTCTAAATCCTAGTTCTGGGTAATAGCTGATGTCCTGGCTTAATCCATGACTTCCTTATTCAACTGGCGGAGCATGCATGTGTTGTTCAGCAAGCAGCTCTCCAAGTTCATAATTTGCATTGAATGCCAGTCTACTGCCACTTTATGCACTTCTGTTAACCCTGTTGCAGCTTCTGCCATTTCATTCAAATTGCTTACATCACTTGTGTCTGCTGTCCCAAAGATTGTCTTCAATAATCTACTTCCACAAAACTGATACAGGCAACTACTCTGTTGACCTTAATGTATAACGAGTCTAAGGTATCCATACTTCCCTTTCCCACTGCTCATTATTTTACATTTTCCTCTTCGTGTCCTTACTTGCCTTTGCTAGCACTTTCTGTGGAATAGTCCTTGGCGCACCCCTGAATGGTCGCAAATGCCCCACATGCACAATCATTGTCCTTGTTGCCAAGTACAGCTTCACATTCACTAGTGATGTAGTTTCAACTACCTGGTACACGCCCTAGTACTGTGTTAACTTCTTTGTCCTTCCCTTCAGCTATATGGAGGCCATCACCAATTGGGCCATCTTATCTGCACACACCTCACTACCTCTTCCTATTTCTCCAAAGCTTTCATATTTGCTCTTTGTGCCCTGTCCCACACCTCCTTTACTTTTCTTGCAATAGTGCGGTCTGCTTCTCCCTTTCTGCTACTCTTCTGGTCAATCATGTGAAAAGGTGTTGGCATCTTTTTGCCATACACTACCTTGAAAAGTGATAACCCAGTGCAAGTATGTACCATACAGTTATATGCATTTAAGGCAAAAGCTAGGTATGCATCCCAGTTTCAATGATTTGAACCCATATAGTAACTATATATTTTCCCAACTGTTCTATGAACTCTCTCTGTCCTTCCATTAGCTTATGGATGCAGTGTGCTAGTCCTCAATTTCTTCACTTTCAACAACTGTCAATTCGTTCATTAGGTCTGACATGAGTTCATACACTGGTACATTATCGTTATCTATGGCACTCCGAACTTCAATATCTGCCTATTAACTATCACCTGTGCGACTTTGATTGCCTGTTGGTTCACCATTAGTACCATCTCAACTTAATGAGAAAAATGGTCTATTATGACCAGCTCAAAACAATTACTGGCTGGTGTTTGGCTGAACGGGCCTAAAGTGTCCACCCCAATGAAACTAAAAGGTTCTGTTGCTTCTGGTAATCTTTCTAACAGTACCTGCTTCCAACTTAAATTGACCTTCTATGCACAATCCACAAAATTCTTGACATATCAATCCATATCATCCTTCCTTCTTTTTCACGAGTCTCCTCTGCCACCCTTCTATTTGTCACCCTCCACCTGCTGTCACCACCACTCATGGTCCTAATTTTGTCTCTCTTCACAGTAATCTGTCATGCATACCAAATTGCTGCTGTTTCTTATACTGCCTACATTCCAAGTCTGTGTTCTGTGCTGCTCACCATTCCACAAGATTGTGATCCAGTGCTTGTATTACAGCCATCTTCCTGCTTAACCCATCTGCATGTTTCCTTCCTGGCTTCTGGATTACTTAATACTCAAATTCACTGAGTTTCAATGCCCATCTCATTAATTTATTACATGGGTCCTTCAAAACTAGCAACCACTTTAAAGCTGCGTAGTCTGTTATCACCTTAAACTTCCTCCGATACAAATAACATCGAAAGTATGTTATTCTGTACACCAGACAAAGCATCTCTCTCTCTGTTGTAGAGTAATTTCTTTCTGCTGTGATCGTTTTAATGCAAAAGCAACAGGATGTTCTTAACCATCAACCTCCTGGCTAAAAATGCAGCCAAGGGCATAGTCTGTCACATCACATGACAATACAAATTCTTTCAGAAAGTCTGGAACCACCAAAACTGGACTGGATGTCAACATCATCTTTAACTTGTCAGATGCTCCCTGACATTCCTCTGACCACACAAACTTAATGCCTTTCTTCAACAATTGTGTAAGTAGACTCGCAACATCCACAAATCCCTTAATGTACCTCCTATAATAATTCATCAGACTGAGGAAATATTGTAACTTCCTAGTTGTTTAGGGTACTGCAAAATCTTGTACTGCTTGCATAAACCTCTGATCGGTCATTACACCATTCTTACTTGTGACATGTCACCCTCTTACATTGGTAGTTTCCCCCATTTGCTAAAAAAGCTGTTTTTCATCTATCTTTAGGAGCCACTTCTAACTGGTGGTATCTGCTCTTTACGCCAAATGTCAAGAAATATTGAAATATTTGCTTTTACCTACATTATCAATGGTTTCAGTGATATTCAGAATAGGGTATACAACTGTTGTAGTCTTGCTATTCAAATAGCGATAATCACAACAAGTTACACTATATGCAGAACCAGTCGCAAAATCATGTTGCTGTATATTTGGTAATTTTATGGTTTACAGTTGCTGCACGACTTGGGAACCACATGGAGCCCACCATTCATCAATCACAACAAAACAAATACTTCTGGGAACCGTCATGACATGTCTTAAGTACGATTACAATTCCAGTGTCCCATGCACTATTGCTTTTTTTCTATTAATCTGTCAGCTAAGTGTTGAACTATGAACTCTTGTAAAACTGGTTTCAGTGACTATGGTGTTCTATATGGTCTTCAGTGTAATGGTGCTTCATTTTCTGTTGGAATATTGTGTTGTGTTACTGGTGTGGCAGGCAATGGCCCTCTCAGAAAAAAACATATCCTGGAATACTAGCAACAAGCCCTCCAACTGTGCTCTTTCTGCCCCTTTCAAATGCTTCAACGTCTCATGAAATGCAGCCTTAGCAATGTCCTGTGCCCCCTTATAACTCACACCTCCTTGTGGCACTCTTCCCCATCCAGAATTGCTAGTGTAGCTAATAACATTCCCTTCAACTACTTTATATCTTTAGTGCCAAAATTATCCACACTTATGGGGACCATTTTTCCACCACCCATCTCCTGTACATGTACAATAATATTTCACCTAACAACACACTGTGTCTAATGCTTCACTACCCTCCAATGTTTCTATTACATGTCACACCTACTGGTAAGTTCGGTCCCACATTCTGCCATAGTGGTTTTTCAGTGCCTCTCGATACACAGTCTTGTGAATCAAGCCTTAATGTTATTGCTTGTGGTTTATCTGGATCCCTGCATATACTAGACACTCCTTGTGGCAGATTAACATTGACAACAATTTCCCCCTGTCAGAATGTCTACTCACTCAGGTTCACTACACATCATCAAAGATGAATTACAGCATGATGCTGACACAGAAAATCTAACCCTAGGATCATGCCATATCCCTTGCTTACATAAGACAGCACTTCCACACACTGCCTAAACTTGGTTGTCCCAACCAAAAGATTCACCACTACTGACCCCAATGGTCATCTATCATTATCCCCTAGCCCACTTAAATCATATCATGGTGGGTTTCACAGCTCTTATCCACTAATTCTCTCAAGGCTACTAACACATATTCTCCTGTGTCAAACAATACTTTATACTCTCTTCCGTCCACAACACCCATTATGGCACATTCCACCTCTGCAATCATTCTTACTGAACTTATTCCTATCAAAACGCCTTTCAGCGGCCCTGAGGCTACCTTTCAAGTTTCACAGACCCTTCTTGTTTCCTGGACTACCTCTCCTATTATCCCAATAATCTTGCAATTGACCAAAACCTCCTCTACTGCCATTTCCACGAAATTTTTGGTAACCCCTGTTACTCCAGTTGTGCTGTGAGTTTCGCAATTGGTAACATCATCTCCGTGCATGCCCTGTTCAAATGCAATTAAAACACTTATATTCAATGTAAATACCTGTTTGTGCTCTCTTACCCCTCTCATCCTAATGATTTCTTCATATTCCAAAGCTAACCTAATCCATTGGTGAAGATCCTTAGGTGCCCCCGTGCACACTTTCCAAGACATTTCCGGTATCAAATCCCCTAAAAAAAACCTCGAGCGCTCGTTGCTCGGACCCCTGCAGCGCCACTTTATTTACTTCCGCCTTTAATGAGAGCTCCTACATGTTAATGTTCATTTTCATAACTCTATCCATGAAGTCTTCTAAAAAATTGTGCATTATTATGTTTTGGGTAACATTGTTCCATCACCTGTCTCAACTGGCCAAAAGTTTCTTCATTTTGCAATGTTTCTATGCAGCTTACAAATAATTCTCCATTTCCTGACAAATGCAATCTTGTGATCTGTAACAACCATTTATCCGACCAACCCCCCTTGTCCACTGATGACTTAGGATCCTCTGTAAATGCCAAAACGCCCTCAGATGCTCTACCAGAGAAAGAAGAAACAATATTCAAGACAGTCAGATCCCCTACTAGAGTTTGTGTATTCAACACTTCTGTCTCACAATTCTTTCCTGCTAGTTCATTACACATAACCACATTACCTACTCTCAACTGACTCACGTGATCCACTACGACTGCACTGTTTCTTCACTGATGACACCTTGCTTCTCTGATTTTGTCTCTGCATCCACTATGCATGATAAAAATTACAGTACAACAAAACCATCTGCACAGAAGTGCTCTACCAAGTTACTTCTTTTCTCCAATCATGAGCCACCTGGACTCTCTACAATGCCAAACCAAAATGGTTACAAGTAAAGCAGTACTGCTACTGATTCAGTGCAAGGTGCAGAATGCCCAGATAAATCACAATGAGTGCTAATTACAGGTACTAACCATTCATCTTTACCATTACTCCTAAGCTGTGACAGATCCACAGATTCCTCTCATTTCTTAAATATAACTTTCGTAAAATCATGCCCTATAAACTTTGATCCAATTATTAACACCACACGAGAACAAAATAGCCTAACTCACCCCAATAATGAGATTGCAGACTGTGGGTCAGCGTACTGAAAGGATAGAACACTCTCTGCTGTTGATTGCTGCAATGTTCGCCCTCCCTACACCATTCTGTACAGTCCACTCTGTAAGGGGCAGTCCATGTGTGGTGATACCATAGGCAGTGGGGAACCAGTGGAAATGCTGTGGACAATTTAACAATATGACTTTATTATATGTTCAATTCCACACGAGGCAGGCACACCTCTTCTTGTGAGCTCTGGATGGAGCAGCTGGCATTGGCTACTACGACAATGTCAAGCGATGCTGTGTCAGGACTCCTGCCCTGTGGCGAAGGCAAGGTCATGGCTAGTTGTGACAGCAGCACTTCCTGATGAAGTAACACCCCAGGTGGCGGCCCCTCTTATCTTCACTCCACAGTAGCATAAGTGGCTGTGCGCAGGGGTTGACCTGTGCCCCTCGGATAGGTGGCAGACGGTGGCTGGCATTGCAATCCTGAATTCCTCTCTGGGCCTCAATGTCAGTGGCAGCACACATGGACATCAGGCTGGCAGTATTGTTGCACCAACCCCATGAATGACCCACTGCGGCAGCAGATGCAGTCTGGTGTTAAATCCAGAGGCTGCTGCCCAGTTGTCTCATGGTCCATTGGTGCACTGGCATCGTGGCGCAGCTACTCAGCAATCCTATTCGAATGGCATGCTGTCCTCAAATTCAGCCTCATTTATACTCCATTACTGCCTCTTTGTTTCTTTAAAACCTGGTCTCTAGTCACGTCGCCCATAACAAAGAAACTCACTCGAGCGTGGTGGTAATGAATTGCTTACTACACCATTCTTCACTCCGCAGGGAAGTTTACCACTGCGCTCAGCTATCCTCACTTCACAGTTCATTTCTACATCTGTTATTGTGCCGTACTTGCCGACGTAGCATGGCTCATGGCTAGCGCTGTTCATGCAATACTCTGTGGCGGCCTCCATGCTACTTTCAGTCACTTACACTAAAGATTTAAAAATTTTACCTAAAATGCTTTCTCCTACTGCAAGATATTACAATACTGCATAACATGGTAAGGCAACTTTTAGTCTGCTGGACTGTGTTAAAGCATATACTCAGCAGAGGAAGACATTCCAAAAACCACAATCATGGATAGCCCACGAGTTTCCCATCGATCACAATGTTTGACTCCAGATTGGTAACAGTTGCAAAGTCAGAATTTGACATCATGCAGAAAGAGGAAAATATGCATCAATCCAGTAGTCCATGGCCCTCCCCTTTACATCTCGTGCCAAAGAAATACGGTGCATGGCCATACCATATGGATGGCATCCGTCCAGATAGTGTCGTATTGGCACCCCTTTCTCCTGCTGCAAGATATTACAACACTGCATTACACTGTGCAGCAACTTTTAGTCTGCTGGACTGTGTTAAAGCATATACTCAGCAGAGGAAGGCATTGCAAAAACCACAATCATTATTCCATTTAGTTTATTTGAGAGTTTGGATATGACATTCACGTTTCAAAATGCCACACAAACTTGGTTGGTTTAAAAGAGGGGGGGAAGAGACCAAACTGCTAGGTCATCAGTCCCTTGTTCCGATTAAAACAAAGTCCGAAGGATGAGAATATAACAAGCAAGACTGCCAACACAAAACGGAGAGAAAGGGAAAACCACAAGAATGACAGAGGGGCAACAACCACTTAAATGGACAAAAGGGGAGAAGAAAATCACTGAAACGCAAGAAACAGGTAGAAGAGATTAAAACAACAAAACAGATTGCCTGGCTGGCTGACCACGAGAATAAAAAAGAGAAGCCAGCCACCCTGCAACCCATTAAAACCTCCACCCTTAAAGCACTGGGGTGGAGGACACAGAGGGACAAAGGCCATATGCTAATACTTAGACAGGGTGTATACATGGACAAGGAAAAACAAATCCCGGTTTTTTCCCAGATCTCCCAGTTGAAAATACATTTTCTCCTAGGTGAAAATACACTTTTTCCATATTTAGTGACAGTAATCTTCCTCTCTGAACTGTAAAACTTATCCTTTAAATGGACATGGTTTTATACAGCACCATAGAATTTCCCAGCACTTTAGAAAATGAAACTCAGGGGGTAAAAACATGTTTTGGAAAGATCTTTGATATGCACCAGTATCTACACTGCATATTTTCGTATTACGAAAGTATAAATTCGGATTCCACTAACAAGAAAAGTTAATGGTTTAAATTAATATACATAGTGTTGCTATAAGAAAAGCAAAGCTTTCACATATAATAGTTGTCTTGAAGATTAATAAGCTACAGAAGAAGCTAAGCTTTCACATATAATGTTGATCTGTTTAGCGCATATTACACTTTAAGATACATCACACAAATACAACAGTAAAATTTTTAATACAGACATAAATCTCTTATCTTCTGGGCTTGAAATTCTTCTAAATGGCTTGTCATAAAGGAGTTGATTTTTAAAAGAGCGCAAACGCTCTTTGATTTAATAAATTCATCGTAAATTCTTGCACATAGTTCATCTTGCATAAAAGGCAAATTTACTTTGAAAATAACGCTTTTCGATCAACAATTTGCAATATTTTCCTGCGACCTGTTAGAAATACTATCATTTCAGCAGTTACGAGAACGTGCCAGATAAAGAGGCGTTACCGCGCTCGCACAGGTACGGTGACGTAGAAAGCCCATATGTTCGCATGTTGTTGTTGTGGTCTTCAGTCTTGAGACTGGTTTGATGCAGCTGTCCATGCTACTCTATCCTGTGCAAGCTTCTTCATCTCCCAGTACCTACTGCAACCTACATCCTTCTGAATCTGCCTAGTGTATTCATCTCTTGGCCTCCCTCTACGTTTTTTACCCTCCATGCTGCCCTCCAATGCTAAATTTGTGAACCCTTGATGCCTCAAAACATGTCCTACCAACCGACCCCTTCTTCTAGTCAAGTTGTGCCACAAACTTCTCTTCTCCCCAATCCTATTCAATACCTCCTCATTAGTTAAGTGATCTACCCACCTTATCTTCAGCATTCTTCTGTAGCACCACACTTTGAAAGCTTCTATTCTCTTCTTGTCCAAACTAGTTATCGTCCATGTTTCACTTCCATACATGGCTACACTTCATACTAATACTTTCAGAAACGACTTCCTGACACTCAAATCTATACTCGATGTTATCAAATTTCTCTTCTTCAGAAACGCTTTCCTTGCCATTGCCAGTCTACATTTTATATCCTCTCTACTTCGACCATCATCAGTTATTTTGCTCCCCAAATAGCATAACTCCTTTACTACTTTAAGTGTCTCATTTCCTAATCTAATTCCCTCAGCATCACCCGATTTAATTTGACTACATTCCATTATCCTCGTTTTGCTTTTGTTGATGTTCATCTTATATCCTCCTTTCAAGACACTGTCCATTCCGTTCAACTGCTCTTCCAAGTCCTTTGCTGTCTCTGACAGAATTACAATGTCATCGGTGAACCTCAAAGTTTTTACTTCTTCTCCGTGGATTTTACTACCTACTTCGAATTTTTCTTTTGTTTCCTCTACTGCTTGCTCAATATACAGATTGAATAACATCGGGGAGAGGCTACAACCCTGTCTCGCTCCTTTCCCAACCACTGCTTCCCTTTCATGCCCCTCGACTCTTATAACTGCCATCTGATTTCTGTACAAATTGTAAATAGCCTTTCGCTCCCTGTATTTTACCCCTGCCTCCTTTAGAATTTGAATCAGAGTATTCCAGTCAACAATGTCAAAGGCTTTCTCCAAGTCTACAAATGCCAGAAACATAGATTTGCCTTTCCTTAATCTTTCTTCTAAGATAAGTCATGTGTCACTATTGCCTCACATGTTCCAACATTTCTATGGAATGCAAACTGATCTTCCCCGAGGTCCGCTTCTACCAGTTTTTCCATTCGTCTGTAAAGAATTCGCGTTAGTATTTTGCCGCTGTGACTTATTAAACTGATAGTTCGGTAATTTTCACATCTGTCAACACCTGCTTTCTTTGGGATTGGAATTATTATATTCTTCTTGAAGTCTGAGGGTATTTCGCCTGTCTCATACATCTTGCTCACCTGATGGTAGAGATTTGTCATGACTGGCTCTCCCAAGGCCATCAGCAGTTCTAATGGAATGTTGTCTACTCCCGGGGCCTTGTTTCCACTCAGGTCTTTCAGTGCTCCGTCAAACTCTTGACGCAGTATCTTATTTCCCATTTCGTCTTCATCTACATCCTCTTCCATTTCCATAATATTGTCCTCAAGTACATCGCCCTTGTATAAACCCTCTATACACTCCTTCCACCTTTCTGCCTTCCCTTCTTTGCTTAGAACTGGGTTGCCATCTGAGCTCTTGATATTCATACAAGTGGTTCTCTTCTCTCCAAAGGTCTCTTTAATTTTCCTGTAGGCAGTATCTATCTTACCCCTAGTGAGAAAAGCCTCTACATCCTTACATTTGTCCTCTAGCCATCCCTGCTTAGCCATTTTGCACTTCCTGTCGATCTCATTTTTGAGACGTTTGTATTCCTTTTTGCCTGCTTCATTTACTGCATTTTTATATTTTCTCCTTTCATCAATTAAATTCAATATTTCTTCTGTCACCCAATGATTTCTATTAGCCCTCGCCTTTTTACCTACTTGATCGTCTGCTGCCTTCACTACTTCATCTCTCAGAGCTACCCATTCTTCTTCTACTGTATTTTTTCCCCCATTCCTGTCAATTGTTCCCTTATGCTCTCCCTGAAACTCTCTACAACCTCTGGTTCTTTCAGTTTATCCAGGTCCCATCTCCTTAGATTCCCACCTTTTGCAGTTTCTTCTGTTTCAGTCTGCAGTTCATAACCAATAGATTGTGGTCAGAATCCACATCTGCCCCTGGAAATGTCTTACAATTTAAAACCTGGTTCCTAAATCTCTGTCTTACCATTATATAATCTATCTGATACCTTTTAGTATCTCCAGGATTCTTCCAGGTATACAACCTTCTTTTATGATTCTTGAACCAAGTGTTAGCTATGATTAAGTTATGCTCTGTGCAAAATTCTACAAGGCAGCTTCCTCTTTCATTTCTTCCCCCCAATCCATATTCACCTACTATGTTTCCTTCTCTCCCTTTTCCTACTGACAAATTCCAGTCACCCATGACTATTAAATTTTCGTCTCCATTCACTATCTGAATAATTTCTTTTATCTCGTCATACATTTCATCTATTTCTTCATCATCTGCAGAGCTAGTTGGCATATAAACTTGTACTACTGTAGTAGGCGTGGGCTTTGTGTCTATCTTGGCCACAATAATGCGTTCACTATGCTGTTTGTAGTAGCTAACCCGCACTCCTATTATTTTATTCATTATTAAACCTACTCCTGCATTACCCCTATTTGATTTTGTATTTATAACCCTGTAATAACCTGACCAAAAGTCTTGTTCCTCCTGCCACCGAACTTCACTAATTCCCACTATATCTAACTTTAACCTATCCATTTCCCTTTTTAAATTTTCTAACCTACCTGCCCGATTAAGGGATCTGACATTCCACGCTCCGATCCGTAGAAAGCCAGTTTTCTTTCTCCTGATAACGACGTCCTCTTGAGTAGTCCCCGCCCAGAGATCCGAATGGGGGACTATTTTACCTCCGGAATATTTTACCCAAGAGGACGCCATCATCATTTAATCATACAGTAAAGCTGCATGTCCTCGGGAAAAATTACGGCTGTAGTTTCCCCTTGCTTTCAGCCGTTCGCAGTACCAGCACAGCAAGGCCGTTTTGGTTAATGTTACAAGGCCAGCTCAGTCAATCATCCAGACTGTTGCCCCTGCAACTACTGAAAAGGCTGCTGCCCCTCTTCAGGAACCACATGTTTGTCTGGCCTCTCAACAGATACCCCTCCGTTGTGGTTGCACCTACGGTATGGCCATCTGTATCGCTGAGGCACGCAAGCCTCCCCACCAACGGCAAGGTCCATGGTTCATGGGGGTGGTGTTCGCATGTGTAAAACATTAAAAGACCTTATATTATGTCATAAAAGAAACAAGACATCAGAGGATATTCCAAGAGTGTTGGAATTTCGTGAACCATACTAAAATGCATAGTTCGCCTTACAGTGCACATTCGTATGTCCAGATTCCCAATGACGTAGGCTTCAACCTGATATGAAGCTTTTCAGTGTGGTTTTCGGGACGTAAATTTTCTTGGAGTACCAGTGCTGTATTACCTCATGTTTGGTTCTTTATTATGGCATAATGCCATACATGCTACAAGATGAAAACGTGCACTTGAAATGCAGCGAATAGTTGAAACTAACCAATAGTGTGGAATTAAACACTTCATTCCAAATAAATTGAGTGCCTCAGCAGGAAAGCTTATGAAAAGCCAAATTTCTTTAGCAAACCGACAAAAAAAACTTTATTGTTCTGCAAGGCGATTAATGCTTGACTGTGAGAAAGGTGGAAATAAAATAAAATCTAAAACTAGTAACATATTTTAGCCTTCCGTAATTATGTGAATGTATTTTAATTCACAGTGATAGCTCCCAGCCTCAGAAATCCGTCTTGTTTTCATTTGGCGTGAGAGCACAAAAGGGAGAGGAAACAGAAAAATCACTAAATGTAAACATGGGTCACGTGGAGATCACCCCCCCCCCCCCCCTCACCACACTGTAACCCAGACTGCGCAGTGAAGGAAAAAAAAAAAAAAAATTTCATTTTGTAGCTCACATCTTTCTGAAGCATCTGATACATAAAACATATATCTTCAAGGAAATATAAGACACGTTATTTTGTCTTAAATGTGTAGTGCAGTGCCATGCCTCTTTAAACAACATTCTTATACTGTACGTCTGTATTTCGCTCTGTGGAACTCAAAAGTGTATATTTTGTAATGGATGTCATCATCAAACTATTTCAGGACAGCGGAAATTAAAATTTCCTGTAGCGCCTCTCCTGCTCCCTGTCGGCAGGTTTGACATCCTGCCCCTCTTATTATTATTATTATTATTATTTATTTATTTATTTATTTTTAAAGGAACCTTGCAATTAGTACTGGTTAGGTTATTTGCAGCCAGGAGAACAAGGACTCTTCAGAAAATCTGGACTCTTTATTGCCTATTAGCTAATAACTTGCTCTTCCGCGTGACATAAAATTAAATATAGGATACCTAAAACCAGTAAAGACAAGAGACAGGCAAGACAGTACACATTTTTTCAACCCTTAGGTCCTAGCGATTTTTCTCTCTAATCTTGCTACAGTTTTACATGGCATGCTTTCCTTTCAGCAAAAGAACTATCACCTTATCAAAGTTCGTCAAACGTTTTGCTACATGAAAAATAGAAATGTCATTGTCTAATAACGAAAAAGCTGTTAATACAAATAGTACCCAAGACTGGTGCGGTTCCTCGATCTGATTACATCTATTTTGTCACTGTGTGCTGGATAAAACAAAATAGGCCTTTCTAATATTGCATCAATTGCAACACACACCAAATAAGTGAGACTGTTTTGGCATTAATGATCATTTTTATAATACGACAGAATATAATTCCCTTAGTACCAGTAAGAAATACCTATTTGGCCTACTACAAGCAAACGGCTTTACATTAGGAAATAGTTTCACATTTCATTCATACGCTCCAGTTTCTCATGCTCGAGACCGAAAAGTAGTAGGGCGGAATTTTTGTATAAATTTTGAATCGTCATATTCTTCCATAATTTGTGTGATGTCCCCATTTCTTCTTCTTCCTCGTTCTAACAAACTCTTGTCATCACTAATTCTGTAACTATTTCTACCACTGTCAAAACTCATGCTCTAGTGAACTTTATTAACCCTGCCACAATCACCGGTTTAGTTATCCAGTGACTATTCTCTGGGTAGCATATTACGTGTTCGTAACTGTGGCTCAGAAGGGCGTAAATTATGGTGCCACAAAAGTCTTTGGTCACTTACCTAATAGCAACAAAAGTCTGACAGATAGCCATATAGCATTTAAAAGGTAATTAAAAGAATTTCTTAATGGCAACTCCTTCTACTCATTAGATGAATTTTTGGATATAGTAAGTGGGTAATTTCCCCAACCCCCACAAAAAGGAATTAAGTGTCATGAAATATTTTGTGTAATGTAGTATCTTGTATAGACACCTTTTATTAACCTCACACGTTCCACATCATTACCAAGTGTCGTATTCATGATCTATGAAACAAGTACTAAACTAATCTGCGTTTTCCGCACTACTCTCAGAATGGAACTTAAGCGGCTGCTAGCCGGGGGCTACAACTGGCCCTGTCTAGAGTAGCGATTTGGCCAAATATTTTCTGTCAAAATTTCACTTTCTTGGAGACACCGAGAAGATAATATGTGATCTTTCGTACCTGTTATTCCTGTTAGTCATTTATTTCCACTCTGGTAGTCTGAATCTATGGATTTCGCTAGTAATTATAACAATGCTGAACATTCGCAAACTGAATCAACCACATCAACAAGCAGCAGTTGGCATTTACTGGTTTGGCTTTATTCCGCTCAGCTCGCATAGCCCCATCCCATGTTGTCTGCAGGAAAGTTTATTTCTAGATGTGATGAAGATTCCCCGGCAGAGACATCATGTACACTATGCACGCATTCAAAAATAAACTCATAATTCATTCAGAAATCAACTTAGAATGTGTCCAAAAATCAGCAGGGGTGCATTTCAAAATCATATGAATAATCGATAGACCGACGTGCACTGTATGGTAGCTGCTTAGTGAAACAAGGTTTTTTTCCCTCAAGAATATGAATTTGCCACCTGCCACCAAAATTGCCGCCCAGTTCAGATACCCAGGTTCGCCCCCACCCCCCACTAGATCAGGGCCTGCTGCGTGCACATGAATCTGGTAGCTTGGGTGCGCCAGTAAAATTTTTCCGGGTACCATGTGGCTGGTTACTGCTACTGCTGCTTACACAGCCAACAGCCACATTTCTGTAGCCAGATGTGAGAGAAGGTACTACTCATATGTGACTCAACTGTGCGTGTGCATGAGCCCGCTCCTAACTGATTAAATGGGTCTAATGTAAACAGTAGTGACATTACGCTCATCAGAGGCAATTTGTTGTTACGAAGCATTGCATAGTCTTCCGAAAGCCTCTGACACATTTTGCTGTTGGCAGACACTTGTACGAGCACTGTGTTATTTTATATGGCGCATTTCCTGTGCAATTTAAGTTTTATTTCGTTTTCTCTCTGGTTCATGTTTTAATGCTGCAGTATTATTCTGCAGTAACGGAATACAGTAATATTCTTTGTTAGAGTATCGGTTCTAACCAGTCAAAATTACAAAAATTTAACTGAAAACTAAAACAATGAAAAATTCCCGGGTTTTTCCCGGTTTTCTCCCAGGTGAAAAGATTCCTGGGTTTTTCCTGGATCTCTCGATTGTCCCAGGTCATATACACACTGTTAGATCAAATGATAAAAGCCATCCTCACGAATAAAATGCAAAACTAAATCAGCCGATGAGGCGTTTTCAGATAAAATTAGCGGCAACGAGTCTAGTAACCAAAGATTTTGTCACAGGGCACTCAAAGTAGGGCAGTGCACCAGAATAAGGGCCACTGTCAACTGGGTGCCGCATCAACACTGAGGCAGGTCTTCACGGCGCAGGAGGTAGCTGTGGGTCGGCCAAGCGTGGCCAATGCAGAGCCAACAGAGAACCACAGAGACCCTGCAAGAGACCCACATGGAGGACTGCCACACATTCGTAGTCTCCTTAATGGCACAGAGTTTGTTGTGCATACTGATACTATGCCATTTCATCTCCCAAAGCTGAAAAACCTAGCAGCATAAAAACGAACGCAGGTCAGTAACTGGAAAGCCGATCTCCACAAGCATTTTCCGTGTAGCCTGTTTGGTGAGCTCGTCAGTACGCTCATTGCCTGGGATTTCAACATGTCCTGGGGTCCACACAAACACCACTGAATGACTGGACAATTCCAGGGCATAGATGGACTCCTGGATGGTCACTACCAAAGGATGACGAGGGTATCACTGTTTGATAGTAGGCTTGTGGGCTGCTGAAGGAGTCAGTGCACAGAAGAAACGACTCCCCAGGGCACGAAAAGATGTGCTCAATAGCATGAGATATAGCCACCAGCTCTGCAGTGGAAACATCCCAGCCATCAGGCAAGGATGTTCAATATGTCCTCCGTGGACATAAGCGAAGCCGACGTGACCATCAGCCATTGAGCTGTTGGTGTAAATTTCTTCATGGCCTCAGTACATGTCAAGAATTGTTAGGAAATATGACAGTGGAGAGCTGCAGGGTTAACTGAGTCTTTTGGGCCATGTGAAAGGTCCAGGCAAAGCTGCGGCCTAGGTATACACCATGGAGGTGTATGCAAATGGACCTCGAGTGAAGGTGGTAAAGGAAAGGACTCCAGTTCAGATAGAAATGATCGGACGCGAACTGTGATTGTAAGCCCTCATCTGGGCCGCCAATGCAGGAGATGAACCGCCATGGGTGGGAAAAGGAGACAGTAATTCAGATGAGCAGGACAACTACGAATGTGTACAACATAACTGCAAGCAGTAGTGCATGCTTGACCTGCAATGGAGGGGCTTCAGCCTCCGCTAGGATGCTGGTCACCGGATTCGTCCTAAAAGCTCCCGTCACTAGTTTAACGCCACAGTGGTGCAGTGGGTCGAGTAAATGCAATGCTGAGGGAACTGCCGAACCATGAACCAGACTCCCACAGTCAAGGCAGGGTTGAACAAGGGCTGTGTAGAGCTGCAGGAGTGTAGAGTTATCAGCACCCTAGTTAGTGTTGCTCAGGCAGTGGAGGGCAATGAGGTGCTGCCAGCACTTCCACTTAAGCTGATGAAGGTGAGGAAGCCAAGTCAATTGGGCATCGAAAACCAGTCCTAAAAATAGATATGTCTCCACTACAGTGAGCGGAACGTCAGTAAGGTGAAGTTCTGGTTCTGGATGAATGGTACGATGCCGACAGAAGTGTATAACACACAACTTTGTGGCCGAAAACTGGAAGCCTTTGGCTAGAGCCCATGACTACGCCTTGTGGATGGTTCCCTGTAGGTGCTGCTCAGCAACATCAGTACTGATGGAGCAGTACGAAATGCAGAAGTTGTGTGCATACAGAGAGGGTGAGACGGACAGCCCTACAGCTGCTGCTAGACCATTATTGCCCACTAAAAATAGAGATACACTCAATACAGAGTCCTGCAGGACCCCATTCTACTGGATATGGGAAAAGGGGGGTGGGGGGGGGGGGGACTATGGAGGCACCAACTTGGACATGGAAAGTACAAAGCAACAGGAAATTCTGGATAAAAATCGGGAGCACACCTTGGAGACCCCACTCATATAATGTGGCAAGGATATGATGTAGCCAGGTGGTGTCATACGCTTTTCGTAAATAAATAAAGATGGCAACATGGGGTTGGCAGCTGGAAAAGGCTGTTAGGATGGTAGACTTGAGGGACACAAGACTATCAGTGGTAGAGCGAGCCAGGCAGAAACTGCCCTGGCACTGAGCCAGTAGGTCACATGACTCCAGGACCCAACCCAACCGCCAACACACCATATGTTCCAGCAGTTTACAAAGAACATTGGTGAGACTGATGGGCTGATAGCTACCCACATCAAGCGGGTTTTTGCCAGGTTTGAGCACTGGTATGATGATGTCTCCCGCCACTGCGATGGAAAAATGCCGTCGCACCAAATGCAGTTGAAGATGACAAGGAGATGTCGCTTGTAGTCAGATGAGAGATGTTTAATCATCTGACTGTGGATTCAATCTGCCTCAGGAGCTGCGTCAGGACAATGTGCAAGGGCACTGAGGAGCTCCCACTCTGTAAATGGGGAGATATAGGGTTCAATGAGGCGTGTAGTGAACGAGAGGACTTTCCCTTCCACCCGCCGCTTGAGAGTGTGAAAGGCTTGGGGGTAATTCAATGCAGAGACATGAGCACAGTGCTCAGCAAAGTGCTCGGCAATCGTGTTTGGGTCAATTGACAACAGGCCATTTATATTAACACCAGGAACACCTGTTGGAGTGTGGTACCCAAAAACTAATTTGATCTTTGCCAGACTTGGGAAGGTGACTTATGGCACCCAATGGTCAAGACATATCTCTCCCAACACTCCTTTTTCCATCTTTTGATAAGCTGGCACCGTGGGCACAGAGCCATTTAAAGGCTATGAGGTGCTCCAGGGAAGGGTGCCCGCTTATGCCACTGTAGAGCTCGCTGACACTCCTTAATTGCCTCAGCGACTTTCGGCGACCACCAAGGGACTGTCTTTCACCAGGGGCACCCTAAAGAACGAGGGAGCGCGCTTTCTGCCACACAAACGATCGTTGTAGTTACCTGCTCAACACCACATCAATTTTACCCTGTGGGGGAGATTCAACGTTAACAGCAGAGGTGAAACCGCCTCAGTCGGCCTTGTTTAAAGCCCATCTGGGCAGGCGTCCATGGGCCTGATGCCGGGGCAGTGACAGGAAGATGGGCAAGTGGTCACTACCACACAGGTTGTCCAGTGCTCTCCAGTGGCTAGATGGAAGAAGGCCAGGACTGCAAATCGAGAGATCAGTGGCCATGTGCCACACTGATATGTATGGGGACACCTGTATTTAAGAAGTAGAGGTTGAGCTGTGACAGTAAATTTCCGAGATCTCTGCCTCGGCCACTAAGAATTGTACCACCCCACAAGGGGTTATGAGCGTTAAAATATCCCAAAAGTAGTAAAGGTTTACGGAGCTGATCCATCAGTGCAGCCAATGCGTTCAGGGGTACTGCACCATCTGGAGGAAAATATACATTGCAGACAGTTATTTCCTGCGTCGTCCTTATCCTGACAACCACAGCTTCAAGAGGGGTTTGAAGGGGCACAGGTTCACTGCATACTGAGTTCAGGACATAGACACAAACAACACCTGAAACTCTATTGTAGTCACTACAGTTCTTGTAATATCCCCTATAGCCGCAGAGGGCACGGGTCTGCATTTCCGGGAAGCAGGTTTCCTGAAGGGCAATGCAGAAAGTGGGTGTAAAGCTTGAAAGTTGCCATAGCTCAGCTAGGTGGTAGAAAAAACTGCCGCAATTTCACTGGAGGATGACGTTATGAGGCTGGGAAGACATGAAGCGTGCTAGGAGGCAAGTTATGCCTCAGGGTCATCTGCTGCCACCAATTGAGTTTTTGTAGCCATTTCTATGGTGGATGAAGCATCCGTAAGATACAGGTCCACAGGGGACATTAAGATCTCCACCACATCCTCAGTGGCAGACTTGATAGGGAGTGGTGGTGTTGGGGCCACCAGAAGGTCCTTTTTCTTGGCAGATTTCTTCTTAGTTTGCTTGATCTCTCACTTCTCTTTAGGGGCTTGCTGGAAAGATTTCTCCAAAGCAGTTTCAGGCATGGGGGAAGACTGTGAAGCTCTTTGTCCAGCAGCTTTTGGCTCCTTGAGTCACTGGCAAGAGTCTGCTGTGGCATTAGTGGAGAACTTGGGAGAGAGGGTCCCAAGGGACCCCTTATGCATGAGAGGAGCCAGAGGAGGCTGCTGCTTCTCTGGCAGGGGGGGGAGGGGACCGATGCCCCTGCATTTGGGGAGGCCTTGCCCCCAAAGTAGGTCTTTTGGGAGCGTCAGAGGAAGATTTACTCCCTACCACCAAGGAGGCGGATGTATTCTGGTGGTCTGAAGGGCCAGATGTTCATGGCACAGAGTGAGGAACCAACGGCACTCGGGATGGAGATGGTGACATAGCTGCAGCATATGTCTACCTCAACTGAATGGGGTGTAATGTTTCAAACTTACGTTAAGCCTCTGTGTAAATCAACCGGTCCAGGGTCTTGTACTCCATGATTTTCCACTCCTTTTGGACTACTGGGCAGTCTGGTGAGCAGGGGGAGTGGTGCTCTCCACAGTTGATGCAAGTGGGAGGAGGTGCACATGGAGCATCTGTGTGCAGTGGACGTCCACAGTCTCGATATATGGCACTGGAAGTGCAGCGGGAAGACATGTGCCCGAACATTCAGCACTTAAAGCACCGCCTAGGGGGAGGGATGTATGGTTTAACGTCACAGCAGTAAATCATCACCTTGACCTTTTCAGGCAATTAATCACCCTCAAAGGCCAAGATGAAGGCACTGGTAGCAACCCTGTTGTCTTTGGATCCCCTGTAAACGCGCCAGATGAAATGAACACCCTGGCATTCTAAATTGGTGCAGAGCTCGTCGCCAGGCAGCAAGAGGAGATCGCAATGGAAAATGATCCCCTGGATCATGTTGAGGCATTTATGGGGAGTGACTGAAACAGGAATTTCACCCAGCTTGTCATAGGCAAGTAAATCTCGGGATTGGACTGGGGATGCTGTCTGAATCAAGACTGCGCCGTTTCCCATCTTTGACAGCACTGTCACTTCTCCAAACAATGTATCCTAAAGGTGTTCAACGAAACATTAAGGCTTCATAGGTAGAAAGAAGTCCCTGTCAGTTCTGCTACAGACTAAATACCGAGGTGAATATAGCTTTCTCCATTCTGTAGTCCTACGTTCCTCCCATGGTATAGCGAGGGAGAGAAACGATTTAGGGTCATACCTGTTGGCATTGTATTCGATCTTGCCCTTCTTAGAGACTGCTGGTGCTGTACAGTCACCAGCAAGAGATGACTTAGTCTGCTTCATTGTGGGTCATCTGCCCTGATGCCATCCCCTCTGATCAGGGGCTCTCCCCATGGGCACACCCAGCCAAACCAAAGGCCAACTGGCATGATGGCCATTGCTGAGAATCCTGATGCCCCAGGAAGACAGGTATCCACTCCTTGTCATATGTGGGGAGTTTACAGCTCAAGTATCAGCAGTGCGATCCCTGTGTTGCCAGGGGGCTAACACCAAATGGGTGCATGACGGTCCCACCACAATGGACTGGATACTGTGCTGGATATTGGGTGCAGAGAAATCCAATGTTGCCATTGGGGTGAAAGAGGACATACCCCGAAAGTGTCCTCACCCAAATAGTTGAATTGCAGGTGGAAATGCAAAACCATGTCAAGAGATTTGGGAGATCAAATCTAAGGGCACTATGGATAACTCATGCACCACGTAAGGCGTCCTTCCCCATATGGCCCGCACTTCTGTAGAATTTTGAAAGTGGCAGATCAAACCATAGAATAGGACCTGAACTCATAGGGCTGTAAAGTGTGAGACTCCTTTTAGTAGCCTCTTACGACAAGGAGGGATAACTTGGGCCTATTCTAACCCACAGACAGCACACAAATTTGGCAGCAGTTTATAAATGCAGTACTGCAAGGATTACCTTTCTGTTTCACACATTTAGACATTATCCTCATCTTCTTGCTAACTGTAGAGCAACATAAGCAACACTTGGTGCAAGATTTGCAATGGTTAAATAAATACGGCGCAGTGCTAAGCGAAGTGAAGTGTATTTTTGGACAACCACAGATGGACATTTTAGGACACTTAATATCTTTCGAAGGCTCACTTTCTCTGCCTGAAAAAGAAGAAGCCATTCTGCATTTTGCAGATCAAATGGCCATGCACTGTTCAGGAGTTATGGCATTTTCTCTGAATGTTAAATTACTTTGCCAGTCCACTGGTCTGATGCCATGATTTCAGCTCTCGAAGCAGCAAAGCGTAGCATAACAGATGCAACACTCCTTGTTCATCTTAAATTAGAAGCACCCCTTGCACTTTGCACTGGTAGTTGACGCAAGTCAAACAGTGATCAGGGCTGTTCTCCACCAATTACACAACAATATGTGGCAACCTTGGCTTTATACTTCCATAAACTGTGAAAATCTCAGCAGAAGTGGAGCACATATGATATGTAACTCCTCGCAATAAATGAGGTGATAAAATCTGTCCACAACTGAAAGCGAGGGAGTTCACAATTTTTACAAACCATTTGCCACTGACACACACATTTTGGCAGAACAACAACATCCGCTCACGTTACCAAAACAATCAACTCGTTTTCATAGCACAATTCAGCATGGAACATGGATACTGACAACACAGTGGCCAACTGTCTGTCTTTCATCTATGTTATTATTAAATAAATAGTATTCTGTTTGGGAACATATGTCAACATCTGTGTTGGAGATTGTTTTAGTATTAATAATAACAGTGTAATGTTGTGCAGTTTTAATGAAAGTGCTCTACTGAACAAACTAAAAGCTGAATTTTTCTCAGGAGTGACATGTAGTCAGAGCGAGAGGGATGAAGATTTTTCTTTTTTGTAAGGCAGTCCCAGCAGGTAACAGTACAGCTGCAGCGGGACTGTAATTCTGACCACTAAACGAATTCACTTTCTGTAGCGCAGCCCGTGGTAAAGAATCGTGCAGAAATTATTCTGCACATTATTAGTTTCATATTAAGCAATATTAGTGAGTCATCCAGCTAAATATTGTCACGTTCATAGTTAAAAAGCATTCCTTTCCCTGTTACGTAACATTAATAGTGGTTCGATTACATGTGATTTGGACATTTGAAATACGAGGGCGAATTGATCACATGTGGAACCAGCAGGTTTGGTTACAAACTATGGATTCAGTCTTATCATAGTGGTAAGAAGCTGGGTGCATGATGCATTCTGGATGGAGAGGGGTGGAGAATACCCTGCAGCATCACTACTCTGCTCTCTATCTGTGTCCCACACCACGTGCTACATGTCCTGGTAATAGGCAACATTTTGATAAGTACCACTGATTCTGCTTCTGACCCTACTTAGATAAATTTATATCTCTGGAAAACTGTCACTGTCACTTTCACTTCTTAATTTGTTACTTGTTGTGTTTCCTTCATTCCACCAGTAATAAACACTAGAGTGCTACATATCCTCACCATACTTTAAACTAACATTTCACTAAATGTTTTAGGTTTTCCCCAAAGTGCATGCTACAGAGAGATGCAGAAATGTGATGCTATTGGCTGGAGAGACACATGGTCATTGTAACCCACAACATAAAAACATGAGATGCCATTTCCAGAATAAGTGTATTTAATATTCATACAGTACAACATGAAGAAAAAAAAAAAAACAATATTAGAAATGCCATGTGGCCGACAAATGCAAGACAGTTCATAAAAAGTGAATAGCACACATAGTCAGAACGGAATGATAGCGATTGCCAGGCAACAATCGCATGCAAACACGGTGAGTTGCAGGTAGCACTCGGATGTGCCTGCACAGCTTTTGCTAAGCTGCGGTCTCTCCCTCAAGTGACTGTGCTACACAATAGTGGATGAGCAGTGGCTGACACGTCTCAGGCACCTATCATGCAAGATTGGAGGCACTGTCGGGTCCCCAGCATCTAGATGGTAACTTGGTGGTTTTCCACTTCCCTTCTCCCATGGGGAAGTGGCAAGCTGGACGCACTTGCAGCTCCCCGAACCAAGTCGATACTGTCAGAACGGTGGGACAGCTTCCTGCCATAGCGAGTTACTAATTGTGAACACGAGTATATGGCCAGAAAGACCTCACCTGGAGGTGCGGCCAAAGTCGTGGTGGCTCTGACACTCGTAATGGTTACCACGCCATGTCCGTGTCTGCTCCCGGCAAGGAAGGGGACAGCAGTGGTGGAGGTAATACTGTTGGGGCTGATACTGCATCTGGAACTCCACCTGATGTCTGGTCCACCTCAGGCATAATAAAAACAGAGGGAGAAGTCTGTCAAACAGGGCTGAGTAACTGGGGGCAGGAACAGCTCAGGAGCAGGAGCAGGAGAAGGTGGAGCAGGTGGTTCGTCAAAAAATAAACAAAAGGCCATCACAATGAGAAACTGCCAGAGTGGCCACGGTGTAGGTGGCTGGGTGCCTTACTGCAGAGGAGAGAATTTTGATGGCCTGTCACTGTTCACAGATGACCACTCGAACCCACTTATCTTGGCCACCGAAACCCTCACCCCCTCCACACACACACACACACACACACACACACACACACACACACACACACACACACAGGGGGTACCCAGACAGATACATGGAGACCATGCAGTGTATGACCCCTCAGGCACTGGCAGAATGAGGTAGAGAGTGTGCAGGGCTGATGACCATGTAGGTGCTCTTCCTGACTCTTCTCCCCTACCAGCACCAACTTGTTGGAACAAAAAAAAAAAAAAAAAAAAAATGTGAGCACCTCATCTGTAGGAGCACTGGCCATGTACTTCCTCACTTGCATTTTAAATGTCCACATAAACTTCTCAGCCTCACCATTCGACTTAGGATGGAAAGGTACAAAGGGCATGTGACGAATGCCTTTTCAGTAGCAGAACTCACCAAAGGCCTGGGAACGAAATTGAGGTCCATTGTCTGACACCATGTGAGAGGAGTCCACCAATGGTGAAGATTCCAGTGACATAACCATAGCCTATGCATTTCAGAACCAGCCATTAACCACATAGTTGGAGTATCAGCCAGCTGGTATCCAAGAAGGGGCCACAAAATAGACATGAACCTGCTCCCACAGGTGCGAGGGTGGTAGCCAAGAAGGGAACATCTGGCAGGGAGCTGCTTTCTATTATTCACACTGCTAGCAATTGCAGACAGGATGTCTGACCTGCCTGTCTATGTCTGGCTAGTACACATGGTGCACGGTGTGCAGTTTAGAAAAAGAGACACCCTCATAAACTCAGTGTAGGAACCGTAAGATTGACAGGCATAGAGGCTCCAGTGTGACAACCCAGGGAGACCACTGATCCCTAGTGAGCAGCATAACTCTATCCATCAGGACTAGCCAGTGGTGGAAGTGAAAGTAATGTCACAATGTTTTGGAGCTCCAACTCAGCCAGTCATGTTAGGCATACCTGCTGTAAGATGGTGTTCTTGACCATGGCACAGTCTCATGGTTCCCCACAATGGGAACAGTTTTGACTGCCTGTTGGGCCTTATCATTCAACTAGAAACACAAAATCTCATCTTGGTCAAAGTACTGGACAAAGCCCATTGGAAGAAGGGCCAGGGAATCCACGTTAGCATATTGAGAGGTACTGCAAAAGTGAATTTAATAATTGTATCCACTCAGGAAAAGCGCCCAGTATTGGAGGAGTGGACAGTCCTCCTGTAAGATTGAAGACGGAGAATAACAGGATGTGATCTGTAATTAGGTGAAATATTATTGTGTATAGCAAAATATGGAATTCCTTCAGCACAAAGATAATCACAAGGACTTCTTCAAATTGCAAACATCTCTTCTGTGCAGGATTGAGTGTTTTTGATCCAAATGCAATCAGGTGTTCAGAGCCATCCGCATCTCTGTTCACTAGGAAGGCCCACAGGTCATGTTCAGTGGTGTTCGCCACCATCACCAGCTGTTTGACAAGATGAAATGGGGTGAAGCATGGTGTCAACAAAAGGGCCTGCTTCAGGGTCTGAAATGCCCAGTCACATGCCTCTGACCGTACAAAAGGCACACCCTTCTGAAGACTGTAGAATAAGTACGCAATCTACGTCATTCTTGGGGTGAATTTTCTGTAATATGTGACCTCCCCATGAAAGACTGGGGCTCCTTTAAAATCATGGGAATGGAGAAGTCTGATGATGGCTATGAACAGTTTCTGCACAGGCTTAGGACCATCACAGGTGTTCTGCCGAAGGCTAAAAAAGAGATTTATTGAGGCTGCATTTGAAGCTCGCAGATTGGAGGGTGTGGAAAAGCCACAGCAAGTTCACTAAGTGCTCTGCTGTTGTGGCCCATGTTACTTCTATGCCATCCAGATAATTAATGCAGCTTGGAACATTCTGTAGCAGTTACTCAAGAAATCTGTGAAAAATGGTTGGGACACTGGCCACCCCAAACACTACACATCTGAATCTACATAACCCATGTAGCATGTTGATTACCAAGACCATCTGTGATTATTCACCCAGGGGTAGTTGTCAGTAAGCCTGCAAAAAATGACAGCCCCCAACAACTTTTTATAACCAAGAGAATCACTCACTCACTAGCAGACATTGGTTCATTGACATCTAATGCTTCCAATCTGTCTAATTCAGTCTTGACAGCATCCCACAGTGTGGGGGCACTAGCCCTTCATGGAAGAAGTGAGGGTGCACCGATTCTTTTAAGATGATGTGCATTGTAAAGTTATTTGCTTTACCCAGCCCTCAGAGAAAATTTCAGAATACTCCTTACTAAGGGTTTCCAATTCCTGAAAGAATATTTGCTTCAAAACCAGGTGCACCAACTCACTGATGACAAACGCAAAAGCTGAAAAGGCATCAAGCTCAAAGCAGTTCTTTGAATCTGCGCTCTGAACCACAAGAAAGATGAAGTGCAATACAACAGTTTTGCACTTCACCATGATTGTGATTTGTTCAATGAGCAGAATGTTTTATTTGTTATATGCCACTAAGCAGTGAGCTGTGGACTGAAAGGGTGGTATCCCAACTGGAGATGTGTTTTAAAACTCTACTGGGATGCAGAAGCACTGGTGTCAAAGATCAGGTACACCATTTCCATGAGAGGGACTAGTTAGCACAAAAACTGGTACATGCCAGGCGAGATCCACAGAAGGAAAAGCTATTGATCTGACAGTGATTGGGTGTGTTACCTGGAATGTGACAAAATGCTTTGTGCTACCTGGAATGTGGCAAAATGTTTTGTGTTACCTGGAAAGTGGCAAAATGCTGCTGGAGGTATTACTCATTTGCTTCTCACTCCTTTGCTGACTCGTTGTACAGTGGGAGCAGTGGCAGATTTGCAGCTGACTGCCATGAGAGCAACATCAACAAAGAGACTTCCTGATGTTTCCATCCTTCTAAATACTGTTGTACGAACTGATGAAGCACAACCTCCATCAATGCATCCAGTAAGGTGCCCTGAGGTGTAGGGTCCATGGTTATGAAATGAACACGAAAAAATCAGCACAATTGTCCGCATTTATGTTGTAACTCACAGCATAAAAATTCAAGATGCCACTTCAAGAACAAGTGTATTTAACATTAACACAGTGCAACATGAACCACAGACACAATGTTAGGAATGTCACATGACAGACAAATACAAGGCAGTTCAATAAAAGTAGAGGATAGCATGCAGACTCAGAACAGAATGAGAGTGATAGCCACGCAACAATCACAAACACAGACAGTGAGTTGCAGGTGGTGCTGGGATGTGCTTGTGCAGTCATCATGCACTATTTCTACACTGTGGTGTCTCCCCTTAGTGGCAACAGTGGATGTGGAGTGGCTGTCGTATCGTATGCACCCATCATACAACAAAGGCTGACGTGAGAGAAACAGTTTCTTTTCCTCTTTCTATTCTTTGATCTTTAACTTAATTATAACTTCAACTATTATAATGATGAAGGAATGATCACTATTATTTAAAAGAGAAATTTACAAAAGTTCTCTGATAAATTTAGAAATATGAACAAAACCAACTACAGTTATGGTATATGACAATGCTAAGTCAACGTGTACAGGATGTATTATGTATGTCAGACAAAACTGCAATTTTATACCTTCCTATGCTGTGAAATAGTATGGTTGGGTTTGTATGATTTTTTGTATGGGAAGTTACATATCATAAGCCAATAACAGCTTATAAGAATGATTACAATGCACTGACTTACTTGTGATGAGGACTGCCTGATCAATGATGAATTTGGTTTTTACTACATTTTCCATGCTTACAATAGGGGTATGTTAGGATCAATTTTCAGGGCCAATATAAGCGAAGCCAAGACAAGTTTGTTCTGTAGAGCATGCCAACCACACTTCATCCTCTGGCATCTCAGTGAAGAACCCACCAGCATAGGGATTCATCAGGGTGGGGTGTGGGGAGGGATGCGAAATTCAGTCTTTGGGGTTCTTATCTTCATTCCTTCTTCAATCCTAGCAAACGTTCCTTCTTACTTTTCATTTTTCTTCTCCTCCACAAGGAGTACCTATTCTCTCTTCCCTCTTTCCACATCATGCGTTCCTATCGACATCAGGGTATTTACAACCTAGCACATTAGGATAGCATGAAGCAGTGAGACACATACAACAACACAACACTCATACACATAACTGTCATAGACATATACTGACAGGTATTACATAAGTTAGCCATGTCACAAAAATGGGGAAGCACGGGAACAGAAACCATTCCTTAAGTGAAAGTAGGGGTGACAGACTAACATATAAAGATAAATAAGGCAGCACACTGGAGAGAAAATTATCTGGTGGCCCCATTGAAGCTTGTAGTTATCTCTGGAGCAAGAGCACTAATGAACTGACTAACAGATGAGCAGTGGATGTAAAATAAAGAGACACAAGTTATATCTGATGAGATGGCATTAGTATACAAATGATTGGAACTGACGCCATAACAAGGCTCTGATTAAAATACATCAAGTCTTTTAATCTGAAATTGGAAGACAGATGAGATTTTAAGTAGATGTATCATATATATTATTAGGGAAAAGAGTAAATACAGTATAAGAGAAAACTAAGTTATTCTCAGTAGGACTTAAGCAGAGGCTTCCAAAATATAATGCAGGTATGCATCACAAGATGTAAGGATTAGAGGAAAGTATCATTAAACTGCAACTTCTGTATGCTTGCTAATTATTTTTAGTATGCTTGGAATGTGGCTGTGAAGGCTGAATTTAGTAATTGAGTAGTACTGAATAGGTCCTCGGTGGACAGTTATCAATAAACAGCACTTGCAGGAAAGTACTGTATAACATTTCAAGAAGTATAATTATAAGTTCTAAATGAAGGAGACAGGTAATGTATCTTAGATTAACCATGTAAAGTTGATCAGTAGTGGGGAAACTTCTGCAATGTATGGCGTAAGGATAAGGGTCAACAAGGCTTTGCATATTGTTTCAAAAATATGGTCTACTCACTTCAATTCTCTATAGGTATTGGAGAGTAAAAGGGTAAGCAGACTGCTGGAAGGGAGGGCCTACATTTATATCAGGCAAATCCACAGGAGGAATGACCTGAACCATATAGCTGTGTAGTGATGATTTATGAGAGAGAGAGAGAGAGAGAGAGAGAGAGAGAGAGAGAGAGAGAGAGAGAGAGAGAGAGAGAGCTGCAGCTGTGTAGTAATGATCAGTCATACCGTCAGAGTACTCTCCAAAATAGTTAAGGATCAACAGACTTACTTGGCACTGACACTTTATAGCACTCACGTTTCTGCGTATGTTCGATTTACCACAAATGTGAGATTTGGGATTGTAGAAAGTACTGTGGATTGAAATGTCAGCATGTTACTCATTATGGTAAAAAAGAATATAATCATTGTCTACCTCAATAATTTTGAGAGACTGATGTTCTCAGGATAAACAATTTAAGAGTGAAAAAGAGAGACAGTTACATTTTAATAACCTCGATGCAGCCTGATTGCACAGTTACGCTACTTCTTGTACCCCTCTTTACAAGAGGGAAACAACATATATAAGGAGTCCTATATAACTCCTCCTCCTTTAGCTGAGCCTATTAAACTACAACATATCAATATGTTTTTCTTTAGTGCTAATCCACATGAGAGAGCTTAGCGCTCGCAAAATCTGAGAAAAGAGATAATTGTAAGAAGCAAATGATACGTCTAATGAAATAGAAGAAAATAAAATGTAAATGTGTTATGGGTACCCATCAGCAAAGAGAGTTAATGTGTCAGGTAACGATTTAGTTTATTTTTGACCACTTGCATATCCAAATGTTTGTCTGTGTATAGAAATGAAAATAAACTTGCTATTAAGGGACTTTAAGGACACATAATAACAAATAAAGGAAAGAAACCTATTGTTATGCAAAGAATAGTTTTGTTAGTGCTCTGAGATGTTTTTAATTGATTGGATAAGTTGGTTTACACTACATCTTTTGTCTCAGTGGCAGGATCTGTACTGTAACTTGGGGTTCATGGGATAACATGTTACACTTTTATCCTCTGAGACTGACAAAAGATATTTGTGCAGGTTGAAAATGTGGCATTAGATAGTTTTTAAGTGTGGGACATCCCACTGTGCACACTCTTGTTTTATAAATGTGCAGGTGAAATGTAAGTCATGTTAGCTCTGGACATCACCAATACATGATAGCGAGTAATCCCCTTCACCTGCTGTGGTGGAGCACTTGTTCTTTGGGCGTCATAGCTTGACAATGCCTTGGAGGCCAAGGAACAAACAAGTAGGTGCAAGAATGTAAATGATTAAAAACAGTTGAAACTTGGTTAATAAAAATGCCATTGATTGATTGAATGGACTCTATAATTGGTATCAAAGCAAGTCACATATATGTTGTAATCTGTCACTGAGCTATGAAGTTAGATAGATCTGTTCACTCACTATTGTAACTGAATCTGTGTTAGGATAATAAAGTACATAAAATCCAGAAGAGTTGAATCTACATCGTTTACATCATTTGGTGGCTTTGACAGATTAAAGCTCCCTTCCAGCACCCTCACACTGCAAAAAGATGAATAAGTCCAACAACATGGTTCCGTATCACTGAATGGCTGGATCACAAACATGATTAACTACAAGAGCAGTGACTGGAATTTATTTATGAGGTAAAGTGAACATACGTGCTTCTGGGTGACAGTATTCCTGAGGGGCAACATTTCATTAACCGAACACTATGAAACACCTCAAAAACTGATGCCATGATTCACTCCCATCCCTACAGAAACCACATTGTCAGCTGTCATCAACACACATTTTATGATGTGCTAGAAAAATCTGTGGGGAATCAGCCTTAATGAGTGATTTACAGACATTAAATTATATACTGTTAAAGAAAAGAGAGCTTTGTTGCAAAACTGTTTCACAAACAATTATATAAATTATGAGCTAGTTAGTTCACATGTTTCTAAATGGATTCCAAGTTTCTGGAGCAATCTGTAAAATGAAACTGTAAATTGTGGTATTTTGAGTATTTAAGCAAAAATTGTGTGGTGGAAGGAAAAGGTGATCTATTACATCAGACTTAAACAAAACAGTTTCATTTAAAAATAAATGAGTGTGTTTCAGTTTCAATGTTAAAAATGTGATTGAAAGAAAAGGTTGATTATCATGTGAAAGTAATATTATGTAAAGTTTCAAAACTTATAATATATAAATGGTAACCAATGGCCAACTTAACCAATGAGCAGTCAGGCAGGCAAAATCTGCACCTTAATATTTATGTAAGCATCAGTTCTGTTGGAGTTAAGCTTGTATATAAACAAGGCACATGGTACATTGGTATTACTAAATAACCTGTTTATTTCAAAAGAAAATCCCAGTCAATTTTAATACTTGTAGTAGACCAACAATCTAGCAAATAGTTAAATGCTGGAGTACACTCTTCAATGACAGTGTGTACTGACACAGTCAACAGTGAGATAAGTAAAAATTTATTTTTAATTCTATTCCTCACACAATTTTATGGTAAATGAAATAAGTCATACATGTTACAAAATAATGAACTTACTAATTTATATTTTTGGGCCTGAGTAAACTGTAACAATATGAAGAGACAGAATAGCTGGCCAGTACTTATTCACAAAAGGCAGAAGTCTTCTGATGGACAAATTTAATCCCAGCTTTAGGAACTATTAATTTCTTCCTCATAGAGGGAAGAGGGATAGGTTGGGGACCGTTAGAAAGGAGTAGAGGCCACTCAGATCCCAGGATGAAAGTGGCCCACCTGCTGTCATCATTGGGGGAGGGTGTTGGGAGGGAGGGAGAGGGAGGGGTGTAAGGAGGGACAGAGGGAGGGGGAGGGAGGGAGGGGGAGGGGGAGGGAGGGAGAGAGAGGGAGGGGTGTAAGGAGGGAGGGAGGGAGGGAGGGAAGGAAGCTAAGATTAGTATTTTCACTTTTAAATGTATCTATTGGCATTATTATAACTTTATCTTCTGAAGTTAAGCACTGGCTAGACATTTTGTGTCTTGGGAATTTTACTGCTGAGTTACACAATCACACACTTTGAAGAATCTGTTTTACTTACTAAATTCGCTTCATAGTATGTTGTCACTGATGGTTGCAGTATCATGTATTTATAATAGGAGTGCCATACTTCTTAAAACTAGAGAAGATGTAATCACAATTAGTGTAAGAACCATTTTGAATTGGCAACATTAGAATTAACAAAGCTAGACTTCCATAATAAGTGCATCATTCTGTGTGTTTACTGCTCACTGAGTGATAATATGGACTCTTTCCTCAATAATTTAACTGAAATTCTCTCAGCCCAAAAAACTAACATAATGATATGTGGTGACATGAAAACAAAGACAGTTATTGAGGATAAAATTAGTAATAATTTCCTACAGATTTTGAATGCTTTCCTCGTGGTACAAATGGTCAACACTGCTACTAGGGTATCAAAAAGTTTATCATCATTCTTAGATCATGTACATACAGATACTGACCATGAAACTTGTGAAACCCAAAACATTGTTTGCCAATGAAAGGATCTTTTTGGAACATAAAATACATGCTTCTTCTAGGGCACTGGTAAATCAAACTTGGGACGAAATGCACATGGATTACAATACTGATGCTAAGTTCTCTAAATTCTGTACATTGTTTAAATTAATTTTTGAGGAGACATTTAGGAAAGTAGCCACTTGAACAACAGAACCTAAGAAAAAAAAAGGTAAATGTGGGTATTAGAAAGTACTCTCAACTACATCAATATCTCAGTTCTTTACCAAAACACCACACTAATTGACAGTTCCTGGATTACTGCCACAGGTACAGAAATATAAGGGTGGGAATGAGGCGGGTGGGGGGGGGGGGGGGGGGGGAGGTGCACTGCTTGCGGTAAATAAAATGTCAATAAGGAAATAATATATAATGCAGAAAATAAAGGCAAAGTAGCACAGGATGTCATTAAACATGAAACTGGAAATGGCAGACATAAGTATAATAGCAAACATGGGAAGAGTTATCAAAAATCCATAGGAACTGACTAATTTTGTAAGTGACTATTTCTCAAGTACTGCAGAGAAGCTTAACACATGTAGCACTCACAATGAATAACACAGCAAGCACAATGGTGATGTTCACCACAGACCTTGAGGGCAGGAAGACAACACAGAAATTAAAAAATAAGAAGTCAGCAGGCATACAAGAGGTCCCAGTTTGTTCTGAAGGCATGCATGGACAACAAACAAGTGTAATCAACAAATATAATAAATAAGTACTTTAGTTCGGGTATTTTTCCAGAATGCCTAGAGCATGCTCAAGCTGTGGCCTTACTAAAGAAAAATGCTGTGGAGAAAATACAAAACAGACCCAGTTCACTACCATCAGCAGTCTCAAAAGGAATTAATCAATCATGAAAAATAGACTAATGCATCACCAGAGTAAGTACAAGTTTCTTAACAAAGCATAATTTAGTTTTGCAAAAGCATAAAGTATAATACTGGATATTACAGAATTCACAAAAGAAGTAAGGAAGAAGAAAGTAGAATATTGTCAAATGATATTTCATAAAACCCAAAGGAATTCTGGTCATATTTAAAAGCTGTTAGTGGCAACAAAGTTAGTGTCTAGTCCCTAATGAATGAGACAGGAACTGAAATTGAGGATAGCAAAGAAAAAGCTGAAATGCTTAACTCCATTTTCAAATGTTCCTTTACAAAAGAAAACCCAGGAGTATTGCCCCAATTTAATCCACACACTATTGAAAAGATGAATGAAATAAGTTTAGTGTCAGTGGTATTGAAAAACAGCTAAAATCATTAAAATTGAACAGAGTTCCAGGGCCTGATGGAATCTCTGTCAGATTTTACACTGAATTTGTGACTGAATTAGCCCCTCTTTTAACTATGCTCTATTGTAGAGCCCTCCAACAAAAAACCATGCCCAGTTCTTGGTAAAAAGCATAGGTCACACACACCTACAAGAAGGTTAGTAGAGGTGATCCAAAAAACTACAATTCAATATCCTTGAGATTGATTTGTTGTAGGATCTTAGTACATATTCTGAGCTCAAACATAGTGAGGTATCTTGAACAGAATGACTTCCTCAGTGCCAATCAGCATGGTTTCTGGAAAAATTGATCATGTGAAACCCAACATACTGAAAGTGTTGGATGAAGGCAGTCATGTAGGTGCAATATTTCTTGATTTCCGAAAACCATTTGACTCAGGACCACACCTACACTTACTGTCAAAAGTATGATCATATATGATATTAAATGAAATTTGTGACTGGACTGAGGACTTTTTGATAGGGAGGATGAAGCATATTATCTTGGATGGAAAGTCATCGTCAGGTGTGCTCCACAGAAGTGTGCTGGGACCTTTGCTGTTCATGTCGTTTATTAATGACCTTGCAGGCAATGTTAACACTAACCTCAGATTTTTGCAGATGATGCAGTTATCTGTAATGAAGTGCTGTTTGAAAGAAGTTGCGTAAATATTCAGTCAGATATTGACAAGGTTTGTAAGCGGTGCAAAGATTGGCAACTTGTCGTCAGTGTTCAGAAATGTAAAATTGTGCATTTCACAAAATGAGAAAATGTAATAACATCAATGAGTCTCTGTTGGAATTGGCCAACTCATATAAATACCTAGGTGTAACACTTTGTAGAGATATGAAATGGAATGATCACATAGGCTCAGTCATGGGTAAAGCAGGTGGTAGACTTTGGTTTATTGACAGAATACTGGGGAAATGCAATCAGTCTACAAAGGAGATTGCTTACAAATCACTCGTGTGACCAATTCTAGAATATTGCTCAAATGTGTGGGACCTGCACCAAATAGGACTAACAGGAGGTATTAAATATATAAAGAGAAGGCCAGCATGAATGGTCACAGATTTGTTTGATCCATGGGAGGGTGTCACAGAGACACTGAAGAATTTGAACTGGGATACTTTTTAAGATAGACAAACTACCTTGAGAAAGTCTAGCAATGTTTCAAGGACCACCATTAAATAACAACTCTAGGAATATATTACAACACCCTATGTATCACTCACATAGGGATTGCAAGGAAAATATTAGAATAATTACTGCATCACAAAGACATTAAAACAATCATTCGTCCCATGCTCCATACATGAATGGAATGGGAAGAAACCTTAATAACTGGGACATACCCTATGCCATGCACTACAGAGTGGTTTATCAGCTTTTGATCAGAATATGCTATGCAATCTGAATCGTCCAAAACTTTATATTCCTATTAAAAGTATATGAAATACTGTCACTCAAGCTACTGTTCTCACTGATCCAGCAATTGGAGAGGTGTCTCTCATAACTTGTGTACCAATGGTCCCAACTGATTTACCTACTCATTTTAAGTGACTTCACTTCACAATCAAGGTTTCATTTGCAATAACAATAAATGAGGCTCAAGGTCAAAGAGAGGTGTAAGAAAACAGAGGAGGTAGGGTAAGAGCAAATGGACATAGAAAAGGTGTAGAAGATGGACAGAGAGAGAGGGGGAGACAATGGTGGACAGAGAGAGAGGAGGGGTGGAAGACGAGAGAATTAGAGGGGGGGGGGGGGGGGGGGGAGGGGGAAGAGTTTACGATTTATATATGATTCCCACACATATTTAGCAATTGAGAAGCATTGTCAAGTTCACTAATTATATAATAAATTTACTTTCTCATACAGCACAATGTGCAGCACACTAGCTTGCAAATGGGGAGGTGAACCAGACATAGATTGAAGTTGTGTGGTGGATTAATGATTGTGATCTGATACAATGGCAAGCCTGAGAGTGGTTTTAAGGCAGTTTCCCAAACTTATTTATGTGGTACCACATGGCGGTACCACCCCACAGATGTTCACAGGCAGAGAAAATCCCTGAACCCGGGAACCAGGGCGTGGGAAGCGAGAACTCTACCGCACGACCACGATAAAGCTTAACTGCTAAGCTTACGACTCGAACCAAACTACTATAGCTGTATCATCATTCATTCGACCTAAATTGTGTCTCATATTACAATGGACCAACTTTGTTTTGATTTGGAGGTGCGGCCAAAAACTTTTCTCTCCTCTTGAATTTCGAGTCTCAAATTTCAGGTGCGGCTTAGCTACGGGAAATTTTTTTTTCCTTGATTTTGAGTCTCATTTTTCAGGTGCGGCTTAGATTCAAGTGTGGCTTGGATTCGAGTAAATACGGTACCCAACGGTGCATGCCCGCTGAGCCAGTGCATGCCCACTGAGCCACAACTCCAAGGGCTCTGGACTACAAGCACCCTCTTCTGCCACGATACAGGACTACTGGTGGCAGCCGTTCAGCCGACCTCTGCTTGGAGCCACTTTTCCACCTGATGCTACTCAGACGCTACCCAGTCATGACTCCAAATCAATTCATTTGTACTTACAACAGGGAGTCTCATCACTGTTGACAATGCGATAGCCGGACTCTGTTTCTTGCTGCATTATTTGTAATTAGTCTTCATTCACTTGGGGAAATAAAAGTCATGTAAATCTTCTGTTTGTTGTATTAATTTGTTTATTAATCATTTCTGCTCCCATCCAGCTTTCCTAAGACAGTTGCCACACAACTCTGTAGCCCACCTCTCATTGCCATTGTGTACACAGTCGTACACAACAAATCATGGTGAATGGCGGTAGTCCCTATAAGTGCCGATCATCCTGTTGACTTTTCCCTGTTCTGTCATCTCTTTCAACTGCTTCGTTTTGGTATCCAATGTTTCCCTTGCTTGTATTCTTTATGTTCTAGGTTTCACGGTTGTCGTTTTGTACCCCTTTCTGCTCTCTCTGGGCTATTTTTACTTTTTGCTGTTTGCCTTCGCAAGTTGGTTGTTACTACAGCTACCAAGCCACAATCGCCTGCTGCACTGCCTGCAGCCACTTAATTCAGTTTCAGATTCAACAAGTGGCACAACTGCTTGAAGTGATGAATCACTTCATGACACTGCAGATGACTTCACACAAGACACCAGAACCAACAGCAGCACAACCGCCTCAACTGCATGTATATGTGCTGCCATTTCGTGAGTTTGACAAGGCGAAGAAAGACTGGACAGAATACCTTGCACAGTTCAATGAACACATTGCAGCGTATCACATACAAGGTACTGATGCACATTCTTATTTCTTAGCCATGGAGGGACTGACTATTTATAGGCTGTGTGCCAAGTTATTTCCCAAGTCCTGCTCTGAACTGGTATGATCTGATGACCTATTGCAAGGGCTTACAATGTATTATGAAGACAGGGTATAGGTGGTGGTTGCCTGTTGCAAATTCTTTACATTGTGTAAACAAGGACAGACATACTGGCAGTGTGTGACCAAACTGCAAGGCCTTGTTAGACAGTGTAGATTCAAATGTGACTGTGGCAAATACTTCAGTTATGCAATGATTTGGGGTGCTATTACACACAATGCAGCTGATTCTCAAATTTGAGAACAGATTCATAAATACCCAGACCATTCTTTGCAATAGGTTCTGCACATTCTGAATTATCAAGATTCCTGTGAAAGTGCTGCAGGCAGTTTTGAGGTAGCGCCTGTATGTCTGTAGATAGCCATGACAAACAGGTCTCGCAGCCAGCTCATGAACAGCAACCCGGCCGACCGCAGCTACAGTGCTCAAGTCAATATGTGTCGCATCCGGCAGCACAAGGTGTGAAGCTGTACCCTCACTGTAATATGACACATGCTCGCTGACCTTGCCCCTTGTATAATGAAACTAGTCTCTCTTACTACTGCTGCACAATCAGTCCACTTGCAACTTCACACTGGAGCTTCAGTGACATTTCTCAATTGTGGCACTAATGAATTGCTTGGCAAACCTAAGTGGTACGCATTGCGACATATGCTGACAGTGTATAACAGCCAAGCCATTCCTGTCTTAGACACTTGTAGCCTTTCTGCAACTTTCCAAAATTTGATGAAGACAGTAACATTTACAGTGTTTTCTTTCCTAGACAGTGCTAATATTACTGGTCTGAACTCTTTTGATTTGTTTGGGTTAAGCAATCAGGTCAATGTATTTTCTGTTTCTTCCTTTGATTCTTGGGACAGAGTTGCTAAGTTATGTGCAGAATTTCAGGATTTGTTTTCTAAGGATTTAGGCAAAGCCCATAATTTTCCAGCCATGTCACAATGAATGACAATGCACAGCAATGTTTCGTTAGAGCTCTTTGAGAATAGGTGGCTCAGGTACTTACTGCTTAACTAGAAAGTGCGTTCAGACAATCTGTTACTGCCAGTCAGTGGATGTCCGCTCTTGTTATTCTAAAGAAGCCATCTGGCAGATTCTGGTTGTGGACTGATTGTAAGAAAACTGTGAATCCTCAAACAGTCATTGACAGTTATCCCTTGTCAAACCCAGAAGAATTGATGGATAAATTGGGGCCAGTCATTATTTTTCCAGAACTGATTTATGTGATGCCTACTTGCAAATCCCTCTGGATGAGCAGTCAGAACAAGTCTTTGTCATTAACATTCATCTGGGTCTCTTCAAATTTTTGAGATTGGCATTTGACAATGCATCTGCACCTACAATTTTTTAGCACTTTCTGATGCAGCTGGTTGCAAAAGTTCCTTTTAGCTTGAATTATTTAGATGACATTGTCATCTTGAGTCACACTCCTGAAGAACACATGAGCAACCTTCACATTTCATGTGTCATCATCTGTGACTGGCCTCAAATGCAACAGAGACAAATGTGTGGTTTTCAGATAGAATTTAAGTATTAAGGACACATCATTAACAGCCAGGGCGCTCACCCATTGCAATCACATCTGCTTGCTATCCATCATCTTCTACTCCCATGCAATGTGTGGGAATTGCAGTCTGTGTTAGGGAAGCTCATTTATTACATCTGATTTGTTCCTAACATCACACAAATCGTGGCTCCCTTGCATCACCTGTGCACAAAGAATGTTTCTTTCATGTGATCGCAAGAGTGTCAGTCCACTTTCTAGAAGTTGAAAGATGCTTTGCTTAGTGATCAATAACTTGTTCATTTTGATCAAGCCAAACATGCTGTCTTGGTTGTGGATGCTACCTCTTACAGCATTGGTGCAGTTTTGTTGCATGAATTTGATTCTGTTGACAGGCTTACTGCCTTTGTTGCAAAGTTATTGAACAAAGCTCAATGCAATTATTCACAAATTGAAAATGAGGATCTCATGAGCACCTATTGTGTCACTAAGTTTCTTCAGTATCTTTTTTGGCACAAGATTTTAATTGGTGACTGATCATAAACCTCTGCAATCTTCGTTTATCCCTTCTCAGTCAGTCTCAACTCACACAGCACATAAGCTGCAACAGTGGGCTCTTCTTTTGTTAAATTACCAATATGAGACTGTGTACTGACATGCTTCTAAGCATGCCAAAGTAGATGCTCTTTCTCACCTCCCTGCTGGCCCTGATTCCACATCTGACGATACCTCTGTTCCTCATTGCTACAATTAATGCACAAGACACAGACATTTTGCATAGCTTTTCACTTATTCACAGAAAAATTGCCCAGGTCTGAGCAGCGGATCCTGATTTGAAAATTCTGTTGCACCATATCCACACTGTTAACCGTGTTCAACCAGGCAGATTCCCAGTTCTGAAGTTTACCAATATTTTGCCCATCAACACATCCTTGTATTTCATCAAGGTATCATTTCACTTCACACTGTTAATGACCAGTCATGTGTAGCGGTTACTCAGATTTTCCAGCCTGACAAGCTTCATTTGCTTCACCAAAGTCACTGGGGTGTCGTTTGCACCAAGCAATTAGAGCAATGCCACTGCACTTGGCACAGTCTATATGCATAAACTGAAGAGTCAACTTTTCAGTGCCAAACCTGTGAGGAATTTGTTATCCCCATCTCAGCAGTTCTTTGAGTGGCCCAAGCCTCAAGCACCTTGGCAATGTTTGCACTTGGATTTTGTGGGTCCTTAATGGGATACTCATTGGCTCATCTTCGTTGCTTTCAGCCAAATTTCCTTTTTTTGTTCCTATGCACTCTACTGCAGCTAGTTCCACCATCCAGACCTTTTCATTAATTTTTTGCCTTGAGGGATTGCCTGAAGTGATTGTGACTAACAATGGCCCTCAGTTTGTTGCTGCCGAGTTTGAACAGTTTGCAGTCCTCTAGCATTGACCACATCATGAGTGCACCACTCCATATGCAATCCAATGACACAGCTGAACACTTTGTACAAACATTTAAGCAACAGATGCACAAACTTCATGCCTCCCACACACTGGATCAACCTTTGTTGCAATTCTTGTCTTCCTACTGCTCCCAGGAATGCGACAGACCATCGCCGGCGGAGTTATTACATGGTTGGCACCACCACATATTGCTTCAGTTGCTGCACCCACCATGGTGGGTGATGCCCACTCTGCCCAGGCAGGCAAAGTGACACTAACAATTCGGTCTTTTACACATTGTATGGCAGACGGAGGTGCTGGGAAGAGGCACCATTGTACGACGTATTCCACATTCTATGTTTCTCCTGCATGGCCAGAGGATTGCTGTGATACCACCAAAATCAAGCTTGTGCTTGTGAATTGTGTGATCCTGCTGCAGGTTTTGTGGCTTCATATTCCATGCACGCCTGGATGCAGCAGCACTCGCTGCATCCAGCTCCTGCCCGCCGCCACCACTGTTTACCTTAGATGCTGATAGTGGTCATGCAAGATCTGTGGTTAACCCAATGGTGCACGCCCACTGAGGCACACCTCTCGTAACTCTGGACTACAAGCACCCTTTGCAGCTGTGATACAGGATGGCCGGCAGCAGCCACTCAGCCCATGTGTCTTGGAGTCACTTCACCGTGTGATGCAACGTGGATGCTACCTAGTCACGGCTCTGACTTCATTTGTTTGTGCTTACTTCAGGGAGCCTGTTGACATTGTGATAGCTGGACATTCTGTATCTTGCTGCATTATCTACATCTACATCTACATTTATACTCCGCAAGCCACCCAACGGTGTGTGGCGGAGGGCACTTTACGTGCCGATGTCATTACCTCCCTTTCCTGTTCCAGTCGCGTATGGATCGCGGGAAGAACGACTGTCTGAAAGCCTCCGTGCGCGCTCTAATCTCTCTAATTTTACATTCGTGATCTCCTCGGGAGGTATAAGTAGGTGGAAGCAATATATTCGATACCTCATCCAGAAACGCACCCTCTCGAAACCTGGCGAGCAAGCTACACTGCGATGCAGAGCGCCTCTCTTGCAGAGTCTGCCCCTTGAGTTTATTAAACATCTCCGTAATGCTATCACAGTTACCAAATAACCCTGTGACGAAACGCGCCGCTCTTCTTTGGATCTTCTCTATCTCCTCCGTCAAACCGATCTGGTACGGATCCCACACTGATGAGCAATACTCAAGTATAGGTCGAACGAGTGTTTTGTAAGCCACCTCCTTTGTTGATGGGCTACATTTTCTAAGCACTCTCCCAATGAATCTCAACCTGGTACCCGCCTTACCAACAATTAATTTTATATGATCATCCCACTTCAAATCGTTCCGCACGCATACTCCCAGATATTTTACAGAAGTAACTGCTACCAGTGTTTGTTCCGCTATCATATAATCATACAATAAAGGATCCTTCTTTCTATGTATTCGCAATACATTACATTTGTCTATGTTAAGGGTCAGTTGCCACTCCCTGCACCAAGTGCCTATCCGCTGCAGATCTTCCTGCATTTCGCTACAATTTTCTAATGCTGCAACTTCTCTGTATACTACAGCATCATCCGCGAAAAGCCGCATGGAACTTCCGACACTATCTACCAGGTCATTTATATATATTGTGAAAAGCAATGGTCCCATAACACTCCCCTGTGGCACGCCAGAGGTTACTTTAATGTCTGTAGACGTCTCTCCATTGATAACAACATGCTGTGTTCTGTTTGCTAAAAACTCTTCAATCCAGCCACACAACTGGTCTGATATTCCGTAGGCTCTTACTTTGTTTATCAGGTGACAGTGCGGAACTGTATCGAACGCCTTCCGGAAGTCAAGAAAAATAGCATCTACCTGGGAGCCTGTATCTAATATTTTCTGGGTCTCATGAACAAATAAAGCGAGTTGGGTCTCACACGATCGCTGTTTCCGGAATCCATGTTGATTCCTACATAGTAGATTCTGGGTTTCCAAAAACGACATGATACTCGAGCAAAAAACATGTTCTAAAATTCTACAACAGATCGACGTCAGAGATATAGGTCTATAGTTTTGCGCACCTGCTCGACGACCCTTCTTGAAGACTGGGACTATCTGTGCTCTTTTCCAATCAATTGGAACCCTCCGTTCCTCTAGAGACTTGCGGTACACGGCTGTTAGAAGGGGGGCAAGTTCTTTCGCGTACTCTGTGTAGAATCGAATTGGTATCCCATCAGGTCCAGTGGACTTTCCTCTATTGAGTGATTCCAGTTGCTTTTCTATTCCTTGGACACTTATTTCGATGTCAGCCATTTTTTTGTTTGTGCGAGGATTTAGAGAAGGAACTGCAGTGCGGTCTTCCTCTGTGAAACAGCTTTGGAAAAAGGTGTTTAGTATTTCAGCTTTACGCGTGTCATCCTCTGTTTCAATGCCATCATCATCCCGTAGTGTCTGGATATGCTGTTTCGAGCCACTTACTGATTTAACGTAAGACCAGAACTTCCTAGGATTTTCTGTCAAGTTGGTACATAGAATTTTACTTTCGAATTCACTGAACGCTTCACGCATAGCCCTCCTTACGCTAACTTTGACATCGTTTAGCTTCTGTTTGTCTGAGAGGTTTTGGCTGTGTTTAAACTTGGAGTGGAGCTCTCTTTGCTTTCGCAGTAGTTTCCTAACTTTGTTGTTGTACCACGGTGGGTTTTTCCCGTCCCTCACAGTTTTACTCGGCACGTACCTGTCTAAAACGGATTTTACGATTGCCTTGAACTTTTTCCATAAACACACAACATTGTCAGTGTCGGAACAGAAATTTTCGTTTTGATCTGTTAGGTAGTCTGAAATCTGCCTTCTATTACTCTTGCTAAACAGATAAACCTTCCTCCCTTTTTTTATATTCCTATTAACTTCCATATTCAGGGATGCTGCAACGGCCTTATGATCACTGATTCCCTGTTCTGCACATACAGAGTCGAAAAGTTCGGGTCTGTTTGTTATCAGTAGGTCCAAGATGTTATCTCCACGAGTCGGTTCTCTGTTTAATTGCTCGAGGTAATTTTCGGATAGTGCACTCAGTATAATGTCACTCGATGCTCTGTCCCTACCACCCGTCCTAAACATCTGAGTGTCCCAGTCTATATCTGGTAAATTGAAATCTCCACCTAAGACTGTAACATGCTGAGAAAATTTATGTGAAATGTATTCCAAATTTTCTCTCAGTTATTTGCATTGAGTCTTTTTTTCACTTGGAGAAATACAAGTTAAGTAAATATTCTGTTTGTTGTGTTGACTTTTTCACTAATTATTTCTGTTCCTCTCCAACTCTCCTATGGCAACAGTTGCCACACAACTCTGTGGCCCAAACCTCCTTACCATTGTGTATGACGTCATACACACCAGTGTTGATAAATGCTGGGCTGGTGCCCAAATTACACTTCAGAGAATACACATGCAGTTAAAATATGATAATACTTAGAACAAAAATTTGAATGAACAGATGGAATTTGCACAAGACTACCCTCCCTTAGGTTACCTTGATGACTGTGGTATCATAAATGGCATGGAATCCTACCACAAAGTTAAGTAACAATAACCCTGTACTAGAACGGGTGAGTGCCAAGGAAGCAAAAGAAAGGAAGAATAAAATCACATAATAAATTCCCAAAGATGTAAAAACTATAGTAAAATACATCAGCAACTAAACACACTTCACACTACAAAATTAAAGATAACTTTGGGGATTCAGAGTAGAGAACAACTACAGCACCCTGTCACATTACAATGTGTCAAAATCTATAGTGCTTAATACTAATGTTTTATCATTCTTCTGACTTCAACATGTCACTTATTGTGAGAGCAATGCTGACTCACTTTTCCCGATGGACTGAAGGGAGGACATGGAGACAAGTATGGGGCATAGCAGCATGTTTAGAAGCCTGGAGTCAGTTTTCTGATAAGATGAAAGGGAAAAATATATATATATATATATATATATATATATATATATATATATATATATATATATATATATATATATATATATATATATATAAAATAGAGGGAAACATTCCACGTAGGAAATATATATCTAAAAACAAAGATGATGTGACTTACCAAATGAAAGTGCTGGCAGGTCGACAGACACACAAACAAACACAAACATACACACAAAATTCAAGCTTTCGCAACAAACTGTTGCCTCATCAGGAAAGAGGGAAGGAGAGGGAAAGACGAAAGGAAGTGGGTTTTAAGGGAGAGGGTAAGGAGTCATTCCAATCCCGGGAGCGGAAAGACTTACCTTAGGGGGAAAAAAGGACGGGTATACACTCGCACACACACACATATCCATCCACACATATACAGACCAAATGGTCTGTATATGTGTGGATGGATATGTGTGTGTGTGCGAGTGTATACCCGTCCTTTTTTCCCCCTAAGGTAAGTCTTTCCGCTCCCGGGATTGGAATGACTCCTTACCCTCTCCCTTAAAACCCACTTCCTTTCGTCTTTCCCTCTCCTTCCCTCTTTCCTGATGAGGCAACAGTTTGTTGCGAAAGCTTGAATTTTGTGTGTATGTTTGTGTTTGTTTGTGTGTCTGTCGACCTGCCAGCACTTTCATTTGGTAAGTCACATCATCTTTGTTTTTAGATATATATATATATATATATATATATATATATATATATATATATATATAGTATATCCGTGGTCTTGGATTCACCAGTAGGTATCATTAGCCTAGCTTTAGTGGTTCTCAAATGACATTTAATCAGGTATTCAGCTAGCACAAATGCAGTGACAATGAAGAGAGATACAAAGATACAGTTCAAACCTACTTTTTTATATTCCACCCACGAAATTAGGATGTGCAGTTGTCAAAGACACTGACCTCATACTTGGAAGAGTGGAGCTTTTTTACTGTCAGGCCATTGTGGTTTAAGTTTTCCATGATTTTCTCGATTCATTTCAGGCAAATTCCAGGATGGTTCCTTCAATAAAGCCCACGTGTCCTATCCTCATGAAAATATTCTTATATATTCTATGTGTATGCATATTTTGGAGCTATTTATTGTCATTGGATTGCAATGACAAATCCTATATTGTTGTCAAATGGTCCCTGGATAAAAAGATAAATAAATAAATACTACTTCATACAAAATTGCAGTATTCTGTTCAGTCTATTTGATGACATCTTTTTAGAAAAACACTCAAAAATTTTTGTGACCTTTTCATTGCCTGTCCTTCATTTGTGTTTTTATAGTGGAACTGATTGTGTTCTCATAAGCAAAGGTAATTATTTCTAGTTTTACTAGTATAATACTTGGAGAAGGCCTCACCGGAAAATCTGGGAGTGGTTCCTTGAGCAGCATATCACCCAGGATGTCATTGCAGTATCTGGCCAGTTTGTACTGTTGAGCCTTGCTGCAGTGGTTCTCAAGAGACAGGATGACGGGGTACTCCGATGTCACAAACGCAGTGTCCCGTATTGCATGTATGACATCCTGTCAGAAAAATCACTTCCAGTTCACACATCATAAAATTAGTTAACAAATCTGCAAAAATTCTTACAAGTAAATACAATGTTACCTCATTGGTATGACCTAACATACAATTCCTGGGTCAATATGGAGAGATAAAAAATTTACATGAAAATGAAATAGATGTGACTTCTTCTGGAACATGTAGAATAGTGGATATAGGTAAACTGGGCAGACACTTACGTCTCAAACACGTAATGCACCTAAATTATGATTGCAAAAGTATTCTGTGTGACAGGGAAAGTGAAATTATCACAGTAAAATTCTCCATCACACAGGCAATGGGTATAGTTTTTTCGAGTAAAGCACAGAAAATTAATCCCTAGAGCTGATTCTGCTACCTTAGGATGCAAAGTTAAAATAACTTAACTGAAAGTCCAGTATGTAACAAATAAAGAAGAGCATTTAGGAATGTTTCTAAATGAAACTAAACCACTTTTCTTTATAGATAGTTCTGTAGGAAGACACACAAAGTGGTAGTTTAGGTATTTATAACAGAAATGATACAGCATGTGAAAATATCAAATGTGTTGATGATCTGAGTACCAAAGTGGTACCTGAAGCAGAAATAAATTTAAAACTACAGAAAAACAGCCGGATTATATCAACCCTGTATAGCTCACATGGAAGCAACATTGAAGAATTTTTTAATTGTCTAGAGCCGCATCTCTCAACCTTGTTTTCCTTTGGTGCACACAAAAGTATATTTCAAATTTTTGTGACACCCCTATGTTTTTTTTTTTTTTTTTTTTTTTTTTTTTTTTTTTTTTTTTTTTTTTTGGAACGGCTATGAGGTATGTTTTACAAACTTATTTCATAAGACTCTTGAATAGGAATGTAAAGCATTTCTTGCAAATTGGGCTACTCCAAGAAATGATTTGGTGATAATTTTTTTATTATAGATGTTTTATATGACATTAAGGCTTTAAAAATTATTTTGTCAGATATTAAGACATTAAAAATCTTGTGATGCACCTGACATGTAATAACGACATACTAATGTGTCGCAACATGGCAGTCAAGAAACACTTGTCTAGAGGACTTACTGGAGACTATAAGGTTTTTTTTCGTTAAAAAATGAGAAGAAACTCATGTGTTGTGTTGTTTGTTGGAGACATTGACATAGAATCATTAAATAATAGCATTATGTATTTGTATTATGTTGAGTTATGAGAGTATTACAGCTCAGCACCAACAAGAATTTATACAGATGTGCAGACATGCATTGATCATGTTCCCACAAAGATATGAAAGGAGGCAGCACACCTAATAACTTTAGAAAACCACATATCTGAGCACAGAACCCTTACTACAGAGATTAGTGTATGTAATGCAGACACAACAACTGTTCTGAATGAGAAATGGGAGATGCTTTATAAGCTATTCAATAAAACTTTAAACATGTCATACAATAAAAGAACTAAATAAAGCTCTAAATTAGAGTCCTGAGAAGTTCCCTCCTGAAATCAATGAACTGAAAAAGACCATGAAATATTGTTACATATGCTTCAAAGGAACTAAATTACAATACTTTTAACACAGTATGAACTTATGAAAAATTGCAGACACACCTCTACTAAACTTAAAATTTGGTAATATGCCTTTCAAATAACTAACTCCAGTTGTGTTAGTAAAACAGCCCAGAACATAATCTACAAGGCTGTGGGAAAAAACAAAGCATTGTGAACAAAACAGCATAACATGAAAAGAAAGCACTTGATATAATAAGTGACCCAGAAGAAGCATGACAGAAGTTTGTACAAAACTTCAGTACAATTGGCACAACTGAACTATATGACTGGGCCCTCATTTTAGAATACACTAGACAATGTTTTTCATCCAAGGCATTACTGAGAAAGATATCCTAGCAATCATCTAAAAAATTTGAGCTAATATGTCTTGTAGCTGGGGTGACATTTCACATAAGCTGCTAAAGAAATGCAGAAGAGGGTTACTAAGTCACTGACACACTAAATAAATACCTTCCTCTACGATGGAAATTTCCTGACCTCTTGAAAATCACTTAAGATTCTACCAGTGTATAAAAAGGAAAAAATGACTGACACAAAAAACTACACAATTAACTATCCAATCACAGGTGACTTTCTGATTTTTCCGTACAAAGATGTGGAGCAATTTTATTTGATAATTAGGACAGTTACAAGAACTGCATTAAAGTTTCAAGAACTGGCTTTAAATGAGACTTGAGGATGTGTAAAATGCAACTCCCGATGTTCCGAAGCAAGTGAAAAAGATTCAGCAGGAAACTAGTGACTTCTAATGTTCCAGAACACAAAATGATCTAATGATAAAATGGCAACTTTGACACACAAATAGCCCAGAAATTATATCTGATGTGATAACACCTTGCTCCACAGAATGTTTTGGAAAGAGCTGAACATACATGTGTGCAATGCCTACAGTCATAGTTGTTAACTACAGAACTTGGCCGTATGCTACAAAAAGTAATATTGAATCAAACAGAGGCACATTTCATCAAATATAATCCATTCTATAATTTACAGCCTAGCCTTAGGAAAGAGAGATCTACTGTAACGCTAATAGCAACTTTTACACATGGACATTAAACAAACTGGGTAATGGAAACAATGTAAAAGGCAACTTTCTGGGTATGAATAACACTTCTAATAGTATAACAATGAAAACAATCAATTAATGATAAAATTATTTAATTGGATGGATAAAAAAATCTACTCACCAAGAGGTGGCAGAAAACGCACTTAAAAGACTGTTGTGAATGGCAAGGTTTCAGAGCCAGTGGCTCCTTCTTCAGGCAGAAGGGTTGAAGGAGAAGGAAGAAGGGTGAAGGAAAAGGACTGGAGAGGTCTGGGAAAAGGGGTAAATTTTGGAAAAGTCTCCCAGAACCGTTGGGTCAGGGGAGACTTACTGAATGGGATGAGAAGGAAAGACTTATTGTTGGAGACTGCATCGGGCAAGATTTCAAAACCTGAGAGCTTGAAGGGAAGACAGGGTCATATGCAAGATGGAGATTACTTCTAAAACATCAAGCATGAGTTAATAAGAGTGATAAGCTAAGTGCACTGTACGTAATAGAAGTGGGAGGGGACAGTGAAAAATAGATGGGAAAGACAATGAAATATGTAGAAAACTAAAACAAAGTGAAACAAAGAGTAGTTACAGTGAAGAAAAGCTGAGATGGAAGAAATAAACGTAAATTAAGGCCAGGTGGGTGGCAAGAACCAAGGACATGTTTTAGTGCTAGTTCCCACTTGCAGAGTTCTGAGCAGCTGGTGTCTGGTGGAAGACTCCACATGGAGTGTGTGGTGAAACATGTGCCAAAGTCATGACAACTTTTCTTCACTGTAACTACTCTTTGCTTCACTCCGTTTTAGTTTCCTACATCTTTCATTGTCTTTCCCATCTATTTTTCACTGCCTCCTCCCACCTCTATTACGTATAATGCACTTAGCTTCTCACTCTTATTAACTCATGCATGAAGTTTTAGTAGTAATATCTGTCTTGCACATTACCCTATCTTCCACCTTTAAGCTCTCAGGTTTTCAAATCTCATCCAATGCAGTCCCAACAATCAGTCTTTCCTTCTCATCCCATACGGTGTCTCCACTGGCCTGTGGTTCTGGGCGACTTTCCCAAAATCAACCCCTTTTCCTAGACCTCTCCAGTCCTTTTCCTTCACTCTTCTTCCTTCCCCTTCAACCCTTCTGCCTCAAGAAGGAACCACTGGCTCCGAAAACTTGCCAATCACAACAGTCTTTTATGTGTGAGTTCTGCCACTTCTAATACTATGAATCATACCGTTTATCACATAAATGAGAAGAGTACGAGATATGAGTAGTCTTAAAACTATTTGCCTTCTATTTAAAAGCCTGTAAACAGTGTGCTAAGTTAATTCATTGAAAGAATGCACAGTCAGTAATGACCAAATCAACCTACAGGACGCTTCAATGTGGCATGCCTCAGAAAGGTATTTAGAGCATTTTCTATTCCTTCTGTATGTTAATGATTTAACTTAACAACAAAATTGCAAAGATGCAAGTTGTACGGATGACACATCCATTATCAGCTGGGGCAGAGATTTGCAAGCTGCTGTCAACAGTAGTGAAATCAATTGCAGTAGTCAGTGAACTTACATTACTGCAAATAAAACAATGGAAAATCCATAATGGAATACAACAAGAAATGGATAGATTGCTATTTACCACATAGAGGAGGTGTTCTGTGGAAGACAGACATACTGAAAGAAGACTGCTCGATATTATTAGCTATTGAACTAAGTTCCTCATCTGATGTAGACAAAACACACACATTTTCATATGTGGTCATTGTTGTATCTGGAAGCTGAGGCCCAACTATGGTGAGCAGTGATCTTGGCTGGAGAAGGTAGTGGCGGGGTAGGAAAGATTCTGTAGTGTTGCCTATGGAAGTGAGCATGGATGTGGTGAGGACAGGATGTTTGGCTGCTATGTGGGGGGGTGAAATGACAGTAGAGGAGCAGAGAAGGGGAAGTTTTATGCAGGTCCACTGTTGTACGGGGCAGGTGGGGGGGGGGGGGCGGCGAGGAGGGGGGAGGAGATAGAACTTGTGTGTAAGAAACTGGAGTGGAATCATGGAAACGGACAGGGACAGATGGAGGACAGGAACTAGCAATGGCTGAGACCATGGGGTACAGGAATGAAGATATATTGCAGGGAGAGTTCCCACCTGTGCAAAGTTGGTGTTGATGGGAATAATCAAGATGGTATGGATCATGAAGCAGTCACTGATGTCAAGCACATCATGCTGGGTGGCAAGGACCATTAATGCACACAGACAGCTTGTTGGTGGTCATATCCATGTAGAATACCACACAGAGGTTGCTGCTTAGTTGGTAGGCCCGCATAGTTGATTTCACAGGCTATCCTAACTTTGATGGGATAGGAGATGTCTATGACGGGAGTGGAGTAGGTGGTAGTGGGAAGATATATGAGACTGGCCCAATAGCTGACAATATCGAACAGTCTTCTTTCAATGTGCCTGGCTGCCATTTAGTGTCTCGTCTATGTGGTAAGTAGCAAGCTATCCATTTAATATTTCTTTATTACTGCAAATAAGCTACTTGTAAATGATGAAAAGACAATGACAACAAAATTCCTTTTTAATTATACTCTAAACATAACTGTTGCTCAATTTACACTTCTGCCGGCATTCAGCCATATAGACAAACACAATTTTTTGGGATTAATACTGGATAAACACCTGAGTTGGAAGGAGCACATTAGGTTATATTTGTAAGAAAGTCAGTATAAGAATGTACATATTGAAACAGGTCTCAGCATTCCAGAACCATGATCCCTTAAGGTAAAATTTTTGGACCGATAAATTTGCATCAGCAGTCTATGTAGACAAGCCTTTTAGATTATAAAAGAGTCAGTATGCATGGTAGCTAAGGTAAACAAGAGAGAACCTTGTAACGAAATTTTCAAAAAATATAAGATACTGACCCTCTACCTATGTATATCCAGCAGACAATGATGTTTGTAAAACTATATCCAGTACATAATGTAATGAACAGCAACATGCATAACTACAACATACGGGGAAGCGAAAATTTTCACAGAATCACACATAATAAAAAGGCTGCAGATGCAATCGACATACAAAAGGGACTTTTTTTTTTTATAATGACTACTATCTTATTTTAAGATAACTGATTTAAATACCGTAAAGAAGCACCTTTTAACAAAGAAACACTTACATTCAATAAAAGATATCAAATTTTAATGTGAACTTGTAAAACTGTTAGTGTACTTAGCAACAAGTTTGTCTTTTAAACATAAAACATAACTTCTGACCCTCACTTTTGATATTAAGGTATGTATTCCACTTTTATATCATAAGAGAATTACAAATAGTACAACCTTGTATCTCATCATGTATATAAACTAAAGCTATGACAATGCCCAAAAACTGATTGTTATATGCACAGTAAATATATAAATAAATATATAAACATGTGCCAAGCTCAACTGTTACAACACATACGAAACAGCAATTTATAAACAATGTACTTAGGTACAAAATAATATAAGAACACATAACTTGTTCATCTTTTCTATGTCAAACTTAGTTACAACAAAATCTTTGAAAAGTTTGGAATCACCTTGAACAAAATATCTGTACATGCTGCTCTGCCATGTGTTATTATTGGTTCTTCATCATCCCTCGTTCCATCCCAACAGTCTAATTCAATGCACCTGTGAATAATTAGAGTTAATTTGCAAGAAGACCGGTTTAAAGAAGAAATAAAAAATTAGTATTATGTAAGTAGGGTTAATACCTAATAATGGTGATTAGTATATTGCCATTCTGACAAAAGAGAGAGAAGCCAGTAGACCGCATGGCTGCTAACACAAGCATTTTCTACTGCATCAAAGACGGGACAATCTGTGAAATCAGCAATGTGCTTCACCTACTTAGCTGCAACCGCTGTACAGCATTCTATATGGGCATCACTACTAACAAGCCGTCTGCCTGCAACTGCGAAAATGTGTTCAAGACACAGCTGGACCACCCAGCTGCAAAGCATGCCACGCAAAATGATGTGCTTGACTTTAACAACTGCTTCATGTGCTATGCCATTTGGATTCTCCCCACCAATACCAGCACTTCTACAGTGTGCAGGTGCAACATATTCTTCATTCTCGTCGTAACCCCCCCCCCCCCCCCCCCCCCTCCCGGCCCTCTGATCTCAACCTTTGCTAGTCGCTGTCCTCCACATGCCTCAAATACCCTTCCATATTCCCAATTCAGCCCCAGATATGCCTTCTTCCTCCAAAGCGCACTTCAATTTTCCTTTCCCCATGTCTGCTTCACTCCTCTCCCTCATCCACCCTTCCAGCACAGCCTCCTAAAATGCCACTGGACAGTCAACCATCCTGTCCTTCCACATCACTGCACACTCTAATGGAAGATGTGTGTTACGAACATCTGACAATGCACTTTGTCTGACAGCTAACCTAACAGTCTATTTTTAAATGTGCCGTTTGGATGCTCAACACACTCTATATGTGGTGAGTAATAATCTATTCATATTGTTATTCCATCCTGTCTTTCCCTTTCTCTTATTTGTACCAAACACAGAAATGTATTTGACTGGCTGCAAGAATGGTCTATCCTTTGAACACTGTACTGGGTTAGTAGACATCATTGATACAAAATAATGACAGCAGCAAAACCAAACTGGGTGATAGTGGTTTCCAAATAAGATTCCACTGTAGGATGAACTGTTTAGTACTGACAAGAGAGATCTTTATTGACTAATAGTATTTTGTGGGCCAAAGTAATGATTAATGGTTTGTGTGGAAGGAACTGTAGTAGCCAAATATTCATATGGTTGTAGTTACTGGTGTCACAAATTGTATCAGAAGTTATTTCAATTCTGTCCATGTCATCTTGCTAGTTGGCTGAAAGTGCTCCCACAGGTTATTAGGTTGTTGTTCTTGTTTAGTCTGGAAGTGGGTGATCTTGTGCTGTCTTGACCAAGGTACTGACTCGAGTGCATATTGTTTGATTTACAGGTGCTAGCGCATTTACGACTGGAATTACTTTGCTTGTTAATATTGACTTTTCCCACAATTGAGTTGATCCTGCTCTTACCAATGTTTAATGTAAAACCCAGTAAAGAGGAACTATCAAATGAACAGCATGTAACAAAACTGAGACTTGATTAACTATTAAAGGACTATTAAAGACAAGTGGCCAAATTTCATTTCAGGGATTGTAGTGGGTTGCAAAACGCCAACACCTGAAGAAACAGAGATTTGCTCCAAGGACCAAATAGGCCGTGGCATGTAGGATTCCCCCGCTTACTGTTTTCTGGCACTTGCATACAAACTATGTTTAACTGTACCGAAGCATCTAGAATTCAAATAATAGCATTGCAGAAGAGTAAATTAAAATAAAGAATTTGTGTTAATAGTTCATTTCAGTAGATAGTAACAATTATGGTCTCTTATCGAAATATTTTGATACTACATATCAACTAAACCTAATTCTACTATTTTGCCAAGGAAAGTTAGAATCACCATTACTGATGAGTTAATTTTATTAAAGGTGGAGAAAATCCATATGGGAAAGTAATTAACATGAATTACATAACAAAAAGTGAGAGCATTCATATCTTTGGTTGGTGAAATGTAAGTTGGTCACATAATTTGCTATTAACATAGTTAAAGTGGGAACAGAAAGATAATTACATAATTAACGCAATCAAAAGAATTAAAATCACTGCTAATTGGGAAATGAGTTTTGTTTAGAATGCAAACATTTGTTTATGTGATTCTTTTCTGTAGTTGCAGGTAATCAGAGGCTTCATTATCATTGCAATATATTATGACCAGCTAATGAAGTCACAGATATTCTGAATTAAGGAGAGATATTTTTACAATAAAAGAAAATATTTCCATATGATCTTAGTTACATCATATTATAAAGAAAGAGAGATCATTTTTTCTCATACCAATATTAGGAGAAAAAAATTAACATCAAATTAAATTACCAATACTCTGTAGCAGTTGAGGGTTTTCCCTGACTACATACTCAAAGATATAATTTATTTGTCGCAGTTGAATTTATTGCAGTACACAAAAGAGAGAAATTTTCACATATTTCGTTACGAAGACTTTTTTCAAAGTTTTTCTTATAAGTAAATGTTTGCCTATAAAAGTGCTGCCTCTTAGTATTAGTCTGAGCTGAGCCTATTTGTTAACTGTTCATTAGTCTTGAGAAGGACCTGTAATAATTGACTTGTTAACCTAAGTTGTTTAAGCCTGCATTGTGTATTGTAAAGTACAGCATGTTTATATGTTTATATGTTTTGAGCCTAAGTTTCCCTTCCTTACAACAAACAATCTATAGTCATGATAAGAGAGTAGGATTGTGTAGCAGTGTTTTACTTTTCAACATTCAATAACAAACTGTTAGAACTCTCAACAATGCTGGAACCTAACAAGAAAAGTAAGGGATAAAAATTTATGAAATCTTCTATTATAATCACTGCACATATTTCTGGTGTGCTTGACGGAAGATGAAATAGAGTAGTAGCAAATCAGGAAGCTAGTAAAACACAGTGTAGCATATTGTACCGTGGCTCACTCTGTTGCAACATCTTAAACATGAACAGGACTCTGCTTTACGCACCAACATAGTACATCACCCATCACCACATATGGGAGGGTACTGAGCAGGAACATATGGACCCAATCAACATCTGAGCATCATGATGTGCAGAGCACCAGCTTACAGTGACTTATTCCTTAGTTGTGGAAATACTCAACAGTGCAGCATTTGTCAAGGACATAAATCACTCACAGATTAGGAAGATCTGTTCTGTCAGCAGCAAATACTCATCCATACACTTCTTGTATTGTTCGGTACAGTCTCTAGAGCGTTGACAACTATGCTGGAATACATAACTCCGTTGGAATAAACATACTGAATTCCTGTCAAAGAAACCAAGCAGCTTTGCATTTTCAATGCAAATACTAGCAAATTCTACTGACATGAGTACACAAAAATAGCATACCATAGATATTTTGAATCTGTCATTACATACAGTACAATTTTCTGGACCAGCATATCTTGAACATTGAAACTGATGTACCTTCACTCATGGTGCACATGATCTCAGAGATCGCACGTCTATACAGTTCACAGGTCCGCTTATAAAGGCCACCTGGATTGGTGCCCCGGTGTGCTCTGGTGAGTCGCCAAAGAAACCGTATTATTTAATTGATCACAAACGAGTGCTTGGCCTGTTTTATAACCAGTATTACAGTCGTCCAGTCAATGTGTTCAGTGCTACGCACACCCTGTACTTCATTGTATCTTGTGTGTTCCTCCATAAAGTAAGACATTAGATAAATCACATTTGTTCTTGCTATAGCAAATTTGGCGATAAGTAAGGGTTATGTTTTCTCCATGTGTTACTGTCAGTGTTAAATCATCTGATGAATGTCCTAATGGAAGAAATATCCCAACATCTCATTGCCAAGCAGCAAGCTTTTTCAGAACAACAGCAGGCTATCGCCACCACTCTAAACCAAGTGGCATCCGCATGTTCGCAACAGGTTACTCTCCCATCAGTGCAACTGTCACTCTTTCCACCAGATGATGAACCAGCTGAAGATTGGGACTCCTACAAGACACAGTTACACCAACATTTCCATGTTTTTCACATGGATGATGTAAACTAATGTAGGGCTTTCTATCTTTCCTTGTTGTCACTGCATAAGTATCAGTTGTCATGCAAACTTGCACTTCTGCAAGAACCGGCCAGCTTATAATTTGATGAATTGTGCAAGCTTCTCTAACCTATTACTGTGACAGAACACATGTTATTGCAATGCATGTAGAATTTTACAATTGTCAGAAATTTAGAAAACAATCTTATGAAGCCTGGGCTCTAAAATTACATGGTTAAGCTGCCGTCATAAATTTTTCACTAGTGCTCATCACAAATCATATGCTGATCACATAGTTCGTGATTTGTTATTTGTCTGGCCCTGGATAGGGAAGGCCACAAAAAAAAGCTTTACAGTGCAAGAATATGACACTTACGGATGTGCTCAATATAGCACATTCCTTTGAAGTGTCATGGATCACAGGCAATGAGATTTCTTAATGGGAGGGGGGGGGGGGGGGGGGGGAGGTATCGGAAGTTGCTCAATCAACCCCTCTTAGGCACACTACAAGTGTTCAGGATGATGGGACTGTCGTTGCAGCAGTACAACCTTCAACCCAGCGCTGCATGGGGCAGCATCAGTTATGGCCACAGCAGTAACAGGCCGTGTCACAGCATTGGCCGCATGCCCCTTTTCCGTCTTGCCCATACTGCCTCATCCAACATGAGCATGCTGTGTGCCCTAAGCATTGGGCAGTTTGCAACCCGTATCAAAAGAGAGGCTACATTGCCTTGGTGTGTAACTCCTCTTCGAACAAGGTGGACACAGTAGTACTGACGGATATAAACAGTATCTCTACAATGACTGTTCGCCTGAACAAATTGTTTATTGACTTGCATGTGTTTAATAAACCACTAAAATGCAAGTGGACACATGATCTGCAGTGACTTTAGTAAACACACAAATGTATGTGGACTTGGGCTCCCCTCTCCTCACACAGGTTTCACCGAAGTTTGTAAGCTACAATAAACAGCAGATTGTGATCCTATGTCAGTTCTCCACTCCTGTCTATCACAAATTTGTTGTTCACCCTCTCACCTTCCTTGTTGTGGATCATTCCCTTACTGCAAACCTGTTTGGATCAGATGCATTTAACACTTTTGGTGTCTTCATTGCCACTGAGGTAAATTTAGTGTCAGATCAAGTTCTGTGTCAGCAACTGGAATCCCTCTGCTCTGAGTTTTCATCTCTGTTTTCCCCTTGGCTCAGTTGTGGTACTGAATGTTAGGCCCACATTACCATGAAAGAGTCTACCTGCCCTCATTTTTTCTGGGTACGGCAGGTGCCTTTCACACTGCATGACTCTGTTAAGGCCGAATTAGACTGTCTGATGTTGCTAACTGTCACTTGGCCTGCTTCTTCCAGTGAATGGGCTTTGCCATAGGCCGGTGTTAAGATGCTGATGGGTAAACTTTGCCTCTGCAGCAACTTCAGTGTCACTGTTAACGTACAGTCAGTTATAGATACATATCCTTTGCCCCATTGGGTTGAGTTGCACACAAAAATTGTCAGGTGGCCACTACTTCCCAAGACTGATCGGTCAGAAGCATGCCTCTAGCTCCCCTTGCATGAGGCCGCTAGGCACCTTCTCACTGTCAATACACCTTTCAGCCAATACCAATATCAATGCTTGCCTTTTGATGTCACTAGCATGCCCATGGCGTTTTTTAGAACAGCTGACAGCCTCTGTACCTAGCTGCATCAATTGCCTTGATGATATTGTTGTTTTGGATTCTTCCACAGACCACCACCTTAGAAACCTCCCAATTGTTGTTTTCTGTTTTGCAGTCTATGGGTCTCATGTGCAATCTTATCAAATCTCAATTTTTTCTGCTGTCAATTGAGTGCCTAGGTTTTGAGGTTTCTCACACAGGAGTCAGCTCTGTTGATGCAATTGCCGCTTGACCGCTGCTGACCTCTGTTAAGGAATTGCAGGCATTTCTAGGTAAAGTTGTACTACCACAAGTTTTTACTGGATGCATTCACTGTTGCTCAGCCACTGCATGCACTGTTGTGTAAAAATATGCCTTTTTTCTGGTCCCCCCTCTTGTGACTGCGTGTTCATTTTGTTTAAATCTAAGCTTCAATCTGCCCCATGCCTGGCCACTTTCCAGCCAAATCAGTATCTCGTGTTGGCTACAGATGTCACTCATCACATTCTTGGTGCAAAGTTAGTGCACAAATACACAGACAGATCTGAATGACCCATTTCTTACACTTCCAAGACTCGTTAACTCCTGCAGTATTCTCAGAATGAAAAGGGGGAGTCAGCAGTTGTGTTTGCCCTTAAGAATTTCACGTCTCCTTATATGATTCGAAGTTCCATTTAATCGCGGACCGCAAGCCATTGGTTGCTCTTTTCAACTCTTTGGCTTCTGTGTCAGACATGGCAGCACATCGTTTGCAGTGGTGAGCTCTCTTTCTCTCCCATTATCATTATCAGATCCATTACCAGCCAGCAGCGCAACACTCCAATGCCGATGCCTTATCTTGCCTTCCGATTGGTCCAGACTTGGCATTCAATCAAGATGAGTTGCTTCGTTTCTATTCAGATATTGAGAAGCAGAATGCAATCAATGGTTTTCCAATCACTAGTGCCATGGCAGTGTCAGCTGTCACCATGGATCCTGTACTTACTTGGGTCCTCTCTTTTGTACAGTACAACTGACCAGAGAAACACCAGGTCCACACCTCGGATCCCTTGTGTAATTACTTCTCCCTCCAGCACCACCTTTCTGTGTTTGACGGCGTCTTTTGTTAGCTATTGAGGACACTGCTCCTGGCTTGTGATCCCTACTTCCTTATGCTGTAATGTACTGCAGCTCCTGCATTTTGGTCGTTGGGGGCCTCTCACACCAAAGCTTTGCCCCGCCAACTTGTGTATTGGCTGGGCATACATGGGGACATTGTGTAGCTTATCGCCACTTGCACTCACTGTGTTAAGCAACAGGCAGGTCCACAGGCATATTTTCCTCCCTGGCTAACGCCACATGTCTACAAGAAAGTTTTGCTGCACCCTTCCTAAATCAGTATTGGCTCACTGAGGACACCTCTTCCAAGTTTCCCTATGTGGTGCATTGTCCGTTCATACCCACAGTGGCCACTATTTCGACCCTGTCTAAGAATTTTACAACTGAGGGACTTGCGTATACTGTGGTTACTGATACTAGCCCACAGTTTGTTTCTTGAGAATTTGCATCTTTTTCAGGCTAGTGGTAGACTGTCCATTTGATTTCAAACCATTTCACTCCTTTGGGGGACAAGAGCCCAGCAGAACTGCTACATGGACACCAACTATGAACCCTCCATCACCTGCTGCATCTGATGCCATGTCTGCTGGCACTGCCAGCTCTGTGACAATTCCAGCCAGGTGCACCTGTCTAGGCTGGTGGTTTGAGTGACACAGGGGCCAGCACCTCTGCGTCATCTGCACTCCTGACAGGCAGACCTCCTGTCACTTCGCACAGCATGGTCTGTTCCAAACAGCTCACCACCTACCCCGCCCCATTGTCACAGATGCCTGTTCCTGTGTCGTTGACAGTGCGGTTTGCACTGTAACAGGTGTCACTGCTTGGCAGGTTGCTGTATGGGGTACCTCCCTCCAACCTAACTCCTGGACTGCTGTCGCCAGTGCAGCCCCTGATGCACCTGATGCTGCACTCGCCGCCGCCTCCATTGCTGGGTCCTGTGCAGCTGTCATCTCCAACAGTCTCTGACTTCAAGGAGAATGCCGCTATGGAGACGCCATCACTGGTCCTGCCCTATGGCCTCTGACGCTCCCTCATCACTTCCACACCTACTCATTAATGCCTGCCGGGTTGCTTTTTCTGTACCATTGCTTTTTCTGTGCCATGTATTTCTCTGTGCCTAGTGTCTTTATGTATGTATGCGATTTTATCACCCCTGAAAGGGAGTAGATATGTATCTTCACTCACAAGGCATACGATTTCAGCAAGAAACATATTACTGTTGCACAGACAATGTGTTCAATGCTATACACAACATGGACTTCATTGTGTCTCACATGTTTCTCTTATAAAGTACAAGGGCTATTCAGAAAGTAAGGTACGATGGGGTACAAAATGGAAACCACAGAGAAAATCCAATGAAGTTTTTTCACAGATGTTTTGGGCTGTCTCTAGTATGCCCATCGATCACATCACGTCGCTCTTTTCAGTTCTGAGTGCACAATGAGCATGTACAGATACTTAGAACAATGGTGTCTCCTGCAAGTATGAAGGCCTACTATTACATTTTGCTGAGATTATGCAGCCCACATAACATAACTGTCACACGTTTCCTTCGGCATGAAAATTCTCGGCCACACTCTGAAGGTGCAATGGAGATGCTCCTGCAGCGTTTTCCATGCGATGTGTTTGATCATCCCCAACAGAACCCGTAACTGACTCTCCCTCAGTTTCGTCTCTGCTCACATGAACAGCTAGCTATGAAAACAAAGTACTGGCGCAGACAGTGAGCTGTAGACCAGCATGGAGAATTGCCAGGAAGCACAGGCGGCTTCCTTCTATGACAAGGGTATTGGAAAGTTGGTACAATGCTATGACAATGTCTAAATCGGAGTGGCAACAATGTAGAGAAGTACCTGGAAGGTGTAGCTAACTGTTGCAAATAAAACATTTTTGATTTTCACAGCAGTTTCCATTTTTTGACCGATCAGACCTTACTTTCCAGACAGGACTCGTACTATGTTCCATAAATCGCATTTGTTCTAACTAAAGCACAAACTGCAGAAGAAAATTATCAGATACTCTTTTACTGCAGAGCAAAGAGACTCTTATCACTCATTATTTTGGAAAATTCGAATCTTAACTGTTTATGAAATTAAAATCTTCCAACAAAGTAGACAAAAAATTATTTGAGAACTGTTTTAACCACACATACAACATGATAAATAAAAATAATTTTATACTACCCACTCACCAAGTGAAATTATATGCGGCAACTCCACAATACATGGGAATGGCAACACATAACAAGTTAATGGGCAAAAGCATATTTAACACAAAGTCAGAGGTTCTAGAAACAAGGCTACAAAAGATTTTGTGGGAGAAATGCTGCTATTCATTATAAGAATTCATAGAGGATGACATAATTTGAGCACAGGGTAACTAAGAGCTACATATTTTTACTTTATGTACATATAACAAAATTAATATTATTATTATGCTGTTTGTTAACACCAGCTGTTCTACATTTATGGTGAAATTTTACCACAATTTAGACCAGTCTTATGTACCTGAATCAAATGATTTAGCTTATGTATGTTATGAAATAATAAATCACAATCCACAACTCACAATTCAATGCACAATAACACAATTCACCAGAATGGCTCCCCACTCAGCACACACAGAGTACGATGGGAGGTCATCTGGTACAGTCTGAATTACTGGCAAGATTGAGTCAACAGGCAGAAGAACTGAGGAACGCAATCTCTGTGATTATCTCTACATAAAGTTGCAGTCCCTATTACATGATGAATTAATATATGAGACAGATGTAAGACACTGGACTCATATTTGCGAGGAAGGCAGTTGAAATTCCCGTTTGGCCACCCAGTTCCCTCAAAAGGGTACAACTGATTACTTTCACCACTGTTCCCCCAATCTGCATACATGCTTCATCTACAATGACCTTTTTGTTGACAGACGTTAAAACCTTAATCTTCCTCCCTTCCTTCTGTGAATGTTGATCAGTTAAATTACTGCTAAAATGCAGTTGTGTAGGCCACAAATTGCAAATGTGATAATTACTGGGTTGATGTGCTCCTTTGGATTCTTTTTCATAGTTTGCACAAATACAGCTGAAACATCTGTACTAAAGCTAAACTTTTACAAAATTATAAACTGCCGAAGACAATTTAAAATATGTGCTCACACAATGTTCCTTTGTGGAAATAAAGCATAAACAAGTTACACATAGATGCTGAACCATATATTTAACTAAAGCTTTCAAATCAAACTATACACTGTGACTGAAACAAATTGTGCAACAGTTCTCTGTGAAATTACCCTACCTGCAACCAGCAAGCAGCACTTGGCGGTACATTTCCACAGAGGATTTGCCACGAAACTGGAAGCCGGTCAGGTATGTGTTGTGGGAGCTGTTAATGTAGTAATGCGACAATGGCTGGTCCATGTCCATGTACAAGTCCAGTCGGTCCAAGTAGACAGGTGCATTCTCATCTGACATCAAGTACTGGATCAAGCCGTCTTTTGATAATTTGTCTGTGAGAAAATGGAAGTAACAATAGTGTATTCAATGAACCTCAATGTAACTATAAACTATATTTAAGCAGGTGAAAATGCAATCGGCTTACCAACAGTGGAAATTGAAACAAATAATTTGGGACACATCACAACAAGGCACAGTATGAGCAAGTGCAATTTTAATAATAATTCATACCGTGGCCAGATCCTTTAAATTACTTTCATTTGTGGCATTACTGCCTTCGAATGGTAAAGCTCATTATCAGATGGCACATATTACAACTACATCAAATGCTTGTGCCCTACAACATGTAACATCACATATATTCCAAAATTGAACTGTGGTACACTTTCATTTTCTAGTACACTACATGATAAGAACATTCAATTCACTACCTGATCCACTAATATTTCTTGTGTAATATTATTTTTCACTTTACTTTACATTTATATGGGTGGCAACATGTTGCTTGTTTGTGTAACAATGTGAATGAGTTCTTTTTCATTAAAATGTTGTAATTCCAAAATTATAAAACACTTCTTTTTTGGAAAAAACATCAACATTAATTATACTATTATTATTTTATTACTATTATTTTCATTAGTATTAACAGAAAATCACTGATTTCACAACAAAGTTATTTCTTATCTGTAACCACTCACAACAAAGTTATTTCTTATCTGTAACCACTAACATTAATGTCAAATAGCATCTTTGTTTATCTTAAGCTGTTTTAGTGGGAACGTGTTGTACAGAGAGGAGAATTGTAATCTGATGTGTGTGGACACCAGATATGTTTTATTGTGATGATTGAATTGAAGAAGTATTGATTAACATATAGAAGACTGAAACTAAATTCCTGTAACTTTCATTTATAGTCGTACAAAACACTCTTCCAAAAAGCAAGTAACATCACAGCTCAAGACTAACAGTGCCAATTACATGAAAAACTGGTAATGGACAACGATGAAAAGTTAAGCAATATACACAATGATCAATTTCAGTCTTAATTTTTTTTTTTTTTTTTAATTCTGAAACCGATTGACTTCTTGCTTTTCAACATATTGAAAATCTTTCACATGAACCAGTTTACTGCAGAAGTGGGGTTTGTTAAACATTATTTTAATTCCACCATTGTCATTGTTAAAAGGGATTAGATTAGAATATTAATCCAGCTCCAAACTCAGACTTAACAGACACAGCTCAGATGATAGCTGAGATGGCCTAAAAGTAGTTCAGAGTTAACTACATATGTTTAAACTCACAAAAACTCATATTATGCAATATCAAATGAGCAATAATGACCTGTTAACACCAAAACTAGATGTTAACAATCATGCATTGAGAAGCAGATCGTATAAAATTCCTTGGGGTCCAATTGGGTAACCCAGACAAACTAATCAAGAAGCTCAGTTCAGTGTTTGTTGACCTTAGAAACATCTCTCTTTGTGTTGACCTAATGATAAGACTCTTGCTTTGTTTTGGATATTTTCACTCCTTTGATGTCAAATGGAGTTATCTCCTGGGCAATGCACCTAAAGTAAATAAATTATTTGTTCATCAGATACTACATATATGAACGTTTTCCTTACAATTCTTTCTCCCTGAGAAAAACACAATTTTTAATTAGGTTTTCTGAATTAATACTAAGAAAAATCAATACTGTTAAATTTGATTACTTCAAGCAAACACATAATAAATAAATTTATACACTGCACTGAAATCATGAATGTGTATGACACAGTGTCACTCAACTTTATCATGAATGTGTATGACACAGTGTCACTCATCTTTATAACTTGATAAAGTGTCTGCACCATGCGGCATTGGTGACACTTAATTCTACTATTTTTGTAGTCAGAGGGTATAAGAAATATAGTCCACACTGAAATCAACACTGTGTACAACACATTGTCACAGTATTGTCACTCAGAGAATATGTCTACACACCACTTTGTTGGGAAAACCCAGCTAGCCTTTACTTAAACGCTGTCCAACAACAGAGAAGTATATTAGAGGAACAAATCGCAGACACAAGTCTTTTTATTTTTGTAGTTATTAAGTAATGTTGTATGATGTGTTGTCTCACACTGAGTAATGCATTTTAAGGGTAATTTTGTCACACCTAAACAGAAATCATCAAAATCTCATCCTTTCAGAAAGTGTATTGTGGAAGACTCCAATTTCACATCTGCTGGCTCAGTAATTTTTTGCCATGCCTGTAAAAACCACATAAATAAACACAGGTTACTTTTGTCCTTTGTTTTATCTCCCAGGCTTCTTCCTAGTCTTTATCCCTCAGGTTTTCAAATGGAAATTTAAGATTAATTTACTAACATGCGCATACAATTTAATTGAAGTTGACATATTACATGACCACGTTCTTATTGTTTAGTTACTGCCATCTTCTTAGTGTTCTTTTTTTTTTTTTTTAAGTTTTGGATAAGCCACAATATAAAGTCACTTGTCCTTTACCACAAAGATTCTGCAGCTCACATTATGAGTGACACTAAGAAGAAGAACAAACGACAGAATCAACTGCTTATTTCCTCTATGACAAGTAGTGCAATGGACAGGTTTAATCTAGATTTTTGTACGTATTTAGTGTTGCTTAATATGCCACAGAATGTGCTACTGAACCCCACTTTTAAGGGCTTCTTGCAGAGTACCAGTGGCCACATTATACAAGTTGACAATGGGCAAACATCATTTGAAATACATGTATGAGAAGTTTATTGCTGATATTAAAACAGACATCGGTGACCACAATATTTGGCTTTCAGTCAAGGAGATGACTGACAGTTCTGTAGAGTTGTGGCCAATGTTGTGGTTGGGAAATTAAGAGTCAATGGCACCAGGAAAACAACTCTCTGCGTAAAATGTTGGAGAAGACAAATCACAGTACTGTAGCCCAGATGTCAGGGATGCCCTACACATCCTATGACCAGGAAAAGATAAAGATGAGAAATTTTTGCTGTTTGTGACAGGCTGTACTGCCTATATGATAAAAATGAATACAACAGTCAAAATACTCTGTGACACTATGATCAACTGCACCTTGCTTGCCCATGGCCTACACTATCTAGCACAGAAAGTCAGAAATAATTCTCCCGAGGTTAATAGCATCATTTGCTTGTTAAGAAAGTATTTCTTGAAGAGCCTATCCACGTTCAGTCCTTTAAGGAGGTATATACAAACATCCTCCCCCTACTGCACCTGAACCCATACTTACGCGATAGTGCACTGGCTCTTGGCAGCTTTATATTATGCCAAACTCTATCAAAAGGTCAAGAGGTACAAGAAACATTTCACTCTAACAGAAACAGACACCATCCAAACAGACCCTGAAGGTTCAACAGTACTGACTGGCCACCATGTCGACCTCACCGGATGCAGATACTGGGGTGCATGCAGTCAGCACACCACTCTCCCAGTCGCAGCCAGTTTTCGTGACCAGTGCCTCTGCTTCTCAATCAAGTAGATCTTCAATTGAAGCCACAAGGTCTCAAAACACTCCACTTGCCAACAGCACTTGGCAGATCTGGATAGTTACCCATCCAAGTGCTAGCCAAGACTGACAGTGCTTAACTTTGGTGATATAACAAGAACTGGTGTTACCACTGAGGCAAGGCCATTGGCCTGTTTGACTCTAATGAATAAGCTTTCATTGTAAAAGCCAATATGAGCCTAAGGAATAACAAATATTTTGCATCACTGGCATTTTTATGAGCTCACTTCCAGCATCTGCCTGTTGCAATTCAAAGTCTGCTTCTCTACCACTGAAAGATGCTATAAATGTGACTTGGAAGTGCAGGTGTATCTGGAGGAAATATCTGGTTCAGTGGGTACACCTTGCTTCACTAAATTAAGGAATATTGTTATGAGGAATCCCAGATATGAAGAAGTTGTTTGCCATCATCCAAGGAAAGATGTTCAAAGGTGGATTGTGTGTGATATCACGAGCAACTGCCTAAATGAAATATGTACCATTGACCTCTTGTGTTGTAGAGAGATCTTTCTAGGGCTACAAAAATGTTCTGAGAGACAAGAGAAAAAATTTAACTTTATAAAACTTAGAAATGTGGTTAATTGTGTATGTAATACCAAAATATAATATAAAATTTATTGTTATCTGTAATGTTAGGCCACATAGGTGCAAATCTTAAGTGTTTGTTTTAATGTGAGTGATGCAGGAAAAGAATTTTTTAGTAGAAGACCTATCATTAAAATATTATTAAAAAAAATTATGGCACTGGTAAATATCACAATTTTTTATGCATTTTTCTAGCGCCAATATAAGAATAGTTAATTGTTTATTCTCCACAAAGAACAGGAATAAATGTGTCAAAATTATAATAAACATTTTTATGTTAATATTTGGCTTCATTATATTTTTCATTAACAGACTACAGAAAGCTAAAATAGTTTGTCTAACCCTAAAAAGGACTATTCCAAGAAAATAAAAGGTTGAAATACATTTCATAAAAACCTAAAAATGTGGGCCACAGTCATTGCTTATGATCAGTTATCACTAGGAAAATTTTGCAGACGAGGTCAACTTCAACTGCAGCCATCAGTTCACTACAAGGTAGTGGATTTTATTTCATGCAAACACACGCTGAAAAGAAATAAAAAATAAAGAAGTTTTTGCCAACTCCTTCACAGCTGAAGTTCAAAATAATTTTTTTGCTCTGTACAAAGAGAACAAGAAATAAAAATTGTTGATAAAACTAAACAATGGAAACTTCAGGTAGGTACATCACCAACATAGGAAAAGCTAGAGTGCTACCTACCTCAAAAAAGGCAAATCAAGTTGCAGGCAGGCATAATTAGAAGATACTTACATACAGCTTTGGCAGCTCAGCCCAGAATCAATAGTTGATAAATTTAAACATTTAGATGAAATTGTAACTTACAATTAAAATGAGAAACCATCAAGGCAAAATAGAATTTAGAAAATTGAACAGAGCAAGTTACATTACCAAAAAAACATACAGCAAAATAGGCTATCCATAGATACAAAATTAAAACATTATAAAACAGTTACAACGCCAGAAATAACGTACACAGCTAAATATACATTCAAAACAACTACTACAGCAGAAATTAACAAAATACTGAAGACGGAAAGAAGAATAATTAGGATATGCATAAACAAACTTATCAAGTAAATGAGCACTGAAGAATAACTTCACATATAATACAATACTATACATGAAAATGGAACCACTAATGAGTATAATCAGGAAGAAATATATCTCACTCTTTTGACATCTTATGAAAATACCAGAAAACAGTATTAGTAAGAAAATAGTAGAAAAATTGAGGAATAGTAAGAGCAACATTAAATGGATCACAGAGATTATGGAAGATATATAAGAACTCCAAATTGCAGTTGGTGATCTAAAAAACAAAACAGAGAAAAACCTGAATACTGAAAGACACATAAACCAGACCACAAACCAAGGTCAATAAAAGGGCTACAGGAAGAGTGATCTCAGGTGGAGTAAGAAAGAGAATATGTGAAATAATGAAGAAGAATTGGGCACACAAGAGGAAAACATCCTTCGTGTAATAATAAATTATATTCACTGAACTACTGAATTGTCTTATTGGATTATTATTGAACTGTATCATATTATTGAATAACAATAACTTGTATTAACATTTGTGTAACTGATTTGAGTGGTCCAATGAAGGTCACAAAATAAAAACTAAAAAATACATAAAATAATAGGAGACTATCGGCAATGTAAGTAATGAGTGCAGATAATAAGTGCTCTTGTAAGAATTCTTGGAGATTACATAAAATGCTAGAAATTTAAACTCTGCAATTTTTTTGTCATTTTAGGTGTTTATAATGTTTTTTTGACATACTAATTTCGGAGTTCTAAGGATTTCCTCTAAAACATAAGGTTCTTCCACAGAGTAATGATGAAGATCCAGAAATTTACAAAACAAATACATTTTAAAAAAAAAAACTTTCTAAAAAAGAATGATAAAATAAGGCACTCTAACATCATAACAGAGTACTATGTTCCTCAAATCTAAACTAAGGCATATATATTGATGTCTCTTGTTTCTCCCTTAAACCTCTGTTATGTGTTCTTCTGGGCACTGACTGAGGATATTCCCTGTGCGGCATCCAGCAGTAGCCAGTTATCATGCTAGCATACCATCAGTCCTGGTATCTACATTTGATTTGTTTGATGCCTTTATCAAACCATTCTCCCTGTTCCTTGGTTGGCTGGTTTGGGGTATAAAGGGACCAAACTGCAGAGTCATCAGTCCCTTTTAACTTACACAAGCAAGGCTCAAGGTACAAAACACCCAAAGCACATTTGAGAAAGTAAAAGGGGGAAAGGAGTGGGAAACCACACCTAAAAAGAAAACAAATGGGATGAACAAAAATCAGGGAAAACATACACCACAAGGAAATGTAGAAGAAGGTATTAAAACCATAGAGCAGATGGTCTGGGCTGGCTTGTCACAATAATAAAAGAGGATGAGCCAGCCACTCTGCAACACATTAAAATGTCCACCCCATAAAGACTAGGTGAGATGAACACATGTAGGGAAAAGATAACCCCCAAGACAAGCAAATGCAAAGACATTGTGACAGAGTTAAAATGGAGGGAGGCTGGCGGCCTCGATGAGAAGGCTAAATGCTCACTTTTAGCTGGTATGATAAAAACCCACCTCAAGAAATAAAACGTAAAACTAAATCTACTGTTGAGGCATTGTCACACAACACTGTAGGTAGGGTGCTAGTAAGGTTAAAAGTCCACCACAGAGGGGCTAAAAGTGGGCAGTCCAGCAAGATGTGGACAACAGTCAAATGTGAGGCACAGTGGCACTGAAGTGGGTCCTCGCAAGGAAGGAGGTTGCCATGGGTTAGCCATGCATGGCCAATGCAGAGCCGGCAGAGAACAACAGAGTCCTTGTGAGAGGCCCACATGGAGGATTTCCACACATTCATAATCTCCTTAATGGCATGCAGTTTGTTGTGCGTATTGAGATTAAGCCATTCCATCTCCCAAAGCTGAAAAACCTTGCTGCATAATAGTGATCGTAGGTCAGTTAGGGGGATGCTACTCTCCAGAAGCGGTTTCCGTGTAGCCTGTTTCGCTGGCAAATTCATTTCCTAGGATTCCGAATTGGTCTGGGGTCCACACAAACACCACGGCATGACTGGACCATTCCAGGGCTTAGATGGACTCTTGGATGGTCGCTACCAAAGGATGGCAGGGGTAGCACCGGTCGATAGCTTGTAGGCTGCTCAAGGAGTCAGTACAGAGAAGAAACGTCTCCCCAGGGCACGAGCGGATGCGCTCAAGAGCACGAGAAATGGGCACCAGCTCTGCAGTGAAAACACTGCAGCCACCTGGCAAGAAGCCTATTCAACATGTCCTCCATGATCATACGCATAGCCAACATGAGCATCAGCCATCGAGGTGTCGGTGTAAACCACTTCATGGTCCCGTTACATGTCAAGAATCAAGAGGAAGTGACAGCGGAGAGCCACGGGGTTAACTGAGTCCTTAGGACCATGTGAAAGTTCCAGGCGAAGCTTTGGTCTAGGTGTACACCATGGAGATGTACGTGAATGGACCTCGAGTACAGGTGGTAAAGGCAAGGACTCCACTTCAGACAGAAGAGATCAGATGTGAACCGCAATCGTAAGCCCTGACCTGGGCCTCAGATGCAGGAGATGAAGCAACGTGGGTGGGAAAAGGAGACGCTAATTTGAATGCTCAGGAGAACTACGAATGTGTGCAACGTAACTGGCAAGCAGTTGTGCATGCCTATCCTACAATGGAGGGACTCCGGCCTCCACCAGGACGCTGGTCACGGGACTCGTCCTAAAAGCTCCCGTTGTCAGGGAAATGCCACAGTGATGCACTGGGTCAAGTAAACGCAATGCTGAGGGCACTGCCGAACCATAAACCAGACTCCCATAGTCAAGGTGCGATTGAACAAGGCCTCTGTAGAGCTGCAGCAGTGTAGAGCGATCTGCACCCCAGTTGGTGTTGCTCAGGCAGCAGAGGGCATTGAGGTCCTGCCAGCACTTCCGTTTCAGCCGATGAAGATGAGGGAGCCACATCAATCGGGCATCGAAAACCAGTCCTAACAAATCGATGTCTCCACTACAGGGAATGGATCATCAGTAAGGTAAAGTTCTGTTTCTGGATGAACGGTACGGTGCAGACAGAAGTGCACGACACACGACTTCGCGGATGACATCTGGAAGCCGTGAGCTAGAGCCCATGACTGCATCTTGTGTATGGCTCCCTGTAGGCACCACTCAGCAATACCAGTACTGCAGGAGTAGTACAAAATGCATTAGTCAACTGCATACAGAGAAGGTGAGATGGACAGCCCGACAACTGCTGCTAGACCGTTAATGGCCACTAAAAATAGAGATACACTCAATACAGAGCCCTGCGGGACCCCATTATCCTGGATATGGGGGGAACTATGGGAGGGACCAACTTGGACACAGAAAGTAAGGAGCAATAGGAAATTTTGGATAAAAATTGGGAGCGGGCCACGGAGACCCGACTCATATGACAAGGATATGATGTTGCCAGGTCGTGTCATAGGCTTTTTGTAAATCAAAAAAGACGGTAACTAGGTGTTGGTGTCTGGAAAATGAATATATGGGGGAGACAAGTTTTGGAAAGACCTTTGATGTGCAGCAACATATACGCTGCATATTTTCGTATCACGAAAGTATAAATTCAAACTGCACCAAACACAGCACGTTAGTTTCCAGAGGGTAGAAATCAAGACTGGAATGCCCTTTTGTAAGCCAGTCATATCTCATGCCACGTGATCTCGCCAGCCGATGACAGCAAATATTCAAAGCATAGGACAAGTGTTATAATCAGACAATAGCAAGATCACTGTTACGTAGCGCGAACACACAAAGAGGAAAACTTAATGGTTTACATTAATATACATAGTATAGCTACAGGAAAAGCTAAGCTTTCACATATAATATTGGTCTCTAAGATTAATATGCTACAAGAGAAGCTAAGCTTTCACATGTAATATTGATCTATTTTGCGTGTCTTATACTTTAAGATACGTCACACAAATGTGCCAGTAAATTTAAACTAGTGACATAAATGTCTGGTCTTCTGAGCTTGAAGTTCTTGTAAGTGGCTGTTCCTCAAAGTGTTCAGTTTAAAACGCTCTGTGATTCAAGAAATTCATCCCACTTTCTAACATGTAACATAATTCATCTTGCATAAAAAGAAATTTACTTTGAAAGTAATGCTTTTCGAACCACTGTTCGCAATAGTATCCCAAGACTGTTAGAAATAGATTCGATTTAGCATTTGCTAGAGAGTGCCAGAAAACAGGCATTACTGCACGTGCACAGCTCCTGTGGTGTAGGGAGCCTGCATGTTCGTATGTATAAAGCACTAAGAGAGCTTACATTACGCCATAAAAGAAACAAGACATCAGAGGATACTCCAAAAGCACCAGAATTTCGTAAGCCATACTAAAATGTATAATTCGGTATGAAGTGCACATTGGTTTTTTTTTCAGATTCACAATGAAGTAGGTCCCATCTGATACTAAACTTATCAGTGTGGTTTTTGAGATGTAAATTTTCTTGGAGTACCAGTATTGTACTATCTCATATTTGGTTCTTTATTATGGCATAATGCCATACATGGCAGAAGATGAAAACATGCACTTGAAATTCAGTGAACAGTTGGAACTAGCCAATACTGTGGAATGAAACACTTTGTTTCAAATAAACTGATTGTCTCAGCGCAAAGATTAATAAAGCCAAATATCGTTAGCAAACTGAAAAAAAAAAAACTTCATTGTTCTGCAAGGTGATTAATACTTGACTGCTAATAATTTGGAAATCAAATAAAATCAGAAAACTGAAACTAATAATATATTTTTGCCCTCCATAATTGCGTGGAAGTATTATAATTCACTTGATAGCTCCGGCTGCAGAAATCTGTTTCATTTTCATTTGACGTGGGTGCTGTAAACAAATCGGAAACAGCGAAATCACTTAACGCAAACAGGGTTCAGGTGGAGACCAACCCCCCCCCCCCCCCCCCCCCTACAACTCAGAGAACTGGATGCGCGAAACTGGAAGCTAGGGCAGCGCGAGAAAAATTTTTCTCATTAACACCTGGCTGCTTGCTGCCGATACAACTAACAGCCACACTTCAAGTAGCGGGAAGCAGGAGAAGGTACTGCGCATGCACATGAGCCCGCTGGCAACTGGTCAAACGAACCTAATGTAAACAGTTGTGACATCACGCTCATAGAAAACAGTTTACTGTTACTAAGTGTTACATAGTCTTTGCCCTAAGGCCTTTGACATATTTTTGCTGTTTGCAGACGCTTGTGCGCGCACAGTGTTTTGTTGTCGTAAATGGTGCATTTCCTTTGCCACTCAAATTTTAATTTTTGTTCCTCTCGTTTATGCTTTATTGCTGCAGTATCATTCTCCAGTAGCAGGATACAGTAACATTCTTTGGTAGAGAATCAATTCTTAGCAGTCAAAATTAGAAAAATTTAACTGAAAGCTAAAACAATGAAAAATTCCCGGAATTCTGAAAACTTCCCCAATTTTTCCCAGTTTTCTCCCGGATGAAAAAATTCCCGGGTTTTTCCCAGATTTTCCGGTTGTCCCGGGTTGTATACACACTGAGTAAGCATGGTGCCACCCCACAAGGGGTTATGGGTATTAAAATCTCCAAAACGTAGGAAAGATTTACGGAGTTCATCAATCAGTGCAGCCAAATTCATTCAGGGATACTGCACCATCTGAAGAAAGATATATGTTGCAAACAGTTATTTCCTGTGTCGTCCTTATACTGACAATCACAGCTTCAAGAGGGGTCTGAAGGGGCACAGGTTCACTGCACACTGAGTTCAGGACATAGACATAAACTCCACCTGACACTCTATTACAGTCTCTATGGTTCTTTTAATACCCCCAAAGCCACGGAAGGCAGGGGGTCCACATTCCTGGGAACCAGGTTTCCTGGAGGGCAATGCAGCAAGCAGGTATAAAGCTTAACAGTTGCCATAGCTCAATCACGTGGTGGAAAAAACTGCAGAAATTCCATAGGAGGATGACGTTATCATGAGGCTGGGAAGGCATGAAGCAAGCAAGAAGGCAGGTTACGCCTCAGGGTGACCTGCTGCCACCAATTGAGTATTTGTATCCATTCCTATTGTGGATGAGGCATCAGTGAGATCCACCTCATCCTCAGCTGCAGAATTGGTAGAGAGTGGTGGTGTTGGGGCCATGGGAGGATCCTATTTATTAGCAGACTTCTTTGTTTGCTTGCCCTCTTGCTTCTATTTAGGAACTTGCTAGGAGGACTTCTCCGAAATAGCTTCATGCATGGAGGAAGACCATGAAGTTCTTCGTCCAGCAGCTTTTAGCCTTTGGCTTCTTTAGCCACTGTAGAGTGTCTGCTGTGGCATTAGTGGAGACAACAGAGGAGGCTGTTGCTTCTCTGGCTGGAGGGATGGGACGGATGTCCCCTCCATTTGGGGGGAGGGGGGGGAGGGGCCTTGCTCCCGAAGTACGTACTTTGGGAACAACAGAAGGAGATTTTCCCCCTACCACCAAGGGAGCGGATGTACTCTGGAAGCCCAGAGGGCCCACTGTTCGTGGAACAGAGTGTGGTACGACTGATACTTGTGACGGCAATGGTAATGTAGCTGCAGCACATGTGGACGACAACCGAATGGGGTGTTATCATTCAAATTTACGTTTAGCCTCTTGGTAAGTCAACCAGTCCAGGGTCTTTTACTCCACGATTTTCTGCTCCTTTTGGAGTACTGTGCAGTCTGGCGAGCAGGGGGAGTGGTTCTCTCCACAGTTGATACAAGTGGGACGAGGTATACATGGAATATCTGGATGCAGTGGACGTCCGCAGTCTCAACATGCAGCACTGGAAGTGCAACGGGAAGACATGCCAGAATTTCCAGCAATTAAAGCACTGCATAGGGGGAGGGGTGTATGACATTAAGTCACAGCAATAAACCATCACCTTGATCTTTCCAGGCAATGAATCACCTTCAAAGGCCACGATGAAGGCATCAGTAGCAACCCTGTTGTCTTTGGATCCCCTGTAAATGCGCCGGAAGAAATGAACACCCCGCCGTTCTAGATTGGTGTGGAGCTCGTCATCAGACTGCAAGAGGAGGTCGCGATGGAAAATAATCCCCTGGACCATGTTGAGGCTTTTATGGGGAGTGACAGAAACAGAAATATCACCCAGTGAGTAATGCCAGAGATTGGGCTGTGGATGCTGTCTCAAGCAAGACTGCACCGCTTCTCATCTTCGACAGCACTGTCACTTCCCCAAACTTATCCTCAAGATGGTCAACAAAAAATTGAGGCTTTGTAAGTCGAAAAGACCCTGTCCATTCCGCTACAGACTAAACACCGAGGCGAATATGGCTCTCTTCTTTCTATAGCCTTTCGTTCCTCCCATTGTGTAGCGAAAGAGGGAAATGATTTAGGGTTACATCTGTCAGCATTGTACCCAATCCTGCTCTTCTTAGAGACTGCTGGTGCGGTACGGTCACTAGCAAGAGATGACAGTCCTCTTCATTGCGGGTCGTCCACCCTGATGCCACTCACTCCGAGCAGGGGCTCTCCCCTCGGGTGCCACCTAGCCACAGCAAAGGCCACCTGGCATGATGGCTGTTGCGGGGAGTCCTGATACCTCAGGAAGACAGGCATCTACTCCTTGGCATATGTGGGGAGTTTACAGCTCAGGCATCAGCAATCCCTGTGTTTTCAGTGGGCTACCACCAAATGGTTTTATGATGGCCCCACCACAACGGACTGGCTACCGTGCTGGATATTGGATGCAGAGAAATCCAATATTGTTGTAGGGGCGAAAGAGGACAGGAGACAACAGAAGAAGATGACATACCCTGGAAAGTGTCCTTGCCTAAGTAGCTGAATTGCAGGTGGAGACACAAATCCGTGACAAGAGGTTCAGGAGATTGAATCTAAGGGCACTATGGATAACTTATGCATCACGTAAGGTGTCCTTCCCCAAATGGCCCGCAGTTCTATAGACTTTGGAAAGTGGCAGGTCAGACCATAAAATGGGACTTGAACTTATAGGGCTGAAAAGTGAGAGACTTGTCGTCTCTTACGTCATGCAGGGTTACCTCGGGCCTATTCTAACCCCTGGACCTGCAGGGGGACCTATTCCTTAGTCACAGCATCTAGATTTCCTAGACAAAAACTGATGCAGGAGTCTAGAAAGTGCAGCCTCAAGCTCATCGAAGCATCCAATACTTTGGAATTATCTAGCATGTTTCTAATTAATTCTCATAAACAAGGTCTCTGAAGCTGCCAAGAAACTTCTTGGCAATTTGTGTAAAGGATAACCGAGATTACCTTTATATTTCATTCATTTTGTCTTAACTGTTTTGTCTTTTGTTGGTTTCCAAACATCAGGATTGATGAAAACCTCTCTCTCTCCTCATAACTTACCACAGCCATTGTAACTGACTTGACACACACTTGAAATTGTCACCATAGTCTGGTAGGACTTTAATAAATTATATCAAATTGCCATGTTTTATGCGAAGTAGAGGCAAAAGCTGTTTTACGCCCACCTTTGAATCAAATAGTATTTTGACATAGTAATTATCCTTATTTTTTGAGATCATTGCTTTCTTTTGCATGTATGTCCAATTTGCATAGGAAGCAGGCGCCCTTTCTCACAGCTTGAACGCACTCGATGTGGCACCAATGACTTATCTAATCGCTAAAAGTACACAAAATACATTTCTTTGACAAAGTAATTTCTTTGACAAAGTCTAAGATTGTCCCCTGCTGCTTTTTCACTACCAGTTTGTCGGAGATTTATTGTAAGTGGTCACTTAAATTAATATAGCCTCTTGAGACCATGAAATTCAAAAAAGCAAGTGTCAGTCAGTTTAACACCTGTTGCTGAAGTTTGCTCAAAAATGATATCTACAAGAAACACATACACCTCAACATTACAATACCACCAAAATATAGAGGTAGCTGTATTGTAGACAATAAAATTAAATATTTTTTGCAGCAGGCGAAATTGCAAATCTTCATAAAACTGGCTTTATCATAACAATTAAATAGCTACGTTTTTCATACCTCACAGAAATCCTAAATGTGTGTCAAAACTGCATGTTATTGAAACTCTACCTACTTTACCTAAAATTAGCAACCAAAAATACTCCAGCAAAATCCTTTAATTTTATGAGAACAAATTTACTGTCAACCATAGAAAAACACACACACACAAAATTACAATCAGTGTGGAATTTCACAGGCATTATTTGCTGTGAACAGTTTATAGTCTTTGACAGCAGCCGTTAATGACTGATCAAGACTGACAAAAATGTGTCAAACTTTGCATAGCACTGACTACACAATTAAAATTAAATTTTTAACTCCTGAACATGCACTTACATTGCTATGACAACTGCCACACACTGATGAGCAAAAATAGTAAAAACATGTAAATAAGAAGAAGTTTGACATTATTCCACTGAACTGTATTTTAAATTACTTCATTCTGCACTACTAGTTCCGGGCAAAGACCTGTGCCTACCCTTATAAAGACCCTATCCATGTTGGGTGTCACTGGTGTAGTGCTGCATGCACACAGTGGACTGGGTCGCGGTGGCTAGTGACTGTGCTCCCCTGGCGGCCACCTCGGGTAGCTGTGGGCATGCAGTGTGAGTGTCAGTGCGCAAAATGCTTGCCATAGCGGTCCAACTGTAGATAGTAGGTTTAGTAACCGGCAAGGTACAAGTCACTTCCTTCCTTGTGGGGGTAAGACCACACATTGGTGTCCGAGATGCTATGACTGAAGAGACATCCATGGCGTCCATGGTAGTGCCAGGGGCAGCAGCCAAAGGCATAAGAAGTTCCTCAATCCACCAGGACTGGCACACACAGATGAAAGTGAGTGGGGCAAGAGCATCCCTGCCACTCTCGGACACTGAGTGACTGGTGCACAGGACTGGCAGCAAGGGGGTAGGAGCTATCTGGATGTTGGAATCCACAATGATGAGCGATGGCAAAAGCAGCAACAACGGAAAACTGAAGAGGAGAAGCTCTGGTGATGGAGACGCATCTTCTGCCCCACTGACAGCAGCATTTTCTCAGTGCAGTGGGAGGTGCCGGCACCAGTTGTAGGGAGCAAAGCCCCTGTTGATGCTGATGAAGCCCCAGCTGTCAGGGTAAGTGGACATGACCAGGCCTGCTTGATCCTCGAATCAGCCAGGGGTGTGAAGAATGAGGTGAGGTGTTCGGCCTTCAGCCCCAGGATGCAACAGGTTCTGGTGGAATGCCATAAGTCAATCTTTGGTGTGAACCGTGAAGACACAATGACCGTGCTGGCTTTGAATGATGGCCAGAATCCAGTGAGAGTACTGTCCAAATGCTGTAGCCCAGTCTGGTGTGTCAGGGACAAACATCAACAAAACTGGCATCACTGGGTGATGTTTGCCCACCAGCAAGAGGCTGAGCAGTGTCTGTGGCTGACAGCCATGCAGGAGCTTGGCAGCACTCTTGGCCTCAACTGGCATCGTTCTGTAAGAGCTTCAGTGGGGAAATCTTCTACATACTTGCACATCTGGATTTTAAACAATCAGTCAAGGCATTCCATCTTTCCATTTGACTACAGATGGAAGAGAGGCACTGTGACGTGGCAAATGCCATTGTCCATATGAAAGTCATTAAAAGATTGTGCCACATACTGAGAACTATTGCCTGAAACCGGGGTGGAAGGGAAGCCTTCTATGGAGCATACCTTTGACATGGCCTTGACAATCACTTCTGCTGTCACAGACAGACAACAAATGTAATAAGGAAAACAAGAAAAAGTGTATATTGCTAATAAGCAGAAGCTCCAAAAAAGGACCAACAAATCAGTGTGGACTCTCTCCCATTGCTATGTAAGGGCCAGCCATGGCGAAAAATAATGTGCGTGCCTCCTGCTGACGTGAGCACTTGCACTTGCAACAGGCCACAACATGTTCCAGCTCCCATTTGATTCCAGGCCAAAACACATGGTATCATGCGAATAGTTTTGTGTGAGAGATCCCCAGTGACCCTGATGTAATAAGCGGAGGACCTCCCATCACAGAGCTGCTGGAACCATGACACAGGGTTAAACTCTTTTGTGGACAAGAGAATGATGATGATGATGGTGCAATGCATAAAAATTCTGAAACCGGCCTGATGCCTAGCTTGGAGGACACCTGGGCCACCCATGTTATATTATTGTAGAATCTGTCAGAGCACCGGACCTGCCATCATGCAGAAGCAATATGGGAACTGGTGATAATGGACAAGCCATCAAACCCTGTGCTATTCCTCCATATCCAGATGAAAACAAAGCAATTCCCAAAGCAATTCCTCCTGCTCAAGTGAGTGGCAGGGCCCATGAGAAGCTGGAACAGAACATCCAAGTTCACATGTCATGACATAGGATGAAAATAAATCTCATAATTGTACTGGGATAAGAACAGAACCCAGTGCTGATGTTGATGAGCAGCTTTGTTTGGTAAGGACCCCGACGGGCTAAACTGGGAAACGAAGGCTTATGGTTGGTAAATAAATGAAATTTTGCACCATACAAGAACATGGAATTTTTTAAAGGCATAGACAATAGGAAGAGCTTCTTTTCTGCCTGAGAATAATGTTTCTGAAATGAGTTGACTGTTTTTGATGCAAAGGCAATAGGCTGTTCCCAACCATCTGAATGGTTATGCAGCAGGACCAACCCCGCCCCTTAGTTGGATTCATCCATAGCCAGGACCAGATACTTGCAGGGTTGAAATGTTGCAAGATGTGGCATGGAGCAAAGATTATTCTTAAAGCTGCACAAAGGCATACTCACAGGCTGCAGACCAAACAAAAGGAGCACTTTTCTGAAGCAACAGGTGTAAGAGAAGGGTGATAATAAGTGCTCTGGGAATAAACTTGTGACAGTATGCCTCTTTGCTGAGGAATTCTTGAAGTTCCCATAGGTCAGATTGATGGGGAAAAGCCATAATGGTGGTGACATGTTGTCCCATGGGGCACATGCTTTGCCATGAAATTTCATGAAGCAAAAAAATTTTGGAAAGCTGGTAAAAGTGAAACTCAATGAGATTACATTTGAGGACTGTGACTTATAGAATAATAAATAAAGTGATCTTCCCTAGTAACACCAGCATGGTGATATCATAAAGATAGTTAATGTGATGAGGGGCAACCAGCATAAACAAATCTAAAAAATGTTGAAAGATGGGAGGCACACTAGTGACCCCAAACATCAGCCTTTCATACAAATAGAGCCCAAAAGGTGATTAACCGCAAGCAACTCTTTTGATGCTTCATCCAGTGAAAACTGAAGGCAGGCTTCAGTCAAGTCAGTTTTTGAAAAGAATTGGCCCCCAGCCACCTTTGTGAGCCTGTCCTCTGGATAAGGCAGGGGTCAAGTGTCGATGACTGCCTGTGCATTGACAGTCATGTTGAAGTTGTCACAGAGCTGAAGCTAACTGGATGGCTTCTTTACAATTACTAAGGGTGTAGGCCACTTACCTGAGGTAATCGATCTCTTCATTTCCACTGATGTTAAATGACCCAGGTTGCATAAAGCTAATGGCACCAGCCATTCCTGAAGAAAACGAAGACAGGAGGAGGGTTTGAGGGTGATGTGTGATGTGTGCCATGAAATTGTTTGCACAATCTCCCCCTGGCCCAAACAGATCCAAAAACTTAGAATGCAAGGAATTCAATTCATGATAAGCCACCTGGTCTGGCACCTGATACATCACATCATAAACTACCAAGTATGTAATGGAACAGATAACCCTGACAACTGACTTGTAAACTATGTCAGCTGTGAATGTCTGAGAAAAGTATCTGCTGTTTGTTATAGGTTACCAACAGAAGCTTGATGCATGCCAACAGTGGAGATCCTAGCCTGGTATATGTCTGTTAGTAGAGTAGGAGCACAGTGGCCCCATGTTAGTTTGTAGGATTAATGGCTTATCAATCACCTGCACTTCAGTGAAAAGTTTGTTGTGACCTGGAGACAATGGCAAATATGATAACAAAACAATATGAATATCGACATATATTGATTCATGCAATGAAACCTGATGAGTGCAGGTGGGAAGGGGAGCTAGATATTAGCGTATGACAGCTATGTGATTGACCTTTCTTTTTTTTTCTCTTTTTTTTCTTTTACATTTATTCCATGAGACCCATTGCCTGGTGCAGGCCATCCACCCACTTGTGCTGTACAAAATAAGAGGGGGATGAAAGAAGTCATTCACTGTTTCTGCTGCTGATGACATGTTTGTTGATGTCAGCCTGGTTAGCATGTTTGTACTGCGGATACCTCCTCTTGTCCCTAGTGCAGTAGGCTCCATGTGCTGGGGCTGCATGCTGTCAACAACTGTGACATCACTCCAAGCCTCTAATTGGTGGCCCAGATATGGGAGACCTCAGACAGTTGTGTGCAGTATTAAAAACCTCTTTCAGTGTATGTTACCGAAACTGAGGGGCACATTGATGCACTTGCTTATCTGAGGCTAAACGAAGGGTTGCATCTCAGACCATGGTTTCCACATAAGGCTCCTAAGACTTATCCGCAATGTATCAACACTTAATGACTGAGGCCGAGAAACTCGGCTGCCCAAGCTCAATAAGACTGCTGCAGTTGTTTGCGACATTGGTAGAACTCAACACATGCAGTGGCTACATGCTTCTGGTGACAGGAGGACAGTAAACTACACAAATCATAAAAAGTAAGTGATGCTGGTTCTTGCAGATGAGCTAACTGGCACAATAAGTGACATATATGAGGGGGTATCCACAATAAGAAAAGAGCCTTACCAACCTCTGTGTAGACCATCTGGAACACAATGAAATGTGAGTGAAGTGGCATCTCTTAAGCATCTCAGTCTTCTGTGGATTCACTGTTGAGGGGGAAAAGGCAACAAGTGAACAACTGATGGTAGATCCTGGGTCAACTTAGTTGACAACCGTTCCAACACAGCCATATGTGCCTGCTGTTGATGCGGAAGTGACTGGAGTAAAGCCTCCATGGAAGAGACGAATGGCAGAAAACACCACAGCATCCAAACACAGGAGAGATGCTGTATTTCTCCTAGACTGTTCAACCTGTGTATTGAGGAACAGTGAAGGAAATAAAAGAATGATTGGAAATTGGGATTAAATTTAAAGCTGAAAGGGTAGGAATGAAGGTCCATTGATGCCACATTATTATCTTCTCTGGAAATGAGGAAACATTACAGGACCTGCTAAATGGAATGGACAACTTACTGATTACAAATTGTGAGTTGAGAGTAAACCAAAGAAAGACAAAAGTGATGAGCTGCAGCAGAAATGAGATTACTGACAAACTAAAAATTAAAATTGAGCACTGTATAAAAGTTGAGGTTAACAAATTTCATATCTTGGATGTAAAATAAACTATAGTGCATTAAACAGGGAGGATATAAATCAGACTAGCACAGACAAAGAGGACAGTCCTTTCCAAAAGATGTCTTTTAATATGAAACATACGCCTTAGCAGGAGAAAGAAATTTTTTGATAATGTAGGATTGGAGCACAGCATTACTTTGGAAGTAAATTCCTCTAAGCTCAAAATATGTGAGCATTATGGATCAATGTTATTGCAGTGCAGTTTTTTGACACGTGATATGTGTCCTACAGCAGAGGGATGAGACAGTCAAAACTGTTTTGTTGCTTGGTGCAGCTCCACAGCATGTTACACATGTAGATCAAAAGTTTCTGTAAGGACTGGTGGTACAAATATCGCTGACTGCTGGTCAATTTTGATCTTAGTTCAGAAAATGAACCCAGTTTGTGAGTTCACTGTATTTTTCAAGAATAAACATGGATCAGCTGAATGAAGTTCATTGTTGATGTAAATAGCTTGAAGTTTGCTTGGCAACATCAGCAAATCAGATATCAACACTTCGACACAATCACATCAGTTAAATATCTTGGCATAACATTGCAAAACAAAAGGCAGTATGCAAGGTCAGTTATAGGGAAGATGAGTTGGAAGAATTCTAGGAAAGTGTGCTCATCTATAAGGGAGACAGCATACACAACACTTGTGTGACCCATTCTTGAGTACCGCTCAATAAACTGTTGTTGTGTTGCATAAATGCTCTGTGAATTCAAATAGAAATCCCTGGTAGGAAGAAGACATTCTTTTCAAAACACAACTGAAAAAGTTTACAGAGAACCACTATTTGTGACAGACTGCAAAACCATCCTACTGCCACCGACATACATCTCACCTAAGGAGACAAAGACAGGGTAAGAGAAATCTGGGCTCATACAGAAGCATATCGATAGTTGATTTTCCCTCGCTCCATTTGTGAGCAGAACAGGAAAGGAAATGACTAGCAGTATTCTAGGGAACCCTCCGTCATGCACTGTATGGTGGCTTGTAGAGTATGTGTGTAGATGTAGAAGTGAATCATACATTGTAGATAAACAATATTTTTTATCTAAGGTTTTGTGTTGTAGATATGGAAGGAAATAAGCTGAAGAAACTTCTCAGAGTTCCTCAAGAAACTTCTCCCCAACTGCAAAACATCAAAATAGTCAGATAGCTGCCAAGTAAATGAAAGACACAATATGATTCTCAGCATATAAGGCTCTCGAACGTAGAACACTGCCTACACTAGTCCCCCTGAACATTAAGAAAACACCAAGTGGCATATTCAATTGATGTGGTTTCAAAATGTAGTACTGTCATAATTATCTTTGTAACCAATATCTTAGACATAGAGGAAACATCTTTTGACAGCTGATCTTGGACAATTGGTGTGTCCATTAGGTGGGTTGACTGATTTGATCAGGAACACAAACTGAGGTGCAACACTATATAATTTCAGAATTTACCAATCATGATGAAAACATACATACTGCAGATCATTGGGCACGGATTTAGGTGGATAAGAGTTTCCATGCTTCCCAAGGGTTTATATCATTATTATTCAATGTTAAAGAAACTATTGATGCAGACCATGGCAAAAATATACATTTACATTTTATGTGTAGGCAAAGCTGCATTAGCCTGAAGGGTATACCCATGTCTTCCTCAGACCTCTGAGCAGACTTACCCGTCCAAATATATTGGGACTTATAGTTTTATGTGGATTCTACCCCACAATGCAATTTGGCATTTTGCTTATTAACAAATATTGCCAAAAGGTATAAGAAAAGTCATCATTCTGACCTCCTTTAGTTATTGTGCAGTAAATATGACTTTGACAACTGATTTTATGTTTATTTTCTACTTGGTGGACACAACAGCCTCAAAAAATTTGAAGGACATTGTACCACTTGGCTGCATTTTAAATTTCTGTATTTTGCACTACTAGTTTTGCAAATGGTCCATTCTCAGGTACTTCATCCTTGTCAGAAAATCACATGGGCTGTGTATTTGTAGACAGCACTGTTGTTAACATTGTCCGTATTGTAATGCATTACTGTGAATCGTACTTACACATTTTTTCATAGCTCAGTAGTTAAATGTGTTTGAAATACGTAAATTACTTCACCGTATTCTTGTTTCTGTCATTCCATGACTGAATAAATTTTAACTATTTTGCAGCTGTGTGTTTCCTTGTGTTCCTACGTAGAACACAAACAAGGCTGCACTCCACATGAATAATTTCAGAAAAGACTTCATAATTGACAGCCTGCATTTCATATCCCATTTACTTTGGCCACCATCAGTTATTTTGCTGCCCAAATAGAAGAACGCACCAACTATTTTTAGTGTTTCATTTATTAATCTAAATCCCCCAGCATCATCTGAGTTAATTAGACTACTTTCCATTACCTTTCTTTATTTACTTTTGTTGATGTTCACCTTATGATCTCTTCTCACAGAATTAAAATATCACTGACAAATATGCAAAGTTCTTTTATTTTATCTCCCTCAACTTCAATTCTCTTTCTAAATTTATCCTGCTGGCTTCCACAGTCACCTGACATTACGTCATCTGATTTTTTTTCATTTGGGGCTTTAGAAAATATTGCACCTACGTCCTGCCACTATCTAATGGTTTGCAGAGATGGGACATAAATTGAAGAGTCTATTGTTTCTCTTACTTTTGACTTGTCAACCAAAGTTTAGAAGAAATTGCATTTTAGGTTATATGTGTCTCATAGAAGTACAAGTGCACATATTGAACATTTGTAAGGAAAACTATGTTAATTTACCTTCAACTTGACGTATTACTCTTTGTAATTAGACTGAATTAAACTGTTATAATACACTATTGAAACTGGGACATTCTTTTATGGATGCCTAGTATTTTACTTCTGCTATCCTAAAAATTACAAATTCTCTGGAGCACATTCTCTCTCTCTCTCTCTCTCTCTCTCTCTCTCTCTCTCTCTCTCTCTCTCTCTCTCTATTTTCTTCTCCCCTCTTTACCAACCCCTCTCCCTTTCTCTCTCCCCTCTCTGTCTCCACTATCATCTACACTTCATCTCTCTTTCTCCCCCTCCCCCCTCTGTCTCACCCTCTCTCTCTCTTATATGTTCTACCATCTCAAATCCTTTCCACTCGTTGTGCAGCCACAGAGTCATCTGTTGAAAGACCTGCCTGACACTTTCCCACTTTTCCCTCCTTGCCTTGGGCATCCGTCCCTACCCCCTTCCCATGTCCACCCCTACCAGGCAACTGTTCTCAGCAACAAATAATCAGTAGTAAAGATAGATAATCAATAATCAGTCTCACCACAACTGCATGAACATGTGTTTGGGTGTCTGCATGAGTGTGTGTGTGAATGTATGTATTTTCACTGGAGAAAGAGCAAGAGTTTAAAATCTAGTGTAAATAGTACTTTTTGCTACATGTTTCTGTGTGCCATGCTTTGGGTACTATAACTGAATGATTCTCTTGCCCTTATGAAAGAAATGGTTAGTGCTAGATGCATTCTTAACAGCCACTGAAAAGCTTCATACATAAATGCCATAACTTGGAATATTAACTTCACTTAAGACATGTAACTGTACTAAAAACTTGAATTTAACAGTCACTGTTTCTCCTGCAGGCAGAGTCACCTCTTGCTAAAAATAATCAGTTTACCAAAGTCTGCAGACATTTTAAAAATGTGAAACCCTCTGACATAAGTAATATGAGATGTGTATTCCACATGAAACTTGGGCTAGGCCTGAATGGCTTGGGGAGAGAATATCTAGCAAACTTGATAATCAAGGCAATTAAAGAAAACACAAAATAATTTCAAAACCAAAATGACCATCACAATTCCACCATCAGCCCCAACAGGAACACCAACAGCACTTTTAAAAGAGATAGAAGTGTTAGTGTCATCATCAATGCCAGTAAAAACTGCAAAAAGGCAAGGAGTCAACAGAAGCAACAGTGGATAAGAGGTGATTGACAAGAAAACTATACTTCTTCATCATGCAAATGATTTTTAGATGAAGGAAAGAAAAATATTAAGTCTCCAAGATAAGCAGTGCTCAGTATTTCTCAGTTTGCCACCAAAAAATCTAGTCCGTGGGCAATAGAGTGCAACAGCTAGAAGTGGAACTGCAAATTTTTGATAGCTCATTTGTTTGCATAACAGAACACTGGTGTGGGGGATCTGAACTAACACATGTAATTCCAAACTCATGTAACTTAGCCATCAAAGTAAAACCACTATAAAAGATGGTAGCTCATGCATTTATGTACAGGAAGGGATTAATATAAAGTGATAAATGACATCATTTCACTAAGTGATGGAAAACATGTAGAGAGGGAGAGGGATAGGAAAGTCATATATATTGCAAAGACTAACAACACTTTAATCTTACTGTCCTCCCTGTGGTGATATAGATACTTCCATTTCTAAATCTAAGAGCAAAATTCTCATTTGTGAAGATTCGAACATCAACATGATGAACCCAGATGGGTTCTACAACACATTACTGAACACAATGTACAGCTAAACAACAACAATATTCATTAACACTGCCAAATGGGTTACTGAGCATTCAGTGTCAATCATTGATCATATACTAAATGACATAGAGAAAGAAAGTTGTGATATTGTTGTAGATAATGTTAGCCTTTCAGACCATACCACTCAGATTTTAAAATTAAACATAGGTGTAGAAAACAAAAATCTGAAATAATCACAAACAGATGGGCTATCTCTACACCAAAAGCAGTTGAATTTGTCATGCTGATGAACAATGAAATATTGGAAGATGTGTACAAGGAGAATGGGAAGTTTTCAAAGTTTCTATTGATACTGAAGTTCCAATCTGAAGAAATGTATCCAGTTGTACTAAGAATAATTAAAGCATAAAACAAAAATAACTGGGCAAATAATGGGATAAGGAAATCCTCTGTGAATCTTAAGCACCTCAGCAGCATTTTAAAAAATCAAAATGATCCTGTATTTCAAAACTATTACCACACATAAAAGAGGATGCATAGAAAAGCTTCACTAACAGCATAAAAGCCTCGAAGTAACAGATTTATAAAAAAAGGCAGAAAACAAGTGAACATACAATTTCAGCACAGTGGTACCACAATACATGATCCTAAAAAGCTAGCAAACTTTGCAAATCAATGTCTCACAACATAGCTACCAAGCTACAACACAAGTCTGACAAACCATAACTTGTACAAACTCTGAACTATGAACCAAACTCAATGACACTATGAGCCAGATTGGTTCCCAGTGACAATAAAGTATGTAAAAGTCCTGCCTCTACATAAGAAAGATAACCCATAAAATATAAAAAATTATAGGCTCATCTCTTTACTCTCATCATTTTCAAAAGTAATAGAAACCAAATGAGGAATCAGGGTACTTAACAAAGTACAATGTTATGTGCAAAGAACAGTTTTGTGTCACGTTTAGTAAAAGCACAAGAACAGCTATGGCTCAATTTACAAATGATGTTCTGGAGGAACTAGATAAAGGTGATCATAGTAATCTCGCTTAACTTTACCAAAATCTTTAATACCACAGACCATAAAATTCTGTTAAATAAACTGGATGCACTAGGATTACGATGGGTAGCACATAAGTCATTTCATTTATACCTGAAAAACAAAAACAGAGTGCAATGGGTGGAGATATCTGAGACAATCTTCAATGATACCACGAAACACCTTTCAAAGCCAGAATACGTTAATACTAGAGTCCCATGAGAAAGTGTGCCAGAAGCAATACTGGTCTTGACACGTATCAAGTATTTTTCCCAGGGTGTCGAAGATAGTGAAACAGGAAGAAACAGAAGTTTGTTTATGAATGATTGTTCAAGAAATTAACAAAACTTTGTGATAAGTCAATCACTTTTTTATGGTACAATCATAAATAGTTTCAGCCACAATGGCCATCTTCAGATACTACAAGTGGCATTTGGGGAACACATGTTTGACAATGCATGAACATGTGTTCACCGAAGGCTATTTTTAGCCTCTGATGATGGTCGTTGAGGCCAAAAACAGTTTGACTGTCAAATGAAACTATATGGTTACACAGGCTTTTTCAAGTCTCAAACCTCTGTATAAGGGCACTGAAGCGATGAATTAAAATTTGTACCACGGCTGTGATTTGAGCCCAGTCTCTGGCTCACTAGGCAGATGCAGTAACCATAATGCTAGCCTGGCACAGTGGCTTTGCACAACTGCACAGACTACCCTAGCACGCCTCCATCCTCAATACAAATTCCCATTCATTTCTCAGCCCACTTGGTATTCGCCCTAAACTTGAACTGCATTTCAGGGGCACCTCAAATGTATTGAAATACCACCTTAGCACTGAACAAACTGGGCGATCCTGCCTGAAATCCAGGCATAGATGGTTTAATCAAAACTACATGGTTCCACAGACCTTTTCAAGTCTCAACTATCTGCAATGTATATATGCAGACTAAACAAAGGGTACTGTCTATGGATGGATAAATAAAATATTTAATTAAAGCAAGTGTTAGTGATGATTCAATTATGCTCTGTGCAAAATTTTACCAGTCAGCTTTCTCTTTCATTCCTTTTCCCCAGTCCATGTTGTTCTACTATTATTCCTTATCTACCTTTTACTACAGTCATATTACAGTCTCTGGTTACAATTAAATTTTCATTGCCGCTGACTATCTGAATAATTTCCTTTATCTCATTATACGTTATTTCAATCTCTTCATCATCTGCAGTGCTAGATGGTATACAAACTTGTACTACTGTGGTATGCATTGGCTTCAACTATCTCAGTTACAATAATACATTCACTGTGCTGTATATAGCATATTTGATATTTCATATCTTTGTGAGTAAGCCAAAAAACCAAAGCCACCCACACACTTTTGCATTTTGAACATAAGAACATAAGACTGTAGGACATTAAGCCTAGTGACACAGCTTGCTCAGTGTGTGACAACTGGTGTTTATAACAAGCACTGGCAATCCTAACAATGGCAATTTTGCTACTCTCACATGTCACGCCCAATTGGCTGGAACTTCCCAGCATGAAAAATGAATTTGGCCAGATGCCTCCTGTAATGGACAGTAATATATTTGGTGTTTTTTTTGTGCATCCTGACTGGCAGCAGTAAGTCCTGTTTTTATATATCATAATAAACATAACTGAAATAAATGAAAGGATTGAACGATTCTGAGGGGGCTCTGATCCATCCTCACTGTTGATTTTGGGACCTCCCAGATCCATAGGTTTCAATGTGTCGCATAAAACAATGGTGGATTCCTCTTCCAAGTTAGCACCTAGAGTAGTAGTAGAAACTGAGTATTATAAAGGGTAGGAACAGATCCCAAAATAAGGTCAGATTGTTAGTCTGAAATGCTTGTTCTTTGAGGCTTTTTCTGTTAGGTTCTTCTATCCTATTTGTCATTGGGAGCTGTGTTAGTTTCTTTGATCAGTGCAGCAAAATAATGTGGAAAAATTGTTTAGTGACAAATAAAACTTGTATTTTATTAACACATTAACACATTTTACATATAGGCTATGCACACAATCTCACTGCCAATCAAAATCCATAGAATATTATTTCACAGAGGTCTAAAGTACTCAGCACTAAGTGTCCTACGCACAACTTCACACACTGGAAAAATATTTTGTTCACATTTCTCCAAAACTCCCCTGTAAACAAATATTTTTTCAGATATTGAACAGTACGCACCATAGGTTAAACCATTATATTTCACCAACTTCTGAAACTTGTCTTAATTTAGAAGCTTTGTTATGAGATCTGATAAATTTCTTCTGAGCATAGATAATTGATGGTTATATTTCTCTGCTACAGATGATCTCTGTTAAAGTGATGCTTTATGTCAATATGTTTGGATCTCACACTGGTGACATTACTGTCACAAAATATCACAGTTGGTTTTATTTTTGTAGTACACCCCAATAGCTGAGTGTGCAGAATGGTGGTCTGTCACGCCAAGGGGGCCGGGTTCGATTCCCGGCTGGGTCGGAGATTTTCTCTTCTCAGGGACTGGGTGTTGTGTTGTCCTCATTATCATTTCATCCTCATCAGTGGAAGGCAATGGGAAACCACCACTGGAATCACTTCCCTAGACACTCATGCGGTGGACCTGATCCAAAGAACTTCTTGAACAGTGGAGGATAAAGTCACATATTCAGCTTCCATGGTGCTCAAAGCATCTGTCCTCAGTCTCTTACATGACCAAGATATCAATTTATTTATTTATTTTCTGTCCATATAACAAAAAGTTTTTGGACATCCTCTAATTAGTATAAAGCAACTTCCAGTCCCTCTCTGCATCACTGTACCCTTCTAAATTTACAATTCCCTTTTTAGCATATTTCTGCTTATAACCAGTAGTTCCCTTTAAATATCTTAATATTCTCTTGATTGCCATCTGATTTTTTCTCTTGGATCACTGCAAAAACATACTTGGATCTGCTTATGACTGTGACATGCCTAGTTTTATCAAAATTTTATGTAAGGATTTATTCCAACAATGGCCACACTGCTTTAATCCGTACATATCTTCCTTCAATGGCCAAACTTTCCTTTTCCCTTGATAAGATCTTTTACCTTCATCAGGTGGGATCACATACATTTCCTCTTCCACATTTCCATTCAGATAGGCTGTTTTCACATTCATTTGATGAATTAATAGGTCTTCCCTTACTGCAAAAGCTAAAAGGTATGCTAATGCTGAATATTACACCACTGGTGAGAAATTCTCAAAATAATCTACTCCTTCTTTCTTACATCGCCCTTTAAGTACCAATCTGGCCTTGAATTTTGGTACTGCACTCTGAGGATTTTTAATATTGAATACACATCTTGTTCCTAGTGGCTTTTTTATTTTCAAGTATGTCAACCCGATCTTGTGGACCAATATCCAAAAACAATTGTAATTCTTTTTCCATTGCCTCTTTCCAACTTTGAGTATTGGTGCCTGCCAAGGCTTCATCGACTGTGGTAGGTACACTGTTGAAGATTTGGGCAACATACATTTCATACTCTGGATATCTTTTTCGTTTTATTATACATGTAGAGCACCTTAAATTGACTTCCTCTAGTAAATCTTCATCTTCAATTTCACTCTCAGGCAGTATGTCAGTTTGCTCTCCATCCATATCTTCCTCTATTTCAATTTCTATCCCTCCTTCAGCATTATCACACTTTATATTTGGTTGAATTACTTTATTATTTTGACTGTTTCCTTTTATTTTAAGTTTAGAATCCTCTAAAAATATTGCACCTCTATTGCTTAATATCTTCTGGAAAATCCAGGATGGAATGTAACCATATAGCAGTGAGTGGCAACTTTCCTTCTCATAATTGTTGCTTATCATCTTCTTGGAAAATCCAGGATGGAATGTAACCATATAGTTGTGAGTGGCAACTTTCCTTCTCATAATTGTTGCCTATTATCTTCTTATTCACAGGATTACAAAATATGTATCCTTTTTAATCCTCACAGTATCTATCAATATATATATTGCTGTGAATTTGCATCCCATTAATTTCTTAATGGTTTTGGAATCTGAACCATGGCTTCACATTCTACGGCTTTTAACTGCCTTAGGTCTGTTTCTTCCCAGTCAAAACTTCATAAGATGTCTTGTTTCTGACAGCTTTGGTAGGTGATCTGTTAATTAAATACACCACTGTTGAAACTGCATCTGCCCAAAAACACTTAGATAGCTCAGCATCGCTTAGCATACCTCTTGCTTTCTCCACACTGGTTCTGTTGAAATGTTCTGCAACTCCATTCTGAGAGGAACTGTAGCGATGGTAGTCTAGTGCTTGATACCATTTCATTCACCTGTTCCTTTAGCAGTATGTTTACATATTCTGATCCCTTGTCTGATCTAATAATTGTAATTTTTGTCCCCTACTGTCTTTCAAACATTTTGCAATAAACAGCAAATACATCACTCACTTGAGTCTTGGTACTTATAAAGTAAACATGAAGGTATCTACAAAAATCACCTATGAATGTCAGGAAATAGTAGCTACCTCCTAACAATTTATTCTGCTTAGGTCCACAGAGATCAGTATGGATCAGTTACAAGACTTCCTTAGGTCTACTTTGACTTGATTTAAATGGCAATCTGGCCTGCTTCCCTTGAAAACACACCTCACACAGTGTATTATTCTTTCTGTAAGTTTCCATCCCAGTTGCCATATCCTTCAGTACAGCCGTCCAACATGAAACCTTTTGCAGCATAAACATGACTGATGTAGCATTTTCTATGTGAACATAATTTACTGGCTCAATCAAAAGGGTTGGTTTTGATTTTGCCTTCTGATCCATAGCAAAAAAAAAAATGATTCCATAGACTGCAGTGTACCATTTATGATGCCCACAGGTCATCCACATGCAAATGCACCTCAATGGAAAATTTCCAAGTTGTGTAATTCTTGTGGCCTATGAGCTGCTCTATTTGCAGTATCTGTGTTGTACTCACATTAACAGTTACTTTTATTCACTGTACACACAATGCAATTCTATACGAACTTTTGCACACTTTGCACAAAAACATGTCATTGTGAAATTTATTATTTCACTTTAATCCACTGCTTGGCTGATAACCTGTTGGATTTTTTATTTAGTGCACCAAAACGACATAGAAAAATAGTTTAGGGAAAAAAGGTTATTAATACATGAACACATTTTACATATAGGATACACACACAACCTGTTTGCCAATCACCAACCACAGAATATCACTTCACACAGGTCAAATGCACTTGGCACAAAATGTCCTATTCACAACTACAAACACTGGAAAAATACTTTATTCACATTTCTCCAACAAGCTGGTAGTCTTCTTTTGGCTCAGAGGCTACTTTTTAGAGAAATAATCCAAAACAACATTTTAGAAAAATATGCTATATAGCAACAGATTCACAAAGTGGAAAGAGCTTATGGAATCATGAAGAATGTATTAAATAAATTCTTATCTAAGAACATTAAAATAAGCACAACAGTAAATTGGTAAAACCAGAATTTACATATGCCATTAAATGACAAATATTGAATTACAAGTTGAATAAACTAGAAACATCCACAAGAAGAATATATATATATATATATATATATATATATATATATATATCTAAAAAGAAAGATGATGAAACTTACCAAACAAAAGCGCTGGCAGGTCGATAGACACACAAACAAACACAAACATACACACAAAATTCTAGCTTTCGCAACCAATGGTTGCCTCGTCAGGAAAGAGGGAAGGAGAAGGAAAGACAAAAGGATATGGGTTTTAAGGGAGAGGGTAAGGAGTCATTCCAATCCCGGGAGCGGAAAGACTTACCTTAGGGGGGAAAAAGGGAAAAAAGGGAAAAAAGGACAGGTATACACTCGCACACACACACATATCCATCCACACATATGTGTATGTGTGGATGGATATGTGTGTGTGTGCGAGTGTATACCTGTCCTTTTTTCCCTTTTTTCCCTTTTTTCCCCCTAAGGTAAGTCTTTCCGCTCCCGGGATTGGAATGACTCCTTACCCTCTCCCTTAAAACCCATATCCTTTTGTCTTTCCTTCTCCTTCCCTCTTTCCTGACGAGGCAACCATTGGTTGCGAAAGCTAGAATTTTGTGTGTATGTTTGTGTTTGTTTGTGTGTCTATCGACCTGCCAGCGCTTTTGTTTGGTAAGTTTCATCATCTTTCTTTTTAGATATATTTTTCCCACGTGGAATGTTTCCCTCTATTATATATATATATATATATATATATATATATATATATATATATATATATATATATATATATATATATATATATAAAAAAAACAAAGATGATGTGACTTACCAAAAGAAAGTGCTGGCAGGTCGACAGACACACAAACAAACACAAACATACACACAAAATTCAAGCTTTCGCAACAAACTGTTGCCTCATCAGGAAAGAGGGAAGGAGAGGGAAAGACAAAAGGAAGTGGGTTTTAAGGGAGAGGGTAAGGAGTCATTCCAATCCCACGAGCGGAAAGACTTACCTTAGGGGGAAAAAAGGACGGGTATACACTCGCACACACACACATATCCATCCACACATATACAGACACAAGCAGACATATTTAAAGACAAAGAGTTTGGGCAGAGATGTCAGTCGAGGCGGAAGTGCAGAGGCAAAGATGATGTTGAATGACAGGTGAGGTGTGAGTGGCGGCAACTTGAAATTAGCGGAGATTGAGGCCTGGTGGGTAACGGGAAGAGAGGATATATTGAACAGCAAGTTCCCATCTCCGGAGTTCGGATAGGTTGGTGTTGGTGGGAAGTATCCAGATAACCCGGACGGTGTAACACTGTGCCAAGATGTGCTGGCCGTGCACCAAGGCATGTTTAGCCACAGGGTGATCCTCATTACCAACAAACACTGAAACACTGTCTGCCTGTGTCCATTCATGCGATAGACTTCCTCAAATCCTGCCCTGAAATGAGATCCATCCTTCATGAAATCCTCCCCACTCCACCAAGAGTGTCTTTCCGCCGTCCACCTAACCTTCGTAACCTGTTAGTTCATCCCTATGAAATCCCCAAACCACCTTCCCTACCCTCTGGCTCCTATCCTTGTAACCGCCCCCGGTGTAAAACCTGTCCCATGCACCCTCCTACCACCACCTACTCCAGTCCTGTAACCCGGGAGGTGTACACGATCAAAGGCAGAGCCACATGTGAAAGCACCCACGTGATTTACCAACTGACCTGCCTACACTGTGATGCATTCTATGTGGGAATGACCAGCAACAAACTGTCCATTTGCATGAATGGACACAGGCAGACAGTGTTTGTTGGTAATGAGGATCACCCTGTGGCTAAACATGCCTGGACTGGAGTAGGTGGTGGTGGGAGGGTGCATGGGATAGGTTTTACACCGGGAGCAGTTACAAGGGCAACACTTAGGGGCAGTTTTAGAAAGAAGTGTTACAGATGGTATTACAAGGTAGGGCGGAAAGAAAGCAGGTTGAAAATAAGAGTGAGGAGAGGAAAAAGCAATACAGTGAAAGAAAGAAGGGATACTACTAAAGGTAACTGCAGAGAAAACAATAGAATATGAGGAACTAACATTGAAATGTGGTCCTCTGAAGGCCTATAAGAGAGGAGATGTGAAGAAAGCTTGAAGCTACTTTTAGTATGCACATTCCTAAGAACTGGAGGCATTACTTACTTTCCAGCCTTGTCCGCTCATCTGGCTCGTATGATGATATTATCTTCTCCACACGCCTTTTGTCATATAGGGGATACAGGATCTCATTCAGTCTTTGATCACGTTGCTTCTCATTGAGAAATGTAATCAACTGTTCAATACTGATCTTGCAACTTTTGCCTTGAGTGCTGGAAAATAATAAGGAAGTAAAAGGCTTAACAATTATTTGCTCATGTTGAGGAACACAGAAAATAATAAGTAAACATTATTTAGAGCTATATTAAAATGTATTTAGTGCTTACCTACTTGAGCACAAACCCTCATTTTTGCAATGTACTGAAGTACTTGAGACAACCAAATAGCTCATAATCTGCTAATCCCTATTACTAATTACCATATCAACTATAACAACTGCAAAACTGATAGACAAAGAAGTGGAAAAGTGAACCTTGAATTTCAAGCCTTCAGAGCTTTATATGTAATTCCTCCATCTACAGAAAAGGGAAAATGCCAAATAGAAAATGCAGACAAGCAGAAAGCTGAAAGAATGAAAGAAAAGTTACTCTAAGCTGTTGATCAGGAAAACACATGGATCAGATGAAATAATTGGCTGTAAGTGTCTTTTAATGTGGGGAGTATTCTCTTTATTAAACATTACTCTATACAGGGTGTATCAAAAAGAATCATCTGATTTGGCACATCTATATTTCTGGAACTACTATACATACACGATGAATTTTGTTTTTTGATGAAAAGGAAAATCAAAAAGCTTTTTTTTTTTTCATACCATTTCACAGGTGTTCAATACGGCCCCCTTGAGATGCACGGCATATGTCAGTGAGGTATTCCCACACTGCAACTAGCATATCTTGAGTTACTGCAACAAGCAAATCTTGAGTTACAGCTTCCACAGTTGATGTTATGCAATGTCTCAGTTCATTCATTGTTGTTGGTAACAGAGACACAAAAACAGAGTCTTTTATAAACCCCCACATACAGTCAGGTCCGGTGACCTTGGAGGCCAGCAATGTAAGGCTGAACAATTTGGTCCAGCACAACTGATCCATTATTCAGTAATCCTTTGATTTAAAAATTCCCACTATTACAGATGCCAGTGTGGTGGTACCCCATCCTGTTGGTAAATGAAGTCATTCGAATTAGTCTCCGGCTGCGGGAAAAGAAAGTTCTCAAGCATATAAAGATATGTGCTTCCTATAACAGCATTCTCGGCAAAGAAAAACAGACCATACACCTTCCCCAGTGAAAGTGCACAAAACACATTAAATTTTGAAGAGTCCCTCAGATGTTGTACAACTTCAAGTGGTTGTTCTGTATCCCATAATCTCACATTATGGAAGTTCACCTTTCCATTTAAATGGAATGTTGCCTCACGGAAAAAGTGTGGAAGAAGATTGCCATCCTCCATCTTGCCAAGAACGAAATTAAAGAACTCCTCAAGTTGTTCTTTGTCACCTTCATGAAGAGCCTGGAGTAGCTGAATTTTGTATGGTTTCATGTGTAAACGTTGATGCAACAAACACCAGAGAAACATTAGGGGTATGTTGAGCTGTTGAGCTGCACGGCGAAAGGATTTCTACAGTGGATGCATTCCATGTCTGTGTCAGACTCTTGGGGATGGCCCAGTGATTTTCCCTTACACAATAAACTGTTTCTCAGAATTGTTCATGCCATCATCTAATGATCTGTGCTGTAGGAGGATCCACACCACACCTAGTACAAAATTCACGCTGAACAGTTATTACTGATTCGCACTGAGTAAACGAGGCAATGATTTGTTGACAATAACATTGCTGAAGTGGAATTCTTTGCCTAGAGTCTCGACAATAACCAAATGCAGCACCTGCATTGCAATGTCAACTTCACTCCAGACCAGAGTGTGCAACATCACTACCTATTCTGATTCTGGCTCTTGAGGAAGAATGGGCTGCCATTCCTACATACACATTTGAACACCTCACTGAAAGTGTCCACAGCGGAGTTCAAGTCATCATAAAGGTGAAACATGGACATATCCTGTATTAATGGTTTACTTACTGAAAAACAAATTTTTGTCCCTATGGAACTTTTATTGATTGGAAATAGATTGTAATATACCTTACTTAAAAATTCATTAAAGGAGTACCTAACTATGGGTAGTTTCTTCATTTCAGTCTATTATAAACACAGCGGCAAGCACACTTAGCTGCTGTCCTGTGCACATACTGTATGTTGCAAAATTGTCTTTATAACTTTGATCATGTACCACGGAAATAGGCAGAAAGGAACAGTTTGCAGCATAATGTTCACACACACGTAAAGCTGTTTTTTTCTTATTTGTCCATGTTAGTTATTGACTGACCACCCTACAGCAGTTGGCATATTGTTTGGAATGATTTGTACGGACCAGATCTAACACCCAGGTGCTGCAGAATCCCATCACATTTTGTTACCGGGTGGGACTTGCATGAACTGTGAGCTCACATCAGAGCAGCAATACCATACTTTAATGAGGACATGGAACTGGAATATCACTTAGATAACTTGTGTGCTACAGACAGGGCACGCATTTAAGGTGATCATCCATCCCTCCATTTTTTTGTGGTCATGATTTTTCTAGCTCTGTTCCGAATTTTTTCAAAAGTAATTTGGGACACCTGGATTTAACAATTATGAAATGATTTATCCTGAACTGTATGTTCATTTCACCTATATCGGTATGCTGTTACTGAAAGGGTATTTTCCCATATGAGTAGTGTGTGGAACAGTGACAAAACAGTCTGTTGTAGGAACTACGAAAGCAATGTTAGTGACTAGAAAGAATTATTATGAAACTTGAATGTTTTCATAAGGCTTTTGAGAATACAGACATGTTGAAGAAAATTTATATGACTGATAAATATTGTATGCCTGCTTACACTCCTTCATCTTAGATGGTACTAATAATATATAAATTAATGTACTTTTTGTAACAAATTAATGTGACAATTTGACTTTATTATATTCAATTCAGACTTTTTTTATAATATTACAATTATTTAATGTTCCCGAATTTGACTCTAGAAAATGTGGTCACCCTGATACACTGAACTCTGTTAAGTGGCTACTAGAATCTTAGGTGCATATGAACATTGTGCCGCAAACTGCGCTTTTCTACTAGCCCCATTTCCTAAATATATGTGATCAAAGTAGTAAAGACAATTTTGGAATAACCTGTATTTTCCATACTTCATTATTGAGACAATGGGAAGCTGCTGACAATGGGCAACCGTGAATAGCGCAATGCCACCCTGCCCGCTGGACAACTGAATGCCTTAAATGTCATTTGCCTTCTATTCATTGAGTTGCAAATTAGTATTACATCTGAATATGAATGTCTCTATAATGCACTTTCACAAAACCTTGCTACTCTCATGTGTAATTTACATTTGCTGATCAGTAGGAGGCATGCATCCACTGGCGTTGTTAGCACTGAAATGCCAGCAAGAAAACATTCCCCCTCTCATGTTCCTGCTCCCCATGGAACATCATGGCCATTGCCCACCTTATCATCTACAGACTTTTTGTGCCTGGGAAAATAATGTAATTTGACACACACATCCGGGGTTTTTGAAGCTTTCGTCTTGCATCGGCAATTTAAGTGATGCCAGGCCTGCCTCGATGATACATCAGGTTGATTAATTATGTGTTAATGGCATCTGGAACAGTTGAATCCACAACAGTATATGAACCAATTTTAAATGATGAAAAGAACAATTACTGGATTCAGTTCATCACTAAATGAACATGTGTACTACCTATGTTAACTTTGGCGTACCCCTGAGATATGTCTTCACTTAAGGCAACCATCTGTCAGTATAATGTAGCACTGCTTTAGTTCAGCTAATTAAAGTATTGCAGGCTGGTTTCACTCACAAGAATGAATGGATAGCTCAGTCAGCTAAAACACTAAAGAGTGGTTTCAGTTAAAAGAATAAGTAAATGGTTCAACCAACAGAAGATTATTGATTGTTTTCACTTGAAAAGAAAGAATGAATAATTCAATAAATATGCAAAGCTGCAACGGTGTCAAATCTTTTCATTCAATTGCTCCCACTGACTCCCACAGACCGGTTTCATTCGAAACAATGAAGGAGTAGTCCAACTGGCTAAATCGATTGTTTTCATTTGGTTGCTCCTGCAGACTAGTTTCACTCAAAAGAATGAATGAATTCAACTGATACGTATAACTACAACAGAATTAACTGATTGTTTTCCAACAACCGAATGAATCAATTGCTTTCATTCAATTGTTCCTATCACTAACTTTGGTCAGCCGATATGTTCCCAACATACAACAGATAATTATGGATGACTAGATTTTTTTGACTGGTTGTTATTATATGGACTACCGGTATATTGATGCAATGTGACATTACTCATACTTCTTTATTTTATTAGGTTGGTGCATAGGTTCATAGGTTTTTGTTTTGCAAGTTAGTATTTGGTTGCTATGGGTTTATTTATCAATTCTCATTTTTTATTTGCAGTTCACTGTTGCTTTTTGAGGTTATGTATTGTCATTTCAGATAGTGAGTGGAGCTGTGGACATTAAAAATGGAGTAAGTGGAGAAATTGGAACATTTCTGACATAGTCCTCTGTTTGAGATCAATACAGGGGTGACAGCAGTGGAGGCAGCCAGAAACATTTGTGTCATGTATGGGGATAACGCCATTGGGCAGAGCATGGCAAAAAAATGCTTTGATCATTTTAAGGAGGATTATTTTGAGATTAGTGACTCTCTGCATTCAGGAGGAACTTCAGTGTTTCATGAAGACTGTTTAAACATATTAATTCACAATAATCCATGTCAGTGTACTCCAGAACCGGCAGATGTGTTGAGCTGTGAACATTCCACCACTGTAGAGAGTTGCAAGCAACAGGGAAGGTTCAAAAATCAGGTGTATGGGTACCGCATGCTCTAACCCAAAATCACAAAAATTAGCCTTATGTACGCCTCTGCTAGCTCATAAGCAATTGTCTCGTGAACAAAGCCGACCATTCCTATCCTGTATTATTACTGGTGTTGAGAAATGCTGTCTTTATAGTACTGTAAGGAAAAGAAAGGAACGATTGAGCCCAAAGAAAGCAGTAACTCCCCATGTTAAGACCTGCATGCATCCACAAAAGATAAAGTTATGTATCTGGTGGAACAGTGACGACATGGTGCACTATGAACTGCTTCCCCGAGTTGTAACCATCACCCCTGACATTTACTGTCAACAACTGAGATGTCTTGCAGACACAATCCATCAACAACAACCAGGAAGACTGTGTGAAGTGATGCTACTCCAAGATAATGCCCAACTGCAGTCTGCTAGAGTGACAAAAAACACTGTACACGAGTTGGGTTGGGAAGTCATTCCATACCCCCCTTATGCATCTAATCTTCTACCCTCAGACTTTCACCTTTCTTGCTCTTTACCCAGCAACATTCAAGGAACTTCCTTTCCGGATCAAAACATCCTTCCTACATGCTTCAACGAGTTCTTCACCTCAAAACCACATGATTTCTACAGTCACTGAACCAAAAAGTTACCCCAGTACTAGCAGACTTTTGTAAAAAGTGAAGGAGAATACATTATTGATGATGAAAATCTCTCTCATTTGTATCTACTGTTTATTAAACTTTTGGAAAAAACGCTATGAACTTATGCACCAACCCAATACTTTTCACTTGTTCATACATCCCATGATATGATTTATTCACTTGTTCTCCTTCTTATGTGTCCAATTATAAATTAAAAAACAATGACAACTGATCAGAAATTAAGGATAAGACAGCTATAGAATGAAGCTCTGTTTCGAGTATTAGTACAAAATGAATAAGAAGATTATTCAGATTGCAATAACAGCAAGTTTAGTACAGAGTACTCAACATGGATATTAGTGTGTTTCTTAAGATTACTTTTAACGGTTTCCTTTGCTTTACTAATCTCATTTCATCATTCTTTTCTATTTTCACCAATTTAAGTAGAGAACAGCCCTTCATTATTTAGTCTGTGTTTCTGGAAAGGAGAGTAAATTTTAAGTTGTTTGATTAAGAAACTTTTCAAAAGCAGTTTGTTTATGTACAGCATCCTCTAGACCAAATTTTCGTAAAAATGATTTCTTGTTTACTGATAATTTAACTAATTTATTATTAGTAAAATATTATTTTTATCATAAGTAAATAGTGCTTGTTTTGCCATAGAATTGTTCCACTTGGCTGACTGTATGGCGTAGGAACTGGGGAAGTAAACGAGGCACTTCAGTGATTAGACAGAATTTGCAGAAGAGATAGAACGAGAATGAAATAGGAGAGGAGAATTGCTGCCCTTCAAGCTGAATTAGACAAGGCCAGGTAAGATCGGGAGAGGTTAAGAAGGAAGAAGGGTTAAAGAGACATGGGAAGCGGCAAATGGTAACACAAGTGACAAGCTTAGAACTACGACAGCTTTGTGGTGAATGTGAAAAGTATGTCTGACCAGCTGCTTTAGTCAGAAACTGATGAGCCTCGCATAGATATAGGTGTAGACAGGGCACAAAAAACTCTCAGTTATAAATTGAGAAATATGATCATAAGGAAGTCAGTAAAGAGAAAGAAAGTTTTGTTGTTAGGTTGTGCTCATGCTGGAGAGCTAGGCCAGCTTTTGGAGGATGGACTAGGAACAGAATACCACATCACCATTTTTTTTAAATGTAATGCTGGTCTGGATCCGCCTCCATAGCTGAGTGGTCAGCATGGCTGACTGCCATGCGAAGGATCCAGGTTTGATTCCTGGCACTGCCACGGATTTTTCCTGGAGAGGACTGGAATGCTGTGCACTCAGTCTCATGATGTGAACTGAGGAGCTACTTGACTGAGTAGTAGCTGTTATAACTTCAAGTTGAACAAATATATTTCAAGGAAGACACAATACATGAAAGTCACAGATCAAGTAAACAGAGTAGGTGTGTGTAAACTTTAACAGTCAAATCATAACTCAGCAGAAGTCTAGCGGCCGCTGGCTGGCTGGCCGCATCCCGAGCATCAGGTAGAGCTGAAGGTGGTGTAGCGGCATCCGGAACAGGCATTGCCCGCACACGAGGCCGAAACTGTTCCGAATGATGCACTGCAACACCCGTGTCCATCTGAATTTCATACAGGCATCGGCCATGGTGTCGTAAGATACAGCCAGGACTCCATTTTGGCTGCCTGCCATATCCCCATACCCATAAAAGGTCGTCAGCGATGAACCGGCCAAGCGAAGGCACCCGCGGCCGTGAGGTGGAAGGCCACAGAAGATGAAGTAGCGTGCGGGGCTGTCGGCCATGTAAGAGCTCAGCCGGGCTGTGGTCGCCCGTGGGAGTGAAACGGTAAGAAGCCAGAAATTGTAGAAGCACATCATCAGCAGAAGAAGTCAGGAGTTTCCTCATCTGAGCATTAAATGTGCGGACCAGCCGTTCAGCCTCACTGTTTGACTGTGGATGGAACGGAAGGGCCATGACATGCATGACGCCATGACGGGCACAAAAATCCGCAAAATTTGGAAGAGGCAAATTGCGGACCATTATCAGAAAAAAGAGTAGAGGGAAGGCCTTCCAAAGACAAAATGCGAGTTAGAGCATGGGTTGTTGCCGCGATGGTAGGCGACGTGCAACGGACAATGAAATGGAAGTTAGAGTAGGCGTCAATAATGAGAAGCCAATAAGTACCTAAAAAAGGTCCCGCGAAGTCAGCATGAATACGCTCTTGGGGCTTCTCAGGCGAAGGCAACTGGAATCACTCAACAGAGGAAAGTCCACTGGACCTGACGGGATACCAATTCGATTCAACACAGAGTACATGAAAGAACTTGCCCCCCTTCTAATAGCCGTGTGCCACAAGTCTCTAGAGGAACGGAAGGTTCCAAATGAGTGGAAAAGAAAACAAGTAGTCCCAGTCTTCAAGAAGGGTCGTCGAGCAGATGCGGAAAACTATAGACCTATACCTCTGACGTCGATCTGTTGTAGAATTTTAGAACATGTTTTTTGCTTGAGTATCATGGCCTTTTTGGAAACCCAGAATCTACTATGTAGGAATCAACATGGATTCCGGAAACAGCGATCGTGTGAGACCCAACTCGCTTTATTTGTTCATGAGACCCAGAAAATATTAGATACAGGCTCCCAGGTAGATGCTATTTTTCTTGACTTCTGGAAGGCGTTCGATACAGTTCTGCACTGTCACCTGATAAACAAAGTAAGAGCCTACAGAATATCAGACCAGCTGTGTGGCTGGATTGAAGTGTTTTTAGCAAACAGAACACAGCATGTTGTTATCAATGGAGAGACGACTACAGACGTTAAAGTAACCTCTGGCGTGCCACAGGGGAGTGTTATGGGACCATTGCTTTTCACAATATATATAAATGACCTAGTAGATAGTGTCGGAAGTCCCATGCGGCTTTTCGCGGATGATGCTGCAGTATACAGAGAAGTTGCAGCATTAGAAAATTGTAGCGAAATGCAGGAAGATCTGCAGCGGATAGGCACTTGGTGCATGGAGTGGCAACTGACCCTTAACATAGACAAATGTAATGTATTGCGAATACATAGAAAGAAGGATCCTGTATTGTATGATTATATGATAGAGGAACAAACACTGGTAGCAGTTACTTCTGTAAAATATCTGGGAGTATGTGTGCGGAACGATTTGAAGTGGAATGATCATATAAAGTTAATTGATGGTAAGGCGGGTACCAGGTTGAGATTCATTGGGAGAGTCCTTAGAAAATGTAGTCCATCAACAAAGGAGGTGGCTTACAAAACACTCGTTCAACCTATACTTGAGTATTGCTCATCAGTGTGGGATCCGTACCAGATCGGGTTGATGGAGGAGATAGAGAAGATCCAAAGAAGAGTGGCACGTTTCGTCAGGGTTATTTGGTACCCGTGATAGCATTACGGAGATGTTTAACAAACTCAATTGGCAGACTCTGCAAGAGAGGCACTCTGCATCGCGGTGTAGCTTGCTCACCAGGTTACGAGAGGGTGCGTTTCTGGATGAGGTATCGGATATATTGCTTCCCCCTACTTATACCTCCCAAGGAGATCACGAATGTAAAATTAGAGGGATTAGAGCGTGCACGGAGGCTTTCAGACAGTCATTCTTCCCGCGAACCATACGCGACTGGAACAGGAAAGGGAAGTAATGACAGTGGCACGTAAAGTGCCCTCCGCCACACACCATTGGGTGGCTTGCGGAGTATAAATGTAGATGTTAGATGTAGATGTAGAAGGCCACGATGACAAAGATGACTTCGGGGAGGCAGCCTGTGATGCACAAGGGCCACAGGCAGTGACTATGTGTGCGATTTCAGAGTCGATGCCGGGCCAGTACACATGACTGCGCGCCAGAGATTTTGTGCGAGAGACACCCCAGTGCACTTGGTGAAAGAAACAGGTACCACAACACGTGGCAAAGCATTGTCGGGGGAAAGGAGGATGACACCATCCCTAGCCGTGAGGCGGTAGCACAAAGCGTAGTAGTTCCGCAACGGATCAGAAGTCTTAGCGGACGGACAATCTGGCCAATCCTTCTGAATACAGCATAAAAACTGGGAGAGGGTAGGGCCAGAACCCATAGCAGCCGCCAACCGGTCTCTGGTGATGGGGAACCTGTCCACAACCCGCTGCTCGGCAACATCCAGGTGGAAACACAAAAGTTCGTCCCTATCGAATAGATCAGGACCCATGGGAAGGCATCAGCATTCGCATGTTGAGCCGCCGGCTGGAAATGAATCTCATAATTGAAGCGAGACAAGTAAAAAGCCTAACGCAGGAGGCGGTGTGCAGCCTTGTCGGGAAGTGACGTTGATGGACAAAACAAGGACACAAGTGGTTTGATCCATAGAGAAAAACACCAAACTTATGAAGATCATAAATAATGGCCAAAGCTTCTTTTTCAATTTGAGAATACTTTCGTTGGGCATCCGTGAGCGTTTTGGAGGGTTGCTCAGAACCGTCAGAAAAACGGTGTGCAAGGACTGCACCGACCCCATATTGAGAGGCGTCCGTGGCAAGAACAAGATGTTGGCCAGGTTGATAAGTAGCCAGGCACGGAGCCTGTTTCAGCATAGTCTTCAATTTCTCGAAAGCCACATCGCATGACGCAGACCAGTGAAAAGGCACGTTTTTATGCAACAGGCGATGCAGCGGCTGAGCCACCGAAGCAGCAGACGGTAAAAACTAGTGACAGTATGCTATTTTCCCCAAGAAGGCCTGCAGTTCCTTAACAGATGTAGGGCGAGGAAGGGCATCGATCGCAGCGACAGTTTGCTGAAGCAGACGAATACAATCCTGGGAGAGTTGAAACCCCAAGTACATGATAGATGCCTGAAAAAATTGTGATTTCTGAAGATTACACTTAAGACCAGCAGTCTGTTAGACATGAAAAAGCGTGCGGAGATTTTGAAGATGTTCATCAGTGGTGCAGGCAGTGACAGCAATGTCGTCCTGGTAATTTATACACTTAGGGACAGTGAGCAATAATACTTCCAAGAATCGCTGAAAGAGAGCAGGGGCGCTGGCAACCGCAAATGGCAATCGTTGGTATGGATAGAGGCCGAAAGGCGTGTTAAGGACCAGAAACTGCCGGGAAGCAGCATCGAGAGGACGTTGATGATAAGCTTCTGACAGGTCAAGTTTAGAAATATACTGGCCTCCAGCAAGTTTAGTGAACAATTCTTCAGGTCGAGGCATAGGGTAAGTGTCAATAAGGCATTGAGCATTTACAGTGGCTTTGAAATCGCCACAGAGGCAAATATCACCATTTGGCTTAGCAACGACAATGACAGGAGAGGACCACTCACTGGAAGTGACAGGAAGCAAGACTCCTGAAGCAGTGAGACGATCCAGCTTCCATTTGACCTGATCACGAAAGGCCACATGAATAGACCGAGCCCGAAAAAACTTAGGCTGAGCCATGGGTTTGAGCGTGATATGGGCTTCAAAGTCGTTTGCACAGCGTAACCCAGGAGAAAAATGGGACAAAAATGTCATCGACAAGGAATCCAATTGAGCACATGGAATAGCATCAGAGATGATATTGACAAGAGTCATCTATGGAGAACCCAAAACCGCGAAAGGCATTGAAACCAAAAAGATTCTCCGTGTTACTATGGTCGACCACAAATATGGGAACAGTGCGAACGACAGATTTGTAAGATTCCTCAGCATCAAATTGTCCCAAGAGAGAAATCTGCTGTTTATTGTAAGTCCGTAATTGCCTAGTGACAGGTGACAGCATTGGAGAACCCAACTGAAGATACTTCTGAGAATTGATGATAGTAGCAGCGGAATCAGTATCCACCTGCATGCAAACATCTCGACCAAGTATTTGGACAGTGAGGAATAACTTCCCCGATAGGGAAGAAGTACAATTGACAGACAACACAGAATCAGAATCAACGTCATGTTTATGAACATCATGTATGCGGTCGGATTTGAAAATGGATGACACACAACCCCTTTTTTTTTTGCATTTGTGACACATGGCCCAATGTTGTGGACAATCTCCTCGTGAATGTTTTTTAAAACACCGTGCACATAAAGGAAGTTGCCGTGGGTTTTGCTGCAGTTTCTTAGAGGTTTGTTTACGGTTAGGCCGAGGCTGCGCTTGGGAGCGTACTGCGGCCACGTCGGCCGGTGGGGACACGCCACACGCTTCGTCAACATCGAAAGGTTGTTATTTCCCCGACGTCGCCCCATGCCTCTATTTGCGCTCCAGTGGCATGAGAAATGTCAAAAGACTGAGCAATGGATAGGACTTCATCTAGAGACGGATTTGTCAACTGAAGGGCACGTTGCCTAACTTCTTTGTCAGGCGCCGATCTGATAATAGCATCCCGTACCATGGAATCAGCGTAGGATTCTTTGTGAACTTCAGTAACAAATTGACACTTTCTACTGAGGCTGTGATGCTCAGCAGCCCAAGTGCGATAGGACTGAATCAGTTGTTTTTGACAACGATCAAAGGCAACACGAGAGGCTACCACATGCGTTTGCTTTTGAAAATAGACGGACAGAAGTGAGCACATTTCAGCAAAGGACAAAGATGTAGGATCTTTCAAAGGAGCCAATTGTGACAACAACCGATACATTTGAGGTGGAATCCATGAAAACAACAGAGACTTACATGTTTGTTCGTCCGCAACATGAAATGCCAATAAGTGCTGTCGAAGATGTTTTTCGTAATCAGACCAGTCTTCCGCCATCTCGTTGTAAGGAGGAAAAGTAGGTAGAGATGACGATGAGAGACACCCCGCATTTGATGCTGCGACGAAATCATGAATGGCATTTGTGAGAAGCATTTGCTGTTCTATGAGACCTTGCAATAGTTGCTCTAAAGTAGCCACGAAAACATGTGGGTCAATGATGGAAAAGAAAAATCCCATCCTCGTTGCCAATTGTTATAACTTCAAGTTGAACAAATATATTTAGAGGAAGATGCAATACATGAAAGTCGCAAATCAAGTAAACAGAGTAAGACGTGTGTACACTTTAACAGTCAAATCATAACTGAGTCCAAGTCTAACGGCCGCTGGCTGGCTGGCCGCTTAGGTGGCACTGCTGCTGCATGGCTGGCAGACACCGCCGCACATAGAGGATGCGCGTAACTGCGCAGCGGCACTTTGAAAGATCGGCGAGTCGTAACAGTAGCAACTCCAGATCACAAGTACTAACAGTGTCCAGGAGAGTGATGTGCTAAACCCTCAACCCTCCATCCACATTCAGACATTCAGTGACGTCGTCAGCAGAAGCTGATAAGGCCAGGGCCTGTGGATGGAGTAGTACTGGCCTGAGGTAGGTGACAGAGGATTTATTATCACTATGTAAAGACTTCATCAAGCAAGACACAGTTGTTATGCTGGGTGGGCTGGATAACAGTACTGACAGAGAGACTGGGTACAATATAGTATGTGACTTGTAAAAATTTCATCAGCATTGAGACAAGCTAAAGTTGACTTTGTATCTTTTCTGGGATGACATGACCAATCTCATTTGAACTGTTTTGTTGGGAGAGTTAATTTGGTGTTGGAAAGCTGCTAATGTTGGCTACAGGATCACATATTGGCGTAATTCTGGTTGATTCCTGGGATTATACTAGGCATGACTTTCTACTCAACAGGAAATGGAAGGATAAACTGGCTGGGCTAACAGCAGAAAACTTAAAGACGGGTGGAACTGTCATGAGTAGCACAGTACCAGAGGTTACAGAGCAGAACTTTTTTAGGATATGGAGGACAGAAGTAAATAAGATTTTGAGAGAGACCTGGATTGAAACAAAACTTCAGTTTGAGAAAGAAACCAAACAGCATAATTCTGGCATGCTGCATCAGCATTTTCAGCAATCAGCAAAAATTTTATTTCCACAAATTTTGTCTCAGCCACTGTGAAAGCCTAGCTATCCTTATCGCATCAAAGTATTTGAGATTAATAACTAAAATTAATAAACTACTTGCATTATAGATGTGTTAACATTTTGCGGTCTAGCTGCGAGCTATGTTCGCAGTCCCTGCACTAAGCGTTGCTGACAAGCAACATGCTATGCCCACAGTGACGTAAAAAAATACACAGAAAAAAACTACGGGTTATACTCGCAATTTGTGTGTTTTGTTATGTGGCCTGATGGTTTATTTATGCCAAAAATCCACTAGATAGCAGCACCAACAAGAGAAATGTTTGTGTCTCTAAATTCTGACACATCCACGTATAATCAGTGCCGGCAAGATGTCATATACTGATATCGCTTACACATGAAGAATTTTTGGATCTTCTATTCAATGATTCAGAGCCTGAAGGAGCATTTTGTGACAATTCTGAAGATGACAGAGATATTGCCAATAATTATAACATATTTACTAGAATTCCGACTTTGTGGTATGTTGAAACATGTAAGAAATAGTAGGCTGCTTGTACATGTTTGCTATGTATATTTCATGTAATATATTTTGACTTCTAATGATAATACAGTTTATCCAGTTGTACATATGAGTTATTTATATACAAAGGAATAGCTTCACAATGATACTGAAATGACGTCTCAACAGGAAACGTGTACAATAGATCGCAAATTTTGGAATGGTAATTACTTTCAATCTCTCTCTATGGCGGACTATTATCCAATGTGTGATGTTGTGCTGTGCATCCCAGAATGCTTTAACTATTTCACACGAAAGCCAATTATGTGTAGAAATAATTTATTAAAAAAATAGTAATTAGCTGTGTATTGTGATTTTTTTAATAAATACCTTTCAGTTGTTTTTATAAAACATAAGCAAGTGCAATATTCTTTCTACCTACAATAAATCCTACCATAAAACTCTTATTTTCCTCGTTTCAGCTACAAACTTTTGATATCAGAGCAAATTTAAGTGAAGTTGGTAACTATAATGTGGTATTTCATTTTAAAGTTTAAAGTACAGTAGTAAAACAGAAAAAACTGCAATGATTTATCTGTAACCATTCCTGAACTATGATTTTTTTTAAAAATGACAAAAAAAAAAACAGTCTGATGTGCTAGAAAGTCATACTAAGTCCCAGACCTTAAAGTGTTAAGTTTCACTTTCTCGAGAATTCTCAACATTTTTTAAAAAAGGTAGTATATAGTTGGCTTTTTAATCATCTGGTAGCATAATATATTGTCACAGTCACAGTTCATATTGCTCAAAGGTTCTGATATTGAGAAACCTGTCTGCACACACAATGAGAATTTACTTAATTTGTTACACAACAAATTACAGACCACTTGTATATTTAGTGATCTATCAAAGGCATTTGACTGTGTAAATCACAATATACTTTCAAGTAAATTAGAATATTATTGTGTAGCAGGAAATGCAACAAAATGGTTCAACTCCTATAACCCTGACAGAAAACAAAGAGTGTTAAAAAAGGAAAGAGACACGTATTAAGCTATCAGCCAACATCCACCTGGAAATGAATTACATTTGATGTTGCAAAATATTCCATATTAGGGCCTTCACTTTTTCCTGTTCATATCAGTGTCCTTTCATCAGTGGCACAGTCTAGTTTGTTCTGTTTGCAGATGATACAAATATTGCAATAAACAACAAATCACGTAAAGTCTCACAAAGATCGGCCAATGAAATTTTCACGGATATCATTCCTAGACATAATGGTTCCTAAACAATTCTTTGTCACTAAACTTTGAAAAAACAAACTTTATACAGTTCATAATTTTTAAGAGGTTTCGCACCAATATATGGCTACAATACCAAACAACCAGACAGAAGAAGTTGACGCATTAAATTGTTGGAATTACTGCTTGATAATACGTTCAACCAGAAGCATATAACGGAACCCCTGAGACACCTAAACCAATTTCTTTTTACACTGTGAATGTTGTCAGACATAGTTGATATTAAAAATAAAAAAAGCTACCATATTTTGCTTACTTTCATTCCATAATACCCTGCAGGATTACCTTTTGGGGTAACTCATGCACCCAAGCAAAAGTTTTTCGGATCTAAAAATGTGTAATGACAATTACCTGTGATGTGAACCCAAGAACATTCTGATTTTCAATAACTTCCGTTCACCATCATTGTGCCGGCACTTGTCATTACATCGGAACAATAACAATTTGTTACACATGGCTGATGAGGCATATCAGTCAGCATACCCAAAACCCAGGAAACACTTAGGACTATGAAGTATGGTTCCTCTAATGTGACATATGGTGTGGAGTCTAGTTGAAACAAGTGGTGCAGTCTACTTATAAACAAGACATCAGGAGTTTCACTAGTGTGGTATTATTTGGGAAGGTTTATTTGGCGATACGGTGCTCCAAGCGGCAGCGGTGTTGTTTCCAGGTTCTGATTTCTGTGTAGCTCCATACTCTTCAGCCATACTATATATATAACATTACAAGGTCTGATGCCAGTGATCAATCATGGCAGGGGAAAACTTGTTGGTAAATATACAATGTAGTAAGTTAAGTAAAGGAAGTATTTTAAGGAATTTATTGATATACATGTTGATATATATGAGTGAAATATAAGAAACATATGATATACATGACCAGAAATAAGGGAATAGAAATTGCTCTTTTGTGCGTGTAGTACCATTTGATTTGAGACATTAGCTTATATCAACACTCTGTAGGAATAATATAAGATAATGCTTCTATAGCGGCACCTACCAATGTTGTCAACCTGCTTAAAACTCATTAACAAATTGTTTTCAAAGGGAAAAAGAGAACCAGTTTTTCAATAATGCTGAGGGAAAAAGAGGGTGGGGGCAAAGGGGGGGGCTGAGAGGGAAGGGGTGAGTGAGTGAGTAAGTGAGAGTGAGAGAGAGAGTGAGAGTGAGTGAGAGAGAGAGAGAGAGAGAGAGCACTAGGAATGACTTTTCTTGAAAAAAGTTCCATTTGTTTGGACACTGAGGAAGTTTAATGTTTTTATGTTAATTAAGCTTACCATTAAGAACATCATATTTTTATGAAGAATCTTTGTAAATAATATAAATAAAAACAGTGACAATGAGGACAAGGCAGAAAGGCATATTGTAGAGGAGGAGAATATAAAAAAAATGTTTTAAAAGTCTGCATGACATGACAGCGAGGAGATGGAGACAGATTTGATAGAGTTGCTGTATGTGTATGAGAGAAGGGCAAAAATACGGCAACGTATGCAGATTTGTGGTGGGTCTCACAACTGTATTGTTTCAAGGGTTGATTAATGAAAATCTAAAATAATTTGTTGCTTGCAGATTTTTTAAATAGCATTTGCCAGATAACTTTAAGATTGCTGTAACATGTACTAGCGACAATAACTGTGTGACATCAGTATGAATACTGTTATCTGTAAGCACTAATTCAATGTACCATACTCACATTGATTGGAAAAGTTCTTCAATGTCAGTTCTTGGACAGATCTTGTGGTACAGTGCATAAAACTTGTCGTATGTGAAATCTGCCGCATCAATTGAAGCATGCTGTAAATTTAAAAAAATTACAAATATTGTTACATTCCAGCCTGGATTTTCCATTGTTGGAAAATTACAAATACAGTGTTTATTCTACTGAGCTCATTTGTAAGCAAAGACATAACCTTCAAGAATAGAAAAATATGCATTAAAACATGTCATTATCAAACAAGGTAACCTACTTTTCTGTGGGGCAGACCCAGCTCTGATAGACCTTTGTAGACCAGCTTCTCTGTTTGTCCAGATGCAAAAGTTTTGGCTACAACTCTAACAGGAACTTTGCCCTTGGGATTCACGAGCAACCGCAGACGCATCCAACTGAAGCATGAGACATATACTTTTTGGCAGAGGAAATGAAATGATAACAAAAAAAAGTCTTTAGGATGAATTCATGCAGCATAGGTTGTCTCCATAGTAGACTGAAATAAGTTGTAAAGATGCCACACCATATGACCTCTAGTAACATTTACAGGTGAAATAAAAATCCTTTACACTCTTTGTTTCTAATACAGCTTCATTATGTTCCATAAAAACACGGGAGAACTGCCGGATATCAGTAACGTTCTGCCACGATATTTCGGTGCAGAGTCTTCTGGCCATCTTCAGGTGAATGCCGCTGTAGTAAAAAAGTGGAAACTGTAGTGGAAATAAGATTGTCTGACAACGACTCTCATCAATCGAGATAGCGGTTATCAGCTAAACTCTGCTTGGAATCCTGTTATAGAGAAACTTCGTAGTCGACGTAGTTATCTGCATAAAGATGGAAATCGACCTGATACCGATACGCCAGGCTTTCACAGTGGAGGGCGCGAGGCGCAGCGCACGGAGCCGTTATGAACGCGCACGCTGAGCAGCGCATGCACAATGTCACCTCAGAAGGCTTTAAATAGCGGAGCTCAGTGCGTACTCGCCAGTACTACTACAGTGGCATTCACCTGAAGATGGCCAGAAGACTCTGCGCCGAAATATCGTGGCAGAACGTTACTGATATCTGGCAATTCTCCCATGTTTTTATGGAACAATCAGTTTGCCGGGAAAGCTTTAAACAGCTTCATTATAATTGTAGGCTTCACCGAATCATTCCATTATGACTGAATGGTTAAAAGTGAGTGAGTGAGTGATTCTGGCCTTTTGGATTTCCTCACTATGCTTGGTTAAGAGTGTGATTTTGGGTGCACAGCTGAGTTGCTATATCTATTTTATGCAGCGTGTTTCAACAATCAACCAAGTCATCTTCATCAGGCGCTGTGAGCTGCATTACTATGAGTACTGACATCCAGACAGTGAATACGCATAACGACAATATTTGCAGCACCTGAGGAAGACAATAGGTATACACATTATTTAACTCTACAGAATCACAAACCAGTCAAAGCAGAAGACAAAGGGGTTGCTGTAGTCTCCCTGATTCTCATCAACATCATCAACCTGTTGCAAAAAGCACACAAAAGAGACACTTTTTGTTGCAAGCACAGTTTCATGGGATGCTGTACACTATGCATCTGTGAATTACATCATTATTGGACATGAATCTGAAACTACCATTTCATTATTTCAGTTGAAAACCTTCCATGTGTTTTTGAAATCTCTATGGATTAGTAAACATGTTTTCAAACTCAGAAGTCAGTCACCAGCTCACCTGGCTAGAAGGTTTTTCAGCTGAAGATGATACAGCTACATCAAAAACACACATGAGGTGAATAAGGAACCTCTGAGAAAGAATCAAAATGCATCTCCTTTTATTTAATAAATCCACACCTACAACTAGTCATATTTACTTGAGCAATGGCAGAATCACCATATTTTATAACAGAAGAATCAGTTGTTGCAGAGAGTACAGTTTATTACAGTAATAACACAAATAAATAAGCACAAAAACACCACAAATTTTAATCTTGTGAAATAAATTAAATAACAAAGAATATTAGTGTTCATATTATGTCTTAATCATTCTGTAAAATTTTAATGGCTAGCATGCAAAAATCTGTACTTTACATTGGAAAAACTTACTGTTTCTTTAAGCACATCATTGGGCATATGTTGTCTGCTTTCACATTGTGTGTGATTTTCCTCAGCCCATCTAACCAGACCTAAAAAAGTGGCAAATGAAATATTTAAGTCAGAAACATGCTGTCATACATATTGTAGTCATTTGTTCACTAAAAATCCTCCGCAGAGGTATCTAATCTCGTCTAGGCAGACCCTATGGAAGTGATACTTATTGTGTTAATGTATTCCTACATTCCTCACTCAATACTGATTCTTGAAATATCACAAGTGGGCTTTTGCAGCTTAGTTGACGTCTATCGTCAAGCATCTGCCACCTGAAGTATTCAGCTTCTCCATGTTACATTCCCACCAGTCAAACAAACCTTTATTGTATACTTTAAATACCCCCTGTTAGTTCTATTTGATACAGCTTTCACACACTTGAACAATGTAGTAAACTGTGTTGTGTAAATATTGTACAACCCAAATCTTTTGTATATTGATTGCCTTATGGGAGTGACATAACTGACTAATTGATATGTGTCAAATGCAGTGTTTCTTTAACTCTGAGATGCTCTTTGATCTTTCTGTGCTCATTGGCTTGCAAATGTGTTTGGTTTGTAATCTGTGGCTGATTAATACAAGAGAATATTGTCATACCAATAATGTGTGTATGTGTTTTATATGTAGACAGTAGCATTCCTATATAATTTGTGCCCCCGAAGAAGAAATTGTGTTCTTGCGAATAGGTTATTTGCCATGATTCACATGGATAAATTTCTTTATGGGCAACACGAATAATTGACTGCATGCCATTGAAAGTGCCATCCAGGACATTAAGCATGAAACTGAAGTTCTGCAATGGCCTTCTCCTGTATTTCAACCACTGGATTCCACACCACACGCTGAACGAACTTGGAGCAATGTGCTAATACCCATGCCGGTTTTGTCATCACCAGTTACACTGATGCAAGCACTGATCAATGCCTCTCACAGCCACACTGCACTGTCAAGTTACATTAAACCCACATGAACATGCTATTGGTGCTGGTTGCTCAAACCGCGTCAGTACCACCCACAAGAGCAAAAGACTTTCTGTCAGCTTTCATGATCCTCCCATATCATGTTTACAATTACAGGCTCTGCCATGTATGCCCAACCAATCAGATGTATGTTTTGTAATCACAGAAAATATTTTTGCCCACCAACAAGTCTGTGATGACCCCGAACAACTAACTTTAGCAATCAGAAACCTCGAACAATGAGTGACCTCTTTGATGTCAGATATTATCTTATGCCTCTCTCCAACATGCCTACAACACTCTCAAAATGGCACTGGTCTCACATTGCACAAAACCAACAGTTCAAATGCTCATGCAGATTCTTAGCATAAGAAGTATGATGATAAGACACCATCTGAATTCCGGAGACATTTGGTCAGAATGATTGATGTATCATTTCGGATGCACTGCTGCTACACATCTGGCAACTGCTATCACAAGTTCAGCTAACCTTAATTGTTCTTGAATGAAAGCTATTATGCAAGCTGCTCCAAGTTGCTTAGAGTGCACACCATACTCGTCTCATGTGCCAAAGTGGCCATCGCAACAAATGTTGTTTCTACTGAAGACAGCCAAACCATGCAGGACCAGTCCGATGAATCAATGCTTTACTGTGATGCCACCTCTGCTCGACAACTGTTAGTATACCTGAGGACCTCCGAACCCTCCAGGCCACTGTCAATAAATTGGCTAAGCAGTTAGAGACATTGTAACTACAAACCATAGCTGCAAACAGCGCGCATACATACCACATGCTTATTCTTGAATCTTGTAGTTATGAGCTAATTCGGGCACGCATTTTCTGGTTTCACAGACATTTTGATCATAAAGTTATGAAGTGCATGAAACCATGTTCATACCCAAAAGCCAAACGTGACCTGGTTTAGGTGCAACAGATAGTGACAATCATGTATAGTGCCTACCCCAGAGGACCTGTGATGTTTTTTGATACACAAGCCACATAGAATTACACATCCTACTGCCAGCTGTAGAATGATATGAACACTGTTGCCTCCAGCATAACTACACTCTACAACGTCACTGAGACAGTCAGTCACTGACTATTCTTCAGGCTTGGTGTTTTTAATCTACATGGGCACAGACGTCAGCACACTGCTGGCCACATATTATCCTGATGTCAAGCAACTCAGTACGATGCCTTTAATGGTAGCCAACAATTCTGTTATATGTACATATGGTCACAAGACTTTGGTGTTTCACATCAGACTTACATGGGTCCTTGCATGTTAACTGTCAATGCACAACCAATTTTGGTCACACACTTTCTCAGCAGGCTAAAAGAGGAATGTGATGAAATTGAAGAACTGGACAGGAAGGGAAGATACGACTTACTATACAACAGAGTAAAGACTATGACATGGGAACAAAATAGAGCAGGAAGTGCTACTATGGAAATTTTGAGTAAAGATGAAGAGGTAGTGTATAAAGATCATGACGATGTCCTCCAGAGATGGCAAGAATATATAAAAGAGCTATATGCCACAAATAGCAAACCAGAAACTCTGGAACTTGAATCACACAACAGTGTAAGTGATGACGAGAAAGGACCGACCATCATAATGGAAGAAGTAAAGTCTGCCATAGCTGCAATGAAAAATGGCAAAGTGGTAGATACAGATACAATACCGGGAGAAATACTAAAATGCTTGAACCACGATGGAATAAGAGAAATATTGAGGTAATGTAATAAAATATATGACAGTGATGAATGGCCTGAGGACTTTCTGACAACAGTAATGATTCCATTACCGAAAAAACAAGGAACCAAGAAATGCAGCGAGCACAGGACAATCAGCCTCATTTCACATGCAGCCAAAGTGATGTTAAGAATAATTAATAAAAGACTTGAAAAAGTAATAGAGGAGAATCTTGGCAAGGAGCAGTTTGGCTTTAGACAGAATACGGGCACCAGAGATGCAATAGGGCTCCTACGAATCTTGGGAGAAAGGTTTAATGAAAAAGGAAGAGACCTATATATGCGCTTCATCGATCTAGAAAAGGCATTTGACAATGTGTGGGACAAGGTGGCGACTATAATGAGAGAAAAGAGAGTGGACTGGAAAACCAGAAGACTTATAAACTCATTATATCTTAATCAAAAAGTTTCAGTTAAAGTGAGAGGAGAAAGTACAAACTGGATCAGACTAGGAAAAGGAGTAAGACAAGGATGCTGTTTATCACCTACTCTTTTCAACCTCTACTTTGGAAATATGATTGACCAATGTTCATTAGATGACAAAGGAGTAGAAATTGGAGGAAGAAGAGTAGGGTGTTTGAGATTTGCTGATGACATGGTCCTTCTAGCCACAGGGGAAAAAGAATTACAGGATTTGGTGGACACCATTGCAACTAACAGAAAAAAATATGGAATGAAAATTAACACAAATAAAACAAAAGTATTGGCACTAGGAGGAAATAAGGAAATAAAAATTATGCTGAATGGAGAAACACTAGAACAGGTGCAAAATTTTAATCATCTTGGAAGCAGAATAGACACCGACTGGAAGTGCACCACAGAAATTAAAACAAGGATAGCAATGGCAAAAGAGGCATTTTATAAGAAAAGGAGAATCTTCTGCAGCGGTCTGGACAGAGAACGCAGAAAGAGACTCATAAAATGTCTTGTATGGAGTGTTCTTCTATATGGCGCTGAAACATGGACTATGAGGAAAAAAGACAGAGAAAGGCTGGAGGCTTTTGAGATCTGGACATGGCGGAAGATGGAAAGAATAAGTTGGATGAACAGAGTAAAAAATGAAGAGGTACTGAGAAGAGTGGGAGAGAAAAGACAGTTACTAGATGTAATAAAGAGAAGAAAAAGAAATTAGATTGGGCATATATTAAGAAAGAATGACGGACTGATAGAAACAGTTTTAGAAGGTTATGTAGAAGGGAAAAGGAAGCGAGGAAGGAAGAGATTCCAGATACTGGATGACATGATGGATGGTACAACATACAGCAGCCTTAAGAAGGAAGCAATGGATTGCAGGAAATGGAGAGGCAAAGGACCTGCTAATATAGCAGATAACTGATGATGATGACTTTCTCAGGAGGCTGCTTCAACTGTATATTTACAGAATGCTTGCCTGATGCATTCCATCAATGGTTGCACTATTCTTGGTGTAAAGGCTCATTTGATAACACAAAACTCTCACAGGGTGGATAACTTAAAACACTTCTGTACTGGACAATGAAATGGGCCTGTGAGAGTTCTACCATCACAAGTTTGTTTCAGAGCTAGTAACACTGAAGGTGATTACATGACTGTCAAGCACAAAATTACTAGGCTATGTACAGAAAATAGTGTGTTTAAAGGTATTCTGAAGGTCATAGTATGTGAACCATAAGTGGCCTGCAAAACATTGGAAATGCTTAAGATACACAGCAAATGGTGAAGCCATGAGGTGTCACCAAACAAACAAACAACACACACACACACACACACACACACACACACACACACACAATGTAACATGGTATTTGTACCACCCATGGTCTGCCTGTTTCCATGAGACCAAAATTATTTTCAAAGAGGTGTTACATGTCTGAATCACACACCATTCACACAGTCCTTGGTGCTCACCATTCCATCTAGTATGCACGAAGAATGGTTCAGAGCATCCCTGTGATGATTATTGTGTGGTGAATGCCCAAACAGTCCCAGATACCAATATCAAACATCCAGGATTTAACCAGTATTCTGGTGAGTGTGACCATTTTTAGTGTATTGCACTGCCAAAAAGCATATAAGAAGATTCCAAAGGAAATCAATGACATACCTAAGGGCAGAGTGACAGAGGTTAACTGACTATGAAATTACTCTCAACAAGGACAAGTGCTTCATCAGTGAACCTGTGGTAACCTTCCTCAGCTGTAAAGTGTCAGCACATGGCTTCACACCCTTACCTGGGATGTTGGCTACTCTTTGTGCCTGTCCACGGCTGCAGAATTACCAAAAACTGAAGTGTTTCCTCAGCATGGTTAATTTTTATTGATGCCATTTCCCTGGAACCGCTGCAACACAAATGCACTGGCTGACCACCACAAAACAGGCAAACACCCCCTCTATTGGACACCGGAGACAGAAACTTTCAATGACTCGTAAGAAAGCCTTGCTGATGCTATGGTGCTCGCTCATGCCACTCCTAGGGTACACTGAGCTTCAACTGTTAATGCCAGTCAGTATGCTATCAGCACTACGTCAAAAAGTGAATGCACACTGGCAACCTCTGAGTCTCTTTTCCAAAAAAGTGCAACCCAGCCAAACACATAGGAGCACTTATGACAGGGAGCTTTTAGCCCACTGTTACCATTTACACTGACCACAAAAACCATCATGTCGGCATTCCAAAAGATCAGTGACAAGTGCTCTCCATGCCAATTCAGACACATCAAATACATCTGGCAACTTACAATGGATGTCTGCCGCACTCATGGCGCCAATAAAATTATAGCCAACTATTTTTCTCATATCAGCAGCCTAACACCTGTTTTGAATTACAATGACCTCGCCACTGCTCAGTCTACAGATCGACAACTTCAACTGTTATTGCATGACTCCTACATCAGCCTATGCCTCCAACTGTTGGATGTTCATGACACCATGGCAAGTATATGGTGTGATGTATCTAGAAACAAACTGAGGCCTTACATCATGCCTCTCTTTCGATAAATAGCTTTTGACAGTGTCCTGAACCTGCTGCACCCTGGAGTCAAGGCCACAGACAAACAAATAGTTGATCAATTTTTATGGCCTTCAGTTAGGAAAGATGCAAGTGCCTCAATTCATGTGCACATACATTTTCAATGCAGCAAGATTGAATATCATGTGCACAAAAATGTAGGATATGTTCCAACATCAATAATGAGATTCATGCACATCCACATTGACGTAGTTTTCCCTCTTCCCCCATCTGGCTACAGATATACATTCATGGTGGGGGACAGATGTACACAGTCAGCAAAGGCTGTTCTGATCAAGGATATATCTGCTGCGATGACCGTTAGTTTGTTCGTCGAGATCCGGTTGGTATGTTTTGGTATCCTCTCCACATAACTGCAGACCAAGGGTGACAGTTTAAGTCAACCTTTTCAAAGAACTGTCAGAACTGTGTGGTTTCCATCGCCATTGTATCACAGACTACCACCTGACAAGAAACTGCACGACTGAGTGATGGGACAATAGTTTAAAGGCTGCCCTAATGGCCACAAAAATTCTTGGACTCAAGCATTGCCACTGGTTCTCCTAGGATCATGAATGACCTTCAAAATAGGCCTTAGTCCCTCACAAACATAAACAGTCTAAAGTGAACCTCTGAGGATCGTAACAGACTTCCTCATACCCTCAACTCCGCCAGGTGAGTCACAGCTTCCCTATCTGGTATAATATCTGCAGGCGCAGTGCCCATCTGCATTGCACCATAGGTCACACCCAGTTTCTCATGCGAAGAGTGCCAGCAGACTACTATCATGTCATGTTTAACATGGATCTCATCCATCCACCGCTGCAACCTCCCTGCTCTGGACCCTTTCCAATTCTACGGTGAGGGGAACACACAACGGATATTGTCCAAAACAGCAAATGTGCCAAACTCTGTCAAGTGGGTTAAGCCCACCCAGATTTACCACCAACTTCATATGGCACTACAGTGACACTTGGGGAACAACTACATCACACTCGTCTCCAACTGTCTCCTACCCAAGTCACAATTTCCATCCTCTGCTCCCCACAGTCAGCTGTGTCACATATTATATTTACATGTCCATCACACCCAGCCATCACATATGAGCAGTCCACATATTCAAGCTCAAATTCCCATTTTTCCCCAGTGCCCCCTGGCGGGTGGGGCAGGGGGAGGGAGAGGGGAGGGGTGGAGGGGGTGAATGACATTGTAGACCTTGTTAATATGTGGTAAGTGCAATGTTTCCTTAACCTGGAGATGCTCTTTGATCTTTCTGTTCATACTAATGGGCTAATGTGTTCACTCGTGATTTTTGGCTGAGTGTAGCAAAAGTGGAGATTATCATATCACTAATTCGTGTATGTGTTTTATTTGTTGACAATAGTGTTCCTACAGCCTTTTCGCAATATCCCACCAATGATTCAAATCCTGCCATCTGCTTTACCTACTGAAGTATACCAAGATGGAATAACTCCATTTGCTATAATACGTCTGCTAACATAAATTCCAGTCTTTTTGTACTCTGCTGTCTTTCACATTCTTAATATTTATGGTATACCACACATACATGACAGCTCCAAATTCTTTTCCAAACTGTGTTTCTGAATCTTATTATTCAGTGCATAATTTACATGTTGGTAATGGTAACAGTATACATAGTTTATGTAGAAACATTTTACTTAATGAAGAATTCTAAATTTATAATTCATGTAAACAAGTCTGCAATCGCAAGTATTTGTTTTCCTCAATGAATGGTTTCAATCATAATGATCATCTTCAGATTGATCTAAAACAGAATGTGCATATTTATGAATAAAGTATGAAATGTTATCACCAGTACAAGTAGTAGTGTGATTCACACTGTCTGAGGAGATGCTATCAAACTTACCCTTGTTCTTAAAGTTAACAAAAGAGTCAATTAAAATATATGGTCATTTTGGCATTGTCATATGGTATGAAAATATGATAAAATCATGTTATGAATATAATAGAGGGAAACATTCCACGTGGGAAAAATATATCTAAAAACAAAGATGATGTGACTTACCAAACGAAAGTGCTGGCAGGTCGATAGACACACAAATAAACACAAACATACACACAAAATTCAAGCTTTCGCAACCAACGGTTGCTTCGTCAGGAAAGAGGGAAGGAGAGGGGGAGATGAAAGGATGTGGGTTTTAAGGGAGAGGGTAAGGAGTCATTCCAATCCCGGGAGTGGAAAAACTTACCTTAGGGGAAAAAAAGGACAGGTATACACTCGCGCACACACACACACACACACACACACACACACATATCCATCCGCACATAAACAGACACAAGCAGACATTTGTAAAGGCGTACGTGCGCGTGCGCTTGTGTGTGTGTGTGTGTGTGTGTGTGTGTGTGAGAGAGAGAGAGAGAGAGAGAGAGAGAGACTGTCATTTATTGTTGACAAAGTCCTTAATGGCCGAAAGCTTTAATTGTGAGAGTCTTTTTGTTGTGCCTATCTGCGACTCAGCATCTCCACTATATGGTGAGTAGCAGCTTTCCTTTTCATAATATTGTTACATTCCATCCTGGATTTTCCACTGTTTGACAGGATAGCCTATTTTGTCCCAGCCATATACATTCAGAATACTTTAATCGTGCAAAATCAACTATGTGCTTTTTCACAATAACAAACAAAGGAAAATCCAGGATAGAATGTAACAATATTAGAGAAGGACAGTTGCTACTCACCATATAGTGGAGATGCTGAGTCGTGATAGGCACAACAAAAAATATGTTAGAATAAGGAAAGGTTCTCATAAAAGTATAATTAAAAATAATGTAAGTATATTTCATCAAAATATTGGGAGTTTAAAGAATAAAGTAGATGAGCTTCTGGTTTGTTTGGAAGATTTAGAAGCTGAGAATGAAATAGATATACTATGCCTGTCTGAGCATCACATTGTTACTGATATGGATAAGGTAAATGTAAGTGTTTATAAGCTCTCTGCACATGTAATGAGAGAAAATATGGAGAAAGGAGGAGCTGCCATATACGTCAAAAGTTATCATTGTGCAAAAAGTATAGAAACAAAAAAGTTTTGTGTAGAGAAACATATAGAAGCATGAGCCAGGCTTAAATTAAATAAAGGCACATTTATAATTGTAACTGTATATAGGTCCCCATCAGGAAATTTTCATCTATTTCTGAAAAATTTGGACTCCTTGTTGTGCTATCTGTCAGACAGGGGGAAGCAAATTATTATTTGTGGGGACTTCAATGTAGATTCTCTGAAAGAGGGTAATAGGAAAAATGACCTTGAAGTATTACTCGGTTCTTTCAATTTGACACCCGTTATTGATTTTCCTACTTGGGTGGTAAAGGATAGCAGCTCACTGATAGATAACTTCTTTATAGACCAAGATAAGTTTAACCAGATAAATGCTCAGCCTGTTGAGAATGGTCTTTCTGATCATGGTGCACAGCTAGTCACAATATATGACATAGCTCCATTCAGCAATACTAAACAGTCCTCCAAAGTAGTACGTTCAGTCAACAATTTAACAATTGCAAATTTCAGGGAAAGTCTACAGCAGTTAGACTGGGATGAGGTGTACCATGAACCTGATGCCAATTTAAAATATAATTTATTTCATGACATTTTTGTAAATGCATTTGAAAACTGCTTCCCCAAGAAAATAGTTAAATATACTCGTAAGAAACCTTGTAACAAACCATGGCTTACTAAGGGTATAAAAATATCTTGTAACCGGAAATGGGAAATGTATCTGACAGCAAGAAAGAGTAGTGACCCAGAAACTATCAAAAATTATAAAAACTACTGTGTTATATTAAGAAAAGTTATTAAAAAATCCAGGAGTATGTGTATCATGTCTGAAATCAGCAACTCTGATAATAAAATTAAAACAATTTGGAATATTATTAAAAGAGAAACAGGTCAACCAAGAGCACAGGAAGACAGTATTACCATCAAATTGAATGAAAACTTTACGAACAAAAAGTCAGAAGTTGAAAATATTTTTAATAATCATTTTCTAAATGTTGTGGATATAGTAGGATCCAGGTGTTCATTAGAAGATGCTAGGCTGTTAATGGAAGAGGCCATACCTATGCAATTTGATACAATTGAAATCTCACCCACTTCTCCCTCTGAAATTAGGAAAATAATAAACATGCTTAAAAGCAAAAACTCACATGGAATTGATGGCATTTCCAGCAAAATACTAAAAGCTTGTTCTCAACAGATAAGTAAGATTCTCAGCCACCTGTGTAATAGCTCTCTGGAACAGGGCATTTTCCCTGATAGACTGAAATATGCTATTGTTATACCTTTGCATAAAAAGGGGGATAGATCTGATGTCAACAATTACCGTCCAATCTCCCTTCTAACAGCTTTATCCAAAATTTTTGAGAAAGTAATGTACTCAAGAGTAGCTTCACATATCTGTAAAAATGAAGTACTAACAAAATGTCAGTTTGGTTTCCAGAAAGGTTTTTCAACAGAAAATGCCATATATGCTTTCACCAGTCAAATTTTGAATGATCTGAATAACCGAACACCACCCATTGGGATTTTTTGTGATCTCTCAAAGGCTTTTGATTGTGTAAATCATGAAATTCTGCTAGACAAGCTCAAGTATTGTGGCATGAGTGGGACAGTGCACAAATGGTTTAATTCGTACCTAACTGGAAGAGTGCAGAAAGTTGAAATAAGTAGTTCTCGTAACATGCAAAGATCAGCACATTCCTCAAACTGGGGAACTATCAAGAATGGGGTTCCACAAGGGTCAGTCTTGGGTCCTTTGTTGTTCTTATTATATATTAACGACTTGCCATTCTATATTCATGAAGAGGCAAAGTTAGTTCTCTTCGCTGATGATACAAGTATAGTAATCACACCTGAGAAACAAGAATTAACTGATGAAATTGTCAATACTGTCTTTCAGAAAATTACTAAGTGGTTCCTTGTAAACGGACTCTCACTGAATTTTGATAAGACACAGTACATACAGTTCCGTACAGTGAATGGTATGACGCCATTAATAAATATAGACCATAATCAGAAGCATATAGCTAAGGTAGAATATTCCAAATTTTTAGGTATGTCCATTGATGAGAGATTAAATTGGAAGAAACACATTGATGATCTGCTGAAACGTTTGAGTTCAGCTACTTATGCAATAAGGGTCATTGCAAATTTTGGTGATAAACATCTTAGTAAATTAGCTTACTACGCCTATTTTCACTCATTGCTTTCATATGGCATCATATTTTGGGGTAATTCATCACTGAGGAATAAAGTATTTATTGCACAAAAGCGTGTAATCAGAATAATAGCTGGAGTCCACCCACGATCATCCTGCAGACATTTATTTAAGGATCTAGGGATATTCACAGTAGCTTCTCAGTATATATACTCTCTTATGAAATTTGTTATTAACAACCAAACCCAATTCAAAAGTAATAGCAGTGTGCATAACTACAATACTAGGAGAAAGGACGATCTTCACTATTCAAGATTAAATCTAACTTTGGCACAGAAAGGGGTGAATTATACTGGCACTAAAGTCTTTGGTCACTTACCAAATAGTATCAAAAGTCTGACAGATAACCAACAAGTATTTAAGAAGAAATTAAAAGAATTTCTGAATGACAACTCCTTCTACTCCATAGAGGAATTTTTAGATATAAATTAAGAAAAAAAAAAGAAAAAAAAAACAAAAAAATTAAAAAAAAATAAAAAAAATTAAAGAAAAACAAAAAACACAAAAAAAAGTTGTTATATTAACTTAAGTATGTTGTTAAATTAACCTAATTATGTCATGTATTGGAAAATTCGACTCGTTCCACATCATTACGAAATATCGTATTCATGATCCATGGAACTAGTATTAATCTAATCTAATCTAATCTAATCTAACCAGTCAGGATTTACAAGCTAAGCTGCAACCACTGTGCTGCATTCTATGTAGGCATGACAACCAACAAGCTGTCTGTCCACATGAATGGCCACCGACAAACTGTGGTCAAAAAACAAGTGGATCACCCTGTTTCTGATCTCGCTGCCAAACATGATATCCCTCATCTCAATGACTGCTTCACAGCCTGTGCCATATGGATCCTTCCCACCAACACCAGCTTTTCTGAATTGTGGGAACTTTCCCTGCAATACATCCTACATTCCCGCAACCCTTCTGGTCTCAACCTTTGTTTGTGGTATCGATAGCAATGATGCCACGGCGTATAAAAGTTCTTAGGTTGGCACTACCATGAGACACCGATGACAGCGCCTTCTAGCCAGTACTGTGGAGCTCTACGAGCTCCGCAACAGATTCTGCCCATTTGCATTTGATCAAGAGCAGATGGCCGGGACACTTAGCTTCAGCTTGAGACTGTGCTCATCTGTACAAGTTATGTATGCCTCTGTACATATATTCAGGCTCCAGTAAACCACTTTTACTTAGGTGCAGTACCGACGTATTTTTCCCGCTCCTTCTCCTTCCCACATGCCGCCTTCCAGGCAGGACACAAAATCATTAGTCACTGTCCTCACCCATCCAGCCCCCTCCTTGTTCCCATTCCAGCACAGCACATCCAGTCTTTACATAATAATTTACAATGTGAATGTCTCTGTGGGGCTCTCCAGTTGACAAGTTACTGTGTAACGTGTTCAAATCCCCTGATGATGACATGGTAGTAAGACGAATCAGGTAATGATACCTGTAGTGTCACCTGAGGCTGAAATACAGTAAAGAAATAAACTTGATTGCCAAATATGTATAAATATTTTCAACCATTCCCATCTTTTACATTGTTACTAACAACGAAACTCCTCAGGCTTTCTCAGTGATACAGTAACATGTAGAGTAATATGGTCTCCTGTTGGTTCTTCATATCATTCTCGTATGATAATTTGACTGTGTGACACAATGTCTTCTTCAGGTGGTCCCTGAGAGTGGTCCTTGTGTGGATCTGGTCCAGTGTTTATGTCTGGATGGTGCTAAGCACTCCATTTTCCGTCCAAGCCATGTCAGGCACTCCATCACCTGCCACAGGTTACTCTAGTTGTCCTCTCTTGCCGCCGGTGCTCTCACCACCATCCACACCATGCTTGGCCATCCTCTGGTGTCGCGGCATTTATCTGATGCGTCACATTTGGTCCGCAACACATTAGGCACTCCGTCTGTGGCCCACACCAAGAGGGCGGCTCTCATTGTCCTCTCTTGCCACTGCTGCTCTTATTGCTCTCCACACCCAGCATGGCCATCCTCTAGTGTTGTCCCCATCTGCTGTTTTGTTTCATCTCCACACTGCACCAGGCATTCTACCCACTGATTGCTGTGGGTTTGGCCACCCTCTGTCTGCCTTCAGCATTGTGTGTGAAGTCTCACCTGTTGGAGCAGGTCTCCTGTGTTGTACTTTCCACTGAGCACTCCAGGTGTTCTATCTCCTCTGCGAGAACAGTCAGATGTTCAGTCCTTTGTTGATTACTGTTTGGCCTGTCTAGTGGCGTGTCATCCCCAGTCTATAGTGTTTGCGCTCTGTCCAAGGGCTGTTTTATCAGTCTCCACTGCCATTCCTATTTCTCATGGAATCTGGATATTGTCTCCATTGTGTCTTCAGGGACTCAAGAGCAGGATTCCAGGTGTTGCTGAGCTTGTATCCAGTGTCACAGTTCGTGAGGTTCTCCCTTACCTTGATACTGATGGCTTCTTTTATGACACTGTCCCAGTATCTCAGGGTCTGCGGCACAGTCTTGGTGTCATTGTAGTTCACTCAGTGACTGAGTTCTAGACAATGCTCCACAACTGCTGATTTGGTTGCATGTCTAAGTCTGGTATGGCTCTCTTGTTCTTTATACCTGCTGTCCCCCATCCTGGTGGTCTGGCCAATGTATGACATCCCACACTGGCATGTTATGTTGTAAATACTTCACTTCTGTAGCCCCAGGTCATCCTTTACATTTCCCTACAGTGACCCAATTTTAGTATGTTGCGTTTTAAGAGAATTCTGCTGATTTTGGCAGAGACAGTTCAGATATGGCAGATGTGCCACCTTCTTTGTCTCTTCTTGTTCTTCTTCTGAACACTTTAGCACAGTGGCAGGGGGAAGTGCCATCTGAATATCTCTGGAAGAGTATCCATTTTTGCAGATCACTGATTGTAAGTTTTCTACTTCAACCACCAAAGTGTCAGGATCTGAAACTGTCTGTACCCGATGGACTAGAGTTTTGAGCACTCCATTGTTCTGTACTGGATGGTGGCAACTGTTGGCTTGTAGATTTAAGTCAGTGTGAGTACATTTGTGGAACACACTACGCCCGAGGACTGTGAGTAGTTCATCCTTCTCCAGTCCCATGGTGAATTTTATATTAGGATGCTGTGAATGCAGATGTTGCAGGAAATCATCGAGCTTCTACCTGTCATGGGGCTGTATGACGAAGGTGCCATCCACATACCTAAACAAGCACTTGGGCTGATATGTGGCTGACATAAGTGCCCCTCTTCAAATCTTCCCATAAGTAGGTCGGCCATCATTTGTGATAGTGCGCTGCCCGTCAGCACCCACTGTTTGCTCATAAAATTGACCCCATTATAGGACGTACCCCAAGGTCAATATGTGCCTGAGCATGTCCAGGAGAGTCCCATCAAACTCTTCTCCAATATGACTGAGTGAACCATTCAGTGGAACCTGGGTGAACAGGAATATCACATTGAAACTGACCATAACGTCAGAGTCCACAATGTGTCGCTGTCTAAGATGTAAGAAGTCCTTTGAGGTCAAAATGTGGTGTACACATTTATCTTCACAAGTAGACATCTTCTTCAGGTACCCTGCGGGTCTCTCATTGGACCTCTTCAGCCACACTAGAAGGAAGTGTGTTGGCCGCTTGCTCAACTACATTGGTGAAGGCAGCAACGGCCATGTTTCTGGGTGTCACTGCAAAACTGAGACCCTTTCTGAGAACATTTAAGGTGGTCTTGTCAAATTCTAACCACTGAGGTTGACCACCATATGAGTATCCCCATTTTTATGAGCCTTGTTGTTGAGGCAATCAAACTTACCTAGTTGGCAGGCTGTTGATTTCTTGCTATTGCATTCTCCTAGAACAGGGCCGGCCAAATGCTGCACAATGTGCAGACATGCAGGAGTGCTGCACATGTGTGACAGCGAGCGACAGCGACATCTGTTATTAGACATGTGTCCTAAATGAACGGCGGCTGCTCCATTTCCCTGTTTATGTGGTACAAGCAAGAGCGCAACATACCCAGTCTCGTTTACCCCTGGTGACTGTAACCTTAACAGAGAAGTACTGAGAAATGGCAAGCACTGAGAAAAAGCAAAGGACGAGAGATCGATGCTCTCAGTCGTTTAAAAACGACTGGGAACTGCAATTATTTTTGTAGCCGTTGGTGAAAACTCACAGTGTTTGCTGTGCCACCGAATTATGGGTGGCCAGTGTAAGTTTTCAATTGAAGGACACTACAATACATATCACAAAGACGAGTGTAGTGTACTCAACAGTGAAGAACGGTAAGCAAAATTAAATGTCCTTAAGAAAATGGATGAGACACATCAACTTGATTTTACTGTACGTCAAAGTAACTGATACTTCTTGAACTCTTAGTTTCTTGTGTTACATTTATGGCTATTTTACTGTACGCTGTACAATGTACTGTTTTCAATTTTCCAGAATGATAACCACACTAAATCTTCACTGTGAGCAAGTTTTAAAATCGCATTAAGAATTACACAAACTGGGAAACTCTTTTCCGAAGGGGAGTTTGTGAAAGGGTGTCTGATTGATGCTGCAGAACTTGTGTGTCCCACGAACGTTAGCAGGTTTCAAGAAATCAGTCTATCCAAACAAATGGTAACAAGACATATCAGTGCTATGGCCGGCAATGTGCACAGACAGCTAATAAATAAGGCTAAAGACCTTGTTGCTTTCTCTGTTGCGCTCAATGAAGCAGCAGATCTTACAGAGACAGTCCAGGTTGTGATATACATATGAGGTGTCGATAACGCCCTTTTTTGTAACAGAGGACGTTTTGGACTTAGTACCTTTGAAAGGGACTACTACAGGTGCGGACTTACTACAAGCTGTCGAGCAAGCGATTGATGGTGTCGGTATGGACTGGAATCGGTTAGTCACAGTGACCACAGATGGAGCACCATCAATGCAAGGCCATCAGAGAGGACTCATAGCATGGATGCGCAAAAAGTTAGGGCGCACAGACGAGACATTGTATGGAATTCACTGCATTCTGCATTGAGAGGCACTTTGTGTAGAATCAGTAATGTTAGCAAATGTCATGCAAATTGTAAACTATCTGAAGACACATTGGCTTACGCATCCCCAGTTTCGGTGGTTCTTGCAGGAAGTAGGAGAAGAGTACGGCATACCTTACTATACCGAAGTACGCTGGCTCAGTCGTGGTAAAATGCTGAAAATATTTTTTGATTTACATTTGGTCATAGTAACATTCTTACATGAGAAGGGAAAAAGTGAACCTATGTTAGAAGACCCTTGTTGGATATCAGACCTTGCATTTCTCATGGACATTACATCTCACATGAACAGCCTGAACGTCAGTTTGCAAGGTGAAAATAATTTAATTTCAGACATGTTGGAAAAAGTAAATGTCTTTGAAAGGAAGCTTGCACTTTGGGAGAACCAGCTTTCAACAGAAAACACTGCACATTTCCTGACTCTTGGACTGGTCCATGGAAGTGCTAGATTTCAAGAATACGTGTCAATAATTGTAAAAATTAAGGAACAATTTCGAGCATGATCTGCAGGTGTTACGAGTTTGTCTCCTGTCATTCGTCTCTTTGCTCGATCGTTCTCGTCGTCAGTTGAAGATGCTCTGAATGATCTACAGATGGAACTGATTGACTTACAGTGCAATACAAGACTGAAGGACAAGTTCTTTGCAGTGCGAAGTACAAAAGAATTCTACGAAAATTTTTCACAACAAGAATTTCCACACCTGCACCGAGAAGCCGTGAGAGTTATGTCCATGTTCAGGTCGACATACGTTTGTGAAAGATTTTTCTTGGTGATGAAAATGAATAAATCAAGGTTTTGATCACGCATAAGTGATGAAAATCTTCGCAACTGCTTGTTTTTGTCAATGAGCCGTGCTTTTGTGCCCGATATTAACTATATCATTTCTCATGACCAGTGATAAACACGTTTGGAATTATTCCTTTCATAATTAAAAATTACTGTTTACTAACTGTGAATTATTGCCTCATTCTGCTCCATGTTACATTATTATCAGGAAAATTGGTCATTAAACTGATTGTTCTAATGTATACTTACATTCAGGGTATTTTTTAATGTGTGAAGGGCTACACTCAGCTATAGTCAATAAAACATAACATTCATCTAACTGTCGGTTATTATGCAGATTTCAGACGGAACTGATGAAAGACATAGCAGTTATGGTATTGAAATAACAGGTGATCATCGAGAGGTCTGCGGTTATCATTCTGTTCAGAGATTATGTGGGTGTAACTGAAAGTACCGAGAATTAGTTATAGGAAACCTTGCATTAGTTTAATGTTATTTGAAATCATGAATAAGGTTCGTTGGAAGTCGCTAAGTGCTTTCTTTCTTAAATATTACATCAAAAACATTACGCGTATTTACCGTCAGTCAAGCTGCCGATATAAAAACCCACAGTTGTTAACTGTATTACTTGTCTTACTGGGTCAAACTGTTAACATAAAAGCAGACGTCTCAATGGGTAGACTGTGACAGTATTTTAAATGTTTAATACATGAAATACCTTCCCATGGTTGTCTTGCAAGCTGTGGAAAGAGCACCAGAATGTGCCGGTACAGAGTATCCCAGCAAGTGGATAAAGTGACATCTGTGCGTAGAAACATGCACTACATGAACGCCGACAGCTGTGGCGTGAACGCTGTGACCCGGAAGTTGCACGTGTGCAGGAGCACCACACGCGTACGGAATTTCTGGCTGGACCTGTCCTAGCACTATGAGGCACCATTGACCTGGTCCCATCTTGACTAGTTAAGGAAGTTCCTCCAGAATGATGGAAAAACAACAACTCGCCAGATGTCACATGTACCTAATGGCACATTTTGCACAACCTATCCCTTAGCACTGTGAGGTTCGCTTGGTGTTTGATTCTGTTCGTCGCACTGAAATTTACAAGGTACTTGATCCTAGCAAATGCCAGTGTGGGGCGTCATACATCAGCCAGACCACCAGGACACTAGACAACAGGTATAAAGAACATCAGAGACATAACAGACTTAGAGGGGCAACCAAGTCAGCAATAGTGGAGCACTGTCTATAACTACAATGACATCAAGATTGTGACACAGACAGGCAGTTGGAGCACCTGTGGCAAGAGAGGGCAACTAGAGTCACCTCTGGCAGTCGCGGACCATGAACGGTGTGTTTAACATGACATGGACTGAAAATGGAGCACCACCTAGCACCATACAGGCATAAATACTGGACCCATCCACACAGACACCAGTCTCAGAGAACACCTGAAGAAGACAGCTAGTCACACCATCAAAATATTGTGTGAGAACAATGTGAACAATCGACAGAAGAACCAATTATTCAACATGTCAACAACGAAACTGCTCTGAACATTAACATTTCATAAAAACTTCCACTAGTCTTTAAATAGGCACAGTGGATAATGTGACAGTGAGTCTTCATTGAGCACTTGCAAGATAATGTTCTTGGAACCTCAGAGAATTTAGTTTAGACTGTGTGGAGTTTATGTAAGGTGCTTACCACAAGCTGGTCTGTATACTACAATCATAATATAACTTGGCACTATTCTGGAAACAGTAAAATCTTGGAAGCCAAATTAGTTTGGGATGGTACAGATTTTATCTGCCCACTGTCAACATTAGCTAGGAAACAATAACAGCACATCATATCATTGTAAATGCAGTGTCAATTCCAGAGTGCTGCCTGCACTTTGAGAAGGAATGAGGCTTGTCCACCACCCTGCTAACCCTCCCAGCCCTCTCTGTGCTCACCATATAACAAGCCACATGTTAGGCAAGAATCATGTGTTTGTTTGTTGTTGTTGTGGTCTTCAGTCCTGAGACTGGTTTGATGCAGCTCTCCATGCTACTCTATCCTGTGCAAGCTTCTTCATCTCCCAGTATGTACAGCAGCCTACATCCCTCTGAATCTGCTTAGTGTATTGATCTCTTGGTCTCCCTCTACAATTTTTACCCTCCACGCTGCCCTCCAATACTAAATTGGTGATCCCTTGATGCCTCAGAACATGTCCTACCAACCAATCCCTTCTTCTAGTCAAGTTGTGCCACAAACTCCTCTTCTCCCCAATCCTTTTCAGTACCTCCTCATTAGTTATGTGATCTACCCATCTAATCTTCAGCATTCTTCAGTAGCACCACATTTCGAAAGCTTCTATTCTCTTCTTGTCCAAACTAGTTATAGTCCATGTTTCACTACCATACATGGCTACACTCCATACATATACTTTCAGAAACGACTTCCTGACACACAAATCTATACTCGACGTTAACAAATTTCTCTTCTTCAAAAACACTTTCCTTGTAATTGCCAGTCTACATTTTCTATCCTCTCTACTTCGACCATCATCAGTTATTTTGCTCCCCAAATAGCATAACTCCTTTACTACTTTAAGTGTCTCATTTTCTAACCTAATTACTTCAGCATCACCCAACTTAATTCGACTACATTCCATTATCCTCGTTTTGCTTTTGTTGATGTTCTTCTTATATCCTCTTTTCAAGACACTGTCCATTCCGTTCAACTGCTCTTCCAAGTCCTTTGCTGTCTCTGACAGAATTACAATGTCATCGGCGAACCTCAAAGTTTTTATTTCTTCTCTATGGATTTTAATACCTACTCCAAATTTTTCTTTTGTTTCCTTTACTGCTTGCTCAATATACAGATTGAACAACATCGGGGAGAGGCTACAAACCTGTCTTACTCCCTTCCCAACCACTGCTTCCCTTTCATGTCCCTCGACTCTTATAACTGCCATCTGGTTTCTGTACAAATTGTAAATAGCCTTTCACTCTCTGTATTTTACCCCTGCCACCTTCAGAATTTGAAAGAGAGTATTCCAGTCAACATTGTCAAATGCTTTCTCTAAGTCTACAAATGCTAGAAATGTAAGTTTGCCTTTTCTTAATCTAGCTTCTAAAATAAGTCGTAAGGTCAGTATTGCCTCACGTGTTCCCATATTTCTACGGGATCCAAACTGATCTTCTCCAAGGTCGGCGTCTACCAGCTTTTCCATTCGTCTGTAAAGAATTCACGTTAGTATTTTGCAGCTGTGACTTATTAAAATGATAGTTTGGTAATTTTCACATCTGTCAACGCCTGCTTTCTTTGGAATTGGAATTATTATATTCTTCTTGAAGTCTGAGGGTCTTTCGCCTATCTCATACATTTTGCTCACCAGATGGTAGAGTTTTATCAGGATTGGCCCTCCCAAGGCTGTCAGCAGTTCTGATGGAATGTTGTCTACTCACGGAGCCTTGTTTTGACTTAGGTCTTTCAGTGCTTTATCAAACTCTTCACACACTATGATATCTCCCATTTCATCTTGATCTACATCCTCTTCCATGTCTATAACATTGCCCTCAAGTACATCACCCTTGTACAGACCCTCTATATACTCCTTCCACCTTTCTGCTTTCCCTTCTTTGCTCGGAACTGGGTTCCCATCTGAGCTCTTGATATTCATACAAATGGTTCTCTTTTCTCCAAAGGTCTCTTTAATTTTCCTGTAGGCAGTATCTATCTTACCCCTAGTGAGATAGCCTTTACATCTATATATTTGTCCTCTAGCCATGCCTGCTTAGCCATTTTGCACTTCCTGTCGATCTCATGTTTGAGACGTTTGTATTCCTTTTTGCCTGCTTCATTTACTGAATTTTTATATTTTCTCCTTTCATCAATTAAATTCAATATTTCTTCTGTCACCCAAGGATTTCTACTAGCCCTCGTCTTTTTACCTACTTGATCCTCTGCTGCCTTCACTACTTCATCCCTCAATGCTACCCATTCTTCTTCTACTGTATTTCTTTCCCCCATTCTTGTCAATTGTTCCCTTATGCTCTCCCTGAAACTCTGTACAACCTCTGGTTTAGTCAGTTTATCCAGGTCCCATCTCCTTAAATTCCCACCTTTTTGCAGTTTCTTCAGTTTTAATCTACAGTTCATAACCAATAGAGTGTGGTCAGAGTCCACATCTGCCCCTGGAAATGTCTTACAGTTTAAAACCTGGCTCCTAAATCTCTGTCTTACCATTATATAATCTATCTGATACCTTTTAGTATCTCCAGGATTCTTCCATGTATACAACCTTCTTTTATGATTCTTGAACCAAGTGTTAGCTATGATTAAGTTGTGTTCTGTGCAAAATTCCACCAGGCGGCTTCCTCTTTCATTTCTTACCCCCAATCCATATTCACCTACCATGTTTCCTTCTCTCCCTTTTCCTACTCTCGAATTCCAGTCACCCATCACTATTAAATTTTCGTCTCCCTTCACTATCTGAATAATTTCTTTTATTTCATCATACATTTCTTCAATTTCTTCGTCATCTGCAGAGCTAGTTGGCATATAGACTTGTACTACTGTTGTAGGCGCGGGCTTTGTGTCTATCTTGGCCACAACAATGCGTTTCCTGTGCTGTTTGTAGTAGCTTACCTGCATTCCTATTGTTTTATTCATTATTAAACCTACTCCTGCGTTACCCCTATTTGATTTTGTATTTATAACCCTGTATTCACCTGACCAAAAGTTTTGTTCCTCCTGCCACCGAACTTCTCTAATTCCTACTATATCCAACTTTAACCTATCCATTTCCCTTTTTAAATTTTCTAACCTACCTGCCCGATTAAGGGATCTGACATTCCACGCTCCGATCCGTAGAACGCCAGTTTTCTTTCTCCTGATAACGACGTCCTCCTGTGTAGTCCCCACCCGGAGATCCGAATGTGGGACTATTTTACCTCTGGAATATTTTACCCAAGAGGACACCATCATCATTTATCCACACAGTAAAGCTGCATGCCCTCGGGAAAAATTATGGCCGTAGTTTCCCCTTGCTTTCAGCCGTTCGCAGTACCAGCACAGCAAGGCCGTTTTGGTTAGTGTTACAAGGCCAGATCAGTCAATCATCCAGACTGTTGCCCCTGCAACTACCGAAAAGGCTGCTGCCCCTCTCAACAGATTCCCCTCCGTTGTGGTTGCACCTACGGTACGGCTATCTGTATTGCTGAGGCACGCAAGCCTCCCCACCAACGGCAAGATTTATGGTTCATGGGGGGAATCGTGCTTATGCTCCCAGTATTTTCCCCAATAGGAGACCAAAAATATTTTGTGCAAACAGTATTACATATTGTTTTCAAAACAAATGTTCAGGGACTACACTTTTATCATCTACAGTCTCACCTTTGTTGCCTAAAATTGTTCCAAGTACCTATCTATTAATCAAATGAACAAGAGAGAAGACATCTGTCAAAGCATTTTAAAGTCATTAGCTTTACAACTTTATTAGTTTTCAAGCAATGACACAGGAGCATAGATGCATTGGTACTGTGTGAGAGTGTTTACTTAGCGCACACGCCTTATACCTTGAAAGGAAACCTTTTGAATGACCTGATCATAGAACTAAGAAACATGTCCACAAAAACAAAGTCTGTCTACATCTATATTTTCATCTATACTCTGAATGCCATTTTACTGTTTGTGGGGGTTTGTACTTGTAGTATCACTATCTGCCCTCTCCCCTCCTCCTTCGCCAATCCATGTGCAATGGTGCACGGGAGGAATGACTTGGCAAACCTCCATCTGAGCTCCAATTTCTCTGATTTTCTAACTATGGTCATATTGTAAGACTTATGTTGGTGGAAACAACATACTGCCCAATGCTTCCAAGAACAGACTCTCTCAGAATTTAAAACTAAACCTCTCCAAGATGCATGACACCTCTGCCACTGGAGTTTGCTGAACACCTATGTACGGCTCATTGACCAACTAAAGGATCTCTTGACAAAATATACCATTCTTTGCTGGATCATTTTAATCTCTTCCACTAACCAACCCAGTCTTGTAAGGGGTCTATGCTGATGAGCAATATTCAAGAATCCATTGGACAAGTGTTCCGTAAGGTATTATTTCATGGATGAATTTAATATCTTTAATATTCTTGGAATTATTCTCAGCCTGACATCTGCTTTTCCAAAAACTTGTTTTATGTGGTCATTTCACTTCATGGTGTGTTAGATGGCTGCTACTACTAGGTTTCTTACAGAAGTAACTGTTCAATCAAACAGAATTGGATTTCTTGGCCTATTTATGCACAATATGTTACATTAATCTGTTTTCAGGGTCAACTGCCATTCCCTGCAGTAACCATAAATATTCTGCTGGTTTTCCCACAATTTATTACTGTCTACTGGCATTGCTTCCTTCCTATAGACAATGGCAGCATTTGTGAACAGCCTTTGCAAGCTCTCCCTGTTTTCCACTAGATCATTTATATATGTACTGTAAACAGCAACAGCCTTATCACACTTCCTTGGCATACCTCTAAAAGTAATTTTAAATCAGTTTATTTTCTTGCATTATAAGTGCGTAATGTGTTAGGTTTTATCTGCAAGGAAATCCTGAATCCAATCACAAATTTCGTCTTATACTCAATATACTGGTATCTTTTCCACTGAAGGACAGTGAGGAACTGCATCAAATACCTTCCTGAAGTCAAGAAACTCTGGACCTCAAGGACAAACAGAGTGAGCTGAGTTTTGCAAGATCTCTGTGTATGACATGCATATTGATTTTTATAGATGAGATTTTCATTGTCCAGAAACAACATAATATATCAGTGTGAAACATGTTCCATAATTCTACAACAGACTGACAGTAGTGATATAGACCTGTAATGACCTGCATCTGTCCTATGACCTTTCTTAAAAATGGGTGCAGCCTACAGCCTTTTCCATCCACAACGTATCCTTCATTGCTCCAGTCCCGTATGATAAACTACAGATAGAATGAGAAGATGGTTGGTTTGTGGGATTGCAGGGACCAGACTGCTATGGTCATCAGTCCCAGAATAAGAAGAGCTGAGTGGGAGAGACAGTAGTATAATGACAAAGTAATTGGTCATTATGATTTGAGCTACCTGGGCAAATAACAAGGATATATTGCAAAGCTGTCCTAAATGCAATACCTCAATATGAAGTGAGTGACTGGGCACACAAACTGGGTACGGTCAGATAAAAAAAAAAAAAAATTGCAATGCTGATTATTTGTTTCGCTCATGGGGGGTTTCTGGTATGTGTCAGTCTTTAGAAAGCCCAAATAAAATCATCTTTGTTTTTAAGCTGCATAATTTTGAATAAAATTCTCAAGTTTCTGATACCTACATCTGCCATAATGAAGATGAGAATTCCATGCAAATGCATGTTTTTAATGGCTCATTGAACATAGCTCAAACTCAGGGCTCACCCATTTTCTTAATTTCTGATTCCAAATAAATATACTTCTTCTGTGTACATTTTTATCTTTCTGGGGCTTAAAAACATGCATAATTCATATAAAAGGCATTATTAGTTTAATTGTGCATATAATATACATTATTTCCAGACTAAATGCATATTTTAACAGTTTTGAGTAGACACCTGTTTTTCAGTTTTTATGATTCTTGTTTTTGTTTTAGGAATCAGGAATGAAGAAAGAAAAGAGGGGAGGGAGAGGGAAGCTAAGAATCTCACAAGAGGCTGCTTTCCCAGAACTTTACCAACACCTGTATGCAGATTTATTCATCCACAACAACCATTGGCAAATTGTTGATTTCATGACAATGGAAATTTAGCCTTCTAAGCCAGGAACCACAGCTGAGGCAACAATGACACAGCTGCAGAGCAGTGTTGTGGAATTTCAACAAATCTCACTAACAACTTGTCTTTTGTAAACATTACAAAATTTATTTTGTATAATTAATTAAATAAGAATGCTAGTTGTTTTTTTAATCATATCCATGAAACTGATAGATCCTTTATAATTTCAGATAAAATGTACTAAAAATTTCAAGTCGAACAGCATGTCGCATATATGTCACCTATGGCAAGAATGTGAAAAACAAAATAACCTGCAGCACACCAAATCCAGGCATTTATTACTACTCCCACACATATGGCACTGAAAAATAATTTTTATATGGATTTGTGTGATGCTTTTGCAGGAGAAGCCCAACTCGAAAGGCTTCTTTGGAGGATTATATAACAAAAGATGTCCCTTGTCCCTCATTATTGAGGAAAAATTATGTTCTAAGATCTTATTGTCAGGTAGGTCTATGTAATGTATTTGCCTAAATAAATTTAATTTTGTGTAAAAATAAATGAAAACTATTTTCACATACATAAAAATACTTGTTATTTTACCAACCAGGTACTCTACAAAATTCGTGAGGACTTGGAACCTCAAACATATATACATCTGTAAATGAAACAACTGATCCTATGGAGCACTATGTTGCTAATGTAATTATAGGAAAATTAACTGAAGATGGACTCGGTCAAACCCATATAGTGTGTTGTAAAGTATTGCAACATGCAAATAACTCCACAACTACTAGTTTGGTTGATGATAGATTGTCTAAGTTTTAATTGAATATTGTAATTGAATAACATTTTAAATAACTGCATTACTCTCATTTAAATCTCTAGTTTTATAAGTCATTTTCTGAGAAAATGCTGCTTACATTTTAGGTGTCTGAGACCAAACAACATAAATAAAAACAGAGTTATTTTGCTGTTAAGTGATGCTGCTCCCTACATGCTGAAGGCTGTATTTTTCCTGTATGTATCAGAGATGCACAAGCAGCATTTGAATGCAAAAATATGCAGTAGGATTTAATTAACATTAAAACAAACTTCTCAAAATTGCCCTGTACAATAACAATATCAGAAGCCACTGTCTGCTACCAGTAGACTCAATGTCAATTGCTGAAGAATTCCAGACATCACCTACAACTACATAGATACTCTTCAAATCACACTTAAGTGCCTGGCAGAGGGTTCATCGAACCACCTTCACAATAATTCTCTGTTATTCCACTCTTCAACAGTACACAGGAAAAATGAAGACCTCTATCTTTCCGTGCCAGCTTTGATTTCCCTATTTTATTATGATGATCATTTCTCCCTATGTAGGTCATCCTAAACATAATATTTTCACAGAAGGAGGAGAAAGTTGGTGATTTCCTGCTGCAAAAGGCTTTGTTTTCATGATGTCAACCCCAAATCCTGTATCATTTCCATGACACTCTCTCCCCTATTTCTCAATAACACAAAACGTGTTACACTTCTTTTAACTTTCTCAATGTTTTCCGTTAATCCTATATGGTAAGATTCCAAACTGCACAACAGTATTCCTAAACAGGATGGACAAACGTAGAGTACGCAGTCTCTTTACTGGATCTGTTGCACCTGAGTGTTCTGCCAATAAAATGCCATCTTTGGTTCGCCTTCCCCACAACATTTTCTGTGTGATCTTTCCAATTTAAGTTGATCAGAATTGTAATTTCTAGCTATATAGTTGAATTTATGGCCTTTAGATTTGTCTGATTTATCGTGTAACCAAATTTTAATGGATCCCTTTTAGAACTCTTGTGGATGATCTCACTCTTTTCATTATTTAGGGTTAATTGCCTATTTTCCCACCATACAGATAACTTTTCTAATTTTTTTGCAATTTATTTTGATTTTCTGAGGACTTTACTAGACAACAAGTGACAATATCATCTGCAAACAACCTAAGACAGCTGCTCAGAATGTCTCCTAAAATTGTTGATATAGACAAGGAACAGCAGAGAGCCTATAACACTACCTTGGGGAATGCCAGAAATCACTTCTGTTTTACTCGATGATTATCTCTGGTTTTGAGTGTCCTGTCAACTATGCTTGAAATGGTGAGCTCTGGGTTTCATCTCGCAAACAAGCTGACATCCTTTACCACTTCTGGCAAGAAGGAGAAGAAAGCCAATGTGCTCTCCGTTGCATACCGGTTGGAGTCATTCCAGATATGGAATGGGTTTTTGTTGATGCCGTGAAGAGCACGGGAGAGCAGTCAACTGCAGGTGGTGGCTCACATCAATTCAAAGTGGCATTGATGTGAGCCACCACCTGCAGTTGACTGCTCTCCCGTGCTCTTCACGGCATCAACAAAAACCCATTCCATATCTGGAATGACTCCAACCGGTATGCAACGGAGAGCACATTGGCTTTCTTCTCCTTCTTGCCAGCCATGTTGCTAAGGGGGACTCATAACGCATCTAACATTGAAACTGCCAACTTCGAATGACCCTACCCTCTACGACTGCCTGGATATTGCAGGCTGAATGGTTTCCTCTGACACAAGACAAAGACAAGTGACTGCATCTGGCTGAGGGACAGTGTCTGCCACAGACAGCATCTAGAACCTGTTTGTCAGACTAACCCAGGACGCCTTATGTTCAGCCGCCTGGCAAGTCTTTCACAGCCTGCCACTCCCCGAGGCGACCTCCAACTCGACCACGGGTGAGGGGTCAACCTCAGTGCAAGCAGTAACTGGGATGAGTAACTGGACGGCTACTGGTGCAGGCCAATTGGCAGACTCTGGATCGTGCTGGACAGCCATTGAATTCCCATGGCTGGCCCACACCAATGATGCCCATCCACTGCAGTCTCAGGCTTTGTAACTGAAGCCAGCATAGCCTGGGGATGAGAGCTCACATCTGCACGCAGCAATCACAGTCCCTATCCATGCTAAAGATGGAAATATGGTGGAAAACTGCACTACACAGACAAACACAGGACTATTGACATGCACTGTGGAACACTGATGAAAATGCAATAAACGTGCTTAAATCATTCGCTCCTGATTACGAACTTGTAATATGTCACAAAATCAGTTTACTTTCTGACACAAACAAAAACATGAGAACTATGTCCATTAAATATTAAAGTAATATGCAGAAATTAAAAAAAAAATTGAACTACCAAAGCACAAAGATGAACAATATAATTTGCTTCTAGTTAGGAACTCGTAAAATGTCAAAAAATCTGGTACTTCCGTGTAGCTGGTGTTTATTGACAGGCAGCTACTGTCTGACTGACTGACTGACTAATGCCACTGAGTAATCATTAGTCATGTCCATGAGAAAGTGGGAATAGATACAAAGAACAAATGGGACAGCATCATAAACAATAACCCAGACAATAGATTCTTTTGTTCAGTGAAGAAGGTATTTTGTGGTGAAAGAATGAAAGAAGAATTTGACCTGACACCGTCACAAATATGCCCATTCAAATTTGTGATGTAGGAAGGTCATTTCTGCTTACAAAAATATTTTGACTGATACCACCACAGAAAAAATTTTGAAATGTTTCTAAGTTGATAACTGTGCAAAAAGGGAAGTGAATTAATAAATTGGCAACAAAAATGATAGTGCATGTTTTAATGTAGTTTTCGCTTGATCATGCACGTACGGTTGTTCGATAGTACATGAATGCATGCATATTTTGGGATTTTATAGTGCATGGAATACTCATCTTTCTACTGACTGGGGTCTGACACAGTGTTCTGCGTACATACGCAAAGCAGCAGCATTTTGAACCTCCTGGAGGAGTGTTAAAATGATGTGTGCACAAGGAGGCAGATTGTGCAGCTTCTGGCAGCCCTACGCAGGACAAATAGTTTGCATTGTCACTGAGAACTGTGTCAAGCACACATATCACATGAGGTAGGAGGAGGCTGAGAAGTCAAATGTGACTGAACAGTCAAGAGAACAGACACAAAATACAGTGTGAAACAATGAGGATGTTGTACCATGAATCTTCATATGGGAACTTGATCACAAAGGTAAGAGCCAATATCAGAATAATCTGCAACAGTTTTAATTGAGATCAGGGGTACACCCACATTAAGGCATGGGACAAGCTTTGGTCCTTGAGCACAGCATACATCGATGATTGATATTTGCAGGGAAGTAGCAGCGGCCATTTCAAATTAGGTACCACAAGATAGCACTGTGCTCCACAAGTGACAGTTGCCACAGGCTGCCTGACTCAAAATCTTGTGTTATTTCAGCCACCATCTGCAGGGTTCCAGATGGTGCTGCCTTGCCTGTATAAGTGCAATACTGAGCCAGCCCCAGCAGCCAGTAGCTTCACTCACAGAGCTAGACAGTGCAAGTAATATTCAGAATATACCAACAGATATGAAAGAATGTGATGACATATTGGTTGAAAAGAGAAGGTTATTACTTCAAAATACAATCAAGACAGAAACAAATGGAAATCTGGAATCAAATTCTACACCTGTAGCAGAAACATTGGGAAGATGCCCTAACACCAACAGGAATTTATGTCTTCTTCCTTGACACAAAACTGTCAAATATTCATGAGACTGGAGCTTCAACAATACTGGATGACATTATTTTGAACCATTTTGTACTTTCAATGATTTCATTCCCACTGACTCTATCCATTTCGTTTCAGCAAATTTAGCTCAACTGATTCAGAGAAAAATTGAGAGAATTTGTCTCTAAATTTTTTGTCATACTAGGTAAATGGATAAAACTAATAACAAAACTGTTAAGAATTACTTACCTTGGCGGTGTCCGTATCTGGACATATTACATGCTGGTAGTTTATGTTGACATAATCTGTACCACTGCATATAGTTAGTGACTTTTCTTCCACATCATCACCATGTTTTCCACGTAATTGTGACAGCAGTTTCTGATCCTTTGAGACAGAAAAGGGACATACGTGTCAATCTAAATTCAAAATGAGACACGTAATTGTTTCACAATGTCGTATTATACATGTTGCAACATGATATGGAAAGAAAATCTACAACTGTAAACAACAGCCCCTGCAATTGAGAACAGTTGTGTGAATCTCTGATCCTACAAATATACACCAATCACCCAAAAAATTATTACTGCCCATTATGAGATTGAATGCAGCCTGGAGGCATTGCAGGCATGTGGCACAGTAAGAAAAGCATATAAGTGGAGTGGAGCTGAATGGGAAAACATATCATCAACAATACAGGCCTCAAATGGGGAAATCCACTGACAAAAAGATAGATTGGTATGATGTGGCACCTGGAAGTGAGCATACTGGAAACAGAAAAGGTGGTTGGCTCTTCACATGCTATTGCTGTGAGCATTATAGAAAGTAGTTGAAGGGAGGGGGACCCACAAGTAGATGACAAGAAACTGGACATCAACACATCATCAAATAATGTGGACATCAAAGGCTTTCTCACTCTGTAAAACAGATTATGTGGCGATCTGTGGCAGATCTGATGACAGCATACAATGCTAGTGCAGGCACAAGCGTTTTGAAGTACACAATGCAGAATACACTGTTGAACATGGGGCTCTGCAGCAGACATACCTCTAAGCATTCCCATGTTAACCAACTGACATTGTTATTTATGACTGCAGTGGACATGTGGGCATGGATGCTGTACTGTGGATTAATGTAGGCTGGTTGGATGAATTACATATTTTGTTACTCCAGGTCGATGGCATGTCTGGATGTACTTCAGTGGGGGCAGTGTAATGTGTTGGGGGAACATTCATCTGTGCTTGTGTGAGACCTGCTGCAGACCATTTGCATCTCTTCTTGCTTGATTTAGTCTCTCTCTCTCTCTCTCTCTCTCTCTCTCTCTCTTTTAACGAGACAAGGACAAAGGATAGCTTGGCACACTCCACAGAAAACATTGTCCAAGTTCTCTAAACCCACTACTCCCAGTAGTCTACAAGGGTCATGGTCATCCAGAAATTGAGTTTCACTGGGTACTTTGTCTTTTCTTTTTTCTTTTTTTTTTTTTTTTAAAAAAAAAAGAAAAGAAAAAAAAGAAAACCTAGTTACATGGAAAACTTTACTGACAATAAATGCAGCAATGACTGAATTATTCTTCACCATAATGTTTGTATTCCTGTGTCGTATAAATCTGGCTCGTGGGAATGGAACCAGTGTGCGACAGTTGTATTCAGTTTTTGACATTATGAAAGTGGTGTCCAAAGGACAGGAATTTCGTGAGGTGCAAGGAAAGACAGAAATTGCTGGGAGCAACATCAGAACTGTACAGCCAACGATCAAACAGCTCTCAGTTTAACTCTTTTAAAACTGTTGTTGTCCAGAGTACAATGGGCAATGCAGATCTCATTGCCCATGAGGATCCTGTTGAGAAACTTGTCACTGTCGTCATGGTACTGTTGCAAAAAATGTCAATGCTGCTCCTAAGCAATTCATTTTGTATTCAGGAATCATGTTTTTCAGCATCTACCCGGCAAACACCTTGAGCAAAAGATGCTTAGCAACTATTCATACCACAGCAATTGCAGTATCTGTGGAAAATGGCTGCTGATATCCATAACCACGGAGAAAATGTTCTCCATCACGCACTGCTGCACCAACTTCACAAGTCGTCACTGATGAGGCATATTTTTCTATGGCCCTCTTTGATAGGGACAGTCATAGACCTACAGAAAATTGCCTACACAAATGAAGCACAATCTGTTTGCTTGTAGCCTTCAGCCGATACACCTGACACAGCTAATGTTGAATTTTGATTGGCACTAATGCTTTGAACATTGAGAATCTCTGTCACAGACTAAATCTAGCAATTGGCAGAAGAAAGAATAATAACTGCCATTTTCAACTACTACTGCAGCACTACTGACATAAGTCAAGACTTGTCCGAAACAAGAACGCACATTGTTTGGTAGCCAAGGAAAGCATATAGATGAGAGTTCATATCATTCTGTAGGGGCTCTGTGGGTATCAGGCCAAATGTCCCTTCACCTTCCTCTGCTGCATGCCTACTCATTATGCTCAACTCTGGGCAGTAATAATGTAAATAATAATAATAATAATAATAAAGCCCGTGGAGGCCTGGGAAAAGAATAGGTCTCCGGTATGTTCTGCCAGTCGTAAAAGGCAACGAAAAGAACAAACCACTAATAGGGCTAACCCCCCTTTTTAGCGTGATTACTTGGTTCAGGACAGAACTAAAGAAGCGTCGGACAAGCGCCGTCATGGTCGGGGACGACGCTTGAACCCTATGCCCGCCCACAATGGTAACGACACTGCTAGCCAACTGGAAAATGATTTAAATCCAAATAGAGGTGTTTTGCAGGATATGCTTCCTGCAACCACCCTAGAAGGAAAACAAAGACAGAGGATGAGATGGTCAGATGAAGTTAATCGACACCTCATGTTCTGTTATTACCAAGCAACAAACCTAGGAACCAACACAACTGGATACAGATCACAAGTATACACAACATTTATTACCAGATACCTGGAATTAAAATTTTTAACAGAACAACGACTAGCTGATCAGATCCGTGTAATAATAAAAAATAACAGGATACCCCAGTCAGAATTAGAAAACATCAAACAACAAGTGCAACAAACACTGGAACAAAATAATGTGCAATTAGAAGAAGAAGAAAATACAGTAATGGACTCAAACATCCCAGTAAAGGATCAAACATCCCAGAGCAAACAAACAAAGACCAACACGCATCAATTAAACAATCAGAGGAAAACGAAATCTTAAGACAGCCACCAGAACAAGCACAAATAGAACACGAAGTGACACACATGTTAGATATAGAAGAGATATTTCAGCTGACATATATATAATACAAAGACATAAATACAGACATTAGACCATTCTTGCATAGACCGCCAAATAACCCACAAGTCGAAACAACAATAAAAACTATCAACACAATCATACACAACAAAATAAATGAAAACACAACTATGGAAGAGTTACAACTACTGGTTTATATAGGAGCACTCACTACACTAAATATACAAACTAGGCAGAGATCAGAACCAACCAACACACAGAAGAAACCCACAAAACCAGCATGGCAACACAGGCTACAGATCAGAATAGAAAAACTGAGAAAAGACATCGGACAGCTAACACAATTTATAAGAAATGAAATATCAGACAAAAAACGAAAAAGGTTAGGTAAAATCTCACAACAAGAAGCAATAGAGCAATTAGATGAAAAGAAGCAGAAATTACAAGCATTGGCCAAACAACTTAGAAGATACAAAAAAAGTGAAAATAGAAGGAAACAAAACCAAACATTCAACACAAACCAAAAGAGATTTTACCAAACAATAGATAACTCACACATTAAAATAGACAATCCACCAAGCATAACAGACATGGAACACTTCTGGAGCAACATATGGTCAAACCCGGTACAACATAACAGGCATGCACGGTGGATACAAGCAGAAACAGACTCATACAAGATGATACCACAAATGCCTGAAGTGATAATTTTGCAACATGAAGTCACCCAAACAATTAATTCTACGCACAATTGGAAAGCCCATGGAAATGATAAAATAGCAAATTTCTGGCTAAAGAAGTTCACCTCAACACATTCACATCTAACTAAATTATTTAACAGTTACTTTGCAGACCCATACACATTCCCTGATACACTTACACATGGAATAACCTATCTGAAACCTAAAGATCAAGCAGACACAGCAAACCCAGCTAAATATCGCCCCATAACATGCCTACCAACAATCTACAAAATATTAACTTCAGTCATTACACAGAAATTAATGACACATACAACACAGAACAAAATTATAAATGAAGAACAAAAAGACTGCTGCAAAGGAGCATGGGGATGTAAAGAGCAACTGATAATAGATACAGAGGTGACATATCAAGCTAAAACTAAACAAAGGTCGCTACACTACGCATACATGGATTACCAAAAAGCTTTTGATAGTGTACCCCACTCATGGTTACTACAGATATTGTAAATATACAAAGTAGATCCTAAATTGATACAGTTCCTAAACATAGTAATGAAAAACTGGAAAACCACACTTAATATCCAAACAAATTCAGATAATATCACATCACAGCCAATACAGATTAAGCGTGGAATATACCAAGGAGACTCATTAAGTCCTTTCTGGTTCTGTCTTGCTCTGAACCCACTATCCAACATGCTAAATAATACAAATTATGGATATAATATTACTGGAACATATCCACACAAAATCACACATTTGCTATACATGGATGATCTAAAACTACTGGCAGCAAGCAACCAATCAACAACTCAACCAATTACTAAAGATAACAGAAGTATTCAGCAATGATATAAATATGGCTTTTGGAACAGACAATTGTAAGAAAAATAGCACAGTCAAGGGAAAACACACTAAACAAGAAGATTACATATTGGATAACCACAGCAACTGCATAGAAGCGATGGAAAAAACAGATGCCTATAAATATCTAGGATACAGACAAAAAATAGGAATAGATAATACAAATATTAAAGAAGAACTAAAAGAAAATAGACAAAGACTAACAAAAATACTGAAAACAGAATTGACAGCAAGAAACAAGACAAAAGCTATAAATACTTATGCTATACCAATATTGACCTACTCATTTGGAGTAGTGAAATGGAGTGACACAGACCTAGAAGCACTCAATACACTTACACGATCACAATGCCACAAATATAGAATACATCACATACATTCAGCAACAGAAAGATTCACATTAAGCAGAAAGGAAGGAGGAAGGGGATTCATCGACATAAAAAACCTACATTATGGACAGGTAGACAATTTAAGAAAATTCTTTCTAGAACGAGCAGAAACTAGCAAAATACACAAAGCAATCACTCATATAAATACATCGGCTACACCACTGCAATTTCATACCCACTTCCACAACCCTCTAGATCACATAACATCAACAGATACGAAGAAAGTAAATTGGAAAAAGAAAACACTATATGGCAAGCACCCGTATCATCTAACACAGCCACACATCGATCAAGACGCATCCAACACATGGCTAAGAAAAGGCAATATATACAGTGAGATGGAAGGATTCATGATTGCAATACAGGATCAAACAATAAACACCAGATATTACAGCAAGCATATTATTAAAGATCCCAATACCATAACAGATAAATGCAGACTCTGCAAACAACAAATAGAAACAGTAGATCACATCACAAGTGGATGTACAATACTAGCAAATACAGAATACCCCAGAAGACATGACAATGTAGCAAAAATAATACATCAACAACTTGCCATAAAACATAAACTAATAAAACAACATGTTCCCACATACAAGTATGCACCACAAAATGTACTGGAGAATGATGAATACAAATTATACTGGAACAGAACCATTATAACAGATAAAACAACACCACATAACAAACCTGACATCATACTCACCAATCGAAATATCCATACCCAATACAACAAATATACAGAAGAAAACAGGAGAAAAAATTGAAAAATACATCCAACTGGCTGAGGAAATCAAGGATATGTGGCATCAGGATAAAGTTGACATTATACCGATTATACTATCAACTACAGGAGTCATACCGCACAATATCCACCAGTACATCAACGCAATACAGCTACATCCAAACGTATATATACAACTACAGAAATCCGTAATTATTGATACATGTTCAATAACCCGAAAGTTCCTAAATGCAATGTAACATATACCGTACAGTTAAAAGGATGTCACGCTTGATCAAGGTCCGCGTCACTTTTATTTTTGACCAGACATAACGTCTGAGAAAAGAAAGAATAATAATAATAATAATAATAATTCTTGCAATTACTAAAAAGATGATTATTACTAATCTATTACCAGAAGTGAAAAGGTTTATTTATTACCAACATGCATTTTGTTATATTCACTAACAACATAAGCAGTGGTTGCATTTTACATCTGATTTTGCTTATATCCAGAAGTGTCATCTGCATACATATTTCCAAGAACTCTGCTGGTGTCTGTGACCTGGTATCACTTGGACTTGCAGCACTAAACGTTTCTCAAGGTAAAAAACAATTAATTATTGCACCACTGCCATTTCCTTACATTTTTCTGATTAAATATATGTCTGTCTTTACATAGATCTGTATCTATATATATGTGTGTGTAGTCACAAGAACACAAACATATCTATTCATCTTGCCCTGAGGAAAAGTATCTAAGGGGGCAAGTGAAATTTATATTAAACTTCCTGGCAGATTAAAACAGTGTGCTGGACCGATACTAGAACTGGGGACCTTTGCCTTTCACGGGCAAGTGCTCTACCGACTGAACTACCCAAGCACGACTCACAACCCGGCCTCACAGCTTTAATTCTGCCAGTATCTCATCTCCTACCTTCCAAACTTCATAGAAGCTGTTCTGCAAACCTTCCTTTCAGGAGTGCTAGTTATGCAAGGTTCGCAGAAGAGCTTCAGTGAAGTTTGGAAGGTAGGAGATGAGGTACTGGCGGAATTAAAGCTGTGAGGACGGGTCATGAGTCATGCTTGGGTAGCTCAGTCGGTAGACCACTTGCCTGTGAAAGGCAAAGGTCCAGAATTTGAGTCTCGGTCCAGTACACTGTTTTAATCTGCCAAGAAGTTTCATATCAGCGCACACTCCGCTGCAGAGTGAAAATCTCATTCTGAAATTTATATTAGGCGAAAAGCACCAATACTTCTTCATAAAGTTTGATTTAACTATTTACTCTTCAGCATTCTTTAGTAACACCATAGTTCACAAGCTTCATTTCTCCTCTTGTCTGTGCTGTTTATTACTCACATAAGGCTACAATCCAGACTTTCAGAAAATATGTCATAAGAGTTTACATTATATTTGGTGTAAACAAATTTAATTTGTTTCAGAAACACTTTTCTTGCAACTGCCAGTCTGCATTTTATATCCTCTTTACTCTGGTCATCCTTGGTTATTTTGCTACCCAAATAGCAAAACATGTTAATTACTTTTAATGTCTCATTTTCTAATGTTATTCCCTCAGCATCTTCTAATATAATTTGGACTACACTCCATCAACCTTGTTTCACTTCTGTAGATGTTCAACATAAAACATATTTTCAAGACACCATCCATTCCATTCAACTCATCATCAAAAAATTCTGGCAGCCCTGAAGAGGTACAACATTCTGGATTAGTTTGTATGCCAGATCTAATTACTGACTCTGGCTCTGTCTATCTAGCCCATTAAATTGGATCAATTTTTACAGATATCCGAACCTTTCGACGTGCTTATCTTTCCTTTGCATTGTTGCTAAACATAATTCTCTGATGTTTATGTTCTGTGGAGTCAGTCTTTTCATAAGGCACTTTCAGGCCATTTTTTCTCAGCAAAGCTATGCAAATTGTCCAGCAGATTTTAACATCTTCATTTTGAACTAACAGCACAATATCATCAGTAAAGGCTAAAACCTTAGCATCTAGGTCCTTCCTTTCTATCAAAGGTGTATCTCTCTTAATCCCTCGACTTCCAGAGCTGTTTCCCAGATTGTTGCACCATTCTCCAAAACAATACAGAAGAGGACTAGGACAGCTCATCCAATTGTCTGATCATTGTGTTACAGACTACTATGAGTAACTTTACCACTGAGATGGTGTTTGTCAGGATCTGTTGAATGATTTTTGTTTCACTGTCAAATACCAAATCCTCCAAGATGCTGAATAATGTTTGCCAGTCAGTTAAATCACATATCACTTTGAAGACACCACGAATGAGAACAGTATTCTAACTTCTTAATGCTCATGTGATTAAATGCATTTAAGGTTACATAGTTGTTTTATACAGATTTTCTACTTGCTGAAGACAACTTAGTTACTTCCATGAGTTAGTAATACAGCTTAATAGTACACTAGAAATATATATCAAGAAAAATATCAATAAGTCATCCAAAAACAAGGGTTAGTGGTATATTAGCAAAATAATCATGAAGGACTGAAAAAGAGTGGCCAATGTAAAAATTATGGAGCAGGTAAAGTTGTTTAAAAATTTATATAAAAACATATCTGTAAACAGATTTAATGCCATCATAGAAAACAACATATAGATATGTAAGAAATCAATCTTTGCTTTTGGAAACATGTAAAGAAATTCCTTTACATCTATACTGTTTTACATCAGTCAGACTTGGGTATAAGGATGGTAAGATAAGATGATAAGAATACTGAAGATGAGTTTGTTACTTCGTATTAAGGAAGTGACTCAGAAACAAAGAAATTGTAAGCAATGATACACAAGCACAAAATCTTTTTTATTTCTTTTAGACACAATAGCAGTAAAAGGCATTTAAATACAACCAGTTTCAGCCATACAATGGCTATTTTCACACACACACACACACACACACACACACACACACACACACACACACACACACACACACACACACGGGCGCGCGCGCACAAATGCGAAGCAAGCAAGCACACCTCATGCACACGTGACTGACATCACCAGTGGCTCAGCCCAGAATACCGACTTCCAGCTTGAGTTCAGTGATGGTAGTCATGTGCGCGTGAGGTGTGCTTGCTTATGTGAATGACTCTCTCTCTCTCTCTCTCTCTCTCTCTCTCTCTCTCTCTCTCTCTCTCTGTGTGTGTGTGTGTGTGTGTGTGTGTGTGTGTGTGTGTGTGCTCTTCCTTTTCTGAAGAAGGCTTTGGCCAAAAGCTAACGTGTAAGTGTCTTTTCATTGCGCCTGTCTGCAAGTCAACAGTCTCTCTACGGTGAGTAGCAATCTACCTTTTCCTTATATTGTTGATACTCCAACCTAGAGCTTCCACTGTTCACAACTCTTGTCTCTCATATCCTCAAAGGACAATCCACTTATTTTTTAAATGCAAGGAGCAGTCAATAGGTCCATTAATTTCCAAACAAAATTGCACCTATTTTGAACAGAGAAAGGATATGAAAAAGTTTTTGTGAAAGCTTAAAATTCCTTTTTAGCAGTAAGAGGCTGCTATTGGTCCTGTTTCACTTAGCTGTAGCCTCTTTAGCTATTTGAGTATAAGGCTACTACATACAATTAGAATTTTCAGATTAAACTGTGGTTTCTAAATGTTACTCATGTTTTACAAACCTTTGGAAGGCCACCAGCTCTAATGTCACTAACTTGGGACAATTCTATGACGTTTCCATGCTGCAACAAAAATTGTAAAAAGTAATTCAAAATGTGATGAAAGCAGTTCTGCAAAACAAGGTAGGATTACTGTTAAACACAATCAGAATCAAGTCATTTATCATCACAAGATACACTCCATCTTTTATGCTGAAGCTTTTCATGTTTCAATACATCAGGACAATGTTCAGTCTTGGCTAAGGAAATTCTACTAAAAATGAACTGCATTACATAACAGTACATTGTATTTTACACAATTGGCTTAAAACAGTCATAACACAGCTTTTGTCATTGATACAAGTGTGATCGCAATTCTACAGCTCATACCAGTCATGGAAAAATAGCAGTTTTTATTGAACATGACATGTTCAAAAAGTATCTGAACAAGTGGTAATAAAACATACTGGAGTAATTCTGATAGCTGCCACTATTTCTCTCCAGGGGGTAACTTAAAGCCATTCATGAGTACACTAGAGCTCTTTTACAATAAATAACAAAATGGAAGTGTGAAATGTATAGAATTTAACAGAGTTTTCTCACTAAAAGTGTGAGCAGGGAGGTCTCATGAAAATATATAATTTGCACAACAAAGTAATGATCTCCATGAAAATTATGTCCACTTCAAGTACAAGCTTGTATCACAAGCTGTGAGTGAAGATAACTACAACACAACATTGCAGTTATGTGGTTTAGGATTCAGTGCCTCCTTGCACAAATACTAAAGCTCAGTATAAATATAAACTACACCACCACCACCACCACCACCACCACCACCACCAAAACCACTTGCAAGCTTTTCAATGAGGCAAATATTTACTGTTTTACTAGCCATCTGTACAGAGAACAATAAAAAAAACATTCCCGGAGCACACATGTAAACGAAGAAAATTACTGTTTATTAGAGACTTTATGATTTTTATTTTGAATTGTTATTTTCCATAACAAGTGTATTGTTACTAATATTGCTTGTTCTAATTACAAGTTCACATCAGGGGTAAGGCCATCCTAAAAGGAAAATATAAACTTCTGTACTACTTTTCTAAATTGACCAATCCCCCCTTATCACCCAGAATCACACCAGACTGGAGCAACTGAACCATATCCTTCACCATGGCTTTGATTATCATATATCATCATCACCAGAGCTGCATTCTTGCTATGAAATGTACTCACTAAACAAGATTACGTCTGATAAAAAACGACTACATAAACAGCCCATCAAACAATATAAAAGTCATGTGGAAGCATATAAAAAAAACAAAATGGGGAAAATAGCAACATAGTGAAAATTTTACAACTACATTAAACAACAATGAGGTCAGTAATCCTTCAGCAGCAGCTATGCTGTTTAATGACTTCTTTGTCGGTATTGCAGAAAATATGCTAACAATGACTTCTAAAATGAAATCTGCATCTATGAAGTATAAAACTAACTCTTGTTCCAAGACAAGATTTATTAGCTCTGACACCGGAGGTGGAGTTGTGAAAGCAATAAGAAAACTAGTTTATCATAATTTTGAAGAAATTTGTCCATAATAATACAATTCCTTTAAATAAACATTTGATTATTTGCAAACTGGGAACTTCCCAGAGTCATTGAAAACATCTAATGTAATCTCCATACACAAAATGGTAGGAGAGATGGTGCAAATACCATCAGGTCAGTCAGTGTTCCCCCGGTATATCTAAAGCTCCAGAGAAAATTATGCAAGAGAAACTGATTTAACTTATACAGTAGACAAGAATGATGTAGCATGCCCACAGTACAACTTGGCACTCCCTGCAGGGGTGCTGGGAGCAGAGGAATCTCTATGAGTCACCAGTATTGACTAGTTTCTGGTCAGAGAAAATTTTAGTTAGGAAATGATACTGTTCAAATACCAGTGTATATTTGTTATACATGTACGAAAGTGATAGCAGAATATACAGATATGAATCATTTACGAGTAATGGAGACAACTCTTTGAACAGAAGAAATATTGAGCCATTGTCAGGCACAGGGATGCGCACACACCCCCATCCCCACCCCATACACACAACTGTGCATGGACTGGGGTGGGGGTTGTGTAGGTAAGTAGGGGGAGAACAGGATTAGAAGCAGGAGAGCAGGTATGGGACAGGTATCTAGCATCCTGAAAGGAGGGAACAGATGTGCAGGAAGCAGGAGTGGCAGGTTTATGGGCTTGGTGTGCAATACATAGGTACCACGGCCAATGAGGTGTGGTGCTTGATGGAGATGATATGGAAGCGTGGATTGGGCGGGTGTGACAGGACAGAGGAAGGGGAAAAATGTTGTGTAGAGGGTGCGGTGCAGAGGGTTAGCAGAGACTGTAGCTAGGAGAACTACAGGGGTGAAGGATTTGTGGCAAGGATAACTGCTGTCTACTAAGTTTAAAAATGCTGGTGCTAAAGAGGCTTCAGACACCATAGGTTGTGAAGCAGCAACTGAACTCGAACATGTTGTGTTCAGCAGTATGTTGTGACACTGGGTGGTCAACTTTGTTCTGGGTCACAGTTTGGTGGTGGCTATTCATTCTGGTGGACAGCTGGTTGATGGTAATGCCCATATAACATTATAAGCAGTAATTGCAGCAGAGCTGTCCTACCACATGGCTGCTTTTCCAGGTGGCCCCACTCAGATGGGATAGATAATACTGTGGCAGGACTGGTATAGGATGTGCAGGGTTGTTGAATTAGGCAGGTTTTGCACCTGATTCTTCCACTGGGATGTGACCCCATAGGCAAAGGGTTGGGAGTGGGACTGGCCTAGAGATAGACCAGGGCCTTGAGTAAGTTCAGTGGGTGACAGAATTCCAATTAAGGGAGGGGTGATTCTTGAGTAGGGTGTCCCTCATTTCTGGGCATGATGATATGATGAAGGATATGGTTCAGTTGCTCCAGTCTGGGATGATAATGGATGACAAGGGGGGCACTCCTTTGCAGCTCATTCTTGGGGGCAGAGGGGGGGGGGGGGGGCACTGAGTGGATTCGAAACATGTAAGGATATGGCACAAGAAATCTGTTTGCAGAACTAGGTCTGGGTGGTAAGGACAGTCTGTGAAGGCCCTTGTAAGAGCTTCAGCATACTCAGAAAGGCAGTTCTCGTCACTGTATATTTACTGTCCAAGGTTGGCCAGTCTGTCTGGGAGGGATTTTTTTGTGTGGGAGAGATCACAGCTGTCTAAATGCATGTACTCTTGGTGGTTAGTTGCATTAATATAAACAGAGGTGTGGATAGAACCATCACAGAGATAGAGGTCAATGTCCAAGAAAGGTGGCACAGTGGATCGAGGATGACCAAGTGAAGTCGATGGGAGAGAAGGTGTTGTGGTTGTGGAGGAATGAGGTCAGGGTGTCTTGATCCTGAGTTCAGATAATGAATATATCATCACTGAACCTTAACCAGACAAGGGGTTTAGGTTTTGGTAGGCTAGGAAGGCTTCGTCTAGATTTTCCATAAACAGGTTGGCAAAGGAGGGTGTCATGCAGGTGCCAATAGCTGTGTTGCAGATTATTTTTACATGACCTGCCCTATGCAGAAGTGTACAAGGATATAGTTCGGAATGAGGAACTGGGTGTGGAGTTGGAAGGCATTAGGAGAGCTGGCAAGGCCATGAAAATGAGAGAATGGGGTGGGAATGGTCAAGAGTCTGTAAAGGAAGTGTTTCATATCTTTGATATGAGAAATTAGGCTTCAGACAATTGGTTTGGAGGTGTTGATGAACAAGCACAATAACTAGCTACCCGGTGTACCCAGGATTTTTGGCATTTTGGGAAGTATATAGAAAGTGGGTGTGAGGAGGATTGCTGAAGTGAGGAGGGAGATGAACTCTGGGGAGAGATTTTGGGATGGCTGAGGATTTCAGTAAGGATTGGAGGTTATGTTGAAATTCTGGGATAAAATCACTGTGACAGAGGTAGTAAGAAGTACGAGAGTAGGCAGAAGCCTTCTGGTCAAGTAGTCTCTGCAATTCATCATGACAGTGGTGGATCCTTTGTCTGCAGGGAGGATGATTAAAACACGGACTGTTTTGAGGCTGTCCCACCAAAAAATATCATCCACACAATCTCAAAGTTAGCAAGTGAAGTTAAGTGTGAAAACTATAGTACAAGTAGTGTAGTAGCTCACACATCAAAGTTGCTATGAAGAATAATATACAAAAGAATGGAAAAGAAATTGAGGAACTGTTGGATGATGATTAGTTTGGCTGTATGAAAGGTGAAGGCACTAGAGAGCCAGTTCTCACATTGCATGTACTTGATATGGAAGCAAGACTGAAGAAATATCAAGGCATGTTCATAGATATTTTTTCAACCTAAAAAAAGCATTGAATAATGTAAAATGGTGCAGGGTGTCTGGAATTCTCAGGAAAGTCAGTGTAAGCTGCAGGACAAGATGCATAATATACAATGCATTAAAAAAATAAGAATGGACGACCAAGAATGAAATGCTCAGATTAAAAAGGGTGTGGGACGGGGATGAAGTCTTCCACCACTACTATTTGATCTATATATAAAAGAAGCAATGACAGGAACAGAGTGGAATTAAAATTCAGGGTGTAAGGATATCAATGACAAAATCTGCTGATGATTTTGCTATCCTCAGCAAAAGTAAGAGAGAATTACAGGACCTGCTGAATGCAATGAACTTATAATGAGTACGGAATACGGACAAAGGGTAGACCAAAGAAAGATGAAAGTAATGAGAAGTAGCTGAAATGAGAATAGCAATGAACTTACCTTCATAAAGGTGATTGCAAAGTAGATGAAGTGGAAGAATTCTCTTACCTTGGGAAGCAAAATAACACATGGTGGATGATGTAAGGACATAAAAAGCAGACTACCAGAAACAAAGACAGCATTCCTGACCAAAAGGAGTCTACTCGTAATCAAATATCAGCCTTAATCTGAGCAAGAATAGAGCATTGCATGGAAGTGAGTCATGGAACATGCAAAAACCAGGAAAAAAATGATCAAAGTATTTGAGAAGTGGTGTTATAGGAGGCTGTCGAAAATTTGGTGGACTAATAAGGTAAGAAATGAGGACATTGTTCATACAATCAGCAAGGCGAGGAACATGTGCAGAACACTGGCAAGAGTAAAGGACAGGATGACACTGATATTATGTTGGACTTAGTTTGTAGGCCAATAACCATACGAGCCTTCTTCTTCTTCTTCTACCACTACTACTACTAGTACTTCCATTACAGCCTCAGGATTACATGAACATATTTTTCCTTCTTGCCCCAGAACCTCTTCATTCTTAATCTTCTTCCTTCCCACTCTCATTCCTTGACCTTTGGTATCCTATTCTCTTGGATTGTGTACTGGGGTCTATCCTTTCTCTGTACCTTTTGCTGCTGTTGATCTCTGGCATTGTGTACTTGCTTCCCTAATTTCTTTCCTGACCACCTGGATCCCTACCTCAGACCAATTGTTCCGGAGTTCAACAACCCACTTGGTTCCTTGTCTTCACCTTTGTTTCCCATGCTCTTTTCATTATTCTGTCCATAGTCATCTTGATCACATGTCCCACAAATCTCGCCCCTTTGGTCTGATTCCTCCTGATATTGTCCTCATGCACTGGTGCAGTTTTTTCCTATGTCTTTGCATCCATCTCTCATTATCTCCTTTACAGCCCAGTATTTTCCTCAGTATTTTTCTCTCTTCTTTCTCCAGTTGTTATGCACCATATCTTCCTAATGTTATCATTAAGCTGCATATATTCCTCAACATTGCCTTGTAGTGTCTGATCCTTGCACCTATAGATATATTCTTTTTGTTGTATAACTTCTGGTTGGGCAGAAGGCTGACCTTTTATTTTTCATACTCTCAGATCTTTAAAGCTTTCAACCTTTTTCACAATGCTTTTTGGTGTTTTCCAGTATACAGTGGCTTTTTCTTGTTGTAGGTGATCCTCAGTTCCACCTTACTGAAAGTTTGCATTGAGTTGTCCAATTGTTTCTTTGTGACTCCTTTCCTGCTGGAAGATGGCACCGGGAGGCATCTGTTGAACTGCATAGTTTGTCGACAAGTTGCGACAGGTGTGTCTTATCACTGGCATGCAGGTGCCGTTCGACTCAGTGCTGTTCATTAAATGGTGAGGATCATGGCTTGCAGAGTGTCTCTGTTGATTGGGTATTTGCATAACAACATAAAATGTCAAGGTCTTTTGTTATAAGGATTTGTTTGTGTGTAATTGTAGCCCATACGTCATGTATTTTGCCAGACCGATATTTATGATACCGATATTTATGATACAACAGATTAGACCTATCTGTGTTCCACAAGAATAAGGACCTGTTTACAATGAACATTGTTACAACCAACAGAAATTTGGATAAATATATAATTTACAGCAAGAATGGCTAATAAGCTATGTTACTAACCTTCTTCTGCATTTAAAGGGAGTCTCCAGTTTTTTGTTTATACCATATGAAAGATTATTATGGGTCCCTACACAAAAACACAGAAACCCCCTATAAAATTTGACAAAGAGGAAAAGTACACATAGACATTATTTTTCTGTCTTGTATTGTGATTGTGTAACTCACAATTTCACTGAAACTGGTTTTTGTTATAATCAGTATTAAGTACTAAATGTATTCACAGTACACACGAGCTCATCATTGATACTATAAATACATCACCTGGAGTGGAAACATATCACCACCAGTTAAAATTTAGCAAAAATGGAATCGCCATTTAAAACAGCAGAAACAAAATCCGACACAATGAAACTCCACAAATGCAATATTTTCTTTTTTGAGGAACTCAGATATTAGACTAGAGAACTTCCTATAGGCCCTAAATGAACGTTGAAATTGAGAACTCTAAAGTCACAAATTGCAGAAAAAATACACCCAATACAAGCTATGATGCTCCACATGGTTCTGTTTTGCGTTAGTAACAATTTTCATATGTGGCCTTCCAAACCACATATCCAAACTTGTGAGATTCATGTATGAAACATGCAACATAGGTTGTCACACTCCAGGTGATGCAGAAGAGGGAAATGTAACTGGAATCAATTGGAATTCCATGGGTGCCCATATCATGGGGCAAGGGGGCACTCGTAAAGTAGGTCTTGAGGGATTCTGCCTATTTCTTGGTTCCCAGAACACCTATACACTGATACGTTCAGTGTATAGTAAACACACAATTCAAATAGACTGATAATCCCAATGAGCATTGGCGATAGCACATTCTAGGGAGTTGTCGAGGAAAATACTTCTCATCCATTGCCTTTCTTTGGGGCAAACAGTAAGTAAGGTTCTGAGATTGAGCCCTTGTCCACCACACATTTAATCTCCTAGAAAGTTTCAAAACAGTGCACCCTCCACTGCCACCGCAAGTGAAAGTGCTGCTCCTTTCCCCTCCACAATCTCCTCAACATCATATTTGTGATGACAGACTAATCTACAATGTAGCAAGAGGTCTGGAATAAGTTGGGAGGTGACAATTTGATATGCCAACGAATGAGAATGTGGGTTATGCGTTGTGGTAATAATTGCAACTGAAGCATACCCCAGTGCCTACAATTGTGGCATATGAAATGTAGTTTTCGCTATAAAAACGCAAATTAAAATTCTGAAAAGCTGTATTACACAAACCTTCAACGATTATTTTAGTGCATATTATGTAGATATCGCACGTCAACTAGCTTAACGCTGTGGAAGATGAATGGAGGTGAGTGAAGTCAACCACTTACGTCGATATTGACCTACAGTCCAATTTTATGGGGAAAGCCATGATAATGCTTTCCACAGTCTAACATAACAGTCGCGACACTTCGCCTCGATTTTGTTGCCTTCAGCGCCAGCAGCGCCCCAAGCGCCCGGTAGGTTGAACTGTGAGTTCGGCGCGATCGTGAAATCGAACAGTGACTTTATTTTGATTTACACAATGGTTTTTACCGTCGGGAGCGTTTGTAGCGCAATAAATTGCAGCAGCAATAGGAAGAAGACACCACAGCTGTCTTTTTCAGGTTTCCTAAGGATTCTGAGAGGTATATACCATCATGTTACAAAAGTGTATCGTCAGGATTCACTTGCAAATTGTGTGTATAAATGATGAATGTTTCGTTTTAGGAGCAAAAAATGGCTAGTTAATAGCAGACGAGAAGACCTTATGAAGAAAGACCCGGTTTACCTGTATAATAATATTAGGTTTTGTTCGCTACATTTCGAACAAAACCAGTTCATGAACGCAGACAATAACAAACTCGTGTGGAACGCAGTACTCACACTGTTTGACATTCCAAATAAGCCACCTCAACTGACGATGAAGAGGAAACTGCCACAAAGATTCGACAGTCAATCTAGAGCTGTAAAACAGTCCTATGACATAGAAGCAGCCAGTTCAACTCTCCATGTATTAGTGCGAGATTCGTGAGAATCATCAACACAGACCTGCTTTGACGATGAAGTGGTTAGATTAAGTGCAGCTGTTCGTGTCTTACAAAAGCGTGTGTAGTGTCAGAATGTGCAGATCGCTAGACTTCGAGTGAAACTATTATGGGACAAGGAAAGTGCCTACAGACAGATTGTTTGAAAGTTATTCAAATATTTGGTTTTTCGTGAAATGTAATGTAATCAGCTCATTATAATGTTTTCAGCATATTTCTCCCACTATTTGTTAGTTGCTTGTCACACTTAGAATAATATAAAGATGAAGGTCGTACTTGTGGCAACAGGCGACAATGACAAACACAGTAGGCCTACAGAACGATAAACGAGCTGTCCATCGCTTTTGCATGTAGAGGTGCATGTCTGTGCTTCTTAAATGTGATTCTGTGTGTTTATATACTTTTGATATCGACGTGGTAAGCTGCAATTCTGTCCAATGTCACAAGTGTTTCTTCACGAATGTGTTGTAGCTTGCCACTATATTCATGGTTTTTGTCCATACTTGCGCTTATTTTAGAATCATTTTTAGAAACATATATGCCTTCTGATACTACACAAACTCTTGAAGGCAAGAAACTAACTCGAATAATTCGGAAATAACGTAGGAAATGGATGCAAATGAACATTATGGTAAGCATCTGACGTTCACCTTACCTGCCGCTTTGAGCGCTAGTGCCGCTCCACCTGTCAAACGGCAACAACTTCTACAGCAGTGTCGCGACTGTTATATTAGACTGTGATGCTTTCATTCAAAAGACATGAAACAGCATGACACCTGAAGTATTTAAACTGCTCCCTCAGAGACGCCTACAGTTGGCTACAAAGTAACAAGCATCATAGATCATTTAATTCGTTTCACACGGCTACATTTAAAATTTCAACACACAAATCTCCATCGCTATTCCTAGTAATCATGAAATATAGACCATGTACAGAACACGTCAACCAAAAAATACACAAAAACTGCATAATTTGTGTGGGAATCAAAATTTACCACTGCACTCCAGCAGCCTACATCAATCGTATCAACAACAGACACAATTTAAGCCGAAACGGAACAATTTCTATTATACCATACTCTGACGAATGTGGTGCAAGCATAGAAATAAAGTTCAAAAGCTTTAAATTCGTATGTTCGATTTGCTTCCATGTTACTACGGTACTTATATGCATGCTGAATCCATATGACCCTGTGAATTTTCATTTTTCACCTACTGCAACTTAGTTAGTTAGAACATTTTTGCTCTGCTGCCGGAGCTTATCAACAATCACAAATCAGTTGCCAGTACTTCTTCAGAGTACGTCTTCCGAGTCGATAGTTGACCGGTTTTGTTGATAACTATTTTCGAGTAATGGGTATCATCCACGACAACAATAAATTAAGCCGGTTCACACGCCAATAATGTGGCGCCACAACTTATGGCTTTTGTAGTGGCATCGTGAGATACTGTTCACAGAGGACGCCACAAAATCTACGTAGTAGCATGGCTTTCAATACGGCATTAACTGAAATCATTTGGGCGGGAATGAATGTTATAGTGCAGGTTATAACTTTAGAGCTGTGTCAAGAGTAAAATATAAGGAAGACGAAACCCAAATGTTATATCTGAAAATAGATTTTGCACATCGCTAAATCGGGGGCCACAAACACATTTATAAAAGAAATAACACTCGCAGACGAAAATGCTGTTTGCAATGACAAAATAGCCAATAGCTGGCATGTGAATATCATCTGCAGGCAAGCCATTCTTCAAAGATTTTGGAATCTTATTGTTTTCGTTGATATAAGCATTTCGAGTAAATATTTTTTAGTTTAACAGCTACCACATCTCACTAGGGAGCTACTTCCTTCATATAATCCACAATTTATACAATGCTTATTTTGCTTACACATATTACGTTTTTTTTTTATTTAATCATTAAAAACTCCTTTGAGTTTGTGGGGAAACGTCCTGGGTTTACAAATATTTTGTCTTCCCCCCGCCCCCACACACAGTTGCACAAAACCAAACATAGGTTGTTGTTCTTGTAGTCCCAGAAGCTGTGAAAGAGTGCCTGACGACTACTGTTTTCATTTTATTTCAATAGTAAAATGGAAACACACTGAAACCGAATGGAGTACAGCAGCACAATAATTTCGGCAGAATGGTCGTGTTTTAAATTACAGTCACCAGGTAGCAGCGACGGAACGAAAGTGGCGCAAGAAAGTTCAACCAAGTTGGAACTTTTTGTGGGATGACAAAAGTTGTGTCTCTTCAGTTGTGTCATTAAAAGCTCTGAGTTAGACATGCAACTACATTGCAACTGCAGTTTGCCACTAGCTAAAGCGACACTTCTGTTGCGTGTCTGAATCTGGCTTTAGTCTCTTAAAATATGTATTCAGATACCACGTCTATAATAAAGATAATATAAGTGAAGAATGTTTTTGCTATTTGGAAACAGAATACGTTTCTTCCACTTTCATCTTTCATTACCTGATCATATTCATTACCAATACCATTAAGAATCTAATTTTTCATAATTTCAAACACTTTTATACTGTCGAAATTTCTAAGTACAAAATTTCCGTGGAACTGTAAAATTTGATCTTTCGTTCAAAAAAACTACACTCCTGGAAATTGAAATAAGAACACCGTGAATTCATTGTCCCGGGAAGGGGAAACTTTATTGACACATTCCTGGGGTCAGATACATCACATGATCACACTGACAGAACCACAGGCACATAGACACAGGCAACAGAGCATGCACAATGTCGGCACTAGTACAGTGTATATCCACCTTTCGCAGCAATGCAGGCTGCTATTCTCCCATGGAGACGATCGTAGAGATGCTGGATATAGTCCTGTGGAACGGCTTGCCATGCCATTTCCACCTGGCGCCTCAGTTGGACCAGTGTTCGTGCTGGACGTGCAGACCGCGTGAGACGACGCTTCATCCAGTCCCAAACATGCTCAATGGGGGACAGATCCGGAGATCTTGCTGGCCAGGGTAGTTGACTTACACCTTCTAGAGCACGTTGGGTGGCACGGGATACATGCGGACGTGCATTGTCCTGTTGGAACAGCAAGTTCCCTTGCCGGTCTAGGAATGGTAGAACGATGGGTTCGATGACGGTTTGGATGTACCGTGCACTATTCAGTGTCCCCTCGACGATCACCAGTGGTGTACGGCCAGTGTAGGATATCGCTCCCCACACCATGATGCCGGGTGTTGGCCCTGTGTGCCTCGGTCGTATGCAGTCCTGATTGTGGCGCTCACCTGCACGGCGCCAAACACGCATACGACCATCATTGGCACCAAGGCAGAAGCGACTCTCATCGCTGAAGACGACACGTCTCCATTCTTGCCTCCATTCACGCCTGTCGCGACACCACTGGAGGCGGGCTGCACGATGTTGGGGCGTGAGCGGAAGACGGCCTAACGGTGTGCGGGACCGTAGCCCAGCTTCATGGAGACGGTTGCGAATGGTCCTCGCCGATACCCCAGGAGCAACAGTGTCCCTAATTTGCTGGGAAGTGGCGGTGCGGTCCCCTACGGCACTGCGTAGGATCCTACGGTCTTGGCGTGCATCCGTGCGTCGCTGCGGTCCGGTCCCAGGTCGACGGGCACGTGCACCTTCCGCCGACCACTGGCGACAACATCGATGTACTGTGGACACCTCACGCCCCACGTGTTGAGCAATTCGGCGGTACGTCCACCCGGCCTCCCGCATGCCCACTATACGCCCTCGCTGAAAGTCCGTCAACTGCACATACGGTTCACGTCCACGCTGTCGCGGCATGCTACCAGTGTTAAAGACTGCGATGGAGCTCCGTATGCCACGGCAAACTGGCTGACACTGACGGCGGCGGTGCACAAATGGTGCGCAGCTAGCGCCATTCGACGGCCAACACCGCGGTTCCTGGTGTGTCCGCTGTGCCGTGCGTGTGATCATTGCTTGTACAGCCCTCTCGCAGTGTCTGGAGCAAGTATGGTGGGTCTGACACACCGGTGTCAATGTGTTCTTTTTTCCATTTCCAGGAGTGTACATTACACTGAGAAAGTTGTTGGCGCACTTAACCCGGCGATGCACGAACCTCGAAACAGGACGGCAGTACAAGCAGCTGGTCTCACAGACCCTTGCAGTTTCTATCTTTCTGAATTTGCATTTAGATGTATATTATGGAGGGAAGCATTATTAAATGTAGCAATATCATTAAAAATCAGTTTAGTAAATATATTTAAGGGATAAATTTAATATTTTGGTCAAAAATATTTACACAAACGGATATACATAAAATTTTGCTGTTATCAAAATAATGCATGTATTCAGTCAGGTATTTTGTCGACACAGTCTTGGCACACTGTAACAGAATGTTCAAGGCAAATGTATTTCTTGCAGTTCTTACAAATATATCTTGTTTTTCTGTTTTTGCTTTTGCTGTCCACACACTGTCCTCGTGAAGTTGCAGTTGATCCCAAATCATAAATTTTCACACTGCAAAGCTCTCCAATTCTCTCAGTTATCTTCCTTGGCAATATTTTTGAATTACTCTTTGCTGAAGATGATCATGCAGAAGCGCAAAAGAAAGCTGCCTCAAAAACTCTTCTCCTCAGTTGTTCTTTCTGATTTGAGTTGAAAATAATAGCAGCATTTATCGCAGCTGTGTTCATGATATTACAAAAAAAAAAAAAAAAAAAAAAAAAAAAAAAAAAACCATTGGCCATCTTCTTGTGATTCTAGCTACATTATATTTTGCACTCATTCGGTCTACAACGTCAACTCCACCCTTAGTAAGGTTATAGAAAGTGATAATTTCTGGTTTTTTATCATTCCCTGTATTTTCGTCAATATTTCCAGTGTGGTGCATCTTTGACAGTAGTAATACCACTCTATTTCGTTTCGGCACATAAGAGACTAAGGAGCAATTTTTCTGAAACCCAAACATAGATGACTTTTCATGCCGGTTTTTAGTGTTAATAAATTCTCATGGGACTTGTCTCTCGTTCTTCCTCAGGGTACCAACGTTGGTCGTCTTCTTATTAATCAATGTGTTTGCAAGCTCATAACTTGTAAAATAACTGTCGCAAGTTATGTCGCGGCCTGTATTCAGGATAGGTTGGTAAAGTCTCTGAACAAGTTCTACTGGTCTGTTGTCCTGTCTGTAAGGGCCTTCAGGCTGTTGCCCAACATACACCTCCATGTTGAGTGTGTAAAACATTCTGGCATCCACTGCTGCAAAAATCTTTACTCCATACTTGTTTGGCTTATTTGGCATGTACTGTCGGAATCTACATCTTCCATGGAATGCTTCTAGCTTTTCATCAACTGTCACGTATTCAGAAACTGTACAAGCCTTCTGAAAGTTTTCAACAATTAGACTGAACACCTGTCTTATCGCCACCATGTGATCTGTTTTCTCCCTTTCCATTCTCGTTTGTTTAACGTCGAATCTGAGGCATCGAAGGAGAAAACTAAATCTGTTTATGCCCATTGTGAGATGAAATATTTCAACTCCTGTGCCACCTGTTCGCCACAAATCTTGTAAGACTTAGTCGAGGGGCGCGTATTACACCAGCATAGTACAATAATCCCAATAAGGCCTTTATTTCAGCTTTATTAGTTTGTTGTGCATCTCTTTCCCTTGAAAAGATTCCCTGGATACTCTGAATGTGCAGTCAACGAGTATGTGTATAATGTTTTCATCAGAAAACAGTTCCCAGCACTGTAGAGGATTTGTAGCACGTTTCGCAGCACTTTTCACAACTGGTAAATGAGTTATGATGTTATGACAACGAGTGCGGGAGTTTTTTGGCGGAGCACGCGAGTTCCATACTGTTCCGTCTTTAACGACAAACACATCACTGTCAGCACGAGAATCACTGTCTTCTGATTCATCACTCGAGGTTTTTTTGTTCGGTGCCGGAATCACTTTTCCCCTCTGGGTCCTGGATTTCTTCCAAGTCGATTTCTCCATCTTCAGAATCACCAGCGTCACTTTCAGCCATTACTTCTTCAATCAAGTTCCTAATTCTCTCCTCCTGTGCCTCGTAAGAATAAGCCATGATGCAGTTACAACACTTATTGTTGTGACTTGGCAAGACAGCCAAGTCACTATGAGAGGAAGCCGAAAGGCACGCGCTTAAGCTCACGCAGGCTGGCGCGAGGTCTGGAACAGTTAAGGGAATTAATAGTAGCAAATAAAGTACGTAGTTGATATAATACTTAACTTTAATCCATAATTGGAGAACATCGCTCTTGACGGTACATGTTGTATAATTTCAATATTAACTGGTAATGGCGCCTTGCTAGGTCGTAGCAAATGACGTAGCTGAAGGCTATGCTAACTATCGTCTCGGCAAATGAGAGCGTATTTGTCAGTGAACCATTGCTATTAACGTCGGCTGTACAACTGGGGCGAGTGCTAGGAAGTCTCTCTAGACCTGCCGTGTGGTGGCGCTCGGTCTGCAATCACTGACAGTGGCGACACGCGGGTCCGACGTATACTAACGGACCGCGGCCGATTTAAAGGCTACCACCTAGCAAGTGTGGTGTCTGGCAGTGACACCACACTTATACATACTAAAATAAGGTACAAAGCACGAAAAAAATCTGTTCTACCACTAAACTTAGCAGATACCGCAAATATGTGCGCGCGTGGATAACCTTGGCGGAGCTAACAATAAGCTGACACCAGTGCACGCGGCTGGCCTGTGAGACCCTAGGCTTCTTTGTTGTGAGCTAACGGAAAGAGCTATTGTTGAAATACCAGATATACCATACCAAACGATTCCTATTACACTCACTTAAAGGTACTGGAAAGATAGCTTCTTGGAAACAACTTTCAGACATTGCATTAATGTAAAAATATTCTCCTTGGTCTGACAGACCACCTGCGTGTACTGACGGGTTAAAATTGTTGTTGCAAAAATTACGACTATGTAATTATCAGCTTGTGGGTTTTGTTCTTTACTGGTACGATTTAGAATCTAATTTTTCATCATTCCAAACACTTTTCCCATGTCGAAATTTTTAATTACAAAATTTCCATAGCTCTGTAAAATTTCAGTACTGATTTTTCATTTAAAGAAAATACATTACATGAGACCGTTACAAAGATGGTTACGTCTGTCTTGTCGGTGTATTTAGAAATGCTTATTGCGAAAATTACGATTATTAAAATGGCTTAGGCTGTACTAATTTGAGATTTTTGTTTGATGGATGGTAGTTTTTTGTTAATGTTTAATTCTTGTTATACGACTTCTGTTAAAAAGTAAATGCCGGAACATTCGTAATTTCGCGCCAATGGTGTGTTGGTGCGAAATGCAGTTGGCATCCCTGCTCCCGCCTGCGTTTAACGTATAACTACCGGAAGTTTGATTGTTGTATGTCTATTAGTTATTGTTCAGTGGTGTATTGAGTAGAACGTTGTGTCACCTAGTTTACAAATTTTGAGATGGCAGAGTTAGAGAACCAAAGCGTCTGCATTACATTTTGCGTGAAACTCAAGAAAACCTTTACAGAGACACACGAAATGACAGAGAACGCCTACGGTGATGAATGCTTAAGCCGTAGTCGATGTTACGAATGATTCATATGATTTAAAAATAGGAAGTCGGAAGTTAAGGATGACCCAAGTACAGGACGCCCATCGACGTCTACCGTCGATGCTCATGTCAGAAACGTCAACGTAATTGTGCGGAGCATTCGAAGTCCGACTGTTCGAGAGGCTGCAGAAGAGTGTAACACTTCAGTTGGATCATGTCATGAAATCCTAGCACAGCATCTTGGAATGCATCGTGTTGCAGCCATGTTCGTCCAACGGCTGATGAGTCAAGAGCTTTTGGAACGCCCAAATGAGATGGTTCAAATGGCTCTAAGCACTATGGAACTTAACATCAGATGTCATCAGTCCCCTAGACTTAGAACTACTTAAACCTAACTAACCTACAGACAATACACACATCCATGCCCGAGACATGATTCGAACCTGCGACCGTAGCAGCAGCGCGGACCCGGTTTGATGCGCCTAGAACCCCTCGGCCACAGCGGCCGGCCGCAAATGAGAACGAGATGTTCCTTAAGAGAATCACAACTGGAGATGAGACGTGGGTCTACCGTTATGATGTTGAGACCAAGGTTCAGTCTTCACAATGGGTCGAGAAAGGTTCTCTAAGACAAAAAAAAACAACGTCAAGTCAGGTCAAATATGGAAGCCACGCTGATAATTTTCTTCGACTTTGAAGAATTAGTTCAACATGAATTCGTGCCTCAGGGACAAACTGTTAACCGGTGGTACTGTCGGGAAAAGTTGCGAAGCCTGCGACAAAATTTCAGAAGGAAACGGGCTGAAAAGTGGCGAGACAATTCATGGGTCTTGGATCAAGATAACGCACCTGCACATTCATCCCTTTTGGTACGTGACTGCTGCGCAAAAAACGAAATCACTGCGTTGCCTTATCCTCTGTTCTCTCTAGTTCTGGCCCCTGCTAAAGTTGAACTCCCCCCCCCCCCCCCCCGCCCCCATTGAAACGACGAAGATTTGCAATGACATACGAGATTAACGAAAATTCGCAGACGGCCCTCCGCGCGATCCATTAAGGGACGTACCAAGACTGTTTCCGGAAATGGAAACGGCTTTGGAAGTGGTGTATCTATTGTGGAGGAAAGTGTTCTGAAGGAGATCATGCACAATAAGTAAAAGGTAAGCCTAGAAAAATTTTGTGGACACAGTTCCGTATGCATAGTTTGGAATGTCCTATGTACCGAAACGTACGAGAGCTAGGCAGAAAGTGATAGATGTTTTGCAATAAAAAATTAACTCTACGGAAAAGCCACATTTCATTATATACATTTTAAATGTATACTCTTAAGCCATTTTTGTACACAATCGTCATTCGAATTGGAGCACTTGCCATACGGTGCCACAAGTTTTACAATACCGTGCCTCTAAAAATATTCCGCCGGCGATTGCAACCACAGTTTTTACTGGCATGCAGTTCGGCGTCAGCATCAAAGCGTTGTGTCGCGAGTCATATCTTCACTGCTGGGAAGAGGTAGTCGTTCGGTGGTAAATCAGGGCTGTGTGGTGGATGATCAAAGACCTCCCATTCAAAACCCTGTAGGAGTGGAATTGGCCGTGTTTCGACGTGCGTTGTCTTGGAAAAAAAGAAAAAAAAATTGCGCTAAGTATCCCCCGACGCTTGTTTTGTATCCCCTGCCCTAATTTTGTCACTTTATCAGTGCTTGACAATACCTCTCTGAGTTAATTGTTGTGCCACGTTCAAGGAAATCAGCGAGAATCACCCCCTTAGAGATCCAAAACGCAGTAGTCATGGTCTTTCTTGCTGACAGCGTTTCAAGCACTTACTTGGTTTCTTTTTATTTCACAGTTGACTCGCTTCATCCATGTCTTGTGAGCAGATACCATGCGATCAGTAAATAAGTTACCATTATTCTCATTATCTTCGAGGAAGATCAGTGCTTATCCAGTCTGTGTTTCACTGGTCTTCCGTTAGGATTTTGGGAATCCACCTAGCACAAATTTTGAGGTACCGGTACCACAATTTCATGCACCAAACTCCGTGAAAATTGGGGAAAATGTTGTGAAAGTTTCGAAATACCGAAACGACAAATGTCGTCTGTTATCATGACCAGTTCGTCTGTCACAGGGATAGGCCTGTCACAGCAGTCACCGCCGTGACCACTGGTACGGCTGTTTTTAAACTAAATGGTCCATTGCCTCACTCGGTATTCATTCATTACTACTTTTCCGCGCACATCACAAAGATCCCGATAAATTTCAGTTGATTTGGAATTTTCTGCCCATTAAAACCGAACCACAGAATGCATCTGACAAGTGACGGGATTTTCTGTTGCAGCGCACACGTCCAGGGGTGCACTTTGGAGATCGCTACGTAGAGCTGGAGGCCCCCGGACTCCGCGGCTCAACGGCCGTCCCGTGCCGAAACATTTTCCTTCCGGCGCTTCACTGTGTTGGCCGTACTGCCAGTCGACCGCACGTCGGCATTCCGCTGCTGACGAGTCAGTCCGGCTGAGGCGCGCGCGCCTGGGAAGACACTCCTGTATTTCTACATGATAAATGTGTTATTGACAATGATGTTTCCTTGGCGTTCTCGAGCGTAATTAGGACCTCACCGCCGTATCCCGCTCAGCTCTCTCCAGACCACTTTAAGAGTCTGCGATCCGACCCCATATTTCTAAACTACGAGGGTTACCCAGAAAGTAACACGTTCTGGTCTATCGCGATGCTACAGCCGCCAGCTTGATGCCATAACGTTCCTATACCCACAGTCAGTACGCATCCAGCAGTGATAGTGTGTGGTCTTTGTTGCTTTGCTTTCTGTGGGAGTCTGAGGCGAGTTGCATGTTAAAAAAAGCTCTTATATGTTAGTCACTGCAACGCCTGATTATTTCACATGTCGTCCTCTGCTAGCGACACATCTGTGTAGTTGTCAAAGTTAAGTACTGCGTTTGATTAATTGCAACAAAACTCATTAATACGACTTGTTTGATTACTTGTCAAGCGAACCGAGTATGCAAGCTTCCTAGACACTACACAGTCTGTTAAACAAACAGGAACATGTTCGCATTTTTTGTGCTCCGATAGGGGCATTTTTCCGTTAGTTCCGTTCTTTTCACTGCTGCAGCAGGGCAGGTCATTCATATGAGAATAAATGTATTGGTCAGTAAAATGTAAACAGTTTACTTATGTGAAACTGAAATATCGCTAAACTAATTTTACTACTTACAGCGGATTTTAAGTGCATAAAAAGAATGAAAGAAAAATGTATGTACTTCAGATACCAGAACATGGGGTTCCCAGATGATGACGGAGACACTTTACAGCATATTTCTCCGTGCTACGTCACTTTATGAACTACGTTTTATCCTCAAGCCGGATTTTACGTGCGTATTTTGTGTGTACAAGTAGGATAAATTTGAATATCTGTATCTCGGAAACGGATAAAGATATGAAGAAAATTTTCAAGGCAGTTCGAGATCGGGATCTTAAGAACATATCGTAAAAAGTTCAGCCGCTTTATGCGCACAGTCGTCTTGGAATCCTCGGCTGGGTTTGGGTCCGCAGGGGACAACTCTTCCTTGGGATTTCCCGAGGAACCGCCCATGAAGTAATGGTGCATCCGCAGGTCCCATCAAGCCATCACAGACCACATCAAATGCAAAAGGAGCCAACCGATTTGCTCCATTTACCTTCGCAAGAGGAAGCGCGAAATATTCATACTTTGCTCCTGTATTGTAGGATAATGACACTACAACGATCCATCTGTTGGGCGTATAAACGGTCCCTAGACCAACTGCGGTCCAAAATATATCACCCCATCTTTTTATCGCCAATATAACCGTAGGTATGAGATCCAAAAAATCCAGTTTTTACGCGTGGCGCTCTGGAACATATTGCCGTCCGGGGTGGCCGATCGGTTCTAGGCGCTACAGCCTGGAACCGCGCGAACGCTACGGTCGCAGGTTCGAATCCTGCTTTGGGCATGAATGTGTGTGATGTCCTTAGCTTAGTTAGGTTTAAGTAGTTCTAAGTTCTAGGGGACTGATGACCTCAGAAGTCAAGTCCCATAGTGTTCAGAACCATTCGAAGCATCTGGAACGTATTAGGTACGCACACTGCCGCTTCCATACCTATGAAGCAGAGCGACGCATATAAGAAAGAATGAACACAAACAACTAACATCTCGGATCTGAGGACGATGAAGTAGGACACGTGTAGTGAGTCTTTAACCTACCCTTAGAGTTGTCTGTGCAGCTGGCCTTACCTTACCGAGCTCAAAAGCTCAGGATTATGACAGACTAATTACAAACCATGAATTATTCCAGTAGGCTAAGTAAAGAGAGGTAAAAAAGTCTTACGGCACTGTTGGCTGGGATATCAAAAGGTTGGGTTCAGCCGCCTATTGGAAAGGATGTTCTTCCTCCGGACGCATTGGCCTCTTTCCTTATGGATATGTGAGAGTTGTGTTGTATGTTTATTTTTAGACCATAGGTGAGGGTAATGGATGCTTGTGTAATTTAGTGTGATGTATGTGATTTGTGATGATGGTAATGATAGAAGGGGGCGGGAGAAACACGGTGCCGGCACGTAGCCTACTATTATAGAATAGCACGAAGGGCGCCGCCAGGCTTAAAGTCGCCATCCGCCGGACGGATCTCCATCACCAGTGTCGCTTCATGAGGCACTGCAGAAAAGTTTTGAATTGAATCCATGACACTGGAGCAAAGACTAATGACCAGGAGCTCTACGCCACCACCTTTTCTCTCCTTGCAGACCAATTCCGGCAGTGAAAACTTCATCCACCACCAGGATTCGAACCAGTTTACCTGCGAGTCCAGCGCCACTGCACAGGCTTGCGTTAGGAACCTCGTGTGCGCAGGCGGGTAACTTGGTAAGACGCAGGGAAGGCCTTTTTTTGTTTCAGGGAGCCTCGGGAGGCGTGTAGTGCGTACGGTGCCTACAGTACGGCGTACGTATAAGGGGCGTGCAAAAGGAAACAAGTTGGAGGCATAATTACATAAACCAATACCTGTATGTTAGAAGTATTGACCCTGGCTGTTAAGACACTTGTCCCACTGTGACACAAGGCGGTGAATGGCTGTCTCATGAAATTCCCGGGGCTGAAATGTTAACCAGGTCCGCAAGCACAGCTGGACGTCGCCGTCTGAGGTGAATCGTTTGTCCCTCAGAGTCTTTTTAGGGACCAAAAATGGTGCAATTACAAGGAGAGAGGTCCGGGCTGTATGAAGGGTAGCCGAGAACCTCCCACTTGAATTTCTACAGGAGTGACACGACTGTGTTGGCCTTACGAGGATTTGCACTGTCGTGGAGCAGAACGACCCCACGGGTGAGATTGCCTTCTCGTTTTGACTTGATCGCTTGGCGAAGGGTGGTCAAGGTTTGCGACTAACTCCGAGCATTCACTGTTGTCACGGGCTGCAGGAAGTGAATCGGAAGGGGGCCATCGTAGTCAAAGAAGAACGTCAGCATAACCTTTCCTGCAGTTGTGTGGATGGCCTTGGCATTTTTGGTCGTGGTGACCCTGGATGCTTCCACTGGAGACTTTGTCTGGAATGAACCATACAAATGTTGGCTTGGTTCCTGCTTTCATGCGGTATGACCCGCCCCAGTTGAACAGCTCTGTCAGGAGAGTCAATATGGAGCTAGATCAGCTGCTTCGGGCGGCTACTTTGTCAGGCATAGGTTTGGTTTCTGTTGATGGTGTTGGTAGGTGGGACTTCACAAGACATGGCGTGCATCTCAATAGGAAAGGGAAGGGTAAACTAGCTGGGATGATAGCAAAATCCTTAAGGGGCGGGGGGGGGGGGGCAAAATCAACGGAGTACTTTCTAGGCTAAAATCAGTGTCAAATCATCGTACATTGATTGACATTAATTTTAATGAGAAGTTCAGACAGGAGGTACTACAGATTTGAAAATATCACAAGCATCTCATAACAGTACAGTGAAAAATAATGCTAGTACGTCACAAGATTCACATAAAAGCACAGTGAAAAATAATGTTAATATATTGCATCAGAATAACAGGGAATTAAAAAACAAAGTAGATGAGCTTCTTGTTTGTTTAGAAGATTTAGAAACTGAGGGTGGAATAGATGTACTATGCCTGTCTGAATATCATATAGTCACAGATATGGAAATGGTAAATGTAACTGGATATAAGCTTTCAGCACATGTAAGTAGAGACACTGTGGAGAGAGGAGGAGTTGCCATATATGTTAAAATCAGTCATAGTGCGAAAAATTTGGAAACTAAAAAATTTTGCGTAGAGCAACATACAGAAGCATGTGCATGTGAGCTTAAACTAAATAATGGCACTTTTATAATTGGAGCCGTGTATAGTTCCCACTGGGAAATTTTCAACTGTTTTAGAAAAACTAGACCTAATTCTCAGCAGACGTTTGTGCTCTCATAAAGTACAAAAGTCGTTATCGCAAATCTTTCACCTTTTTTTTGTATATACTGTATTGGTCGGAGTGAACTGAAGGCGCTTTTTCCGCTAAGAAGATAATTTATGTTTGTTGAGCATAGATGTGTTACAGCTATTTGCATAATTAGTTACAACACACGTTAGCCAGAGCCAATGCCAACCGTGGACTTATTTCTTTTTTTGGAGTAACTGAAATGCAACTAAGTGCAATGGCAACGTAGTCTTCGAGAAGTTTATTTTATTTTTGTTTGAACCTTCGACGCAGCTAGACATTAGAGCGTGGGCGTACGGAGTTCATCACAAATGAACAGATATGCCCCATAAAACATCTTTGCTTGTATACTGCTGCAGAGTATAAATAGAAAAACGGTTATTTGTTATCTTCAAAAGAATGACTACATTCATTAGTGAAACCACTCATTTTTATTTTCCTTCTGATAAATTTATTGTTTCGGTCGTCCGTTATAATTAGTAGCATTCAGTCGTGATTTTTGTTCAGCACACAACTCAATGTCGAACGCCGCAGTTGTGTTGGTATACTTTTTAGCATTCTAATGTTGAGTTATGTGTATGACAAAAACTACGGCTGAATGCTACTAATTATTATATTAAAAACATGACAACCGTTACCGCTCATCCGTAATGGATAATATTAAATTCATTGTTTCGGTATCCGCATTTACGACAAAACCATTATCTATCTAGGAAGTGCCACAGAAAATACAGATTCCCCATAATTACTTTTTGCAGATGTTAAATAACAATCTTGCGTATTTAAATTAATTTCTAGTGCTTAAGAATGTAGTTTCAGACCACACTCTCAAACACACACACACACACACACACACACACACACACACACACACACAGACACAGACACACACACAGGAAGTGACATATGCTTCCATATACACAAAAACAAAGCAAAATGCGTTCGCATCCCACACGAGGCAAAGAAACCTAAAGTAAACGAGAAAATATTGTTACGAGCGCAGCGCAGTGTGTTGAAAAACGGACGCCTGTGTATAGAAGAACACTTGAGAATAATATAAGCCACCAAAGAAACGTGATTGCTGAAGTGTAGTTTTAAACACGAGAACTGTCTGTGATCTTGTTAAACCAACATGTAAAGTAAATCACAAATGTTACAGCGACTTTCGATGATACTTTTAAACGAGATGACTCAGAAACACAATGGTCAACCAGTACAATTGTACATAGTTGGTTTCTTACGTAATACGTTGCATACAGGTATTTATGTTGCCACTCACTGTCACAGAGACACGTAAGCAAATGGAACAATGCAGTTTCTCAAGAAGATATTAAATGTTGAGTTTTCATGAAGATCGTCGGGGCTAACAACACTCTGTCAATAGCAAATCGTGTACAAGATGACAAAAAATGGCTGTGAGCACTATGGGACTTAACATCTGAGGTCATCAGTCGCCTAGAACTTAGAACTACTTAAACCTAACCAACCTGAGGACGTCACACACATCCATGCCCGAGGCAGGACTCGAACCTGCGACCGTAGTGGTCGCGCGGTTCCATACTGTAGCGCCTAGAACCGCTCGGCCACATCGGCCGGCCCAAGATGACAGATAGCAGGTTTCGGGGATAATATTGCAAATGCTTGTCAATTTCCCCCAGAATATACACAATAAACATTCAAAACTAAGGACATACATGACCTGAAAAGAAAATAGCACCTACACTGAAGCTCCAATGAAACTAGTATAGACATGCGCATTCAAATACAGAGATATGTAAATAGGCAGAATACGGCCCTGCGGTCGGCAACGCATATGTAACAAGTGTCTGGCGCAGTTGTTAGATCGGTTACTGCTGCTACAATGGCAGGTCATTAAGTTTTAGGAGAGTTTGAAAGTGGTGTTATCGTCGGCGCACGAGCTATTGAACACAGCATGTCCGAGGTAGCAATGAAGCCGGAATTTTCCCGTACGACCATTTCACGAATGTACCGTGAATATCAGGAATCCAGTAAAACATCAACTCTCTGACATCGCTATGGCCGGAAAAATATTCTGCAAGAACGGGACCAACGCCGGCTGAAAAGAATCGTTCAACGTGACAGAAGTGGAGCCCCTCCGCAAATTGCTGCAGATTTCAATGCTGGGCCGAAGATACACTAGTGTACCCTTGATGACTGCACGACACAAAGCTTTACGCCTCCCCTGGGCCCATCAACACCAACATTGGACTGTTGATGACTGGAAACATGTTGCCTGGTCGGACGAGTCTCGTTTCAACTTGTATCGGGCGGATGGACTTGTACTGGTATGGAGACAACCTCATGAATCCATGGACCCTGTATGTCAGCAGGAGACTGTTCAAGCTAGTGGAGACTCGGTAATGGTGTGAGGCGTTAGCAGTTGGTGTAATATAGGATGCGACTAGATACGACTCTGACAAGTGACACGTACGTAATCATCCTGTCTGATCACCTGCGCCTATTCATGTCCATTGTACATGCCGACGGATTTGGGCAATTCCAGCAGGGTAATGCGACATCCCACACGCCCAGAATTGCTACAGAGCAGCTCTAGTAACACACTTCTGAGTTTAAACACTTCCGGTGGCCAGCAGACTCCCCAGATATGAACATTATTGAACATATCTGGGATGCCTTGCAACGTGCTGTTCAGAAAAGATCTCCACCCCGTCGTACTCTGACGGATTTATGGGCAGCCCTGCAGGATTCATGGTGTCAGTTCCCTCCAGCTCTACTTCAGACATTAGTCGAGTGCGTGCCACGTTGTTTTGCGGCACTTCTGCGTGCTGGCAGGGGTCATACACGGTATTAGGCAGACGTACTAGTCTCTTTAGCTGTTCAGTGTATTATACCATCTTCAGGTCCCCTGAGCAACGTGTAGATAGGTTCCAACCTAGGTTTCGGTCAAAATAGGGGCCAGTATTAAAAGACTGGCATGTGCAGATTTTTGCTTGACACAATGATCACCTCAAACATCATCTGCCGACCAAACTGGAAATTAGACCGTTGAAAGATACAGGTTGACTCTTACATAGAAGATTTCAGCAACCAGCCACTGTTTACAATGCTATTTATTTATTTAAACAGCGTCGTTACCGGTTTCGAACCGACAGGTTCACCTTGAGACGGCTAGTTCACGTTTAACATTAGATTTCACCTTTTGTTTCCCCACCTGACGAAATTTCCTTGGGGTGGTGCCGATGAAGAATCCGCGTCATTGTGCTCATCGGCACCACCATCCCAAGGAAATTTCGTCAGGAGGGGAAACAAAAGGTGAAATCTAATGTTAAACGTGAACTAGCCGTCTCAAGATGAACCTGTCGGTTCGAAACCGGTAACGACGCTGTTTAAATAAATAAATAGCATTGTAAAAAGTGGCTGGTTGCTGTAATCTTCTATGTAAGAATCAACCTGTACCTTTCAACGGTCTAATTTCCAGTTTGGTCGGCAGATGATGTTTGAGGTGATCATTGTGTCAAGCAAAAATCTGCAGATCTCAGTCTTTGAATGCTGGCCCCTATTTTGATCGGAACCGAGGTTGGAATCTTCGTACACGTCGGTCAGGGGGCCTGAAGATGGAGTAATATATATATATATCGCCGAAACTTGTAGGCCAATAAAATAACAGTTTGAAAATTTGGTGGCTGAAAGGTGTTTGATTTGACGTTCTGCACTGAACAGCCGAGTCCAGAAACGATCTCTGACAAGATGGACATACAGGTTTTGGAAGAATGGGACCACTCGTCAGGGCCGGCCGAAGTGGCCGAGCGGTTCTAGGCGCTTCAGTCTGGAACCGCTCGACCGCTACGGTCGCAGGTTCGAATCCTGCCTCGGGCATGGATGTGTGTGATGTCATTAGTTTAGTTAGGCTTAAGTAGTTCTAAGTTCTAGGGGACTGGTGACCTTAGCAGTTAAGTCCCATAGTGCTCAGAGCCATTTGTCAGATGCTGATAACGCCGTCTCACACGAGTAGGCGGCATTTCCGTGTCCTCCACAATGATTACTCAACATCTAACACTGTTCACACCCCTATAGACCCTACTGGGCTTGGTAACAACACTGAACATGAACAACACTAATCGACTCTAGTGGTCGTTCTACTTGTCACATAGAAACGCAATTCTCATCATTTGCACACCCACCGTTGCTATGAAATTCGTGGCTTATGCGAAGAAAGGAATTATTCTAGTTATGTTGGCGTCTTCTAATGAAGTCATGATCCTGTTGCCACCCAATAGTGTGTTGTGTGATTGGCGCCGGGAAGTGAATTAATAGTATAACACTAGCTTTTTATATTATGAACTCACTTCTTTGGAAGAATGTGCAAACAAAAGAGTATTGTACAGTAGGAGTACACCGAATGAGGTGGGCGAATAGAACAAGTTTGTCGTCTTCGAACAAAGCACATAGCGCAAACCGTTGACATTTGCACTGTTATGAAGATATTTCCAGTGTAATACAGGCACCAACATAAAATTGGGGTAAAAATGTTTCCGATCGAAATCTAGAATCGGTATGCCAGTTCGGCAAAATCGCCGTGAGCATTGAGGAAGATCACCGACGCACCATGTTGAAGCTATCCGTTTGTTAAAACACCGTGTCCTGCTGCGCGTAGAAGTCCGTAACTGCCTGCTACACATCCTCGTCCGACAGGAGGCGGCGACCCTTCAAGGCCTTTTTTTTTAAGGGACCGAAGGCGTAATAATCGCACGGGGAGAGATGAGGACCACGGGGCGGATGCTCTATTGTCTACCACATTAAGTACCGTAATTTCTGTGTTGCGTCATGGGGACGTGCATTATCGTGATGCAGCAGCACCCACTGTCGCAGTGTTCCCGAACGTTTCGCCTTACTCGCAAGCTGTAATTTCTCCAGCGTTGCGCAGTACCGTTCCCCCCCAGTGGCGGAAACGACAGGTTACTTACATTCAATAAGCAGTGGACCTTGGTAATCAAAGAAGAGGGTGAGAATCATCTTTCCAACAGGTGGCTGGTTCTGGAATTTGTTGAAACGAAAGGACGATGGATGGCTCCATTGCATTGTCTATGCTTTCGACCCTGGTTCCTGATGATGTCAACAGATTTCGTCGTCTGCAGCCAAGCACCCAAACAACGTGTTGCCTTCGACACCAAAACGCATCATCAGGTGCTTCAGGCAAACAGCCATCCGGTTTGCTTTTTGTTCGGCATTCAACACTCAACACTGGCCGCAGATCTTACAGTAGCCTTTCTCCTGCCGGATAATGTGTTGCACGACCATTGAAGGCTTTTTTTATTTTTTTTTTTTTTATCGCATTGTCAACCGCCCGCTTGGTGTCCGTAATGGATGAGGAGCTGGCCTCACACAATGGCAAGCGTCTTGTGTCAAATCGCGACCAGGATGGAGCTCGGTGCACCATCCCACGTCGGTGGTTTTCAATGGACATGCTGCCCCATAAACGTTCTTTATTCTTTAATCGGTGACTACCGTAGTTTGTCCTTTGCGGCCAAGAAAATGTGAATAACAGCACGTTGGTTCTGTTTCGACGCATTTGATAAAAACGTCTCCACAGTTTACGTTTCGGCATTTTCCGCACGTATGTCGGTAAGCCACGAATGCCACAGTACTCCCTCGCCTACATGTCGGTGCTCATACACCCGAATCGGACTCGCGCTAGTTGCGTATACGCTGCAGCACCGCCCTCGAACGGAAACTTTTCGATTGTCCCTTGTAAGAGTATCTGACGAGCCACCGGAGCCCCCGTGTCCCATATACCAGAACACTCAGAAAGTATCGCACAAAGAACTCCAGAATTTGAGTTCATCTTGTGTGCACAATAAGGCCCAACAAATATTTGTAATTTGTATGTGATATATCAATCCCAACGTATTTTTGGTATTTGAATCAAATGTAGCATCAGCAGCGTGGTATCACGCGAGGGTTTCGAGGTGCCGGTCAGATAAATTACATGTATTTTGTTAGTGGAACAGCCGAAACATAAAAACCACTAAATTATCACGGAATATTCTATGAGACAAATTTATACTCGAGGAAAGGAAAACATTAACGACGAATGATTAGTTGTGCCAAGTAAAGTCATGCTGCCTCCACTTCGTACTAAGTTAGGTACGGTCGAGAATTTTGCAATGTCTCTTGATAAACAGGGGCAATTATTTGCAGTTCTGCCTATGATGAGTGAGTCCAAGTTGAAGGAAGGTGTGTTTATCAGACCACAAATAATCAACTAGTTGACTGATAAGACTTTTGATGCTATAATCACAAATGTCGAATTATATGCTTGCATTTATTTCAAAGGAATTATTCGCGGTTTTTTGGGCAGCAGGAGGGAAGAAATTATATTTCTATAGTGACCGAACTATTGGATAACTACAAGAAATTGTGTATAGACTGTCATTAGAAACACAAGTTTTAGGTTCATACTTTGATTTTTTTTCAGAGTGAAAGTTGCTTGTTGTTAGCAATAACAGTTTGAAAGATTCCAACAAGACATTTTACCCGTGGAAGATCGCTATCAAGGGCGCTGGAACGATGCAACGAAGAGCCATTCGTTTTTGTTTACAGGAACAGATGTGACTTGTCACAAAAGGAAACCATTCTTATCCCAGTTATCCAAAGAAACTGACATTATATTTCGTGAAACATTAACACTTCTAATTATGATTGCTAGGGGTTGATGGCATATGTGATTTCATGGATAGCACGATATTTTTGATGTTTCATGTAAGTATTTCAGTAATTTTAGGGCTATGTGTAAGACTCTACCATTATTTTGTATCTCCTAAATGTGAAGTGATGGAGAAAAAGGTGCTCTAATTAAAAAGGGTGTCAGACATGCATGCACTCTTCCCCACTACTGTTCAGTCCAAACATTGAAGGAGCAATGACGGGAAAAAAGATGATTCAGGAGTGAGATTAAAACTGCGTGTAAAAGAATATTAATAATATCCTTTGATAACATTGCTATTGTTTGTGGAAGCGAGAAGTAATTACAGTACATATTGAACGCTATGAACAGTGTACTGAATACAGAATATGTAGTAAGGATAGACTGAAGAAAGACGAAAGCAACGAGCAGTAGCAGAAATGAGGATAGTGGTAAACTTAATATCAAAATTGTGGACCACGAAGCAGCCGAAGTGAAGGAATTCTGCTGCCTTGGAAACAACAGACCGCACGACAGACAAAGTGGACATAAATAGAAAACTAGCACACGAGCTCCTGGTCTAAAAAAGTCTACTACTATCAAACATTTGCCTCAGTTTGAGGAAGAAATGTCTGAAAATTTACATTTCAGCACAGCCTAGAATGGAAGTAAATCATGCACTGTAGGAAAACAGGAAAAGAGGAGAGTAGAAACGTTTGAGACAGAAGGATGTCGAAAATTGCAAGTAGATGAACCAATAAAATAAGAAATGAGGAGGTTGAGAATAGGAGAGGACACAAATAAATGGAAAATACTGACGAGGTCGGGTGGCAGGATGATAGGATGCGTATTGAAATTACTTCCATGGTTGTATAGGGAGCTGTAGATGGTAAAAGCTGTTGGGGGAGAGATGTTGGAATAAATCCACGAAATAAGTGTGACTCTGAGATGAAGAGGTTGCCACAAGATAAGAATGCGTGGCGGGCCACATTAACAGGTCAGAAGATTGATGACTCGGAAAAAAAAGAGAAAGAAAATCCGGTTGCAGCTTTGAATTCTGCATCTCAAAATCACGTAACTCCACCAACTCAGAAACAAATGCAGAAAAATATTTCAATTTGTTGGCCTGAATAGTTACTGCTAACAAAGTGGTATTACGATTGATTACGACTGATTCACAGGAAGGGTCACTGTGCTTGTTGCAGTTTGATAGACATTCATATATACCTAGATCTACATCACCCAATGGTGTGTGGTGGAGGGTACTTTTGTACCACCAACTGCGCCCTTCAACCCTGTTCCACTCGTGAATAGCGCTTGGGAAGAACGATTGTCTGTAAGCCTCTGTGTTGACTGTAATTTCTCAAATTTTCTCCTCGTGGTCATGACGCGAGACGTATGTGAGGGGCAGTAATATGTTGCCTGACTCTTTCCGGAAAGTTCTCTCTAGAAATTTCACTAGTTAAGTATCTCCGTGATGCACAACGACTCTCTCGTAACGTCTGCCTACATAGTTTGTTGAGCATCTCCGTAATGCTATCGCAACGGCTAAACGATCCCGTGACGAAACGCACCGCTCTTCGTTTGATCTTCTCTATCTCTTCCATCAGTCCTACCCGGTAGGGATCGCAAAAAGATGAACAGTACTTTAGGGTCGGTCGAACAAGAGCCTTATAAGCCACTTCCTTCGTGGCAGGGTCACACTTCCTAAAATTCTTCCTATGAATCTGAGTATGGAATCTGCTATTCCCACTATTTGTTTTACGTGGTCATTCCACATAAGGTTGCTCTGGAGAGTTACTCCTAGATATTTTACGGCAGATACTGTTTCCAAGTCTCTATCAATAGTGTCGCAGTACAGCAGTAGATTTCTTCTTTTGTGATATTTTATCTATAAGGGCGATGACGTGGAGGAGGGAGCGGCGCGACATAGGACATTTGCCTCTTCCTGGAGTCAGGATACGGCTTCTTCTTTATTACTTCATGAACTTCCAGCAACGGTTTCTCACCATGAACTGAGACCTTCTCAAAAAGCCGGCCGCGGTGGCCGAGCGGTTCTAGGCGCTTCAGTCCGGAACTGTGCGACTGCTACGGTCGCAGGTTGGAATCCTGCCTCGGTCATGAATGTGTGTGATGTCCTTAGGTTAGTTAGGGTTAAGTAGTTCTAAGTTCTAGTGGACTGATGACCTCAGATGTTACGTCCCATAGTGCTCAGAGCCATTTGAACCATTTGAACCTTCTCAAAAACCCAGCGCCAGGTGCAGTCCAGTTGGCGCAGCTGTACGATAACGTGACAAAGTTCAGACGAGAACTGTATTGGTTCAACTGTCGAAGGTGAGCTATACCGGCCAATTTCACGGTGACTTTGGGATATTTTCCACGTTGCATTAGTAGTATACCGACTGTAAGCTGCACTGTACCTTACTACCTAAAAAATACAGCTTTCAAAACATTTTTTGCTCAATTTCAGCAGCGACAGTCAACATTAAGAAATAGAAAGCATGAAAGCAGTTGAATAAAACTATTAACGTCATCAGATATGAAGTTACATTGAAGATATGCAAAGTTGAATTAGCCTTTCATACAGTTTATTTCCAGTTTATCCACTTCGAGGAGTATTAATTTGCCAAATTCCGTCGGTTATTTTTATTGATGTACAACAGTATTTGTTCATTTGTTCTGCTTTTCTTCTGGAGGAGATTTTTAATTTTCAGTTTCCACTTACACTACAGGAACTTTAATAAAGTTCTTGTGAATATTTTTCAGCTTCATTTCATGACTCACCGAATACCCTGGAACTGTATGAAGATGTAGTTTCAGATCGTTGGATCAAAAAGGTGCCATGCATATTCATATTATAACACAAATACTTTGCATACGCTATTGAATTATAGTTCCATTATGAAAGCAGTCTCTCTTAAAATACTACTTGGATAGCTATCAGCCGTTTGAAGTAACAAGAGCTTTATGTACTTCTTATCTTATTGGGGACGCGAAGTTTTCAAACACACCGACTCAGTTATATCAAAATACGCAATTTTTAAAGTTTTCTCTTTCTGTAAAATTTCTGTGGACGCCTCTGTGCAGTCCTATGACATTGCTCCTTTTCTTCCCAAAAGCTGGACAATGCATTTGCTCTATCTGTGTATGGGTCTGAGGTCAGAATCAAGTAGGTCGTTTCCTTTGGGTCTATTCTCATGAAAGACCCAACAACAGCCGTAGTAAACCGACTCCTTACGGAAGTCTCGCGATTATAGCAAGGCTTTCCCTAAGGAAGGAAGTTTGTGGTTTAACTTCCTGTTTACGACGACGTTATTACAGTTCAGTACGAGCTGGGATTGAAAAATTTGGGGCAGGAAATTGGCAGTGACCTTTCCCAAAGCCGTCTTCACACAAGAGGCTGTGACAGCTAACGTCAACGTGGAGGTGGTCGAATTTTGTGACGTCCAGCGCGGAATTTCACGTAGCGGGGATCTCCCTTGCGTTAAAAACAGAATCGGACACGTCGGATTTTTGCATCGTGGAGAAGAAAGTGGTCACCGAGATGCAACACCACTTTCCATGTCACAGGCAGAACTTAGGGAGACGCTATACTTGATTACATCGTTTGTAGTTGAAGCCCTTATTTGGTGGTTTTTATACCACAACTTACGTGTTATGACTATATACTGTTACGAACTACCGACACATTCAGGATCACTCGAAAATGCGTCGTATTTTATGGGTTTGCTATAATAAAATGCCAGAAAGGCATATCATTGGTTAATGGGTTCTTACATTTGGAAATTTATGGTAAGGCCTTATGGGACCAAACTGCTGAGGTCATCGGTCCCTAAGCTTACACACTACTTAATGTAACTTAAACTAAATTAAGTTAAGGACGACACACACACCAATGCCCGAGGGAGGACTCCAACCTCCGACGGGGGGGGGGATCACGCGGACCGTGACAAGACGCCCCACGCGGCTACCCCGCGCGGCTATCTTACGTTTAACGCGTTTCGTGCAAGTATGTGCCAGTTGTAGAGCGAATTGTGAATTGAAGGGTGCTGGTTCACACACAGCAAATATGTTTTTACTCGCCTTGTTATAATGTTCTTATTAATTTAATAGTAAGTACTGTAATACTCGATGTCGTGTAGAAATGAAAGCGCCCTCTGTTCAAGAGTGAGTTTTTTCGAGTTCGTGAACGCGTCACGGATGTGCACGAATGAATTGTAAAATAACTGCAAGGTCACTGGCTGATCACTCGCAATTCTGTGCACTGCGTATTATAGAGGGAACAACATGGCTAGCGTGTGGACGAGAGACCAAATGTTCAATTTAACGGATGAAGTGGATAAAGAGCTGTGTTTGTATAATAATGTTAACAGCAATAATTACAGCAATTTTCGCGTATTTGGGAAGTAAACTGCGTATAGCCACAATGACTCAAAAAAACTGACAAAGCAAATTTTTAAATACGCATAACAATTTGATGTTCAGTCCATCTACATGTCCGCCGTCTTCTTCGCGGTTTTCTGCCCTCATCTTCGACGATTGCTTACTGGGATGATGTAGCTATGCTAGGGATCCTTAGTTCTGGATCGGGTAAAGTCGGCAGAAGTCGGTCGACGAGTGTTTTGTGTGTGGCCGCTGTTAACAATGGCAGTGAGTGTGCAGTAGCCATTAAGTAGTGACTCTCATGCCGTGGCGTTTCGGGCCAAGGCCACCTAGTATGCGTGAGAGATTTGTGGCGTCACAGGTACTGCTTGAGGCTAGCTGAATCGTGTGCGTTCTTTACATTCGTGACCTACATGCAACCGAGTATTATATTCAAAATGACTCGCGAGTTGTAATCCTAATTGTACAGAAAATTATGATAATAATTATGATAAAAATAATAATAAAAATTATGATGATAATTAAATTTTGGCCGTTCCAGTCGGATGAAAATTTAAGGCGAAAATGAATCGCGACGGTTCACAGAAGAGACTGGATTCCCAAGAAACAGTCAGTCGCAACTGTCTACACATTTATCATAATAATACATCGTTAATTTTTTCTAATAACGTAATTGCAGAAAACTGGAAACACTGATAATTAACTACAACAAATAATTATGTAACCTCTCCCTGCGCAGTTCTCTTGAGTCATTGCTCAGTTTGCAACAAATCTTTAACACGAAGATGAATGCTTCATAACTGAAATATTCTTTAACCCTTTCATGACCGAATTATTTTTTCCTCAGTTTTTTAAATTTTTGTTTTGTATTTTGCTTAAGGAATAGCATATAAAGTGAAATGTATAAAAATGTGTGATTGCTACGACTAGTTTTTTAATATTTTAAGTGAGACTTACATGTCCCATTGGTCATTAGGTGGGAGTATTGCATAGGTTTGAATAAAAACAGAACGTAAGAGAGAACATTTAATTTCAGCTCCAAATTTTACAAAAAATAATTAATTTCTATGACCAGTTTATAAAAATACAAGGATTATATTGCAAATGATGTTTGATGTTGATTTTACCAATGCAGATGTCAGGAACATATATTCTCTATGAAATTTTTCGAAGCAGGGATGTGCACATAGAGGAACTTCGCAGTGTATGCACATCATGTTGTTCGTACTTCCTTCTGCTATGTGCTGCAGAACCTGCAGCGTTTCCTCCTGTCTTTCACTGGGAAACGTTTTCCAGCTTGAAGGCGAACTTCGTCTGGGACACTCTTGACGCCCAGCTTGTTTCTTCTTAGAAAATTTGGTCTTCCTTTTCTTTTGATTTCATGACCTGCTGTTATCTGTCTGATAAGCAAAAGGCGAAAGGATAACTGGTTATGTCCTCCTCCATGCTTACAGATCCACATCATGAAACTTAACAATTGCCAGGTCAGTTACGAAAAAGAAAAGACGATGCCACCACTTTAGAGATCGGCTTCCAATTTCATATCTCTCACGCATCTGACCAAAGCAATCCACACCTCCCATAAATGTATTATATTCTGCAACTGCTTTAGGACAGAAGACCTCTGTTCCAACTCCAAAAAGTCGTCTTTCATTTAGTGACTTCATCAGGTTGTACGACGTGAATAAGTCATCGAACACAATTAGTGGGTGAGACTGCACGTATGACACACTAAGATGGAGCACAACATTTTCTCCCAAACTGGACGACGAGTCTTGGGTGTGCTTCTTTCCAGTATACACCTCAAACTGGGAAACCTGTTTTTGAATCTCCAAGACACCAAATTTTGTAACCTCGTTTTATAGGCTTCGTTGGATGGTACTGCTTTATAGAAGAACGCCCTTTGAATGGGACCATACTTTTATCAACAGCCATGATACGTGATGGAGTGTATACTTCTTTCAAATTGTTATTGATAGCGTCAATTAATGGGCATAATTTGTTTAGTCGACCATAGCCAGCTTCACCTCTTGGTACTGCTGTAACATTGTCATTGCAATGAATGTTCTCAGTCAGTTTTTTGAACCTGGTTTTACTCACTAGTTGATAAATTGGACTTACACGTAAAAGTGGGTCGGTGGACATACAGTGACTCAGCTCAAGCAGCCTATAGAATGTGAATGGCAATAAAATATTTTATTTCTTCAACGTCAGTATCTTTCCAATTGCAGCTGGTCTGTCTTACCTTTTTACCTCTAGTAATGTTGTCACATGTTTGAGTTGCATGGAGGTTAGTCTCATCTTTGAGCTTCCAGAACAAACAATAATCAGCAAAAATTATAAAAAAATAATCTATTTCTTTATCATTTTGTCCAAAATCGAACTTTATATCTGAACTTCCATCAAGAGATGCTGATAAGTTTTCAAAATAAGTTACGTCGTCAGTCCACTCTGTTTCAGTTTCATTGGGATGTTCGGCCCCGTTCTCTTGTTCTGCACACGCAATAACCTCATTTGCAGTGTCATTGGTAATTTCGGCGACATTTTCTTTTACTGCACACGCAATACCATCATTTTCTGCCACTTCCATTCTGTCACTGTCACCATTGTTGTGACGACCATAGCTAGGTGGCTCAGTCAATGTCCTAGGCGGTGCAGTATCAATAGATGTACTATTGGACGCATCAAGATGGATGAGTTCAACTGCAGCTTCATCATCACCTTCTTCCTCCGAAAGTTCTTCATTGTAAGGAAGTGAAAAGTAATGCTCAAGAAGTTCTTCATCTTTCAGACGTGACATTTCTAAAAAGAAAACGGAAATGAGGTCTGCAATTGGGCTAGCATACTGTATTGTGCAACAAATTATTATTGTTGTTGTTATTTTTATTATTATTGTAGGAATACTTTACCGAGCAAAGTGATGTAGCATCGCACAGAGAAAGAAATAAGGTCAAACTGTCGAATGTTGAACGAAATTATAAATATGTCCCACTGGCCATGTGATTGGTATTTCAGGCAGTCAAAAACCAAAAACTATTTCCCAAGTCACCGAAATACATATTACTATGAAATTCCACCTAATATTTACAAATAAATGATAAGAAACACAATAAACACAGTTATTGTGCTTACCTTGCTTATTTACAAAAGAAAAGTTGAAAAATATGCAAAAACTTTCACAGAAGCGATCAAACAAGTGCACTGCATCGAGCAACTTCCAGCAGAATGCAGCTGTTTGGCTGGAGGAAGTCTGTAATGGTTTCACGTAATAGCGAAGGCTTCCAGTATATCGCAGCACACTACAGATATGGGTTTCTATTGACCCCTTGGTCGTGAAGCACGAAAAAGTGAAGTGGGGCACATATGTCCGCGGATGATGAAAGCGTTAAGTTTGTTCCGATGCTGATGTGATACAGCACCAATGTATGATACGCAACAATAAGTCTAGGACAGTATAAAGAATTGCCAGATTAATTTCGTGCTTACCTCATTACTTCCAGATGCCATCCGGTCAAATTGCCCTACGTATCTGTCTTCAAAAGAGACAGCTGTTCGAGAATATCCAGATAATCGTCGGGAGCGTTTAGAAAACAAGCTGCTCGAGTTAGCCTAGTGCAACAGCGATTGGACGATATCATTCAATAATTTTTAAGAATTTTAAACTACACTAAACATTTATGGAATGCGCTGTGACTGGGCATTATAAACAAACTAAGTGTAACGCAGCAAGTTATTACGAGATGACATTCGTTACAGTAAGTCACGCAGCCCTCTAGTACGGTGGCTGCAGGATGGCTATGTTTCTTTCTTTCGCTTTGCTACACAGCACAGCTGACGCTGCCTGCCATGAGTAGTGCATAGAGTAACGTATAGTCGATAAGGAGACTCATACTCTCTACGAATCTAAATAATCCATATTAGTTATTATCCGATTTTGTTCAAATTTGGTACACAGCCTTTTGTTATTAATGGAATGATGCTGCCAAAATTTCAGATTTTTATTTATTATAATTTTGGAGATAAAGGGAATTACCTAAAACTCCAAAAATCTACGCTTGTTTTTTAAAACCAAGTTAGGAACAATAACAGATTGACTTTCATTATCATTTGAAGCCATTCCAAAGTTATCAGTACATAAAAATCAATTCATTAGAATTTTCTTTTCAAAACTTTAGTCACTGCGCATTCCGTAATACAAAAATCGGTCAGAATTATTGATTATATTTTGCCATGTGCGTGCGCGAGAATGATTGAGAGTATGTATGTGGGACATACGTTAAAATTTAGTATTTAGTTTTACATAAAACCTTGTACAAACGAACCATGGGAAAGTTATGTTGCAACCACGATTCAGGTGACGTAGGTCGGTGTGTGCTTACTTTTGTATAAAAGTAGCCAGAATGAAAGTTAGAGGCGGAAAAGTTTATTTACCAATCTGAAGAATATCTCACACTTCCTTTATTTTGATTAAACAAAATACAAGAATTTGAAGTTTAGAGGCAGAATAAGTTTATTTACCAATCTGAAGAATCCGCGAGAATGATCTGGAAGGAACGTTCTGATTGGTCGTTTAGATTAACAGCCAATCAGAATTAAGCTGTTTCCGTGCGAAAAAAGGAGTGAGCATGTAGGAGAGTACGGTCTACGGATAACACGGTGTCCGATCGCTCCTTAAAATACTCTGTAAGACGAGGAAATAGTGAGCTAATTTCGGTTAGAACATATCGTGACTGAAGCGACTGGAGTTACGAACTTTTTAATGAAAGTTTGGTGTTTCTAAATTAAATAGTTTGAGAGATATGAACGTGTGAACTTCCCCGGTCGTAGTAACAACTCCGCGTGGCGTGTTTCGTGCTCTCTACGGAATATTTTGGCGAGCACCTCTTACGAAGAAGAAGAAGACCACTGAAACGAGCGAATGTTTAACTCGCGAATAGTTGTGGGTCTGTGACTGGTAGAACGTGAAAATTAGTCGGGTGGGACCTACTAAAATTCTGGCTGCTTTACGAGTGAATATTTGTTATACAGACAGTGAACTTTGAATGATAACGTTTTACCATATTAAATACGGACTTGATAGCCATGTCATGTGTTTCAATATGAATAAAATATGAATAAAAAGCAGAGTTAATCTAATTTTAAACGCTTTTCTGCAAGTAGACTGAAGATTCCGAACGCCCGATTTTTTAATCATGAACTTTCAGGAACTGACTTTCAACTAGAGTTACGCGGCCTCTGTATGGTAGGTGTCAGGTGGTGGTTTCATCAACGCTGCTTTACACTGCCTAGCAGTAAATGAAGCAGACAAAAAGGAATACAAACGTCTCAAAAATGAGATCGACAGGAAGTGCAAAATGGCTAAGCAGGGATGGCTAGAGGACAAATGTAAGGATGTAGAGGCTTATCTCACTAGGGGTAAGATAGATACTGCCTACAGGAAAATTAAAGAGACCTTTGGAGAAAGGAGAACCACTTCCATGAATATCAAGAGCTTTGATGGAAACCCAGTTCTAAGCAAAGAAGGGAAAGCAAAAAGGTGGATGGAGTATATAGAGGGTCTATACAAGGGCGATGTACTTGAGGACAATATTATGGAAATGGAAGAGGATGCAGATGAAATGGGAGATACGATACTGCGTGAAGAGTTTGACAGGGCACTGAAAGACCTGAGTCGAAACAAGGCCCCGCGAGTAGACAAAATTCTATTAGATCTACTGACGGCCTTGGGAGAGCCAGTCCTGACAAAACTTTACCATCTAGTGAGCAAGATGTATTAGACAGGCGAAATACCCTCAGACTTCAAGAAGAATGTAATAATTCCAATCCCAAAGAAAGCAGGTGTTGACAGATGTGAAAATTACCGAACTATCAGTTTAATAAATCACAGCTGCAAAATACTAACACGAATTCTTTACAGACGAATGGAAAAACTGGTAGAAGCCGACCTCGGGGAAGATCAGTTTGGATTCCGCAGAAATATTGCAACACGTGAGGCAATACTGACCCTACGACTTATCTTAGAAGCTAGATTAAGGAAAGGCAAACCCACATTTCTAGCATTTGTAGACTTAGAGAAAGCTTTAGACAATGTTGATTGGAATACTCTCTTTCAAATTCTAAAGGTGGCAGGGGTAAAATACAGGGAGCCAAAGGCTATTTACAATTTGTACAGAAACCAGATGGCAGTTATTAGAGTCGAGGGGCATGAAAGGGAAGCAGCGGTTGGGAAGGGAGTGAGACAGGGTTGTAGCCTCTCCCCGATGTTATTCAATCTGTATATTGAGAAAGCAGTAAAGGAAACAAAAGAAAAATTCGGAGTAGGTATTAAGGTCCATGGAGAGGAAATAAAAACGTTGAGGTTCGAAGATGACATTGTAATCCTGTCAGAGACACCAAAGGACTTGGAAGAGCAGTTGAACGGAATGGACAGTGTCTTGAAAGGAGGATATAAGATGAACATCAACAAAAGCAAAACGAGGACAATGGAATGCAGTCGAATTAAGTCGGGTGATGCTGAGGAAATTAGATTAGGAAATGATACACTTAAAGTAGTAAAGGAGTTTTGCTATTTGGGGAGCAAAATAATTGATGATGGCCGAAGTAGCGATAAATAGTTTGGACAAGAAGAGAATAGAAGCTTTCGAAATGTGGTGCTACAGAAGAATGCTGAAGATTAGATGGGTAGATCACATAAGTAATGAGGAGGTATTGAATAGAATTGGGGAGAGGAGGAGATTGTGGCACAACTAGACAAGAAGAAGGGCTCTCTTGGTTGGGCATATTCTGAGGCATCAAGGGATCACAAATGTAGCATTGGAGGGCAGCATGCAGGGTAAAAATCGTAGAGGGAGACCAAGAGATGAATACACTAAACAGATTCAGAAGGATGTAGGTTGCAGCAGGTACTGGGAGATGAAGAAGCTTGCACAGGATAGAGTACCATGGAGAGCTGCATCAAACCAGTCTCAGGACTGAAGACAACAATAACAGCACGTATCTGCTACCACAGAGTGAAGGGACGTGGGCAAGAATCCCATCAACTGACCGATAGCATTAAGAGAAACGCAGACGACCGACCTCGCCCCGTCGCAAAGCAATTGAACTTTGTGTTGCTGAATGATTTTAATCTAAGGATCTTGTTTTACCTTGTTATAAATAATAATTTAATGCTCTAGCGCCTTCGTTAGATGGAGTTGCCTATGCAGTAAGCAATGTGTGACGGAAATATTTGTGCGCATTAATGATGTAGCTGAGGCTCCTGCTGAGGCGACTTTTTTCTGTATCCAACGTGTTTGGACAAATTTTTAGAAAAGTTATCCAGAAATAAAGACAAAATTAAATTCTGTAAAGAGCAAATTTCATTCCTGAGATGTAAAGTCTCAGTGTGATTACAAGGTTAGTGTTTTTAACATCGACAAATAATTGTTCTGTCCACCCAGCGCCAGAGCGTAGATCCGTTTTACAAAGACGTGGCGCATGCCCTCCCAGTTCACTACATTCGGCAGTATGGCACATTTTTCGCGTGACAGTTGTTTGCTTTGAAACAGTTAAGCTCAAGGAAAGGAACTGAAAACTGGCGAAGTACTGGCGCGTTTATAGCAATAATAATTCAATGGTTGGGATGTAGTTAATCTTAAAACATCGTTTAAAGGTCAAAGGCTAAGAAATGTCAATTCACAACGTATTCATAATTTTCTACAAGTTTTTGTTATGGTTCGATCATAGCAAGATTTCACAGATGGAAAGAAGTTGTTCAGAGAGACACACTTTGCTCTTAAAGACACCCCTGATGCCTTCATTGACTTTAGTAATTACTGGCTGTGTAGAGAAAGAGAACATATTTGCTTCTTGAAAACTTACAGGCAGTTTAGAGGATAGGTTTGGGAAATACTGACTATTAAATAGGGAAAATTACCATATCTCTTTAAGGTAAGTGTTTGAAACTGGAGGAAAACTAAGACCACAGAATATGTTTTCTCTTGTACTGAAGTCTGAAGCATCTGGTGATGTTACAAAGACTCCTGATGTTGACGCTGCGTGCTGTCTATCTTTCGGCCTTGCATCTCATTGGCCACGTTCCTGTCCACGAAACAAAACATCCCACGTGTGTGAGTCTGCCTTTCATTCTCGGGAATGCTTTGCAGTGAGAAATTCCACGTTGTGACGTCATGAAAACAGACCAGTTCTGTGTCCACGTCCCGTGCGAGGGCGGCTGTATCCTCCTCGGTCGCTCAAAACTCTCCGTCACTATTCCTGGGTGTATTCCTGCCCATTGTATTACTCACAGAGGGAGGGTGCGTCAAAGATTCGCCGAGTTTGTTCATGTTTCGCATGACTGTACAGTAGAACCCCTCTAATCCGACCTTGGATGGTCCGTGACTCCGGTTAGTCCGCCCATGCTGAGGCTCGCGAGCCTGTGCCGACTTGTCACTGACTGGACGCCTGCCGGGCCATTGTTGCGGTGTCTATCGCTGTGCATATTGTTATACTGTACGTTATTGTGCAGTTTTATCCTTTGTTGGGATTAAACTTCGTTGTTTGCTTTATTCCGTGTTCTCTACCGTACTTATTACTGTAGATTCACTGTGTGTACAGTTGTCTGTTTTTGAACATGTCTGGATTCGAACGCAAACATGTACCTCTTTCACTAAATGAAAAATTAGCAGTGCTACAAAGACTGGACGAAGGAGATTCGCTCCAAAAATTGCAAAGAAACTGAATGAAGGTGTTACGACAGTTAAGGATTGGAGGAAGAATCGGGAAGACATTGACTTCTACACAGTTACGATTGGTGGTGAAAACACTCCGAAGAATCGTAAAACATATTAAAAGCCGTAAAACACTAAAAAAGCCTAAACTTGAACTGCTTGATAACGCATTGTGGATATGGTTTTGTCAAGAAAGAAGGAAAGGGACTCCAATATCCGGGCCAATTCTCAAAGAAAAAGCGATAGTTTTGCACAAAAAAACTGGAAGCCGAAAGTAAATTTGCTGCCAGTGAAGGCTGGATTGATCCTTGGAAAACTCGTCAAAAATGTATCCCTGACTTTTTTTCCAAGTAATTTGTTTTCGCTTTTACTGTAAAAACAATGCATACAGTATAATCATTTCTTAGTTTATACTTACAGTAATTTATTTCTTTGTAAAAAATTACTTTTTATATATACAGTGCTATAAACATTTTTTAGTTTACAGTATATATCGTTTATACGTTATTATGTACAGTACAGTGCTGTAATTTGTTTGTCGTTTTTCCTTTTAAAACCAATACATATTATAGTGTGTGTAGACGTTTTTTAGTTAATATACTGTTTAACACTGTGTAAAAAACATCTTTTTATATTACTGTAGACATCTTTTAGTTCTTAAATCTAACTTTTTCTACTAAATGTCATTTTATATTTTCTGCGATAAATATTAGATTTTTCTGATAATCCGACCTTTTTCTCGTTCCGACCATAGTCCCGGTCCCGAAGGTTACGGACTAAGGGGTTCTACTGTAGTACATACTTAGATGTAGTAACTGCTGTTCTATAACGAACAAATTGTGAGGCGTTTTCGAGGAACCGAGGTTCAAAAGTTTACGAACCTGTTGAGTATGTTACGAGAGCGCCAACTGTCGAGTAGCAGCGTCTGTGCAAACGTCTAATGTGGCACACCAGATGCTTGGCCGTACTGCGTTCCAGTCCTATACTTTTCTTTTCCTTTTTTTAACCTAAACACGTCCCAGACACTTGCATCACTACAGCTGCAACTAATCATATTTCTTTGCAAACCTCAAAGCCCTTTGCCATGCGGCGTCACCCGGATGTGGTACGTAAGGGCATGGGATCAACAAACAGTTCTCACGGCCGTTTTGCCGGCTTTCCAGACCCTGACCCGCTACTGCTCAAGCAAGTAGCTTCTCAGTTGGCATTAATTGGCTGAGGTTAACTCGCACCAGGCTTCCCGCCAAAGAAAAGTCCATGGAAATAACGGGAAACGAACCCGTGTCTTCCGCGTGGCCGCCATCTACGCTGACCATTCAGCTACAGAGGCGGACAATATTGTAACAGAGCTAGCAATAAAATAGCTTTTCATTCTCATTTTAGAAAAAAATGTAGACCTTAAGTACGATACCTATATCAGTATCTAGATATCTGTTGTTATTTTCCAGAAGGATGCTATTTGGATACATTTGAAGAGCTTGAAATTTTTACCCGATTTAATAAAATTCCCATAACAGTTGTTAAATGAAGAAAGTGAACCCATGACAAAGCGTTACTCGAAGTATTTTCTGATCTGCTTTTTTCTTTTTGCTTTTTTTGTGATTTCTTTTTCTTCTTCCTCCCACTTGCGTAATAGTCGTTTGGTATTGCCAGTTCTTTCATACTGGTTGTTAAATGTACACTTAACAATCGTCAGCTTCTGGTGCGAATCGCGTCTGCAAGTGCGAGTGTCTCTCCTGCCTCTAGTATACAACATATACCAGTTGTTAAATATTTTTCACTACCTTTCGCTTTTCGAAGGCTTTCTCTCAATCATTTTTGCACAGTGAATATTTTTAGATCTTCTATTTGCAATATACAAATTACCAGTTTTGTACTATTACTAGCTGAGCACTTGGCATTGCCTCTCACTCTCACTCTGCACATCCGCTTCTCGCCACACCCTTTCTTCATCCGCATCTTCTCCTCTCTCTATCCCTCACCTTGTGCATATCCTCTTCACGCTCTCCCTGTTTCTACTCCTCCTGCCCCCGAACACGCCCATGCCCACCATCCCCCCTCCCTCCACTCACCAAACCCCCTCCCTTTTCTGTCCCTCTCCTACTCTTTCTGCTCTCCGTCCATTTCCTCCCCTTCTCTCTGTCCAGCTCCTCATCTCCCCTCCCACTGTCCATCCTCTCCTATTCCATTTCTGTCAATTTCCCCTCCCCCCTCTCTCCATCCCTCCTCTCCCTACCTGTGTCCGTCTCCTCCTTCTACTGTCCCCTCTGCCCATCTCCTTCTGCCTCTTATCTCTCCACGTTATCACCTCGACCCCAATACGTGGTCAATGGCTCCTACTTCCACAGTGTTTGTTCCAGATAGCAGGAAATATGTGGAACAAGTTTGGTTGAAATTGATCCAGTGGTGTAGGAGGATATTAGCAACATACATCCACTTTTATAATGTGCATGGATGTAGTAAAGTGTTTACATTATGCTCGTCTTTCTGGACCTCTCCCATTGACGAGTTATTGGGTAAAGTATTCAGATGTGCACATTGTCTGATCACAAGTATACAGGTATCCTTATGTAATGCACAACTGGCAACAGTCAGTCGGTAGACAGTGAGCTGTCACTCGTCGCAACCACTTGACCCACTATGACGAATCTGACCTACACCACTTACGACGAGATGGACTACGATAAACTGGAAAACAGTATAACACAGGAGGCACCACAAGATCAACCAAAATTGGACAGAGTCCAGATACTCGGACAGCACCTACCACACTTCCGACTAAACACACTGTTTCAACACTCACGGCAAATCCACCTCTAGCAGAAGCACCAATATCAACGTCTGAGGGCATGGAAACTGAGACTATCAATCATAGGGATACATGGCGCTGACTCTTATCTCAGCTGAAAAAAGAGTCTGTAACGAGAAGAAGCAGCCGCTGGTAAAAGACTAAGTCTGTTATGACGTTGATCGACGCAGCAGATAATCACCCAGATATGTTACAGGTGCAGAGGTACACACAAGAAACTCCTTCGAAGCCGTCTCAGAGACCGACTCCGCAACATGGGAACCAAGAAAAAGACACCGCTCCTGGAAAACTGGTAAAAAAACTACCGAAGCAGTACTATAGTCTTATCCTCATCACAACAAGGTACCAAAGCGATCTCGCTCAGAAACAGTGATTCAACCTCCGCAGAAGCCTAAGCCTCCGTCGACCTATTCGAACACACCTGGTTGTCATTCTCGGCAATGAATCATACCTGGAAGTTCGCCAAGCTGGAAATGACAATATCACATTGAGGATTCTGGAAGACTACAGTATAGCATAAAACTCACTCACAGGGCTGCATATTCGACATTCGACCTACGTTCACCATAACGAGCGCTACAAGAAGCTGGTTATCAGGATGATCTAAACGAGCGTCGACTTTAATTATTTGAAAGCAAATAATACACCCAAAGACGAAGAAAATCATGCCGCTTCATTTCCTCGCTGGCCCTCACTCTCTCGAGAAAGAAACCTCTCGTACCTCAAGAGGATATGGGCAATAGATATCACCAGAAGAGAACCAGCAGAGCGCTATAAGCGTTAGGAACACAGTCAACTATCACTACTTTCCGGCATGCACGCAAAATGGGCGATTGTGCAGGCAACAACAACTGCAGTGCAGGGGAAAACCAAAATTCCAATATGCGGTGGAGGCCATGTTGCTAGTTGGATGGTTCTAGGCGCGCAGTCCGGAACCGCGGGACTGCTACGGTCGCAGGTTCGAATCCTGCCTCGGGCATGGATGTGTGTGATGTCCTTAGGTTAGTTAGGTTTAAGTAGTTCTAAGTTCTAGGGGACTGATGACCACAGAAGTTGAGTCCCATAGTGCTCGGAGCCATTTTTTGCTAGTTGGAACGGCTGTGAGTCGTAGAAGCGAGCACTCAGCAGGCAGCGAAATCAGCACACGAAATCAGAGCTGCGAGAAACTGGAGTCAGCTAGGCAACGGCTGTCTGTCTCAGATGATACAAAATTTCGACAAACTAGTGAACTGAAGGATGGCAGCGATTGTCATCCCAGTCACCGCGTCACCGTAGCTTCGTCTAATGAAAGTGACATTGCTACGGAGAGCAGATCTTTGACGTGAAATTCCGAACTTCAGGAAGTCTTAACCACCCTAGCCGACATGTTGAAGCTTTTAAAGGACCTGGTACGAGACGTTCCACGCCATACTCGCAGTTCGTTCTGCTCCATCAGATATGTCCACAACAACGATGTGCATTACATTGGTTGGTTGTTTTTGGGGAAGGAGACCAGACAGCGAGGTCATCGGTCTCATCGGATTAGGGAAGGACGGGGAAGGAAGTCGGCCGTGCCCTTTGAAAGGAACCATCCCGGCATTTGCCTGGAGCGATTTAGGGAAATCACGATGTGCATTACATATCGTGGGTTAACTACCTAGGGAATTTAGCATTGCGTGGTCCTCAGTGTCAAGAATGTGCCGAGAATACCAAATTTCAGACGTTACCTCTCGTCACGGACAGCGCCTTCGCTGAACAACCGAAACCAGCGGCGTTTGCGCATTGTCAGTGCTAGCAGACAAGCATCACTGCGTGAAATAACCGTAGAAATCAATGTGGGATGTAGCACAAACGTATAGTTAAGACAGTGCGCAGAAATTTGGCGTTAATGGGCTATGGTAGTAGACGAGCGACGCGAGTGCCTCTGCTAACGACGCGACTTCGCCTGCAGCGCCTCTCCTTGGCTCGTGACCGTATCGGTTGGACCGCAGATGACTGGAAAGCCGTGGCTGGGTCAGGTGAGTCTCCCGATTTCAGCTGTAAGATCTGATGGTAGGGCTCGAGTGTGGTGCAGATCCCACGAAGGCGTGGATACAGGTTGCCAGCAAGGCACTATGCAAGCTGGCGGCGGCCATATAATGGTGTGGGCTGTGTTCACACGCCACTGACTGGGTCGATGATTCGAAATGGTTATGTTCGGGGACTTGGAGACCATTTGCAGCCATTCATAGACTTCATGCTCCCAAGCAACGTTGAAATTTTTGTGGACGACAATGCACCCTGTCACCAGGTCACGATTGTTCATGATTGGTTTGAACAACATTCTGAATATTACTAAGAGATGATTTGGGCACCCCGATTGTGGTATCGATAGCTACGATTGCACGGCGTAGATACAAGTTCTTAGGTTGGCATTACGGCACCGACACCGACGACAGTGCCCTCTAGCTGGCGCTGTGCAGCTCTACGAGCGCCGATCCAGATTCAGCCCATTCGATTCCCAGCCGACGACCAAGCAACTTAGTTTCTATTTCATAGTGGGCGAGCCACTACAGATTTTGCCTTTGTAACTTCTAGCCAATATTAGATTTGATTGATGTACAGCTTCACAGTGCAAAGTTAGGTATTCCCGTTATGTATTCAAGTTATTGTGTTGTCATATACACTATTGGCCATTAAAATTGCTACACCAAGAAGAAATGCAGATGATAAACGGGTATTCACTGGACAAATATATTGTACTAGAACAGACATGTGATTACATATTCACGTAATTTGCGTGCGTAGATCCTGAGAAATTAGTACCCAGAACAACCACATCTGGCCGTAATAACGGCCTTGATGCGCCTGGGCATTGAGTCAAACATAGCTTGGATGGCGTGTACAGGTACTGCTGCCCATGCAGCTTCAACACGATACCACAGTTCATCAAGAGTAGTGACTGGCATATTGTGACGAGCCAGTTGCTCGGCCACCATTGACCAGACGTTTTCAATTGGTGAGAGATCTGGAGAATGTGCTGGCCAGAGCAGCAGTCGAACATTTTCTGTATCCACAAAAGGCCCGTACAGGACCTGCAAAATGCGGTCGTGCATTATCCTGTTGAAATGTAGGGTTTCGCAGGGATCGAATGAAGGGTAGAGCCACGGGTCGTAACACATCTGAAATGTAACGTCCACTGCTAAAAGTGCCGTCAGTGCGAACAAGAGGTGACCGAGACGTGTAACCAATGGCACCCCATACCATCACGCCGGGTGATACGCCAGTATGACGATAACGAATACACGCTTCCAATGTGCGTTCACCGCGATGTCGCCAAACACGGATGCGACCATCATGATGCTGTAAACAGAACCTGGATTCATCCGAAAAAAATGACGTTTTGCCATTCGTGCATCCAGGTTCGTCATTGAGTAAACCATCGCAGGCGCTCCTGTATGTGATGCAGCGTCAAGGGTAACCGCAGTCACGGTCTCCGAGCTGATAGTCCATGCTGCTGCAAACATTGTCTAAGTTTTCGTGCAGATGGTTGTTGTCTCGCAAACGTCCCCATCTGTTGACTCAGGGATCGAGATGTGGCTCCACGATCCGTTACAGCCATGCAGATAAGATGCCTGTCATCTCGACTGCTAGTGATACGAGGCCATTGGGATCCAGCATGGCCTTCCGTAGCCTATTACCCTCCTGAACCCACCAATTCCATATTCTGTTAAAAGTCATTGGATCTCGACCAACGCGAGCAGCAACGTCGCGATACGATAAACCGCAATCGTGATAGGCTGCAATCCGACCTTAATCAATGTCGGAAGCGTGATGGTACGCATTTCTCCTCCTTACACGAGGCATCACAACAACGTTTCACCAGACAACGCCGGTCAACTACTGTTTGTGCGTGAGAGGAAACTTTCCTCATGTCAGCACGTTGTAGGTGTCGCCACCGGCGCCAACCTTGTGTGAAAGCTCTGAAAAGCTAATCATTTGCATATCACAGCATCTTCTTCCTGTCGGTTAAATTTGGCGTCTGTAGCACGTCATCTTCGTGGTGTAGTAATTTCAATGGCCAGTAGTGTAGTAAAACCACTTTTAATTGCAGTACCGAGAGCTCTACCTCACCTGCTCCTCATAGCTTCTTCCTACATTCGGCCTACCCTTCAGTTACAGGAGCAGACCGACGCGCCGCCTTCCAGACGGGATACAAAACTGATCGCCCGACATGGATCGCATTGAACATTTATGGGACACAAGCGAGGGGTGAGTTCGCGCACAAAATTCCGCACCGGCAACACTTTCGCAATTATGGACGGCTGTAGAGGCAGCATGGCTCAATATTTCGTCAGGGGCCATGCGGCTTCGTGAGTCCATGGCACGTCGTTGCTGCATTGCGTCGGACAAAAGGAGGCCCAGCACGATATTAGAAGGTATCCCATAACTTCTGTCACCTCAGTGAATTTGAAACTGAGGCATTGCTAACACTGGGATTTGCTGCTGCTGTATGAAAAACAAAGCAGAATGGAGCCTACAGGTGCTGTAGACAGTACTGACTGCGCCTTAAAACGTGCACTGAAAGTAACTTCTTGGTTTGCTGCTAGAACGATTCGCAAAGTGGCTGGGATGCCACTCTTCCGCGCGTGCTTTCAGAACTCGGCATGGCAGCTCTGCGAAAATAACTACCCATGTCCAACAACGTAAAAGTTTGAGCTCTGAGCCACAAGTCCCATCTGCACGAAACAATGAAATGGCTCGTCAGTCTGAGCACGTAGACCGTTACTGCGCTACATGCCCAGCGCGAAATCACGACGAACACGATTAACAAGTAAGGCCTGCTACATCCGTTGCACCTACATTTCCACAGCTGTAATTACGCTCGGACGAGGCGCGCGACGCGCACGGCCGCCGCACACACATGGAAGTTCCGGATTTCCCGTCCTGTTCGTCAGCAGCGGCTTCCTGGCGTTTGTCCGTATTCCTCAGGCGCCGTGCCCTGCTTCCTTGACGGCGGGAAGCCACGAAGGCAGAAGCCTGTATCCTCTTCTCTAATGGAGTTATATTCGTTCTTCGAAATCTCGATCGCTTCTCGGACTTTCCTTCTACAAACATCGATGTTCTTGGCCAGCACACGTACAGGAGGTGGATAAAAATATGGAAACACAAAAAACTCATTACCTTGTTTCATAAGGTACGGGTAAACTGTTGGCATTGAAAACAGCTTCCATTGGTCTGGGAATGGATAAATACAGGCCCTGTATTATACCGTAAGCAAAAGAATAACACTTAAGGTGTTGACTATGGAGATAGATAGCTGTCACGCGCACTTCTCTCCAATGTAGACCCTAAAGACCATGAAACATTGAGACGTGGTGACTGTGGTGTCAGGGAGAGGTGCGGCACTTCATCCTCGTGCCCACAAAACCAGGCCTGGACGATGCGACGTGTGTGAACAGAGGTCACGTCTTCTTGTAACACAGCATCACCATTGGGGAACAGACACCGTACGTTGGGATGGACCCGATCAGCCAGAATCGTCACTTAATCCTTGACGGATGGGCAAAACTATAGACCTATATCTCTGACATCGATCTGTTGTAGAATTTTAGAACGTGTTTTTTGCTCGCGTATCATGTCATTTCTGGAAACTCAGAATCTGCTCTGTAGGAATCAACATGGATTCCGGAAACAGCGGTCGTGTGAGACCCAACTCGCTTTATTTGTTCATGAGACCCAGAAAATATTACATACAGGCTCCCAGGTAGATGCCATTTTCCTTGACTTCCGGAAGGCGTTCGATACAGTCCCGCACTGTCGCCTGATGAGCAAAGTAAGAGCCTACGGAATATCAGGTCAGATTGAAGAGTTTTTAGCAAACAGAACACACCATGTTGTTCTCAATGGAGAGACGTCTACAGACGTTAAAGTAACCTCTGGCGTGCCACAGGGGAGTGTTATGGGACCATTGCTTTTCACAATATATATAAATGTCGGAAGTTCCATGCGGCTTTTAGCGGATGATGCTGTAGTATACAGAGAATTTGCAGCATTAGAAAATTGCAGCGAAACGCAGGAAGATCTGCAGCGGATAGGCACTTGGTGCAGGGAGTGGCAACTGACCCTTAACATAGACAAATGTAACGTATTGCGAATACATAGAAAGAAGGATCCTTTATTATATGATTATATGATAGCGGAACAAACACTAGTAGCAGTTACTTCTGTAAAATATCTGGGAGTATGCGTGCGGAACGATTTGAAGTGAAATGATAATATAAAATTAATTGTTGGTAAGGTGGGTGCCAGGTTGAGATTCATTGGGAGAGTCCTTAGAAAATGTAGTCCATCAACAAAGGACGTGGCTTACAAAACACTCGTTCGACCTATACTTGAGTACTGCTCATCAGTGTGGGATGCCTACCAGGTGGGGTTGACAGAGGGGAGAGAGAAGCTCCAAAGAAGAGCGGCGCGCTTCGTCACAGGGTTATTTGGTAAGCGTGATAGCGTTACGGAGATGTTTAGCAAACTCAAGTGGCAGACTCTGCAAGAGAGGAGCTCTGCATCGCGGTGTAGCTTGCTGTCCAGATTTCGAGAGGGTGCGTTTCTGGATGAGGTATCGAATATATTGCTTCCCTCTACTTATACCTCCCGAGGGGATGACGAATGTAAAGTTAGAGAGATTCGAGCGCGCGCGGAGGCATCCCGGCAGTCTTTCTTCCCGCGAACCATACGCGACTGGAAAGGGAGGTAATGACAGTGGCACGTAAAGTGCCCTCCGCCACACACCGTTGGGTGGCTTGCGGAGTATAAATGTAGATGTAGATGTAGACAGTAATGCGACCTTGCACAGTAACCATGGGGCCCATGGAATACCACGATACGGCTGCAAAAATCATCACCTAATCCCGGACATCTTTCACTCTTGGGACGTAAACTCGGTCAGGAGTTGCAGAGTAGCCACGGGGTCCGTGAAATACCACGACATGACTGCCGAAAACATCACTGAATCTCGACATGTCTTACTCTTGGGGCGTAAACTTGGAAACAGTGTGAAGGAATTCAACTGATATTCTTCCATTGCTCGATAGTCCAGGTTTCATGGCTTCGGACAGTTGCATTACTGACGAATGGTTTTTGCAATTCTAGTTGGCCCAGCAAATCCCTGTTCATAGAGCTCCGTGTTATTTTGGTTCTGGCAGGATTCGCGACTGCAACATTCAGTTCTCCAGTGACTTTGAAGCATCACCAGTATCTGAGGGAACAGATATACAGAGTATCCCAGAGTATCCACGAAGGCTCGCTATCATCCCAAAAAGTCATAACACGGAAACTGTTAGAGACAGAGAATTGTAGGTTGTTGTAAAACGTTTAGATGCTCTCAAGCTTGCTTTCTTTGCCCTTTGCTGCACATCTGATTTGGATTGCATGAAAATGACAGCTGGCCAGGAGAGGGCACAATGTGTCATCTGGTAAGCACAATCCAAATCTGTGACCATGGTACTGCGGAGTTACCAACTGGCGAAAACAAGCATAATGACGTCTTTTAGAAACTTTAAAGAGACAGGCAGCGTCAAAGATGTTCGTCGAAGTGGATGTCTGCCAGTGTCTCAAACACATATTGACAGTGTGCAAGCGGCATTCCAAAGTAGTCTACAGAAATTAATTTGTCGTGCATCATTCAAACCGCAGACCGCAAAATCAACTGTCCATAAAGTGTTTCATAAGCGGTTACGCCATTTTGCGTGGAAAATGCAAAAGGTCCAAGCGTCACAGCCGAACGAGTGTCCTCTGCAGTAAGTATTCGCACGCTCCATGCTGACCTCAATAGATGCTGACAATGACTAGCCGAAAAAGTGACAATGTTCAGACAAAGCAACGTTCCACATCATTTCTGGACATGCGAATCGCCACAACAATTGGATTTAGGGCTCCGAAACTCCATGCAACACACTTGAATACATCCGTGATAGCCGGAAGCTTAATGTTATGTTAAGTTCTAATCCACGATAGTGTGATGAGCCCATCAATCTTCGCTTAGAAAACACTAAGGGGAAATGTTCACCTCGACAAACTCTAACAGTTCCTGCTACCACAGGACGAAGAACTGCAGCGTCTAACAGCATCGACGTAATGATTTAAAAAAAAAATGATAGCGGGACTTTATGAACACTGTGTTATCCTCTCAAGCAGTAATCACGTGCAGGCGTTGAGGTTTCGCACGGCGTCGAGCACGGCCCTCCTGAACTCACCGGTTACACATTTCCATGATAGTCGTGAGAGATCACTACCAACGCACAGCATCGCCAAACAACAAACCACAGACTTTATGCACCACGATCCTGCCGCTCTTCCGGTAAGTGCTATACGAGACATAACACAGTCTTCTTACAAATAACTTTCAATTGTGATTTCAAAATCAGAAATTGCTGCGTAATCTTCCATCGTATATTTAAGAGCCAAACAAACTGCTAGATTTGCCTAATAAGGTTTAGGGCCCCCGCGATTACAGGGAAGTGCCGCAACACGACGTGGCATGGAGTCGTCTAATGTCTGAAGTAGTGCTGGAGGGAATTGACACCATGAATCCTGCAGGGCTGTCTATAAATCCGTAAGAGTAGAAGGGGGTGGAGATTTCTTCTGAAAAGCATGCTGCAAGACATCCCAGATGCGCTCAATAAGTTCATATCTGGGAAGTTTAATGCCAGCGGAAGTGTTTAAAGTCAGAAGAGTGTTCCTGGAGCCATTCTGAAGCAATTCTGGGCGTGTGAGGTGTCGGACTGTCCTGCTGGAATTGCCCAAGTCCGTCGGAATGCACAGTGGACATGAGTGATCACGTGTCACCTGTCAGAGTCGTATCTAGACGTATCAGGAGTCTCATATCGCTCCAACTGCACACGACTCACACCATTACACAGCCTCCACCAGTTTAAACAGCCCCCTGCTGACACGCAGGGTCCGTGGATTCATGACGTTGTCCCCATACACGTCCATCCGCTCGATACAATTTGAAACGAGACTCGTCCGACCAGGCAACATGTTTCCAGTTATCAACAGTCCAATGTCGGCGTTGACGGGCCCAGGCGAGGCGTAAAGCTTTGTGGCGTGCAGTTATCGAGTACACGAGTGGGCCTTCGGCTCCGAAAGCTCATAGCGATGATGTTTCGTTGAATGGTACAGCATTGAAATCCGCAGCAATTTGCGGAAGGGCTGCACTTGTGTCACGTTGAACGATTCTCTTCAGTCGTCGGTGGTCCCGTTCTTTCAGGATGTTTTTCCGGCCGTCGCGATGTCGGAGATTTGATGTTGTAGTGGATTCCTGATATTCACGGTACGCTCATGAAATAGTCGTACAAGCAAATCCCACTTCATCGCTACCTCGGAGATGCTGTGTCCCATAGCTCGTGCGCCGACTATAACCTCACGTTCAAACTAACTTAAATCTTGTTACCCTCCATTGTAGCAACAGTAACCGATCTAACAATTGCGCCAGACAGTTGTTGTCTTATATGGTTCAAATGGCTCTGAGCACTATGGGACTTAACATCTACGGTCATCAGTCCCCTAGAACTTAGAACTACTTAAACCTAACTAACCTAAGGACATCACACAACACCCAGTCATCACGAGGCAGAGAAAATCCCCGACCCCGTCGGGAATCGAACCCGGGAACCCGTTTGTTGTCTTATACAGGCGTTGCCGACCGTAGCGGCGTATTCTGTATTTGAATACGCATGCCTATATCAGTTCCTTCAGCGCTTCAGTGTACATAGAATGTAGATCTCGTTACTACTATCCCCTTTTTCCGGTTGCTCAGGAAGGCACGTCATTTGAACATTCAAGCACGCAATACAGTTCGTTCCAGTTCGACGTTTGTAGCATGCCGCTTTCTCGTTGTTGCAGTTTTAATGCCAGCAGCTTACTTCAGCGCTGGGATGAATCTTCGCTGACCTCTAACGATATAGCAAGCCTTATGTAATTGTGAGTGCACTGAGATCAGGGACTTATGGTTCAGGCGGTACGACTCTTGAGCAAAGCGTGCGGGGACACGTGTTTATGAGTTGATCCTGTTTCATAAAAAAAAAAAAAAACTGCCTGCTGTAGAGATATTGGTGAAACACAATACACAGGCGTTAATACTGTATCCAACGTGAAGTCTGGGTATGACAAGATGAGCCAGGCTCCAAAGGCCAGAATTTGCGTCCTTGGAGAATTTTCTTTTACGGACGTTAATTCGTGGTCCAAGTATGGGCGTACGCAGAAATTTATTCAAGAGGTGGGTAACAGCCATTTTCGATATTAAACTCGAGAAATCCCTGTCGATTATTAACAAAATAACCTTAAAAAAGAAACTGATAAGAAATAAACTATAAAAATGCTAAGCCAACTTATTCCACTTATGTAACTGTTTGCTTACAAAGACTAACATCTAATGATGTTAACTGAGGTTTTGAAGTTTTCCATCTCAGCTGTTATTGACAAAAATTCAATTCATTACATCTTACACGTGGTACCGAAAACGAAGAAAATGTTTCAATCATGTTTTGAATTTATTACAGTATTTGCATGCCTTCTATTTTTAATGTTGATGTCTATGTTTAATGTTGTTTAACGTTTAATGTTGACAGGCATAGTTGCAGGTTAATAAAACGTCTTTCCAGAGTTACATTTTTTTTTTTGATTGTTCGGGTAAAGCATGACCCGAGCCAGCTCTGTATGAGATGAACGAGGCAAACCTACAGAAATCCAACACCCGGAGTTTAATAAGGTCCGATTCCTTATTGTGGAGACCTTGATTTTTCGCACCCTGTTACCTCTGTGCTAGAGCAGAAAATAGTATTTTCTTTTTTCAACTAGTGCATTTAGATCCATAAAGTAAAGTCGTATGGAATTAATTGCTGGGAGACCCCGAAGGGCAAGTTTTGGCGCCTTATTGGAAAGGTTTTCCCTATCCTTCGCGCCCAGTAACACCTTTCCTTCGCGAAGTATGATAACTGTGAGTGTAAGTAATATCTGTTATGTGTAGGTAACTGTAATGTTACTCAGCCATGTTTATTTTATGCTCGAAACAGGAGCCGGAATTCATGCGCCAGCCAACTGGGATAGTCCCTTTCTGGAGCTCGGTGTGCATGAGGAAGGAACAGAGAACAGTTTGGGGATTATGTTCTCGGAATTTTCTGTAAATCACCACATCCGCCTTGAATGCAGAACAACGCTGAAATCACCGCCGCGCCAAAGAGAAGGCGCAATTTCCCGTGAGCAGTCTGTGTGAAAAGTCTGTTGCCCTGTGGGCCCAAGACATGTTTCTGGTCATTCTCCTACATGTGTTTATATATTTTTCTTATTTTATATGTCTAGTTCCGTAGGAACAAATTGAGGAGAAAATTTCAACGTCATGGAACGTGTCAGTACATGAAATTACATCACAAAAGATAAAATGCTTGTGAACAGTAGGTTTATGTAAACCCAATCAACAATATAACACGGGAATCAGCTTAATTTTTCAAGGAATTCCTTGACAGAATAGAAGGAGTGACCCATGAGAAAACTGTTCAGTTTCGATTTGAAAGCGCGTGGATCACTGCTAAGATTTTTGAATTCTTGTGGCATATATATATATATACATATATATATATATATATATATATATATATATAGAGAGAGAGAGAGAGAGAGAGAGAGAGAGAGGCTAATGTCAGAATTCACAGATTAGTGAACAAGAGCTTCGTGAATTTACGCCACTTATTTCCCGAACCGCCAGTTTCGCAAAGTAGGTTACTTTTTGTGTCGATCAATCACTTACTTCAGATACCGTTCGAACAGTAAAAATGGCAGCATTAAGTCTTTGAACAAGATCCTGAACGTGGGCTTTCCCCGACAGTTTACTATCTATCTGAACACCTGCAAATTTGAACTGTTCAGTTTCATTAATCATATGCTCATTCTCTGAATTGTGTGTTAGAAACTGTAAAACCCGAGTCTTACTGTGATTTAGCGTTAGTTTATTTTCTACAAGCCATGAACTTATGTCATGACCTGCACTATTTGAAAAAGAGCCAATGTTGCACACAGCATTCTTCACTACCAAACTAGCGTCATCAGCGAGCAGAAATATTTTAGCACTTCCTGTAATACTGGAGGGCATACCATTTGTATAAATAAGGAACAGGAGTGGCCCCAATACTGACTCCTCGGGCACCCCCCACTTGACCGTGCCCCGCTCAGACCTCACATCACAGTCATTCTCAACGCTGTGAATAGCAACCTTTTGCTGTCTGTTGTTAAAGTAAGAGGTGAACCACTTGTGAGCAATATTTTGTGACCAACCTAATAAAACGCCTTAGTTACATCAAGAAAGATTGCTAGCTTTCGAATTTTTTTGTTTAATCCATCCAGTACCTCACAGAGGAAAGAGAATATAACATTTTCAATTGTTATACCACTTCTAAAGCCGAACTGTACATTTGATAGCAAATTATGTGATATAAAATGATCAATTACCCTTACATATCCAGCCTTTTCAGTAACTTTATCAAAAACTGATTGCACAGAAATAGGTCTAAAATTGTGTGCATTATCCATTTCTGCCTTTTCATAAAGCAGCTTTACTACTGAGTTTTTAATCGTTCATGAAACTGTCCGTTCTTAAAAGAAAAATTACAGATATGGCTAAGCACAGGGCTTACATGTGCAGCAAAGTACTTTAATATTCTGCTAGGTACTCCATCATATCCACGAGTGTCCCTGGTCTGCAGTAATTTAATTATTGACTCAGTCTCCCCCTTGTCTGTATCACAGAGGTGTATTTCAGACATCAGTCTCCGAAAGGCGTTTTCCAAGAGAGTTATATGATTTCCTGTAAAAACGAATTTTTTATTTAATTCATCGGCAATGCTAAGGAAGTGATTGTTAACTGCTGTACATAGATCTGACTTGTAACAGAAATATTTTTACTACGAACTGACTTTATATCGTCGACCTTGTGCTGCTGACCAGACACTTACTTCACGACTGACCATATGGTTTTAATTTTATCCTGCGAATGAGGTGTTCTATTAGCGTACCACATGCTCTTTGCCTTCGTAATAACATTTTCAAGCAGCTTACAGTACTGCTTGTAATGGGCCACTGTAGCTCGATTGTGACTACTTCTAACATTCTGATATAATTTTCACTTTGTTCGACATGGCATCCTCATCACACTAGTCAGCCACCCAGGCTGCGTTTTACTGTTTAGAAGGTTCTAATGGAAAGCGACTCTCAAAGAGCATGATAAATGTGTCGCGGAAAGCATTATATTTGTCATCTATGTTATCGGCATCCCGCCACTCTTGTTCCTTAACGAGGTTTAAAAGACTCTATTGCCGTTGGGTTAGCTTTTCTACATAGTTTGCAGTTATGCATAACATTTGTTTGAGTAAAAAACCTATTAGTGTTAAAATTTGTCGATCACGATCTGAAAATCCATTCACCCTTTTACTAATAGAATGTCCATCTAGTAACGAAGATTGAATAAAAATATTGTCCGTCGCTGTGCTACTATTCCCCTGCATCCTGATTGGAAAAAACACTGCCTGCATCAGATCATATCAATTTAGGAGATCTTCCAATATTCTTCATCTTGCACGATCACATACAAAAATTAATATTGAAGTTGCCACATATCACTAGTTTTTGGTACATTCTACAAAGCTAACCAGTTTGAGCAGAAATGCTCTACTTGTGGACCTATAAACGACAACTACTAGAAGTTTAGTTTCACTAAACTCAACTGCCCCTCCACAACATTCAAATATCTGTTAAGTGCAGTGCCGTGATGGACTCGAATGGAATACTGTTTTTTACGTACATGCCAACTCCCCCACTCTGCAAAGAACTTGAAAAACAGCCAGGTAATCTGTATCCTGGTAAAGGAAGCCTCTGAACTGCCAACTTATTTAAGTGGTGCTCTGATATACGTATAATGTAAATATCTGTAAGCAGTTCACTGCCTTTTTCTCTAACACCTCTTATATTTTGATGAAATAATTGGATGCCTGTTCCCTTGAAGGCGATTCCTTTATTAGAGCGACTTTCTTTAAGCAGGCATACCTATCAGCTGACTACAGTCTAAAAAAGGTGCAGCTCTAACATCAACTACTACTACAGGAGTTTTCCCATGAGTGATCGCACCACCACCAACCACACTGTCACCTGTAATTTTTGCCAGCCACCCCTTCCCATACCTATTGAGGTGCAGGCCACGCCTAGTGAAACCCGATCTATTGATAGACTCAACTGGCACCACTGCAATGTGAGCCATGCCCTCCGCCATCAAACGCCTTCTCCAGCCCCACGTTAACACGCCCAACAGCAGCATTATGATGAGGTCGATCATGACGCTGAAACAGTTGCACGACGTGCACATTAGTGCCAGCAGTTTGAGTAGCTATCTTTACCAGGTCACCACCTAGATTATACTCCCAGTCCCTATCAAGACTATTCCCAACTCCACCCACGATCACTGCCTGATCCTCTTTCGCAAAATTCCAGCATAACTCCCCTATGTTAACAGTCACCTGAGCCAACCCTGCACCAGGTTTCACAATGCTGGTGACCTGGTACTCTCTCCCCAACATTTCCTGCTGGCACACACCTCCGCCACGCGAACTACCTAGCAGCAGAACCTTCTTTTTTATCTTAGAATTTGCAACTGACTTGGGCTCCGTAACTGCTGAGGATTACTGCACGTTTCCTACACCAACAGCTACAAGAGGCTCCTCTCCACTAAACTCTGACAGTTGTCAAATCTATTGGTTATACGCCAAGTACTGTCTGAATATCTCCTCCTCCTAGATGCCTTCTTACCAACTGCCAGTTCCTATTCCCCCGCGTCCTTAACCCGCTGCACCCTGTCTGGTTCCTCCTTTGCACTTTGTAACTGCACCTGAAGGGCACAGATCTTACACTCCTGCTCCTCTGTCAGCTTATTTCTGCTACAAATTCTGCATTTCCAGCAGAGGATCTCGCTACAATATCCACTGGCTTCCCCACAGCACTCCCCCCAATGAAAATACTTTGAACAGGTCTCACACCGTAACCCACTACTCAAGGTAAAATTTTAACAGTAACTGAAAAAACTAAACATCTACGTTACCTAAGTTCAATTACAACAGTAGAAATATTTAAAGGACTGACAATAGTGGTGTCGAATTTCGCTCTCTACTAAGAAAGCAACTATTTTTATTAGTACTACTAAACGACAACTAATACCAATACCACAAAAACTTCAGACAATTTCTTATTTAAAACCAAAATTCAAGCGAATATTGGAGCACTCAACGAAATTAAACACAGTGAACGAAAGTTTTACTGAAATATTTCGCTACGAACAATAAGAAACGTCAGTTGAAAAAGCTACCATACTAAATTTAATAAATGATTCCAACGCACAAGCAGCTATACAAAATAGAGTGAATAAAAGTTTATTAAACGGTTATTTCGCCAGGAACATCACGAGATACTGCTGAAAACTACTAAATTTAATAACCGAATAACAGTACACAAACAACATCACGCCGCGAATTGTAAACACACTGCTAATATTTGGATGAGCGATTGAAAGCTACTAAATTTAATACTCGACTACGGTACACAAACAACTTTGTCAGTACTTAGTTTCAGAACCGCTACAGCTACAACAGCAGGCCGCGAAATATAAACACACTGCTGAGACGTCGGTGAAGCAAATTCACGAACAACAGACTACTCGAATCAATACCACAAAAAGAAAGATTGAGATGAATGAAAATCCACTAATAAGTTGCTTTTACAGCAAATATTAACACAAATAATCTTTAAAATAAGTATTTGAAGTCTAAAACTTTATAAAATATTGGCGAGCGATTTGAACAGCAGTCTAGCAGAGGCCCACGAGAAAGACAGGCCGCAGCGCGCACGTCACGAAGGTAGGCTTGAACTCTCTCGCTCGCTCAGCTCAGCACACAAAATGCGTTTCCCAACCTGAACTCGCAGCTGGGCGTGTACGTACTAACGTACTTTTATGAAGTCTTACTAACAGTACTACAACAAAATTTAATTTGAGATCAATACTCGATATAAATGGTATAACGGCTTGTTTATAGCATTTAGTCTCTTGGGCTTAACAGTCCTCGTTTCATACAGGAAGTGGTGCCTTGCGTAACTGATAACCATTTTGGCATTTTATTGTACCCCATTACACCCGTAACAAATTATAAGTAGGTCTATGGACTTACGATCATTGTAGGAGTAAGACTCCATAATAGCGGATTCCAGTAGAAGATGCAATTTTCGTTTGTACATACACATCTAGTTACGAGTTAGCAGGTGTAGAGAATTTTGTCTGCCGAATTAAGCGAGCGAGCGAGCATAGGCCTGTCTTTCTCGTAGGTCTCGAGTCCAACACATGTGACGTCAAGCCAAAAACAATCAAAAACACGGAAAACTAACTTACGTTGAAGATTCTGTGTTTGCTACGGTTCCTCCTAATGAGATGGTTGTAAGGTGTTTTCTCTTAGGGTGTGGCCGAGCTCTTTGAAGATCGTCTCAGATAAAATTACTTTCAGTGGGACAGCAAACTCTATCAGCAAACTGATGGCGTGGCCGTCTGGAACCCACTCAGCGCAATTGTATCGAAATTTGAAGAAACGGCTTTTTAGGTGGCCAGGAAGGAAACCTCATGTTGCTTCCGGTAAGCTGATGATATTTTCATTATATGGTACTCTCATAATTTTTAAAGTTTCTGAATAATATTAGTTCAAATATGAAGTTCACTAAGGAAAATGAGGATGAAGATAAAATTTAATATTCGGAGGTGCAAGTGCTTAGAAAACCTGACGGAACTTTAGAGTAAGAAGTCTACAGAAAGCCCATTCACACGGAAATATACCTTCAAAAATTCCAATCGCCATTCCTTGCAGAAAAGAGGAGTGACCCAAAATTGGTGGATCGAGCCGAAAGAATCCGTGAAGCACAGTACTTGGAGGAGTAGCTTGACGATTTGAGAATTGCTTTCAGGAGGAACAGCTATTCCGACAGAGAGACAGATAGAGACCTGCATCCTAAAATACACTCACGCTCATAAATTAAGGATAATTGCAGAATGTGGTGCCACACAACATGGCACTACACAAAACTGGCGCTAATAGCATAGGCATATAGGGAATGTGGTCTCACCGCCAGACACCACACTTGCTAGGTGGTAGCCTTTAAATCGGCCCCGGGCCGTTAGTATACGTCGGACCCGCGTGTCGCCACTATCAGTGATTGCAGACCGAGCGCCGCCACACGGCAGGTCTAGAGAGACTTCCTAGCACTCGCCCCAGTTGTACAACCGACTTTGCAAGCGATGGTTCACTGACAAAATACGCTCTCATTTGCCGAGACGATAGTTTAGCATAGCCTTCAGCTACGTCATTTTGCTACGACCTAGCAAGGCGCCATATTCAGTTACTATTGATATTGTGAATCATGTACCGTCAAGAGCGACGTTCATCATTAATGGATTAAAGTTAAGTATTCCACCAGCTACGTCCCTTTTTCTAAATTTTAATTTCCTTGTCATGTTCCAGACCTCACGCCAGCCTGCGTGAGCTAAAACGCGTGCGTTTCGGCCTCCTTTACTTAGTAAAACGGTGTTGGCTCTCCTGCCAACCACAACAGGGAACACACACGACACAGATCTGTAAGTCTACGGTATTGGTGATAAGTTGAGGAAACCGTCCCGAAACACATGTTCTACAAAACTCCACTGTTGCCTGCGCATGTACCCCGACATCAGTATAGGATATGTTCACCATGCACACGTACACAGGCCGCACAACAGGTTGGCATACTCTGGATCAGGTGGTCGAGCAGATGCTGGAGTATAGCCTCCCATTCTTGCACCAGTGCCTGTCGGAGCTCCTGAAGTGTCGTAGGGGTTGAAGACGTGCAGCGATACGTCGGCCCCGCCGTGACCGAGCGGTGCTAGGCGCTTCAGTCCGGAACCGCGCTGCTGCTACGGTCACAGTTTCGAATCCTACCTCGGGCATGGAAGTGTGTGATGCCCTTAGGTTAGTTAGGTTTAAGTCGTTCTAAGTCTAGGGGGCTGATGACCTCAGATGTTAAGTCCCATAGGTCTCAGAGCCATTAGAACCATTTGATACGTCGGCCGAGAGCATCCCAGACGTGCTCGATGGGGTTTAGGTCTGGAGAACAGGCGGGCCACTCCATTCGCCTGATACCTTCTGTTTCAAGGTACTGTTCCACGAGGGCAGCTCGGTGGAGCCTTGCGTTATCACCCATCAGGAGGAGGGTGGAACCCACTGCACCCCTGAAAAGGCGGAAATACTGGTGCAAAATGACGTCCCGATACACCTGACCTGTTACAGTTCGTCTGTCAAAGACATGCAGAGGTGTACGTGCACCAACCATAATCCCACCCACCATCAAACCACGACCTCTATACAGGCCCCTTTCAAGGACATTAAGGGGTTTGTATCTGGTTCCTGGTTCACGCCAGATGAAAACCCGGCGAGAATCACTGTTCAGACTTTACCTGGACCCGTCTGTGAACATAATCTGGGAACACTGTTCCAATGACCATGTACTGTGTTCTTGACACCAGGCTTTATGGGCTCTCCTGTGACCAGGGGTCAGTGGAGTGCACCTTGCAAGTCTCCGGGCGTATAAACCATGTCTGTTCAGTCGTCTGGAGGCAACCGTTCCAGTGACTGTGGTAAGGTCCCGAGCAAGGGTACCTGCAGTACTCTGTGGCCATCTGCGGGCATTGATGGTGAGATATCGGTCTTCTTATGGTGTTGTACACTGTGGACGTCCCGTACTGTAGCACCAGGACATGTTTCCTGTCTGCTGGAATCGTTGCCATACTCTTGAGATCACACTTTGTGGCACACGGAGGGCCCGTGCTACGACCTGCTGTGTTTGACTAGCCTCTAGTCGCCCTAGTATTGTGTCCCTCATAACGTCATCAATATATGTTCCTTGAGCCATTTTCAACACAGTCACCAATAACACGTCTGAAAACGCCTGCACACTTACTCGCTGCACCGTACTCTGACGTGCACCAACACACCTCTGGGTATGTGAACTGCTGCCAGCGCCACCGTGCGACGACCCCAGGTCAAATGCACCGCACGGTCATACCTGGAGGTGATTTACACCCGCAAACCGCCCACCAGAGCGTTGTTTCACCATGTATCAGCATTATCCTTAATTTATGAGTATGAGTGTTCTTGGAGGTTCTACAGAAAAAGAACGAACAAAGTGGAAAGTTTTCCTCCCGTTAGTCACAGTTCGCTTAAGCATAGTACTAAGAAAACACGGCACTGGCACAGTGTCTAAACGAACGAGTAAGGTGCACTAGTATTTTAATACTTCAGACGACTTGTGCGCGCTGCTTGCCAACGAAGGAGAACATAAAACCCCCTGGACATGCCTCAAATGAACGTAGGAACTAAAAAAAGGAAGCATTAACTCCCAGCGTAAGGAACACAAGAGCAATAATTGTCGTCTGGCAGACACGGATAAACTGGCGCATACGCGTCTGGGCGACCCTATTCCTCACGGTCTTGCCTGGCTTATGCGTAAATTCCACCCTGATTCGAGCTGAAGATCTCCCCAAAGAGCTGTTCGCGCAGTACAATTTCAGGAGATAACATTGAATAACATGGGAGAAGGTTCCTCAATAAACAAGTCATCGACGTGCCTGTGGAACGCATACATACAAAACTACAGGGCCGCACGCTATTGGCATAGCATCAGTCACACGCCTCCTGTACAGATCGTGTGCAAGCAATGCCGCCAACCCACAGTTCACTTCTGTGGAGGGGTTATCCACAGCGATGTATCGATATGAACTACAGAATGTAATGAAAAGTTCAATTTTTATATGTTTTGTAGTTGTTGGATACACGGACAACATGTGAGTCACAATCCATTTCCCACCATACATTTTGAAGCGTACGTGGATTGACCAGCCCGAGCACTATAGAAATGCTCGTTTTGAAACCTGGAATTGGTTTTTGCAAAGGTCTTTCACGTAACCCCATAAAAAGACATCGATGTATGTCGAGTCCTAGTTCGAGGTGGCCGAGGGCAAAATGTGGCAGCCGTGCGGTCTAAGGACGCCTTGACACAGTTCGCGCGGCTCCCCCCGTCGGAGGTTCGAGTCCTCCCTCGGGCATGGGCGTGTGTGTTGTCCTTAGCGTAAGTTAGTTTAAGTTAGGTTAAGCAGTGAGCAAGTTTAGAGACCGATGACCTCAGCAGTTTGGTCCCATAGTGCCTTAACACCACCAAAATACGGCGACGTCACGTGCAGTACGTTTGCAAGATGTTGATTTATAAATATGTGCGCACCTATATACCCCTTTGCGGAGGCGCTCTAACTTGCTGAAGGGTGTAAGGCGTGCAATATGCATAAAATTGTGGCATCGGCCACCGCTTAAGCATGTCCAGATAAATGAGTCTTATAATACCTAGGTCATTGAAGAAAATGGCTTGGGCAATGTTTGTGCAGATCCCGCACAGAACATTTTAAATTTCGGTGAGTCATGCTGATGCTTAATTACACATGAAATTTTTTCTGTAACCCCTATTTGAGGGTTAGGCGATAATCTTGTCCCTTCTGTGTCACGTTGCCTCCTCGTGCGTTGTGTTCCGTGGATTATATTGGAACGAAACGCGAATTCTTTCAGCGTTTTGTGTTGATACACGTGGCAGGTCGGTACTTCTTCCTTTGCAACAAATATTCTGTCTCTACAGACTGCCGATGCCATTTGGAAGTGCTTGAGTGAATCGCATTTTCAGGCTACACTTACAATATACAAAAAAAAAAAAAAATAAATAAATAAATAAATAAAAAAAATAAAAAAAAATAAAAAAAAATAAAATTAAAAAAATGCGGTGTTCGATTTGCAAGTGCATAGAATTTCGTGCTGCAAAATAATTTTTCTACGTCAGTTGAAACTACGTTTACAGCTCAGTTAAGGTACCCCGAGAACATTATAACAAGAAAAAATAATAATAAGTTCGACGATTTGCTACGAACAGAAATTATGAGCATGTCAGTCCATACAACTGGTACTTTTGATAACCAAAAATCATAATTTTTCGGGTGTATCTTGATAACGGATAAAGATTGTCGAAAACAGGAAAATGATATTTATACATAAATTTCTAAAGAGTATACAGTTAAAATTTGAATTTTTTGCTATGGTTAGCTATTTAAATAATTGCGGCCACGGTATAAAAAACGGCTAAAAACTTGTTTTCGAGGTATTCTCAGGAACCACTCATGAATAAATGTTGCTTTTATAAGCCGTCTAAGGTCGACCCTGCACCACATCTAATACGCAAGAACCAACCGATTTGCTCAATTTGCCTGGGCCGGAGAAAGTGCATAGTGTATAAACTTTGACCCTGTGCTGTAAGACAGTTATAGTATGTCCCTTCTTCCGACAGGTATACAAATGGTCGCTAGACCAAGGAATATTCAAAACACTTGACCCCTCATCTCTGTGACCAATAGTACGCTATACAGTACGACTTTTTCCACCGTGTACAAACTCTACGGATTGATAGATGAGAGGATACGGAACAAAATAAGTCTAATGAATTTATGTCCGGAAATGCATGGTTTCCATGCTAGAGACCATATTTTGTTGCAGAGGCTGCGGTCTAACACGCCGTGTACCATGCAGCCATATCTAGTGTGCCTGGTTTCCTCCTAGAGGATGGTACTGTTCCTCACACGTCATGCCCTAGTGCCCTCTCCTGCCACAGAAATTGGTAACGTTGTGTTCGATTTACTTCTCTTGCTGACTCACCTTATAGTGGACGTGACACAGAGTTGTATGCAATTGGGGTGTACATGTGTATTGGTGCGACTGTTTGGGCAGCCTTTACTGTGACATGCGTGTTTCATTTTACCTGAATTTTTACCATATACTTCTACAGTGATGAAATACCTGTCAGCTCAATTGTCTATCTACATCTAAGTGATTACTCTGCTATTCACAATAAAGTGCCTGGCAGAGGATTCAATGAACCACCTTCAAGCTGTCTCTCTACCGTTGCACCGCCTATAAAATGACTTTGTCCTGGAGGATGTTGCATTTTTTCTGGCTGTGCACAAGTTGCCTCTTGACCTGATGGTTATGGGTCTCGAACCAGTGCCACCAAGGTAGACCTCTTCTAGGGTACTTCCATCCGGCACTCCAGGCGATTCCGAGGGTCCTGGATTCGGCACTGCTCACCTGCGTGCCAGGCCTACCACTCACGCCACTGTGGCGTAAGCCTGCCGACCTTCGGAAGCGCCTACCTTGCACCAGCACTGGCCACAGCCTTCCACTGAAGCAAGCATTACAGCCTTGCGTACACACACACTGCAGTGAGCCCAGCACACAGCTACGAGTTTCGCTGAGGAAGCAACCACTGCCTGGGTAACCACGCACGCCGCCGAGACGCTGTCATCAATCGCTATACTGGAGACTTCCAGCACAAAGAATATTATTACTGATTGAGATCTCCCGACTCTGTGCTTGCCGTGCTACTGACAGAACGCAACACGCCGTTCTGGGACAGAAGCGACGTCTACACATCCAACACCATTACATTGTCAATACGAATAATCATATTCCAGGACACCCACTGAGGATCCCTTGTTTAAAATAAATAAATAAACATAAAAAAGATCCGGGTGCTGAAACTAATAAAAAAATAATTTGCACCATGCAAGAGTCGTTTTCTTGCTAACCACTGTATATGGTTCTCGGGCGAGACGTGGGATGTCATAGTGAAAACTCCACAGACTGACGGCGTCGCAGTGGGTAGTCCCTTGTCACCCATTGTGGCTAATCTTTTCATGGAAGACTTCGAGGAGAGAGCACTCCAGTCGTCGGATTTGAAACCTACGTATTTTTGGCGATATGTGGACGACACCTTTGGTATCTGGCCTCACGGTACTGCATCGCTGAATGTTTTTCTTGAGTACCTTAACTCGATTCATCCCAACATCAACTTCACGATGGAGATGGAGAAAAACGGCGAACTTCCATTCCTGGACGTGTTGGTACGGAGAAAAGAAGATGGCACATTAGGTCACGCAGTGTATCGTAAACCAACACACACTGACTTATACTTAAAGGCCACCAGCTGTCACCATCCTTCGCAACGAAGTGGCGTACTTAGGACGTTGGTTCACAGAGTACGAGCCATATCAGAAACAGACAGCTTATCCAATTAGCTACTCCATCTGCGTACCACTTTCCAACACAATGGATACTCCGAACGGGAGATTCGCCGCGCCCTACACCGGAAGCGGGTTACCCAACGTGAGGAATTGGAATAAGGCCAAGAACAAAGAGGAATGGTCACCTTGCCATACATCGGCGGTGTCTCTTTAAAAATATGAGCATTATTGAAGAGGCATAAAGTTAAATGTGTCTTTCGTCCGCCGACAGCCTTGGCCTAAGAAGACCCGGTGTTTACGAGATTCCTTGTAGCTGCGGCATGTCGTACATCGGACAAACTTGTCGCACTGTAGAAGAGAGATGTACTGAACACTGACACTACACTCGTCTGGAGCAACCAGAGAAGTGTGCAGTGGCCGAGCATTGTCTCAGTACAGGCCATTCTATGAATTATCAACACACCAAAATTCTCGCATTGACGAGTTCGTACTGGGACAGTGTTATTAAGGAAGCAGTGGAAAAACGTAGCTCGACGAATCTTTTAAACAGAGACACTTGCTTTCACCTCAGTGCAACTTGGGATCCAGCAGTGGCCATGTTGAAGTCGCATCGAGCAGAGAGGAGTACGATTTAATGTAATCCATTATGGAGTCGAGGTAGCAGTTGTCGTTGTACTGGTTATCACTGTTAGCATTCAACCGCGATTCTTATACATATATTTTAACAACGCGTTTCAAGAGACAATGCTCTCATCATCAGGTTGTAAAGTCTATGTCATGAAATTAAACGGACGAAAAAGACAAAATACCATCACAAACAGTTGGGAAGTCCATAGAGTAAAACAGAATTAAAAGTATATTGGACTGTGGGTTCTCGTCTTACATTGAAGTTGTTGACCCAAGTCGATGGCCGTCCCATAGCTACCAAGTATGCTGTCGCACTGTGCCGGCTCAGGAGCTGTTGTGGACTGACGTGCCTAGGTCTTGTGGCGTGGTTACAGCCGTGTGCTTGACAGTAACGCTATGCTATTGGGCGCCTTATTTCCTTATTGCATTGGTCTGCCATCGTTAGCCTCTCGCAACTCCGTCAGTGACATGCTACAAGTTTAAAGTGGTATATATGCGGCCACGCCGCAACACCTAGGCACGTCAGTCCACAACAGCTCCCGAGCCGGCACAGTGCGACAGCGTACTTGGTAGCTATGGGACGGCCATCGACTTGTGTCAACAACTTCAATGTAAGACGAGGACCCATAGTCCAATATACTTTTAATTCTGTTTTACTCTATGGACTTCCCAACTATTTGTGATGGTATTTTGTCTTTTTTTTTCTTTATTGTGATTTTGATCACCTTATACAAGGCGGGCTGTCAGCAGCAGAGTACGCCGCTCTTCAGCCTTGAGTTTTACAATAAGTAATACATGTAGGTGGCACAGAGAGTACAATCAAAACGGCGGGCAAAAAATGTAGACACTAAAAAACAAAAAACATGGAGCCGTTCACGCTGGACGAGAAACCTCACTAACACTAGTTGACACGGCGCACATAACAGGGATGATGGCGAGGGTACACGTGAACAGTGGTGGCGTGACGGCGAACAAACACTAAACACAAACGAAGGCACAAACACGAGACACTGATGGCGATGATCTCCGGCGCGCGAAAGTTCACGTAGCGTGAGCGAGTCCGGGGACCTGCCAAGAGAGGAGGAGGGGGGTTGGGGTGGGAGAGGGAGAGGGGAGAGCAGAGATGCCATGGGCAGAGGAGATAAAGGAGGAAGGGGGAGGGGAAGCCCGGGGGAAGAGAGATGGAGGAAGAGGGATGGGGGGAAAAGGAGAGAGAAGGGAGGGAGGGTGCCTAAAGGAAAGGACACCGGAAGTGGGGGGGGGGCAGGATCAAAGTTGATAGGAGGGGTAGATGGAGGGGAAGAGGACATCATCAGGGAGGGGGAGCTGGCAGAAGCCACCGTGGGAGAGGGTAAGGAGGGTGGAGAGATGGAGACCGGGTGGGATGTGGGAATACTGGCGCGGCAGCGGGGGGGGGGGGGGGAAAGGATGAGCGAGACAAGTGGGTGAGGGGGATCGAGTTTGCGGGAGGTGTACAGGATCTGTATCCGCTCAAGGAAAAGGAGGAGGTGGGGGAACGGAATGAGATCGTACAGGATCCGCGTGGGGGAGGGGAGACGGATGCGATAGGCGAGGCGGAGGGCATGGCGTTCAAGGATTTGAAGGGATTTATAAAAGGAAGAGGGGGCGGAGATCCAGGCCGGATGGGCGTAACAAAGGATGCGGTGGATGAGGGGTTTATAGGTGTGGAGGATGGTGGAGGGGTTCAGACCCCATGTACGGCCGGAGAGGAGCTCGAGGAGACGGAGGCGGGAGTGTGCCTTGGCTTGGATTGTCCAGAGATGGGGAGTCCAGGAGAGGCGACGGTCGAGGGTGACGCCAAGGTACTTAAGGGTGGGAGTGAGGGCGATTGGACGGCCATAGATGGTGAGATAGAAATCAAGGAGGCGGAAGGAAGGGGTGGTTTTGCCTACAATGATCGCCTGGGTTTTGGAGGGATTGACCTTGAGCAACCACTGGTTGCACCAAGCGGTGAACCGGTCAAGATGGGATTGGAGAAGGTGTTGGGAGCGCTGAAGGGTAGGGGCAATGGCAAGGAAGGCGGTGTCATCGGCAAACTGGAGAAGGTGGACTGGGGGTGACGGCGGCGGCATGTCCGCCGTGTACAAAAGGTACAGAAGGGGGCAGAGGACGGGGCCTGGGGCACACCGGCGGAGGGGAAAAAGGTGTAGGAATCCTTGTTATGGATGGTGAAGTAGGAAGGACGGTGGGAGAGAAAGGAACCGATCAGACGGACGTAGTTTATGGGAAGGGCGAAGGTTTGGAGCTTGAAGAGGAGACCGGAATGGCATACACGGTCGAGGGCCAGGGAGAGGAAGATTGCGGAGCGACGGGAATTAAGCTGTTCGGAAAGGAGATGAGTGAGGTGAAGGAGAAGGTCGTCGGAAGAGAAGGACGGCCGAAAGCCACACTGCGTAACGGGAAGGAGGCGGTGCTGGCGGAGATGCTGGTGGATGCGTCGGGTGAGGATAGATTCCAGGACCTTGCTGAAGACCGAGGTAAGGCTGATGGGACGGTAGGAGGAGACGGCGGACAGCGGTTTGCCGGGTTTAAGGAACATCAGGATACAGGAGGTTTTCCACAGGTCGGGATAGTAACCGGTGGACAGGACTACATTGTAGAGCCTGGCCAGAGTGGAGAGGAAAGAGACAGGAGCTTCACGAAGGTGACGGTAGGTGACACGATCGTGACCAGGAGCGATGTTGCGTTTTGTGCGGAGTGTAGCTATGAGGTCCTGTGTAGTGATAGGGGCATTGAGTTCTGTGTGTGCAATGTTGTCCAAGTACTGGAAACCAGGAGCGAGGGGAGGGACAGAGGTGTCAGTTAGATCGCGGACATCCGGGAAGAGGGAGTAATCGAAGTGGGGATCATCGGGGATGGAAAAGACATCGGAGAGGTAGGAGGCAAAGTGATTGGCCTTACTAAGGCTGTCAGGGAAGGGGTGATCGTCATGGAGAAGAGGATAGTAGGGGGAGGGTTTAGTTCCGGTAAGGCGACGGAAGGCTGACCAGAACTTGGACGAGTTGATAGGTAGGGTAGCATTTAAACGGGTGCATGTCTGTCGCCAGTCCCGGCGTTTCTTAGCCGCTATTTCGTCTTTTTAGTCCGTTTAATTTCATGACATAGACTTTACAACCTGATGATGAAAGCATTGTCTCTTGAAACACGTTGTTAAAATATATGTATAACAATCGCGGTTGAATGCTAACGGTGATAACCAGAGAGGAGTACTATTGGTCATACGACGGATGACGATTCGCCAGCAACATAAATATTCTGTTGACAATGGGAGGATGGTCACGCGCCTACGCGGACGCGCATCTTTCCTTGCGGCTTCCGACAGAGGTCGCTGGGGCGGCCGATGGCAGGCAGCGCAGAGAAGCAGCGGCAGCCTCCGCGCGTGTGCCGAAGTCTTTGGTTATTCATCCTGTAAGTGGCGTTGCTGTCCTTCCAGCTATCGGTTGATATCGTCGCGATTGGCCATCGAATTTGGCGTCTCCACGCATGTGTACTTCCTGCCTAAGACTGGCATAAATAGGGGGCTCTGGTCCTGCCTTAGCAGTGTGTTCATTGCACCTGAAGATGTCGGCCAGTTGCGCTGATGAAATATTGTGGAGTTTTCACTATGACATCCGACGTCTCGCCCTAGAACCATATATACAACATGTCCGTCGGGAAAGCCTCAAGCAACACACTATAATTTAAATAATAATTTTCGACCATTGGTCTCTGCTACGTGCAGGATGAGGTAGTTACGATATCACAGCTAGGCGGTACTCACGTGGCCTTTGCTCTTCCAGTGGATGAAGAAGCCGCAGTCGTCGACCCTGAAGAAGCAGCGCGGCTCCAGCTTGGGGGCGTCCTTCTCCTCGCTCCAACGGTCGAGCAGGCATCCCTCCACCAGCGGCTGCGGCACCGGCACGCGCCACTCCAGCTCCAGCCTCTTGGTCATGGCTCCGCTCCTGGTGGCAGCGAGCACACCATCACAAGCTGGCATACGCACGAGTATCTATGCCGCTGTATCAGCCGTGCTATACTCGGATGCTAGCTCTGCTCCCTGAGGCATGTAGCTTTCAAAATTAGGCAATTAATCATTCAAAAACAGTCTTAATCGCATTTATTATTGTTATATCCTAGCCAGTAATGCCACCCGAGCCCGCTGCCAAAAGGTTGGCAGCATCAAAGTCCGGACGCCGTCCGCATAAGCAGCGCCAGCGAGACAGGAAATCGCCGCAAGTCTGCGCGCGCCACCGCTGGCTTCTGGATTCTTAAGCGCTGGAGTCGCGAGCGCTAGGACAGTTCTGTATTCGCCGCTCAGTTGTATACTCGCCACCGAATTGTGTACTTGCTAGTCAGTTGTGTGTTCATCGCAGCAGAGTTGTTGTTTGTCGTCAGCCGACGCTGACCTAGCCGCTCCGACTCGAACTAGACAGATCTCTGTAGACACGGAGTTCACTACTGTGTTTATGTATCTTCGTTAATAAAGATAAGTACCGACTTTTATTTAATCAGAGTTTTTGGGTTTTCATCTTTCTGTTCACCGTTCCAGCGGACCGGTCGGCCCGCTATTAATAGTGTGGCGGTGACTTCGTATGCCGTTTCTACAGCGAATTGCTTGTCGCTACGAACACCGCTACAAAAATTATTATACAGCCAACCGGTTTCAACCCGACGTAGGGGTCATCTTCTGGGCGTCGATATTTCCATTACCTCAAATAAATGACACCTTCTCTGTGGATGAAGAGCCATGACATACGGCTACCACGGCAACGGACGCCGTGGCCAGGGCAAAGATAACACCATACGAATACACCATCTGCTACCATGACGACGGCATCCTCGCTACACAGACTAGAGGGCGCCTGATATAGTCTTTATAAATCCATGGCAACGGCGTCCTCACCACTAGGAGTAGAGGGCGTTGTAGTCCTTCCATATTAGCCGTTTTAGTAAATTGGCCCAATGTTTTCTACGTAAATGTACGAATAGATATAATACAAGACGACACCAGTTTTTTGTGTGTCACAAATTGTTTTACTTTATATTATGGCACATAATGTAATATACTTTTACGAATTTTACGAGTTGACTACGGAACATTTGTTATTATTTTATAATTAACACTATAATTGTAACTATTTTTAAATGGAATGGTTCCGTTTTCTGTTATTTACTGTCACTTAAATTTATGTTAAACCAAGGTGACTAGTAATTACATATAATAAACTGTATTAAATGCCGTTGATCGCCGCTGGGGTTGTTGCCGTCTGTTCACGTGATCTCAGCACGCTATTTAAACCCATACGAAGGACTAGTCTCGCATAGTTTCCTGCCGTTATGTAGACAGGAGTGACACCACCAGCAGTCGAACAGTGGGTAACATAATTTAAATTTACGTAATTTTAGCTGTTGTATGATGGAATCTTTCTAACAGATACTTATAATTTCTCAGTGTAAACGCCCAGAAAATGACCCCTACGTCGGGTTGAAACCGGTTGGCGGTATAATAATAATAAATGCAATAAAGAGTGTTTTTGAATAATTGATTAATCATACTAATCACTGCTTCATCTCCACAACCATGTTGTCCAAAATGAAAAATTAGGTCCTCTGTCAGAATCAACATGGATACCGCAAACACAGAGCTTTCGAAACTCAGCTCGCACTTTTCGTCCACGAGATCCACGACTCAGCGTGATACCGTGTTCCTTAGCTTACAGAAGGCATCCGATACAGTTCCGCACTGTCGATTAGTGAACAAAACCGATGATGGACCACATTTGTGATTGGATTCAGGGCATCGTAGCAGATAGAAATCAACATGCATCTCTCAGCAACACAAAATCGATAGTGGAAATTTCAGGAATACGCCAAAGAAGTGTGCCGGGACCGTTACTGTTTACAATGTGCAGAGTGATTCAGCCGCCCCTACCTATTGGACTCATGCAACTCGCATCATGTTCAAATACCATGAGCAAGATTTTTACATTCTCTCCGTCAATATGCGCAAACTATTATTCCTACAAAAAAAATGAACAGGCGCTTTTTGTAGGAAATTTAATGTAGTTGAAGTCTGTACTGGTATGAGTTTTCGCTAGAGGCCGTAGCTTTCCAATTATTCAAGAAAAACGTCCAAAGGTGACTTTCTGATGCGTTTCTCTACAATAACTCAAAAACTGTGGCCTCCAGAGAAAACTTATCCCAGTACAAAATTTAACTACATTGAATTTCCTGCAGAAAGATCCATTTCAATTTTTCTGTGGGACTACTGGCTCTCGCGTAGCGAGCGAGAGAATTCGAAAATCTTGCGCGTGAGTTTTGAAGGCGTTACAGGTTGCTTAAAATCCTTACATAGAAGCAGCTGAACATCGCTATTTTTTATTTCAGGGCACGAAGCGTTTCGAGCCCTGGGGACACATCTTCTGGTGCTTGATCGGTCTACATTATTTTTCAGTTTTAGGTTACAACAACAACAAGAACGGCAGTAGGTTACAACTGGTCTGTTAAGTGTACATAGGTATATACAAAGTGGCACATTTTGACTACAATTATAACAAAACTTACTGGAAACAGTGTGTAATTTTTCAGAGTTTTGTAAAAATTGTAGTCACAACGTGCCATTTTCCAATACACCTATAGCTATGTTCTTTTATCAGGACCAGTAGTAAGCTAGAATTGAAAGGTGATGTAGACTGATGAAGCACATCAAGATGAGCCTCCACGGCTCGAAATATATTGTGCATTGAAAAATAAAAATCACTATTTGTGAATGAGGGAACTCTGGGTTTTATTTTTCGAAAGTAATACAGGAAACAAAACTGACAACAATGGACAAAATTAAGGTATATACCCCAGCGTCAGACAAACAGGTATAGCCGTGCATATTCAAACACAGACACATGTAAACATGCAGAATACGGTGCTGCGGTCGGCAACACGTATACAAGACAAGTGTCTGGCGCAGTTGTTAGATCGGTTACTGCTGCTATAATGGTAGGTTATCAAGATTTAAATGAGTTTGAAGGTGGTGTTGCAGACGGCGCACGAGCAATGGGACACAGCATTTCCGTGCTAGCGATGAAGTGGGGATTTTCCTGTACGACGATTTCACGTATGTACCGTGAATATCAGGAATCTGGTATGACATCAAATCTCCGACATCGCTGCGGCCGGACAAAGATCCTGAAAGAACGGGACCAACGACGACTCAAGAGAATCATTCAACGTCACAGAAGTACTACCCTTCTGCAAACTGCTGCAGATTTCAATCCTGGGCCATCAACAAGTGTCAGCGTGCGAACCATTCAACGAAACATCATCGATATGGGCTTTCGGAGCGAAGGCCCACTCGTGTACCCTTGATGACTGCACGACACAAGGCTTTACACGTCGCCTGAGACCATCAACACCGGCGTTGGACTGTTGATAACTGGAAACATTTTACCTGGTCAGACGAGTCTCGTTTCAAATTGTATCGGGCGGATGGACGTGTACGGGTATGGAGACAACCTCATGAATCCATGGAGTCTACATGTCTGCAGGAGACTGTTCAAGCTCTTGGAGGCTCTGTAATGGTGAGAGGCTTGTGCAGTTAGAGTGATGTGGGATCCCTGATGCGTCTAGATACGACTCTGACAGATGACATGTGCATAAGCACCCTGTCTGATCACCTGCATCCATTCATGTCCATTGTGTACTCCGACGGACTTGGGCCTCTCCAGCAGGATAATGAGACCCTACACACGACGAGAACTGCTACAGAGTGGCTCCAGGAACACTCTTCTGAGTTTAAACATTTCCGCTGGCCTCCAGATTCCCTAGACATGTACAGGAATGAGCATATCTGGGGTGCCTTGCAACGTGATGTTCAGAAGAGATCTCCACCCCCTCGTACTCTTACTGATTTATGGACAGCCCTGCAGGATTCATGGTGTCAGTTCCCTCCAGCACTACTTCAGACATTAGTCGAGTCCACGCCACCGCGTGCTGCGGCACTTCTGCGTGCTTGCGGGGGCCCTACACGATATTAGGCAGATGTAGCAGTTATAAATGCTCTAGTGGACAGCATCGAAAGTTACATGACACTATTCCCAGACGATGGCGTAATTTATAGGAATGTAGAAACGCCAGAAGACGGTAGCGAACTGCAGGAAGATCTGCAGGGGATCGATGATTGGAGCAGGGGCTTGCAGTGGGCACTGAAGATAAAATATACCGTATTACGCATAGAATAACAGTGCCTACACGGCCTGCATCCGTGGTGTGTTGTACGTTTCGAGCAGCCGCTCGCCTGCATTACGGCGTATCAGGACGAGACCATTGGATCTAGTGAAGGAAGAAACGTAAATCACGGCCCGAATTCGATGATCCCTTGTTCACTGCAACCGCAATTGACTATGTTGTCGGTGAACATGGAATCACAGGGGGGCGCCTACTGTGTGCCCGCTGAACGGTGCGCTCTTGAAGCACTTGTGCCTGCTCCAGCATTGTATTCTGTCGTCAGATCTGCCACAGATCGCCCCCTATCCTACTTTACCGAGTTGGGAATGCGCATTCGTCACTAAATACGCTATGTAGCATGTATGGAAATTAGTAAATAATGTAACTAACGCGAGAAAACCTCATTCACCAGAGGTGCGGCTGGAAACGATCTCATCGGAGCTAACCTCCACAATAATCCTTAGGAGATTTGTTCCTCTAATTCAACAAACAATCAACATGAGGAAGTAACAAGTGTCCAATTTCCAAGGAAATGACAAATAGACATTCGGACTCTGTATTCCTACAACACTGTGCAAACAATGAGGCAAATCATCCTGAAACGTGCCTTAAAAGCTTAAACAAGACATGCAGTTATTACAGTTTCTGTATGTTACGCTGTCTGTGCAGTTCGATGTATTCGCGATATGCGAGTACGATTATACATCAGCCGTACCATTTACTAGAAGCACAAGAAAATTTCTGCTGGACCTGGACTTGAACCTGGATTTCCCGCTAATCGCGAGTGATAGCTTTAACCACTTTTTTCTTTTCATTTGAATAAAGAAAATTACACAAAATGAATATCAGTTTCACAACATTTAAATAATTACGAGCTACAAATGATTGATGAAGCTGAATTTAATGACAAGTCCATGAACAGTGTAACTTCTCTTTTCAGGGTACCAACGTATAACAGGTTCATTCAAGAACTGAGAAAATCATCAAAAAACGCCAACAAAAAGTAACAAAGAACTGACCTCCTTTCGAAACGAAATAAAACGACGACCTTAGGCCAAAGAGAGATGAGTAGGTCCACAATGATCGCCAAAACCCAGGCTTGATTCGATCACGTTTTCTCGAAAAATACTCCATAATTCTATTACACAGGTCGACTTCCAGAACAAGCATCAAACTAGAATTCACCTTTTCATACCTGGCACACTCCAATTGCGGGAAGGATCCATGGAAACATGACCCAAAAAACTGCCATAGTACTGACGATATCGCGACTGGCACCTTAAAGATCCACAATTTAACCATCGAGCAGAGATAGATGGCAGCCGCTCTAACATGTGCGTTGACGAGACCATGGCCTCCTTCCTAAGGGAGAAGAGTAAGTCATATTGAACTTTAAAGATGATACCTGCGCCCACGAAATGGCCACACGCTACCAGCAACGTGTGTGCCACCTCCTTCAGCACTGTTAAGGTATGGGCCAAATGCGATACCCTAGACGCCAGATTGGAGTTGACAAAATCAGTCCCTGGTCGCAGCAGATTACCAAAGACGCTCATGCAGATCATTTGAAGGAAGCGTTTATAATTAGCTGTTGCTGTTCTCTGTAAGTCGCACGTGAAGGTAATTCCCAAACATTTGAGAATGTCCATCGACCGCAATGGACTCTTCTGGAAGACCCTTGCCAATGTTCAAAGCAACAGACTTTGTCAAATTCGTATGATTGCCAGCAGCAGTTCCATAGAGAGTGATCCATTCTAGTGCTAAATGCACCTCAGCCCTTCACTGAGCCATAAAGAACAGGTCTTCTCTGTATGTCCGACAGATAAATGTATGTCCCGTCATCGTTATCCCAGTTAATCGATTCCGCAATCCGCATAGTAGTGACACAAGGGCAATGACAAAAAGGATCATCAACAATGGACATTCTTGCCCGACCAATCAAGAAGTTACAATGGGACCCGCTGCATGTACATTGATCAGCATCTGTGATGAGGCACCTCAGAGGAGACACATAATGGTATGTATAATGTCACAGGGGAAGGCCATCCATCACATCACTTCTGCAAGACGCTCATGGCTCACCACATCAAAGGCGTGGTCAAAGCACACCAACACCAAAGCGCCTCGAAAGTGGCAGGTCGCTGCGAGGACGATACCATCTTGATAGTCGCTGAGCGCTGTCTGTATTTTGCTGTCCCCACCAAGCCAAGTTTGACCCAAAGACATTACTTGATGCATGATGTGCTCGGGACAGGAATAACGACTAAGAATGATCAATGGCTGATAATGCTCAACCCCCCGATCCGCATATGGCTTAGGATCAGGAAAAATCAGTAGAGAATGGAACATCAGGGGACATCAGTTCTTGGTACACAGCAAGCCAACAAGGAGCTGTAATGTCGCGGGAGGCGTGATACCATTCCAGCGGGAAACCGTCAAGGTCCAGTGATACGTTTATCACTCTCTTGTGGAGAGTGCTGTTGAGGTCATCAGCTCTAACCACAGCTATAAGGATCTCCACAGCAGCCCTGTAATAACGCCAGGCAAAGACTTGAGGACTTCTTCATCCATCGCTGCTTCTTTCTGACAATGTTGTGCATTGATGGTGTTTCTCCACAGAGCTGATCCTGACATTCCACACATACCTTTGCTCTCTGAAAGCTGCGACGTGTAAGCGAAACTGCACTGCCTACTGAGCTATTCGTTATTGCTGTATCTATATCCTTAGAGAACTTCAACCGTATCTCGTCACTCCTTAGAACTGCCGCATCCCACTTCTTTGCGTATTGGTTCTTCCTCACTAACTTCAGCCTACTCTTCATCACTAATATATAGTGGTCTGAGTCTATATCTGTTTCTGGGTATGCCTTACAATCCAGTATCTGATTTCGGAATCTTTGCCTGACCATGACGTAATCTAACTAAAATCTTCCCGTATCACCCGGCTTTTTCCAAGTGTACCTCCTTCTCTTGTGATTGTTCGCTATTACTAGCTGAAATTTACTACAGAACTCAATTAGTCTTTCTCCTCTCTCTTTTCTTGTTCCAAGCCCATATTCTCCTGTAACCTTTTCTTCTACTCCTTCCCCTACAACTCCATTCCAGTCCCCCATGACTATTAGATTTTCATCTCCCTTTACATACTGTATTACCCTTTCAATATCCTCATACACTCTATGTTTAGCTTGCGACGTCGGCATGTATACCTGAACTATTGTTGTCGGTGTTGGTTTGCTGTAGATTCTGCTAAGAACAACACTGTCTCTGAACTGTTTACAGTAACACACTCTCTGCCCTACCTTCCTATTCATAACGAATCCTACTCTCGTTATACCATTTTCTGCTGCTGTTGATATTATCCCACACTCGTCTGACCAGAAATACTGGTCTTCCTTCCACTTCAGTTCACTGATCCCTACTATATCTAGACTGAGCCTTTGCATTTCCTTTTTCAGATTTTCTAGTTTTCCTACCACGTTCACGCTTCTGACATTCCACGACCCGACTCTTAGAACGTTATCCTTCCGTTGATTATTCAATCTTTTTCTCATGGTAACCTTCCCCTTGGCAGTCCCCTCCCAGAGATCCGAATGGGGGACGACACTTTTTCAATTGCAGGCCACTTGTGGATACGCGTTAGTGTCTTTAATGCTGTGGTTTCCATTGCCTTCTGCATCCACATGCGTTGGTCATTGCTGATTCTCCTGCCCTTAGGTGCAGTTTCCCACCCCTACGACAAGAAAGTGCCCTGAACCTCAGTACACCCCTCCTCGCTCTTTGAGAAGGCCGTTGGCAGAATGAGGGCGACTTCTATGCCGGAAGTCTTCGGCCGCCAATGCTGAGTATAAATCAAAATTTATGCGATGGCCGGATTCGAACCAAGGAGTGAAGACATTTTGATTATTAATCACAGACGTTACCCCCAGACAAAGGCGCGATCTTTTCTGAATAAAACCTCGAATGTTCCAGTCGAATTTTGGAGCCAGTCGGAGCATAAACTTTGATGATCCGAACACCAAAGAAGGTCACACAAGAGCCCTGGCCGACGGCAGATAAAGCAAATCTTCCACCACGATCCCTTTCCACATGAGTTTCGCCATCCTACTACCACCTTCAGTGCACTGTGTACCATAGAAACAGTCCATAAAAGGCCGGAAACTTGCTGGAGCGAACTTCGCGCACGAGAGCAATATCGATGCCCGACGCCCTCAATATTTCGTGTAGCAAGTGAAGTTATGTTGGTAATTATAGAGCCAATCCTATACGCCTGCCATGGTACTGTAGTCATGGAGACGGTCATTGAAGCAAGAAGACCAGCAGTGTTCATAAACATCTCATCAACAGACAGCGTGACTTCACTCAAATCCTAGATGAGTTGCTGCAGCAGTAACCACAGCTACTTCAGCGTCCGTTGACCTATCTTCAATACAACTGGACCACGCAGTAGTGCGTCGCTCAGATTGTCGAGCAGAGCTTCTGTAGCGCCTGAGGACGAAGGTGTGGCCTCTGAGGGAGAACTGTTGTGGCCTGATTGCTGTCCGTCGACAGGGGGCATGTCGTTAGGTGGGTGCGATCATTGTTTGGTATCCAATGGGAGAAGGGCCTGATTTTCGCCACTGAATTACCCAACAGGAGATGGTCTTGGAAGGGAGGATCATTATCGTCTATAGAATGTGGCATGTAGCTGTCCAATAGATTAACCCAACATTTCTTACGTCTCTTTGGCGACTTGGCTATGCGAGCGTGCTGCAATATCCATAGGTGGCAGCAGGTCCTGATGGTCAAACACAAAGACGGCACTGGGCACGACCATGGAATCGATGACCATCCCCCACCAGGCCTCCTCACCACCTGTCAGCACACTTGCAGCCGGAAGGTTCCTACCTCAGCTCCCAGATATACAGTCGTACTCGGAAAAGATTCAGTTGCGAGAGATGTTACGGACAGTGGGCTGGAGTCGTTCAGTCGTTCTGGAGATCCTTGACAAATATCAGGTCAGCTGTCGTCGGTGTAATCGAAACCAATGCTATTAAACATTTTTGGAACAGTGATCAAAGATTTTTAAAATTTTTCTTTTTAAAATTCAGTCTTGATCACACCACGTATGTTACAAGAACATAGGTGACCATTTTCGGTCATATCACATGCCCATCATCAGACCTGTAATTTAATTTAGAAAGTAATAGAAATCTTACTAGTTTGACAATAAAACATGACAAAATGGTTATAAGGATAAAATACAATAGGACGTGTTATACCCATGGCACCCTTCGAAGGATGCATTCACAGGTGACAATTGCGTGATCATCGACTGCATGCACTCCGAGCGAACACATTTTGTTACAATGGCGCTTCACCAGCCTATACACAATTAGGCTAGCACATGTTTGATCAATTCAGAATTGATCTACCACACTTCACTGGGGACCGAGTATGTGGTATAGTGGGCCCTCTTCCCAGCGTTATGCTTTATCACCTTCCCAAAAGGTCACAGGACAGAAATCAGCTTCTCCAAAGATGTTTCGAATGGGAATTGAACAGTCCGGAACAGCGCTACTGCTACGGTCGCAGGTTAGAATCTGGCCTCGGGCATGGATGTGTGTGATGTCCTTAGGTTAGTTAGGTTTAAGTAGTTCTAAATTCTAGGGGACTGATGCCCTCGGAAGTTAAGTCCCATAGTGCTCAGAGCCATTTGAACCATTTTTTTGGGAACTGAAAAACACCTATCACCCACCGTCCATGTACCGCATGGTCTACAGGTATGCCACCAATACTGCCATCTGAATTATGGAACTTGAGACCACTACTAGTGTCGTTTAGAATTCTGTCATACCCTGCATCGTTAATTAATTTGACGTATACTACAGTGTTGACTATGGACAGGTGTATGACGATAAGGTCGTTGTAGTCAGTCTAAAGAACATTTCTGAGAAACTGTTTCATTTAATGTGCTTTCAGACTTCCATATACACTCGCAAATTGATCTTCAGTGTCGATTTACGATAAGAGTAGGCCATTCTTCCTCGAAAGGAAATATAGTACGCAAAGACGACTGAAGCACACAAACAACCCCGAGCGCTAACTCTGTGGCAAGTATGTGAACAGACTGACGAAGGCAGACCTACACTTCAGCATCAGAGCTCGCATCAAGGAACGATCCAGGCTCCCACGTGTCACACAGTCACGACTCTTGTGCTCGCGATGAGCGTGAAATGCGGGTTCGAGTTCTGCTCAGGCACAAATTTTCATGTGTTCCAAACAGCTGACGTCAATGCATAGTTGCAGAATGCGAATATATTTCGTAACGTTTACCACAGCTGTAATCGTGACAGTGTCTGCTCCTACAGAAGTGTATGCTGCAGATATCGACACGCTATAAACACAGAAGTTGTAACCGTCAATGATGTATCCGTGGCTCGACGGGCTGGAAAATATTTGTCTCCTTGCAAATTTGGACCGGTCGTGGAGGCGTGCTGCGGTGCAACCTGCTTCCCCCTCGTGAGCCTTGCGTAATGAACGTAACGCTTTACGACGATGCCTAGCTTCGTATGAATTTCAGAGGAATGGTATTTGAAGCTGAAAGTTACTCTGAAGTGAAATAAATGTGTTGTTTTGGAATTGTAGGTGTACATCGATATCGTGTGGGATGTGTAGGAAAGCAGCAGCTGTGCATATAAATGCAAATAATGGTAGCTAATGCGGTACGTTTCCAGCTGAAGGGCTCCGATTCACTAGTCCATAAGAACAAAGTACCCGAAAAGTGCGCTAGGAGGCGCCTCCTTAGCTCAGTGGCACTCCATCGGCATTATGAATTGCTGTAAGGGAGCGTGGGTTCGAACCCCACATCTGACAATGCATTTTAAACATTCTGAAACTAACATACTCCCTTCATCTTACAGTCCGCCTTTCGCCGCGGAGCAGCTCGGACTTGTTTACGTCTCGGCTGCGAACGGTCGCGGAAGAAGCGGTGTTTACACCGTCGTCACTCGCGTGTGTTACTGTTTGAATCGAACGCAATGGCACACAATTTCCGAAAAAACACGATACAGTTCACGTTCTGTAAGGAGTATGCAAGACCGAAGGCTTTCGAAATCGAACGTTTCTTGAGGGACGAAGTGCATCTTAATTACACGGAGATTATTGGAATTCATTTATCAATCGTGAGCAGCACTCTTTACGTAAAGATGATTGACGACGCAGCATGTGATAGGATCATTGAAGCCGCCAAACGAGGATTCCAGTTCCGACACTCCGATGGTCATATTGGCGAAGTTTTAGTCGCTCATTCGGGCCTGGCGTGCGTACGATTCGAATCTTCGAGCTGCCTTTCGAGGTACCCGAATCATTGGTCACTGAATCACTCCAGCCATATGGCAGAGTTATTAGTCATACGGCCGAACGCTGGGCAAGTTTTAGCACGTATCCAGTGCTCAATGGTGTCCGACAGGTGCGAATTGCCCTTGCGAAACATGTGCCATCGTACATAAACATCGGCGGCTGTAGAGCTGTTGTCATCTATGATGGACAGCCCCGGACATGCTCCGGGTGTGGTGGTGAAGGACATCTTCGATCAGCGTGTATGCAGAGGAGACTCGTGCAACTCCCCAGCGGAGACTTCCAGAATCCGACTATACCAACGTCACAGCCGATGAGTTACGTGACGGCACTTCGCGGGGAGGTGACGCCGAGGTCGGAGCGCACCATCGAACCGACGCCGCAGTTGATTGAGGCGCCTTCGGACGCCACTGAAGAAGGAATGGCTCCGACCAACCTCCAATCTCAGACACTACAGGTGGCGCCGAAAGAGGATGAGAGCATCACAATAGGCATGGAAGCTGAAGTGGAACGGCCCCAGGGCATTGTGGCGGCGGCGGGAACGCAGGAGATGCAAGATGCGCCAACACCAGAGGCCGAGGTTAGGGCCCGCAAACAACGCTCGCCAAAGCGCCGCAAGAAGCGCCGACTAAACTCTGCGGAGACGCTCCCTTCTCTTCTAGGGAGCCCAGACGAGTCTAACACTATGGACCTGTCTGACATGGAACCACAAGCTTCGGATGTCGCAGATCATATGACTTCGGACAGTGAAATGATGTCATATCGTTCAGACGACGCGTCCGCTCAGGGGCCTGCTACCCCTTCGGCGGTGGAGTCTACAGCTGCGAAAGAACAACAGATGTCACACATCAATGCCGCACAGGAAAATTTGGAGCACACCAATAGTATCAGCTGGTATGAGCAGGACGACGACATCACCGATGCGGACCATTCTATTGGTGGGGCCTTGCATCCGTCCGCATCTCAAGAAACCTAATGCCGCAGGGACACGTTCCTCGGGCGACCCTCGGCGGATGTGCAAAGGGACTATCGACACGGTGAAACTCTGTCATTTTAACATCATGTGGAGATGACAGCTACTCGACCCCAGGCATACAGAATAGGGACAGTGAATGTAAATACCATTAGATCGCCCGTGAAACAGCAGTTGTTTAGGGACATGATATACGCGTCGGATGTGGATATACTGATGGTGCAGGAAATTTACATTCCTGAGTTCCAGGAAGTCCATGGATACATCTCCTACACCTCGCCGCACTCGAACAACGACAGTGGAACGGCGATATTGGTCCGGGACGGGATTCCGGTCCGAGACCTGGCTTATCTACCTTCGGCACGAGGACTGGCGATAACTGTTAATGGAATTCGCATTCTCAATGTTTATGCCCCTTCCGGCACAGACAACAGACGGGCGCGTGCGAGATATTATTCGGAAGAGATTGTGCCCTTATTTACCGGCAGATTCGATCATTTCGTTATAGGTGGTGACTTCAATTGTGTTTTAGCCCAAAAAGACCAGACACCACATTACAATACCTGTCGTGAATTGCATGTGCTATGCCGGGATCTGGAGTTAAGCGACACCTGGGACATGATTCATAGGAACCGTGAGGGATATACTTTTTTTACCAGTCACTCGGCGAGCAGACTCGATCGAATATATGTTTCTGTTGGCCTACAGGATAAGGTGGCCGACGCGGAACGATGGCCTGCGGCATTTACTGATCATCTGGCTTACATTTGTACCATGTCACTCCCTAGGCAAAGTGTGTGGAGAAGCCGCGGGACATGGAAGCTCAATTCGTTCCTTTTGGCGGACCCCGAATGTCGTCAGAGAGTCGAGGAGATATGGGCCACATGTCAACGCCGTCTACCAACGTATACCTCCGTGCTTCAATGGTGGCTCGAGTGCACTAAGCCGGCAATAAGAAGAGCTCTAATACAGTATGGTCGGGATAAGGCGAGATGGCAGAGAGACACTCTTGATTATTATTACACCATGCTTCGTGAGCTGTCCTTCCAGGTGCCGTCTGCAGAACATCATGCGGAAGTTCATCGTGTCAAGGCACAAATCCTATCGATCACGCGACGACGACTGGGTGGCATCCCAATACGGGCAAGATGTCTTGACACCATCACTGGGGAACGTACCTCGATGCACCATGTGTCGCGGGAACATAAGCGTTACCGCCGGGCATTGGTAACAGTGCTCCACGGTTTAGATGGCCGTCAACTGACAACACAACAGGACATTGCAAATGAATTTTTAGAGCATTTCCGCCATCTCTATGCCGGTACACCGACGGACCGTCAGGTAGGGGAAGAGATACTGCAACATCTGCAAACGACACTGACAGAGAGGGATAAGGCAGCGCTTATGGAGCCACTCACAGAAGACGATATAAAGGTGGCACTCACAAAAGGAGCGGCCCATAAATCACCGGGGCCAGATGGGATTACGCTATTTATCGAGAATTCGTGGACATGATGGTGCCACAGTTGGTGTCGATGTACAATGAGGTGATGAGTCCGAACATGCGCCTACCGTCGGATTTTGTGACGGGCTTTCTTCTTCCCATCCCGAAGATGGCGGGGAGTCGCAGTGTTAATCAATATCGGCCTCTCACTAGGCTAAACACCGATTATAAAATTTTTGCACGGCTACTAGCGTCTCGTCTCAAGCTGGCGATATCCAGGACAATATCTCCTGATCAGGCTTGCCTAGGGGTGCGAAGCAACATCTCCTCGGCGTTAAGTGAATACCGTGACGTTATCGCCCTTGCGGAAACTTGTAAAATGCGAGCAGCGATGATATCTGTGGACTTCGATTGTGCGTTCGACAGGATAAACCATGACTTCTTGGCGTCAGTCATGAGCCGAATGGAGATTCCACCTGTTTTCATCTCCATCATTATGAGGCTAATACGAGGGGCTACATCGAGGGTGATTGTAAACGGTCGGGAAGCGGGCTCGGTTCCTATTAACAGCTCCATCCGACAAGGGTGCCCACTCTCCATGATGCTGTTTGCGATAGCGCTTGAGCCGCTGATGTGTGTTATGAGGCGCTCACTTACTGGGATAGCGCTTAATGAGAACTCTTTCGTTTGTCGCGCATATGCGGACGACCTGATCCTTCTTGTGAGATCAGGTCATGAAGTGCGTCAGGCTGTTGAATATCTAGAATCTTACGGGGCGGCAGCAGGCAGTGTCATTAACATGACGAAATCCAAAATTATGCACATTGGACGGGGTCTGGAAGACATACCGGGACCGTTTCAGACGGTGGAATCGCTGAGATGTCTGGGGATCACATTTACCCGTTCGCTACGGCGGTCAGCGGCGGCGAGTTCTCGGCGGCTTCTGGAAAATATTCGTCTGGCGATACGGAACAACTCACTGAGAGCCTTTGACATGATCCAGCGTGTGGCATACACTAACGTTCACATAGCGTCACGACTGCCCCATTTAGCGCAGATCCTACCAATACCGAAGGGTATTGCAGACCGCCTCATGGCTGCCTTTGGTTACTATGTTAGTACTGGGATGTTGTTTAAGATCACATATGACACGTTAACGCTACAATTCCGGAACGGTGGCCTCAACCTCACAAACGTGCGAAACAAAGCTCTGGCGCTTTACATGCGAGCGATGATACGAAATTGGCAACAACGAAAGCACACCATAACGTCAGCCCTGATAGAAGTACTTGTTCCGCCTTCGTACGAACCCCCTATTGCGGTGGGCAATATTTCGCCTTCTCTTGCACACATTGCCTCATTTCTTGTTGATTACAGTTATGTTCGTCTGAAAGTACCTTCGACGAGAATACCCACGACTCGGGAGATCTATAGGTGCTTGATGGATCACCATGCCCGCAACGTAATGGAATTCAAATACCCGTCGAGAACGTGGAACCACATTTGGTGTGCAGTGCATACTCCATTACTGTCAACAGCAGCGAGATCGATATGGTACATTCTTATAAACCGTAAACTTGTGACCAGGAGTCGATTACATACAATTCATGTGGTCGATTCTCCTCTTTGCACAAGCTGTGGCCTGTTAGCAACGGAAGAACATGGTTTAGTGTGTGGCGCAGCGAGGGACGTCTGGATGCTGACGCGTCGAATATTGGCCTTCCTTCGGCGCACTAACTACACAGAAATCACATCGGATGTACTTTTTCTACCGGACAAGACCTTTTTTCCCAAACAAAGACGTATGCGGTCAATTGGATCGCTGGACATGCGACGAAATATTTGTATTCGTACGATATTAAGTCCATGATGGATTATTGGATACACTTACAAGAACAACACGAGCTCATACGGAGTCATACGAAATACAGGACTTACTTTTCCAATTTTTTAGGAAGTGTTTTTCACAATCCGCCCGACAGCTGGGGTGTCCCAGAACTGAGAAGACTCCTGCAGCAGAACGACTAGAGACAATACTGCGCGGTTCAGTTATATTGGCATACAGCACACTGAGAAGAAAACTGGCCCCTACATGGTCGACGCAGGAGAAATACATAAATATATGCCGCCCACAAAGGCAGAAATGGTCAGGATTATATGGCTGTCTGCCAGATTTATGATGCGACACCGTGTGCTGCAGGGATTGTGATGCAGATGATAACTTCATTTTCACTCCAGATTGTTTGTTTACCCTGCCTTCCTACTCCCCCCCCCCCCAAAAAAAAACAAAAAAAGGGGGGGGGTAGCGTCTAAAAAAAAGCAAAAAAAAAGTGGCAGAGCGCTGGTCTAGTAAACCAGAGGTCGTGAGTTCGATCCTCACAGGAGGCAAATGAATTTTGAAACAGCACCTCCCACCGTGGCCCTTTCGAAAAAAGCGCTCAACGATAAAAAAAATTATGAATGGGTGCGGTATTTAAGAAACACTCTCGCAAATGAATAGTGCGAATGGTGCTAATAAAGCAGGAACCAGAAAATGCTGTTGTTGGCAGTCTCCAGAGAATGCCGACGTGAAATAATTAGTTCTTGTGATGTATTTTCTACCCCTGATAAAGACCCTCGCGATTGTCGTCGTCGTCGCCGCTTTGGTAATAGCGGCAACTCGCCATTGTATGACATAGGGTGAGGTACCTTCTGCAACCGACTGAGATGGCAGTAAGCGATTAAAGCTGATTTGCAACCTCTTGTTTGATCAGCGGCATAAGGGCCTGAATGTAACCTGCGATGGGACACAGCAAGAGGTAGCGTCGTATTTTTAGTAGTGATATTTGAGGTGGAGAATTGCGGCAAAGATGGGAAATTCATTCTGCCAAGTGTACAAATGCCGAAAATGAGGTGTGTGTGGGGAAATGCAGTGCCCCAGTGACCGTGCAGCCTAACGGGCAGCAGTCTCGCCGTCTCAGCCGCGCTGTGCGGATGTGGGCTGGGTTTTGTGCGCCGCGGTCCGCTGCGCTTCGGCGTGGTAAGTCGCAGTGCTTCTTGCAACGTTGCCGAAATTCTAAGCTTATTGAAAGTCTAAATATGATACCGTGATGGCCCATTTGAACAGAAAAGATACTTTGAAATTATCGTTTGAGCGTAATTACACCCGACCCAAGCTACACGAAATCTGAGATTGGGTAGAATACGAAGTGAAACTTGATTCAGAGGATGACATTGGAATGGATCTTTCTGATAGTGAGCAGCGCTGTTTTTTTGTGAAATTGAAGGGTGCTAACTTATGGGAGAAAGTAGTTGAGTCTTGCGGAGGAATTATGAAGTTTAAACATAGTGACGGAAGCGTAGGCGAAGTCATCATAACACATGCAGGATTTGGAATGCGGACGATCAGGATATTCGAAGTACCATTCCAACAAAGGAACCTCCCCATCGCACCCCCCTCAGATTTAGTTACAAGTTGGCACAGTGGATAGGCCTTGAAAAACTGAACACAGATCAATCGAGAAAACAGGAAGAAATTGTGTGGAACTATGAAAAAAATTAGCAAAATATACAAACAAGATAGGCAACATCAAGGATAATGTGAGCTCAGGAGCGCTGTGGTCCCGTGGTTAGCGTGAGCAGCTGCGGAACGAGAGGTCCTTGGTTCAAGTCTTCCGTCGAGTGAAAAGTTAACTTTTTTTATTTTCGCAAAGTTATGATCTGTCCGTTCGTTCATTGACGTCTCTGCTCACTGTAATAAGTTTAGTGTCTGTCTTTGCGACCGCTATATTTGCTGGATTCATATTGACCACGGAATACAAATGGTTCAAATGGCTCTGAGCACTATGGGACTCAACTTCTGAGGTCATTAGTCCCCTAGAACATAGAACTAGTTAAACCTAACTAACCTAAGGACATCACACACATCCATGCCCGAGGCAGGATTCGAACCTGCGACCGTAGCGGTCTCGCGGTTCCAGACTGCAGCGCCTAGAACCGCACGGCCACTTCGGCCGGCCCACGGAATACATCTCACGTATTTAGTGCACTCTCGTCCAAAGGAGCGAACAGTAAACTGCCAGCCAGGGAGCCCCGTTAGCTGGAATACTCTCTCTTCCGTGCGCTGTAGTCGATTGACGTCGTGTGTTTCGATGTTTGTTTAGGTGTAGCGTCCCCATACTACGGCGCAGCCGCGCGGGATTAGCCGTGCGGTCTAGGGCGCTGCAGTCACGGAGTGTGCGGCCGGTCCCGACGGAGGTTCGAGTCCTCCCTCGAGCATTGGTGTGTGTGTTTGTCCTTAAGATAATTTAGGTTAAGTAGTGTGCGAGTGTAGGGACTGATGACCTTAGCAGTTAAGTCCCATAAGATTTCACACACATCTGAACATTTGAACTATGGCGCAGTTACCTCGCATTGGACGGACGGACGGACAGATAATAATTGCCTGAAAATAAAAAATTAAATTTTTCACTCGAAGGAAGACTTAAACCAAGGACCTCTGGTTCCGCAGCTGCACATGCTAACCACGGGGCCACGGCGCTCCTGAGCACAGACTATCCTTGATCTTGCACGTGGACTACTCAGTTTGTATATTTTGCTTATTTTTTTCATAGTTCCTTACAACTTCTTCCTGTTTTCTCGATTGATCTGTGTTTAGTTTTTCAAGCCTATCCACCGGGCCAACTTATAACGAAATCTGAGGGGGGGTACGATGGGGTAGTTCCCTTGTAAGTACCAGCGGAACAGATAAATGCAACGATAGCGCCGTACGGGAAAGTTCTCAGTAATGTTGCCAAACGGTAGTCCCATGCACGCAGATTCCAAGCGCTCAGTGAGACAATTGAAGATCGACTTGCATAAGCATGCACCATAGTACATCAGCGTCTGTGGTTTCCGAGGCATCGTTATATACGACGGGCAGCCAAGGACGTGTGCTGCGTGCACCTCTCCCGGCCACGGCCGCGCTGAGTGTTTACAGCGTCGAGTGGCGCAGCTGCCGGCTGGCGAGGCGCCGCGACCGCCGGCTATGACTGCGCTGCCAGCGACTTACGCTACGGCTGCCCGCGGCCACGTCCTGACCCCAAGCCCTGATGTGCATTCGGAGAACCATCCAACCCGAGAAGAAGCCCAGACTGCCAACACTGACACAACAGAAGCTAGACCACCCGAACCTAAGGAAATCGTGACAGCTGTAACGGTTTCAACACAACAGACACCGAAAGACATTGGGAGCCACAGCAAATTCTCCGATTCCTCCGCTGTTGAGAATGACATGCAGGAACCATCCCGGAATGAGCAACCTCATAGTGAACCGATTTCTCTATTGACAACAGCATCCACCAAGAGCACGGTCGACAATTTGGCTCGAAACACCACCCGCTTCGAAGAATGCTGAGGAAGACAACATCAGACAGCAGCCGGTGAAACCTAAACGGCAAATACGAAAACAGACCCCTGAAGAGATTCAAGAACTGGAAAAAAAACTCTCCCGTACCAAAAAAATTCTTAAAACAGATCGAAGCGGAAAGCAAGGCCTGGTAGACATCGGAAAACCAGACATCCCCGACCCGAATGAGGACGTACAGATGAACCTCGCCCCTCCAATTGAAGAACCAATGGACACTGTTGACCGCTGCGGAACTGATACGGGGACAGCATGGTCTGACGACACTGGATGCGCTTAGTTGGACTACCGAATGACGCAAGCGTATAAAATCGCCACGCTCAATGTAAACAGAATAGTTTCGGACGTAAAGTTATAATCTCTGAAGGACTACTTACAAGTCGCCGACATTGACAGAGCGATGGTACAAAAGATTGTTACGACGAAAATAGCGGATGTGTACGAATATGAGGCAATCTTGAAAACAGACAATGAATGTGGAACGGGAATATTATGCAAACACGGCATACCATGTTCAGCGTAAGCCATACTTGAATACGAGGAATACGAGGCATAACTGCAAAACTATATGACCTACTTCTTGTTAATGTATATGCTCGTTCCGGATCCTGCGGAAAACCTGGACAAAATTGTCCCATTAATAACAGATTCTCGATTGCACATAATTTTGTTTGGAGATTTTAACTGCGTATTGCGTCCAGAAGATCAAGCGCCGAACTTCAACTTTTGCGAGGAGCTGTTGTTGTTAACTACTGGACGAGATATGATAGATACTCGGTGCCGTCTTCATCCGCACACCCGAGGATACAGGTACGTAGCCAGTAATTCGGCAAGCAGACTAGACAGGCTGCATATAACGAAAGCTTTATTCATAATGTGACAGACTGCGAAATTTGGTCCCTTAACTTCTCGGATCACTGCGCGTTTCATATAACCGCGCAACACACTAAACAAAAAACATTCCTTGGAATGGGCGTATGGCAGCTAAACGTGTCACTTTGGGTGGCGCAGAACTGAAACAAGAGATCCATGATATATGGCAGCGATGCCTTCGGACGCAATGCAGATATCCAACACGTATCATGTAGTGGCTACAGTCTGCGAAACCGCAGATAAAAAAATGCATCACACGATATGGTAGCATGAAAGCGTACTGGCGAAGACACACCTTGGAGTATCACTTTCTAATACTCTGCGAACTATGTGGTGACCCCATGGGATTAGTAGCAAACAGCTCTAGAATAAAACGCACTAAAGCAAAAATCACAGCGTTGGTACGAGGGGGAGAAAAGGTGGAGCACGCTCTCCGATTGAACTCACACAGGAGAATACGTCCTTATATCACATGACCCGGGAACCCAAGAGAGGTAAACAAAGTTACTCCATACTCTCAATGATGAACAGGGGAACGAATATGATCAACATATCTCAATAAAAAACTACGTGGTGCAACATAATACAGATTTTTACATCGAGTCGGCAAATGATTCGACGGCAAGTGAGCCGCTTTTATCCTACATTCAGCCCACGGTCAATCCGACTGACAACGTCGACCTTGTAGGCAACATAACCGATGAAGCAGTATTTACCATTACCAAAGATTCGCCTACAAAGAAATAGGCTGGTTTAAATGGCTTACCCTTAGAATTTTATGCTTGCCTTTGGAACATCACAGGACCGGAGTTCACCAAAATATGCAATGAATTATTGGGAGACGTGCAGATGCCATCTCAGTTTACGGAAGGACTGATTGTCCTGATCCCCAAACATACACGTAGCACTGACTCTACTCAATTCTGACCATAAAATCTTCATCCGACTCATAAATAGTAGAATAAAGTCGGTTCTGCCGAAGTTACTCGGCCCTTATCAAGTGAGTGCTGTCCCAGGGAGATCTAAGTCAAATGCATTATGTGAGTATAGGGAAAATATAAATTTGTCTTGGCTACGTAAATGCAACGTAGGTCTCATGTTTTTAGACTTTGACAAGGCATTTGACCGTATCAACCACCACTTTCTATTAACAATGTTCAGTGCTCATTTCATTCAGATCATACGCAAATGTATAGTCGGGACTTCCTCTCAAATCAGAATTAATGCCAACTAAGATCACCAGTCCCGACTGAGCAGTCAGTGAGACAAGGCTGCCCCCTTTCTATGATACTGTACGCAATCGCCGTAGAACCATTACTGTTAAACCTGCATCACAGGTTACAAGGTCTACGGGTGTTGGGTACAAAAACCGTGTGTCACGCTCATGCTGATGACATCAATGTAATAGTTAACACGCAATCAGAAATTTAAATCGTTAAACAAATAATCCATGCTTACGTCATTTCTTCTGGAGCCAAACTCAATGAACACAACTCGAAAATTTTACCTGTCGGACCCCATATGGAGAACATTCAAATAACATGGCTACGAAGGACAGAGAAGACGAATCACTTAGGTATGATTTTGATATCCAATCCACGAGAGATGACAGTTGCCAACTGGGACCATAAACTCAATATATTCAGGGCTACTCTCCGTGAACACAAAACTAGAACGCTAAATCGGATACAGAGAGCTCTGTTTATTAACAGGCATGGTCTAAGCAAAATATATCACATCGCAGCAGTGTTACCAGTACCCAAGGATACAGCACGCAAGATTTTATCTGCAGCGTACTGGTTCATCTGGAGCGCAAATATCTTTAAAGTCACCATGCCAACCACCGTATTAACCCGCACCGCTGGTGGTTTGAGCGTCAAAGACATCCATATATATGGACCGTATCCGCAGAATACTGCTGACACCCCATCCGACAATACAAAAACGTTATTCAACAGGTTAGTCCCAACGAGCAAAAAGGCCCCAGTCGATGTTGGTCGCATCAGCGCTCAACTCGACAACGTCCGGAGTTACTACCTGGAAATGAGCTATCTTCAAATACTCCACAGCAGCTTAACACCAGAAGGACCTATTACCACCTCACGAGACGCCATAAGCAGAACACCGTGGAAGCGAAGTATCCAGCGGTCAACTGGAGAAACGTCTGGAAAAATATTAACAGTCCTATCCTCCACTCCAAAATAGTGTCCTCATGGAATGACATTGTAAAGAAGGTCCCCACAGGTGAAAAACTGCACAGGATCAAATTAAAGCAGAGCCCGTACTGCGATCATTGCCATACCTTGGCAGACATCCTAATCTGCCGAGACCAGTTCCACATATCGAAGTGGACTAGAAAAAAAAAAACCGCAACAATAACTAGGACTACAGAACCTGCTATGACACTTAAAGCAGTGCTTCAACCAGGCTGACATTTCTTTCCTGAAACAAAGAACAGTAGCTACACTTGGATTATCGGCCAGTTCGCATATTTTGCAATTACGACTAAACATGCGAGTTTAGACGAATATAAACAGTATATAAGGGAAGAGCATCATAATCTTAAAAAGAGTCTGAAATACAAAGCTTTGTTTCAGAATTTCTTACTTCACACTTTGCCATAATGAAGAGGTAACTTATGGTTGGCGCACAACACTAAAGCGAGTCGCTACAAAGTTTGTATCATTTTAATTAAGTTGGCACAAATTTTTTTTGTTCGTAAGACATGTCAAGGTGCCCCAGGAAAACTAATTTTGGCAGAAGCCATAAAATGAATATATATATATATATATATATATATATATATATATATATATATATACTCCTGGAAATGGAAAAAAGAACACATTGACACCGGTGTGTCAGACCCACCATACTTGCTCCGGACACTGCGAGAGGGCTGTACAAGCAATGATCACACGCACGGCACAGCGGACACACCAGGAACCGCGGTGTTGGCCGTCGAATGGCGCTAGCTGCGCAGCATTTGTGCACCGCCGCCGTCAGTGTCAGCCAGTTTGCCGTGGCATACGGAGCTCCATCGCAGTCTTTAACACTGGTAGCATGCCGCGACAGCGTGGACGTGAACCGTTTGTGCAGTTGACGGACTTTGAGCGAGGGCGTATAGTGGGCATGCGGGAGGCCGGGTGGACGTACCGCCGAATTGCTCAACACGTGGGGCGTGAGGTCTCCACAGTACATCGATGTTGTCGCCAGTGGTCGGCGGAAGGTGCACGTGCCCGTCGGCCTGGGACCGGACCGCAGCGACGCACGGATGCACGCCAAGACCGTAGGATCCTACGCAGTGCCGTAGGGGACCGCACCGCCACTTCACAGCAAATTAAGGACACTGTTGCTCCTGGGGTATCGGCGAGGACCATTCGCAACCGTCTCCATGAAGCTGGGCTACGGTCCCGCACACCGTTAGGCCGTCTTCCGCTCACGCCCCAACATCGTGCAGCCCGCCTCCAGTGGTGTCGCGACAGGCGTGAATGGAGGAACGAATGGAGACGTGTCGTCTTCAGCGATGAGAGTCGCTTCTGCCTTGGTGCCAATGATGGTCGTATGCGTGTTTGGCGCCGTGCAGGTGAGCGCCACAATCAGGACTACATACGACCGAGGCACACAGGGCCAACACCCGGCATCATGGTGTGGGGAGCGATCTCCTACACTGGCCGTACACCACTGGTGATCGTCGAGGGGACACTGAATAGTGCACGGTACATCCAAACCGTCATCGAACCTATCGTTCTACCAATCCTAGACCGGCAAGGGAACTTGCTGTTCCAACAGGACAATGCACGTCCGCATGTATCCCGTGCCACCCAACGTGCTCTAGAAGGTGTAAGTCAACTACCCTGGCCAGCAAGATCTCCGGATCTGTCCCCCATTGAGCATGTTCGGGACTGGATGAAGCGTCGTCTCACGCGGTCTGCACGTCTAGCACGAACGCTGGTCCAACTGAGGCGCCAGGTGGAAATGGCATGGCAAGCCGTTCCACAGGACTACATCCAGCATCTCTACGATCGTCTCCATGGGAGAATAGCAGCCTGCATTGTTGCGAAAGGTGGGTATACGCTGTACTAGTGCCGACATTGTGCATGCTCTGTTGCCTGTGTCTATGTGCCTGTGGTTCTGTCAGTGTGATCATGTGATGTATCTGTGAAGTTTCCCCTTCCTGGGACAATGAATTCACGGTGTTCTTATTTCAATTTCCAGGAGTATATATATATATATATATATATATATATATATATATATATATATATATATATATACAGGGTGAGCCACCTAACATTGAAAAAATCGGTAAACTTGTTCGACAAGTTTCCTTGCCAACTCCTGTTAACTCAGACACTGCTCTGATTGTTAAACGGCGATCTTGTCGAACAAGTTTACCGATTTTTTCAATGTTTGCATCAGTTTTTGCTGACAATGGTCTGCCAGTGCGAGTGTCATCACTGGTGTCTTCACGGCCATCTTGAAATCGTTTAAACCACTCAAACACTTGTGTTCGCGATAAACAATCATCGCCGTACACTTGTTGTAACATTACAAACGTTTCACTTGCAGATTTTCCTAGTTTGAAACAAAATTTGATGTTAACACGCTGTTCTTTCTGTACACTCAACATTTTCCGACGCACAGACAAAACGTCAACTACTTAAAACAGACGCCACGGGCAAACTGACTGCAGGAGGCAGATGAAACTCGAGCAGTAGGTGGAGCGAGAGTCACGTGACAGGCCACGCGACTTTCAGCCTTATTGCATTCGTTTTATTGTTTTACCAGTACTAGTCCGGTTTTTTTTCTAGCCACACCTCGTATATATATATATATATATATATATATATATATATATATATATATATATATAGGGTGTACAAAAAGGTACGGCCAAACTTTCAGGAAACATTCCTCACACACAAAGAAAGAAAATATGTTATGTGGCCATGTGTCCGGAAACGCTTACTTTCCGTGTTAGAGCTCATTTTATTACTTCTCTTCAAATCACATTAATCATGGAATGGAAACACACAGCAACAGAACGTACCAGCGTCACTTCAAACACTTTGTTACAGGAAATGTTCAAAATGTCCTCCGTTAGCGAGGATACATGCATCTACCCTCCGTCGCATGGAATCCCTGATGCGCTGATGCAGCCCTGGAGAATGGCGTATTGTATCACAGCCGTCCACAATATGAGCACGAAGAGTCTCTACATTTGGTACCGGGGTTGCGTAGACAAGAGCTTTCAAATGCCCCAATAAACGAAAGTCAAGAGGGTTGAGGTCAGGAGAGCGTGGAGGCCATGGAATCGGTCCGCCTCTACCAATCCATCGGTCACCGAATCTGTTGAGAAGCGTACGAACACTTCGACTGAAATGTGCAGGAGCTCCATCGTGCATGAACCACATGTTGTGTCGTACTTGTAAAGGCACATGTTCTAGCAGCACAGGTAGAGTATCCCGTATGAAATCATGGCGGTGAATCGAGGAAGTACAGTACATACTGACGAAACTAAAATGAGCTCCAACGTGGAAATTAAGCCTTTCCGGACACATGTCCACATAACATCTTTTCTTTATTTGTGTGTGAGGAATGTTTCCTGAAAGTTTGGCCGTACCTTTTTGTAACACCCTGTATATATATATATATATATATATATATATATATATATATATATATATACTTCTGAAAATATACTTCTGAAATATATATATATATCAGAAGTGTTTGATTCTGTTTTATTTTACGGATATTGAACAGTTTGTTACGAAAAGAAGATTTACTTAGTTCCTGTTAAAGAAAATAAAAACAATAAAAAAAGGTGGCTTAGTGGTTACTGCACCTGCCCGGTAAACAAGAGATCTCGGCTCGAATAAATAAATAAAATAAAAAAAGTTGGTTAAGGTGAAATTGGCAAAAAAAGGTGGCTAAAGCGACCAGTCGCGATAAGTGGGAAGTCCTGGTTCGACTCCTGGACTGGGAAAAATTTTCATATGTTTCTAGCAAATGGTACTGCTAATGTATAATCGCATTCGCAGATCGCGAATACACTTCAGTATTAAACGAAAAAAACATAAAATATTACCAAGCCAATCTTAGTGCAATTTCACTCTTAAAAACAGGAAAACTTTAGAGCCTTCATGAACTCTCTAAAAGGAAAAAGCATAATAATAACAGCACTGCAGGAACAAGATTTACTGATGCACATCCCTTTGATTCAGAAGGATGCAGGATATTTAATGGAAAGCCAGGAAAAGAATTATGGAGACTGTGTCTCAATTTGGAACAAAAAAATGGTTCAAATGGCTCTGAGTACTATGAGACTTAACATCTCAGGTCGTCAGTTCCCTAGAATTTAGAACTACTTAAACCTAACTAACCTAAGGACATCACACACATCCATGCCCGAGGAAGGATTCGAACCTGCCACCAGCGGCCGGCTCAATTTGGAACAGATATCATTGTAAACAGAAACATATTAGACTCTATAACAGAAATTAAATTCATTAATGACAGACTTTCCACACAAAGCTTTAAATCACTGAAGAACAAACAGAAAATTTTTGGCAAGCTGTGTCAAACTCTATAGATCACATCCAACTGTAAAACGCCTTAATACTACTTGGGAATTTTAATGCACAAAGTGGTAAAGACTGTCATCACAGGAGGTCTTGTGCAGAGCAAATATTAAATGTAAGGAATGTAACAGATATCCGGAAAAATCAGAAACTTGTGATACTTGTAAATTCTAAAAAAGTCTACGACTCAATTGAAAGAAATGCACTAATCAGCATTATAAAGGAATTGGGAATAGATTAAAAGCAACTGAAATAATTAAAGGAATTTTAAGAAACGCAGCACCGGAACTAAAATTCATGGGGAAAAAGTTAAAATATTTTGAAATAAAGTCAGGTATAAGAAAAGGAGATGGTTTGCGACTATTTTTTAATTGCGTTAGAGGTAAGTAGTTAGAGAATCGAGCAAATCTATCAACACCAAAGGTTTTCACCAAGAAGAAATCCAAATAACTTCACCATAGATTGCTTAGCTTTCGCAGACGAGATGGCTTTAATTACAGCCTGACTAGATAGTGGCAAAGAACAAACCACAGAATTACAAAAAAAAACAAGCAGCCAAAATAGGGCTAAAGTATCACTTAAGAAAACACAGCTCATGACAAATATCAATCGGACCCGCCCACAAAATATTAAAATTGATAACAACACAATATAAAAAATAAATTATTTTAAATACCTACAAGAATGGATAACTAGCAACACAAAAAACAGCAACAGGAACTAGGGTACATAAAATGGACAGAGTATTCCATCCGACAAAAAAAAAAAAAATTAACAAAAAGTCTTTCTTCTGCAGCACAAAACTAAGACACTATCAAACAGCGGTAAGGCCTGAAACAATGTACGCAGCATAAACAAACTACCTAGATAAGATCTTGCAAAGCTGGATAAAGTTGAAAGAAGAATTCTAAAGGATATACTGGGATCCAAATGTAATAGTAATGTTGGACAAAAATTAATGTCAAAGAGAGTTTTTTAAAAAAAATTTTAGAGGTAATTTATGTAAGAAAAGAGGAAGAGAAGACCACACGTTTATGGAGACATATGCATAATGGATTATACCAGACTAACCAAGCGGAACTTCAGCTTAATAAACCGCTACAAATCCAACCTCCCTTAGTTCAATAAAAATGATAATGATATGAAAAACACCGGAATTAGAACGGAAATAACATTTTTTTGAGAAGCAAGACAAAAGACGGGAATTTAGGAAGGAAAGATGTCAGCAAATGGAAGGAGGAGTGGACCAAGGAAGAAGTCTGAGGGCAAAGAAAATCAAACACAAAGAACGAGAGCTACAGTTGATTTACCTTATTCTCCAAAGCGATTATCCAAATAAATAAATAAAAATAATGCAAGACACGCACAGAAACAGGATCTTTGTAAATCACCGTACGCTGCACTGCACTGTTAGACGGGAAACTGACACTTGTGTTCCTGCACGGCTGTCGTGGCGTTCTTCCGGGAAAGGCCACTTCCCCTAACGCAAGCGATGCTCTCTCTTCAGTTTCCAGAGAACTTATTCTTAACAATGTTTCCTTTTATCTGGTTCGGTCCCAACCAACGCACATCATACAAGAGTTGGACAAAAAGATGAAAACGCGGTGACGAACGCAAGTTTGAAAATACACTGGTGTCCGAAATTAAAGCAATAAAGCGCTATTTCTCCATCCTGTGTCTACTTCGCAATACAGTGATACACTCTGTCAATAGATATCCGTATGATCGCATTCTGCACGGGAGATGGCATTCCGGTCAACATACAATCACACCAACGGTGACGTAAGGGCGCCTATCAAACCGGGTAGTGTTTGCCGTCGAGCCTCCCTCACACCCACAGTCGCTGTGTACACAGAGGTTGCAGTACGGCGCAGAGAAGACGCCTACCAGGCTGTCTGCGATGGGTTGCCATAGGAAGAATAGAATCAGGACGTTCGCAAACTGATGTGGCCCCACAGCTTAATGTGAATCCTTCTGTTGCTTCTCGGATGCGGCGACAATTGATAGAGACCGAAACTTTATTCCGAAGACCAGAACAGGACCGACCACGTTTGACATCAGACAGAGAGGACCGTTATTTGGCTGTAAGGAGACGACGGTAACGCCTTAGTACTGCACAGCAGTTGGTATCTGACCTCTTAGCATCCACTGGACGTGTTGTATCGAGGTGAACGGCGTGCAGAAGGCTTCGGTGTAGTGGCCTTTATTGTCGGAGACGTGCTGTATGTGTACCTACGGCGCGTCTTCACAGAAGGGAACGTCTAGAGTTGAATCGTTCACATCCCACCTGGACGGTCGAACACTGGGCCAATGTTCTCTCCGCAGATGAGTCCCGATTTGGTCTGGGGAGTGATTCTAGACGGATTCACATCTGGAGGGAACGTGGAACAGGATTTCGGGACCAAAATCATTATGTAAAGAGACAGATATCGAGGAAGGTCGCTAATGGAGCGAGCAGGGATTATGTTGATCATCTCTGCATGAAATTATGTGCATCAGTCAGGAAGGCTTAAGTGCTGTCAGATATCGTGACGAGATCTTGGGACTTCATGTGCGGCTATTGCCAGGAGCTGTGGGTCCAGACTTCGTACTGATGGACGATACTGCTCGACCCCGTAGAGCACAGGTTGTTGGTCTTTCCTTGGAAACGAAAGACATTGCACGCACTGCGTGGACTGCTCGCTCTCCCAAGTTGAATCGCATACAGCACATCTGGGGTGCATTAGGCAGACGAGCTGCACCACGTCAGCATCCACCAACCACTCTCCAAAACTTGCGAGCAGCTCTGCGGGTAGAATGGGCATTATTGCCTCAACGTGAGATTGATCACGTCACTCACAGCACGCCCTATCGTCGTCAGGCCTGCATTGCAGCCATACGTCGTCACACCCCACACTGATCATATTAAGCAGCTATGTGCAAATTCGTTGAGTTGGAAAAAACGAAGAAAAGTGAATTCGAAAGTGGAAAAATTTTGGTAATAGTGTGATGGGTGCTTCCGTAACCAAGATAGCCGAAGAGTTCGGGTTTCAAGAGGTACCGATAGAAGACTTATACTGCATACAGGAATAAAGGAAAAACCACATCTGCTAGCTCACAACGCAGACGAAAGTGCGTATTTTGTGATCGTGATAGATAGGCATTGAAGAGGATTATGATGAACAGTAAGGGGACGACAGATCCGAATGTCGCACTTGCAACCTCTGTCAGCACCGAAACAACACCGCGAAGGGAGCTCCGTAAGCAGGGAATTGCATGGGGCGAGTTGGAATTCCAAAACCACTCATCAGTGATGCAACTATCCGTAACGCGAAAATCGTGGTGCCGAAGCCACGAAACCTGAACTGTGGAACAACGGAAGAGCGTCATTTGGTCGGATGGGTCTCGTTTCACTGTTTCCAACTTATGGCCGCATTTAAGTCTCAAGACTGAAACATGGCGGGGGTTCGGCGATGATTTGGACAGCCATATCACGGTATTCCACGAGCTCCGTGGTTACCGTGCAAGGTCGCATCAGTTGAACGCATTATATGAAAATTTTGGCTGATCAGGTACATCCCATGGTACAGTGTCTGTCCCCGAGCGGTGACGCTGTGTTACACGGAGCTCGCATCGCCCAGGACTGGTGCCGTGAGCACGAGGTCAGTTGTCGCATCTCCCGTGGCCAACACCGTCACTGGATACAGGAAACCAAAGCAGAGGGGAAAATCCTCTTGAATGACCAAGTACACATGCCAAGAAATTCCTTATTTACACTAATAGATAAAATAATAGAATAACGTTCGCAAAAAGTATTAATATAATAATACTGTCCAATATACACTACTGGCCATTAAAACTGCTACACCAAGAAGAAATGCAGATGATAAACGGGTATTCATTGGACAAATATATTATACTAGAACTGACATGTGATTACATTTTCACGCAATTTGGGTGCATAGATCGTGAGAAATCAGTACCCACTACAATCAGCTCAGGCCGTAATAACGGCCTCGATACACCTGGGCATTGAGTCAAACAGAGCTTGCATGGCATGTGCAGGTACAGCTGCCCCTGCAGCTTCAACACGATGCCACAGTTCATCAAGAGTAGTGACTGGCGTATTGTGACGAGCCAATTGCTCGGCCACCATTGACCAGACGTTTTCAATTGGTGAGAGATCTGGAGAATGTGCTGGCCAGGGCAGCAGTCGAACATTTTCTGTATCCGGAAAGGCCCGTACAGGACCTGCAACATGCGGTCGTGCATTATTCTGCTGAAATGTAGGGATTCGCAGGGATCGAATGAAGGGTAGAGCCACGGGTCGTAACACATCTGAAGTGTAACGTCCAGTGTTCAAAGTGCCGTCAATGGGAACAAGTGACCGAGGTGTGTAATCAATGGCACCCCATACCATCACGCAGGTGATAAGCCAGTATGGCGATGACGAATACACACTTCCAATATGAGTTAACAGCCATGTCGCCAAACACGGATGCGACCATCATGATGCTGTAAACAAAACCGGGATTCTTCCGAAAAATGACGTTTTGCCATTCGTGCACCCAGGTTCGTCGTTGAGTACACCATCGCAGGCGCTCCTGTCTGTGATGCAGCGTCAAGGGTAACCGCAGCCATGGTCTCCGAGCTGATAGTCCATGCTGCTGCAAACGTCGTCGAACTGTTCGTGCAGATGGTTGTCGTCTTGCAAACGTCCCCATCTGTCGACTCAGGGATCGAGACATGGCAGCAAGATCCGTTACAGCCATGCGGGTAAGATGCCTGTCATCTCGGCTGCTAGTGATATGAGGCCGTTGGGATCCAGCACGGCGTTCCGTATTACCATCCTGAACCCACCGATTCCATATTCTCCTAACAGTCACTGGATCTCGACCAACGCGAGCAGCAATGTCACGATACGATAAACCGCAATCGCTATAGGCTACAATCCAACCTTTATCAAAGTCGGAAACGTGATGGTACGCTTTTCTCCTCCTTACACGAGGCATCACAACAACGTTTCACCAGGCAACGCCGCTACATTGCTGTTTGTGTATGAGAAATCGGTTGGATAATTTCCTCATGTCAGCACCTTGTAGGTGTCGCCACCGGCGCCAACCTTCTGTCAATGTTCTGAAAAGCTAATCATTTGCATATCACAGCATCTTCTTCATGTCGGCTAAATTTTTGCGTCTGTAGCACGTCATCTTCGTGGTGTAGCAATTGTAATGACGAGTAGTGTAATAATAATAGAACCCAACATCATTACACTCACTCATCCATGAACCCCTCCAGAGAATATCGAAACGAAAAGTCAAATCAGCTGTAACCAAAGTTTTCAACCACTCGCTAACAGCTAGTATACCCGCCCTCACCCCCCTCCCCCCGCCCAATAAAACAAGAAAACAAAAGCTCGTCGGCTCTATCCCTCGCTCTCTCTCACTCATACACGCACACGGTATAAACAGAAGTTAGTCTCGAACATATACTTCGTTATGTTGGTAGCAAATAGGTAAACATACAAAAGAAGATGAAACACGTAATAGAGTCGCAATATTTAGGTTTTGAAAAACAATGTACGATGAAATAGTTGTATCGAATGACAAAAGAACAATAGCCCACCAGAAAAAAGAGTGAGAAACATGGTGATCAGTGTGTGGAAGGCGAGAACGCAAAGATGTGAGCAAGACCGCTACGGTCGCAGGTTCGAATCCTGCCTCGGGCATGGATGTTTGTGATGTCGTTAGGTTAGTTAGGTTTAACTAGTTCTAAGTTCTAGGGGACTAATGACCTCAGCAGTTGAGTCCCATAGTGCTCAGAGCCATTTGAACCATTTGAACAAAGATGTGACTATATGGCAGGGTAAAAGTTGTAGTGCGACCTCCAGACCAGATGCGAGGAAACGCAGATCAGAAACTCGTAAATAATTACTCTTTTACAAAAACATCGCAAAGTGAACTGTCTAATAATCTAAAACTAACAAAACTGTATCATTACAGATCCCCCTGACGATGCCTTAGAACAGGAGAAGGCGAAACGCGTATGGGATAAAGGAAGTAACTAGAGGCAGGAAAAGGCAGTTTTATTTAGAAAACAAGTATTTGTATGCTTGCTGCGGAGGATGGCCACACAAACAAACTTGACATATCTGATCATTTACATACCTGCCCATCATGTGTACGGATACGAAGTTACGAAGACATCCCCCATACCCTCTGGGTGCTTAACTATTCTTGTGAGGCATTATACACGCTAACCTCTAGTGTATCAGGAAGGCCTTCAGAAAATTTTCTAAAATGTGTATTCATAGTTAGTTTTAAGTGCATAGTTCCTGAGGAAACAAGTAAACAGTTTCAAAGTTTGATACAATGGCAGGACTTGGCGTAACAGCCATACAGTGTAGGCGGATGGCACATTCTTCTAGGTGAGTATGTAATGTTATGTGTGCCTTACTGCTTTTTTCTGTAACTAATTTGTGCCTGATTTTATTCTGAGAAGCTCAGTAAAGTATGTAAATACCGTAAATGTAAATGTGATTCAAAAAGTACTTGAAGTGAAGTGAAGCGCAGCTGGACAGTAACAAGCTCTTTAGCGCGCAATCCTCGCAACGATAGTAGTTGTGAATGTTTGAGTGTGCACTCTGCATGTATATTAAAAAAAGACAGTTGATTTATTAGAAAAAAAAGAGGACTGTTAATCTGTATCTTGTGGAAAGAGGACGTGTTGCTAGGCCGTCACTCAGAACGTTATATTTAATGAAAATTGATATTTTAGTGATAAAACCGAGTAAAGTATGTGTAAGAGTTGCCAAACATTTATGTATACGAATTTTCTGGAAGTGAAGAATAGAAATATCTTGATTTTGGAAAAGGAGGTGAACTTCATTGTCGTCACTATCAGTCGACAGATTTTAACTGGATTATGTTCTTGTGCAATAGTGTGGTGCTGAACTCCACTGACCAATTTTGATGTAGCAGGACGTGTAGTTTGAAGGAAGTTTGTGTGCTAAGCAATCTCCTCTTCTCACTAAAAGCAGATTACTGTTTGATCTTATTTACTTACAACAGTTGTCCCTTAGGTATGAAAAGCTACGAAAACTTGTGCTAAAAGCTATCCGCAATACGGCCAAGTAACTAACAGAGTTGCATTTTAAACCTTAAAGAACAATAACTTCCTCCAAATTGTAATACGTCACCAACTGGTGCAGAAGCTGATCATTCAAGGAGAGAGAAAACGAGGTGCTGTTGCAGAGATAATATATATATACATATATATATATATATACAGGTCGTTTTCCTAAGTTCGGGATTGCAGCTAGTTACTTAGTTAGTTCCATGTTCCATGGATCATTTTGCACAGTAAATCGTAGCGGTGTAGGAAGAGTAATTTTAAATTATCAATCTAAATCAATTTGTAAATATAGTTAAATGCTGAACATTTATAGGACAATTCTTTTTAATATACAGATGTGAGTTATCTAATTTCTACCCGTCACAGCCGTCCGCGGTGGTCTAGCGGTTCTAGACGCTCAGTCCGGAACCGCGCGACTGCTACGGTCGCAGGTTCAAATCCTGCCTCGGGCATGGATGTGTGTGATGTCCTTAGGTTAGTTAGGTTTAATTAGTTCTAAGTTCTAGGGGACTGATGACCACAGATGTTAAGTCCCATAGTGCTCAGAGCCAATTGAACCTACCCTTCACACATTACAATAATAGAAATTTGTCTATGGAATAGAAGGAGTTGTCAAGGACAAACTTTTTCAATTTGTTTTCAAATTTTACCTTTCTGTCTGTCAGACATTTTACATCACTGGGAAAATGATAAAAAATTTTAGTTGCGACACTGCAACGTCATGTGCAAAACGAACTAATTCTGCTTGCTGTGTATTACACGGTAGATCATTTACATATTTCAGTAACAGTAGTGGACCTAGACTGAATCTTGGCGAACCAAATACGTGATTTCTCCCTAGTCAGAATAACGTCGTCGGGCTATATTTGTTGAATTACTAAGTATAGCTTTCTACACGTTTTACTTAGATGTATTATCCACTGGTTGACTATATCATCAGTCCCATAAAACTTCATTTTATCTAGGAGAATACTGTGATTCGCACAGTGAAATGTCCCACACAGGTCGCAGAAAATACCAACCGGCGCTATTTTAGTTTTTAAAGTTTGTAAAATATGATGAATGAACATGAAAATGCCATTCTCAGTAGAGCAGCACTTCTGAAGAAAAAACTGTGATTTGCTGAGGATGTTATTGTTGCTCAAGTGAGATACTATCCTAGAATACATCACCTTCACAAAAATTTGGGAGAATGATGGCAGCAGAGAAACAGGTAACAAATGGCTTGCAACGGTTGTTAAAGCAAAGTCTCTGACAGTTAACCCTCAGCAACTATAATTAAAATCGAAACAAATGAAGACATTCCTGCTCATACCGTCCAGGGGTAGCCTGTGACGCTGCTAACGTGGCACAACAACGAACTACACATGATGCAACAGTGCTAACTGCAGATCAATATCAGTTGGGTAGCACCCACATATGCTTCCGGGATCACTGTGCCCAAAATTATCGGATGGAGGTGGAATGTCATCTGTCGCACGCATTAATCAACCCGCAATCTCAGACGAACAACATTCAGAGACAGAAATCAAGACAACGATCATTATCATCACAACAGGTACGAACTTCTCACCCAGATGTGCCAAATAAACTGAAACGTATTGAAGCAGGTAATAGAAATGTCTAGTAGATGTAGATATGGCCTATGCTGCAAATATAGACTACACTGTAGAAGTGGTAGAATTGGCAGTAACTTGCGTGGTAATTCAGTAGATAGAAATTGCAATGGACAACCTACTTCACAAGACTCTGGTAGCTGTAAGGACTTGGACAATAGAGTGACCACAGTTGTAACTCCAGCAGGAAGCAACACCTTTTCTAGCAAAGATAACACTGTTACATAGCATAATAATTCTATACTGCAGGTTTGAAATGTTTCTTAACCCTTAACCCAAAACATCTCTTTAATGTGCGCAACTAGAAATACGTGGTCTCGTAGACCTCATAATGCTTTTTTTCGCACAACTTCACATCCACTGACAAAAATTAAGTGAATAGTCAACTATTTCATATTACAAGCAGATGCAACACCACCCAGCGCTTACAGAGGCTTTTTTGATTAAATTTATCAAAATGAACTCGAATCATCATGAGTACGTGTAGTCACTTAGTACGAGTCTTGAAATGACTGTTACTATTGTTACACCAGTCACGACATTCATGAATATAAATGAAAGACTGTAGAAAATGTAAACGAAGATAATAATCAAATGAACTGAAAATATTCTCAGAACTTTTGCACTGTCGACGCACATCTTCCTACTACATTCCAGGCAATCTGGCTTAGCATATATGGTGCACTTATACGTCGTTTTGCTTTTCTTTGACGCAGGATATTTCATACGCCCCCCCCCCCCCCTTAACCATGGACCTTGCCGTTGGTGGGGAGGCTTGCGTGCCTCAGCGATACAGATAGCCGTACCGTAGGTGCAACCACAACGGAGGGGATCTGTTGAGAAGCCAGACAAACGTGTGGTTCCTGAAGAGGGGCAGCAGCCTTTTCAGTAGTTGCAGGGGCAACAGTCTGGATGATTGACTGATCTGGTCTTGTAACACTAACAAAAACAGCCTTGCTGTTGTGGTACTGCGAACGGCTGAAACCAAGGGGAAACTACAGTCATAATTTTTCCCGAGGGCATGCAGCTTTACTGTATGGTTAAATGATGATGGCGTCCTCTTGGGTAAAATATTCCGGAGGTAAAATAGTCCCCCATTCGGATCTCCGGGTGGGGACTACTCAAGAGGATGTCGTTATCAGGAGAAAGAAAACTGGCGTTCTACGGATCGGAGCGTGGAATGTCATATCCCTTAATCGGGCAGGTAGGTTAGAAAATTTAAAAAGGGAAATGGATAGGTTAATGTTAGATATAGAGGGAATTAGTGAAGTTCGGTGGCAGGAGGAACAGGACTTTTGGTCAGGTGACTACAGGGTTATAAACACAAAATCAAATAGGGGTAACGCAGGAGTAGGTTTAATAATGAATAAGAAAATAGGGATGCGGGTAAGCTACTACAAACAGCATAGTGAAGGTATTATTGTGACCAAGATAGATACGAAGCCCACGCCTACCAAAGTAGTACAAGTTTATATGCCAACTAGTTCTGCAGATGACGAAGAAATTGAAGAAATTTATGATGCAATAAAAGAAATTATTCAGATAGTGAAGGGAGACGAAAACAGAACAACTTAATCATAGCTAACACTTGGTTCAAGAATCATAAAAGAAGGTTGTATACATGGAAGAATCCTGGAGATACTAGAAGGTATCAGATAGATTATATAATGGTAAGACAGAGATTAAGGAACCAGGTTTTAAATTGTAATACATTTCCAGGGGCAGATGTGGACTCTGACCACAATCTATTGGTTATGAACTGTAGATTAAAACTGAAGAAACTGCAAAAAGGTGGGAATTTAAGGAGATGGGACCTGGATAAACTGACTAAACCAGAGGTTGTACAGAGTTTCAGGGAGAGCATAAGGGAACAATTGACAAGAATGGGGGAAAGAAATACAGTAGAAGAAGAATGGGTAGCATTGAGGGATGAAGTAGTGAAGGCAGCAGAGGATCAAGTAGGTAAAAAGACGAAGGCTAGTAGAAATCCTTGGATGATAGAAGAAATATTGAATTTAATTGATGAAAGGAGAAAATATAAAAATGTAGTAAATGAAGCAGGCAAAAAGGAATACAAACGTCTCAAAAATGAGATCGACAGGAAGTGCAAAATGGCTAAGCAGGCATGGCTAGAGGACAAATGTAAGGATGCAGAGGCTTATCTCACTAGGGGTAAGATAGATACTGCCTACAGGAAAATTAAAGAGACCTTTGCAGAAAAGAGAACTACTTGTATGAATATCAGGAGCTCAGATGGTAACCCAGTTCTAAGCAAAGAAGGTAAAGCAGAAAGGTGGAAGAAGTATATAGATGGTCTATACAAGGGTGATGTACTTGAGGACAATATTATGGAAATGGAAGAGGATGTAGATGAAGATGAAATGGGAGATATGATACTGCGTGAAGAATTTGACAGAGCACTGAAAGACCAGAGTCGAAACAAGGCCCCGGGACCAGACAACATTCCATTAGAACTACTGACAGCCTTGGGAGAGCCAGTCCTGACAAAACTCTACCATCTGGTGAGCAAGATGTACAAGACAGGCGAAATACCCTCAGACTTCAAGACGAATATAATAATTCCAATCCCAAAGAAAGCAGGTGTTGACAGATGTGAAAATTACCGAACTATCAGTTTAATAAATTACGTCTGCAAAATACTAACGCGAATTCTTTACAGACGAATGGAAAAACTAGTAGAAGCCGACCTCGGGGAAGATCAGTTTGGATTCCGTATAAATATCGGAACACGTGAGGCAATACTGACCCTACGACTTATCTTGGAAGCTAGATTAAGGAAAGGCAAACCTACATGTCTAGCATTTGTAGACATAGAGAAAGCTTTTGGCAATGTTGACTGGAATATTCTCATTCAAATTCTAAAGGAGGCAGGGGTAAAATACAGGGAGCGAAAGGCTATTTACAATTTGTACATAAACCAGATGGCAGTTATAAGAGTCGAGGGGCATGAAAGGGAAGCAGTGGTTGGGAAGGGAGTGAGACAGGGTTGTAACCTCTCCCCGATATTATTCAATCTGTATATTGAGCAAGCAGTAAAGGAAAAAAAAGAAAAATTCGGAGTAGGTATTAAAATCTGTGGAGAAGATATAAAAACTTTGAGGTTCGCCGATGACATTGTAATTCTGTCAGAGACAGCAAAGGACTTGGAAGAGCAGTTGAACGGAATGGATAGTGTCTTGAAAGGAGGATATAAGGTGGACATCAACAAAAGCAAAAGGAGGATAATGGGATGTAGTCGAATTAAGTCAGGCGATGCTGAGGGAATTAGATTAGGAAATGAGACACACTAGTAAAGGAGTTTTGCTATTTGGGGAGCAAAGTAACTGATGATGGTCGAAGTAGAGAAGATATAAAGTGTAGACTGGAAATGGCAAGGAAAGCGTTTCTGAAGAAGAGGAATTTATTAACATCGAGTATAGATTTAAGTGTTAGGAAGTCGTTTCTGAAATTATTTGTATGGAGTGTAGCCATGTATGGAAGTGAAACATGGACGATACATAGTTTGGACAAGAAGTGAATAGAAGCTTTCGAAATGTGGTGCTACAGAAGAATGCTGAAGATTAGATGGGTAGATCACATAACTAATGAGGAAGTATTGAACAGGATTGTGAAGTTTGTGGCACAATTTGATTAGAAGAAGGGTTCGGTTGGTAGGACATGTTCTTAGGCATCAAGGGATCATCAATTTAGTATTGGCGGGCAGCGTGGAGGGTAAAAATCGTAGAGGAAGACCAAGAGATGAATACACCAAGCAGATTCAGAAGGATGTAGGTTGCAGTAGGTACTGGGAAATGAAGAAGCTTGCACAGGATAGAGTAGCATGGAGAGCTGCATCAAACCAGTCTCAGGACTGAAGACCACAACAATAACATTTCATACGTGTCTTCTTCTTTTCCAGTCCATCACTTGGTATACACATAGCATGTCGTCATTAAATAAATTCTCTCATATTTGAGATTTAGCAGGCATATGCGCCAAAATGCGATTTTTTATTTTAGCCCAGGCATTCCTCCTTTCAGAGTGTTGTGCCTAATAACTTTCTTCCTCTAATAGACTCTGGACGTTACCACTCGAAATTCCCATCGCCATAAAAGTGCTGTATACGCTGTGAGTAATTATTTGTTGTACAGATCGCACCAGGCGCTTCTTCCAATAAATAAATTTTTCACCAATATCACTGTTTCATGGTGACTGTTAGCTACCACAGAATCAACATCAGAATCATCAAAAAATCGTCGTCGTTGTCATTTTCTCCGCCACGTATGTCACGTAATTGGTTTTACAGCCAAGCTTCAAAAATAAGATCAACTGCAGTCATCTTATTCCTCTTATAAAACCCCTCCATGATATAGTTAATAAATAATAAAATTTATCCTTATAATAAAATGCTACACAACACGAAAATCCGAAAAAGCAATTGAAAGCAAAATATTTAGTAACTTGAAACATACCTTCTGCTGCGCGTACCTAATTATTACACGTAACGAGAAAAGTGTAGTCAGACAGCACCCAATTTCGCGCTCACTTTTAAATAATATGCTTTATCGCTATTCTAACACAGTCAAGCTTACTGTTGAACGTTGCTTCACGCATAGGATGTATTAAAACGAAGATACTGAAAAAGAGAGACCGTGGTTTCTTGCAGTGCTACCATACTCGACGTTAAACGTGAACGATGGATCTGAGATACCGATGTTTCAGGTTAAGAGTTGAAGCTCCATCAAGTGAGCTCAGAACGGGGTAGGTTAGGCCAGAATTGATGTGGCAGTCGTTATGTCAACATGACATAGAACACCAATACAACAGCCGGCCGTTGTGGCCGAGCGGTTCTAGGCGCTTCAGTCCGGAACCGTGCGATCACTACGGTCGCAGGTTCGAAGCCTGCCTCGAGCATGGATGTATGTGATGTCCTTAGGTTAGTTAGGTTTAAGTAGTTGTAAGTTCTAAGGGACTGATGACCTCAGATGTTAAGTCCCATAGTGCTCAGAGCTATTTGAACCCTTTGAACCAATACAACAGACCTCTGAACTGGGCGAACACAAATGCGAGCACTTCTGTACTACTTAGCAAGGGACTGTGAGGTAACACTATGTGAGGCTGTGTCCGAGCGCCGCCACAGAGCCAAAAGTCGACAGAAGGACCGAGCTCGGCGGCTTGCAATCAGTATTGAAACTATCACAGCGAGGCAGGAGCTCTGACAGATTCGATAAATGGGGACAAATACGCTTACGCACTCACAGCCACCACGTCATAGGCGGGGGCTCGCCCACTATAAATAATGCAGCTTTCGAGGCACAGGACACATTCTGTTGTCCTGGCATTCTGCCCATGTCGAAGTACCAGAAAGAAAGACAATCTAATGAATTTCAGCACAATGAGCTGTTGGATGACGGTCAGCCTGCTACCTGCTTCGTGCCATCAACACCGAGATAACCAAACTGGATGCATACGACAGTCGGGCTCTGCCATTGCTGCCAACTGAGTCACCGCGGATGAGAAGACTGGTGAGCACCAGCCCTCCGCTGCTACTGACAAGGGGAAGGCCTCAGACACGGCCAACCGATTCGGCTCAAATTTGGCAGGTCGCTTGTGTACAACCTAAAACGAAGGAATCTATTTTGGGTCAGGTCTGGGGTCCGAAAACGCATACGTTTCCAGAAATCGAGGTAAGAATCTTTTACATCTGCCGCTCCTATCAATCTGGAACGCCGAGAAACAGAACTGCCTGCTTCCGGTTGTGCATTGATAATGCATCTGTCTTGCAACACTTTTACAAACCAAAACACAGCGTCGGTAACTTCCCGCTTGCCATCTTACAGTGCTAGTCGAAGGGTGTACATCCTCCATTATTCAGATTATGCACCTGAAAGATACGACACAACAAACAATAACTAGTTCAAATGGCTCTGAGCACTATGAGACTTAACAGCTATAGTCATCAGTCCCCTAGAACTTAGAACTACTTAAACCTAACTAGCCTAAGGACATCACACATCCATGCCCGAGGCAGGATTCGAACCTGCGACCACAGCTAGGTTTCTTCGAGATTCGAACTCGGGTTCTCAGATTCCCAGTCGTTGCTCTATCGATGATGACGTCGAGATGTGTTTACCATGTGGGTACAAAAGCGGCAGTTGTAAAAGTTTCTTACCTCGATTTCTGGAAAAGTTTGCGTTTGCGGACCCCATACCTGATGATGAAAAATGCTCTATTTACAATTATCTATCGATCCCTCTAATTTTGAGTCGATTGCTCATCATAACCTTTAGGGGTGATTTTCTCAAAATTGCGGGGGTGTTGACCAAAAATATCTTAGAGTCCGTCGTTTTAGATTGTACTCAAGCGACCTGCCAAATTTGAGCCGAATCGGTTGGCCGTGTCTGAGGCCTTCCCCTTGTGAGTCGCAGCTGATCTACAAACTGCCATCTTTGCACTGACCAGGCGAGGAGAGTCCGTAAAGCCTGCTTGCCGAGTCGTGAGCGTCTGCTGCACTATTGGTCGATCCGTGATGGGTGGCCAGGTCCTCTTTGCGCGACAACTGGCATCTTGGACCGCAGTCGGCAGACTATCTAAGCGCACGACCGGATTGTCTTCGGGGGCGCTGAGGTGGTGGCCGTTCGCGGTCGCTGCATTATGTCCGTAGGGCCGCGCCTGTCTCACCCGCTTCCGGCGTCAGCACCACCTGCAGTCATGATGATGATGATGATGATGATGATGGTGATGATGATGATGATGTTTGGTTTGTGGGGCGCTCAACTGCACGGTTATCAGCGCCAGTACCAATTCCCAACCTTTGGTCAGTCCACAGATGCCACATTCATGAATGACGATGAAATGATGAGGACAGCACAAACACCCAGTCATCTCGAGGCAGGTGAAAATTCCCCCGTGACCTGCAGTCGTGGCACTGGACTGCAGGCCTCCTCCTACAGCTCTGAGGAAGCTGTACGCTTACAAACTTTTCCCGACAAATAAATATATTTACAGATAACGCTGGATCACTGACACCTCTGGGCGTGCACTGGACCATTCACCGTCACACTTTGCTCGGTTTCTTGATTGCATGTGACTCCAGATCTGGGTCACTGCAACAAATATCAATTAACAGATATGGGTGCACATATTTATTGACTTATGAAGAGGGAGAAAATGGTTCAAATGGCTCTGAGCACTATGGGACTTAACATCTATGGTCATCAGTCCCCTAGAACTTAGAATTACTTAAACCTAACTAACCTAAGGACATCACACACATCCATGCTCGAGGTAGGATTCGAACCTTCGACCGTAGCGGTCGCGCGGTTCCAGACTGTAGCGCCTAGAACCGCTCGGTCACCTCGGCCGGCAGAAAACCATTATATAGGGAAGAAACATCCAATAACCCTAGGAAGAATGCTGTTTAAACAAAGTAACAACAACTTACGACATATTAATAATAAATATGTAAAACTGCCAGATCTTTCTGTTTGTCTCTGAACATGCAGATCTCCAAACTTGACTTCTTTTCGTGGGGTTTTCGCAGGTAACTTGAGCGTAGTTTGGCGCACGGTATAGGCTTTAGTTCATCAAAATCGGATCACAGAAGAAATATATAAAGTTTTAATAAAACTTTCTTTTTTGTCTGAGGGCGCTGATCTCCAACATTACTAGGAAGATTTTAGGGAGTTTTCGCTGGGAACTTCCGTGTAGCTAGAGGCACCGTATAGGCAATATTTTATCAAAATAGCATCATGAAAAAATATATATCCATTCGTAGTATAAAAATGTATGTATGTATGTGCGGGAATGTATGTATGTCCCACGTCTCCTCTGAAACCATCGGATTGATTTTAACCATCCTTGGTACACGTATCACTAACTGTCTGGAAAGAATCTCTGTGGGAATAAGAACCACCCACCTATCAAAGGGTAAGGTTGGGGGTGGAAAAGAAGTGTAGGTCCCGACGCGCGGATATCCATATTTTATTCATCCACTGTTTGGGAACGAGAGCAGTTCGTGACTTGCGACAACCTTTAAACGTAATTTCAAACCTTTACGAAACTTTTTCTCGCTAAGAGTCTCAATATAGTGATGAAAGGAAAAAAGTTTGTCTCTTACTAAATTTTCACTGTTCATTTTCGCATCAGGTTCAAAATGGCTCTGAGCACGATGGGACTTAACTTCTAAGGTCATCAGTCCCCTAGAACTTAGAACTACTTAAACCTAACTAACCTAAGGACATCACACACATCCATGCCCGAGGCAGGATTCGAACCTGGGACCGTAGCGGTCTCGCGGTTCCATACTGTAGCGCCTAGAACCGCTTGGCCACCCCGGCCGGCTTCGCATCAGGAATGGCGTTTTAATTTATTTCTTCTTCATTGCTAACTGTATTCGCAAGGTGCAGATATACTACTGAATATACCTGTACAATTATTCATTGTACGTCACGCAGTTCAGGATATATTACGTCATAAACACTAACGTAAGATGCGAGGAAAAATTCCTGCCCGCATCTCGTGGTCGTGCGGTAGCGTTCTCGCTTCCCACGCCCGGGTTCCCGGGTTCGATTCCCGGCGGGGTCAGGGATTTTCTCTGCCTCGTGATGGCCGGGTGTTGTGTGATGTCCTTAGGTTAGTTAGGTTTAAGTAGTTCTAAGTTCTAGGGGACTGATGACCATAGATGTTAAGTCCCATAGTGCTCAGAGCCAGTTTTGAAGGAATAACTCCGCTTCATGCATGATGTGTAGATTTATTATTACTAACGCCGTTAACCGATTTCGATGAACTTTGGTAAGGGGACAACTTGAATCCTGAGGAAGAACATAAGCTGCTTTAGAAAGAGTGTAGTACAACATACTTATCGATCTGAAGAATATTATGCGAATTAGGGAAAAATTTACTTTTTGAAAAACTTATTTGCTCTTTGACTTTTGAAGTTTATCATATTTCTGAAATTGATTCTCTTGGTTGATATGTGCTAAGTCATACATTTCAAAGTAATGAACACCATGCTTTTACAACCTTCAATGTTTTTGAAATCCGTACTTCCACACTATTTGTTGCTTAACGTGCACGCTGTTAAGTATTATGTATAGCTACTGTGCGCACTACCCAATATTTGAGAACGAGGACATTGAAGTGACTTGCATTAAATTTTACACGTAATTTCAAACCTTTACGAAAATTTTTCTCTCGTGCAATGCTCACAATATAATGAAAGTAAAAAAATGTTCGTTTACATTTTCGCTGATCGTGCAGGAAGATTGTCACATGAGGCATAACGTTTTATTACTTCTTTACTACTGTATTCGCGACACATTTTAAAGACAGTGTGCACATAGAGCTCTGAATATACGGGGAAAAGCACATTATTGTGCGCCACATCGTTCAGGAAATACGAATCATAAACAATAAGATGTGTAGAAAAGCGCCGCATCCTGCATGATGTTTGAATTTATTACTTCTTTGATACTACCTCCATTCGCAACACATTTAGCACAATCCACATATGACGCTGAATCTACCTACAAAATTATATCATTGTAATGCATAGAGAGAGGAGAAGAAAATGGAAAAATGAAGGGGAAAGGGGGAGATGTACAGGAAGTGAGATGAAGAGGAGATGGATATAGGAGCGAAATAGGAGGAGATGGGCAGAGAAAGAGGGGAGTAGCATATGGTCAGAGAGAGGGGCAAGAGGAAATGGACAGAGAGTGTGGGTTGGAAGAGAGAAGGGGAAGAAGGAGATGAACAGTGAGGGAGGGGGCAGATGAGATGGCCAGAGAGGAGGGAAGGAGATGTCTGACTAACAGAATTGAAATACCCGGGCAACGCCAGGTACTCAGGTAGCAGCTAGTTGCTAACATTTCAGCTACAGGCGGAAACAGGTATAAAACTGAAGCCAAAACTGGGCAGCCTACAAACAGATTAAGATTGCTTAATGTCTTTCGGCAGAAAAATGTGGAGATTTCATCGCCAATTTTCGAACTAATAGGTGCAGGATTATTCGTGATGATGATGCAGCATTATCTAAAGAAGATATCTTTGCAGAAATGAAGCCTGCATATTTAGAAACCGACATATGAAACTTCACAAAAATAGAAATTGAAAACTGTGAAGTGAAAGTCCTTCCAATGTGTAACTGCGTCATAGAAATTGAATCTCAGCAGGTTTCTTAATATGTATTAAGGATACACACCTACAAAAGGTCGATTCTGCATTTTAGATCACAGAGAAAAAGTGTGTGTTTTTAATCTTTTTTGCCAATCTCTTTGTCTAGTTAGTCTGTTGTTTGTATATGATCGAGGATAAAGTGTGTCTCTTGGTGTATCGTATTTATGCTAATAAAGCGGTATAATTTAATTTAACCTCCCGTGAACGTTACTGTTCATTCCTGTTGGCGGAGAATTTACCACATTGGTGATCCTGGACAAGCACACTAACTTACCACTACCTACGTAATACAGAACGTAACACAAAGCACACAATTTGCGACGTGGAAAACGGAAGTGATTAATCCTCGCTGCAAAACTGTGTTCAGTGACTGACCTATATTTTCGCGTGAAGTTTCACCACCAAGACAATGTGCTGTATGTTTTCCACTGTATTTGTACACCGGAAACTAAGCAGAGGAATCCATTTCTTCACTCGTGTGGAACCTGATCCGTTGGGTTACACGGAAAACATCCCTATTTTCTCCAGCACGGTACATGAACAATGGGGTTTCGTACGCTGGCGCTCTCAGAGTTCGTTACCTAAATTGCCACTATTTCATCCTGAATATACACAGACTCGGTTTGCTACAGCACAGTTCTGACTACCCACGATCTCGCCGACATGTCAATGTTTTCTGCCGTGTTGTGCAATGTTGATGACTAAACGTCTCTCACCAGCGACGTGATTCAATCACCTCTGATGACACACAAATTTGAAACAGCAAAGATGGTGATACTGCAACGGTTGTCCAAATTTCCGGAGCAACAAGTACAACAGGCGACTCATTCTGAGAAGCTGGATGGCAGAACACCTTCCCAGTTCTGGAAACATCAACAAAAATTAGTGGACAATGCATTGTGGGCTATATGTTTAAGTCAATTACCTTCTCAAGTACAAGTTCCCTTGATTTAAACAGGGCGACACGCTAGACAGCAAATTGCGTCGAATTTTTGCACTGCCACATCGACACCAATGTTACGAAGGGGCCAACAACGATGGCGAATGCCATCATGCACCCTGTCACAGCGATTTGTAGACGAAGTGAGACGAAAACGTCAGAAGGAACAGAATTTTGCCACAGACTGTAAACAACAGCCGTCTCTCAGAAATCCTAGCGATCAACTGTGCGCAGCAGACTGCCACACGGCCGACATGACTCACGTTGGAACAACAGCTCAGAGAGGGCATGCGGATGTTGGTTCCATTCATGTTTCGGAGGAAACACTCGCAAACGTTTTACACTTTGCTTATATACAAACGCCGGTCGCGACCTCCAGTCGTGCAAGATGCAAGCAGGTCTACATCTTAAACGTGTGAGCTAAACCGGTTTTACTGAGTTTACAGATTATATGTTCTTGACAGAAATAGAAATCGGTGTTCTCCTTCCGACTCGAGCTCCGTAGTGCCGGCCACATAAACAGCAGCTCAATCACACACCTCAAATTCTCGTCTACACAGCAAACGACACCCCAGTTAACTCTATATAACTCTATATAACACGGTCCCTGACTTCAGCCGTCGCACGGACGCCAAAATGGAAAATATTGAAATAAACGATATCGGAATTGAAAAACAACTGCTATCACTTAGTAGTGGAAAAGCATCCGGACCAGACGAGATACCCTTAAGATTCTACAGTGATTATGCTAAAGAACTTGCCCCCTTTCTATCGGCAATTTATCGTAGATCGCTGGAAGAACGTAAAGTACCTAGCGACTGGAAGAAAGCGCAGGTCGTTCCCATTTTCAAGAAGGGTCATAAATCAGATGCGAATAATTATAGGCCTATTTCGCTTACGTCAATCTGTTGTAGAATAATGGAACATGTTTTGTGTTCTCGTATTATGACGTTCTTAGATAATACAAATCTCCTTCATCATAACCAACATGGATTCCGCAAACAGAGATCATGTGAAACTCAGCTCGCCCTATTTGCCCAAGAAATTCACAGTGCCGTAGACACTGGCGAGCAGATTGATGCCGTATTCCTGGACTTCAGGAAGGCATTTGATACGGTTCCGCACTTACGTTTAGTGAAAAAAATACGAGCTTACGGAATATCGGACCAGGTTTGTGATTGGATTCAGGATTTCCTAGAAGAAAGAACACAACATGTCATTCTTAACGGTTCAAAATCTGCAGATGTAGAGGTAATTTCGGGAGTACCGCAGGGAAGCGTGATAGGACCTTTATTGTTTACAATATACATAAATGACTTAGTTGACAACATCGATAGCTCCGTGAGGCTATTTGCAGATGACACGGTTGTCTACAAGAAAGTAGCAACATCAGAAGACTCGTACGTACTCCAGGAGGACCTGCAGAGGATTAATGCATGGTGCGACAGCTGGCAGCTTTCCCTAAACGTAGATAAATGTAATATAATGCGCATACATAGGGGCAGAAATCCATTCCAGTACGATTATGCCATAGGTGGTAAATCATTGGAAGCGGTAACGACCGTAAAATACTTAGGAGTTACTATCCGGAGCGATCTGAAGTGGAATGATCACATAAAACAAATAGTGGGAAAAGCAGGCGCCAGGTTGAGATTCATAGGAAGAATTCTAAGAAAATGTGACTCATCGACGAAAGAAGTAGCCTACAAAACGCTTGTTCGTCCGATTCTTGAGTATTGCTCATCAGTATGGGACCCTTACCAGGTTGGATTAATAGAAGAGATAGACATGATCCAGCGAAAAGCAGCGCGATTCGTCATGGGGACATTTAGTCAGCGCGAGAGCGTTACGGAGATGCTGAACAAGCTCCAGTGGCGGACACTTCAAGAAAGGCGTTACGCAATACGGAGAGGTTTATTATCGAAATTACGAGAGAGCACATTCCGGGAAGAGATGGGCAACATATTACTACCGCCCACATATATCTCGCGTAATGATCACAACGAAAAGATCCGAGAAATTAGAGCAAATACGGAGACTTACAAGCAGTCGTTCTTTCCACGCACAATTCGTGAATGGAACAGGGAAGGGGGGATCAGATAGTGGTACAATAAGTACCCTCCGCCACACACCGTAAGGTGGCTCGCGGAGTATAGATGTAGATGTACCAACGCCTGTTGGCTGGCGTCAATGAGCCACTGATTGTGCGCGAACCTTTTGCAATACCTCCACCTGCGCCCCGATTTGACGAACGGTAAACTTTACCGAAGCAATATCGGAGATTCACCGCCTGGCATTGTCGGCAATACTTCTGTATCTACGTCGACAGATACCTACATCTCATTAACCAAAGAACTGCAGGACACTTCCCAGTCTCTAAAGTCTCATCTGGCGACGATGGAGCAGATTTATGTATTCGTAAAGGTGACACGTTCAAATTTAGCGGATGAAACTCTGGATTTTCACGAAATTTGTTGGATAAAAGCAGGGAAGACAAAAATTTATTCACCTGTACGAGCGACTAACTGAGACCTACAAACACAGGGGGGAGAGAAGGTGTAATATGGATATGCAGGAATGTGGGTCGAAACATATACGAATGTACTGATCAGTTGGAATTATTAGTGCCCATCATAAAGAGTAGGGAACCATTCATTCGGTCTCCCTTCTCGTCCCAGTCACGGACCTGGAGACGTAATTTTGGAGGCAATAAAGGTCAGTGACGTCAGTGGTGTACACCGCTCTCCCCCAGTGTTGTCAGTGCTCTGTCTGGGGCTTGCCGTATTCCTACAATACGTTGCTTTACGGGCAACACCGCACACAGAATCAGTACCTCGCTACAACTCCCTGTCTTACCTCAGTAGGTCTTCCTGCTTTCGACAATCAGCGACGTCTGGTGCCAACCAGGTTACACGATATTAAAGCAGCCATTGAAGATTTGTTAAATTCGGGTGTTGCGCAACCGTCAGACAACGCTTGGGCTTCCTTCATCCACGTTTTGCGTAGAAAGAGCGGCACTTGCAGAATGGGCGGGTTCACCGTGCACTGAAGTCTCGAACGGTGCCTTACTGATACCCGATTCCCTATATTCACGACTTTGCCCATTTACAAGCTGGTACTTCAACTGGTGACTGTGAAAAGACATACCTACAGATTCCAATGACGTCAGAAACTGCCACACTTACTCCTTTCGCCCTATATCAATTCCTGTACATGCCATTTCGGTTTAAAAACGCCACCCAAACTTTGCAGCGTTTCATCGATAGGGTCCGTATTTAAACAACATCCTGATTTTCCCTCATAGCTTGAACAGCACGAAGAGTACTTGCGACTGATTTGCAGAGTGCTTCAGACACTCGGAGCTGTGATAAAAATGCCAAGTACCAGCTATGCAGACAGGACATTACATTTTCACGCCATTCTGTGAGGCGATATGGCATTTGCTGCACTACAGAATGTACCGACCTCATCAAACTGCGCCAAGACCAGTAGTGTTTCGTGAGCTGTGGAGTTTGCTAGAAATTACAGACGTTTATCGGCGTCATGTTCCGCACGCAGCGAAGATTCGAGCATCGCTGACCAGTACCTTAGCTGGTAAGAATGCCCGTGGTAAGCAGCCCCTGCAATGGACCTCGGAGACGTAACAAGCATCTGACGTAGTCGCAGATTGACTCCCCAGCGCTGTTACCTTGGTGCGCCTGTTACCGCCAGTACAGCCGTCCGTAACGGCGGATGCCAGCGAAACCACGATCGGTCCAGCGTTACAATAAAGGATAGATGGACAACAACAGTCATTCGATTCTTTCTCGGAAACAAATGTGGTCAGTGTATGATCGGGAGCTACTGGCTCTGTATGAAGCAGTTAAGCATTTCCGCGAGGCCTTGAAGGACGCCCGTTAACAATCTTCATTGGTACAGGGTGACAATTATTCATCTGTATGAAAAAAAATCGTCATAACCTCTGAACGGTTTGCGTTAGGACGTTCAAACTGCGTGGTTGGCCGCCGTGGAGCATAATGTGAATTAGTAAAAGTTGTATAGTTTGGTTTAGCAACGAAGCCCACTTTCATTTGTCCTGGAGCAGCACTTCGGGAACCGCATTCTCTCTCTGGGGTACCTAGGTGTCACTGGCATGGGCGTCCATTGGGCGCCATGTTCTCCAGATCTGAACACATGCGACTCCTTTTTGTGGGGCTGTATTCATCATCATCATTCATCCCCATTACGGTCAGAGGAAGGCAATGGCAAATCACCTCCACTAGGACCTTGCCTAGTAAGGCGGTGCAGGTCTCCCGCATCGTTCCCCTACGTTCTGTCACGGAGTTTGGGACTTCATCATCATCATATTAAAGGTAAGGTGTACAGCAATAACTAGAAAACCTTTGCTGAGCTGAAAACAGCCGTTCAGGATATCATCGACAATGTTCCGACAATTCAGCGGGTCATGCAGAATTTCGCTATTCCTCTGCGCCACATCATCGCTAATGATGTCATAACCTAAATCTGAATATCTGTAGTGACGTTTAAATGTTGAATAAAGAGTGTGCACGCCGTAGTTTGTAACTAATTTACTTTTTTCATGTAGTTCAATAATTGTGCGAAAAGCGGCAATTGGCACTAAACGAAGAAAAGTGCGAGGTCATCCACATGAATACTAAAAGAAATCCGATAAATTTTGGGTATACGATAAATGGCACAAGTCTAAGGGCTGTCATTTCGACTAAATTCCTAGGAATTACAATTACGAGCAACTTAAATTGGAAAGACCACATAGATAAATTGTGGGAAACGCGAAACAAAGACTGCACTTTGTTGGCAGAACACTTAGAAGATGCGACAAACCCACTACAGAGACAGCCTACATTACACTTGTCCGTCCTCTGCTAAAATATTGCTGCGCGGTATGGGATCCTTACCAGGTGGGGGTTGACGGAGGACATCGAAAAAGTGCAAAGGAGCGCAGCTCTTTTCGTGTTATCGCGGAATAGGGGTGAGAGTGTCACTGATATGATACGCGGTTTTCTTTGCGGCGGGATCTATTTACGAAATTTCAGTCACCTACATTCTCTTCCGAATGCGAATATTTTGTTGACACCCACCTACGTAGGAAGAAATGATCATCATAATAAAATAAGCGAAATCAGAGCTCGAACGGAAAGATTTAGGTGTTTCTTTTTCCCACGCGCCATTCGAGAGTGGAATGGTAGAGAAGTAGTATGAAAATGGTTCGACGAACCCTCTGCCAGGCACTTAAGTGCGAATTGCAGAGTAACCATGTAGATGTAGATGTACACCACTATAGATCCCCAGTAAGGAATACACTCCTCGCGGTTTGCATAATCTAGACAACTTCGGGTAATTAACGACGGATGTTTGCCATGTTTAACTGTGCCGACAATGCAGTCGTCGACTTTCTGTCTCGCTTTATCAGCTGAGTGCCACAATAGAATTTGGTGCAATGGCGGAGGCACAAATGGCTGACCAACAGATGGCAGCCCTCTTGAAAGATGACATCACTGGCTTGACTGTGGGGCAAGTACCGGTTCCTGGCACGGTCGTGCGCCAGTATTGGAATACTTCACAACGCGTCCTCTCGTGCTTCAAAATTTGCGCTTGGTAACTTTTTGCAATTTGCATAGATTGTTGTGCCCCGCCATCCGGCCGACCATCAAACTGATCATGGAGCGGTTCGTGTGGCCCAACGTTGAAGCCGAATGTAGGAAGTGGACAAATACATGCGTCAGCTGTTAACACAGCGAGGTCGGCCGCCAAACGTTCCCGCAGGGCAAATGTGACACACCCTAACGGAAGGTTACAACATGCATGCTAACCGCCGGAATCAAATGGTTTCCGTTAAATTCTGTCAGCCATAGATAGAACAATGCACTGGGTAAAAGCTAGATATGAAAACTGAAACACTGCTCTAGCTTTCCTACAGATGTGGATTGCAGGCTTCGGCTGCCTTACATCGATAACCACGGTTGGCAATTTTAATAACATCTGTTCGCTGAGCTATGCAAATTGTGCATGTGGGGTCTCGCTCACTTGTTGCTTATAGAGTGCCTAAAGGATGTTGCGTTCTCTGAATGCTATACAACAATTCGAACAACTAACATTCATAGTTTTATTTCTAGAAACCAAATTGGCAATGCTTAACTCTGATAACAGCAAATGTCGCTAGCGAGAGGCGACACGAAAACAGTAAAGTTCTTGCTATACAGAAAGTCCAGGTAAGCTCTTAATACGGATCACGATAATCTGATAGGGTAGCAGAAATGTCCGTGTCAGACTGGGCCGACCTGAGCGGCCGAGGCTAGGAGCAGGGGCGCTTACGTTCACTTCTTCCAGGTGCCGCTCTAGGCGCGGCGTGGTCCAGTTCCGCGCACCGTTGGCCGACGTTTCCCCACCGACTTCTGTGCTCTTGCGTTCCGCACCTTCGTTCCGGCCCTCGCGGTTACGATAGAATAGTGCAGCGCCCAACGGTTTCCAACAACGTCATACCACCCCCAAAGTAACTGGCACTGCACTCTTAAGGCTGCTCTCATGTGCCATTCCACACAGTCGATGGAAGCGCTGCCATAGTGGTGGTTGGCGTACGAACAACTTACAAAGAGGATCTTCAGTCATCGTTGGTGGAAATTTTTTAGAGCGAATGCCTGTTTCTCCTTGCAGATTTCATGATTCCGTTTCTACCTCTGGACGACAGAAAGTTACGGGCATTGGTAACACAGGTAAAACAGCATATTGCATACCTGCGACTCCTCCTCAGATTCGTGGCATGCACTGAATGTTCATACATAAAACGTTAAAGGATTGTGGGCGTGTCATGCTTCATGATGACACTATCCACGCAACCTACAACAGCGTTATCCCGTACCACATAGATTTCTTCACTGCGGTGGACAAGCATTCAAAATATTACAGAGTGGTAAGTCCTCCATAGTTTCATAGTTTCTGCCAAAGGTTGAAACCAGCATGGGTGCTTCAGGATCCAAATGAAGGACATGCCGCTCCGCAAGAGGACCTCCCGTCGACAAGAACACACTACTCGGTGGATTTCAACTCAGTCCTCCTCTCATGGAGACACTGGACGCCTCGTCAACGTTTCTCCGTCTCCGGGAGGATGCTGAGGTCGTCCTTCCTCCTTCCACCCCCCCCCCCCCCCCCACTACTCTCTCATTCTAGCTAGGTTTGCGGTGCCCGTCATACCTGCCTACCTGACTGAGTACCAATGGGAAAAGGGTACCGTCGTAGGACAAGACAGAAATGGTCCAGCCGCGCGTTGCTTGACCTACACATGCATGGTTGCTGACAGTATTCCAGTAGTTCCACATTACCCATCAGCGGTGCTCCGCACTGAACGGAAGGGGTCTGCAGTGACAACAACCTACTAAAAATCGACTGTGCATTTTAGATGTTCAAAATGTGTGTTAATTCCTATAGGACCAAACTGCTGAGGTCATCGGTTCCTAGACAACCACACTACTGAAACTAACTTACGCTAAAGACAACACACACAACCATGCCTTAGGGAGGACTCGAACCTCTGACGGGAGTGGCCGCTCGATTCGTGTGTGAAGTCTTATGGGACTTAACCGCTAAGGCCATCAGTCCCTAAGCTTACACATTACTTAACCTAAATTATCCTAAGGACAAACACACACACACCCATGCCCGAGGGAGGACTCGAACCTCCGCCGGGACCAGCCGCACAGTCCATGACTGCAGCGCCCAGACCGCTCGGCTAATCCCGCGCGGCCCCAATTCGTAACATGGCGCCTCAACCGCGCGGCCACTCCGCGCGGCGCATTTTGGATCATAGAGAAAGGAATAGAGTGTGTGTTTTTATTCTTGTTGTCAATTTCTTTGTCTAGTTAGTCTCTTCTTTGTATATGGTTGAGATTAACATGTTTCTCTTGGATGTATCGTATTTATCCCTATTCGTTGCCTCTTTGCTACATACGACCATTCAGTTCCACAATGCCATAATTGCCATAGAATTTTCCATTTCAGTACACAATTTTGCCAAATACGCTTAAAGACATGACTTCACAATGCTCGCTTAGCGGAGAGCCCAAAGATGTTCCTATGGCATGACAGCTTCATACTTGCATTGCAACACCACCTTGGAACAAGGACCAAGGAGGCTATTACATCACCAATAAAGGTTTGAAGTAGGTGGCTTTGTCAGACGGAAACTGCATGGTTTGAAACGTCCATTGACTCCATATTGTTTGCTATGCTTGTAGTGAATGGAAGTCTGTTTCGTTAGTGTTGCGTACCTGAACACACTTCATTAAAATGCCGCGAAGGCACTGTATGCCAAACTACAGAGGCAAATACGATAATGGTACTAAAGTGAGAGTATTTTATTTCGTAAGAATCTGAGACGTAAATTGCTACCGGCGGTTCACACTATGCAGTAAACTCTCTGTGGTAATTATCAGTGTGTTTTGGTTGATTAGTACATCATAGTTACTCAAAACGCAGTCCAACTGAACTAAATATGATAAACACACGAATATATTTATAATCTAGTACTTGTATAGTTTTCACTACAGTTTTAAAATTGAATTGTATGCTTATTTTTAGATGCGTAAAGTTGATTTCAATGAAGATGACGTTTTGAGCAGTACCAGTATGTCTGGCCCGAAAACTGGTACACTGTTGGCAGCACTAATGGATGTTTGGCGCTTGAGAAAGCTCAGCTAAGGAAATACAGTGTAACACGTAAGTAACGTACAGTGCCATTAAAGAGTAGTTTTTACATGCGCAGCGAGAGATCTCTTTGATGTTTAGTTTCTCATTTTCAGACGCTATTCCCTCAAATTCGCCACGATTCCCATCAAACATCAGTAAGAAAGCGTGCCGACCGGAGTGGCCTACCGGTTCTAGGCGCTTCAGTCTGGAACCGCGCGACCGTTACAGTCGCAGGTTCAAATCCTGCCTCGGGCATGGATGTGTGTGATGTCCTTACTTTAGTTAGGTTTAAGTAGTTCTAAGTTCTAGGGGACTGATGACCCCAGCTGTTAAGTCCCATAGTGCTCAGAGCCATTTGAACCATGTTTTAAGAAAGCTTCCTAAAAGTCGCAGGAAGCATTTAGATAATAACACCCTCCAAGCTGTATCCCGTCAAAGCATAGGCACACAAGCGAAAATTGATTGATACGATGTCGTTTCACAATGTTAATGTGAAAAGGTTAGTGGCTGGATAGTGGTAAACAAATCGCACAGTGTGAGCCTAGTGTTACTAAATCATAATTCTTACCCAAGAGTTGCCTGTTACTCTGTAGTAAGAAATGATTTATTTCTCAGTGTGTTCGTTAATGGCGCTGAAGTGAATTATACTGGAAACATGAAATTTACGAATTCAGGAAACAACACCCATGTGGTAGGTGATCCTCTTAAGAAAATTTATTATCTGTATAACGGTTCAAAAATGGTTCAAATGGCTCTGAGCACTATGGGACTTAACATCTGTGGTCATCAGTCCCCTAGAACTTACAACTACTTAAACCTAACCAACCTAAGGACATCACACACATCCATGCCCGAGGCAGGATTCGAAGCTGCGACCGTAGCGGTCACGCGGTTCCAGACTGAAGCGCCTAGAACCGCACGGTCACATCGGCCGGCTGTATAATGGTACTGAGGCTAATGTTGACAACATTTTGTGTTTAATTGAACAAATGTTGGGAAACATTAGAAAAGTTGCCAGGAAACTAAACTAAAAATCAATTTTTTGAAGGTACAGGTTTCATTTTTTAAGTGCAATAATTCAATTTGTTGAAGATCATATGAAAATGTGGAGTTAGTAAATTCTATCAGCCCACGTGATTACAAATTTGTGAGAAGCAATGGTAGTTTTTCTATGCTACGTCCTAACAGTTTCTCAAAGCTTTGTACGAAACTCTTAACAAAACCCAACACTGAGCTGGAGACGGATCAGTTTTTGAGTTACATCACAAATAAAGTAAGGGCTTTAGCTTCAGTTGATAAAACGGTGCTCCTGTTGTTTGATGAAATTCATTTGAAGCTCTGTCTTCACTACAAAGGTGTTCGCTCCCGGTGGCTGAGTGGCCAGCGCGGCAGAATGTTGATCCATATGCCCGGGTTCGATTCTCGGCTGGGTCGGAGATTTTCTCCGCTCAGGGGCTGGGTGTTGTGTTGTCCTAATCATAATCATTTGATCCCCATCGACACGGAAGTCGCCGAAGTGGCGTCAAATCGAAAGACTTGCACCCGGCGAACGGTCTACCCGACGGGAGACCCTAGTCTCACAACATTGTATTGTACTACAAAGGTGGAAACATTGTAGGATGTACCTTTAACACCGACAACATTTTCGTATCCAATCATTGCCTAAGTTTTTATGACTCAGAGCAAGGATTAGCCTTACAAAGACGTGGTATTTATTCTGCCAACAAATCCTATTCAGGCTGATGTTCTGTTTTCATAAAGTAAAACTATAATCCTTAAATTAGAAGCAGTTGGACTTATGGTGGTTGCCGGCCGAAGTGGCCGTGCGGTTAAAGGCGCTGCAGTCTGGAACCGCAAGACCGCTACGGTCGCAGGTTCGAATCCTGCCTCGGGCATGGATGTTTGTGATGTCCTTAGGTTAGTTAGGTTTAACTAGTTCTAAGTTCTAGGGGACTAATGACCTCAGCAGTTGAGTCCCATAGTGCTCAGAGCCATTTGAATCATTTGAACTTATGGTGGTTGGGATTGTAGCAGAGGATACTAATATCTAAGTTTTCTACTACTCCAGATGTGAAAATCAAGTATATTTATCCATCCTGTACAGACTTGTACAATCGCCCAGTGTACCGTTTTGTGGATACTGTTCATCTTTTGAAGTGTATCGACAACAGCTGGTTCAACCAGAAGGGTATTTTCCTGACAGTGGCAGTCTGAAGGGAGGCTTGGCATCTGCACGCAGCACTAACAGAGCTACACATGGTAGAAAAAGAGGACCTATAGAAGTATGGCATTTCGTTAACATTAAAGTCCCTATTTCCTAATTCAGTCGAAAGCCGAGATGTCAAACTAGTATTGCGTCTTTTTTTTGTGATAAGACGTCGCTTTGGACAAATTTCTTTTAAAAAAAAGGAACTGAAAACGGGGGCCGGCCGGTGTGGCCGAACGGTTGTAGGCACTACAGTCTGGAACCGCGCGACCGTTACGGTCGCAGGTTCGAATCCTGCCTCGGGCATGGATGTGTGTGATGTCATTATGTTAGTTAGGTTTAAGTAGTTCTAAGATCTAGGGGACTGATGACCTCAGAAGTTAAGTCCCATAGTGCTCAGAGCCATTTGAACCATTTTGAAAACGGGGGCAGTACCACCACAATCATGAAAATAATAAATCGTTGGTGGGATACTGTAAACGTGAAAACATTACTTAAGAGTCAGAGGTTAAGGAACATGTTGCAAGAACCTGTAACGAATAATTCTCATCACATACAGAATTTCTTACAGCACTTGTTATCATCATTATGTTTGTGGGACGATTTGAGTAATGTAAGAAAACTTACTAGAAAAAAAAATTTTGCTTTGAAATGCATAACTGCTGCTTTGACTTTAGTGGCAACCGGCTGGCTGAGAAAAACAGACCCGATTTTCTGTTTGGAAAAGTACAGACAGAGAGTGCGCACGACAGCTTCAGCAAAGACCACAAGCTCAGGCGGAGGGGGCGGAGGAGGGCACAGAACATATTTTCCCCTGTACTGCAGTAAAAAGTAGTTTATGTTGTTATTAACATCACTGATATTTCTGCTGCTCCTACTGAAATTCAGGAGTTAAGAGATGCGGCAATGCCAGAATACTTAAATGTAAAAGTAGATCAATAATTATGCTGATGAAATAGATGAGAATACCTGGCCATTATTTAGTTACGCAACAGGCACACCAAGCTATTAAAAAAAACCAATGTGAATATTGTAACGTATTTCTCATTACAAACGAAACGAAGCAGGGCGACGATATGATGATGGTAAAGAATGGAGGAGGGTTGATATATTCTGTAGATGATGTGGCTGCTTGTGTAACAGTTGTCTATTTAACACTGCAGAAAACTCTGAAGGAGCATGAAATTTTATTTTTATAACAAGGTAATCAAAGAAGGGTACTTGTGAAGGTAAAGTGCTAAAACACTCAGAGCTATATATTTTTTAGATTCACTGACAAAGTAGCCACGTCCTTGATGCAGGTTGGAGATGACTGTTTTTCTGACCAAATATTTTGTTGAGCAATTTTACCAAGAGAGGAAGAAACGAAACTACCATAAAAATAACTGTATGAAGGATTGAGAAAATGCTAAATTGTTCTGTGGACTGTAGATTTCCACTGTATGACCCACGCAACACGATGTGAATTACATATTTATTTTCTGGTTTTATTTCTTGCACAATATCTCATTCTCCCCCCTCCCCCCTCCCACCCTCTCTCTCTCTCTCTCTCTCTCTCTCTCTCTCTCTCTCTCTCTCTCTCTCTCTCTGTGTGTGTGTGTGTGTGTGTGTGTGTGTGTGTGTGTGTGTGTGTTTTTGGAGATAGAAATAGTAGCTGTTTTTAATCAGTAGATTCTGTAACGTTAACACTAATTTTTGTACTGATTCCTTAATTACGAATTACGAAACTGCTGAGAAATGCTTAATGAGGTTTTGGTCACTGAAAATATAAATTGGAACAACTACATATTTCAGATGTCTTTGATTCATTGTCACTCTTTCCATCTACAATTTAAATGACTCAAGGGCACTTACACAGTCAAAATATTGTCATTTAAGAATTACTGAATTTAAAATTCGCATTTGCAATAAGGATGAATGAAGGAAGTTACGAAAATGTCTCTTTGCCTTTGGGGCTATAGTTTACGAAATGTGAACAATTTACCTCTCCAATAAGACGTTTTGATATGTACAGATTCGCATATCAAAACATGCAGTGCGTAGTTTGCCATAATGTTTTCATGTACGTGACTGTTGAACACGCGACGCAGAGCCTACCAAACAGCTCGGGGCCCGTGGGAAATAGGGGTCCAACAACGAAGTTGTGGCGTGGCGCTAGCTGCCTTGTATGACGCACATCGCGATTGCTTGGCTATGTCAAAGACCCAGGGAGACCGCTATGTCAATGAAAAAGTACCCATAAAATAATGTGTTTTCGAGTGTATTTAAATGCGCTACTACGAAGTCTGAAATTGTAACTCGCTTCAGGAGACTGTCGCTGCAACTCTTAAAACCTGTAGTGTCACGTGTTGTGACGTATGCCACAGGGCCCATTTATATCGATTCCAGCTCCTAGATCTTACAAAAATAAAACATTCACTCGCGGTCCGTACTAGCTCGGATATTCCGATATCTTTCTTCTTTTCGCTGACGTTATTATCATCTTCAGACCGTCGCGTCGGCACATTAGTCTGGATTTGATAATGTTTGCGGCAGAGAGTAGCCGGATGCCTTTTCTGTCTCTACCCTTCCGCAACCCTCTACACATTGCACGGTATTCATGCCATCTGTCCGTTTCTAGTGTTATCCCATGCGAAAGTGCGTGAACTTTTTCGAAAAGTTTACGAATAGTGCACCTGATGTGGGACGTGGGTACCAGCCTGGTATTCACATAGTGATATGAGGAAAACCACCTAACAGGCACATCTAGGCTGGCTGCCACACCAGGCCTCGTCGTTAATCCGCAGGTGCGCTTCCGCGAACCCCGAAACCGGCGTGCTAACGTGTGCGGCTACTAGGGGAGGTCACTTTTGTTCTGTTACGTTATGTGTATTTCAGGACTCTGAGAGTTGTATACAGAACAATTCATATCCTCTCACTGCTCTAATCACATCTCACCAGCTTTTGCCCTTTCATAATGCTAACTTTTTTTCCCTAAAAATCAAACAGGTGTGCAAACGGTAATTGTTATGCGGAACACTGGTGATGACTTATACAAATCTGACAGTAACCTTTAAAGTTCTTCAGTGGAATGCACGATCAGCAATCTGGACATAGGGAACTTAGCAGCAATCAAACACCAGCAGCTTGTATTTCTGAAACATGGTTAAAGCCGTCTAACCAAATCCTACTGAAAGGATATGCAACGATTAGGAAAAACAGCGCCGATCGAAAAGCAGGCTACCATTTTAATTAAATATAAAACTCAGTTTAAAAAATATGTATTCTTAGGATACACTGCAAAGCAGTGGCTGCTGCAATTTATTCTCTGGAAGGTACAGTTACCACCTTCACCATTCACAAAGCTCCTGAGAGTAATCTTGCACTGAATCAAATGAGTTTAGGACGGCGTACACTGAAGTAATTGACGCTTTAACAGAAAGACAGAATGCCGCTTTTATAAATACAAAAATGAAGGATTTGGTAGCTGATCTTCCAAAAGCACGATATCTGAAGTTCCAAGATGAATGCATCTCATGTTATGAAACAGCTATTGACTATCTGAAGGAATGGAGTAAGTCTCTGCACAAATGCAACGTTTTGCCTGGTTACTTCTTCAGAAAACAACTGCATGGGTAGGGTAGAATATTCTTCAAACGGCATAGTAAGCAAAGCAATTGTGAATTAAATGAAAGCATTTTGTTTGATCAGGTCATGAAATTAAAGTCTTCCATGAAAGAAAATAAGTCAAATGTAGAGTTCAATGGTTTGTTAGCTATCAAAAAGTGGGTACTGTTCTTCAAAAGCCGTGTGTCGGAAGAGCAATGCTCCCAACTGCTGGAAATAGACCACTTTTACTTCTCTTATCCCGGCCAGAATGCTAATGTGAAGAGGGTCATTCTTGACATCCATTTTAATATGGTAATTGTCAGTTCTGAATTCTATACATTAGTCTCCAGTGACAGAATGTTAACATGCGTTGACTGTACAGTCATCACAAAAATACATTTGGCATAATAAAACTGAAATTGAAATGTATTCTATTGGAGACAAACTCATGAATGCATGGTCCGCACATGTCAGCAGGGGACTGTTCAAGCTGGTGGAGGCTTTATAATGGTGTGGGGTGTGGGCAGTTGGAGTCATATGGGACCCCTGATACGTCTAGATACGACTATGATAGGTGGCACGTACGTAAGGATCCTGTCTGAATTGCATCCATTCATGTCCATTATGCATTCCGACGGACTTGGGCACTTCCAGCAGGACAATGCGGCACCCTAAAGGTCGAGATTTCTACAGAGTGGCTCCAGGAACACTCTTCCGAATTTAAACCCACTGGCCACCAAACTCCCCACACATGAACATTATTGAGCATATTTGGATGCCTTGCAACGTGCTGTTCAGAAGAGATCTTCACCCCCTCGTACTCTTAGGATTTATGGACAACGCTGCAGGATTCATGGTGTCAGTTCCCTCCAGCACTACTTCAGACGTTTGTCGAGTCCATGCCACGTCGTGTTGCGGCACTTCTCGTGCTCGCGCGAGACTGATATACAAGTTTCTTTGGCTCTTCAGTGTATTTCAATACTTATGATGGAGGCGATGGTTTGATAATGGACGTCGTACCAGAAACTAGTCACTGGAAATAAAGCATGTTTCTCTTTGCAGCTTCGACAGATTTACAAGTTGACATGTATTGACGTCTGATGACATGCACGTTGTTACGCTTAAGGCTGCTGGGTACCATCAACGGCACTCCAAGGTAGTAAATCAAAGACACAGTGCAGACACCAGGCAAAAGTGGTAGCGTTTAGGTTACCGCAGCTAAATAGTAACATTAGAGCCCTGCAAATTGCAGACGCTGTGGGCAGCTGTCCCAGAGGAGAGGTTTCACTTCAGAGAATTAACTGATAACTCTGTCTACCACGTGGACGGCTTTGTGCGGCGCCACTGTTGAAGATGGCCACGAAAAGGCATGACTTAGCAGAGGGAGCAAGCTTGGTACTTCCTCCTGAGAAATGCAACGTCAGTGGGTTTACACAGATCAGAGCGCTACTACAGCAGCCCCTCATTCACAAAAGGACGGGTGGCGAGGCCAAGCGACGGCAAACACTGTTGTCGCTTCCCTTAATAGGAATGGAAATTACGTTTAGCTGTCAGCCAAGCTTGGAGTTTGTTAATGTAAAATCCAAAAGGAAGGCTACCTACCAAGAAGGAGTAGGGGAGCGATCTAAATGAGGTTGGGTAGAGGCGCCCTGGAGGTGCAGAGCGACTCACCGGATTGGCTGAAGCTTGTTAAGTGCAGGTGGATCGGTGGGTCGACTATAGGAAGGGAGTGCGCCGCCACGATTCTTTATACACGTGTCTTTGTATTCACAGGGAGTTCTCAGTCAGCTCGCTGGGGCGCCCCCTCCGTGTCGCCCGTGGCCAGCCTCGGTAGGCTCCGACACGTCTGTTTTCCTCACTCGGAGTACTGACCTCAGGTTTGTACTTAACGTGCTGGTGTACCACCCACCCCCGTGACGTCAGACACTGACTTCCGTTGCGCAAACGATTGCCTCGTTTGCTTTTTCTAATTTGTAGAATTAGCCTTCAGTGTAGAAGTTAGTCCACAAATAAACAGTGTTACTGAGACCCCTGAGTTGCACGAGTCTCCGCTGCAAGCATACTGTTGTGTCCCCAAAATCCCCGCCTCTCGTAGGCGCCCTGCGACGTTGTTTGGCGTTGATACAAGTCACCAATCTGCCTTCATTGGAAATTTGTCTTTCTGCATTTGCTCCTCACCGCTCGGAAATTGCAGACTGACCTCAAACTTTCTGTCTCCCCTCTATCCTGTGTTACGACATGACAAAATCATAGTTTTTTTTTTAAGAGATTAATACACAAAGTGTTCCTTTTCGACATTTTAGCTTTCGTATTTCTGAGAGAATACAGTACCACAAGCTGCAAGTAAGTATCTCATCTCCACTTCCATAGAACCATGCACAGTTCTTAGCAGTGATATTTCTTTTAGAAAATTTATATCATGAAATCAAAGCCAAGTAGGACTTCGTTGTTAATGGACTTTTCCATGGATTACATGATCTCACGTTCCCTAATATTTAAATTGTACTTTCTCTAATGTTTTACCATTTCGATCTCTATATTTTAACAGAAAGAGTAATGGGAGGGTCCAGCGTAGCATCAAACACTGCACGCCACGTAAAAGAATTACTACTCATCGATGCAGATGTGGTGTTGTATCCTACTGCAGCTCAAACCAGCTTAAACGGCGCGAAGTGCGCGTCTTCGGTTTTGTTTCGACTGCATGTTGTTTTTATTTCTCATTCCCTGGCTGATCAGCACTGAAGAGAAAATTCCCACACTCGGATAGCCGACAGACACGGTCGTAGATACACAGGTGCAGCCGGCAGCTGTTCTCTGGCAACCAGTCTGTGTCATCTTACGGAAAAATGACTACGTTGTTTTACTGGCATTGTTCTGACAGCGCAGTAACTCATCGAGTTTCGAACAACAGAAGAAGCAGGTTATGGAATCATAACAGGAATACTGACCAACATTTAGGAATTTTTTTCCGTACATGAAGAACTAAAAAACTTCTCTGATAAAGGTTATTCAAGTTGTATAACAATCCGTAGTACACTTCAGTATCTGCTGCAGAACACTGAAGAAAAATTTGAAGACAGAACAAATTTTATAGGAGTACAAGAGGAGAAGGGAATTTGTTTGTGACGATAAAGCAAGCCGAATTAGTGCACAGTCATGTTTTGTAGGAAAACTTTGCACAGAACTCATTACGTCCTATTCATTATACAGATGCGCTTGTATAGTAAGCTTTAAAGGTATTTGTATTTGCGTTTATAGCATTCCTGAGGCTCTTCAGATAGTAGCAAGTGTCGTCATCTCGGATGGCCTCTTGGTTGCCTTCATCAAAGCTAATTTGTCGTCCTTGAGTTACTTTGTTTTTCAAGTTTTCTTTCATTTTCTCTTAATCTGCATCTACAAATACGTGATTACTCTGCAATTCACAATTAAGTGCCTGGCAGAGGGTTCATCGAACCACCTTTAAGCTACTTGTCCACTGTTCCACCCTCGAAGAGCGCTAGGGAAAAACGAATACTTACATCTTTCCGTGCCAACTCTACTTCCTTTTATTATAACGATCATTTCTCCCTATGTAACTCGGCACCAACACAATATTTTGACACTCTGAGGAGAAAGTTGGTGACTGAAATTTCGCGAGAAGGCCCTGTCGCAGCAAAAAACGCCTCTGCCTGCCACCCCAGTTTGTGTAGTACCGTATACCCGTGCTAGTCTCTCCCTTATTTCGCAGTAATACGAAACGAGCTGCCCTTTTCTGAACTTTTTCGATGTCCTCCGTCAATCTATCTCATGCGGATCACACATCGCACAGCAATATTCTAGAAGAGGGTGGACAAACTTAGTGCAAGCAGTCTCTTTAGAAGACCTACTATCTATGCGAACATTCCAAATTCAGTTATTCGTAATTGTAGTGCCTAAGCATTTAGTTGAGTTTATAGCGTTTGTATTTGTACGATTTATCATGGAAGTGAAATTAAGCGCATTCTTTTTAGTGCTCATGTGGATGACTTCACACTTTTCATGAGTTAGACTCAATGGCCACTTTTTCCATCATACAAATATTTTTTATGTAGATCGGGAACAACAGAGAGCCTATAACACTTCCTTAGAGAACGCCAGATATTACTTCTGTTTTAGTCGACGACTGTCGATTACTACAAACTGTAATGTTTCTGATAAGAAATCACGGATCCTGTCACACCACTGAGACGATACCCCATAGACACGCAATACAATTAGAGATCACTTGTGAGGAGCAGTGTCCCCTATCGATAGCATTAACTACTTCACGAGAATAAAGAGCTAGTTATGTTTCATAAGAACGATATTTTATGTATACATGTTGGCTATTTGTCAATAAATCGTTTTCTTCCAGGTGATTCACTATTTTCTAACACACTATATGTCCCAAACTCCTAACTGAAAATCGTCGTTAGTGATATGTGTGTGTAATTCAGCGGATTACTCCCGTTTTCTTTCTTGGGTATTGGTGTGTCTTGTGCAACTTTGCAGTCGTTGAGTATAGATATTTCTACGAGCGAGCAGTTGCATATGACTGCAAAGTATGGAGCTACTCTGTCAGTGTACTCTGCAAGGAACTTGATTGTACGCAATCTGGACCGGACACCCTGCTTCAGTGTATTGGGGATATCTGCTAAGTTACTCATGTTGGGAACTGTTCTTGATTCGAATTCTGGAATATTTAATTAATGATGTGGCACTAGGTAATGGCGATGGTTCATCAGTTAGAGCTAATAATCACCTCTCAGAATGATCTTCAAATGGTTCAAATGGCTCTGAGCACTATGGGACTTAACATCTGTGGTCATCAGTCCCCTAGAACTTAGAACTACTTAAACCTAACTAACCTAAGGACATCACACACATCCATGCCCGAGGCAGGATTCGAACCTGCGACCGTAGCAGTCCCGCGGTTCCGGACTGAGCGCCTGAATCGCTACACCACCGCGGCCGGCTCAGAATGATCTTCATCTTGTGCTGCATACACATTGAAAACGAAATTTTTTTATATAATTCCGTTTGGCTTATTGGATCTGTTTCCACTGACAAGAAACTATATGCAGTTCTTGGAATTAAAACATCTTATATGAAATTCGTGTAGTGAAACCAAGACCAAGTGAAACTGCGTTATGATCTCACTTTGGCAAAGGTTTCTTCCTGAGATGTTCACATTTCGATTTCACCACTTTATCTGAAATAATAATTAAAAGATGTAAGAAAATATTGCTCCATAATTTCCTGTTGCTCCAAAACTATGAAAAAAACTTTGCCTCTACCATTACAATACATGCAATTTTTTCCCACCAAATGTGAATGTGATGGAATTTCTTCTTTCTTTAAGATAAATAAATAAAATAAAATAAAATTGCGCAGTGTCACTTTTGACCAATAAAAGACAGTAGATGTGTGAAACGTTTACTGCAGAAAGTGAAGCATGCCTCAACGGGCTCGCGCCGCAAATGTTGAAACATTCTGGCTGCTGCCGGCTGGGCACGGCCCCGCCACCCGTGCGAACGCCACCTAAAGGCAGGGCTTCACACCGAGCGTGCTCCACGAGCAGACGGTGAGCGGAGGCCTGGGGACCTATTCTGTATCTCTCACCCTTCTGCCGATCGGTTCGGTACGCGGGCCCACCGAACGTTCTTGTTTTCGAAGGAGAGCCACAATATTATTCTGTAAGCATTTCGGAAGCGATGCCGAACGGTCCTAGCGAACCGAAACGCTGTTGTCACTTCTCGTATCTGCCTTAGCTCCGCGCATGCACACTACAGCGACTACTGCACCCTCTACATCGTCATAAGGAACACCGGGGGGGGGGGGGGGGGGAGGGGGAGCTGTGTGAGCTGTGTGAGGACGTGTGTACGGGGAAACTGATCCTAGGGGAAATACTTGCGAATATCTAGACTATCTTCATATTTCCTGTTGCTTTGCAGATCAATTACTTCAAGCAGCAGGACCAGTGCGAACTGGGCACTGGGAGCACTTTTCATTTTCCAGTTCAGTTGGCCGGCCAGAGTGGCCGTACGGTTCTAAGCGCTACAGTCTGGAACCGGGAGACCGCTACGGTCGCAGGTTCGAATCCTGCCTTGGGCATGGATGTGTGTGATGTCCTTAGGTTAGTTAGATTCAAATAGTTCTAAGTTCTAGGCGACTGATGACCTCAGAAGTTAAGTTGCACAGTGCTCAGAGCCATTTGAGCCACTTCAGTTGCGCAACAGTTACTCATTCATTCTCCATCATGACTGCTGCTTGTCTGTAGATACACAAACTAACAAAAGTCCACAGCTCATGGTCTAGTGGTTAGCGTTGCTGCCTCTACATCAAGGGGTCCTGGGTACGATACCTGGCCGGATCGTGGATTTTCTCCACCTGGGGGCTGGTTGTTTATGATGTCCTCATCATTTCACCACCACTCAGGAAAATAACGAGATTGGAAAGAGGAGAGATTACGAATTTGTCTGGGCGCTGATAGCCAAGCTGTTGAGCGCCCCACAAACAAACTCATCATCATCACAAACTAATAAAATCACGACAGACCCACATATTGTGCATTCTTCTACCCCACTAAGAACACCACATCGACCGGTGCGTCTGTCATATCTATACACTTTTATAGAGTGCTAAAGAACATTCAACCAACTCTTTACACAGACACTGGCTCTGAACGTCTTCTGTCATAACCTATGTGGGGCGCACGATTGTCGTGTTTGATGACGACACCAAGCGAAAATATGATATTGCAGTACATGTATTTTTCAGAAATACGATGCATGTCCGAAGAAACTTTGCATCGTATTTCTGTACGATGCAGGCACTGGATAAGCGACTTTCAAGTGAAATGTCTCACCTGTACAGGAATAAACGCAAAGGACGTACGAGTGTAGGATGTAGGGACACGGTTGACGACGTAGGGAAGTTTGCGGCTGGCCTGAGTTGTGCTCGGACAGCCAAACGGTAAGGCGGCGGCTCGAAATAAGCGGGAAATCCGGGTTCGAATCCCGCGCCAGCACAGGTTTTCACTGTCGTCATTCCCTTATACTGCCCATGGTTGTCCATATTCGCAAACTGTGAACACATTTAATGCATCCCAAGCGAAAATGGTATATCTCAAGTGCGGTTAAAAATGCAGCTGCAACAACTACCGATTATCGTTTTAACAAATCACCATCTGTAAATGGGTTCAACAACTTTGCTAAAAGCAGTGCAAGTTTATAGCTCTTCTGACCTGCACAGGTACTTGATTTTACATCCTCATTTTCCTCCTAATGAGAAAGCTTCCTTTTAATGCGTCTTTGTACACGCTCAGACCGCTCAAATTTTCGTTTCCGTATAATTTGACATGGTAAGACTTGTAGTGCCTTTGTAAATTGAGCTTCCTGAAGGTGTTTAGTGTCTTATGACACGCTAAACATTTTACTGGATTATCTGTCTGTGCAAAAAAGTAAGATTCCTCGCACTACAATTTGAAATGCGCGCAGATATTGTCGGTGTTACACAGTGACTTCTTGGCACTGCTGATCCTCCCCATTGAGCCCCAGCTGCTCTGCTGGCGAGCAAAAGCCTGAGCATCCACGAGCGCTCAACCTCAAAATCAGTGAGTTGTTAATCCCTGGCCTAAAGGCAGGTTCACAACCACTTGACATATAAGGCTTGCTATCAGGAACAAAACACCTACTAAACTGTTAAAAATTACAACGAACAAGCCAAGAACAGTGAAAGTATTTCATTTATCTCACAAAACGTGTAATCATAATGGCGAATCCGCAACTGCAGAGACCTTTATATTAAGAAAAAAGTGTTGTTGTTGTGGTCTTCAGTCCTGAGGCTAGTTTGATGCAGCTCTCCATGCTACTCTATCCTGTGCAAGCTTCTTCATCTCCCAGTACTTACTGCAACCTACATCCTTCTGAATCTGCTTAGTGTATTCATCTCTTGGTCTCCCTCTACGATTTTTCCCCTCCACACTGCCCTACAATGCTAAATTTGTGATCCCTTGATGCCTCAGAACATGTCCTGCAAACCGCTCCCTTCTTCTTGTCAAGTTGTGCCACAAACTTCTCCCCAATTCTATTCAATACCTCCTCATTAGTTATCTAATCTTCAGCATTCTTCTGTAGCACCACATTTCGAAAGCTTCTATTCTCTTCTTGTCCAAACTATTTATCGTCCACGTTTCACTTCCATACATGGCTACACTCCATACAAATACTTTCACAAACGGCTTCCTTACACTTAAATCTATACTCGATGTTAACAAATTTCTCTTCTTCACAAACGCTTTCCTTGCCATTGCCAGTATACATTTTATATCCTCTCTACTTCGACTATCATCAGTTATTTTTCTCCCCAAGTAGCAAAACTCCTTTACTACTTTAAGTGTCTCATTTCCTAATCTAATTCCCTCAGCATCACCCGACTTAATTCGACTACATTCCATTATCCTCCTTTTGCTTTTGTTGATGTTCATCTTATATCCTCCTTTCAAGACACTGTTCATTCCGTTCAACTGCTCTTCCAAGTCCTTTGCTGTCTCTGACAGAATTACAATGTCATCGGCGAAACTCAAAGTTTTTATTTCTTCTCCATGGATTTTAATACCTACTCCGAATTTTTTTTTTGTTTCCTTTACTGATTGTTCAATATGAAGATTGAATAACATCGGGGAGAGGCTACCACCCTGTCTCACTCCCTTCCCAATCACTGCTTCCCTTTCATGCCCCTCGACTCTTATAACTGCCATCTGGTTTCTGTGCAAATTGTACATCGCCTTTCGCTTCCTGTATTTTACCCCTGCCACCTTTAGAATTTGAAAGAGAGTATTCCAGTCAACATTGGCCAAAGCTTTCTCTTAGACTACAAATGCTAGAAACGTAGGTTTGCCTTTCCTTAATCTATTTTCTAAGATAAGTCGTAGGGTCAGTATTGCCTCACGTGTTCCAATTTTTCTACGGAACCCAAACTGATCTTCCCCGAGGTCGGCTTCTACCAGTTTTTCCATTCGTCTGTAAAGAATTCGTGTTAGTATTTTGCAGCTGTGACTTATTAAACTGATAGTTCGGTAATTTTCACCTCTGTCAACACCTGCTTTCTTTGGGATTGGAATTATATTCTTCTTGAAGTCTGAGGGTATTTCGCCTGTCTCATACATCTTGCTCACCAGATGGTAGAGTTTTGTCAGGACTGGCTCTCCCAAGGCCGTCAGTAGTTCTAAAAAAGTATCAACTGTCAAATCAACATGCTGGTAACGTCGTTAAGTCTGTATTACGAGTGCACATTTTTGCTTCATTTGGAGAATTCATAGAGTGACGCGAGCCATTAGAATGAGTCTGAGACATCTGGTTATTTTATTGTTATTGTGATGAATTTGATTCGCTGGCTGTGCTGCTTGCTACGGGAGCTGAAATTTGTGAAGCGTAGATGTGCAGCATGCAAGGACTGGCTAGCGGGCAATGAAGATATACGAGACGCTAGAAGTTGGGTTTCCGATTCCATTTGTAAATAAAAAACGATTGTGTGGACACAAATTTCTGCTACTTGGTGGTCATAATGAAAAGTGCATCTCGCACTGAGGTTCAGCATGGGCTGCAGTTAACATACGACGGCGAAACTTGGTAGACATTGTAATGTCTTAATGTAGAACCGATTTAAGCCGAAAAAACCAGTTCCAGTTGTGGCCACCAGGTATACACCAGGAGCTGCGAATACAAGAACGCCATACAGAAATGTATTGATATGTAATGGATTAGAAACGTGACGTGGGCACAAAAGGTAAAAAAAGTGAGAAAAGCGTAATGTTGACGATGTTATTAACTGCCACTTATACAGTTTGTTCAACATGAGAACTGGGGACGTCGAGGAGATGCTGTACAGCGTCAGATTTGCAACTGATGGCGAAAACTGGAACTTTTTTTCTGCTTAAATCGGTGCCATGTCAACGCTTTAGCATACCTGCCTAGTTTCGCTGCTATGCGATAATTACAGCCCACGCAGGACCTCCGTGAGTAGGTGCACTTCAGTTACAGCCACCCAGTATATTGCAATGCTCTTTTATTTGCTCTCGTCGACGCATGCGGATTCGTAGCAAGAATACCTCTGCTTGTATCGTGTAATCGGGCGACGTTAACCACACAGCGCTCTGTAGTTACAGTCGTGTAAGCCTGGGACGATGCTGCACAGGTGTACAACTTGAGCCGCCTTTATACCGCGCGAAAGCGCATTGGCAAACAGTGGGCAGTTGATTCACTTGTGTCTAACACCATTGGCTTGTACCGAAGCAGTATTTACACTGGAGCGCACGGAAGGGAACTTCTTTGGTGGCCGCCGGAAGACCGAAAGCCAGCGAAAAACTAGCGAACAGCGAATGCGATCTGCGCGAGACAGAATGCCGTTTGTGCGAGCAAGCCTGGCTTTACACCAGAGAGAACTCCCATTCGCTGTTCCACGTCCGCCTATGTGCGTTTCGTGAAAGGGGCCTCTGCTGCATCGTGTTGTACAGACTTATGTGACTGCGTGTTTTATGATTTAAATAATGAAAACTGCAACAGTTACTTATTTTTTAATGCTTAGCACAACGCGTTTCGAGAATGTATTCTCATTTTCAAGTGTATTTGTGCAATCGTTTCTAAGCATATGCTTGGTGATGTTTGCATATGTGATTTTCTGCGTCTCTTGCGTCTTTTTGAAGTTCGACTGCAATCGGATAATCGGACGAAATATATCTGTCAGTGTTTTTAAAAGCTAATGTTAGAAATTGCATTTTTTGTCTCCTTACAGGTATTGTGCCTCCTCCTTTACACAAAATACAACATACACGCGAATCATCACTTACAGAGTTTGTTTACAAAACATGCTGCAAAGAAATTACGACGCTATGATTTCACAAAGAGTTCGTACACAGCCAGAGTTGTTACAGCGTTTTTGGATTACATTATTTTTAGAACTACTGACTACTAAATTACCGATTACATTTTTTTCCTGATGAGCAAATGTACATATTTATGAAGCTTGTTGTCATATGCAGAAGAAACATTTGAAGAAATTAACTGATTCACTATGTAGTTAGTCATTGAGAATTTTTTTCTGCTTGCTTTTTGTGGTATACAAAATTTTCAAGCTCCTCCTTCAAATCCATTTTATCAGATTTTTGGAAGTAGTGGAGTATCTTAAGGTCTTCTTCTACGTTTCGGTATAGGTGCCAATTTTTTTATGTGTGTTGCTATTGCTGATTTTGTAAACTGGTTATGTGTGTAACAGTTGATGTTTTCGGTGTGTGTAATTTTAAAATTCCTGACAGTTTGTCCTACGTAGCCGGACAATGTGGCCGAGCGGTTCTAGGCGCTTCAGTCCGGAACCGTGCTGCTGCTGAGGTCGCAGGTTCGAATCCTGCCTCGGGCGTGGATGTGTGTGATGTCGTTAGGTTAGTTAGGTTTAAGTAGTTCTAAGTTCTAGGGGACTGATGACCTCAGATGTTAAGTCCCATAGTGCTCAGAGTCATTTGAACCATTTTGTCCTACGTTGCAGCTTGAGCAACATGATATTCTGTATAATGGACGAAGCACAATACCTGTAAGTATAGAATCGAAATTCCCATTTCTAACATTAGCATTTAAAAATACTCTTTCAATTTGTCCGATTTTTCGATTACAGTCTAAACCTCAAAAGGACGCAAGAGAGGCAGAAAACCATACATGCAAGCATCACGAAACATATTCATGTACGCAAATGCACAAATTCACTTGAAAATGGGAATAAATTCTGGAAACACGTTGTGCTAAGCATCAAAAAATAAGTAAGTGTTGCAGTTTACAATGAACGAAATTAAGTGTCAGCCTTTCGTCCAGCGCCCTGACCGGCAGTCTAGAAAGCGTCGGCGGCAGGTGGCGCCGCGTACGGACTCACCTGCGAGTGGAGCAGCGCAGCTCGCGGCGGCCAGCCAGGCACGCACAGCAGCGCGGCGAGTGGAGAGTGTTGCTGCCTTGCAGCTGCCGTGTCGAGCGCGCCTCCTGCTTATCGGGGACCGCTTCCGCGTCGGTTAACCCGCCTGCAGCCGGCGGGCGCCGCGAGGAAGCAGCCCCGCTCTGTCGCAACGCAAGCGCGCGCGAGCCGCATGACCTGTGACGTCACACGCCTGGTCTACTGGGTCCTCGCTGCCACTGTATACAGTCCGTTACGACACAGCAGCGCCGGCTGGTGCACTCGAGCCGAGCAGACCTGTCTGTCCTATGCACTGCGAGTGTCGCCACTTTCGCGACTGGAAATTCCAGAGGTTCCTGAAGCCAGAATAGTCTGCTTTTGCTTGTTGCAAACTAAAGAGGGGATTCGCTGGTTGATTTGGGGAAGGGGACCAAACAGCGAGATCATCGGTGTCATCGGATGGGGAAGGAAGTTGGCAGAGCCCTTTCAAAGGAACAATCTCTGCATTTGCCTGAAGCGACTTACGAAAACCATGGAAAACCTAAATCAGGACGGCCGGACGCGGGTTTGAACCGCCGTCCTCCCAAATGCGAGTCCAGTGTGCTACAGTGAACCACCACGCTCGATGAAGAGTGGAAGTGTCAAACGTTCTAAATGAAATTTTATCTTCACAAAATGCGATCGCATTGCAGTTGTGTCCTGGGCACTCTGTTGCACGTCCCTATACTTGTTCCAAGCATCAAATCGTGGAGAAGAATGTATGAAATATTCATTGCAAGATGACGCATATTCTTTCTGCTAGCAAGGGAAGCTTACGAAGTTCCCCTCACCGATATGGTTCGTACTGACACGGTGTGTAAGGCAAGACTAGGACTTCAGCATGTGTGATTAGGAAGATGCAACTCTCAATCGTTTTCGAGAACATCGTGTATGAAAATTGTAGGCATTTTTACGCACCTTGTATGGTAGCTAACATTTGACGAGTCCGCAGCCGAACGAGCAAACGCTTAGTGTCGTAAGCGCCAGGTCTACGGATCGAATCTCGCTGCCGATAATACCACTTTTTTGTGAGACATCTGAACCAATATTCGGTGCTATGCTTCGATATGCGTGGTACGCCACGAAACTGAGTGACGACCCAGAACGTAAATCAAGCTAATTTTGCAATATATACATTGAAAAAAAATCATGAACATGGAAAAAGTCGGCGTTCCTTGCATCTCCTGTGTCTCGCGATAGTTATTGTTTTCCATGTTTCCAAGTTCGGGATTGGAATTGCAATTCAAGATGAAAGGCTTTCAATGCTACGATTCACTGATGACATTGCTATCCTAAGTGAAGAAGAATTACATGATATACTGAACGGAATGAACAATTTTATGAGTACAGAATATGCATTGCGAGTAAATCGAAGAAAGACGAAGGTAATGAAAAGTAGCAAAAATGAGAACAGCGAGAAACTTAACATCAGGATTCATGGTCACGAAGTAGATGAAGTTAAGCAAAATAACGAATCACGGATGGAGCAAAGAGGACTTCAAAAGCAGACTACCACTGGCAAAAAGGACATTCCTGGCCAGGACAAGTCTACAAGTATCAAACACAGGGATTAATTTGAGGAAGAAATATCTGAGATGTACGTTTGTAAGACAGCATTATATGGTAGTGAAACATAGACTGTGGGAAAACCGGAGCAGAAGGGAATCGAAGCATTTGAGATGTGGTGCTACAAATGTCGAAATTTAAGTGGACTGATAGGGTAAGGAATGAGAAAGTTCTGTGCACAGCTGGAGAGGAAAAGAATACGTGGGAAACACTGACAAGGAGAAAGGACAGGATGATAGGACATCTTGTAAGACATCAGGGAAAGACTTCCATGGTACCAGAGGGAGCTGTAGAGGGCAAACACCGTAGAGGAAGACAGAGACTGGAATGCATCCACCAATTAGCTGAGGACATAGGTTGCAGGTGCTACTCTGAGATGAAGAGCCTGGCACAGGACAGGAATTCGTGGCGGTCCGCATCAGACGAAGACTGATGATTAAAAAAAAAAAAAAAGGGTTACATATTTTCACAGTCATAATAAATCTGTTGTTAGAAATACATGGGACTGAAAAATAAACCACCAGCACGATATTCGATCCAGAGACCTCGCAGATCTGAAAATTAGTGCTTAGTCGCTCAGCTGCGGATCCCGTGAACACCAGCGGTCCTACAAAGCTTACAGCTTGTGCACGCCTTTAACTTTTCAAACTCGATTTTCTCATAAACGGTTGAAAGTGCGTCTATGTTATTGGTTGATTTCGGGGAGGGAGGGGACCAAATTGCCAGGTGAGCGGTCCCATCGGATTAGGAAAGTATGGAGAAGGGCCGCGCCCTTTCACAGGAACCATCCCAGCATTTGCCTGAAGTGATTTAGGGAAACCACGGAAAATCAGGATGGCCGGACACGGGTTTGAATCGTCTTCCTCTCGAATGCGAGTCCAGTGTGCTAACCACTGCGCCACATCGCTCGGCTTGCGTCTTTTTGTGTACATATGTTGGAGTCCTTGTCGTGGTCTACACAAAAAAATGGTTCAAATGGCTCTGAGCACTATGGCGCTTAACATCTGAGGTCGTCAGTCCCCTAGAACTTAGAACTACTTAAACCTAACTAACAAAAAAGGGTCAAATGGCTCTGAGCACTATGGGACTCAACTGCTGAGGTCATTAGGCCCCTAGAACTTAGAACTAGTTAAACCTAACTAACCTAAGGACATCACAAACATCCATGGCCGAGGCAGGATTCGAACCTGCGACCGTAGCGGTCTTGCGGTTCCAGACTGCAGCGCCTTTAACCGCACGGCCACTTCGGCCGGCCTAACTAACCTAAGGCCATCACACACATCCATGCCCGAGGCAGGATTCGAACCTGCGATCATTGCGGTCGCGCGTTCCAGACTGTAGCGCCTAGAACCGCTCGGCCACCCCGGCCGGCTGATCTACACACCCTGTCAGTATGGATCAAATCGGTGAGGGGAAGATCGTACTGTCTCCTTGTACGCAGTGCTTCTTACTGAAGCTCCAAGTGCCATGAGTCTCCAGTAAGATGAATATTTTGGGGCGAAAGGAATGGAAAAGAAACAAATGGGATGGAAAAGAGGTAGGGAGGATGTATTGAATTCCAGCCGCACAGGGCATTGCGAACAGCGAGAGCTGAGAATTTGTGGCGGACCGGAACTTCAACGCCCATGCTCCGTTTCTGTAGAACCGTTGCCTTAACCGCCGCGGCCACCCGGATACACTTTCAGTCAGACCAAAATTCCGAACTTCCCGCTCGCCGTACCGCAGCGGCCACCGCCATTAACCCTGTGCGGCTGGAAGTCATTATTTCCTTCCTATCTCCTTCCCATCCCGTTTCCTTTCTATTCGTTTTACCCCAATTAATCATGTATATGTCCCAACTGCGTCATCGCGAGTGGTGCCTGTATTGTCTGACTGTCAGGAAGAGCAGACAGCACACATCTCTTTAATTCTGTGGGCGCGACGGCTGTTTGGTGAAAAAGATTCAGTGCGGATGCATAACCATCGTCCGAACTTCTACCGAAATCAAAAATCTGGAAGGATTGGGTTACCGGCCAATGGGAATTTAGGAATATGGCTCTGACGCAAAGCGTGTCCGGATGGCCGAGGTGGTTGCCGTCACAGTAGCTCAGCGTGTCTGGTCAGACGGTTGGCTGCCCTCTGTAATGAAGAAACTGAGTGAAGTGATCAACGATGAACTTGCAGGAGTGTCATGTAATGTCCGTCCACACCCAGTTCTCAGAACAGTTACGAAGAAAATGAAGAGAGAAAAAAATGTGGTAGTTAAGGCAACCGTTCTAGAGAAATGGAGCACCCCGATCTGGAGCAAATTTACATTGTCTCGATTCCCCGAGCGGCTGCAAGTCATTATTTCCTTTCCATTCCTTTCGCCCCAAAATATTCATGTACATGTGCCAGCTGCTTCATCGCTAGTGGTGTCTTTCTATCAAAAATGTTCGACAGAACAGACAGTCATACCTATAGCTCTCCAGTTAGCCTGTGATGGTTTGAAGAGATTACACAGAAATATTTGATGAGTGGCTATAGCTTTTTGAGCTGCGAAAGAGATTTTGCAACTATAGAGAAACGGAGGAAGGTAAGCTAGGCCTTTGTTCCGCAAAATTTACCCAAGATTGTAGATTCAGCAGATATGAACTCATTCCATATAATTGCAATGCATACAACTGACTTCGTTGAGTTTTAAGATGTTCAAACATCTCCAAGTGCAGTATTATCGAAGTGTCTCAAACTCATCCAACTAATCCAGCTATTAAACATTCTTACCCTCGAATAGATGAAAGGAAAAATGTCCAAATATTCAAAAGGATGATGTACGTCATGCCGTACTTCATCCGAAAGACCAGCCATCTTTATCAGTTCCAAAACGTTTCCATTTCTTCGCCAACAGCAGTGGGAGCTTTTACAGCAAGTATTAAAACTGTTGATTGCAAGAACTGAACTATGTAAAAAACTTAATTTAGCACTCAGAAATTTTTTCTTGAATTTAATTTTCTTATCCTTTTACAAAAAAATTAAGATGTAAGGAATGGTTTTTGTTGCCTACAGTTCTACTACTTAAAATATTACTGCCGCATTTACGTACTCGTACTGTCACAAATAAAACGTCGTGTCTCTGAAGTAACGACACTTGAAGCAAAAATTCTCACATAGGCTCCTAGAACCCTTCAGTTTCTTGGTATGGCAATTAGAACAGTCGTAATACATTATTTCATTTCTTGCTGCTACGGTCGCAGGTTCGAGTCCTGCCCCGGGCATGGATGTGTGTGATGTCCTTAGGTTAGTTAGGTTTAAGTAGTTCTGCGTCTAGGGGACTGATGACCTCAGATGTTAAGTCCCATAGTGCTCAGAGCCATTTGAACCATTTCATTTCTAATTTGCCCCATTATTTTTGGCATAGGTGGGCAGCATACCAAAGTAAAGAAAGTAAAGTTCTATGTACTTACTTGGCAGAAAATCCTAAGAAATTTTGGTCTTATGTCAAAGCGGTAGGTGGGTCAAAACAAAATGTCCAGACACTCTGTGACCAAAATGGTACTGAAACGGAGGATGACAGACTAAAGGCCGAAATACTAAATGTCTTTTTCCAAAGTTGTTTCACAGAGGAAGATTGCACTGTAGTTCCTTCTCTAGATTGTCGCACAGATGACAAAATGGTAGATATCGAAATAGACGACAGAGGGATAGAGAAACAATTAAAATCGCTCAAAAGAGGAAAGGCCTCTGGACCTGATGGGATACCAGTTCAATTTTACACAGAGTACGCGAAGGAACTTGCCCCCCTTCTTGCAGCGGTGTACCGTAGGTCTCTAGAAGAGCGTAGCGTTCCAAAGGATTGGAAAAGGGCACAGGTCATCCCCGTTTTCAAGAAGGGACGTCGAGCAGATGTACAGAACTATAGACCTATATCTCTAACGTCGATCAGTTGTAGAATTTTGGAACACGTATTGTGTTCGAGTATAATGACTTTTCTACAGACAAGAAATCTACTCTGTAGGAATCAGCATGGGTTTCGAAAAAGACGGTCATGTGAAACCCAGCACGCGCTATTCGTCCACGAGACTCAGAGGGCCATAGACAAAGGTTCACAGGTAGATGCCGTGTTTCTTGACTTCCGCAAGGCGTTCGATACAGTTCCCCACAGTCGTTTAATGAACAAAGTAAGAGCATATGAAACTTCCTGGCAGATTAAAACTGTGTGCCCGACCGAGACTCGAACTCGGGACCTTTGCCTTTTGCGGGCAAGTGCTCTACCAACTGAGCTACCGAAGCACGACTCACGCCCGGTACTCACAGCTTTACTTCTGCCAGTACCTCGTCTCCTACCTTCCAAACTTTACAGAAGCTCTCCTGCGAACCTTGCAGAACTAGCACTCCTGAAAGAAAGGATATTGCGGAGACATGGCTTAGTCACAGCCTGGGGGATGTTTCCACAATGAGATTTTCACTCTGCAGCGGAGTGTGCGCTGATATGAAACTTCCTGGCAGATTAAAACTGTGTGCCCGACCGAGACTCGAACTCGGGACCTTTGCCTTTCGCGGGCAAGTGCTCTACCAACTGAGCTACCGAAGCACGACTCACGCCCGGTATTCACAGCTTTACTTCTGCCAGTACCTCGTCTCCTACCTTCCAAACTTTACAGAAGCTCTCCTGCGAACCTTGCAGAACTAGCACTCCTGAAAGAAAGGATATTGCGGAGACATGGCTTAGCCACAGCCTGGGGGATGTTTCCAGAATGAGATTTTCACTCTGCAGCGGAGTGTGCGCTGATATGAAACTTCCTGGCAGATTAAAACTGTGTGCCGACCGAGACTCGAACTCGGGACCTTTGCCTTTCGCGGGCAAATGCTCTACCAACTGAGCTACCGAAGCACGCCCGGTACTCACAGCTTTACTTCTGCCAGTACCTCGTCTCCTACCTTCGAGTCTCGGTCGGGCACACAGTTTTAACCTGCCAGGAAGTTTCATATCAGCGCACACTCCGCTGCAGAGTGAAAATCTCATTCTGGAAACATCCCCCAGGCTGTGGCTAAGCCATGTCTCCGCAATATCCTTTCTTTCAGGAGTGCTAGTTCTGCAAGGTTCGCAGGAGAGCTTCTGTAAAGTTTGGAAGGTAGGAGACGAGGTACTGGCAGAAGTAAAGCTGTGAGTACCGGGCGTGAGTCGTGCTTCGGTAGCTCAGTTGGTAGAGCCCTTGCCCGCGAAAGGAAAAGGTCCCGAGTTCGAGTCTCGGTCGGGCACACAGTTTTAATCTGCCAGGAAGTTTCATATCAGCGCACACTCCGCTGCAGAGTGAAAATCTCATTCTGGAAACATCCCCCAGGCTGTGGCTAAGCCATGTCTGCGCAATATCCTTTCTTTCAGGAGTGCTAGTTCTGCAAGGTTCGCAGGAGAGCTTCTGTAAAGTTTGGAAGGTAGGAGACGAGGTACTGGCAGAAGTAAAGCTGTGAGTACCAGGCGTGAGTCGTGCTTCGGTAGCTCAGTTGGTAGAGCACTTGCCCGCGAAAGGCAAAGGTCTCGAGTTCGAGTCTCGGTCGGGCACACAGTTTTAATCTGCCAGGAAGTTTCATATCAGCGCACACTCCGCTGCAGAGTGAAAATCTCATTCTGGAAACATCCCCCAGGCTGTGGCTAAGCCATGTCTCCGCAATATCCTTTCTTTCAGGAGTGCTAGTTCTGCAAGGTTCGCAGGAGAGCTTCTGTAAAGTTTGGAAGGTAGGAGACGAGGTACTGGCAGAAGTGAAGCTGTGAGTACCGGGCGTGAGTCGTGCTTCGGTAGCTCAGTTGGTAGAGCACTTGCCCGCGAAAGGCAAAGGTCCCGAGTTCGAGTCTCGGTCGGGCACACAGTTTTAATCTGCCAGGAAGTTTCATATCAGCGCACACTCCGCTGCAGAGTGAAAATCTCATTCTGGAAACATCCCCCAGGCTGTGGCTAAGCCATGTCTCCGCAATATCCTTTCTTTCAGGAGTGCTAGTTCTGCAAGGTTCGCAGGAGAGCTTCTGTAAAGTTTGGAAGGTAGGAGACGAGGTACTGGCAGAAGTAAAGCTGTGAGTACCGGTCGTGAGTCGTGCTTCGGTAGCTCAGTTGGTAGAGCACTTGCCCGCGAAAGGCAAAGGTCCCGAGTTCGAGTCTCGGTCGGGCACACAGTTTTAATCTGCCAGGAAGTTTCATATCAGCGCACACTCCGCTGCAGAGTGAAAATCTCATTCTGGAAACATCCCCCAGGCTGTGGCTAAGCCATGTCTCCGCAATATCCTTTCTTTCAGGAGTGCTAGTTCTGCAAGTTTCGCAGGAGAGCTTCTGTAAAGTTTGGAAGGTAGGAAACGAGGTACTGGCAGAAGTAAAGCTGTGAGTACCGTGCGTGAGTCGTGCTTCGGTAGCTCAGTTGGTACAGCACTTGCCCGCGAAAGGCAAAGGTCCCGAGTTCGAGTCTCGGTCGGGCACACAGTTTTAATCTGCCAGGAAGTTTCATATCAGCGCACACTCCGCTGCAGAGTGAAAATCTCATTCTGGAAACATCCCCCAGGCTGTGGCTAAGCCATGTCTCCGCAATATCCTTTCTTTCAGGAGTGCTAGTTCTGCAAGGTTCGCAGGAGAGCTTCTGTAAAGTTTGGAAGGTAGGAGACGAGGTATTGGCAGAAGTAAAGCTGTGAGTACCGGGCGTGAGTCGTGCTTCGGTAGCTCAGTTGGTAGAGCACTTGCCCGCGAAAGGCAAAGGTCCCGAGTTCGACTCTCGGTCGGGCACACAGTTTTAATCTGCCAGGAAGTTTCATATCAGCGCACACTCCGCTGCAGAGTGAAAATCTCATTCTGGAAACATCCCCCAGGCTGTGGCTAAGCCATGTCTCCGCAATATCCTTTCTTTCAGGAGTGCTAGTTCTGCAAGGTTCGCAGGAGAGCTTCTGTAAAGTTTGGAAGGTAGGAGACGAGGTACTGGCTGAAGTAAAGCTGTGAGTACCGGGCGTGAGTCGTGCTTCGGTAGCTCAGTTGGTAGAGCACTTGCCCGCGAAAGGCAAAGGTCCCGAGTTCGAGTCTCGGTCGGGCACACAGTTTTAACCTGCCAGGAAGTTTCATATCAGCGCACACTCCGCTGCAGAGTGAAAATCTCATTCTGGAAACATCCCCCAGGCTGTGGCTAAGCCATGTCTCCGCAATATCCTTTCTTTCAGAAGTGCTAGTTCTGCAAGGTTCGCAGGAGAGCTTCTGTAAAGTTTGGAAGGTAGGAGACGAGGTACTGGCAGAAGTAAAGCTGTGAGTACCGGGCGTGAGTCGTGCTTCGGTAGCTCAGTTGGTAGAGCACTTGCCCGCGAAAGGCAAAGGTCCCGAGTTCGAGTCTCGGTCGGGCACACAGTTTTAATCTGCCAGGAAGTTTCATATCAGCGCACACTCCGCTGCAGAGTGAAAATCTCATTCTGGAAACATCCCCCAGGCTGTGGCTAAGCCATGTCTCCGCAATATCCTTTCTTTCAGGAGTGCTAGTTCTGCAAGGTTCGCAGGAGAGCTTCTGTAAAGTTTGGAAGGTAGGAGACGAGGTATTGGCAGAAGTACAGCTGTGAGTACCGGGCGTGAGTCGTGCTTCGGTAGCTCAGTTAACAGAGCACTTGCCCGCGAAAGGCAAAGGCCCCGAGTTCGAGTCTCGGTCGGGCACACAGTTTTAATCTGCCAGGAAGTTTCATATCAGCGCACACTCCGCTGCAGAGTGAAAATCTCATTCTGGAAACATCCCCCAGGCTGTGGCTAAGCCACGTCTGCGCAATATCCTTTCTTTCAGGAGTGCTAGTTCTGCAAGGTTCGCAGGAGAGCTTCTGTAAAGTTTGGAAGGTAGGAGACGAGGTACTGGCAGAAGTAAAGCTGTGAGTACCGGGCGTGAGTCGTGCTTCGGTAGCTCAGTTGGTAGAGCACTTGCCCGCGAAAGGCAAAGGTCCCGAGTTCGAGTCTCGGTCGGGCACACAGTTTTAATCTGCCAGGAAGTTTCATATCAGCGCACACTCCGCTGCAGAGTGAAAATCTCATTCTGGAAACATCCCCCAGGCTGTGGCTAAGCCATGTCTCCGCAATATCCTTTCTTTCATGAGTGCTAGTTCTGCAAGGTTCGCAGGAGAGCTTCTGTAAAGTTTGGAAGGTAGGAGACGAGGTACTGGCAGAAGTAAAGCTGTGAGTACCGGGCGTGAGTCGTGCTTTGGTAGCTCAGTTGGTAGAGCACTTGCCCGCGAAAGGCAAAGGTCCCGAGTTCGAGTCTCGGTCGGGCACACAGTTATAATCTGCCAGGAAGTTTCATATCAGCGCACACTCCGCTGCAGAGTGAAAATCTCATTCTGGAAACATCCCCCAGGCTGTGGCTAAGCCATGTCTCCGCAATATCCTTTCTTTCAGGAGTGCTAGTTCTGCAAGTTTCGCAGGAGAGCTTCTGTAAAGTTTGGAAGGTAGGAGACGAGGTACTGGCAGAAGTAAAGCTGTGAGTACCGTGCGTGAGTCGTGCTTCGGTAGTTCAGTTGGTAGAGCACTTGCCCGCGAAAGGCAAAGGTCCCGAGTTCGAGTCTCGGTCGGGCACACAGTTTTAATCTGCCAGGAAGTTTCATATCAGCGCACACTCCGCTGCAGAGTGAAAATCTCATTCTGGAAACATCCCCCAGGCTGTGGCTAAGCCATGTCTCCGCAATATCCTTTCTTTCAGGAGTGCTAGTTCTGCAAGGTTCGCAGGAGAGCTTCTGTAAAGTTTGGAAGGTAGGAGACGAGGTACTGGCAGAAGTAAAGCTGTGAGTACCGGGCGTGAGTCGTGCTTCGGTAGCTCAGTTGGTAGAGCCCTTGCCCGCGAAAGGCAAAGGTCCCGAGTTCGAGTCTCGGTCGGGCACACAGTTTTAATCTGCCAGGAAGTTTCATATCAGCGCACACTCCGCTGCAGAGTGAAAATCTCATTCTGGAAACATCCCCCAGGCTGTGGCTAAGCCATGTCTGCGCAATATCCTTTCTTTCAGGAGTGCTAGTTCTGCAAGGTTCCCAGGAGAGCTTCTGTAAAGTTTGGAAGGTAGGAGACGAGGTACTGGCAGAAGTAAAGCTGTGAGTACCGGGCGTGAGTCGTGCTTCGGTAGCTCAGTTGGTAGAGCACTTGCCCGCGAAAGGCAAAGGTCCCGAGTTCGAGTCTCGGTCGGGCACACAGTTTTAATCTGCCAGGAAGTTTCATATCAGCGCACACTCCGCTGCAGAGTGAAAATCTCATTCTGGAAACATCCCCCAGGCTGTGGCTAAGCCATGTCTCCGCAATATCCTTTCTTTCAGGAGTGCTAGTTCTGCAAGGTTCGCAGGAGAGCTTCTGTAAAGTTTGGAAGGTAGGAGACGAGGTATTGGCAGAAGTAAAGCTGTGAGTACCGGGCGTGAGTCGTGCTTCGGTAGCTCAGTTAACAGAGCACTTGCCCGCGAAAGGCAAAGGTCCCGAGTTCGAGTCTCGGTCGGGCACACAGTTTTAATCTGCCAGGAAGTTTCATATCAGCGCACACTCCGCTGCAGAGTGAAAATCTCATTCTGGAAACATCCCCCAGGCTGTGGCTAAGCCATGTCTCCGCATTATCCTTTCTTTCAGGAGTGCTAGTTCTGCAAGGTTCGCAGGAGAGCTTCTGTAAAGTTTGGAAGGTAGGAGACGAGGTACTGGCAGAAGTAAAGCTGTGAGTACCGGGCGTGAGTCGTGCTTCGGTAGCTCAGTTGGTAGAGCACTTGCCCGCGAAAGGCAAAGGTCCCGAGTTCGAGTCTCGGTCGGGCACACAGTTTTAATCTGCCAGGAAGTTTCATATCAGCGCACACTCCGCTGCAGAGTGAAAATCTCATTCTGGAATCATCCCCCAGGCTGTGGCTAAGCCATGTCTCCGCAATATCCTTTCTTTCAGGAGTGCTAGTTCTGCAAGGTTCGCAGGAGAGCTTCTGTAAAGTTTGGAAGGTAGGAGACGAGGTATTGGCAGAAGTAAAGCTGTGAGTACCGGGCGTGAGTCGTGCTTCGGTAGCTCAGTTGGTAGAGCACATGCCCGCGAAAGGCAAAGGTCCCGAGTTCGAGTCTCGGTCGGGCACACAGTTTTAATCTGCCAGGAAGTTTCATATCAGCGCACACTCCGCTGCAGAGTGAAAATCTCATTCTGGAAACATCCACCAGGCTGTGGCTAAGCCATGTCTCCGCAATATCCTTTCTTTCAGAAGTGCTAGTTCTGCAAGGTTCGCAGGAGAGCTTCTGTAAAGTTTGGAAGGTAGGAGACGAGGTACTGGCAGAAGTAAAGCTGTGAGTACCGGGCGTGAGTCGTGCTTCGGTAGCTCAGTTGGTAGAGCACTTGCCCGCGAAAGGCAAAGGTCCCGAGTTCGAGTCTTGGTCGGGCACACAGTTTTAATCTGCCAGGAAGTTTCATATCAGCGCACACTCCGCTGCAGAGTGAAAATCTCATTCTGGAAACATCCCCCAGGCTGTGGCTAAGCCATGTCTCCGCAATATCCTTTCTTTCAGGAGTGCTAGTTCTGCAAGGTTCGCAGGAGAGCTTCTGTAAAGTTTGGAAGGTAGGAGACGAGGTACTGGCAGAAGTACAGCTGTGAGTACCGGGCGTAAGTCGTGCTTCGGTAGCTCAGTTGGCAGAGCACTTGCCCGCGAAAGGCAAAGGTCCCGAGTTCGAGTCTCGGTCGGGCACACAGTTTTAATCTGCCAGGAAGTTTCATATCAGCGCACACTCCGCTGCAGAGTGAAAATCTCATTCTGGTAAGAGCATATGGACTATCAGACCAATTGTGTGATTGGATTGAGGAGTTCCTAGATAACAGGACGCAGCATGTCATTCTCAATGGAGAGAAGTCTTCCGACGTAAGAGTGATTTCAGGTGTGCCGCAGGGGAGTGTCATAGGACCGTTGCTATTCACAATATACATAAATGACCTTGTGGATGACATCGGAAATTCACTGAGACTTTTTGCGGATGATGCTGTGGTGTATCGAGAGGTTGTAACAATGGAAAATTGTACTGAAATGCAGGAGGATCTGCAGCGAATTGACGCAGGGTGCAGGGAACGGCAATTGAATCTCAATGTAGACAAGTGTAATGTGCTGCGAATACACAGAAAGATAGATCCTTTATCATTTAGCTACAAAATAGCAGGTCAGCAACTGGAAGCAGTTAATACCATAAATTATCTGGGAGTACGCATTAGGAGTGATTTAAAATGGAATGATCATATAATGTTGATCGTCGGTAAAGCAGATGCCAGACTGAGATTCATTGGAAGAATCCTAAGGAAATGCAATCCGAAAACAAAGGAAGTAGGTTACAGTACGCTTGTTCGCCCACTGCTTGAATACTGCTCAGCAGTGTGGGATCCGTACCAGATAGGGTTGATAGAAGATATAGAGAAGATCCAACGGAGAGCAGCGCGCTTCGTTACAGGATCATTTAGTAATCGCGAAAGCGTTACGGAGATGATAGATAAACTCCAGTGGAAGACTCTGCAGGATTGACGCTCAGTAGCTCGGTACGGGCTTTTATTGAAGTTTCGAGAAGATACCTTCACCGAGGAGTCAAGCAGTATATTGCTCCCTCCTATGTCTATCTCACGAAGAGACCATGAGGATAAAATCAGAGAGATTAGAGCCCACACAGAGGCATACCGACAATCCTTTACACGAACAATACGAGACTGGAATAGAAGGGAGAACCGATAGAGGTACTCAAGGTACCCTCCGTCACACACAGTCAGGTGGCTTGCGGAGTATGGATGTAGATGTAGATGTAGTACATTCCTCATTTTTTGGATATGTGCAACCTCTGACAATAAATTTCGGTGAATGAAGTCAGGACTATCGGGCAACCCTGGCGACTCACAACGTTGCACCTGCATAGCGGCAGGTGTTGACAACCTGCCCACACCGTAGTTCAGTTAAGCATCGTGTGTGTTCCGTGTTAGATCTGTTCAACGAAGTGCTTGTTTCGTGCGTTCGTTCTGAACTGAGAACAGAAACATGAACGAGCAAAGGATCAATTCAAAGTTCGGTTTAAGCTTGGCAAGACACCGAAAGAAACACATGCAGTGCTGGTACGTGTTTATGGTGATCAAGCACTGTCCATGAAGTGTGTGTACGAGTGGTTCGCTAGTTTTCGAGGAGACCGGGAAAGTGTTTCTGACAAGTCCCGTAGCGGACGACCGCCGACCGCCGACCGCCGGCAGTGACGAAAGTAACTGAGAAAGTGAGGAAACTGTGTGCATGATAGCGGATGAACGGCAGATGAACCGTGAATCCGTAAGGCAAATCCTTATCCAGGAGTTAGGGAAGAGTAAAACGTGTTGTGGTCTTGTTACAGGATTTTGTCCTAACGGTTGATGCGACACCCAATTTCTTGCACCGTATTGTCACTGAGGATGAGACCTGGTGTCTCCGGTACGACCCTGAAACGAAACGACAAAGCGTGAAATGGCGTTCTCCGACATCACCTCGTCGGAAAAAGGTCAGAGCCGAAAAATCACGCATCAAAATCATGTTCATCACATTTTTCGATAGTCAAGGCATTATCAATTGGTTCAAATGGCTCTGAGCACTATGGGACTTAACATCTGTCATCAGTCCCCTAGAACGTAGAACTACTTAAACCTAACTAAGGACATCACACACATCCATGCCCGAGGCAGGATTCGAACCTGCGACGTAGCGGTCGCGCGGTTCCAGACTGAAACGCCTAGAACCGCTCGGCCACCTCGGCCGGCAAGGCATTATCCAGAAGGAATTTCTACCTGAGGGAACGACGTTGAACGTTGCCCGGTATGTTGAAATTCTGACCCGTTTATGCAACATCTACGTAGGGCACGACCCCAGTACGCACAACAAGGTTCCTGGTTTTTTGTCCACGACGGCGCTCGCCCACATACAGTCAATACCGTCAAACAGTTGCTGGCGAACAGGGGACTGGTGCAACACGAACAGCCACCATACTCGCCGGATCTCAATCCTCCAGACTTCTTGCTATTCCCTCGACTCAAACTCGCTTTGAAAGGAAAGAGATTTGACGATATTCCTGGCATCCAACGAAATGTCACGCGGCTTTTGAACACCATCCCAAAGGAAGACTTCGTGCAAAGTTTCCAGGACATGTATTGCAGAGATCAGCGGTGCAAAGTTATGGGAGGTGACTAAGGACAGTAAGGGAACTATAGTTCATAGTTCATCTACGTTAATGTTACAGGACTATTCAGCGAACTTTATTGAAAGAGGTGGGCAGCATAATTCACTGGTATCAAAGTACGTTCTTAGTTTTTTGAATATATATTATAAGTCATGGACCAAAAGGGATCCGTTTTTCTGATGCTCCTGACAAATGAAGGATTTGGCTCTTAAAAAGTTTGATGTTTCTGCTCTTCAAATAGTATTACCTGCTACCAGTTACGATTTTCCTTTATTTCTGTTTTCAGCATCCTGCGTTCTGGCAAATAATTCCCGTTATCAAGTGCCTTTGAGTGCAGCGAACTCCCGATTATCCGATTGCGGATTGTCTGTGCTATGATCGGCGATTTTTGACCCAAAAAAATCCAAGCCTGTGGTAATCCGTTAGAATAAGGACGAATATTTTCATTTCTAACATAAATTTGTGCTTGTGAGGAGGAGATTGAGAAAACATTTAACACTTTGTGAACAGAGGTACGATTCTACACTCGATGGAAAAAGATGCATCAGTGATTAGAAAACCGTGCATGTTTATGTACTCTGAAGACAAAAATAATGAAAACAGATAACCGACGTACCAGGAAAGAACTACCAGAATGGGACAGAAATCAGTAGGTGTGATGTACATGTACAGACAAACAAATGATTACAATTTCAGAAAATGTGGATGACTTGTTGAAGAGAAAGAGCTTCACAAATTGAGAAGTCAACAATGTGTTGGTCCACCTCTGGCCCTTATGCAAGCAGTTATTCGGCTTGGCACTGATTGATAAGAGTTGTTGGATGTCCTCCCCAGGAGCATCGTGCCAAGTTCTGTCCAACTGTCGCGTTAGATCGTCAGCTTGTCAGTATTCAGTTGTACCTGCTTACTGGATTCGACCATTTTATCCCACACACTTTCCTCAATTACCTAACTGATGCTTAGGGATGCGTACTATCAAACGATCTCTACTGTCAGTCGACTTTTTTGTGGCATACATTTCTTTTCTCTCCAGTTCGGGTCAGTACCCCGAGTTGCGCCTCACATATCAAGATATTTCCTTCAAAAATACAGGTTAAGGGAATGTACACGTCTAATATAAATTTTGATCTGTTAATTAGTGCAGATTCAGTGAGATTTTATGGCCGAATTTTATATCTTTAATCTCTTTGGACTGGCTGAGAAGAACTTTCAGTAATATCCCCAGAGGTGCAAGAGTTGCTGAAGCGAAATAACATTGGCCCCTCGCCAATCTATTGGGAGACGATGGTGCTAGTGACTTGTGCAGTCTCCGGATTTTTTGGAAACCGAGCTAACAAAACTGCGAGCGCAACTCATCTTTCTGTCTGCGCGTTGTTCGAGTTGGATCTTGGTGGAGAGTCGTTTTGGCTAGGACACAGATGGCGCATCATTAGTAGAAATGCCGTTAGAACAGGTCGGCTGTTTTTGTATATTGTCCGATTCAGACAAATGGCAATGTCGAGCAAATGTTGGCTAGCAGAGAATTTCATGCATCCCTCTGCATATAAAGCCGCAAATCTTCGTAATATTAATTCTAACAACAGCGTAGCGATTTCATTTCGTCGTTCACCGCTGCCGACGCCACCGCAGCTCGCGACGGTGCTGTGCTGCCGCCTACACTCCGTCCAAGTCAGGTAAGGAACCTACGACGGGTGTTGGTCTACATGTGATCTCTCGCTCTCTCTAGCAACTGTATCCAACCACTTTTAAATTTTTTTGGAACCAGAATTTCAGTGTGTTCAGCTGGTTCACGCCAGATATAAATGCTATTGTCAGGAACGACGATTGCCAGTCGAAGTATCTTGTTCGAAGTAGGGACAGACAGTGTTTCCCATTTCTGATTATTTTTCTGTTGAACGATTCCTTACAATGCACTCACGGGAATATGGCTGCAACGGCGATGGGAGAGTATTACAAGAAATCTGTTGTGAAGCCACAGCACGTCTGTATTACGGTGTCCCTTAGAAAAATGTGAAGCATCAGTTGTCCACATGTGTGCTTTATTTAATTTAAAAACACACCATGTTTTGGAAAGATATGACCCCATTGTTAAGTTCTTAAAAGTATTGTGGCATGCTATAATCATAATGGAATCATGTCTTTCCAAAACACGTTGTGTTTTTAAATTAAATACAGCACACATATGGACAACCGGTGCGTCATATTCTCGATACTGATAACGTTCTTCCTGTAAAGTGTTCTTTTGAGGCGAAAACCCGCTTCCGGATCCTACGCCTTTGCCGCAAGAAGACTTCAGACTTCCTTGTTATTTCGTTGCATCAAAAGCTTTTGCTCCAACATAACACATAATGCACTGAAGTGCCAAAGAAACTGGTACAGTCATCGTATTCAAATACAGAATTATGTAAACAGGCAGAATACGGCGCTGCTGCCGGCAACACCTGTTGCAACAAGTGTCTGGCGCAGTTGTTGGATCGTGGTGTTATAGTCGGCGCACGAGCGATGGGACACAGCATCTCCGAGGTAGCGATGAAGTGCGGATTTTCCCCTGGGACCATTTCACGAGTGTACCATGAATATCAGGAATCCGGTAAAACATCAAATCTCCGCCATCGCTGGAGCCGCAAAAAGATCATGCAAGAACGGAACCAACGACGACTGAAGAGAATCGCTCAACCTAACAAAAGTGCAACCCTTCCGCCAATTGCTGCGGATTTCAGTGCTGGGCCATTAATAGATGTCAGCGTGGGAACCATTCAACGAAACCTCACCGATATGGCCTTTCAGAGTCGAAGGTCCACTCGCGTACCCTTGATGGCTGCGTGACATAAAGCTTTACGCCTCACTTGGGCCCGTCAACACCGACATTGGACTACTGATGACTGGAAACATGTTGCCTGGTCGGATGAGTCTCGTTTCAAATTGTATGGAGCGGGTGGACGTGTATGGGTATGGAGACAACCTCATGAATCCATGGACCCTGCATGACAGCAGGGGACTGTTCAAGCTGGTGGAGGCTCTGTAACGGTATGGGGCGTGTGCAGTTGTAATGATATGGTACCCCTGATATGTCTAGGTACGACTCTGACAGGTGACACGTACGTAAGCATCCTGTCTGATCCCATGCATCCATTCATGTCCATTGTGCATTCCGACTGACTTGAATTCCATCAGGACAGTGCGACACCCCACAAATATTGAATTGCTACAGAGTGGCTCCAGGAACACTTCTGAGTTTAAACACTTCTGCTGGATTCCAAACGCCACAGACATGAACATTATTGATCATATCTGGATTGCCTTGCTACGTGCTGTTCAGGGGAAACTTAATAACTTTCGTCCCTAGCAAATGTAACATATACGAGGTGTTGTGGATTACGAACACAAGTACGAGGATAGCGTACCAATAGGGACAAGAAAGGAGGCATGAAGGGCGCCAACAGAAATAACAATCATCCATTTATTGCACCATTACACACGCACATCATGATATATGAAACATTATGACAGTGTGCATAATGAAGGCCGCACAATTTTACCAATGCAAGAAATTAAAATAATACTAGCACAAAATTAACTAAAGTGTCTTGAAGGAAATGTTTATGAGAGGAACACGACGGGGCCGCAAGGGAGGAGGCAACACAGTACTCAACTCAGGTGCACCAAGACAAACAACGGACACCAGGCCGCGCCAACAACGGACACGTAAGGCACGCAACTACTCTCTCCGTTGCGGTTCCGTGCGTTCCACCAAAGTAATAGCTACCTGAAACATTTTAATACTTGGAACAGTACACCAGTGATCAGAAAATTTAAAAAAACAATAACATGACATAAAAATACAATTATTTAATAAAATCACATCATTTGAGTATGAGCTTAAGGTCTTTCGGTAATTAACAGATTACGAAAGGTAAAGAGGCATGTGCCACTATTAAATCTTGCGTAATTACACTACTAAATTTTTCAGTACCCAAGTTGCAATTAACGCAACAAGAATTAAATCATTTAAGTGATGATGTTACTTTAAAACAATAATAAAATCATTTCATACCGCAGAGGACCAAGAATGGCTCGATCAGTACTCCCTAGTGAAGCAGTTCACACAAATGGTACTCCACGGCTCCGAGCACACAGCCCCATACAAAATGCAACAGAACCACAGCGACCCAGCGTACTACCAGAACCACCAGGCAGTAAACCAAAATCGTACTAAGCCAAAACAAGGACCGACCTTTAAAATAACGAGACCTAGCTCGGGCCGGATAACTGACCAAATCCCGGGAAATCCATAAGAAACCTCAGCCAACTTAATACCAAAACAACAATTTATGAACAATATGCGAAACACAAGACCTCTCAGTCCAAAGGCTTCCGTGTAGTCGCGAAGTAACATTCGTTGACGGAACCACGTGACAGAAACATGAAGTACTACCTACTGTTGATAGTTTCTGCTCAATAACTAATTAACAGAATTCCAAGTAATTTAAGCATCGACCCGTTCTAATGGGTCAGAAGTTTCCGAAATGCCGGATCTCAAGTCTTATCGTTGTTTCCATTCTTCGAAACAACGATGACAGGGACGTAGAAAAGCATGTGTCAGCGTGAAAAGCTTAAAATGCCGTGGGAAATATAAAATAGCAAATCAGGTAGTACATCCTTTGTAACGGTTCCGCTATGGCGACCGTAATCTTAATTTTACTCCACACACAAATGATAACGGTAGGAGAATGCATTAAGTATATCACGGAGCAGCCAGACGAAATATGGCGTTAGGGGTCCTATCTTGTGCTAATTTACAACGAAAAATGTAATAGGTGGAAAATTTGCGACGCCATGCAATATCCGGAAGCGCTGGGTGGAGTTAAAGTAGCCGACTGGCGCTGTGTGTGCAGCGACAGCAGGGAGCCACTGCTGCGGCCGCCGCTAAATAGTGTCGGGACGCCACTATTACTGTGCAGACGGTATGAAACTAAACGTTGCATTTGTCAGTGTTCGGCTCGTATAACTCAATGACTAACGCAATACTTGATGTTGTGTCATACGAAAGCTCTTACTATGATTAATGTAGCCGCTCGGTATTAGCCGAGCGGTCTCAGGCGCTGCAGTCGTGGACTGTGCGGCTGGTCCCGGCGGAGGGTCGAGTCCTCCCTCGGTCATGGGTGTGTGTGTTTGTCCTTAGGATAATTTAGGTTAAGTAGTGGGTAAGCTTACGGACTGATGACGTTAGCAGTTAAGTCCCATAAGATTTCACACACATTTGAACATTTGATTAATGTAGAATTTGATTTGAAATATAAGAGCAGACGGGAACAACGTGGCGCTCTGTGTGTAATGTTGTTTGCAGAATATATCTGAACTGCATTACAGCTCTTTTCTTCGTTCTCATCGGTAGCTAGAAGATGTTTCGATGAAATCATTGTAGTGTACCTACCGAACTAAAATTTAATTTGCTGAACAGTTTTATTTTAATGTGTAGAGGAATCTAAATATTCGTCGGAAATTTATAAATACTCCGAGAGGAATTAAGCTTCGGATTATTTGCAGGAAAGCACTCTAACTACAATGCAGTGAGATCGATGTATAGCGTCAAGTATTGACATTTCAGTACACTGAGACGACAAAAATCATGGGATATCGAATTGCACGTATACAAATGACGGTAGTATCGTACATAAGGAACACGGGGGCAGTGCACTAGCAAAGCTGTCATTTCTACTCAGGTGATTCATGCTGAACGGTTTCCGACGTTGAGTATGGCCGCACGACGAGTATTAACACACTTTGAACGTTGAATGGTAGTTGAACCAGACGCATGGAATAGTCCCGAAATCGTTACGAAATTCAACATTCCGAGATCCACAGCGTCAAGAGTGTGCCGAGAATACCAAATTCCTCTCCCCACGGACAACGCAGTGGGCGACGGCCTACACTTAACGAGCGAGACCAGGGACGTTTGCGTAGAGTTGTCAGTGCCAATTGACAAGCAGCACTCCGTGAAATAACAGCAGAAATCAGTGCTGGACATACGACGAACGTACACATTGAGACAGTGCGGCGAAATTTCGCGTTAATGGGCTGTAGCAGGAGACGACCGGCGCGTGTGCATTTGTTAACAGCACGAAATCGCCTGCAGCGCCTCTCCTGAGTTCGTGACTATGTTTGACACTACGACTGGTAAACCGTGGCCTGGTCAGATGAGTCTCGATTTCAGTCGATAAGAGCTGATGGTAGATTTCGAATGTGACGCAGACCCTACGAAGCCGTGGACCCTAGTTGTCATCTATGCAAGCTGGTCGTGGCTCCCTAATGGTATCGCCTTTGCTTACATAAAATGGCGTGGCTCCGCTGGTCCAACCGAACCGATTATTGACTGGAAATGGTTATGCTTTGCTGCTTGGAAACCATCTGCAGCCACTCATGGACATCGTGTTCCCTAAGAACATCGGAATTTTTCTGGTTGACAATGGGCGATGACACTGGGCCAGATCTGTTCGCAATTGGTTTGAAGAACATACGGAACAATTCGAGCGAATGATTTGGCCACCCAGATCGCCCGACATGAATCCGATCGAACGTTTATGGGACATAATTGAGAGGTTAGTTCACGCACTGGCAACAATTTCGCAATTATGCATGGCTATGGAGGCAGCAGGGTCTTCCAGCGACTTTTTCAGTCCATGCCACGTCGAGTTTCTGCACTACACTGGGCAAAAGAAGGTCCGACACGATATTAGGAGGATCCAGTGGTTTTTGTCATGTCGGTGTACAGCAAGCCTTTGTGCCTGTATTCGGGTTTTAATGTACGTAGGTACGGAACAAGACGTGCCCACAGTATGATCGAACGGATGTAGGTTGCAGTGGTTACGCATAGATCAAGAGGCTTGCACATTTAGACTAGCGTGGAGGCCTGCATAAAATGCTATGTTCTAAGGAATACGAAAAACGCCAAAAATGACAGCTGTCATAAATGTTCGGGGAAAGAAGTACGGGAGTTTCTGTGAAGACGAGTTCACTTGTAGCCAGACTCTGTTTGAGATTCAGGTTGAATTTATTTTCCGGAACTTTTACTCCCCTTTAACGGGTTTTTGTGTGAGATAAATAACTGATGTGTACGACTAGCACGACGTCCCGTCGACTGCAAGGTCATTAGTGAATCAGCGCTGATGGGGTAAGGGTTGCGATAGAAGCAGACATCACACGACTCCTCCCGTCACGCGCTTGAAAGGTTTTAGAGAAACCGTCGGAGTATTTTGCTCCTTCTCATGTAACAGAAAGAGACCAAACTGCAGTAAATATCCTCAAGAATAATAAGACGACTGGAGGCCGTTGTCCATTGAAATGGATCGACCCTGGAACTCAAAAGGCTGTGCTAAAATTCAGTGCTGAAAGTGTGCAAACGGACACGACCCTCAACCCTTTGCCAAATTTGTCGTTAGTTTACAGAGGGAAGCGGAGAGGTGTAAAATCGGACGTCCGCTGCTCATCACTGTTGAAGAATGCTCTCAAACAGAAACACGATAATGAGAAGGAAAACAGAAGGAAGGACGTAAAAAGAAAACACGATCTTCTAGAATAAAAAAACCTCGTTCTTCGTAGTAAATTACTCATATATCTTCAGAAAACCAAACCGAAAAAAAACCATTTTCCCATGGTGGAGACGTGGGTTTGGTGGTAATGGGGTAAAGAGTAAAATACGGACTATGAGGCTACAGGAAGCTCTCTCTGTGTCCACTACTGAAAAATTTCAACTGCGAACTCTTACGTACTCTTCTCCCATGTGGAGCAAAGAGGACGCAGTTAAAGCTTTTGTACTCGCACTTCTCCGTTTACAACGATTAATATGTACGAGCTCAAATCAGAGACTGGTGTATTCAGTGAATTCAGCGGTCAACAAAACAAAGTGAAGCACCCAAAAGGGAAGAGGAAAGTAACTGAAACGTCGCTTTTTGTGAGGTTATATCATGTTATTTCAGTGATTATTACAAAATCGAGACAAATATACGAAGGACTTGGCACTATGAGCCCACTTACCAGTGTGTGGTTGCACCCTCTCTGGAAATGCCGTTGTATCTCTCCTGAGGCGAATTGGCTTGCAACTGTCGTAACTGGTCCGATAATCTGGGTACTGACACTGGTACAGAGTCGGCACCAAGGCTGGTTACACACGTGATATGTCGGGGACACACGTGAGGATCTTGGTGATCGCAGGAGAATGTGTACGTCACGGAGACACGTGCCGTGTGTGGACAAGAAGTGTCCTGTTCAGAAATGGCACCACGGTATTGTCACAGCAGAGGTACAGATGCAGAATGTCCATGACACACAACTGTGTCATCGGGTAAAACAGAAGTGATGTCTGACATTTCCTAAGGTAGTGTTATAGGCCCTCTGCTGTTCCTTGTCTATATCAACGATTTAGAAGACGGTCTGAGCAGCCGTCTTAGGTTGTCATTTAACGTAAGGTAAATTCACGAGAAGATCAAAACATTGCAAAAAGGTTTAGAAAAGATATCTGTATGATGCGAAAATTTGCAGGTAACTACAAAGAATTGTGTGACGTCATCCACGTGAGTGCTAAAAGGAATCCGTTAAACTTTTGTTACACGATGTATATGACAAATCTTAAGGCAGTAAATTCAACTAAATACCTAGGAGATATACGAACAACTTAAATTGCAATGAATACAATGAAAATGTTGTGGGGAAGGCGAACCAAAGACTGCAATTCATTGGTGGAACGCTTAGATGCCGCAGCGGATCTACTAAAGAGACTGCGTACACTACGCTTGTCCGTCCTCTTTTTGGTGTTCTGCTGCGCTGTGAGAGATCCTTACCAGATAGGATTAGCGGAGTACATCCAGAAAGTTCACGTTTTGTATTATAGATAAATTGGGAGAGAGTGTCACGGACTTGATACAGGATCTGGGGTGGTCATCTTTAAAACAAAGGCGTTTCTCGTTGCGGCGGTATCTCCTCACGAAATTTGAATCACCAACTTTCTCCTGCGAATGCGACAGTATTTTATTAACGCCGACCTACTTGGGGAGAAACTATCGTCATAATAAAAGAATGGAAATTAGAGCTCGCGCCGAAAGATACAGGTGTTCGTTTGTTCCGCGCGCTGTTCGAAAGTGGAATCATAGAGAATTATTGTGAAGGTCGTTCGACGAACCCTCTGCGAGGCACTTAAGTCTGACTGGCAGAGTATCCATGCAGATGTAGCTGTAGTAGGGGCTTTGATGGGCTTGGTGCAGGACACGGAAGACCTCCCTTGTGGTCACATTCAATCGACCGGAACATTGACGGCGAGTATGCCATGCAGTCCAGCATCGGGCCTGTGTCACATCCGAATCCCGCTCAAACTTCTAGTACTATCTGACCGGTCGGCCAAATACAGACCCATAATGAGGTCCCTTTCAAACTTTGTCAGGTGCTGATAACGCTATCTCATACGAATACACAGAATCTCCGTGTCCTTCACAGCATCTGTCGCTGTTCGTGTCTCTCGAACAGGCCACCGCATCTGGTAACAACACTAAGCACGAACAACACCAATGTACTCTTGTGACCGTTCTACCTGTCATAGAGAACGGTAACTGTCATAGTTTTCATACACGACGATGGTACGTACGTATACGAAATTACATAGACATCCGACAATATCTTCTGGGTGTGAAACATTTTTGTCGGGCCGTTCAGTTATATTATGAGAAAAATTTAAGTAGGTATCCGGGTTTTATCTTAATTAAATACTCTTATCTGAAACTCTGTTGTATACATTAACTTCCCTGCCTCGTGATGACTGGGTGTTGTGTGATGTCCTTAGGTTAGTTAGGTTTAAGTAGTTCTAAGTTCTAGGAGACTGATGACCATAGATGTTAAGTCCAATAGTGCTCGCCCGCATCTCGTGGTCGTGCGGTAGCGTTCTCGCTTCCCACGCCCGGGTTCCCGGGTTCGATTCCCGGCGGGGTCAGAGATTTTCTCTGCCTCGTGATGGCTGGGTATTGTGTGCTGTCCTTAGGTTAGTTAGGTTTAAGTAGTTCTAAGTTCTAGGGGACTTATGACCACAGCAGTTGAGTCCCATAGTGCTCAGAGCCATTTGCACCATTTTTTTATACACTAACAATAATAATTATCGGAAAATGTAAGCGTTCCTGAGCGGAGAAGTAACACTTATTACAATATTACAGGTTAGTGTGCTGTCGTCGAACGAATTTTTTGAAGAAATCCAACGTATCGTCAGCATCAGAGGAGAACGTATTAAAGGGGACTGTAGCTTTTATGAACGTCTGAATCACACCGTGGCCAACTGAAGAGACGTTTCGTTTCCACGTGCTGCCCACAGAGGCGTGACATCACATGTCGAACGCAACTGTCCGTTGTCGGTTTCTTCCGTGCTCCATGTAAATGCCCCACGCTGGAAAATCTTCTTCGGCATCAAAAATAATCTAGCAACTATACATTCCTGGCAGAAGTAGTCGACCTTGTAGTGAAACTGAAGCAGATAATTCCGGTGAGTTAGTATGGGTAAAGGATATTCTTGACAAAAATTCCTGTGAGTTAGTATGGGTAAAGTGTGTTCTTGACAACCCAAATAAATTAATAATTGATTGCTTTTACCGACCCCTCGACTCAAAGGATATAGTTATTGAACAGTCAAAAACTTGTGTGTAATTTCAAACAGATACCCCAATCATACAGTTATATAGTTGGTGGTGACTTCAATCTGTCGCCAATATGTTGGCGAAAATACATGTATATAGTTGGCGGTAGGTATAGAACGTCGTCCAAAATCGCACTAAATGCCTATTTTGAACTACAAGTTCAGGAGCCTACTCGAAGTATAAATTGTTGCGGAAACACACTTGACCTCTTTCCAATAAATAATCCTGACCAAGAAGGGAGCATTGTGCCAGATACAGGGATAAGTGACCACAAGGTTGTTGTAGCCAAACTGAATATCGGATCCAAAGCCACAAAAAATAAACGCCAAATACATCTATTTAAAAACCACATAAAATTTCGCTATATTCCTTCCTAAGAGACAGTCTTCACTCCTTCCAGTCTACGTAAGCGTAGACCAGATGCCGTTTAAATCCAAAGAAATAGCATCGACGGCAGTTGAGCTATGCACCAATTAAATTAATAAGTGATAGTACGGATCCCCCATGACACACAAAACACGTCAGAACACTTTTGCAGAAGCAACGAAAAATCATGTCAAATTTAAAAAAAAAAAAAAAAGTTCCCAAGATTCGTGAAGTTTTACAGAAGCTAGAAATTTAGCACGAAATCCAATGCAAAAAGTTTTTAATAGTTTCCATAACGTAACTCTGCGTCGAAATCTAGCAGAAAATCCTGAAAGATTCTAGTCGTATGTAAGAAACTCCAATGGCGAGACGCAATCAATACCTTCACTGCGCGATAGCTATGCTGATGCTGTTGATGACCGTGCCACTAAAGCACAGTTACTAAACATGACTGTCTCAAATTCTTTCATAAAAGAAGACGAAATAAATATTTCATAACTCGAACCAACAACAACTGCCAACATGAGTAACTTAGATGCACCGGGTGATCAAAAAATCAGTATAAATTTGAAAACTTAATAAACCACGGTATAATGTAGATAGAGTGGTAAAAATTGACACACATGCTTGGAATGACATGGGGTTTTATTAGAATAAAAAAAAAAACCTCAATTGCTAGACGCGTGAAAGATCTCTTGCGCGCGTCGTTTGGTGATGATCGTGTGCTCAGCCGCCACTTTCGTCATACTTGGTCTCCCAGGTCCCAAGACTCTGGGCGATTATTGGCTTTGGGGTTACCTGAAGTCGCAAGTGTATCGTGATCGACCGACATCTCTAGGGATGCTGAAGACAACATCCTACGCCAATGCCTCACCATAACTCCGGACATGCTTTACAGTGCTGTTCACAACATACCTCGACTACAGCTATTGTTGACAAATGATGGTGGACATATTGTGCATTTCCCGTAAAGAACATAATCTTTGCTTTGTCTTACTTTGTTATGCTAATTATTTCTATTCTGATCAGATGAAGCGCCATCTGTCGGACATTTTTTGAACGATTGTATTTTTTTAGTTCTAATAAAACCCCATGTCATTCCAAGCATGTGTGTCAATTTGTACCTCTCTATCTACATTATTCCCTGATCAGTTTTCAAATACATACTGTGTTTTTGATCACCCGGTACATATCCTCGGCGTTGCAAAGCAACTGAAAACACTAAAGTAAGGCAAAGCCTTCGGTCCAGATTGTACAACAGTCAGGTTCCTTTCAGATTATAGTGATACAAAAGCTCCAAACTTAACAATTATATACAACTGTTCGCTGGAAGAAAGATCCGTACCCAACGATTGCAAAGTTGCACAAGTCACACCAATACCTAAGAAATGAAACAGTGGTAATCCGCTGAATTACAGACCCATATCACACAACGACGATTTGCAGAAGGATTTAGATACGTATACTGTACTCGATCATTCCGAAACACCACGAAGAAAACGATTTATCGACAAATAGCCATCACAGATTCAGAAAATATCGTTCCTGTGAAACACAATTAGCTCTGTGAAACACAATTAGCTCTTTATTCTCACGACGTAATAAATGCTATCGACACTGGACGTCAATCTGATTCCATATTTTTATGTTTCCAGAAGACTTTTGACACAAGCGACCTCTAATTAGAAAGCGTGCCTACGGAGTATCGACTCAGTTGCGTGACTGGATTCATAATTTCCTGTCAGAAAGGTCGAAGTTCTTAATATCTGACGGAAAGTCATCGAGTAAAACAGGAGTAACATCTGGCGTTTCTTAAGTAAGTGTTAGAGGCCCTTTGTTGTTCCTGATCTACATAAATGACGTAATGAGACAATCTGAGCAGCCCTCTTAGAATGTTTCCAGATTATGCTGTCATTTGCCGTCTTGTAAACTATTTAGATAACCAAAACGAGTAGCAAAATGATGTAGACAAGATGCCTATGTGCTGCAAAAAGTAGCAATTTGAAATAATAAAAAGTGTGAAGTCATCAACATGAGTACAAAAAGGAATCCACTAAATTTCAGTTACACGATAAATCACACAAGTTTAAAGGTCGTAAACTCAAGTAAATGCTTGTTGGTGTTGCTGTTGTGGTCTTCAGTCCGAAGACTGATTTTATGCGGTCTCCATGCTACTCTATCCTGTGCAAGCCTCTTCATCTCCGAGTAACTACCGCAACCTACATCCTTCTGAATCTGCTTACTGTATTCATGTCTTGGTCTTCATATACGATTTTTAACCCCCCCCCCCTCCCTCCCCAACTCCCCATCATGCTTGCCTCCAGCACTAAACTGGTGAAACCTTGATATCTCAGAATGTGTCCTACCAACCGATCTGTACTTCTATTCAGCTCGTGCCACAAATTTCTTTTCTCCCCAATTCTATTAAATACCTCCTAATTAGTTACGTGATTTACCCATCTAATCTTCGGCATTCTTCTGTAATACCGCATTTCGAAACCTTCTACTCTCTTCTTGTCTAAACTGATTTATCGTCCATGTTTCACTTCCATACATGGCTACACATAATACAAATACTTTCAGGAAGACTTCCTGATCCTTAAATCTATACTCGACATTAACAAATTTCTCTTCTTGAGAAATGATTTTCTTGCCAGTGCCAGTCTACATTCCTTATCCTCTGTACTTCGACCATCACCAGTTATTTTGCTGCCCAAATAGCAAATCTCATCTGCTATTTTAAGTGCTTCGTTTCCTAATCTTAATTCCCTCAGTATCACCTGATAAAGCGGTTACAGAATCGGTGATTTCAGCCGTAAATAGAAATATTAAAAAACGTAGGAAGATTTTTCTGTTTAGCAAAAGTGACAAAAAGCACATTTCAGAGTACTTGACGGCTCAACACAAAAGTTTTATCTCAAGTACAGATAGTGTTGAGGATCAGTGGACAAAGTTCAGAACCATCGTACAATATGCGTTAGATGAGTATGTGCCAAGCAAGATCGTAAGAGATGGAAAAGAGCCGCGGTGGTACAACACCCGAGTTAGAAAACTGCTACGGAAACAAAGGGAACCTCACAACAAACATAAACATAGCCAAAGCCTTGCAGACAAACAAAAATTACACGAAGCTAAATGTAGTGTGAGGAGGGCTATGCGAGAGGCGTTCAACGAATTCGAAAGTAAAGTTCTATGTACCGACTTGGCAGAAAATCCTAAGAAATTTTGGTCTTATTTCAAAGCGGTAGGTGGATCAAAACAAAATGTCCAGACACTCTAGGACCAAAATGGGACTGAAACAGAGGATGACAGACTAAAGGCCGAAATACTAAATGTCTTTTTCCAAAGCTGTTTCACAGAGGAAGACTGCACTTTAGTTCCTTCTCTACATTGTCGCACAGATGACAAAATGGTAGATATAGAAATAGATGACAGAGGGATAGAAAAACAATTAAAATCGCTCAAAAGAGGAAAGGTCGCTGGACCTGATGGGATACCAGTTCGATTTTACACAGAGTACGCAAAGAAACTTGACCCCCTTCTTGCAGCGGTGTACCGTAGGTCTCTAGAAGAGCGTAGCGTTCCAAAAGATTGGAAAAGGGCACAGGTCATCCCCGTTTTCAAGAAGGAACGTCGAACAGATGTGCAAAACTATAGACGTATATCTCTAACGTCGATCAGCTGTAGAATTTTGGAACACGTATTGTGTTCGAGCATAATGACTTTTCTGGAGACTAGAAATCTACTCTGTAGGAATCAGCATGGGTTTCGAAAAAGACGATCCTGTGAAACCCAGCTCGCGCCATTCGTCCATGATACTCAGAGGGCCATAGACACGGGTTTCCAGGTAGATGCCTTGTTTCTTGACTTCCGCAAGGCGTTTGATACAGTTCCCCACAGTCGTTTAATGAACAAAGTAAGAGCATATGGACTATCAGACCAATTGTGTGATTGAATTGAAGAGTTCCTAGAAAACAGAACGCAACATATCATTCTCAATGGAGAGAAGTCTTCCGAAGTAAGAGTGATTTCAGGTGTGCCGCAGGGGAGTGTCGTAGGACCGTTGCTATTCACAATATATATAAATGACCTTGTGGACAACATCGGAAGTTCACTGAGGGTTTTTGCAGATGATGCTGTAGTATATCGAGAGGTTGTAACAATGGAAAATTGTACTGAAATGCAGGAGGATCTGCAACGAATTGAAGCATGGTGAAGGGAATGGAAATTGAATCTCAATGTAGACAAGTGTAATGTGTTGCGAATACAAAGAAAGAAAGAAAGTTCCTTTATCATTTAGCTACAATATAGCAGGTCAGCAACTGGAAGCAGTTAATTCCATAAATTATCTGGGAGTAGGCATTAGGAGTGATTTAAAATGGAATGACCATATAAAATTAATCGTCGGTAAAGCAGATGCCAGACTGAGATTCATTGGAAGAATTCTAAGGAAATGCAGTCCGAAAACAAAGGAAGTAGGTTACAGTACACTTGTTCGCCCACTGCTTGAATACTGCTCACCGGTGTGGGATCCGTACCAGTTAGGGTTGATAGAAGAGATAGAGAAGATCCAACGGAGAGCAGCGCGCTCCGTTAGAGGATCATTTAGTAATCGCAAAAGCGTTGCGGAGATGATAGATAAACTCCAGTGGAAGACTGCAAGAGAGACGCTCAGTAGCTCGGTACAGGCTTTTGTTGAAGTTTCGAGAACATACCTTCGCCGAGGAGTCAAGCAGTATATTGCTCCCTCCTACGTATATCTCGCGAAGAGACCATGAGGATGAAATCAGAGAGATTAGAGTCCACACAGAGGCATACCGACAATCTTTCTTTCCACGAACAGTACGAGACTGGAATAGAAGGGAGAACCGATAGAGATACTCAAGGTACTCTCCACCACACACCGTCAGGTTGCTTGCGGAGTATGGATGTAGATGTAGATGTAATTCGACTACATTCCGTTATTCTTGTTTTGCTTTTGTTGATGTTCATTTTATGTCCTGCTTTCAAGACTCTGCCCATCCCGTTCAACTGCTCTTCCGTGTCCTTTGCTGTCTCTGACGTAATTCTGTCGTCGCCAAACCTCGGAGTTTTTATTTCTTCTACCTGGGCTATAATTCTTAATCCAAATCCTTTTGTTTCTTTCACTGCTTGGTCAATGTACAGATCGAATAATATCGGGAATTGGCTACAACTCTGTCTCACTTCCTTCTCAACCACTGCTTCATGTCCCTCGACTCTGATATGTTACCTCTGCCACCTTTAGAATTTGAAGGAGACTATTCCAGTGAACAATGTCAAAAACTTTCTCTAAGTCTACAAATGCTATAAATAAGTTTTTCTTTCCTTAACCTATTTTCTATGAGAAGTTGTAGGGTCAGTATTGATTCTCCGGAATCAAAACTGATCTTCCGCGAGGTCGGCTTTTACCTGTTTTACCATTCTTCTGTAAAGTAATAATGTTAGTATTTTGCAACCGTGGCTTAATAAAGTGATAGTTGGGGAATTTTCACACCAGTCAGCGCCTGCTTTCTTTGTACTCGGAATTATTGTATTCTTTTTGAAGACTGTGGGTATTTTGCCTGTCTCATATATCTTGCTCACCAGATGGAAGAGTTTTCTCATGGCTGGCTCTCCCGAGGCTATCAGTAGTTGTAACGTATCTGTCACGCAGTACCGTATCTCCCATGTAATCTCCATCTACGTCCTCTTCTGTTTCCATAACATTGCCCTCAAGTACATCGCTCCTGTATAGAACCTCTACATATTCCTTCCACCTTTCTGCTTTCCCTTCTTGGCTTACGCTGGTTTTCCATCCGAGCTCTTGTTATTCACATAAGTGGTCCTCTTTTCTCCAAAGGTCTCTTTAATTTTCCTTTAGGTGGTATCTAACTTTCCCCTAGTGATGCATACTTCTCAATCCTTACGTTTGTCCTCAACTCATTCCGGCTTAGGCATTTTGCATTTCATGTCCATCTCATATTCTAGACGTTTGTATTCCCTTTCGTCTGGTTTATTTACTGCATTTTTATATTTTCTGCTTTCATCAATGAAATTCATTATCTCTTGTGTTTCCCAAGGATTTCCACTAGCCCTCGTCTTTTTACCCACTTGATCCTCTGCTGTCTCTCAAAACTACCCATTTTGGTTCTACTGTTTTCCTTTCCCTTATTCTTGTCAATCGTTCCTTAATGCTCCCACTGAAACTCTCTGGTCCTTTCAGTTTATCCAGCTCCCATCTCCTTAAATTCCTAACTTTTTGCACGTTTTTTAGTTTTAATCTACAGTTCATAACCATTGTATTGTGGTCAGAGTCCACATCTGCCCCTGGAAATGTATTACAGTTTAAAATCTGGTTCCGAAATCTCTGTCTTACCATTATATGATCAATCTGAAATCCTCCGGTATCTCAAATTTTCTTCCATGGACACAACCTTCTTTCATGATACTTAAACCAAGTATTAGCTACGATTAAATTATGCTCTGTGCAAAATTCTACAAGGCGACTCCCTCTTTCATTCCTTCCCCTCAGTCCGTATTCACTTGCTATTCCTCCTTCTCTTCGTTTATCTACTATCGAATTCCAGTCGCCCATGACAATTAACCGAGCGAGGTGGCGCAGTGGTTAGCACACTGGGTCGCATTCGGGAGGACGACGGTTCAATCCCACCTCCGGCCATCCTGATTTAGGTTTTCCGTGATATTCCTAAATCGCTCTAGGCAAATGCCGGGATGGTTCCTCTGAAAGGGCACGGCCGACTTCCTTCCCCGTCCTTCCCTAATCCGATGAGACTGATGACTTCGCTGTTTGGTCTCTTCCCCCAAACCAACCAACCAACCAACCCATGACAATTAAATTTTCATCTCCCTTTGCTATCTGAATAATTTCTTTCATCCCAGCATACATTTCTTCAATCTCTTCATCATCTGCGGAGCTAGCTGACATATGAACATGTACTACTGTGATGGGTGTGAGCTTCGCGTCTGCCTCGGCTACAATAATGCGTGCACTATGCTCTTAATAGTAGCTTATCAGTATTATTATTCTTCATTTATTATTAAACCTACTCATGCATTATTTCTATTTAATTTTGTATTTATTACCTTGTATTCACCTGACCAAAAGACCTGTTCCTCCTGCCACCGAACTTTCACCTATCCATTTTCCTTTTTAAATTCTCTAACATGCTTGAGATTTAGGGACTAAAATTACAAATAACTGAAAATGGAACGATCACATAGATAATGTTGTGAGAAAAGCAAACCGAAGTCTGTGATGTGTTGGCAGAATACTTATAAAACGTATCAGATCCACTAGAGAGACTGCTTACAATACGCTTATGCGCCCTCTTCTGGAGTACTGCTCTGCGGTGTGAGTTCCGCATCAGATGGGACTGACGGAGGACGTCGAAAAACTTCACAGAAGGACAGCTCGTTTTGAATTGTACCGAAATAAGGACAAGAGTACCACGGATATGACACAAGAATTAGGGTGGCAGTCATTAAAAGAAACGCATTTTACGCTGTGGCAGGACCTTCTTATAAAATTTTAATCACTAACTTTCTCCTCAGAGTGTGAAAATATCTGTTGGCACCCACCCTGACAGGGAGAAATGGTGATCATAATAAAACAGGAGAGATCAGAGCTCACACAGAAAGATTTAAGTGTTTGTTTCTCCAGCGCGGTTCGAGAGTGGAACAGTGGAGAAGTAGCTTAAAGTCTGTTCGATGAACCCTCTGTCAGGTACTTAATTGTGAATTGCAGAATAACCGTGTAGATGTAGATGCTACATTCACTGTCACACACATCCTCCTTGCGAGTTTACTTATCTCTATGGCCTGTCTTTACAGTCTATCGTAGAATCGTTCCTAGGATACCATGGTAACATGGGAATATTCAAAAATGCGGAACGAATCAACGTATACATTAACAAATGAATGGAAATCATCAAAATTTAACCTGCAGACCGCATAACAATAAACTACTACCATACTGCTTAATGCATTTCACACTTACACCATCTAAACTTAATCGAGTAAACTAGTAACAAAGCTACTGCTCCCTCAGTTATACTACGTAGCTGCGGTTCATCTGCTTGTAGCAGATCAATATTCACTTATTAGATTTATAAATACCGAGTCTATATCAGAAAGATATTTTCACTCTGCAGAGGAGTGTGCACTGATATGGAACTTCCTGTCAGATTAAAACTGGGTGCCGCACCGAGATGCGAACTTGGGAGCCTTTCGTGGGCAAGTGCTCTACTGACTGAGCTACCCAAACACGACTCACGCCCCGTCCTCACAGCTTTGCTTTCGGCTGTACCTCGTCCCATACCTTCCAAACATCACTGAAGCTCTCCTGCGAAACTTGCAAAACTAGCACTCCTGGAAGAAAGGATATTGCGGAGACATGGCAGGGAATGTTTCCAGAATGAAATTTTCACTCTGCAGCGGGGTGTGCGCTGATCTGCAACTTCCTGGCAGATTAAACCTGTGTACCGGACCGAGACTCGAACTCTACCATTAGAGCGAAAGGCAAAGGTCCCGAGTTCGAGCCTCCGTCCGGCACACAGTTTTAATCTGCCAGGAAGTTTCATCGAGTGTATTTATAGAACATTATTACTTCTGATAAGGCGTCGTAACAACACTGCTAGCTGTTTTACACTGAGATTGCGTCCGCAGCTGCGACATATTGTTTGAATTATTTAGTACTGCCTCCAGCTGACAATCTCTCTTAAGATAAGGGAAACATGACAGCTGCAGACGGTATCAAATCAATCAAATTACTTCTTCGCAATCTTTGAATCTAAATATTCAGATAATTTTTAGAAAGAGTGGCTAGTGGAATACGCTTGTCTTTTTGTTTTGAGCTGAAAGGTATATCGAATTATGTTTGACGAGAGGTTGTTCAGTATCTTACCACCAGAAAACATAACTCCACTCTGAACCCTGCGCAAGGAAGCAAAGTCTACACGAAAATTATTTTTCTGCGGTGGCAGCCCGGAAGTGAATCTTATCAAATCGAATCTGACGGTCTCCTGGCTGGAAATCAACAGCCAACCTATCTGGTTCTCCCACAGTTGTCCTTGCGTCCTTCCAGTAGTTTTTCCAGCTTTTCTCCTGTAGTATGGTATTGGGGGAGGTTCGAGTCCTCCCTCGGGCATGGGTGTGTGATTTTGTCCTTAGTATAATTTAGGTTAAGTAGTGCGTAAGCTTAGGGACTGCTGACCTTGGCAGTTAAGTCCCATACGATTTCACACACATTTGAACATTTTTCTACTGTAGTACCCACGACATTAAACACGTCACTCATCACACGGGGAAGATATTGGAGAAGCGAAATGTCGTTATAGTTTATAAATACATCAAAAGATGCAGCGGCACCTAAGGTCAGCCAAGGACGCAGGAATTTGCAGGATGCCACATAGTTGTGGAGGTGTGTAAATGGGAACTACAAAATGAACTGTCGAAAAAAGACTAAAGGAACATAATGGCAACTAACTGTAAGGGGTTATACTCTGTTCATCATTAGAATAAACCCTGATGTGAACATTACGACATGTATTCTTCCGCGCTTGCTTGATCTCATTGGATTTCGTTTCACGTGGAGCGGAAGCCAAGCTGTGGCCGGTACAGTCAAGTTCGATCATAGGGATACGTTTTATGATATGTTACACCCACTTGGACGGAGAGATAATGCGGGACAACAGCTTCACCGGCGTATTACACTTGGACAGGACAGACCAGCCCGCGGTTCAATTAACCTGCAATGACGTGAGCAGTTGCAGTTCAGACATAAAAAAGAGACGAGCAGAGAAACAATATAGCTTCGAATGTCATTTAACTTTTAAAGGGGATGATTAATATTCGGCAAAACTTCAGTACTACCGCGCGCTTCTTAGGTTTCCAGCATTCTAATTACAAACAAGAGTGATGAAGGTTCCCAGTTACACACAGGGTAATTTTTCGGAGCGTGCTATGTGTGATGTAGGAGCACACTGCAGGTATTTCACTGAAGCCACTGAAGGTATTAAATACAGTCAGTCGTTTGGTGATGTCTTAGCTCCCTCTTATCCGAATCCGAGAAATACATTTCAGTTCTGGAACCGTCATCTGCTATCTTTATAACGAGTCGATCAACAGCAGAATCCACGAAGCCATCCAGGCGCCGCATTTTCTCCTTTTCTTTCATTACCTGTTCGACAGTGACATGGAAAAAGCTGCGTGCGTTAGTTCCGGTACGTCTGGTAACTTAACAGTCTTTTTATTTCTGAGGCCAAATCCCTTAACTTGGCTGCATATCAGTTCTGTTGGCTTCATATTGCAATGGTATAGTGGCATATGTAAAAATGCAGTATTTGTATGGTGTGTTCGATGCCGTGAGAATGATTGTTTTTCAAGTTTCTACGCAACTATTACATCTGTGGTATAAAACAATACACACATCCAAATAAAGAGTATTTGGTTTTTCATTTTTCCCTTAAGAATTAAAGTGATACGATTCCTTTATTTAAGCAACCTTTATTAACAGTCTTTCATAAATTATCGATAATTAAGAATTTATATTTGAAATGAAAACAGGAATTTCCCGTTCATTATGTAATTAGAAACAAGAAGACGTGCTTTATTCCTAAAAATGATGATGAATTTTACAGTTACGAGATGTAGGTATTTCAAATTGAACTAGGAAAAAAATGAGACTGAAAATTGTACCACCAAACCATGAACTACAGTATGTTACTGATCTACTACGGTACCGATTCCGCTGTACATCCAATGCACATGTGCATCTCAACTATATCTAACACATTTCCTCTGAAAACTTCAAAGTCGATTATTTTTGTAAATTTATGAAAAACATTAAGAATAACCTATTTCACGGCACTTTTTAACCGTGTTCCACAGGCTTGTTTCATTACGGAACAGAAAGCAGCCTCAGCCATTTTCGTATTGCGTATTAACAGCGCGCCAATCAGAGCACAACAGTGCAAAGTCTGTGACTGTACACGATTTTTGAAATTAAAAGTGCATAGCTAAAGCGTGATTAAGAAAAACGTTGATGGCTGTTAATATCTTTGAATATCTTAAGGTTTTATTTAACGTTACTTAGCAGTAGTGTATCTAATACGTAAGTCGGGCCTACTTCCAAGAGCGTAACAACACCAGTGTACTTGTGCTGCGGCCTCTAACCAATCATCGCCTGTGTATTTGTTTACACCAGGTTTATTCTTATGATGAACGGATTATAGTCAGAGGTATCAGCTGTTGTCGACTCGCTTTGCAGCCAGCAGCCCACCGGATTTGATTTCATAAGACTCAAGCGGATACAACGAAAGGCTGTAGACATTACTAAACACGCCAATAAGGTTGATAGTAACGAGGAGGGTGCAAGGCTGAATGGTATCTAGATTCCAGTGTTGAAGGCAATGAGTGCCACTCTTCCACCGCACGGCAATTGCAATAACGGACGACAACAAACCGACAACGGCCAATTGCATTCTCGTTCGGAAGACGTCCGACGTCACGACTCTGCTGTGGTGCATCCTTAAACGAATTTTTACCACAGTGAGCGGCGAGCCAGGGTGCGTATCTTCACCCTTGGAGATGTCCTACGCTGATGGGGACGAGACGATCGGTTTCTACAAGAAATACATTCGACTACGGCATAATGGCGCACATTTTAATAAGTGTGAATAATAAATATTACATTCAGCCTGCGTACTGTTACTTTATTATTTACAGGAAACGCAATAGTTACCTGGTATTGAGAAAAGAGAAAATTTTCGGCTGACGTTTACCGCTGCACTGCTTCCGGACTTAGCGCACTCACACACGAGACACATACACACACACCGTAAGCCGTCTGCCGTCCATAGGCAGGTCCCGCTAAGCTTCCGCTTGCCTATCCAATCAACACTTGGCGCGTCAGCCGATTGCGACACGCCGTCTTAACGTTTAGATACAGCGCAGATTATCTCTGGCGGGACGCGGGAGACCGGCCAGACGAGTTCTCGCTCGGGCTCACAGATGGCGTTGCTGTCACGGCGGTCTGTCCTCCGCGTGTTGCTGAAACAAGACCTTGTTTCCACTTGAACGGCGAAAGCCGTAGCAATCCCATCTAAAATCATAGTTTCAAAAATTTTGTTGGGTGTTCCTAGACTTTCCGAGTTTTCTACTGGGACCTAAAATTACGCTTACATTTTGCGGAACGTTCTGTTTTATTTGGCAGCATTCTTTTCGAGTGTGAAATCACTTCCTTTGGCCGAGCATCAAGAGTCGTACAGATCCTGAAACTTCTGGCATAAATACTACAGATGAAATGGGACTACCTTCCCATCCCTATTTGAAATTTCTTATCATGTCGACATTCTCTGAAGAGGTCACTTCAGCTCGAATTTTTAAATTTCTGGGCTTTACACTGTTATGTCTATACCAAGTTCCAGTAGTAAACTGCCATTTAAAAATTATTACAGATGAATTTATTATCTCAGATTAAATTTCACATTAATATACTACCCGATTTATATGAGCAACTAAGGGGAGTAAGTCGTTTGTTAATAACCAAACTTTGAAATTTCGTGATATGAACTGTGCAGTCGTGTTGCAACACATATCCTTGAAAATTTACCTCTACCCTATTTCTGAAAAGGTGCGATATTTATTGATTATGATCATTTAAAATGATTGCTCTACTTGCGAGCAAGCCGAAATACTGTTGATGGTATTTTATTCAAAATGATTTGTTTATAAATGTAATTTAAAGTGTTGTACTGTTAATTCAGTGAAATTGTATATATATATAATTAAGTAAACTTTTCCAAATTGAATATCAGAACATGTAGGGAAATATGTGGCCCATTTTTGGATGTAAATAACAAAAATCATCTCATGACTTTTAATTGTTATTTTGTAAGTCTTACTTTTAACACTGCATTCGATTGTTTTGTTTTGTACAAAAGGAAATGGCGCATGAGCCACGAAGTCAGCAGGCAGTATTGAATTTCGGAAGGCTGCCAGATGGCCAATGTATATTCCATCTATGTACTTGATAACCAGTAACAATATAAGACCAAAAACTCTTATACTCTGTGTTTTATTTAAAAATTTAGTACGAGAGCAAGATCCAAGGACTCTCTGACGCAACAGCCTCCGAGGAATTCAAAGTTCTCATCATATGGAGCATCTCAGATATTATGTGAACTTTCATTAACTGTGATTGAAATTTTCTAGTTTCACTCGTCTTCGTACTTATGAATGGTGGAGACCCATATTACTAAGTTGTGCCGATGTAATGAATGAGAATTCACTATTACCACTGTCCAACTATAGTCATAACTAGAGAAACTGTATATTTTTCTCACTCAGCATCAGTGGTAATTGAAATGCTTCCCTCCTCTCACATTTAACGGTGGCATTTTACCTCCTCCCAGCACCCATCCATACACATTTTTTCAATTTTAGAAGTTGGTTTGATAAAAATATAGCACAGCGAAACAGACTGTCCAGTGAGATTTGATACAAAAAGTACAGTATCTGATCTAAAGTATGCGGACATCCCTATGTGATGCAGTATTGACCACTAGATGTCATGAGAGGCAGGTCCACCAGCACAAAAGCAGACGTGGAGCAGAGTTCTGTGTTGACAGCAGAGAAGCAGAAACACCAGATCTCGTCGGTGAGGAGAACTGTGACTTCGAACGTGGACTGGTCCTTGGATGTCATCTATGTAACAAAACCATAAGGGACATTTCAAACCTTCTAAAGCTGTCCAAGTCGATAGTTGATGATGTGACTGTGAAGTAGAAATGCGAAGGAACCGAGGACAGGCAGACTTCTTACACTGACGGGCAGGAACCACTGAGCTCTGCGGAGGGTAGCTGTAAATACTCCTATGAAACCAGCGGAAGGAATCACACGTGAGTTCCAAATTGGCAGCAGCTGTCCAGCTACCACAATGACTGGGCGTATGGAGTTAAAAAGAATGAGGTACAATTGTCGAGTCACAGTTCAGAAGCCACACATTTTGTTGTATTCTTTTTAGCAGCTTTTATGTCGTCTCGTTGTCTCTGTAGCTGTACCACGGGAAAGAAGGAGAGGCTGTTGGTTGGGGGGCAGTATCCTCATTGTAATAAAACTGCACACAATTAATAACCAGTTTCTTTATTCGTAAAAAGACTTTAAGTTCCCCTGTGCTGTGGTACAAGCTCTCTTCTGTATAGCCCACGTAGCCTCAATGCTGTTGAAGTCCGCTATGTTCACTATCAGGTGGCTTGTCTCTGCGCTAGAGGCTAAGTCTGCGGCTCTATCTTGGTGACAAGCTGGAACTCCGTGGGGTATGGACTCTAACTAACTGGCGTAACAGGCTCGAACTAACTGACTAACTAATTGGCTAAACTGTCCCTCCGGTCTGCGGCGGAGATCCTAAATCCTGGCAGCTGGCATGGCTTTGGCGGCGTGCTTCCAGCGAGTCTTGCTGTTGGCCTCTACCGATACTCTAGTAACCTCTATGCTGCAAGGTGTGCTGGTGCCAGCATATGCCAGTAGTTAGTACTAAGCGATGCCTGAGGTGGTGTAAAAAGAGCAGCAACTGTAGAGTGGATGACTGGAAACGAGTGATCTGGAGTGATGTATCACGCTACATCCTGTAGTAATAGAATGAAAGGGTGGCGTTTGGCGAATACCCAGAGAATGTTACCTGCCATTGTGTGCAGTGTTAACAGTTAAATATGGAGGAAGTGGTGTTGTGGCATGCGCATGTTTTTTGTCATCAGGATGTGGTCTCCTTATTGCACTTACGTCAAAGTTGAATGCAGAAGGACATCAACACATTTTACACTATAGTGTACTGAGTGCAGTAGAGAAACTGTTTGGATACGATGGTTTTATCAGAATGACAATGGAGCCCAAGGTAGCATCTCTGAGGCAATGGTTTATGAACAGCAACATTCCTGAGGCGGCTTGACCTGCCCTGATCTTCGTCCTGAACCCAGTGGAACGCTACTGCTGGGATGTGTCAGAAAGTGGACTTCACTCCAGACCAGCGTTCAACATCACTACCTTCTCTGGTTTCGGCCGTTGAGGATGAAAGGGACGCATTTCCTCTACAGACATTCAGACAAAACACAGGAAGTGTCCGCAGCAGAGTTCGGGCCATCGCAAAGGTGAAGCCTGGACACGCGACGTATTAACGTCGGCTACTTGATGTCCAGATACTTTTTATCAGATTGTGTACCTGGGTTAAGCTTTGAGCAGTGTGACTAATAAAGAAACTGTAGAATTTTGATGTTTCTTTTCAGCGTGTGTCAGAGCATCAGTTGCTAAACAGAAACAGCAGTTTACATGAACGTGGTCCAGTACTCTTACGACACCAGATGCTTGTGCTATGCAGCCAATCGCCAGTAGACAAGCTTCTCTTTTTTCAGGACAATTTGACTAAGATGAACGTACAATAGCTGTCTACAGGCACCATAACTAACAACTTCCATAACATTGTTAATCAGCCATACAAGACTTAGATGTTAATTCTCCTTTATTTCACAGCGGGTCATACCACCCGAAACTTGTGAGCAGCAAAAAGTTCTCGCTGGAGAGCAACTAAAGTACGTATCCCGGCCACCATTTTCACTTGCTTCCTTAAGGTCAGGTTCTCATTCGAAATGGTCGACAATTCGATTTTTATTGCATTTTTTTGAAAGGTACATGTATCTAGAATGTTGAGACGAAAAGCGTTTTTAATCCGTGCTCTCAGCCCATTGTTCGAAGGAGTGTCACGGCCGCATTGGGACGCTCTTAGCCAGAGACGCCCGGATCAGATAGAAAATTTGTGAAGTGACGCACGTTCACAAAATGATTTATGCTGCACTATGGGTGAAAATATATTCGCCGAAAAAGTTGACGAACAATGCCCTGCTCAGCCAGATTAGCTTTTCTCGCCGAGAAGAACGAGGAAATTGTCCTTCAGGAACAATTCGAGCTAGACAAATAGTTGGTAAACGGCCCTGAAATTGCAAACTAAACGTGACGAAAACAGTTTTTATGGTCAAATTTTGATCAAAATTGGTTAAAACATAAGTTTTGGTCAGCCATATTGGACTATCCATTTTGGATTTTGAAAATCTATCTTCAAATTTGAGTTCAGTGACATTAAAAACATATAATAACATCCAGTTCTTATGCAAACTGAACTAATGATACATATAAAAGTTTTCCCTGAACTTCAGATTTTTCTATAAAAACGATTTTTCAAAACGGCGTGCAGCATAAAATAAAAACAGTTCAACCAATTAAGTTCTACCGTTGACACCTGAAAAGTAAACAGTTTCTCCTGGGAGCTTATAGTACACAAAATTTGTTAATATTAACTATTTTTTGTGACGGCGTAAAAAGTCAAACTTAAAGTTCAGCTTAGCACCACATCGTTAAATTCAAGGTTATTTTATTGTGATTAGGTACAAACTCCCATAAATTTAATATAGTATCGACTGATGTTATCCATTTCCGATTTAAAATAACCCCTGAGGGGCTACACTGCACGCAGCCTTCGTACTTCAAGCTAGCAGGCCCTTGATCAAACCGTTATTAAGGGCGCCATTTGGTTTTTTTGTATTGAAAATCTAAAATAAAGTTCAAAGTATGCTCAGTCATAATCCCCAAACAGATCCCTCGTATGTCTTCTCATTGTCTCAAAAAAATTTCCAAACTTTGCCTCTTTTTTGCTCATTTGAATGAGAGCCTAGCGTTAACTGTTGCATTTCGCTCCTTTCTCCAGTCGGCGGAAATTGGAAGCTTTTCTTCAGCTAGCGTTTCTGCTCAGTCAGCAGCCCCCCCACCTTTGAGATTATATAGTAGCAGCAAGAACTCTCACTGCTGAACATTTGCAGGTTGTGTAGGCAGCAGCTGTGTGAGCCAAGTGCACAGACATCTGTTAGGTAGTTGTCATTTGTTTGTTATGTTACTTAGACGAAATGACACTGCAGAAATTATGCTGTGTCAACAGCATCCGTTTACAGATGCAAGCCGAGGGAAAGGGTCCTTACCAAGGACGAGTGATAGGAACACGAGACGTTAAAGAAGTCACATAATCCAATGACTTAACTCTTAGTCTATCCGTTTTTGCTCGTCTCCTGTGCCTGCGCCCTTGGTATCACCTATTTCTTCACCCCCTCAGGACTGCCCTGGTGTCAGATTCATCTACGGGGCAGAGTGCGCACAAAATAACTTGGTCCGTACCTGCGTTGACGGCGCAGTAGCAGACAAACACAGACAGCACCGGGTGTGGCGCGCTCCGGCCGGAACGGCCACCGTGCGGCTGGTGCAGATTGACAGCTGAAGCTGCAGCTAACGAGTCTGCAATCGATCATATCAACAGGTTATCTCAGTACGACCAATATTTCGACAAATACATTCAAAGTTAATAATCTTACTCTACAATTCTAGAAGAGAAATAGTCGCATTAACAAAGCAATACAACGTCCTGCCAGAAAACATCAGACGATATTATTTTTGTGGAATTCAGCTGGCTACTCCTCGTTCACGCAAAGTAAGTAGCGTTGTCGACATGGAATCTCCAGTTGATTCCATATTTCTAGATTTCCTGGGGGCTTTCACACAGTTCCTCACAAACAGCTTCTTATCAAATTTCGTGCCTATGGAGTAACACCGCAGCTGAGTGACAGTATGCATGATTTCTTGCCAAATAGGTCACAGTTCGTAGTAATTCACAGAATGTCGTCTAAGGAATCCTAAATGATTTCTGGGGTGTACAAGGAATGGTAAATCCATATAAATGATTTAGGAGACCATCTGAGATGCCCTCTTAAATTGTTTACAGATGATGCTATCGTTTACCATCTAGTAAAATCACCAGACGATCAAAAGTAATTGCAAAATGATTTAGACAGATACACCGAAGAGCCAAAGAAATTGCGACACCTACCAAATCAAATGGTTCAAATGGCTCTGAGCACTATGGGACTCAACTGCTGTGGTCATCAGTCCCCTAGAACTTAGAACTACTTAAACCTACATAACCTAAGGACATCACACACACCCATGCCCGAGGCAGGATTCGAACCTGCGACCGTAGCAGCAGCGCGGCTCCGGACTGGAGCGCCTAGAACCGCACGGCCACCGCGGCCGGCTACCAAATATCGTGTAGGACCCTCGCGACCACGCAGAAGTGCTGCAACACGACGTGGCACGGGCTCGACTAATGTCTGAAGTAGTGCTGGAGGGAACTGACACGATGAATCCTGCAGGGCTGTCCGTAAATCGATAAGAATATGAGTGGGTAGAGATCTCTTCTGAACAGCATGTTGCAAGGCATTCCAAATATGCTCAATAATGTTCATGTCTGGGGAGTTTGGTGGCCAACTCAGAAGAGTGTTCCTGGAGTCACTCTGCAGCAATTTCGGACGTGTGGGGTGTCGCATTGTCCTGCTGGAATTGCCCAAGTCGATAGGAATGCACAATGGACATGAATGGATGCAGGTAATTAGGATGCCCACATACTTATCACATGTCAGAATCTACATCTACATCATATTCCCTCATGTCTTAGCAAATGTCCTATCATCCTGTCCCTTCTCCTTATCAGTGTTTTCCACATATTCCTTTCCTCTCCGATTCTGCGTAGAACCTCCTCATTCCTTACCTTATCAGTCCACCTAATTTTCAACATTCGTCTATAGCACCACATCTCAAATGCTTCGATTCTCTTCTCTTCCGGTCTTCCCACAGTCCATGTTTCACTACCATACAATGCTGTACTCCAGACGTACATCCTCAGAAATTTCTTCCTCAAATTAAGGCCGGTACTTCATATTAGTAGACTTCTCTTGGCCAGAAATGCCTTTTTTGCCATAGCGAGTCTGCTTTTGATGTCCTCCTTGCTCCGTCCGTCATTGGTTATTTTACTGCCTAGGTAGCAGAATTCCTTAACTTTATTGACTTTGTGACCATCAATCCTGATGTTAAGTTTCTCGCTGTTCTCATTTCTACTACTTCTCATTACCTTCGCCTTTCTCCGATTTACTCTCAAACCATACTGTGTACTCATTAGACTGTTCATTCCGTTCAGCAGATCATTAATTCTTCTTCACTTTCACTCAAGATAGCAATGTCATCAGCGAATCGTATCATTGATATCCTTTCACCTTGTATTTTAATTCCACTCCTGAACCTTTCTTTTATTTCCATCATTGCTTCCTCGATGTACAGTTTGAAGAGTAGGGGCGAAAGGCTACAGCCTTGTCTTACACCCTTCTTAATACGAGCACTTCGTTCTTGATTGTCCACTCTTATTATACCCTCTTGGTTGTTGTACATATTGTATATGACCCGTCTCTCACTATAGCTTACCCCTATTTTTTTCAGAATCTCGAACAGCTTGCACCATTTTATATTGTCGAACACTTTTTCCAGGTCGACAAATCCTATGAAAGTGTCTTGATTTTTCTTTAGCCTTGCTTCCATTATTAGCCGTAACGTCAGAATTGCCTCTCTCGTCCCTTTACTTTTCCTAAAGCCAAACTGATCGTCACCTAGCGCATTCTCAATTTTCTTTTCCATTCTTCTGCACATTATTCTTGTAAGCAGCTTCGATGCATGAGCTGTTAAGCTGATTGTGCGATAATTCTCGCACTTGTCAGCTCTTGCCGTCTTCGGAATTGTGTGGACGATGCTTTTCCGAAAGTCAGATGGTATGTCGCCAGACTCATATATTCTACACACCAACGTGAATAGTCGTTTTGTTGCCACTTCCCCCAATGATTTTAGAAATTCTGATGGAATGTTATCTATCCCTTCTGCCTTATTTGATCTTAAGTCCTCCAAAGCTCTTTTAAATTCCGATACTGGATCCCCTATCTCTTCTAAATCGACTCCTGTTTCTTCTTCTATCACATCAGACAAATCTTCACCCTCATAGAGGCTTTCAATGTATTCTTTCCACCTATCTGCTCTCTCCTCTGCATTTAACAGTGGAATTCCCGTTGCACTCTTAATGTTACCACCGTTGCTTTTAATGTCACCAAAGGTTGCTTTGACTTTCCTATATGCTGAGTCTGTTCTTCCGACAATCATATCTTTTTCGATGTCTTCACATTTTTCCTGCAGCCATTTCGTCTTAGCTTCCCTGCACTTCCTATTTATTTCATTCCTCAGCGACTTGTATTTCTGTATTCCTGATTTTCCCGGAACATGTTTGTACTTCCTCCTTTCATCAATCAACTGAAGTATTTCTTCTGTTACCCATGGTTTCTTCGCAGCTACCTTCTTTGTACCTATGTTTTTCATCCCAACTTCTGTGATGCCCCTTTTTAGAGATGTCCATTCCTCTTCAACTGTACTGCCTACTGCGCTATTCCTTATTGCTGTATCTAAAGGGTTAGAGAACTTCAAACGTATCTCGTCATTCCTTAGTACTTCCGTATCCCACTTCTTTGCGTATTGATTCTTCCTGACTAATGTCTTGAACTTCAGCCTACTCTTCATCACTACTATATTGTGATCTGAGTCTATATCTGCTCCTGGGTACGCCTTACAATCCAGTATCTGATTTCGGAATCTCTGTCTGACGATGATGTAATCTAATGTAATCTCCCGGCCTTTTCCAAGTATACCTCCTCCTCTTGTGATTCTTGAACTGGGTATTCGCTATTACTAGCTGAAACTTGTTACAGAACTCAATTAGTTTTTCTCCACTTTAATTCCTTGTCCCAAGCCCATATTCTCCTGTAACCTTTTCTTCTACTCCTTCCCCTGCAACTGCATTCTAGTCGTCCATGACTATTAGATTTTCGTCCCCCTTTACATACTGCATTACCCTTTCAATATCCTCATACACTTTCTCTATCTGTTCATCTTCAGCTTGCGACGTCGGCATGTATACCTGAACTATCGTTGTCGGTGTTGGTCTGCTGTCGATTCTGATTAGAACAACCCGGTCACTGAACTGTTCACAGTAACACACCCTCTGCCCTACCTTCCTATTCATAACGAATCCTACACCTGTTATACCATTTTCTGCTGCTGTTGATATTACCCGATACTCATCTGACCAGAAATCCTTGTCTTCCTTCCACTTCACTTCACTGACCCCTACTATATCTAGATTGAGCCTTTGCATTTCCCTTTTCAGATTTTCTAGTTTCCCTACCACGTTCAAGCTTCTGACATTCCACGCCCCGACTCGTAGAACGTTATCCTTTCGTTGATTATTCAATCTTTTTCTCATGGTAACCTCCCCCTTGGCAGTCCCCTCTCGGAGATCCGAATGGGGGACTATTCCGGAATCTTTTGCCAATGGAGAGATCATCATGACACTTCTTCAATTACAGGCCACATGTTCTGTGGATACACGTTACGTGTCTCTAATGCAGTGGTTTCCATTGCCTTCTGCATCCTCATGTCGTTGATCATTGCTGATTCTTCCGCCTTTAGGGGCAATTTCCCACCCCTAGGACAAGACAGTGCCCTGAACCTCTATCCGCTCCTCCGCCCTCTTTGACAAGGCCGTTGGCAGAATGAGGCTGACTTCCTATGCCGGAAGTCTTCGGGCGCCAATGCTGATTATTTATCAAAATTTAGGCAGTGGCGGGGATCGAACCCGGGACAGAAGACGTTTTGATTATGAATCAAAGACGCAAATCTCCGACATTGCTGAGGCCGGAAAGAGATCCTGAAAGAATGGGACCAACGACGACTGAAGACAATCGTTCAACGCGACGGAAGTGCAACCCTTCAGCAAATTGCAGCAGATTTCAATGCTGAGCCGTCTACAAGAGTTTGCGTGCGAACCATTCAATGAAACATCATCGATATGGGTGTTCGGAGCCGAATGTCCACTCGTGTACGCTTGATGACTGTCCGACATAAAGCTTTACGCCACACCTGGGCCCGACAACCTCGACACTGAACTGTTAATAGCTGGGAACCATGTTGCTTGGTCGGACGAGTCTCGTTTCAAATTGTGTCGAGCGGATGGACGTGTATGTGTTTGGAGACAAGATGATGAATACATGGACTGTGCATGTCAGCAGGGGACTGTTCAAGCTGGTGGAGGCTCTGTACTGGTGTGGGGCGTGTGCAGTTGGGGATCGACGGAGGACATCGAAAAAGTTCAAAACAGGGCAGCTCGTTATGTAGTATAGCGAAATAGGGGAGAGAGTGCCACGGATATGATACACGAATTGAATGGCAATCATGCTGCTGCAGTACCATTTCGTGACATGTCAAACACTATCTTTCTCGTCAGAGGGTGCAGATATTCCGTTGGCGGGCATCTACACACGGAGAAATAATCGTCATAACATAATAAAGAGTGGAAGGTTAGAAAACTAGCTTAAAGGCGGTTCGAAGAGTCCTGTATCAGGCACTAACTATGATTTGCAGAGTAATCATGTAGGTGTAGGTGTAGACGAAAACTAAAAAAAATCCTTTATATTTCGGTTACACAAGAAATAAGAAAAATTTAAGAGTTGTCGATGCAACTCAATATCTAGTGATTACAATTACAGGTAACAGAAACTGGTGAAGTAATTCACAGGTGTATGGCCTCATCTCTGTGTCCAACGAGCACAATATTTCGGCGAGCAACCGCGTTGCCATCATAAGGTGCGCTGGTGATCTGACCACTTGCCTCCAATACGCCGTTCTAACCGCTGTCCGCGCCCAGCACCACCTCCCACACTCCTCCCACCGAAAACCTGCTCCGTCCTAGGTTCACGCCCAGGTACGCATGCCTTCAGCACCTGCCCGAAGTCAGTTCGTGATGGGGAATCTCCTTCCCTTTTTGATCTGAGTAACTGTTGGTTCTCAGATCTTACTATGGATGCAGCCGCTGTAAGCTTATCTGTCCGTCGCTGACATAGAATACAGCAAACCTTCTTCCCTTCCCGTCTGGGCATTCTGTGCAGTGACTAGAGTACATGTAAAGCTTACTGGGACAGGGTAAATGCTAGCTACAGTGAAGTCGATAATTCGATCGTAATATTGGCATTTTAATCTGATATTCCCCGCAACCGACAAAATTTACAAAAAAATGTGCACCTCTTTGTCCACCCACACACTCCTGAGAATGGCACATTAACAATTTCCAATTACGCGCCCCTATTACCGGCAGCTGCGTTGATAAACACTCGGCACCTCGCAAGGATAACTTCGAGAATATTAGGTAAGTTGTTGGAAGTGGTTAGGCGTTAGTGAAAATCTCGCTTCTGAGCACAGAGCGCTCTAACCGCAGGACTCTGCACGGAACACGCGTTGGTGCAATGCTGCGATACAGACCATATATCTCCCTTCGAAGACGATGGCCAAGACGCCGTCTCCAAGTCTGTACCGCTCGATGGCTGAAGGCGATTCTCCACAATTCTTTCGTCTCCCATGTGTACGAAAACGCGGCGGAAGAATACTCAGTTTCGACCAGTGTCGAACGCTCGATCGCCGCCGAAATCCCTCCACTGAGATCTACCCAGTGATCGAGTAAGTCATAACGCCCCTAGGCAAACGAAATTCCCGTCTTTGCCACGTGTTGCCCAGCACAGGTGGCTCCGGATGTCGGGCTATTCCCAAAAGATCCGTATTGTCCCGCGTTTCCGGTGACCGCTACCTGCCGCCCGCGGCGGCCAGGCGAGCTGCGGCCAGCTGCAGACTCATATACCACAATGCTCAACATCCGACACTTCTCACCAACGCTTTAAGTTAGCGTCTTAATCATGCAGACAGGTAGGGAATACTGGCTCTCAAAATGGCTCTGAGCACTATGGGACTTAACATCTGAGGTCATCAGTCCCGTAGAACTTAGAACTACTTAAACCTAAGGACGTCACAAACACCCATGACCGAGGCAGGATTGGAGCCTGCGACCGTAGCGGTTGCGCGGTTCCAGACTGAAGCGCCTAGAAACGCTCGGCCACACCGGCCGGCGTAGGGAATACTGCTCGAGAGTGCCTCATATTTATCATAATTCTGATGCCATTGCTAGTCCATTTGTTATTAATACTAATGTTGGTAATCTCACGTGTAAGTGCCCATGTTTTGGCACCTTACACCGCTATCACGATTGATAATCAGTTCGATGGCTTCTTTAAAGACATAGTCCCACACCGTGCGAGGTGGCGCAGTGGGTAACACACTGGACTCGTATTCGGGAGGACGACTATTCAAACCCGCATCCGAGCATACTGATTTCCCTAAATCGTTTCAGGCAAATTCCGATATGGTTCCTCTGAAAAGGCATGGCGGACTTCCTTCCTCATCCTTCCCTAATCCGATGGGACCCTTCCCGAGATCAACAAAGCAACAATAGTCCCGCAAGGTACACGTCTGTTTCAGAACCTTAGTATGGTCGTAATCCATTCCGTGTAGTTCCAGTTGGCAATGTTCTCTCTGTCAGAGATCAGGAAGCGTTAATGAAACAGTGTTAGTTTGCGCGTTTATTAACGGTAAGTACAGCTTCATCTTGTCCAGATTGTTGATAGCCTGGTGAGCCAGCTGACCGCCCGTCAGCCGGTATTTGCTGACGCCGGCGCGGTGGCTACAGCTCATGGACCAGATGATAGAGCTGCCCAGTGGCCTGAAGCTGTACTAGCAGATTTCCGGGGCGTTCTCGTGGACATCGGAGACAATGCTTGGAAAAGGTGGTCACCACCTCTGCACGAAAAAGCCCTAGTCGTGTGAATTTATGTAACAGCCTCTGTGCAAGAGAATGGTCTACGACGCCAGAGTTTGCTTGTAGCTGTGAGTCAGTTGTAGCTTCCTCTCGAACGATGGCGATTGATCAGCTTGCAAGGGGCCCTGCAGTGGCCTAGTGTAAGAAGGCACCGAAGTTTTCCCATTGGCAGAGGTGAGGATGAGCCAGCAGTGCCTCTCGGCTGCAGAGTCCTTCGTATCTAGTTGGCAGTGGCATCGCAAATCGTTCTCATCTCAGTAGCCCACAGACTGGTTCCGCCTCAGAACTGGTTAGCTGCAGCACTGAGAATCTCGCTGTAACACAGGCTCCGACTCCATGGGGCCTGAGGAGGCCCGAGCCCCCCCCTCCCCCCTCTCAATAATTTAACAAAATTATTAGTTGTATTATTCTTTGTAAAATCAAAAAATTATGTTGGCATTTTTTATTTTTCTCGTTTGACGATAGTTACCTTTTAAAATACATTCAGTAATGAGTTAAAACAAATAATTGTTATGGTAGTAAGCAGTTTAACTGAAAACGAGTGGTGTGAATGATGACAGCGTTACGGTGCTGCGGGCACACTTAGAATCTGAGTCGGTGCGCGAACCTTCGGGTAAAGTCTGGCGCCGTCGGGCCAGCGCTGCGGCCACGGCGACATTCGCCTGGAACCCTCCGCCTCGCGCCGCCTTGACGCTTTGAGACATTACGACACAGCGGCTATGTGACGTCCATTCAGTGTGGACAGTTCCGTTCAGTGCATGCTGCTGACGTGTTTAGTGTAACGACTTTAGTGAGCAGTGGACTACTTTATATGTTGTTGTTGTTGTTGTTGTTGCGGTCTTCAGTCCTGAGACTTGATTGATGCAGCTCTCCATGCTACTCTATCCTGTACAAGCTTCTTCATCTCCCAGTACCTACTGCAGCCCACATTCTTCTGAATCTGCTTGGTGTATTCATCTCTTGGTCTCCCTCTACGATTTTTACCCTCCACGCTGCCCTCCAGTACCAAATTGGTGATCCCTTGATGCCTCAGAACATGTCCTACCAACCGATCCCTTCTTCTAGTCAAGTTGTGCCACAAACTCCTCTTCTCCCCAATCATTTTCAATACCTCCTCATTAGTTATGTGATCTACCCATCTAATCTTCAGCATTCTTCTGTAGCACCACGGTTCGAAAGCTTCTATTCTCTTCTTGTCCAAACTATTTATCGTCCATGTTTCATTTCCATACATGGCTACACTCCATACAAATACTTTCAGAAACGACTTCCTTACACTTAAATCTATACTCGATGTTCACAAATTTCTCTTCTTCACAAACGCTTTCCTTCCCATTGCCAGTCTACATTTTATATCCTCTCTACTTCGACCATCATCAGTTATTTTGCTCCCCAAATAGCAAAACTCCTTTACTACTTTAAGTGTCTCATTTCCTAATCTAATTCCCTCAGCATCACCCGACTTCATTCGACTACATTCCATTATCCTCGTTTTGCTTTTGTTGATGTTCATCTTATACCATCCTTTCAAGACACTGTCCATTCCGTTCAACTGCTCTTCCAAGTCCTTTGTTGTCTCTGACAGAATTACAATGTCATCGGCGAACCTCAAAGTTTTTATTTCTTCTCCATGGATTTTAATACCTACTCCGAATTTTTCTTTTGTTTTCTTTACTGCTTGCTCAATATATAGATTGAATAACATCATGGATGGGCTACAACCCTGTCTCACTCCCTTCCCAACCACTGCTTCCCTTTCATGCCCCTCGACTCTTATAACTGCCATTTGGTTTCTGTACAAATTGTAAATAGCCTTTCGCTCCCTGTATTTTACCCCTGCCACCTTCGGAATTTGAAAGAAAGTATTCCAGTCAATATAGTCAAAACCTTGCTCTAAGTCTACAAATGCTAAAAACGTAGGTTTGCCTTTCCTTAATCTATTTGCTAAGATAAGTGGTAGGGTCAGTATTGCCTCACGTGTTCCAATATTTCCACGGAATCCAAACTGATCTTCCCCGAGGTCCGCTTCTACCAGTTTTTCCATTCGTCTGTAAAAAACTCGCGTTAGTATTTTGCAGCTGCGACTTATTAAACTGATTGTTCGGTAATTTTCACATCTGTCAACACCTGCTTTCTTTGGGATTGGAATTATTATATTCTTCTTGAAGTGTGAGGGTATTTCGCCTGTCTCATACATCTTGCTTACTATATGGTAGAGTTTTGTTAGGCCTGGCTCTCCCAAGGCTGTCAGTAGTTCTAATGGAATGTTGTCTACTCCTGGGGCCATGTTTCGACTTAGGTCTTTCAGTGCTCTGTCAAACTCTTCACGCAATATCATATCTCCCATTTCATCTTCATCTACATCCTCTTCCGTTTCCATAATATTGTCCTCAAGAATATCGCCCCTGTATAGACCCTCTGTATACTCCGTCCACCTTTCTGCTTTCCCTTCTTTGCTTAGAACTAGGTTTCCATCTGAGCTCTTGATGTTCATACAAGTGGTTCTCTTATCTCCAAAGGTCTCTTTCATTTTCCTGCAGGCCGTATCTGTCTTACCCCCCGTGAGATAAGCTTCTACATCCTTACATTTGTCCTCTAGCCATCCCTGCTTAGCCATTTTGCACTTCCTGTCGATCTCATTTTTGAGACGCTTGTATTCCTTTTTGCCTGCTTCACTTACTGCATTTTTGTATTATCTCGGACTATATTTTATTCGTTTACTTTAGTCTCTTAGTGTATTGTGAATTAAGTTTGCAATGGATAAATTTGTTACCAAAAATGAGCGCTTGGAAGCTGATGATACTGCAAGTCAACCTGCAACAATTATTTGTGTCGTCAATTGCTTCGCCGTCTTCAGGCGAGAACCGTCCACAGCCGAAACCTGGACGGTCCGGTAAGGGAAGATCATTCAGAAGTCTTGGTTGATCAAGTATACATGGCTAGAATATGAAACATCTACCGATAAAGTTTTTCGCAAAACCTGCAAACAGGCAAATGCTAAAAATCTATTACAATTTTCTTCAAAAAAAGAAGAAGCATTTACTTCTGTAGGGTTTTCTAACTGAAAAACGACTTTGGAAAAGTTCCGTCTTCATAAAAATACGTTTACGAGTAAAGGAGGTCTTCTGAAACTAAATTCTATCCCCAAGCGAAATGTGGCATCCCAATTGAATGAACAGTTACATAGAGATATGAAGAAAGACCGTTTAGCTCTTGAGACAACTTTTACTACCGTGCAATTCCTATGCCGACAAGGACTGGCAATTAGAGGGCACGAAGATGTAAACTCAAATTTTTTTCAGTTGTTGGAACTCCGAAAGAATGACATACCTGAGTTTAAAGATTGGTTGGGGCATTCGGCGTATAAGACGACATCCCATCATATTCAAAATGAGATCATTGATCTACTAGGAAAGTCTGTGTTGAGAAAGGTATTGGCTTCAATCAAGAAGACTGAACATTTTTCTATTATGGTTGACGAAACAAGTGAGTCTTCGATTCACGAACAAGTGTCATTTTGTATTCGTACTGTCAATGATTGCTGAATCATTAACGAAGATTTTATTGACTTACACGAGACCCCCAACACTGAACCACAAACTGTTTACTATTTTAAAAGACGTTTATTCTCGTCTTGATTTGTCAGTGGCCGGCCAGTGTGGCCGAGCGGTTCTAGGCGCTTCAGTCTGGAACTGCGCGACTGCTACGGTCGCAGGTTCGAATCTTGCCTCGGGCATGGATGTGTGTGATGTCGTTAGGTTAGTTAGGTTTAAGTAGTTCTAAGTTCTAGGGGACTGATGACCTCAGATGTTAAGTCCCATAGTGCTCAGAGCCATTTGAACCATTTGCCAGTGGATAACTTAAGAGGACAGTGCTACGATGGTGCTTCGAATATTAGAGGTAAGTTCAAAGGACTAAAAAAGTTAGTTTTGGATATACTACCAAAAGTACGTTATGTGCATTGCAGTGCTCACAGTTTAATCTTGAAAGTTGTAGACAGTCTAAGCAATATTGCGTTAGTGATGGATATTATGGCTTCAGCCAAGGACTTAATAAACACCGTAAGGGAATCCAACAAAAGGATGGGACTTTTCAGAAACATACGCTGTGAGAGAGCCAACGACCAAGCCGGTCTGCGACCCCTTTCCCCGACTCCATGGAGTACTGAAAAACTTTGAAGAACTTCTAGAGTTCTTTGAAACATTTTCTGCAGTGGACAAAACACAGGCAGATTACAAATGTGCAGGCTATCATGAGTCAATGTTACAATTCAAGATATTTCTTTTTACGTCTTTATTGCCATGCAATGAACCTAGTAGAGGATGACAACGAAAAAATTCAATGCTCTCATCTAAGTGTTGCTGATCTGGAAAAAATATATGAGGGCTTGATCTGTATACTGAATGGAAGGCGTGATGGTTTTGAACACTTTTGGGAACTGTGTTTAAAAGAAAAACCTTCACAAGTTGATGATCCTTGGCGTCCTCGAAATCGAAGTATACCAAAGAAGTACGAAAAAAACGAAGCCATCTCACCACACACTTTCAAAACCCCAAAGGAGTACTACAAAGCTATTTACATTGAAGTTTATGAAAGGGTGCAATCTTGCATTATTGAGCGGTTTGCTTCAACTGGACTCACACGGGTCATTGCAGCTGAACAAGAGTGCTTACTTTTAGTAAACAGAGGTGAAACAAATTTGGAAAAGTCAACTGTTTCAAAAATGCCCTAGACCTTGAGAGACGGCGCTTACACTTGAATATGTTAGCCGATATCGCTAATAAAAAACAAATGGTCTTAAAAAACATGCGTGATGGAAGAAAGTACATTACACAAGAGCCTGCAATTGGAAAAATGTTATGTGCATTAAGGTTCTCCAAGTAGTTCCAATCACGACAGCAACAACAGAACGATCATTTAGCGCTCTTAGACGTCCGAAGCCATATCTCCGATCAACAATGGGACAGAAGCGATTGAACAACTTGGCTGTTCTTCATGCCCACCGAGATGTTTTGGATGAATTGGATATCCGACCAGTCATCAACGACTCCATATTCGGTAATCCAGTCAGACGGTCGACATTTGCACCTTTCTAAAGACACTCTAGCCCTAGTAATGGCATTTAGAGCAATATTAAAAATCTTTATAAAACATAGAATTCAATACATACAGAATGTTAAATATTCAGTTTCGAAATATTAGTACTAGTTTAGTACTGTATTAGTATTTTACTATAGTACTGTATTAGTTATTTTCAAATACTTGAATATTTATAGGGTGTAAGACCCAATTAAAACCCGCTATTTACATACTTTTTGACTGAAAGTGTTAGGCGTACTGTATTAACTTTATTAACTGTATTAAAGCATTAACACTGAGATATTGTTTTTATTTAATGAACCCTGAGCCTTATTCAAAGTAAGCTTAAATTAGCTATTTCTCTCATTAATCAAACTGCTATTACTGTGCGACAGCGATATTTTATGTTTTATTCTTTTAATGATAGTTTAGGATTCATTTAAATATAATTTCAGTGTTTTCAGAGCTATATAGTCACTGCTCTGTAATAATCTATAAGCATGATTATTACTGTAAATTAAATTAGCTTTTTACGAAAATACCGTGCGTGTTTATGTTTTGTTTCTTTTTTCAAAGCAAAAAATGTGTTAGTCTTGTCGAGTAGCCCGGAGTGTCGAGTTACCAAGAGTCGAGTTTTCGGGGTTCTAACGTTGATCATATGACTCTAAAATACTTAAAAAAAACTTTAAAACTATTTTTCATCCAAAATTTAGAAAATTTCTCGGGGAAAGACCCCCAGTATGGGCACCCCCGATATTTTTTATAAGTCGGCGACCCTGCGCTGTACAAGTCACTGTATTTGTGCTTGTTGGGCTACACCGATGACGTTACCCTCAGTTGGGACGACTGAATATGCCCTAGATTTCTGAGATCGTCAACGCTCTGTTCTGCACCAGTGTCACAGCTCTTCCTTGCATGCCTTCAGTCTGTTTGTTTGTCCAGCATAAGTGTACTGTTACAGCATTATTGCGTCCTACTTAGGCATTGATGCTCCATTGAGCATGGTCAACAGAATGATGTTATGCTCTCCTCCAAGTGAGGTCGCTCTGCCACATTTGCATCTTGATTGTCCAGCTCCGGTGGTGTGTGGCAATTGAGTTTGTGGTGTGCCCACAATATATGCAGTACCGTGTTAGCATTCCAATGTAGGTATTAAGCACTCACCTGCTTTCACTTCCACTCTGTCCAGGGAGAACTTAATAATGTTTTAATGTGCGTCCGTAGAATTACTGTCGGATGCAATACTTCTATGTGGATTTTGTATGTCCTTGGTCGAATTTTTTGAGCATTTCCTTACAGCATCTGCCACGAGCCCATTTTTTAGCTTCGGTCATATTGTCAGAATCGAATGTAAGGCAGTATCTGAGATGCCTGAGGAAGACTGTTTCGTGGAAAGTCATATTCCGGTCCTCTGATATTAAGTCATGCATAAGATCCATGTTTATGGAACTACAACCGATTTTTGTTGACCTTCAAAAAATGTATTGCTGACGTAAGCACAGCCACAATGAAATTCTGCACGCCAAAAGCAAACACTCTTTTTGTGTGTGTGTGATGAATAACCATGCATTGAGTGAGTTCTTTAGCCTTGTTGTTGTGTCAGGCTTTTAAGAAAATCATAAACAAGTATTTCCATTTTTTCACAGTACTACTTCGTTGAATTACTTCTTCTTCTTCTTCTTGATTTCTAAGGGACTCTACGCTCCTGTGCTAATCTCATATGTTGCCTCCAAATGCTTCTGTCCTGTGCTACTTCCTCTCAATTATTTACGCTCAGTTTGTTGTATATTGTTTTAATTTCATTTACCGTGTTCTCATGGGTCTCCCCCTTGGTCTCTTACCAAATAACTTCTCAATGAATATTCTTGAAACCATTCCACTTGATCCTCTTTCATTCTCATCAGATGGCCTGCCCACTGTTGCTTGTTGTGATAGCATGGGGATTTATGTGTTGTCTCTCGTCTAACAGCTTCGAGATTCATTATTCATAGTATGGACTAAAGACTTTCCTACAAACTTTGTTTTAAAATACTTGTAACTTATGTTCTTCCATTTTAGTTAAACTCCATGTTCCTACTCCACAGGTATGATGATTGCGTTATATAGCCTCATTTTATTTTTCCTTGTCAGTAGTTTAGACCCTAGAAGTTCTGGTATGGAGTAGTAGGCTCTTTTAGTATTTTGTAGTTTCATTTTCGTTACAACTTTGATTCTGTTCGTCTATCATTGTACCCAGAAATTTCAACGCTTTCTAGTTTATGGTTGGGATTATTAGATGTGATTGGTTGTCTTGTTCACCTCTATGTCTTTCAGGTGTCGTGTACAGGGTGTATCAAAAAGAATCATCCGATTTAAAAAAAATCATAACTATTATCTTATTTGAGATAAGTGCGTGAACAACGTACTATTGGAAAGAGCAGACTCTCGAGTTTTACATGGTTCCCACTAGGTAGCAGTAGTGTGCGCAGTTCTAGTAAAAATGGTGTCGAGACAAGAGAAAGCGTTTTGTGTTCTGCGTTCTGCGCAGTGCGGGTCAGTAATAACTGTTCAGCGTGACTTTCGTACTAGGTATGGTGTGGATCCTCCTACAGCACAGAGTATTAGACGATGGCATGAACAATTCCGAGAAACAGGTTGTTTGTGTAAAGGCAAATCGCCCGTCCGTCCCCTAGTGACTGACACCGATGTCGAACGCAATTGTTTCACAAGCAGTTCCTTCTCCGTGCAGCTTGACAGCTCAACATCACCCCGACGTCCGTCTGGCGTGTGTTGTGTCTACCTTTACCTATGAAACCATACAAAATACAGCTACTGCAAGCTCTTCGTGAAGTGACAAACAACAAAGTGTGGAGTTGTGTAATTTCGTTCTTGGCAAGATGGAGAATGACAGTTTTCTCCCACGCTCAGTGTTTAGTGATGAGGCAACATTCCATTCAAATGGAAAGGTGAACCGTCATAATGTGAGAATATGGGATCAGGAACAACCACATACTGTTGTACAGCATGACTAACGTCTTTTGTACAGTTTCACGGGGAATGGTGTATGGTCCATTTTTCTTTGCCGAGAACATTGTTACAGGAAGCACGTATCTCGATATGCTTGAAAATTTCTTTTCGCACAGTTGGAGACTGATTCTAAGGACTTCATTTACCAGTAGCATGAGGCAGCGTACACTGGAATCGAAGTGCGGGAATTTTTAAATCAAAGGATTACTGAACGATGGATCGGTAGACTGTATGTGATTATTTCTCGTGGCGGTTTATAAAAGACTCTGTTTATGTGCCTCCGTTACCAACAACAATGAATGAACTGAGACATCGCCTAACAGCAGCTGTGGAAGCTGTAACTCAAGACGTGCTCGCGGCAGTGTGGGAAGAATCAGAATACCGCATTCACAAATGCCGTTCATCTGAAGGGGGGAATATTAAACACCTATGAAAAAACAGGATAAGAAACTTTTTGAGTTTCCCGTTCATCAAAAAACAGTTTCAGAAATAGAGACATGCCAAATCGGATGATTCTTTTCGATACATCCTGTGATTTCAGCTCAAGCTGAACGCTTTGTGTGAAAAAAAAAGAACTGCTTGACCAATTTCTAAAACGCCATTGTTTTGACGATAGTAAATGTCAAATTTTAAAATTTTAAAAACGACATCTCAGTCATGAACGTTTGCAAAGACTTGAGGGCGATTCAACTGCCACGAGAATGACAAAGAAAATCATTTTAAGCTCTCGCAGCCATTTTGGAAGCGCAGTCTGTGCGTAATTAAGTGCTGAACAACCGTGGGTGTGTCTCAGCTGATCAATGTTGTAAATGTATCTGTGTTTGAGCGTAGTTACTACGTACTTGTATGAACGCTGTTACTTCATGTGTAATTAAATAGCAGACGTTTATGCCTTGTTCACAGTACTCGTTAGACATATGTATGTCGTGGAAAGAGCGTTGTCATTCACGAGAGTGCTAAAAGAAACCGAGTAAATTTCGTTGAAATAATAAATCACACATGTCTGAAGGCTGTGAATTCAACAATTACGAATAAATCAAATTGGAACGATCACTTACGTAGGGTGAGGAAAGGGCAAACTAAAGACTGCGGAAGTCTTAGAAAATGCAACAAGCCTATTTTTCGATGTTCTCCTATCTAATGCGGATCAGACACCGCGCAGTCATTAACCAGAAGACGGTCCGCCCCGGTAGCTGAGTGGTCAGCGTGACAGACTGTTAATCCTAAGGGCCCGGGTTCGATTCCCGGCTGGGTCGGAAATTTTCTCCGCTCAGGGACTGGGTGTTCTGTTGTCCTAATCATCATCATTTCATCCCCATCGACGCGCAGGTCGCCGAAGTGGCGTCAAATCGAAAGACCTGCACCAGGCGAACGATCTACCCGACGGGAGGCCCTAGCCACACGACGTTTCCATTTATTTATACCAGAAGACGGACTAGCGTAATGTAGGCCGTCTCCTTAATAGGCTTGTTGCGTATTTTTGTCAACAAATGTATTTCGTTTTATTGAAATAAAATAACATCACTGGTTTGTTTGAGCGGCACAAAAACGCCAGTTTTGTCCGCTTCCAGCAAAGACAGGCTCGAGCACATGCAGTGAATGCTGTGCTCTCAAATCCTACAACAGGTTCTGACAAAAGTAAGATTAAGGTTGTGCCTCCTTCTCGCCCTAATGCTGTGCAACGAAGTTCTAACAGACTGTTTATCGCATTACGAATTAGTGGCCGTCGTGTGAACTTTCAGTTAGACACACGTGCCTCAGTATCTTTGCTCAATCGTGCAACGTATGAACAGTTAGGCTCACCACGCCTTTCTAAATCTAGCAAGCCCCTCACTGCTTACAACGGACAGGAAATTCTAGTGCTTGGACAGTGCAGTTCGCCCGCCACTTACAAATCTCACACTAGGACAGTGAATTTTATTGTGTTGAATCAAGAGACAGTGAGAACATATTAGGTTCAGATGCCTTTGATTTATTTGGACTTAGCATCCGAGACAATCTACTTTCAGTGTCTGCTTTTGAACCAAAAGACAATTTAGCTGGCTGGCTTAAAGAATTTCCTGAACTATTTTCAGAAGAAATAGGAAAAACTAGTAACTTTGTAGCGCATGTCACATTGAAAGACAATGCACAGCCTAAGTTTTCTGGGCCCGCCCCATTCCAGTTTCTTTAAGAGACAAAGTAGCCACTGAATTGAAAGAACTGCAAGATAATAGTGTAATTGCTCCCTTTCAAGCTAGTCAGTGGGAAAGTGCTGCCGTTTTGTTGCCTAAGCCTTCTGGGCGCATTCGCATTTGTGCTGGCTTCAAGTCTACAGTCAACACACAGACAGTAGTTGACATCCGTTACCTCGCCCCGAGGAGCTCATGGACAGGCCTGGTGCCGGACGTTACTTTTCTAAGATTTGCGTGATGCCTATCTGCAAACTCCATTGGATGAAGAATAACAGAAAACGTTTGTTGTAGATACACTCTTAGGACTGTTCAAGTATTTGCGTTTGCCCTTCGGCAGTGCTTCGGCATCCACCATCTTTCAAAAATACTTGGAGCAGCTGACTGCTCAAGAGTCGGTCTGTTCGAACTACTTTGACGAGATTGTCGTCTTAGGTCGTACACCAGAGGGTCAAACTGCCAATTTGCGTACTCTTTTTCGAGTGTTGTCAGATGCAGGACTGAAGTGTCGTCTCGAAAAGCGTGAATTTTTTCAGACAGAACTACAATAGGTCATGTGATAGATAGCCAGGGTGTGCTCCCCGTCCAATCGCATTTGCTTGCAATCCGTGACCTGCCTGTTCCTCGCAATGCGTCGGAGCTGCAGTCAATCCTAGGCAAGATGACATACTGCATTCGTTTCATTCCGAACGTCGCTCTGATAGCGACTACATTGCATCGGTTGCGTCGCAAAAATCTACTTTTTGTGTGGACTAAAGACTGTCAAGACGCATTTCAGGAACTCGAAAATGTTTTTCTTAGTGACAGATTAGTGCATTTTGACCCGGCCAAGCCAGTAGTTTTGCAAGTCGACGCTGTTTCCTACGGAATCGGCGTTGTACTTTCGCACAGAACTGGTGCACAAGGCAAAGCTTTTGCTTTGGCTGAAAGTCGTTAACTCAAACTCAGTGCAATTATTCACAAAGCGAAAAAGAAGCTCGTGCTATTGTGTATAGTGTAACAAAATTCCGTCACTATTTTAGTGACAAATCACCAGCCTTTGCGGTCCTTGTTTCATCCGTCAAAGCCGGTTCCTACGCGAACTGCTCAAAAATTTCAACGTTGGGCTTTGTTAATTCCACGGTATCAGTATGAAATAGTGTGCAGACTTGCGGCAAAGCATGGCAATGCAAGCGCCCTATTCGCCTTCCAATTGGCCCAGACTCTGATTCTGATGCATCTGCCGTATCTTGTTGCCAAATCGACGCGCAAGACTCTGAATTGCTGGAATATTTCCCCTTGCACTACAGAAAAATTACACAGGCCACGGAAGCAGACCCAGATCTCACGATTTTGTCGCATTGCATTCGCACGTCTTGCTCTCGTTCATTGAATAGCATCCAGAACTCAGTTGTGCGTCGATATTTTGCACGTCGGCATAACCTTTCAGTTCAGCAGGGTGTGATTCCTAGTTCAAAATGACAGTGGACAATCGCGTGTGATGATTCCTAAAGTGTTGCAGAAGGAGGTGTTTCGATAACTGCGCCAAGGACATTGGGGAATTGTTCACACTAAACAGTTAGCGCGACGGCACTGTGCTTGGCAGGGCATGGACGCCCATACGAAACAGATGACATCACAGTGCCGTGCATGCGCAGAAAACCAATCCTCCCCGCCACAATTCTCAGTTTGGCCTAAGACTCCATCCGCATGCCAAGGGTGCACATATACTTTGCAGGACCATTTTGGAACACTCGCTGGTTCATAGTAGTAGAGTCATTTAGCAAGTTCCCGTTGAGGAGGTATTGAATAGAATTGGGGAAAAGATGAGTTTGTGGCACAACTTGGCCAGAAGAAGGGATCGGTTGGTAGGACATGTTCTGAGGCATCAAGGGATCACCAATTTAGTATTGGAGGGCAGTGTGGAGGGTAAAAATCGTAGAGGGAGACCAAGAGATAAATACACTAAGCAGATTCAGAAGGATGTAGGCTGCAGTAGGTACTGAGAGATGAAGAAGCTTGCACAGTATAGAGTAGCATGGAGAGCTGCATCAAACCAGTCCTAGGACTGAAGACCACAACAACAACACATTTACGGTACCTATGTCTTTTACTACATCATGTAGCACTATTCAAGCGGTGTCCTCTATATTTTCCATAGAGGGTTTGCCAGAGGTACTTGTGTCAGACAACGGACCACAGTTCACTTCATGTGATTTTGAACAGTCTTGTGAACGAAATGGCATTCATCATGTAACAAGTGCTGCGTTTCACCCCAGTCCAACGGAGAAACAGAATGCTTCTTAAGGACTTTTAAACAACAGATGGCCAAGCTTCGCACCATCCACTCGTGGGAGCAAGCGCTGCTACTCTTTCTAGCCTCCTACCGCTCCCACCCACGAAACGGACCATCACCGGTGGAAGTTCTGCATGATCGCCACCATCGGATGCTGCTGCACTTGCTACTCCCACCGCAGCATCTGGCGCCGCCAGTGGTCCGCAAGTATCGCTTTGCGTCCTGGGCGATCTTGTTCTTTTCAGGGTTCATGGCAAGCATGGGCGCTGTGAAAGAAGCGCTATCCAGGGACGCATTGGCTCTTTTATGTCCTTGATTGCAGGTCGCGATGGTTTACAGCGCCGCCACCAGAACCAAATTCGTGCATGTCATATGCCCCGTAATTCTGCTGCTTTTCTTCCCCCAGATTCAAGGGCTCACGGGACCGTGCGGCCTCTACAGCCGCCTGGTGGTGCCACCAGGGCACCCCAGCAGGAGCAGATGGACGACGAGCCCTCACTCCCACCATCCCCATTCGCCGACGCGGTGGACGTGGGCCCATCGTCTCTGTCATCGCCCCAGGACACGCCCTCAGGCCTGGATCTGTGACCAGACAGCAGTTTTACAGAGGATGTTCCTGTTGCCTCGCAAGCCAGATGGCGAGGCACAGTTCGGTAGTTCGGAGTGTGTCATTCCCCACAAAAAAAAGGTTCAAATGGCCTTGAGCACTATGGGACTTAACATCTATGATCATCAGTCCCCTATAACAGAGAACTATTTAAACCTAACTAACCTAAGGACATCACACAACACCCAGTCATCACGAGGCAGAGAAAATCCCTGACCCCGCCGGGAATCCGGGAACCAGGGCGCGGGAAGCGAGAACGACCCCGAGCTGCGGACGATCCCCCACAGTCATGGCTCCCGGCTCATCTCTATGTCCAGCGTCCTGCCTCACTCCTCCCTCCCCCCCCCCCCCCTCAATTGTCTTTCGCATCCTCCCTGCACTACAAGAACGTTGAGGCATTTCGGAGGAGGGGGGGGGGGGGGGGAGGAATGTGTTGGTGTAAGATGTTGCGAGCAAACTGGTTGGCAAAGATGACGTGCTGAACCAAGTGCACGTATCACAAGAGAGGCCAGAGACACACCCACAAGCGCCGGCCGTTGTGGCCAAGCGGTTCTAGGCGCTTCAGTCCGGAACCGCGCTGCTGTTACGGTCGCAGGTTCGAATCCTGCCTCGGGCATGGATGTGTGTGATGTCCTTAGGTTAGTTAGGTTTAAGTAGTTCTAAGTCTAGGGGACTGATGACCTCAGATGTTAAGTCCCATAGTGCTCACAGCCATTTGATCCATTTGAACCACACCCACAAGCAACACGCTGCCAATGCTCTCTCGACAGCACGTATTTACGCCGCCAGAGGTCGGAAGGCCTCACTTAATCATCCAGTTTGGCGTCTGTCAGTTTACTTACAGAGCGGGTTTAGTTCATCACAGGCTATGACAGTACATAGCCACCAGTTTAGTCACTATAGCGGGACTAGTTGACCTCAGCCAGAATTGTACTTTAGTAGCAGTGAGAAACTGAAGTCTGTAACAGCAAGATTACCGATATTGACATTACATTAGTGTGCAAGAGGACTATTATTGATGAGCCTGTACCACAAAACATGGACTCTATCCAAGTTACATGATTGTTTCCAGTTCAAGTAAATAAAGAACCGTATTAATCCACGTGTGATAGGTGGAGGACTTGACGGTCTTCTAACTATCCATGGGATTTGAAGAGAATAAGCGTGTGTCCGTAACTTGGCTGAGGGTGGAGATATCTCTTACTCGTAGAAATCAGGTGGTTTCAAATGCTACATATCGAAGACTCGAAGATTCGTTGAGAATATGGCAGGTAAGTGATACTGTGACGACTGATTGAGTTGAGAGGTGAGGGATGAGCACTATACCGTTTCTTCTAAGTACTGAGGATAAAAATATTACAACCTCTGACATACGTCTCGCGAAGTGACTGCAATAAGAAAATTAGGGGCTAATACGAAGGTTTCTACAGAGAGACAATCACCAGCAGCACATATTCCATCTTTTGTTTTCTTGGTAAATAAGAGACAACATTCTTCGATGACTTTTGTGTGCCTATGAGTGGAGGGACTGGCATTTTAATAAGTAGACTAAATTTACGTCTACATTCTTACTTCGCAGGCCATCATCGTACAGTGTGTGGCGGAGGGTATCATGTAGCACTACTAGCCATTCCCTTTCCTATTCCACTCGCAAATACGGCGAGGAAAAAGGACTACCTATACGAATCCCCGTGACCGCTAATTTCCCGTATCTTTGGTGTCCTTATGCAAAAGGTACAATGGCGGCAGTAGAATCCTTCTGCGGTCTGTTTCAAATGCCAGTTCTCAGTAGTGTTCCTTGAAGAGAAATCGCCTTCCCTCCAGGGATTCCCATTCGAGTTCTTGAATCATCCGGCCACTGATTAGGAGGGAGTCAATAGGAACGGTTCTATAATACAGGGTGCTTATAAATGAATATCTGGGGTTTTAACGCATTATGATATGTATTATATTAAACTGACAGTTATAAATGATATGTCAAATGAAAGAGCAACTCAAACAGTTTTACCAAGAACCTTATAAATGTTCAATGTGATCACCATTTGTCACACGGCACACAGCAAGTCTATAGCCGAGTTTATGGGCTATAGAGAGTCCAAGAGAGGCGATGCATCGGTCGTCTGTTGCCATAGCCCATTAACGCCGAATTTCGCAAGATACGTTCATATTGCGTGCCACATTGATTTCTGCGGCTATTTCATGCAGTGTTGCTTGTCTGTCAGCACTGGCAACTCTACGAAAACGCCGCCGTTCTCAGTCGTTAAATGAAAGCCATTAGCCACTGCATTGTCCGTGCTGAGAGGTAATGCCTGAAATTGGATATTCTCAGGACCATCTTAACACTGTGATCTCGGAGTGCTGAATTTCCGAACGATTCCCGAAATGTATTATCCTATGCTTCTAGCTCCAACTACCATTCCGCGTTCAAAGTTTGTTAGCTCCCGTCGTGCGGTCACAATCACATCAGGAACCATTTCACTTGAATCACCTGAGCACAAATAACAGCTCCAGCAATACACTGCCCCTTTATTTTTGTGTACTCGATACCAGAGCCACCTGTATAAGCGTATATCTGTATCCCATGACTTTTGTCAAGTGGTGTTTTGTGGTCCTTATCGCTGTATCAGTCAGTCGTTGCCTAATGGTTCGTTCGAAACTCTTAACCACCCCTTGTTCTTTCACCTTACCCGGGTCCCATCTCCCCAATTTCTTTCCTTTCTGCAATTTCTGTACTCTCAATCTGCATTTCGTAACCAATAAAATAAATTCAAAGTTAAGATCTGCTCCTGCAAACGTTTTGCAATTAAAATCAAGTGTCAAAACTTTTGTTTGCTACTTTGTAATTTGATTACTGTCAACTCCTGCAATTTTACTGAGCCGGTCGGGCTCGCTGAAAAGTATTCTTTTACTCGCGAAACTTCTCTGGGCTTCATTACCTGGCTACGGCTACTCTGGCAGCCATACGGCACCTCTTTCGGGATTTAAGCGCATGCTAGCTCGAACTGGAGGTCTTGCTGGAGACTGTCAGTTACGGAGTCAGTCTGGATCGCGGGCTGAGCTTGCCAGCCGCAGAGGGCCGCTCGCCGCGTTTGGATGGCGGAAGTTTGCTTTGAGGGGCGACGCTATGCCTGCTGGAGAGCTGCCGGCCCCCTCTGCCGCTGCGGTAGTGGGTCGGGCTTTGGAGATGCAGTACGCCTGCTTCATGCTGCCTTGGTTGGTCAATATGCCCACATGCAATGTCCGTAATTCTCTCAGACCTGACGCAATAATAAACGGTGAGCACCATGTCTTGTCACGGTTCGTGGAAACCCATCTTTTTTTCTGCTGACTTTCGTTCGGTGCTCTTACCGTAAGCTGGTCTGGCTTATTCTACTACCATTACATCGGTCCATGCTCTTAACATGGATCAGTATCTCGATAGTAAGAATGTGCCCGTATTAAACATTGATTCAACTTAAGAGCACTTGCATTTTACGTAATTCTGTTTTGTGAGTACGTGATCTAGAAAGATTTTTTCTGTGCTACTAGTATTTGTATTTTCTATGTTTAGGAATTTTTAATATTTTTCATTGTCAATTAACTTTAAGTACTTGCGGGTTGAATAGGCCCAGCTATTTGTTTTGGGTTCGTCAGTCAGAATTAAAGGCCCACGCGCATGCAGTAATTGTTTTATGTAAATTGCACTCTGTTATCCTTAAGTACTTGAGAGTCAAATGGACTCAGTTGTCTGCCCTGATTTTCTCTGTCATGGCTGGAGGCCCGTGTGACTTGTGCCACTTACTTGTGTAAATCTAACGTATGTTGTATGTGTGTGTTTTAAAATCTGTACTGAATGAAGCAACCGTTTGGGACACGGGCTGAGTTGAAGCTGGCTATCGAGACTTGGCAAGTACATGTGTATCTGCCCCTTTATTTGCTTTGAATTCGTTTTCGATTGCTCTTGTGAATAATTGCTTATTTGTTGATTTTCCAATGTTCCATTTACGATTTTCAGTGTTCAAAGTGTTTTTGCGTTGTGGTTATTGTAATATAGACATTCAAGTAGCCAAAATAATAGTTAAATGCATAGAGTGCAGCTGCAGGCGATGTTCATCAAATTCAAACGTTTTGCTTTCTTATACATTAGAAAAGGAAATACTCTGAAATATTCAAAGGAGAGTAATTTAAATTATGCTAACTTATTGTGATGTACTCTGGTTTTCCTTTGAGGTTAATTCTTCGTCATTTTTTATGTTTAATTTGGCCCATGTGGCACATAAAGATGCTGAAAACTGTTATCTTATTAACGATTAGTATCTGACCACTTCCGGATCCAAGCTCCCTGTCATTTCATGTCGAGTTACGTTACTACAGGTACCTACACTATGTTCTAATAAACTATATTCAAAGTTAATTTTGTCTTACGTTTTTAAGAAAGCTATGTTTATATGGATGGCTGTGATACATTTCTGAACAGGTCTTGAGTGAAGTGGATTATTAAATAAAAGATGTAGGAAGCTATTTAAAAAAGACCCACTGCTGCTCATATCTTCATAACGAAGACTGTTCCAAGAAAGGCAGTTATGCTATTTATATCCCATGGTAACTAAAAAAAATTGCTTGATACATTTTTTATTTTGCTTCTGGCAAAACGTCATTTGGGATGGCCAAGTAAAATAAGACATCCTTTAAATCTCTTGCAATTCTACAGTACAGAAATTTCCTGCGGCTGTATTGACTTTACTTTCCTTTGGAATATGATTTCTTGGGTTTTTCTGCTACACTTTGGTCATCATAAATACAGGGTGACACAGAAGTAACTGGAACATTTCCACGATCCAATAAAACCACAAGTGATGAAGGATAGAAACTGCATTCATAGTAATTGAAACCTTACAACTTTGCCATTTAAGAAACATTGATGGCATTTATCGTTTTTTAAAAATTACGTCCTTTAGACGGCGTCCTCCCATACGAATACATTGGTGAAATCTGTTATTCGTCATTGAGTGCTGCAACATCTCAGTTGGGATACTGTGAATTGCATCCCGAATTCTCTGTTTTAACTGATTCAGGGTTCTTGTGTAGACTTTGCTCTTGAGGAAGCCCCACAAGAAAAAAACTCACAAACGCATAAATCTGGCGATCTAGGGGGCCATGGAATGTTACCGAATAGTGAGATCACACGGTTGTCAAACAATTCCCACAAATATGCCATTGATTGCCGTGCAGTGTGTCATGTCGCTCCGTCCTGCTGGAACTAGGCTTCTTGAACGTTTGGAAAGTTGTTCGACGTAGGTGTAACGAAAGTTCTTAACACCCCCACGTAACGATCGGCATTGACAGTTATTGTGCTTCCCTGTTCTTTGCCAAAAAATACTGTCCGATAGTCCCATGTGATGAAACACCACACCATACTATTACTTTACTAGCGTGTAAAGGGTGCTCATGAACGTCATTAGGATTTGTGTTTGCCCATTAACGGTAGTTCTGTTTATGCTCATAACCTCTGAGATGAAAATGTGTCTCATCTGACATCCACAACTTGTTTAGAAATTCATCATTGTTGTTTATTTTTGTTATTATTTGTTGACAGAATCCTAATCATAACCGGTAATCGTTGTCCTTCAATTGTTGCACCATTTGTAGTTTGTATGGATGAAATTTTAAATCAAGATGAAGAATTCTGTGAACACTCTCCTGGGACATTCCAACCACTGCTGCTTGCTTACTAATTGAACGCCGTGGGCTCCGAAAGACAGACTCGCGTACAACATCAGTGTTGGCTGGAGAACGCACGCTTTTTGGTCGTCCTGTTGGTTTCTTCTTGAGTGCAAATCCAGTCTCTTCAAAGTTATTAATTCAACATTTTATCGCGTGTTTCGACGGAACGGCATAATGACGTCCTAAATTATAAAATCGTTGAAACTCCCTCTGCGCCGCTACGAAACTATCATTGTTTTTTATAAAACACTTTTATGGCTAACGCACGCTGTTGTCCGTTCCACTGATCCATGATTGCTGAAATGGCGGACTGTTTACTCGCTGTCTGTCACGAACCCGCAGTACTGCCACCTGCCCATTGCTGCCACTACTCATTTCAAACATTCCCTTTATTCTGTGTCACATTGCATTTCCGTTTTTTTTTCTTTTTTCGACAGGATAATTTTTCTAACGCTCTCTTAAGTTCTGGTACATGTTCAGGACTACTCCTAAGGAATGTTGGTCTGTGTGGATCAAGTGCTTTAATATGAATACACTGACAAGCTACAGCATTAGCATCACTGCCCACACTGACGTTGGATGCCGCCTGGTGGCGATGTGGGCACCTGACGCAGTAACGGAAGTGTGTGAGCGGAGCAGCCATGGACGAGAGAACACCCTAGTGAAGACATAGGCTGCAAATGGGGAAATCCATGGAGATAAGAGCGTGATGCAGAACCTGTGAACGAGTATCTCGAAAACGGTGAAGGTGGTCGAATGTTCACGTGCTACTGTCGTGAGCATCTACGGAAGGACGAAGCGCAGTGAAACTGCCTCTAGGTGCTAAATGGTTGGACGTCTACGACTCTTTACAGAACTTGGAGTTCGGAGGTTTGACTGCTCGGTAAAGTAGGACAGATGGTGATCTTTGGCATTTCTGCCGAAAGAGCACAATGCCGGTGCACTCACAAGTGTTTCGGAGCACACCGTTCATCGTACATTGTTGAACTTGGAGATCCGCAGCAGATTACTGCTACCTGTTCACATGTTGACTCAACGACATCGTCAGTTGCGATTGCAGTGGGCGCGGTACCATCGGAATTCGACCGTCGATCAGTAGAAACGTGTAGGCTCGTCGGGTGAATCGGATTTTTGCTACACTAGGTCGATACTCGTCTTGATAAACGCCGTCACCGACGTGAATGCCGGCTCGAAACGTGCAGCGCGCCACGGACGCAGAATCGTGCTAGCAGTATTATGCTGTGTGAGAGGCTGTCCTGCGCTTGCGTGGGATCTGGGGTAGTATCAAAGACACGCTGACAGCTGCCAACTACCTTCATCCCTCCATGCACGATGTCTTCCCTGAGGGAGCCAGATCCGTGCTACACTGGTCTGTGCAGCATTGTAGTGGAATCACGTTGATGTCTCGGCGCGAACCCATCTGGGTGGCTATAGGGCGCCATCAACGCGTACGCAGGTCAGCGGCACGCTATTCACACAAATTGCATGACCTGTGCGTGGGCACCTAATGCCACATACCTCCAGAAACCTACCAACAAATTGTCTTATCCCTGATACGCAGCATCAGTAATGTATTGTGTTCCAGTGACGGACAAACAAGCTATTAAGCAGATGGTCATAATATTTTGTTTCATCAGTGTATAACTTAACACCATTGTCGGGCTCAAGTTTTACAAGTTTTCGAGTTGTACAGGACTGAAGCACGTCCTCGCCATGACATCTGCAACCACCTTTGTTGTCTTTTTTTACTGGTAAGGACAAGCGAATTTTGAATGTGAATCAACGAGCATCAAAACATATTTTATATCGCTATTCTCCCTTGAATATTTCCTTAGATCTAAAAGGTATGCCAGCCATAAGTCGTCAATGCCTTTTTAATCAACCGTTAATATGTGAAATGTTTGCAAGCATGTTTGTGAAGTTGTTCAACAATAGTCTGCATTGCTGTTCGATTGTATCACGAGCCTTGAAGTGATTTCATTCCTACGAGCAGAATTTACAGCTACAGTCACCACTGCGTGAAGTAAGCATTCTACAACATTGTTAGGTGGAAAGTTTTGAATCAACTTTATAGGGAATGTCACTCTTATTATACGGCGTCTGAGACGACTGGGAGCTGTTTTGAATGCCAACGGGCTTCCTACAGCGTATTTGGAATGGTTATGTGCTGTTTTTTTGGCGTTTACAAATTTTGTCCACCCCCCTGTAACGGGCCTCACCGTCAGAAGTGTGCACGGTTACAGCAGTGCGACAATGGGGCGTCTGGACTCCATTGCCGCTATTGAAGAAATGCATTAAACCGCTGCTGCAGGCTCTCACTTTATTGTATAAATAACGGACTCATATAGTCACGTATGTTGCACCAGGCAGGATTATTACTATCAGTTTTATTGTAAATAGTAGGTGAATTATTTAAAGAATGGAAAGGGAATCGTTAGGCGCAGTGCCTATAACAGAAATTGCAGTGTGGTAATTGATTGTGGATAGATTGCATGCAACCGGTGGTGGCGTGTTTGTCGCTGTTAGTAGTAGTTTATCCTGTAGTGAAATAGAAGTGGATAGTTCCTGTGAATTCTTATAGGTGGAAGTTATACTCAACAACCGAGCTAGGTTAATAATTGGCTTCTTTTACCGACCTCCCGACTCAGCAGCATTTGTGGCAGAACAACTGAGAGAAAATCTGGAATACATTTCACATAGGTTTCTGGATGTGTGTTGCATTAGGTGTCCATGCACAGGTCATGCAATTTGTGTAAATAACGAGCCGCTGATTTGCGTACGCGTTGATTGCTCAGCATGTTATAGTCTTAGGTGGAGATTTCAATTTACCAGATGTAGACTGGGACACAGATGTTTAGGACGGGTGGTAGGGACAGAGCATCGAGTGACATTATGCTGAGTATCCGAAAATTACCTCGAGTAATTAAACAGAGAACCGACTCGTGGAGATAACACCTTGCACCTACTGATAACAAACAGACCCGAACTTTTCGACTCTGTAAGCGCAGAACAGGGAATCAGTGATCATAAGGCCGTTGCAGCATCCCTGAATATGGAAGTAAATAGGACCATAAAAAAAGAGAGCAATAGGAGGCAGATTTCAGACTACCTAACAGATCAAAACTAAAATTTCTGTTTCGACACTGACAATGTTGAGTGTTTATGGTAAAAGTTCAAGGCAATCGTAAAATGCGTTTTGGACGGGTACGTGCCGAGTAAAACTGTGAGGGACGGGAAAAACCCACCGTGGTTCAACAACAAAGTTAGGAAACTACTGTGAAAGCAAATTTAAACGCAGCCAAAACCTCTCAGACAAACAGAAGCTAAACGATGTCAAAGTTAGTGAAAGGAGGGCTATGCGTGAAGCGTTCAGTGAATTCGAAAGTGCCGACTTGACAGAAAATCCTAGGAAGTTCTGGTCTTACGGTAAATCAGTAAGTGGGTCGAAGCAGCATATCCAGACACTCTAGGATGATAATGGCAATGAAACAGAGAATGACCCGCGTAAAGCTGAAATACTAAACACCTTTTTCCAAAGCTGTTTCACAGAGGAAGACCGCACTGCAGTTCCTTCTCTAAATCCTCGCACGAACGAAAAAATGGCTGACATCGAAATAAGTGTCCAAGGAACAGGAAAGCAAATGAAATCACTCAACAGAGGAAAGTCCTCTGGACCTGACGGGATACCAATTCGATTATACACAGAGTACGCGAAAGAACTTGCCCCCCTTCTAACAGCCGTCTACCGCAAGTCTCTACGGAAACGGAAGGTTCCAAATGATTGGAAAAGAGCACAGGTAGTTCCAGTTTTCAAGAAGGGTCGTCGAGCAGATGCGCAAAACTATAGGCCTATATCTCTGACATTGATCTGTTGTAGAATTTTAGAACATGTTTTCTGCTTGCATATCATGTCATTTCTGGAAACCCAGAATCTACTCTGTAGGAATCAACATGGATTCCGGAAACAGCGATCGTGTGAGACCCAACTCGCTTTATTTGTTCATGAAACCCAGAAAATAGTAGATACAAGCTCCCAGGTAAATGACATTTTTCTTGACTTCCGGAAGGCGTTCGATACAGTTCCGCTTTGTCGCCTGATAAAGTAAGAGCCTACGGAATATCAGACCAGCTGTGTGGCTGGATTGAAGAGTTATTAGCAAACAGAACACAGCATGTTGTTCTCAATTGAGAGACATCTACAGACGTTAAAGTAATCTCTGGCGTGCCACAGGGGAGTGTTATGGGACCGTTGCTTTTCACAATATATATAAATGTCCTAGTAGATAGTGTCGGAAGTTCCATGCAGATTTTCGCGGATGATGCTGTAGTATACAGAGAAGTTGCAGCATTAGAAAATTGCAGCGAAATGCAGAAAGATCTGCAGCGGATAGGCATTTGGTGCAGGGAGTGGCAACTGACCCTTAACATAGACAAGTGTAATGTATTGCGAATACATAGAAAGAAGGATCCTTTATTGTATGATTATATGATAGCGGAACAAACACTGGTAGCAGTTACTTCTGTAAAATATCTGGGAGTATGCGTACGGAACGATATGAAGTGGAATGATCATATAAAATTAATTGTTGGTAAGGCGGGTGCCAGGTTGAGATTCATTGGGAGAGTCCTTAGAAAATGTAGTCCATCAACAAAGAAGGTGGCTTACAAAACACTCGTTCGACCTATACTTGAGTGTTGCTCATCAGTGTGGGATCCGTACCAGGTCGGGTTGACAGAGGAGATAGAGAAGATCCAAAGAAGAGCGGCGCGTTTTGTCACAGGTTTATTTGGTAAGCGTGATAGCGTTACGGAGATGTTCAGCAAACTCAAGTGGCAGACTCTGCAAGAGAGGCGCTCTGCATCGCGGTGTAGCTTACTGTCCAGGTTTCGAGAGTGTGCGTTTCTGGATGAGGTATCGAATATATTGCTTCCCTCAATTTATACCTCCCGAGGAGATCACGAATGTAAAATTAGAGAGACTCGAACGCGCACGGAGGCTTTCCGGCAGTCGTTCTTCCCGCGAACCATACGCGACTGGAACAGGAAAGGGAGGTAATGACAGTGGCACGTAAAGTGCCCTCCGCCACACACCGTTGGGTGGCTTGCGGAGTATAAATGTAGATGTAGATGTAGATTTGAAAATTAATGTTCAGCGCCACTTTCATTTTATGTGAAGAATAATTACGAGGACTAAACAGAACACTTATTTCTTGCAACGTACAGAAACTCTGAAGACTGTGAACCTTAGGTTCGGTCTGAGGCTTTCCCGCTCTTTGAAGCAGTGTAAGCGACGACCTGAGGCAGACCTGACGACAGAGTACAGTGCTTGGGCGGAAACAAGTGTGTCGGAGCACACCGCTAAGCGCGCAGTGTCGGATATGGGTCTCCGGAGCAAATATCCCCATGTGCCCCAAGTTGACCCAAACACATCGCCAGTTACGAGTTCAGTGGCCACGGGATCATCGAGATTCGACCTTGGAGCAACCGAACAAGTCGGCTGGTCGGATGAATCACGTTTCTTGTCACACCAGGCCGATTCTCTCGCCCAGGTGCGCCGTCATGTGGGCGAGCGGCTGCTCGCGACTCGCACTGCGCTACAGTTGCAGACCTGTGGGAACAGTAGCGTACTTTACAATGGAGGACATTCACGAAGGCTTCCTTGGGACCTGTGGCACTAACCGAAGGCACCACGACAGTTTTTGACTACGCTGCCATTATTAACACGGACCACTTCCGTCCCTTGATGCTTGATATTTTCCCCGATGCCGATGACATCTTCCATCAAGATAACTGTATATTGTACTACAGCGGTTTGAGGAGCATAATAGTGAACTTACGTTGATGTCCGGGCGACAAAACTCACTAGTCTGAAACTGATGGCTCACATGTGGGATGCCATCGGGTACCAGCTCCCACCCACAAACCAGCGGGACGTGACCTTTGCGTAGACATCTGGCGTCACATACCTTTGGAAACGTACCACGACTGCTTTCCAAAGGCGGACCAGCTTGTTAAGAAGTCATGAACCAGGATGTCACAATGTGTCGGCTCATCAGTTCATCATAAAACGTTATGCAAGAAGTGCCACTCTGAAACGTTGAAAGGTGGCTGCACTGAGTCACAGCGCCAGAGATTGCGCCAAAGAGTTTTATTCCGCCGCCTCCACTGGCAGTGCTTGTTCAGAAGTTGTGGTGGTTAGTGCTTTGCTGAGAGGATGTCGATAGCTGTACTAGTTGAGGCCATGTCGTGTGCAGTTGCTTTGATGGGCTAGACAGCAGATGTTGTTCGAATGGAGATGTTATAATGATCAGAGTGTATTTTTAGTCAATATATACGAAGGTAAAAAACATTTTTTTTCTTTTTTTTCGTGCATGGGGGCTTAATTATTTAGAATGCAAATATTTTTAATTTTAGTCGCTGTATGTCCGGCTACGAAGTCTCGTAACCGGTTGGCCTTGACTAGTATTAGTACGCAATCTGACTGCATGGAATAACAACAAAGAATGAAAGGAAATTTCCGTTGCCACAATTAATTAATTAAGTCCTCAGCAACTATAAAAGCTACGAAACAAAAACTACGAACAACAAAGCACAAGTGTAACTGTTCTGTGTGTGGAAGTGTGATTCAACGTACACATCTGGCACGGTTCTTCCTCAATAAGATAAGATATTTTAAATACCATTTACACTGAATTAATTAAATAAAACTGAAATACTATAATTGCACATAGAAACCCGAATTACAGTCTAATACATGAACACAAGCCAGATGCTTTGTTGACTGAACCTCTGACCAAGAGGCATTGTTAGTTAGGAAATTAAAAAAATAAAAAATAAAAAAAAAATGTTTTTTACCTTCGTATATATTGACTAAAAATACACTCTGATCATTACAACATCTCCATTCGAACAACATCTGCTGTCTAGCTGCCGGCCGAAGTGGCCGTGCGGTTAAAGGCGCTGCAGTCTGGAGCCGCAAGACCGCTACGGTCGCAGGTTCGTATCCTGCCTCGGGCATGGATGTTTGTGATGTCCTTGGGTTAGTTAGGTTTAACTAGTTCTAAGTTCTAGGGGACTAATAACCTCAGCAGTTGAGTCCCATAGTGCTCAGAGCCATTTGAACAATTTTTTTTTGCTGTCTAGCGCATCAAAACAACTGCACACGACATGGCCTCAACTAGTACAGCTATCGACATCCTCTCAGCAAAGCACTAACCACCACAACTTCCGAACAAGCACTGCCAGTGGAGGCGGCGGAATAAAACTCTTTGGCGCAATCTCTGGCGCTGTGACTCAGTGTAGCCACCTTTCAACGTTTACAATTCAAAAATTGAAAACGAATGCCCCAATAGTCTTAGTCAATATATTCATTAGGAAAGTATCGCGTTATTGTATCAACGTATGTTTTCAGAAAAAAAGAAAAATTAAGTCGTCAGGGTTTTTTACAGTTTCATCGTTCAATTTCTCCTCGATGTCACGACCAAGTGCCTGAAATATAACATCAGAAACTATGGCATCGAGTGTCAGCTCCCTCTAAAGAAACACAGCTTCAAAATCCCTGCACAGTCGATCCGTATTTCACACACGCGATTCTGCAATTGATCTGCTTTATTAGAAAGAAAAATTTAGTCAAAGTATTGCTAAAGAAAGCTGCCGACAAATGTTGAGTGCATCTCATCATGTGAATGAGTGAAGCGGGAAACCTTAGCAAGACATTCGAGATGCGTAGGTGAAAAAAAGTGCTAAAATACTTGGTATTGTCACTAACGAATTCCGTGATAGAGAAAGGAGTCTAGGGAAAAACGTACAAGAGAAACATAGATAAAGATAAAAGAAACGATTGCCGTAGAATGAAAAGAAATGGTGAACTGTATCAGAGTTTTAGACGGGGAAATTGTTTTTTAAAATACAAAAAGAGAAGATGAAGAAAATCGCATAATCGCTTGACTTTATTCAAATGTCTGGGCTAGCAGGACAGAGCGGATTAGGTTGTGAAAAGGGGCCAAAATAAGTCGCTGTCAGTTGCTCTCAACAAACTTTATTTATCAACACACAATATTACAACAAGGATGCAAAACACTCAAAACTTTAGTCGACTTCCTTTGATTAACTTTAGATCGGCTGTAGGCCATACTCAAAATCCAAGATGGTTCAAATGGTTCAAATGGCTCTGAGCACTATGGGACTTAACATCTGTGGTCATCAGTCCCCTAGAACTTAGAACTGCTTCAACCTAACTAACCTAAGGACATCACACACATCCATGCCCGAGGCAGGATTCGAACCTGCGACCGTAGCAGTCCCGCAGTTCCGGACTGAGCGCCTAGAACCTCTAGACCACCGCGGCCGGCCAAAATCCAAGACACGAGGCCTAAGCAAGAAATTGAAATACAATGTTCTTCTGGAGGTTACACCCAAAAATATTTTCTAAATCTTCAATCTAAACAGGCTGAAGGCCTTAGCAATTTAATTTGAATGGAACTTGGCTGGAGGCCGCATATTAAGCAATAAGAAGAGTTTTAGTCAAAAGGCAGAAGGCCTTATATTAAAACATTTCATGCAAAATTCGGCTGAAGGCCCCATATAAAAGCATAACAATCTTATGCCTTAAGGGCAAGGCAAGAACATTAATTTAAGAGATATTGATACTCGGCTGAAGGCCACACATAAACCAAATAACTAAAACCCAGACAGGGAAATTACTATGTAACACACAGTGAACGGCGCTCAGAAGTTTCCAAGGGTCGGCCTGGGACTGTAACACTAACGCTCGTTTAGGTGAGACAGGCAGCCTGTCCAACGACGTCTTCATCTGAAGGCAACCCAACCGACAGACAACCGACCGACCAATCAAGAAGATCAGTTGCGCTCCATCCAAACAGCAAAACGACCACAAGATTTCAATACAACGACACACCAAATATTGGCGCCCACGACGACCAACAACACCTCAGCTGTCGAACTACACGTTGCGCTGGACAGCAGCAAGACGAGGAAAATACACTGCCGAAAATTACCTGAACGACCAGGGCAGGTAACCGGAACGTCAACGGCCACAAGGTCGAAGATACCGCTGGCCAACTTCAGTAACAGGGAATAAATAAGTTAACCTCCACAGGAAGACGGCTGGAATCTTAGCCAACTTGAATACACACACGTTGGCGCGGGGGAGTGTCCCAAAAGCGACAACCATGATCAAACGAAGAAGTGTAAACAGTTGATGCTCGATAGTAAGTTAAGTGAGGAGTCAACTTTCATGTCCAAGATCGGTGGACGACGAACTTCGTAGCACTCGCAAGCACCACCTCACACTCCAACCGCACGTGCAGACCGCCAGCGGCCCCGGCAGAGTACGCGCTACGGTGACTTCCTCGCTGCTCCACGCCAACCGACTGACTGGTCACACACCGCCCAGCCGGAAACTACACTCCTGGAAATGGAAAAAAGAACACATTGACACCGGTGTGTCAGACCCACCATACTTGCTCCGGACACTGCGAGAAGGCTGTACAAGCAATGATCACACGCACGGCACAGCGGACACACCAGGAACCGCGGTGTTGGCCGTCGAATGGCGCTAGCTGCGCAGCATTTGTGCACCGCCGCCGTCAGTGTCAGCCAGTTTGCCGTGGCATACGGAGCTCCATCGCAGTCTTTAACACTGGTAGCATGCCGCGACAGCGTGGACGTGAACCGTATGTGCAGTTGACGGACTTTGAGCGAGGGCGTGTAGTGGGCATGCGGGAGGCCGGGTGGACGTACCACCGAATTGCTCAACACGTAGGGCGTGAGGTCTCCACAGTACATAGATGTTGTCGCCAGTGGTCGGCGGAAGGTGCACGTGCCCGTCGACCTGGGAACGGACCGCAGCGACGCACGGATGCACGCCAAGACCGTAGGATCCTACGCAGTGCCGTAGGGGACCGCACCGCCACTTCCCAGCAAATTAGGGACACTGTTGCTCCTGGGGTATCGGCGAGGACCATTCGCAACCGTCTCCATGAAGCTGGGCTACGGTCCCGCACACCGTTAGGCCGTCTTCCGCTCACGCCCCAACATCGTGCAGCCCGCCTCCAGTGGTGTCGCGACAGGCGTGAATGGAGGGACGAATGGAGACGTGTCGTCTTCAGCGATGAGAGTCGCTTCTGCCTTGGTGCCAATGATGGTCGTATGCGCGTTTGGTTCCGTGCAGGTGAGCGCCACAATCAGGACTGCATACGACCGAGGCACACAGGGCCAACACCCGGCATCATGGTGTGGGGAGCGATCTCCTACACTGGCCGTACACCACTGGTGATCGTCGAGGGGACACTGAATAGTGCAGGGTACATCAAAACCGTCATCGAACCCATCGTTTTACTATTCCTAGACCGGCAAGGGAACTTGCTGTTCCAACAGGACAATGCACGTCCGCATGTATCCTGTGCCACCCAACGTGCTCTAGAAGGTGTAAGTCAACTACCCTGGCCAGCAAGATCTCCGGATCTGTCCCCCATTGAGCATGTTTGGGACTGGATGAAGCGTCGTCTCACGCGGTATGCACGTTCAGCACGAACGCTGGTCCAACTGAGGCGCCAGGTGGAAATGGCATGGCAAGCCGTTCCACAGGACTACATCCAGCATCTCTGCGATCGTCTCCATGGGAGAATAGCAGCCTGCATTGCTGCGAAAGGTGGATATACACTGTACTAGTGCCGACATTGTGCATGCTCTGTTGCCTGTGTCTATGTGCCTGTGGTTCTGTCAGTGTGATCATGTGATGTATCTGACCCCAGGAATGTGTCAATAAAGTTTCCCCTTCCTGGGACAATGAATTTACGGTGTTCTTATTTCAGTTTCCAGGAGTGTATATCCGCCACACCAAAGATAGTACTGCAGTACTAGCATCGACAGACGCTGCTACAGCCACTGCCACTCATGGTGAGGACAGCAACATTAGCGCGATAACCACAGGAGAAATAAAACCACAGGACTGCAACCGAGGTTTAACCCAAGACAAGCATGACTCGAGCCAGCCACGGCTTTCGAACTTTCCGTAATAAACATGAATCAGGATTTGTAGATTATGGTACCAGACACATAATTTTGCACAACCACTGTCTACTTAACTGCTCAGTGTAGCTCACAGTGTAAGCAATGAAACATAAAATCAATAACATCGTGGAAGTCTGTCAGGACTGGCAAATCTCTCCTCATTGGTGTTGCCGCTATTACGTGAACAATGTACAGCGTGACAATTACTGAACTACATGAAAAAAATGTAAGTTAGTTTCAAACTGTGGCGTGCATACACTTCATTCGCGTGTAAACGTTGCTGCATTTATCGGATTTCGGTTAAGACTTGTGCAATATGCCCGCCACCACTGCCGATGGTGTGGGGCAGACGAGTAATGAAATTCTGCATGACCCGCTGATGTGTCAGAACATCGATGCTGTCCATGGCCTCCTAAATGGTTGTTTTCATCCCACCAATCGTTTTTGGGTTATTGGTGTACACCCTGTCTTTAATATAGCCCGACAAGAAGGAGTCGTATGTATTCAGATCCCGGAAATAAGGCGATCAATCGAGGCCCATGCCAGTGGCCCCTGGGTACCCCAGAGCCAGAATTCGATGGGGTCGATCACTGTCTTGCATTAACCACATCTCGGCAAAATCAGGGTCACTTTGGATAATGGGGATAAAATCATTTTCCAAAACCAAAACCAAAACCTTCATGTACCGTTCGGTAGTCACCGTGCCATCAAGGAATATCGCACCGATTATTCCGTGACTGGACATTACACACCACACAGTCACCCACTGAAGGTGAAGAGACTTCTCGATCGCGAAATGCAGATTCCCAGTCCCCCAAATTGCGCCAATTTTGCCTATTGACGAAGCCATCCAAGTGAAAGGGGGCATCGTCGCTAAATCAAACCCCGCGACCTAACCATTCAGAGGTTATGACGATTTTATTTCATATAGTTCAATAATTGTTACCCTGTATGTGTTTCAGTTGGAGAAATTATAATCTGTAATCATCCTTCTTTTAGATCCATGAAACGGTCACATTCAATTCCAAATCCTCAGGGGGGTACACGCTTGCTTTGTGTACCATGTGTTTGGCAAGCACAAGGAGCCCTAGCTAATATGGTATTTGCTTATACAACTTTACACATCGGTACCATATTTCTCTAACACACAATTACACAGCTATCTGATTATTTGACAGAGAAACAAACATTCTTTTTACTATGTCAGTGACACATGTTTACGCAATTACACAGTTGGATAACTTCACACTTATGAAACTGTATTTTGTCTGTACTTTGTAAACTGTTCATATTTTTCGGAACCATTGTGATACTATGAGAGCTTTGAATGATGTATTTGGTATGAGATCATGATTTTTAAAGTACGTTTGAGGCAGATGACTTTTTTGACATGAGCAGAGAATTTTTTTAATTATTGGAGGAAGCTATGACGATTTTGAGATTTGACTGAGGTGTTATGATATTTTTTACGACGACGATGTGTATTATGCTGCTGAGGTATGTTTATGATTACTAAGCTGGTGCTATATAAGGAATTTGGTTATGCTATGTATTTATTATGATGAAATATTGAAGTGTCGTCTCAAGGTTGACGTGTCGACGAATATAAATATGTGTAATAAGGTAAGGAGTAATGAATAGTGATTAGGGACTCTGACTTATGGAAAAGGATGTTGGAAACCAAGAATCGTACTTTAGAATTATGAAATGTGTGTACATGTGTGAATCATGTGTGAATGTATCACAATGCCACTGAAAATTTTTTTGGA